>NC_140579.1:354692081-357092081 GCF_964204655.1 Triturus cristatus
CTAGTGACCCATTCGGTACCATGGATTAATCCATTCACTGCGCCAAAACCCAAGCACTTATAAATTCACCCAGGCACTCTCCTTGCAGTACTCTAATCATTCAGTTACTACCCAAGTACTCATGCACTGAGCCAGGCCTTAGCACATGGACTACTTCAAATTCCTATCCACTATGCATGCAGTCCTCTAACCACCTTGACACTTGTCTTTCACACCTTCAATTCCCCAGTCAGTATCCATACACATCTAGCAAACACCCTGTCATTCCCCTTGCACCTCTCTAGAGACCCATTCAGCACCTGTACTAATCCATTCACTGCGCCAAAACCCAAACACTTATAAATTCACCGAGGCACTTTCCTTGCAGTACTCTAATCATTCAGTCACTGTCCAAGTACTCATACAACGAGCCAGGCCTTAGCACATGGACTGCTTCAAAACCCTATCCACTATGCATGCAGTCCCCCAACCCCCTAAAAACTTGTCTTTCACACCTTCAATTCCCCAGTCATTATCAATACACTCCATCAAACACCCTGTCACTCCCCTTGCACTCCTCCAGTGACCCATTCAGCACCATGTACTAATCCATTCACTGAGCCAAAACCCAAACACTTATAAATTCACACAGGCACTCTCCTTGCAGTACTCTAATTATTCAGTCAGTACCCAAGTATTCATGCAGTGAGCCAGGCCTTAGCACATGGACTGCTTCAAACCCCTATCCACTATGCATGCAGTCGTCTAACCACCTACACACTTGTCTTTCACACCTTCAATTCCCCAGTCAGTATACATACACTTCCAGCAAACACCCTGTCACTCCCATTGCACTCCTCTAGTGACCCATTCAGCACCATGTACTAATGCATTCACTGCGCCAAAATCCAAGCACTTATAAATTGACCAAGGCACTCTCCTTGCAGTCCTCTAATCATTCAGTCAGTACCCAAGTACTCATGCACTGAGCCAGGCATTAGCACATAGACTGCTTCAAACGCCTATCCACTATACAGGCAGTCATGTAACCACCTGCACACTTGTCTTTCACACCTTCAATTCCCCAGTCAGTATTTATACACTCCAGCAACCACCCTGTCACTCCCCTTGCTCTCCTCTCGTGACCCATTCAGCACCATGTACCAATCAATTCACTGCGTCAAAACCCAAGCACTTATAATTTCACACAGTCACTCTCCTTGCAGTACTCTAATCATTCAGTTAGTATCCAAGTACTCATGCACTGAGCCAGACCTTAGCACATGGACTGCTTCAAACCCTATCCACTATCCATGTTGTCCTCTAACCACCTACACACTTGCCTTTTACACCTTCAATTCCCTACTCAGTATCCATACACTACAGCAAACACCCTGTCACACCCCTTGCACTCCTATAGTGACCCATTCAGTACCATGTATTAATCCATTCACTGTGCCAAAACCCAAGCACTTATAAATTCACCCAGGCACTCTCCTTGCAGTACTCTAATCATTCAGTCAGTACCCAAGTACTCATGCACTGAGCCAGGCCTTAGCACATAGACTGCTTCAAAAGCCTATCCACTATGCATGCAGTCCCCCAACCACCTACACACTTATCTTTCACACCTTCAATTCCCCAGTCAGTATCCATTAACTCCAGCAAACACCCTGTCACTCCCCTTGCACTCCTCCAGTGACCCATTCAGCACCATGTACTAATCCATTCACTGCATCAAAACCCAAGCACTTATAAATTCACCCATGCACTCTCCTTGCAGTACTCTAATCATTCAGTTAGTATCCAAGTACTCATGCACTGAGCCAGACCTTAGCACATGGACTGCTTCAAACCCCTATACACTATGCATGCCATCCTCTAACCACCTACACACTTGTCTTTCACACCTTCAATTCCCTAGTCAGTATCCATACTCTCCATCAAACACCCTGTCACTCCCCTTGCACTCCTTTAGTGAGCCATTCAGTACCATGTAATAATCCATTCACTGCGCCAAAACCCAAGCACTTATAAATTGACCAAGGCACTCTCCTTGCAGTCCTCTAATCATTCAGTCAGTACCCAAGTACTCATGCACTGAGCCAGGCCTTAGCACATAGACTGCTTCAAACGCCTATCCACTATGCATGCAGTCCCCGAACCACCTAGAAACTTGTCTTTCACACCTTCAATTCCCCAGTCAGTATCCATACACTTCCAGCAAACACCCTGTCACTCCCATTGCACTCCTCTAGTGACCCATTCAGCACCATGCACTAATCCATTCACTGCGCCAAAACCCAACCACTTATGAATTCACCCAGGCACTCTCCTTGCAGTACTCTAATCATTCAGTCACTATCCAAGTACTCATGCAACGAGCCAGGCCTTAGCACATGGACTGCTTCAAAACCCTATCCACTATGCATGCAGTCCTCTAATCACCTACACACTTGTCTTTCACACCTTCAATTCCCCAGTCAGTATCTATACACTCCAGCAAACACCCTGTCACTCCCCTTGCACTCCTCTAGTGACCCATTCAGCACCATGTACTAATCCATTCACTGCGTCAAAACCCAAGCACTTATAAATTCACCCAGGCACTCTCCTTGCAGTACTCTAATCATTCAGTTAGGATCCAAGTACTCATGCACTGAGCCAGACCTTAGCACATGGACTGCTTCAAACCCCTATCCACTATGCATGCAGTCCTCTAACCACCTACACACTTGTCTTTCACACCTTCAATTCCCTAGTCAGTATCCATACTCTCCATCAAACACCCTGTCACTCCCCTTGCACTCCTTTAGTGACCCATTCAGTACCATGTATTAATACATTCACTGCGACAAAACCCAAGCACTTATAAATTGACCAAGGCACTCTCCTTGCAGTCCTCTAATCATTCAGTCAGTACCCAAGTACTCATGCACTGAGCCAGGCCTTAGCAAATAGACTGCTTCAAACGCCTATCCACTATGCATGCAGTCCCCCAACCACCTAAAAACTTGTCTTTCACACCTTCAATTCCCCAGTCAGTATCAATACACTCCATCAAACACCCTGTCACTCCCCTTGCACTCCTCCAGTGACCCGTTCAGCACCATGTACTAATCCATTCACTGAGCCAAAACCCAAACACTTATAAATTCACCCAGGCACTCTCCTTGCAGTACTCTAATCATTCAGTCAGTACCCAAGTATTCATGCAGTGAGCCAGGCCTTAGCACATGGACTGCTTTAAACCCCTATCCACTATGCATGCAGTACTCTCAACACCTACACACTTCTCTTTCACACCTTCAATTCCCCAGTCAGTATACATACACTTCCAGCAAACACCCTGTCACTCCTATTGCACTCCTCTAGTGACCCATTCAGCACCATGTACTAATCCATTCACTGCGCAAAAACCGAACCACTTATAAATTCACCCAGGCACTCTCCTTCTAGTACTCTAATCATTCAGTCAGTACCCAAGTATTCATGCAGTGAGCCAGGCCATAGCACATGGAAAGCTTCAAACCCCTATCCACTATGCATGCAGTCCTCTAACCACCTACACACTTGTCTTTCAGACCTTCAATTCCCTAGTCAGTATACATACACTTCCAGCAAACACCCTGTCACTCCCAGTGCACTCCTCTAGTGACCCATTCAGCACCATGTACTATTCCATTCACTGCGCCAAAACCCAACCACTTATAAATTCACCCAGGCACTCTCCTTCTAGTACTCTAATCATTCAGTCAGTACCCAAGTATTCATGCACTGAGCCAGGCCTTAGCACATGGACTGCTTCAAACCCCTATTCACTATGCATGCAGTACTCTAACCACCTACACACTTGTCTTTCACACCTTCAATTCCCTAGTCAGTATCCCTATTCTCCATCAAACACCCTGTCACTCCACTTGCACTCCTTTAGTGAGCCATTCATTACCATGTACTAATCCATTCACTGCGACAAAACCCAACCACTTATAAATTCACCCAAGCACTCTCCTTCTAGTACTCTAATCATTCAGTCAGTGCCCAAGTATTCATGCAGTGAGCCAGGCCTTAGCAGATGGACTGCTTCAAACCCCTATCCACTATGCATGCAGTCCCCAAACCCCCTAAAAACCTGTCTTTCACACCTTCAATTCCCCAGTCATTATCAATATACTCCATCAAACACCCTGTCACTCCCCTTGCACTCCTCCAGTGACCCATTCAGCACCATGTACTAATCCATTCACTGAGCCAAAACCCAAACACTTATAAATTCACACAGGCACTCTCCTTGCAGTACTCTAATTATTCAGTCAGTACCCAAGTATTCATGCAGTGAGCCAGGCCTTAGCAGATGGACTGCTTCAAACCCCTATCCACTATGCATGCAGTCCCCAAACCCCCTAAAAACCTGTCTTTCACACCTTCAATTCCCCAGTCAGTATACATACACTTCCAGCAAACACCCTGTCACTCCCATTGCACTCCTCTAGTGACCCATTCAGCACCATGTACTAATGCATTCACTGCGCCAAAACCCAAGCACTTATAAATTGACCAAGGCACTCTCCTTGCAGTCCTCTAATCATTCAGTCAGTACCCAAGTACTCATGCACTGAGCCAGGCATTAGCACATAGACTGCTTCAAACGCCTATCCACTATACAGGCAGTCATGTAACCACCTGCACACTTGTCTTTCACACTTTCAATTCCCCAGTCAGTAGCCATACACTTCCAGGAAACACCCGGTCACTCCTATTACACTCCTCTAGTGACCCATTCAGCACCATGTACTAATCCATTCACTGCCCCAAATCCCAAACACTTATAAATTCAACCAGGCACTCTCCTTGTAGTACTGTAATCATTCAGTCACTATCCAAGTACTCATGCAGCGAGCCAGGCCTTAGCACATGGACTGCTTCAAACCCCTATCCACCATCCATGCCGTCCTCTAACCACCTACACACTTGCCTTTCACACCTTCAATTCCCTACTCAGTATCCATACACTCCAGCAAACACCCTGTCACACCCCTTGCACTCCTTTAGTGACCCATTCAGTACCATTTATTAATCCATTCACTGTGCCAAAACCCAAGCACTTATAAATTCACCCAGGCACGCTCCTTGCAGTCGTCTAATCATTCAGTCAGTACCCAAGTACTCATGCACTGAGCCAGGCATTAGCACATAGACTGCTTCAAAAGCCTATCCACTATGCATGCAGTCCCCCAACCACCTACACACTTATCTTTCACACCTTCAATTCCCCAGTCAGTATCCATACACTTCAAGGAAACACCCTGTCACTCCTCTTGCACTCCTCTAGTGACCCATTCAGCATCATGTACTAATCCATTCACTGCCCCAAAACCAAAACACGTATAAATTCACCCAGCCACTCTCCTTGCAGTACTCTAATCATTCAGTCAATATCCAAGTACTCATGCAGCGAGCCAGGCCTTAGCACATGGACTGCTTCAAACCCCTATCCCCATTGCATGCAGTCCTCTAACCACCTACACACTTGTCTTTCACACCTTCAATTCCCCAGTCAGTATCCATTAACTCCAGCAAACACCCTGTCACTCCCCTTGCACTCCTCCAGTGACCCATTCAGCACTATGTACTAATCCATTCTCTGCGTCAAACCCCAAAAACGTATAAATTAACCCAGGCACTCTCCTTGAAGTACTCTAATCATTCAGTCACTATCCAAGTACTCATGCAACGAGCCAGGCCTTAGCACATGGACTGCTTCAAAACCCTGTCCACTATGCATGCAGTCCTCTAATCACCTACACACTTATCTTTCACACCTTCAATTCCCCAGTCAGTATCTATACACTCCAGCAAACACCCTGTCACTCCCCTTGCACTCCTCCAGTGACCCATTCAGCACCATGTACTAATCCATTCACTGCATCAAAACCCAAGCACTTATAAATTCACCCAGGCACTCTCCTTGCAGTACTCTAATCATTCAGTTAGTATCCAAGTACTCATGCACTGAGCCAGACCTTAGCACATGGACTGCTTCAAACCCCTATACACTATGCATGCCATCCTCTAACCACCTACACACTTGTCTTTCACACCTTCAATTCCCTAGTCAGTATCCATACTCTCCATCAAACACCCTGTCACTCCCCTTGCACTCCTTTAGTGAGCCATTCAGTACCATGCAATAATCCATTCACTGCGCCAAAACCCAAGCACTTATAAATTGACCAAGGCACTCTCCTTGCAGTCCTCTAATCATTCAGTCAGTACCCAAGTACTCATGCACTGAGCCAGGCCTTAGCACATGGACTACTTCAAACCCCTATCCATTATGCATGCAGTACTGTAACCACCTACACACTTGTCTTTCACACCTTCAATTCCCCAGTCTGTATACATACACTTCCAGCAAACACCCTGTCACTCCCATTGCACTCCTCTAGTGACCCATTCAGCACCATGTACTAATCCATTCACTGCGCCAAAACCGAACCACTTATAAATTCACCCAGGCACTCTCCTTCTAGTACTCTAATCATTCAGTCAGTGCCCAAGTATTCATGCAGTGAGCCAGGCCTTAGCAGATGGAATGCTTCAAACCCCTATCCACTATGCATGCAGTCCTCTAACCACCTACACACTTGTCTTTCACACCTTCAATTCCCTAGTCAGCATCCATACTCTCCATCAAACACCCTGTCACTCCCCTTGCACTCCTTTAGTGACCCATTCAGTACCATGTGTTAATACATTCACTGCGACAAAACCCAAGCACTTATAAATTGACCAAGGCACTCTCATTGCAGTACTCTAATTATTCAGTCAGTACCCAAGTATTCATGCAGTGAGCCAGGCCTTAGCACATGGACTGCTTCAAACCCCTATCCACTATGTATGCAGTACTCTAACCACCTACACACTTGTCTTTCACACCTTCAATTCCCCAGTCAGTATCCATACACTTCCAGCAAACACCCTGTCACTCCCATTGCACTCCTCTAGTGACCCATTCAGCACCATGTACTAATGCATTCACTGCGCCAAAACCCAAGCACTTATAAATTGACCAAGGCACTCTCCTTGCAGTCCTCTAATCATTCAGTCAGTACCCAAGTACTCATGCACTGAGCCAGGCATTAGCACATAGACTGCTTCAAACGCCTATCCACTATACAGGCAGTCATGTAACCACCTGCACACTTGTCTTTCACACTTTCAATTCCCCAGTCAGTAGCCATACACTTCCAGGAAACACCCGGTCACTTCTATTACACTCCTCTAGTGACCCATTCAGCACCATGTACTAATCCATTCACTGCCCCAAATCCCAAACACTTATAAATTCAACCAGGCACTCTCCTTGTAGTACTGTAATCATTCAGTCACTATCCAAGTACTCATGCAGCGTGCCAGGCCTTAGCACATGGACTGCTTCAAACCCCTATCCACCATGCATGCAGTCCTCTAACCACCTACACACTTGTCTTTCACACCTTCAATTCCCCAGTCAGTATCTATACACTCCAGCAATCACCCTGTCACTCCCCTTGCACTCCTCTCGTGACCCATTCAGCATAATGTACTAATCAATTCAGTGCGTCAAAACCCAAGCACTTATAATTTCACGCAGTCACTCTCCTTGCAGTACTCTAATCATTCAGTTAGTATCCAAGTACTCATGCACTGAGCCAGACCTTAGCACATGGACTGCTTCAAACCCCTATCCACTATCCATGCCGTCCTCTAACCACCTACACACTTGCCTTTCACACCTTCAATTCCCTACTCAGTATCTATACACTCCAGCAAACACCCTGTCACACCCCTTGCACTCCTTTAGTGACCCATTCAGTACCATTTATTAATCCATTCACTGTGCCAAAACCCAAGCACTTATAAATTTACCCAGGCACTCTCCTTGCAGTACTCTAATCATTCAGTTAGTATCCAAGTACTCATGCACTGAGCCAGACCTTAGCACATGGACTGCTTCAAACCCCTATACACTATGCATGCCATCCTCTAACCACCTACACACTTGTCTTTCACACCTTCAATTCCCTAGTCAGTATCCATACTCTCCATCAAACACCCTGTCACTCCCCTTGCACTCCTTTAGTGAGCCATTCAGTACCATGTAATAACCCATTCACTGCGCCAAAACCCAAGCACTTATAAATTGACCAAGGCACTCTCCTTGCAGTCCTCTAATCATTCAGTCAGTACCCAAGTACTCATGCACTGAGCCAGGCCTTAGCACATAGACTGCTTCAAACGCCTATCCACTATGCATGCAGTCCCCCAACCACCTAGAAACTTGTCTTTCACACCTTCAATTCCCCAGTCATTATCAATACACTCCATCAAACAACCTGTCACTCCCCTTGAACTCCTCCAGTGACCCATTCAGCACCATGTACTAATCCATTCACTACGTCAAAACCCAAACACTTAAAAATTCACCCAGGCACTCTCCTTGCAGTACTCTAACTATTCAGTCAGTACCCAAGTATTCATGCAGTGAGCCAGGCCTTAGCAGATGGACTTCTTCAAACCCCTATCCATTATGCATGCAGTACTGTAACCACCTACACACTTGTCTTTCAGACCTTCCATTCCCTAGTCAGTATCCATACTCTTCATCAAACACCCTGTCACTCCCCTTGCACTCCTGTAGCGACCCATTCAGTACCATGTACTAATCCATTCACTACGTCAAAACCCAAGCACTTATAAATTGACCAAGGCACTATCCTTGCATTCCTCTAATCATTCAGTCAGAACCCAAGTATTCATGCAGTGAGCCAGGCCTTAGCACATGGAGTGCTTCAAACCCCTATCCACTATGCATGCAGTACTCTAACCACCTACACACTTGTCTTTCACACCTTCAATTCCCCAGTCAGTATACATACACTTCCAGCAAACACCCTGTCACTCCCAGTGCACTCCTCTAGTGACCCATTCAGCACAATGTACTATTCCATTCACTGCCCCAAAACCCAACCACTTATAAATTCACCCAGGCACTCTCCTTCAATACTCTAATCATTCAGTCAGTGCCCAAGTATTCATGCAGTGAGCCAGGCCTTAGCAGATGGACTGCTTCAAACCCCTATCCACTATGCATGCAGTACTCTAACCACCTACACACTTGTCTTTCACACCTTCAATTCCCTAGTCAGCATCCATACTCTCCATCAAACACCCTGTCACTCCCCTTGCACTCCTTTAGTGACCCATTCAGTACCATGTATTAATACATTCACTGCGACAAAACCCAAGCACTTATAAATTGACCAAGGCACTCTCCTTGCAGTCCTCTAATCATTCAGTCAGTACCCAAGTATTCATGCAGTGAGCCAGGCCTTAGCACATGGACTGCTTTAAACCCCTATCCACTATGCATGCAGTACTCTCAACACCTACACACTTCTCTTTCACACCTTCAATTCCCCAGTCAGTATACATACACTTCCAGCAAACACCCTGTCACTCCTATTGCACTCCTCTAGTGACCCATTCAGCACCATGTACTAATCCATTCACTGCGCAAAAACCGAACCACTTATAAATTCACCCAGGCACTCTCCTTCTAGTACTCTAATCATTCAGTCAGTACCCAAGTATTCATGCAGTGAGCCAGGCCATAGCACATGGAAAGCTTCAAACCCTTATCCACTATGCATGCAGTCCTCTAACCACCTACACACTTGTCTTTCAGACCTTCAATTCCCTAGTCAGTATACATACACTTCCAGCAAACACCCTGTCACTCCCAGTGCAATCCTCTAGTGACCCATTCAGCACAATGTACTATTCCATTCACTGCCCCAAAACCCAACCACTTATAAATTCACCCAGGCACTCTCCTTCAATACTCTAATCATTCAGTCAGTGCCCAAGTACTCATGCACTGAGCCAGGCCTTAGCACATGGACTGCTTCAAACGCCTATCCACTATGCATGCAGTCCCCCAACCACCTAAAAACTTGTCTTTCACACCTTCAATTCCCCAGTCAGTATACATACACTTCCAGCAAACACCCTGTCACTCCCATTGCACTCCTCTAGTGACCCATTCAGCACCATGTACTAATCCATTCACTGCGCCAAAACCCAACCACTTATGAATTCACCCAGGCACTCTCCTTCTAATACTCTAATCATTCAGTCACTATCCAAGTACTCATGCAACGAGCCAGGCCTTAGCACATGGACTGCTTCAAAACCCTATCCACTATGCATGCAGTCCTCTAATCACCTACACACTTGTCTTTCACACCTTCAATTCCCCAGTCAGTATCAATACACTCCATCAAACACCCTGTCACTCCCCTTGCACTCCTCCAGTGACCCGTTCAGCACCATGTACTAATCCATTCACTGCACCAAAACCCAAACACTTATAAATTCACCCAGGCACTCTCCTTGCAGTACTCTAATCATTCAGTCAGTACCCAAGTATTCATGCAGTGAGCCAGGCCTTAGCACATGGACTGCTTCAAACCCCGATCCACTATGCATGCAGTCCTCTAACCAGCTACACACTTGTCTTTCAGACCTTCCATTCCCTAGTCAGTATCCATACTCTTCATCAAACACCCTGTCACTCCCCTTGCACTCCTGTAGCGACCCATTCAGTACCATGTACTAATCCATTCACTACGTCAAAACCCAAGCACTTATAAATTGACCAAGGCACTCTCCTGCATTCCTCTAATCATTCAGTCAGAACCCAAGTATTCATGCAGTGAGCCAGGCCTTAGCACATGGACTGCTTCAAACCCCTATCCACTATGCATGCAGTACTCTAACCACCTACACACTTGTCTTTCACACCTTCAATTCCCCAGTCAGTATACATACACTTCCAGCAAACACCCTGTCACTCCCAGTGCACTCCTCTGGTGACCCATTCAGCACAATGTACTATTCCATTCACTGCCCCAAAACCCAACCACTTATAAATTCACCCAGGCACTCTCCTTCTAGTACTCTAATCATTCAGTCAGTGCCCAAGTATTCATGCAGTGAGCCAGGCCTTAGCAGATGGACTGCTTCAAACCCCTATCCACTATGCATGCAGTCCTCTAACCACCTACACACTTGTCTTTCACACCTTCAATTCCCTAGTCAGCATCCATACTCTCCATCAAACACCCTGTCACTCCCCTTGCACTCCTTTAGTGACCCATTCAGTACCATGTATTAATCCATTCACTGCGACAAAACCCAAGCACTTATAAATTGACCAACGCACTCTCCTTGCAGTCCTCTAATCATTCAGTCAGTACCCAAGTACTCATGCACTGAGCCAGGCCTTAGCACATAGACTGCTTCAAACGCCTATCCACTATGCATGCAGTCCCCCAACCACCTAAAAACTTGTCTTTCACACCTTCAATTCCCCAGTCAGTATACATACACTTCCAGCAAACACCCTGTCACTCCCATTGCACTCCTCTAGTGACCCATTCAGCACCATGTACTAATCCATTTCCTGCGCCAAAACCCAACCACTTATGAATTCACCCAGGCACTCTCCTTCTAATACTCTAATCATTCAGTCACTATCCAAGTACTCATGCACTGAGCCAGACCTTAGCACATGGACTGCTTCAAACCCCTATCCACTATGCATGCAGTCCTCTAATCACCTACACACTTGTCTTTCACACCTTCAATTCCCCAGTCAGTATCTATACACTCCAGCAAACACCCTGTCACTCCCCTTGCACTCCTCTAGTGACCCATTCAGCACCATGTACTAATCCATTCACTGCGTCAAAACCCAACCACTTATGAATTCACCCAGGCACTCTCCTTCTAATACTCTAATCATTCAGTCACTATCCAAGTACTCATGCACTGAGCCAGACCTTAGCACATGGACTGCTTCAAACCCCTATCCACTATGCATGCAGTCCTCTAATCACCTACACACTTGTCTTTCACACCTTCAATTCCCCAGTCAGTATCTATACACTCCAGCAAACACCCTGTCACTCCCCTTGCACTCCTCTAGTGACCCATTCAGCACCATGTACTAATCCATTCACTGCGTCAAAACCCAAGCACTTATAAATTCACCCAGGCACTCTCCTTGCAGTACTCTAATCATTCAGTTAGTATCCAAGTACTCATGCACTGAGCCAGACCTTAGCACATGGACTGCTTCAAACCCCTATCCACTATGCATGCAGTCCTCTAACCACCTACACACTTGTCTTTTACACCTTCAATTCCCTAGTCAGTATCCATACTCTCCATCAAACACCCTGTCACTCCCCTTGCACTCCTTTAGTGACCCATTCAGTACCATGTATTAATACATTCACTGCGACAAAACCCGAGCACTTATAAATTGACCAAGGCACTCTCCTTGCAGTCCTCTAATCATTCAGTCAGTACCCAAGTACTCATGCACTGAGCCAGGCCTTAGCACATAGACTGCTTCAAACGCCTATCCACTATACATGCAGTCCCCCAACCACCTAAAAACTTGTCTTTCACACCTTCAATTCCCCAGTCAGTATCAATACACTCCACCAAACACCCTGTCACTCCCCTTGCACTCCTCCAGTGACACGTTCAGCACCATGTACTAATCCATTCACTGCGCCAAAACCCAAACACTTATAAATTCACCCAGGCACTCTCCTTGCAGTACTCTAATCATTCAGTCAGTACCCAAGTATTCATGCAGTGAGCCAGGCCTTAGCACATGGACTGCTTCAAACCCCTATCCACTATGCATGCAGTACTCTAAACACCTACACACTTCTCTTTCACACCTTCAATTCCCCAGTCAGTATACATACACTTCCAGCAAACACCCTGTCACTCCTATTGCACTCCTCTAGTGACCCATTCAGCACCATGTACTAATCCATTCACTGCGCAAAAACCGAACCACTTATAAATTCACCCAGGCACTCTCCTTCTAGTACTCTAATCATTCAGTCAGTACCCAAGTATTCATGCACTGAGCCAGGCCTTAGCACATGGACTGCTTCGAACCCCTATCCACTATGCATGCAGTCCTCTAACCACCGCCACACTTGTCTTTCAGACCTTCAATTCCCTAGTCAGTATCCATACTCTTCATCAAACACCCTGTCACTCCCCTTGCACTCCTGTAGCGACCCATTCAGTACCATGTATTAACCCATTCACTGCGACAAAACCCAAGCACTTATAAATTGACCAAGGCACTCTACTTGCAGTCCTCTAATCATTCAGTCAGTACCCAAGTCCTCATGCACTGAGCCAGGCCTTAGCACATGTACTGCTTCAAACCCCTATTCACTATGCATGCAGTACTCTAACCACCTACACACTTGTCTTTCACACCTTCAATTCCCCAGTCAGTATACATACACTTCCAGCAAACACCCTGTCACTCCCAGTGCACTCCTCTAGTGACCCATTCAGCACCATGTACTATTCCATTCACTGCGCCAAAACCCAACCACTTATAAATTCACCCAGGCACTCTCCTTCTAGTACTCTAATCATTCAGTCAGTACCCAAGTATTCATGCACTGAGCCAGGCCTTAGCACATGGACTGCTTCAAACCCCTATTCACTATGCATGCAGTACTCTAACCACCTACACACTTGTCTTTCACACCTTCAATTCCCTAGTCAGTATCCATACTCTCCATCAAACACCCTGTCACTCCACTTGGACTCCTTTAGTGAGCCATTCAGTACCATGTACTAATCCATTCACTGCGCCAAAACCCAACCACTTATAAATTCACCCAGGCACTCTTCTTCTAGTACTCTAATCATTCAGTCAGTACCCAAGTATTCATGCAGTGAGCCAGGCCTTAGCACATGGACTGCTTCAAACCCCATCCACTATGCATGCAGTCCTCTAACCACCTACACACTTGTCTTTCACACCTTCAATTCCCCAGTCAGTATCTATTCACTCCAGCAAACACCCTGTCACTCCGCTTGCACTCCTCTAGTGACACATTCAGCACCATGTACTAATCCATTCACTGCGTCAACACCCGAGCACTAATAAATTCACCTAGGCACTCTCCTTGCAGTACTCTAACCTTTCAGTCAGTACCCAAGTATTCATGCAGTGAGACAGGCCTTAGCACATGGACTGCTTCAAACCCCTATCCACTATGCATGCAGTCCTCTAACCACCTACACACTTGTCTTTCACACCTTCAATTCCCCAGTCAGTATCCATACACTTCCAGCAAACACCCTGTCACTCCCATTGCACTCCTCTAGTGACCCATTCAGCACCATGTACTAATGCATTCACTGCGCCAAAACCCAAGCACTTATAAATTGACCAAGGCACTCTCCTTGCAGTCCTCTAATCATTCAGTCAGTACCCAAGTACTCATGCACTGAGCCAGGCATTAGCACATAGACTGCTTCAAACGCCTATCCACTATACAGGCAGTCATGTAACCACCTGCACACTTGTCTTTCACACTTTCAATTCCCCAGTCAGTATCCATACACTCCAGCAAAAACCCTGTCACTCCCCTTGCACTCCTCTAGTGACCCATTCAGTACCATGTATTAATTCATTCACTGTGCCAAAACTCAAGCACTTATAAATTGACCAAAGCAATATACTTGTAGTCCTCTAATCATTCAGTCAGTACCCAAGAACTCATGCACAGAGCCAGGCCTTAGCACATGGACTGCTTCAAACGCCTATCCACTATACATGCAGTGATGTAACCACCTACACACTTGTATTTCACACTTTCAATTCCCCAGTCAGTAGCCATACACTTCCAAGAAACACCAAGTCACTCCTATTGCACTCCTCTAGTGAGCCATTCAGCACCATGTACTAATCCATTCACTGCCCCGAATCCCAAACACTTATAAATTCAACCAGGCACTCTCCTTGTAGTACTGTAATCATTCAGTCACTATCCAAGTACTCATGCAGCGAGCCAGGCCTTAGCACATGGACTGCTTCAAACCCCTATCCACTATGCATTCCGTCCTCTAACCACCTACACACCTGTCTTTCACACCTTCAATTTCCCAGTCAGTATCTATACACTCCAGCAATCACCCTGTCACTCCCCTTGCACTCCTCTAGTGACCCATTCAGCACCATGTACTAATCAATTCACTGCGTCAAAACCCAAGCACTTATAATTTCACGCAGTCACTCTCCTTGCAGTACTCTAATCATTCAGTTAGTATCCAAGTACTCATGCACTGAGCCAGACCTTAGCACATGGACTGCTTCAAACCCCTATCCACTATCTATGCCGTCCTCTAACCACCTACACACTTGCCTTTCACACCTTCAATTCCCTACTCAGTATCCATACACTCCAGCAAACACCCTGTCACACCCCTTGCACTCCTCCGGTGACCCATTCAGCACTATGTACTAATCCATTCTCTGCGTCAAACCCCAAAAACGTATAAATTAACCCAGGCACTCTCCTTGAAGTACTCTAATCATTCAGTCAGTACCCAAGTACTAATGCACTAAAACAGGCCTTACACATGGACTTCTTCAATCCCCTATCCACTATGCATGCAGTCCTCTAACCACCTACACACTTGTATTTCACACCTTCAATTCCCCAGTCAGTATACATACACTTCCAGCAAACACCCTGTCACTCCCATTGCACTCCTCTAGTGACCCATTCAGCACCATGTACTAATCCATTCACTGCGCCAAAACCCAACCACTTATAAATTCAACCAGGCACTCTCCTTGTAGTACTCTAATCATTCAGTCACTATCCAAGTACTCATGCAACGAGCCAGGCCTTAGCACATGGACTGCTTCAAAACCCTATCCACTATGCATGCAGTCCTCTAATCACCTACACACTTGTCTTTCACACCTTCAATTCCCCAGTCAGTATCTATACAATCCAGCAAACACCCTGTCACTCCCCTTGCACTCCTCTAGTGACCCATTCAGCACCATGTACTAATCCATTCACTGCGTCAAAACCCAACCACTTATAAATTCAACCAGGCACTCTCCTTGTAGTACTCTAATCATTCAGTCACTATCCAAGTACTCATGCAACGAGCCAGGCCTTAGCACATGGACTGCTTCAAAACCCTATCCACTATGCATGCAGTCCTCTAATCACCTACACACTTGTCTTTCACACCTTCAATTCCCCAGTCAGTATCTATACAATCCAGCAAACACCCTGTCACTCCCCTTGCACTCCTCTAGTGACCCATTCAGCACCATGTACTAATCCATTCACTGCGTCAAAACCCAAGCCCTTATAAATTCACCCAGGCACTCTCCTTGCAGTACTCTAATCATTCATTTAGTATCCAAGTACTCATGCACTGAGCCAGACCTTAGCACATGGACTGCTTCAAACCCCTATCCACTATGCATGCCATCCTCTAACCACCTACACACTTGTCTTTCACACCTTCAATTCCCTAGTCAGTATCCATACTTTCCATCAAACACCCTGTCACTCCCCTTGCACTCCTTTAGTGACCCATTCAGTACCATGTATTAATACATTCACTGCGACAAAACCCAAGCACTTATAAATTGACCAAGGCACTCTCCTTGCAGTCCTCTAATCATTCAGTTAGTACCCAAGTACTCATGCACTGAGCCAGGCCTTAGCACATAGACTGCTTCAAACGCCTACCCACTATGCATGCAGTCCCCCAACCACCTAAAAACTTGTCTTTCACACCTTCAATTCCCAAGTCAGTATCCATACTCTTCATCAAACACCCTGTCACTCCCCTTGCACTCCTGTAGCGACCCATTCAGTATCATGTATTAATACACTCACTGCGACAAAACCCAAGCACTTATAAATTGACCAAGGCACTCTCCTTGCAGTCCTCTAATCATTCGGTCAGTACCCAAGTACTCATGCACTGAGCCAGGCATTAGCACATAGACTGCTTCAAACCCCTATCCACTATGCATGCAGTACTCTAAACACCTACACACTTGTCTTTCACACCTTCAATTCCCCAGTCAGTATACATACACTTCCAGCAAACACCCTGTCACTCCCAGTCCACTCCTCTAGTGACCCATTCAGCACCATGTACTATTCCATTCACTGCGCCAAAACCCAACCACTTATAAATTCACCCAGGCACTCTCCTTCTAGTACTCTAATCATTCAGTCAATACCCAAGTATTCATGCACTGAGCCAGGCCTTAGCACATGGACTGCTTCAAACCCCTATTCACTATGTATGCAGTACTCGAACCACCTACACACTTGTCTTTCACACCTTCAATTCCCTAGTCAGTATCCATACTCTCCATCAAACACCCTGTCACTCCACTTGCACTCCTTTAGTGAGCCATTCAGTACCATGTACTAATCCATTCACTGCGCCAAAACCCAACCACTTATAAATTCACCCAGGCACTCTCCTTCTAGTACTCTAATCATTCAGTCAGTGCCCAAGTATTCATGCAGTGAGCCAGGCCTTAGCAGATGGACTGCTTCAAACCCCTATCCACTATTCATGCAGTCCTCTAACCACCTACACACTTGTCTTTCACACCTTCAATTCCCCAGTCAGTATACATACACTTCCAGCAAACACCCTGTCACTCCCTTTGCACTCCTCTAGTGACCCATTCAGCACCATGTACTAATCCATTCACTGCGCCAAAACCTACACACTTATAAATTCACACAGGCACTCTCCTTGCAGTACTCTAATCATTCAGTCAGTATCCAAGTATTCATGCAGTGAGCCAGGCCTTAGCACATGGACTGCTTCAAACCCCTATCCACTATGCATGCAGTACTCTAACCACCTACACACTTGTCTTTCACACCTTCAATTCCCCAGTCAGTATACATACACTTCCATCAAACACCCTGTCACTCCCCTTGCACTCCTTTAGTGACTCATTCAGTACCATGTATTAATACATTCACTGCGACAAAACCCAAGCACTTATAAATTGACCAAGGCACTCTCCGTGCTGTCCTCTAATCATTCAGTCAGTACCCAAGTACTCATGCACTGAGCCAGGCCTTAACACATAGACTGCTTCAAACGCCTATCCACTATGCATGCAGTCCCCCAACCACCTAAAAACTTGTCTTTCACACCTTCAATTCCCCAGTCAGGATCAATACACTCCATCAAACACCCTGTCACTCTCCTTGCACTCCTCCAGTGACCCATTCAGCACCATGTACTAATCCATTCACTGCGCCAAAACCCAAACACTTAAAAATTCACCCAGGCACTCTCCTTGCAGTACTCTAATCATTCAGTCAGTACCCAAGTATTCATGCAGTGAGCCAGGCCTTAGCACTTGGACTGCTTCAAACCCCTATCCACTATGCATGCAGTACTCTAAACACCTACACACTTGTCTTTCACACCTTCAATTCCCCAGTCAGTATACATACACTTCCAGCAAACACCCTGTCACTCCCATTGCACTCCTCTAGTGACCCATTCAGCACCATGTGCTAATCCATTCACTGCGCAAAAACCCAACCACTTATACATTCACCCAGGCACTCTCCTTCTAGTACTCTAATCATTCAGTCAGTACCCAAGTAGTCATGCAGTGAGCCAGGCCTTAGCACATGGACTGCTTCAAACCCCTATCCACTATGCATGCAGTCCTCTAACCACCTACACACTTGTCTTTCACACCTTCAATTCCCTAGTCAGTATCCATACTCTTCATCAAACACCCTGTCACTCCCCTTGCACTCCTGTAGCGACCCATTCAGTATCATGTATTAATCCACTCACCGCGACAAAACCCAAGCACTTATAAATTGACCAAGGCACTCTCCTTGCAGTCCTCTAATCATTCGGTCAGTACCCAAGTACTCATGCAGTGAGCCAGGCCTTAGCACATGGACTGCTTCAAACCCCTATCCACTATTCATGCAGTCCTCTAACCACCTACACACTTGTCTTTCACACCTTCAATTCCCCAGTCAGTATACATACACTTCCAGCAAACACCTTGTCACTCCCTTTGTACTACTCTAGTGACCCATTCAGCACCATGTACTAATCCATTCACTGCGCCAAAACCTACACACTTAGAAATTCACCCAGGCACTCTCCTTCTAGTACTCTAATCATTCAGTCAGTATCCAAGTATTCATGCACTGAGCCAGACCTTAGCACATGGACTGATATAAACCCCTATCCACTATGCATGCAGTCTTTTAACCATCTACACACTTATCTTTCACACCTTCAATTCCCCAGTCAGTATCCATACACTTCAAGGAAACACCCTGTCACTCCTCTTGCACTCCTCTAGTGACCCATTCAGCACCATGTACTAATCCATTCACTGCCCCAAAACCCAAACACGTATAAATTCACCCAGCCACTCTCCTTGCAGTACTCTAATCATTCAGTCAATATCCAAGTACTCATGCAGCGAGCCAGGCCTTAGCACATGGACTGCTTCAAACCCCTATCCACATTGCATGCAGTCCTCTAACCACCTACACACTTGTCTTTCACACCTTCAATTTCCCAGTCAGTATCCATTAACTCCAGCAAACACCCTGTCACTCCCCTTGCACTACTCTAGTGACCCATTCAGCACCTGTACTAATCCATTCTCTGCGTCAAACCCCAAAAACGTATAAATTAACCCAGGCACTCTCCTTGAAGTACTCTAATCATTCAGTCAGTACCCAAGTACTCATGCACTAAGCCAGGCCTTACACATGGACTTCTTCAATCCCCTATCCACTATGCATGCAGTCCTCTAACCATCTACACACTTGTATTTCACACCTTCAATTCCCCAGTCAGTATACATACACTTCCAGCAAACACCCTGTCACTCCCATTGCACTCCTCTAGTGACCCATTCAGCACCATGTACTAATCCATTCACTGCGCCAAAACCCAACCACTTATAAATTCAACCAGGCACTCTCCTTGTAGTACTCTAATCATTCAGTCACTATCCAAGTACTCATGCAACGAGCCAGGCCTTAGCACATGGACTGCTTCAAAACCCTATCCACTATGCATGTAGTCCTCTAATCACCTACACACTTGTCTTTCACACCTTCAATTCCCCAGTCAGTATCTATACAATCCAGCAAACACCCTGTCACTCCCCTTGCACTCCTCTAGTGACCCATTCAGCACCATGTACTAATCCATTCACTGCGTCAAAACCCAAGCACTTATAAATTCACCCAGGCACTCTCCTTGCAGTACTCTAATCATTCAGTTAGTATCCTAGTACTCATGCACTGAGCCAGACTTTAGCACATGGACTGCTTCAAACCCCTATCCACTATGCATGCCATCCTCTAACCACCTACACACTTGTCTTTCACACCTTCAATTCCCTAGTCAGTATCCATACTCTCCATCAAACACCCTGTCACTCCCCTTGCACTCCTTTAGTGAGCCATTCAGTACCATGTAATAATCCATTCACTGCGCCAAAACCCAAGCACTTATAAATTGACCAAGGCACTCTCCTTGCAGTCCTCTAATAATTCAGTCAGTACCCAAGTACTCATACACTGAGCCAGGCCTTAGCACATAGACAGCTTCAAACGCCTATCCACTATGTATGCAGTCCCCCAACCACCTAGAAACTTGTCTTTTACACCTTCAATTCCCCAGTCATTATCAATACACTCCATCAAACACCCTGTCACTCCCCTTGCACTCCTCCAGTGACCCATTCAGCACCATGTACTAATCCATTCACTGCGTCAAAACCCAAACACTTATAAATTCACGCAGGCACTCTCCTTGCAGTACTCTAATTATTCAGTCAGTACCCAAGTATTCATGAAGTGAGCCAGGCCTTAGCACATGGACTACTTCAAACCCCTATCCACTATGCAAGCAGTACTCTAACCACCTACACACTTGTCTTTCACACCTTCAATTCCCCAGTCAGTATACATACACTTCCAGCAAACACCCTGTCACTCCCATTGCACTCCTCTAGTGACCCATCCAGCACCATGTACTAAAACATTCACTGCGCCAAAACCCAACCACTTATAAATTCACCCAGGCACTCTCCTTCTAGTACTCTAATCATTCAGTCAGTGCCCAAGTATTCATGCAGTGAGCCAGGCCTTAGCAGATGGACTGCTTCAAACCCCTGTCCACTATGCATGCAGTCTTCTAACCACCTACACACTTGTCTTTCACACCTTCAATTCCCTAGTCAGTATCCATACTCTCCATCAAACACCCTGTCACTCCCCTTGCACTCCTTTAGTGACCCATTCAGTACCATGTATTAATACATTCACTGCGACAAAACCCAAGCACTTATAAATTGACCAAGGCACTCTCCTTGCAGTCCTCTAATCATTCAGTCAGTTCCCAAGTACTCATGCACTGAGCCAGGCCTTAGCACATAGACTGCTTCAAACGCCTATCCACTATGCATGCAGTCCCCCAACCACCTAAAAACTTGTCTTTCACACCTTCAATTCCCCAGTCATTATCAATACACTCCATCAAACACCCTGTCACTTTCCTTGCACTCCTCCAGTGACCCATTCAGCACCATGTACTAATCCATTCACTGCGTCAAAACCCAAACACTTATAAATTCACGCAGGCACTCTCCTTGCAGTACTCTAATTATTCAGTCAGTACCCAAGTATTCATGCAGTGAGCCAGGCCTTAGCACATGGACTGCTTCAAACCCCTATCCACTATGCATGCAGTACTCTAAACACCTACACACTTGTCTTTCACACCTTCAATTCCCCAGTCAGTATACATACACTTCCAGCAAACACCCTGTCACTCCCATTGCACTCCTCTAGTGACCCATTCAGCACCATGTGCTAATCCATTCACTGCGCAAAAACCCAACCACTTATAAATTCACCCAGGCACTCTCCTTCTAGTACTCTAATCATTCAGTCAGTACCCAAGTATTCATGCAGTGAGCCAGGCCTTAGCACATGGACTGCTTCAAACCCCTATCCACTATGCATGCAGTCCTCTAACCACCTACACACTTGTGTTTCACACCTTCAATTCCCTAGTCAGTATCCATACTCTTCATCAAACACCCTGTCACTCCCCTTGCACTCCTGTAGCGACCCATTCAGTATCATGTATTAATCCACTCACTGCGACAAAACCCAAGCACTTATAAATTGACCAAGGCACTCTCCTTGCAGTCCTCTAATCATTCGGTCAGTACCCAAGTACTCATGCACTGAGCCAGGCATTAGCACATAGACTGCTTCAAACCCCTATCCACTATGCATGCAGTACTCTAAACACCTACACACTTGTCTTTCACACCTTCAATTCCCCAGTCAGTATACATACACTTCCAGCAAACACCCTGTCACTCCCAGTGCACTCCTCTAGTGACCCATTCAGCACCATGTACTATTCCATTCACTGCGCCAAAACCCAACCACTTATAAATTCACCCAGGCACTCTCCTTCTAGTACTCTAATCATTCAGTCAGTATCCAAGTATTCATGCACTGAGCCAGACCTTAGCACATGGACTGCTATAAACCCCTATTCACTATGCATGCAGTCCTCTAACCATCTACACACTTGTCTTTCACACCTTCAATTCACTAGTCAGTATCCATACACTCCAGCAAAAACCCTGTCACTCCCCTTGCACTCCTCTAGTGACCCATTCAGTACCATGTATTAATTCATTCACTGCGCCAAAACCCAAGCACTTATAAATTGACCAAAGCAATATACTTGTAGTCCTCTAATCATTCAATCAGTACCCAAGAACTCATGCACAGAGCCAGGCCTTAGCACATGGACTGCTTCAAACGCCTATCGACTATACATGCAGTCATGTAACCACCTACACACTTGTCTTTCACACTTTCAATTCCCCAGTCAGTAGCCATACACTTCCAAGAAACACCCAGTCACTCCTATTGCACTCCTCTAGTGACCCATTCAGCACCATGTACTAATCCATTCGCTGCCCCAAATCCCAAACACTTATAAATTCAACCAGGCACTCTCCTTGTAGTACTGTAATCATTCAGTCCCTATCCAAGTACTCATGTAGCGAGCCAGGCCTTAGCACATGGACTGCTTCAAACCCCTATCCACCATGCATGTAGTCCTCTAACCACCTACACACTTGTCTTTCACACCTTCAATTCCCCAGTCAGTATCTATACACTCCAGCAATCACCCTGTCACTCCCCTTGCATTCCTCTAGTGACCCATTCAGCACCATGTACTAATCAATTCACTGCGTCAAAACCCAAGCACTTATAATTTCACGCAGTCACTCTCCTTGCAGTACTCTAATCATTCAGTTAGTATCCAAGTACTCATGCACTGAGCCAGACCTTAGCACATGGACTGCTTCAAACCCCTATCCACTATCCATGCCGTCCTCTAACCACCTACACACTTGCCTTTCACACCTTCAATTCCCTACTCAGTATCCATACACTCCAGCAAACACCCTGTCACACCCCTTGCACTCCTTTAGTGACCCATTCAGTACCATGTAATAATCCATTCACTGTGCCAAAACCCAAGCACTTATAAATTCACCCAGGCACTCTCCTTGCAGTCCTCTAATCATTCAGTCAGTACCCAAGTACTCATGCACTGAGCCAGGCCTTAGCACATAGACTGCTTCAAAAGCCTATCCACTATGCATGCAGTCCCCGAACCACCTACACACTTATCTTTCACACCTTCGTTTCCCCAGTCAGTATCCATACACTTCAAGGAAACACCCTGTCACTCCTCTTGCACTCCTCTAGTGACCCATTCAGCACCATGTACTAATCCATTCACTGCCCCAAAACCCAAACACGAATAAATTCACCCAGCCACTCTCCTTGCAGTACTCTAATCATTCAGTCAATATCCAAGTACTCATGCAGCGAGCCAGGCCTTAGCACATGGACTGCTTCAAACCCCTATCCACATTGCATGCAGTCCTCTAACCACCTACACACTTGTGTTTCACACCTTCAATTTCCCAGTCAGTATACATTAACTCCAGCAAACACCCTGTCACTCCCCTTGCTCTCCTCCAGTGACCCATTCAGCACTATGTACTAATCCATTCTCTGCGTCAAACCCCAAAAACGTATAAATTAACCCAGGCACTCTCCTTGAAGTACTCTAATCATTCAGTCAGTACCCAAGTACTCATGCACTAAGCCAGGCCTTACACATGGACTTCTTCAATCCCCTATCCACTATGCAGGCAGTCCTCTAACCACCTACACACTTGTATTTCACACCTTCAATTCCCCAGTCAGTATACATACACTTCCAGCAAACACCCTGTCACTCCCATTGCACTCCTCTAGTGACCCATTCAGCACCATGTACTAATCCATTCACTGCGCCAAAACCCAACCACTTATAAATTCAACCAGGCACTCTCCTTGTAGTACTCTAATCATTCAGTCACTATCCAAGTACTCATGCAACGAGCCAGGCCTTAGCACATGGACTGCTTCAAAACCCTATCCACTAGCATGCAGTCCTCTAATCACCTACACACTTGTCTTTCACACCTTCAATTCCCCAGTCAGTATCTATACAATCCAGCAAACACCCTGTCACTCCCCTTCCACTCCTCTAGTGACCCATTTAGCACCATGTACTAATCCATTCACTGCATCAAAACCCAAGCACTTATAATTTCACCCAGGCACTCTCCTTGCAGTACTCTAATCCTTCAGTTAGTATCCAAGTACTCATGCACTGAGCCAGACCTTAGCACATGGACTGCTTCAAACCCCTATCCACTATGCATGCCATCCTCTAACCACCTACACACTTGTCTTTCACACCTTCAATTCCCTAGTCGGTATCCATACTCTCCATCAAACACCCTGTCACTCCCCTTGCACTCCTTTAGTGAGCCATTCAGTACCATGTAATAATCCATTCACTGTGCCAAAACCCAAGCACTTATAAATTGACCAAGGCACTCTCCTTGCAGTCCTCTAATCATTCAGTCAGTACCCAAGTACTCATGCACTGAGCCAGGCCTTAGCACATAGACAGCTTCAAACGCCTATCCACTATGTATGCAGTCCCCCAACCACCTAGAAACTTGTCTTTCACATCTTCAATTCCCCAGTCATTATCAATACACTCCATCAAACACCCTTTCACTCCCCTTGCACTCCTCCAGTGACCCATTCAGCACCATGTACTAATCCATTCACTGCGTCAAAACCCAAACACTTATAAATTCACCCAGGCACTCTCCTTGCAGTACTCTAATTATTCAGTCAGTACCCAAGTATTCATGCAGTGAGCCAGGCCTTAGCACATGGACTACTTCAAACCCCTATCCACTATGCATGCAGTACTCTAACCACCTACACACTTGTCTTTCATACCTTCAATTCCCCAGTCAGTATACATACACTTCCAGCAAAAACCCTTTCACTCCCATTGCACTCCTCTAGTGACCCATCCAGCACCATGTACTAAAACATTCACTGCGCCAAAACCCAACCACTTATAAATTCACCCAGGCACTCTCCTTCTAGTACTCTAATCATTCAGTCAGTGCCCAAGTATTCATGCAGTGAGCCAGGCCTTAGCAGATGGACTGCTTCAAACCCCTATCCACTATGCATGCAGTCCTCTAACCACCTACACACTTGTCTTTCACACCTTCAATTCCCTAGTCAGTATCCATACTCTCCATCAAACACCCTGTCACTCCCCTTGCACTCCTTTAGTGACCCATTCAGTACCATGTATTAATACATTCACTGCGACAAAACCCAAGCACTTATAAATTGACCAAGGCACTCTCCTTGCAGTCCTCTAATCATTCAGTCAGTACCCAAGTACTCATGTACTGAGCCAGGCCTTAGCACATAGGCTGCTTCAAACGCCTATCCACTATGCATGCAGTCCCCCAACCACCTAAAAACTTGTCTTTCACACCTTCAATTCCCTAGTCAGTATACATACACTTCCAGCAAACACCCTGTCACTCCCATTGCACTCCTCTAGTGACCCATTCAGCACCATGTACTAATCCATTTACTGCGCCAAAACCCAACCACTTATGAATTCACCCAGGCACTCTCCTTCTAATACTCTAATCATTCAGTCACTATCCAAGTACTCATGCAACGAGCCAGGCCTTAGCACATGGACTGCTTCAAAACCCTATCCACTATGCATGCAGTTCTCTAATCACCTACACACTTGTCTTTCACACCTTAAATTCCCCAGTCAGTATCTATACACTCCAGCAAACACCCTGTCACTCCCCTTGCACTCCTCTAGTGACCCATTCAGCACCATGTACTAATCCATTCACTGCGTCAAAACCCAAGCACTTATAAATTCACCCAGGCACTCTCCTTGCAGTACTCTAATCATTCAGTTAGTTTCCAAGTACTCATGCACTGAGCCAGACCTTAGCACATGGACTGCTTCAAACCCCTATCCACTATGCATGCAGTCCTCTAACCACTTACACACTTGTCTTTCACACCTTCAATTCCCTAGTCAGTATCCATACTCTCCATCAAACACCCTGTCACTCCCCTTGCACTCCTTTAGTGACCCATTCAGTACCATGTATTAATACATTCACTGCGACAAAAACCAAGCACTTATAAATTGACCAAGGCACTCTCCTTGCAGTCCTCCAATCATTCAGTCAGTACCCAAGTACTCATGCACTGAGCCAGGCCTTAGCACATAGACTGCTTCAAACGCCTATCCACTATGCATGCAGTCCCCCAACCACCTAAAAACTTGTCTTTCACACCTTCAATTCCCCAGTCAGTATCAATACACTCCATCAAACACCCTGTCACTCCCCTTGCACTCCTCCAGTGACCCGTTCAGCACCATGTACTAATCCATTCACTGCGCCAAAACCCAAACACTTATAAATTCACCCAGGCACTCTCCTTGCAGTACTCTAATCATTCACTCAGTACCCAAGTATTCATGCAGTTAGCCAGGCCTTAGCACATGGACTGCTTCAAACCCCTATCCACTATGCATGCAGTACTCTAACCACCTACACACTTGTCTTTCACACCTTCAATTCCCCAGTCAGTATACATACACTTCCAGCAAACACCCTGTCACTCCCATTGCACTCCTCTAGTGACCCATTCAGCACCATGTACTAATCCATTCACTGCGCCAAAACCCAACCACTTATAAATTCACCCAGGCACTCTCCTTCTAGTACTCTAATCATTCAGTCAGTGCCCAAGTATTCATGCAGTGAGCCAGGCCTTAGCAGATGGACTGCTTCAAACACCTGTCCACTATGCATGCAGTCCTTTAACCACCTACACACTTGTCTTTCACACCTTCAATTCCCTAGTCAGTATCCATACTCTCCATCAAACACCCTGTCACTCCCCTTGCACTCCTTTAGTGACCCATTCAGTACCATGTATTAATACATTCACTGCGACAAAACCCAAGCACTTATAAATTGACCAAGGCACTCTCCTTGCAGTCCTCTAATCATTCAGTCAGTACCCAAGTACTCATGCACTGAGCCAGGCCTTAGCACATAGACTGCTTCAAACGCCTATCCACTATGCATGCAGTCCCCCAACCACCTAAAAACTTGTCTTTCACACCTTCATTTCCCCAGTCAGTATCAATACACTCCATCAAACACCCTGTCACTCTCCTTGCACTCCTCCAGTGACCCATTCAGCACCATGTACTAATCTATTCACTGCGCCAAAACCCAAACACTTATAAATTCACCCAGGCACTCTCCTTGCAGTACTCTAATCATTCAGTCAGTACCCAAGTATTCATGCAGTGAGCCAGGCCTTAGCACTTGGACTGCTTCAAACCCCTATCCACTATGCATGCAGTACTCTAAACACCTACACACTTGTCTTTCACACCTTCAATTCCCCAGTCAGTATACATACACTTCCAGCAAACACCCTGTCACTCCCATTGCACTCCTCTAGTGACCCATTCAGCACCATGTGCTAATCCATTCACTGCGCAAAAACCCAACCACTTATAAATTCACCCAGGCACTCTCCTTCTAGTACTCTAATCATTCAGTCAGTACCCAAGTATTCATGCAGTGAGCCAGGCCTTAGCACATGGACTGCTTCAAACCCCTATCCACTATGCATGCAGTCCTCTAACCACCTACACACTTGTGTTTCACACCTTCAATTCCCTAGTCAGTATCCATACTCTTCATCAAACACCCTCTCACTCCCCTTGCACTCCTGTAGCGACCCATTCAGTATCATGTATTAATCCACTCACTGCGACAAAACCCAAGCACTTATAAATTGACCAAGGCACTCTCCTTGCAGTCCTCTAATCATTCGGTCAGTACCCAAGTACTCATGCACTGAGCCAGGCATTAGCACATAGACTGCTTCAAACCCCTATCCACTATGCATGCAGTACTCTAAACACCTACACACTTGTCTTTCACACCTTCAATTCCCCAGTCAGTATACATACACTTCCAGCAAACACCTTGTCACTCCCTTTGTACTACTCTAGTGACCCATTCAGCACCATGTACTAATCCATTCACTGCGCCCAAACCTACACACTTATAAATTCACCCAGGCACTCTCCTTGCAGTACTCTAATTATTCAGTCAGTGCCGAAGTATTCATGCAGTGAGCCAGGCCTTAGCAGATGGACTGCTTCAAACCCCTATCCACTATGCATGCAGTCCTCTAACCACCTACACACTTGTCTTTCACACCTTCAATTCCCTAGTCAGTATCAATACTCTCCATCAAACACCCTGCAACTCCCCTTGCACTCCTTTAGTTAACCATTCAGTACCATGTATTAATCCATTCACTGCGACAAAACCCAAGCACTTATAAATTGACCAAGGCACTCTCCTTGAAGTCCTCTAATCATTCAGTCAGTACCCAAGTACTCATGCACTGAGCCAGGCCTTAGCACATAGACTGCTTCAAACGCCTATCCACTATGCATTCATTGCTCCAACCACCTAAAAACCTGTCTTTCACACATTCAATTCCCCAGTCAGTATCAATACACTCCATCAAACACCCTGTCACTCCCCTTGCATTCCTCCAGTGACCCATTGAGCACCATGTACTAATCCATTCACTGCGCCAAAACCCAACCACTTATAAATTCAACCAGGCACTCTCCTTGTAGTACTCTAATCATTCAGTCACTATCCAAGTACTCATGCAACGAGCCAGGTCTTAGCACATGGACTGCTTCAAAACCCTATCCACTATGCATGCAGTCCTCTAATCCCCTACACACTTGTCTTTCACACCTTCAATTCCCCAGTCAGTATCTATACACTCCAGCAAACACCCTGTCACTCCCCTTGCACTCCTCTAGTGACCCATCCAGCACCATGTACTAAAACATTCACTGCGCCAAAACCCAACCACTTATAAATTCACCCAGGCACTCTCCTTCTAGTACTCTAATCATTCAGTCAGTGCCCAAGTATTCATGCAGTGAGCCAGGCCTTAGCAGATGGACTGCTTCAAACCCCTATCCACTATGCATGCAGTCCTCTAACCACCTACACACTTGTCTTTCACACCTTCAATTCCCTAGTCAGTATCCATACTCTCCATCAAACACCCTGTCACTCCCCTTGCACTCCTTTAGTGAACCATTCAGTACCATTTATTAATCCATTCACTGCGACAAAACCCAAGCACTTATAAATTGACCAAGGCACTCTCCTTGCAGTCCTCTAATCATTCAGTCAGTACCCAAGTACTCATGCACTGAGCCAGGCCTTAGCACATAGACTGCTTCAAACGCCTATCCACTATGCATTCATTCCTCCAACCACCTAAAAACTTGTCTTTCACACCTTCAATTCCCCACTCAGTATCAGTACACTCCATCAAACACCCTGTCACTCCCCTTGCACTCCTCCAGTGACCCATTCAGCACCATGTACTAATCCATTCACTGCGCCAAAACCCAACCACTTATCAATTCACCCAGGCACTCTCCTTGTAGTACTCTAATCATTCAGTCACTATCAAAGTACTCATGCAACGAGCCAGGCCTTAGCACATGGACTGCTTCAAAACCCCTATCCACTATGCATGCAGTCCTCTAACCACCTACACACTTGTCTTTCACACCTTCAATTCCCCAGTCAGTATCTATACACTCCAGCAAACACCCTGTCACTCCCCTTGCACTCCTCTAGTGACCCATTCAGCACCATGTACTAATCCATTCACTGCGACAAAACCCAAGCACTTATAAATTGACCAAGGCACTCTCCTTGCAGTCCTCTAATCATTCAGTCAGTACCCAAGTACTCATGCACTGAGCCAGGCATTAGCACATAGACTGCTTCAAACGCCTATCCACTATGCATGCAGTCCCCCAACCACTTAAAAACTTGTCTTTCACACCTTCAATTCCCCAGTCATTATCAATACACTCCATCAAACACCCTGTCACTCCCCTTGCACTCCTCCAGTGACCCATTCAGCACCATGTACTAATCCATTCACTGCGCCAAAACCCAAACAATTATAAATTCACCCAGGCACCCTCCTTGCAGTACTCTAATCATTCAGTCAGTACCCAAGTATTCATGCAGTGAGCCAGGCCTTAGCACATGGACTGCTTCAAACCCCTATCCACTATGCATGCAGTCCTCTAACCACCTACACACTTGTCTTTCACACCTTCAATTCCCCAGTCAGTATACATATACTTCCAGCAAACACCCTGTCACTCCCCTTGCACTCCTTTAGTGACCCATTCAGTACCATGTATTAATCCATTCACTGCGCCAAAACCCAAGCACTTATAAATTCAACCAGGCACTCTCCTTGTAGTACTCTAATCATTCAGTCACTATCCAAGTACTCATGCAACGAGCCAGGTCTTAGCACATGGACTGCTTCAAAACCCTATCCACTATGCATGCAGTCCTCTAATCACCTACACACTTGTCTTTCACACCGTCAATTCCCCAGTCAGTATCTATACACTCCATCAAACACCCTGTCACTCCCCTTGCACTCCTCTAGTGACCCATCCAGCACCATGTACTAAAACATTCACTGCGCCAAAACCCAACCACTTATAAATTCACCCAGGCACTCTCCTTCTAGTACTCTAATCATTCAGTCAGTGCCCAAGTATTCATGCAGTGAGCCAGGCCTTAGCAGATGGACTGCTTCAAACCCCTATCCACTATGCATGCAGTCCTCTAACCACCTACACACTTGTCTTTCACACCTTCAATTCCCTAGTCAGTATCCATACTCTCCATCAAACACCCTGTCACTCCCCTTGCACTCCTTTAGTGAACCATTCAGTACCATGTATTAATCCATTCACTGCGACAAAACCCAAGCACTTATAAATTGACCAAGGCACTCTCCTTGCAGTCCTCTAATCATTCAGTCAGTACCCAAGTACTCATGCACTGAGCCAGGCATTAGCACATAGACTGCTTCAAACGCCTATCCACTATGCATGCAGTCCCCCAACCACTTAAAAACTTGTCTTTCACACCTTCAATTCCCCAGTCATTATCAATACACTCCATCAAACACCCTGTCACTCCCCTTGCACTCCTCCAGTGACCCATTCAGCACCATGTACTAATCCATTCACTGCGCCAAAACCCAAACAATTATAAATTCACCCAGGCACCCTCCTTGCAGTACTCTAATAATTCAGTCAGTACCCAAGTATTCATGCAGTGAGCCAGGCCTTAGCACATGGACTGCTTCAAACCCCTATCCACTATGCATGCAGTCCTCTAACCACCTACACACTTGTCTTTCACACCTTCAATTCCCCAGTCAGTATACATATACTTCCAGCAAACACCCTGTCACTCCCCTTGCACTCCTTTAGTGACCCATTTAGTACCATGTATTAATCCATTCACTGCGCCAAAACCCAAGCACTTATAAATTCACCCAGGCAGGCACTCTCCTTGCAGTACTCTAATCATTCAGTCAGTACCCAAGTACTCATGCACTGAGCCAGGCCTTAGCACATAGACTGCTTCAAAAGCCTATCCACTATGCATGCAATCCCCCAACAACCTACACACTTGTCTTTCACACCTTCAATCCCCCAGTCAGTATCCATACACTTCCAGGAAACACCCTGTCACTCCTCTTGCACTCCTCTAGTGACCCATTCAGCACAATGTACTAATCCATTCACTGCCCCAAAACCCAAAAACGTATAAATTCACCCAGCCTCTCTCCTTGCAGTACTCTAATCATTCAGTCAATATCCAAGTACTCATGCAGCGAGCCAGGCCTTAGCACATGGACTGCTTCAAACCCCTATCCACATTGCATGCAGTCCTCTAACCACCTACACAATTGCCTTTCATACCTTCAATTAACCAGTCAGTATCCATACACTTCCAGAAAATACCCTGTCACTCCCCCTGCACTCCTCTAGTGACCCATTCAGCACCTGTACTAATCCATTCACTGTTCCAAAACCCACACACTTATAAATTCACCCAGGCACTCTCCTTGCAGTACTCTAATCATTTCGTCAGTACCCAAGTACTCATTCACTGAGCCAGGCCTTAACATATGGACTACTTCAAATGCCTATCCACTTTGCATGCAGTCCTCTAACCACCTACACACTTGTCTTTCACACCTTCAATTCCCCAGTCAGTATCTATACACTCCAGCAAATACCCTGTCACTCCCCTTGCACTCCTCCAGTGACCCATTGAGCACTATGTACTAATCCATTTACTGCGTCAAACCCCAAAAACGTATACATTCACACAGACATTCTCCTGGCAGTACTCTCATCATTCAGTCAATATCCAAGTACTCATGCAGCGAGCCAGGCCTTAGCACATATACTGCTTCAAACCCCTATCTACTTTGCATGCAGTCCTCTAACCACCTACACACTTGTCTTTCACACCTTCAATTCCCTAATCAGTATCCATACACTCCAGCAAACACCCTGTCACTCCCCTTGCACTCCTCCAGTGACCCATTCAGCACTATGTACTAATCCATTCACTGCCTCAAACCCCAAAAACTTAAAAATTCACCCAGGCACTCTCCTTGAAGTACTCTAATCATTCAGTCAGTACCCAAGTACTCATGCACTGAGCCAGGCGTTAGCACATGGACTGCTTCAAACCCCTATCCACTCTGCATGCAGTACTCTAACCACCTACACACTTGTCTTTCACCCCTTCAATTCCCCAGTCAGTATACATACACTTCCAGCAAACACCCTGTCTCTCCCAGTGCACTCCTCTAGTGACCCATTCAGCACCATGTACTAATCCATTCACTGCGCCAAAACCCAACCACTTATAAATTGACCCAGGCACTCTCCTTCTAGTGCTCTAATCATTCAGTCAGCACCGAGGTATTCATGCAGTGAGCCAGTCCTTAGCACATGGACTGCTTCAAACCCCTATCCACTATTCATGCAGTCCTCTAACCACCTACACACTTGTCTTTCACACCTTCAATTCCCCAGTCAGTATACATACACTTCCAGCAAACTCCCTGTCACTCCCTTTGCACTCCTCTAGTGACCCATTCAGCAATATCTACTAATCCATTCACTGCGCCAAAACCCAACCACTTATAAATTTACCCAAGCACTATGCTTGCAGTACTCTAATCATTCAGTCAGTTTCCAAGTATTCATGCACTGAGCCAGACCTAAGCACATGGACTGCTATAAACCCCTATCCACTATGCATGCAGTCCTCTAACCATCTACACACTTGTCTTTCACACCTTCAATTCACTAGTCAGTATCCATACACTCCAGCAAAAACCCTGTCACTCCGCTTGCACTCCTCTAGTGACCCATTTAGTACCATGTATTAATCCATTCACTGCGCCAAAACCCGAAAACGTATAAATTCACCCAGCCTCTCTCCTTGCAGTACTCTAATCATTCAGTCAATATCCAAGTACTCATGCAGCGAGCCAGGCCTTAGCACATGGACTGCTTCAAACCCCTATCCACATTGCATGCAGTCCTCTAACCACCTACACAATTGCCTTTCATACCTTCAATTAACCAGTCAGTATCCATACACTTCCAGAAAATACCCTGTCACTCCCCCTGCACTCCTCTAGTGACCCATTCAGCACCTGTACTAATCCATTCACTGTTCCAAAACCCAAACACTTATAAATTCACCCAGGCACTCTCCTTGCAGTACTCTAATCATTTCGTCAGTACCCAAGTACTCATTCACTGAGCCAGGCCTTAACATATGGACTACTTCAAATGCCTATCCACTTTGCATGCAGTCCTCTAACCACCTACACACTTGTCTTTCACACCTTCAATTCCCCAGTCAGTATCTATACACTCCAGCAAATACCCTGTCACTCCCCTTGCACTCCTCCAGTGACCCATTGAGCACTATGTACTAATCCATTTACTGCGTCAAACCCCAAAAACGTATACATTCACACAGACATTCTCCTGGCAGTACTCTCATCATTCAGTCAATATCCAAGTACTCATGCAGCGAGCCAGGCCTTAGCACATGGACTGCTTCAAACCCATATCCACATTGCATGCAGTCCTCTAACCACCTACACAATTGCCTTTCATACCTTCAATTAACCAGTCAGTATCCATACACTTCCAGAAAATACCCTGTCACTCCCCCTGCACTCCTCTAGTGACCCATTCAGCACCTGTACTAATCCATTCACTGTTCCAAAACCCAAACACTTATAAATTCACCCAGGCACTCTCCTTGCAGTACTCTAATCATTTCGTCAGTACCCAAGTACTCATTCACTGAGCCAGGCCTTAACATATGGACTACTTCAAATGCCTATCCACTTTGCATGCAGTCCTCTAACCACCTACACACTTGTCTTTCACACCTTCAATTCCCCAGTCAGTATCTATACACTCCAGCAAATACCCTGTCACTCCCCTTGCACTCCTCCAGTGACCCATTGAGCACTATGTACTAATCCATTTACTGCGTCAAACCCCAAAAACGTATACATTCACACAGACATTCTCCTGGCAGTACTCTCATCATTCAGTCAATATCCAAGTACTCATGCAGCGAGCCAGGCCTTAGCACATATACTGCTTCAAACCCCTATCTACTTTGCATGCAGTCCTCTAACCACCTACACACTTGTCTTTCACACCTTCAATTCCCTAATCAGTATCCATACACTCCAGCAAACACCCTGTCACTCCCCTTGCACTCCTCCAGTGACCCATTCAGCACTATGTACTAATCCATTCACTGCCTCAAACCCCAAAAACTTAAAAATTCACCCAGGCACTCTCCTTGAAGTACTCTAATCATTCAGTCAGTACCCAAGTACTCATGCACTGAGCCAGGCCTTAGCACATGGACTGCTTCAAACCCCTATCCACTCTGCATGCAGTACTCTAACCACCTACACACTTGTCTTTCACACCTTCAATTCCCCAGTCAGTATACATACACTTCCAGCAAACACCCTGTCTCTCCCAGTGCACTCCTCTAGTGACCCATTCAGCACCATGTACTAATCCATTCACTGCGCCAAAACCCAACCACTTATAAATTGACCCAGGAACTCTCCTTCTAGTGCTCTAATCATTCAGTCAGCACCGAGGTATTCATGCAGTGAGCCAGTCCTTAGCACATGGACTGCTTCAAACCCCTATCCACTATTCATGCAGTCCTCTAACCACCTACACACTTGTCTTTCACACCTTCAATTCCCCAGTCAGTATACATACACTTCCAGCAAACTCCCTGTCACTCCCTTTGCACTCCTCTAGTGACCCATTCAGCAATATCTACTAATCCATTCACTGCGCCAAAACCCAACCACTTATAAATTTACCCAAGCACTATGCTTGCAGTACTCTAATCATTCAGTCAGTTTCCAAGTATTCATGCACTGAGCCAGACCTAAGCACATGGACTGCTATAAACCCCTATCCACTATGCATGCAGTCCTCTAACCATCTACACACTTGTCTTTCACACCTTCAATTCACTAGTCAGTATCCATACACTCCAGCAAAAACCCTGTCACTCCGCTTGCACTCCTCTAGTGACCCATTTAGTACCATGTATTAATCCATTCACTGCGCCACAACCCAAGCACTTATAAATTGACCAAAGCACTCTACTTATAGTCCTCTAATCATTCAGTCAGTACCCAAGAACTCATGCACAGAGCGAGGCCTTAGCACATGGACTGCTTCAAACACCTATCCACTATACATGCAGTCATGTAACCACCTACACACTTGTCTTTCACACTTTCAATTCCCCAGTCAGTAGCCATACACTTCCAGGAAACACCCGGTCACTCCTATTGCACTCCTCTAGTGACCCATTCAGCACCATGTACTAATCCATTCACTGCCCCAAAACCCAAACACTTATAAATTCAACCAGGCACTCTCCTTGTAGTACTGTAATCATTCAGTCACTATCCAAGTACTCATGCAGCGAGCCTGGCCTTAGCACATGGACTGCTTCAAACCCCTATCCACCATGCATGCAGTCCTCTAACCACCTACACACTTGTCTTTCACACCTTCAATTCCCCAGTCAGTATCCATACAATCCTGCAAACACCCTGTCACTCCCCTTGCACTCCTCCAGTGACCCATTCAGCACCATGTACTAATCCATTCACTGCGCCAAAACCCAACCACTTATAAATTGACCCAGGCACTCTCCTTCTAGTGCTCTCATCATTCAGTCAGCACCGAGGTATTCATGCAGTGAGCCAGTCCTTAGCACATGGACTGCTTCAAACCCCTATCCACTATTCATGCAGTCCTCTAACCACCTACACACTTGTCTTTCACACCTTCAATTCCCCAGTCAGTATACATACACTTCCAGCAAACTCCCTGTCACTCCCTTTGCACTCCTCTAGTGACCCATTCAGCAATATCTACTAATCCATTCACTGCGCCAAAACCCAACCACTTATAAATTTACCCAAGCACTATGCTTGCAGTACTCTAATCATTCAGTCAGTTTCCAAGTATTCATGCACTGAGCCAGACCTTAGCACATGGACTGCTATAAACCCCTATCCACTATGCATGCAGTCCTCTAACCATCTACACACTTGTCTTTCACATCTTCAATTCACTAGTCAGTATCCATACACTCCAGCAAAAACCCTGTCACTCCGCTTGCACTCCTCTAGTGACCCATTTAGTACCATGTATTAATCCATTCACTGCGCCAAAACCCAAGCACTTATAAATTGACCAAAGCACTCTACTTATAGTCCTCTAATCATTCAGTCAGTACCCAAGAACTCATGCACAGAGCGAGGCCTTAGCACATGGACTGCTTCAAACGCCTATCCACTATACATGCAGTCATGTAACCACCTACACACTTGTCTTTCACACTTTCAATTCCCCAGTCAGTAGCCATACACTTCCAGGAAACACCCGGTCACTCCTATTGCACTCCTCTAGTGACCCATTCAGCACCATGTACTAATCTATTCACTGCCCCAAAACCCAAACACTTATAAATTCAACCAGGCACTCTCCTTGTAGTACTGTAATCATTCAGTCACTATCCAAGTACTCATGCAGCGAGCCTGGCCTTAGCACATGGACTGCTTCAAACCCCTATCCACCATGCATGCAGTCCTCTAACCACCTACACACTTGTCTTTCACACCTTCAATTCCCCAGTCAGTATCTATACACTCCAGCAAACACCCTGTCACTCCCCTTGCACTCCTCTAGTGACCCATCCAGCACCATGTACTAAAACATTCACTGCGCCAAAACCCAACCACTTATAAATTCACCCAGGCACTCTCCTTCTAGTACTCTAATCATTCAGTCAGTGCCCAAGTATTCATGCAGTGAGCCAGGCCTTAGCAGATGGACTGCTTCAAACCCCTATCCACTATGCATGCAGTCCTCTAACCACCTACACACTTGTCTTTCACACCTTCAATTCCCTAGTCAGTATCCATACTCTCCATCAAACACCCGGTCACTCCCCTTGCACTCCTTTAGTGAACCATTCAGTACCATGTATTAATCCATTCACTGCGACAAAACCCAAGCACTTATAAATTGACCAAGGCACTCTCCTTGCAGTCCTCTAATCATTCAGTCAGTACCCAAGTACTCATGCACTGAGCCAGGCCTTAGCACATAGACTGCTTCAAACGCCTATACACTATGCATTCATTCCTCCAACCACCTAAAAACTTGTCTTTCACACCTTCAATTTCCCACTCAGTATCAGTACACTCCATCAAACACCCTGTCACTCCCCTTGCACTCCTCCAGTGACCCATTCAGCACCGTGTACTAATCCATTCACTGCGCCAAAACCCAACCACTTATAAATTCACCCAGGCACTCTCCTTGTAGTACTCTAATCATTCAGTCACTATCAAAGTACTCATGCAACGAGCCAGGCCTTAGCACATGGACTGCTTCAAAACCCCTATCCACTATGCATGCAGTCCTCTAACCACCTACACACTTGTCTTTCACACCTTCAATTCCCCAGTCAGTATCTATACACTCCAGCAAACACCCTGTCACTCCCCTTGCACTCCTCTAGTGACCCATTCAGCACCATGTACTAATCCATTCACTGCGTCAAAACCCAAGCACTTATAAATTCACCCAGGCACTCTCCTTGCAGTACTCTAATCATTCAGTTAGTATCCAAGTACTCATGCACTGAGCCAGACCTTAGCACATGGACTGCTTCAAATCCCTATCCACTACGCATGCCGTCCTCTAACCACCTACACACTTGTCTTTCACACCTTCAATTCCCTAGTCAGTATCCATACTCTCCATCAAACACCCTGTCACTCCCCTTGCACTCCTTTAGTGAGCCATTTAGAACCATGTATTAATCCATTCACTGTGCCAAAACCCAAGCACTTATAAATTGACCAAGGCACTCTCCTTGCAGTCCTCTAATCCTTCAGTCAGTACCCAAGTACTCATGCACTGAGCCAGGCCTTAGCACATAGACTGCTTCAAACGCCTATCCACTATGCATGCAGTCCCCCAACCACCTAAAAACTTGTCTTTCACACCTTCAATTCCCCAGTCATTATCAATACACTCCATCAAACACCCTGTCACTCCCCTTGCACTCCTCCAGTGACCCATTCAGCACCGTGTACTAATCCATTCACTGCGCCAAAACCCAAACACTTATAAATTCACCCAGGCACTCTCCTTGCAATACTCTAATTATTCAGTCAGTACCCAAGTATTCATGCAGTGAGCCAGGCCTTAGCACATGGACTGCTTCAAACCCCTATCCACTATGCATGCAGTACTCTAACCACCTACACACTTGTCTTTCACACCTTCAATTCCCCAGTCAGTATACATACACTTCCAGCAAATACCCTGTCACTCCCATTGCACTCCTCTAGTGACCCATTCAGCACCATGTACTAATCCATTCACTGCGTCAAAACCCAACCACTTATAAATTCACCCACGCACTCTCCTTCTAGTACTCTAATCATTCAGTCAGTGCCCAAGTATTCATGCAGTAAGCCAGGCCTTAGCAGATGGACTGCTTCAAACCCCTATCCACTATGTATGCAGTCCTCTAACCACCTACACACTTGTCTTTCACACCTTCAATTCCCTAGTCAGTATCCATACTCTCCATCAAACACCCTGTCACTCCCCTTGCACTCCTATAGTGACCAATTCAGTACCATGTATTAATCCATTTACTGCGACAAAACCCAAGCACTTATAAATTGACCAAGGCACTCTCCTTGCAGTCCTCTAATCATTCAGTCAGTACCCAAGTACTCATGCACTGAGCCAGGCATTAGCACATAGACTGCTTCAAACGCCTATCCACTATGCATGCAGTCCCCCAACCACTTAAAAACTTGTCTTTCACACCTTCAATTCCCCAGTCATTATCAATACACTCCATCAAACACCCTGTCACTCCCCTTGCACTCCTCCAGTGACCCATTCAGCACCATGTACTAATCCATTCACTGCGCCAAAACCCAAACAATTATAAATTCACCCAGGCACCCTCCTTGCAGTACTCTAATCATTCAGTCAGTACCCAAGTATTCATGCAGTGAGCCAGGCCTTAGCACATGGACTGCTTCAAACCCCTATCCACTCTGCATGCAGTACTCACCACCTACACACTTGTCTTTCACACCTTCAATTCCCCAGTCAGTATACATACACTTCCAGCAAACACCCTGTCACTCCCAGTGCACTCCTCTAGTGACCCATTCAGCACCATGTAGTAATCAATTCACTGCGCCAAAACCCAACCACTTATAAATTGACCCAGGCACTCTCCTTCTAGTGCTCTAATCATTCAGTCAGCACCCAAGTATTCATGCAGTGAGCCAGGCCTTAGCACATGGACTGCTTCAAACCCCTATCCACTATGCATGCAGTCCTCTAACCACCTACACACTTGTCTTTCACACCTTCAATTCCCCAGTCAGTATACATATACTTCCAGCAAACACCCTGTCACTCCCCTTGCACTCCTTTAGTGACCCATTCAGTACCATGTATTAATCCATTCACTGCGCCAAAACCCAAGCACTTATAAATTCACCCAGGCAGGCACTCTCCTTGCAGTACTCTAATCATTCAGTCAGTACCCAAGTACTCATGCACTGAGCCAGGCCTTAGCACATAGACTGCTTCAAAAGCCTATCCACTATGCATGCAATCCCCCAACAACCTACACACTTGTCTTTCACACCTTCAATCCCCCAGTCAGTATCCATACACTTCCAGGAAACACCCTGTCACTCCTCTTGCACTCCTCTAGTGACCCATTCAGCACAATGTACTAATCCATTCACTGCCCCAAAACCCCAAAACGTATAAATTCACCCAGCCTCTCTCCTTGCAGTACTCTAATCATTCAGTCAATATCCAAGTACTCATGCAGCGAGCCAGGCCTTAGCACATGGACTGCTTCAAACCCCTATCCACATTGCATGCAGTCCTCTAACCACCTACACAATTGCCTTTCATACCTTCAATTAACCAGTCAGTATCCATACACTTCCAGCAAATACCCTGTCACTCCCCCTGCACTCCTCTAGTGACCCATTCAGCACCTGTACTAATCCATTCACTGTTCCAAAACCCAAACACTTATAAATTCACCCAGGCACTCTCCTTGCAGTACTCTAATCATTTCGTCAGTACCCAAGTACTCATTCACTGAGCCAGGCCTTAACATATGGACTACTTCAAACGCCTATCCACTTTGCATGCAGTCCTCTAACCACCTACACACTTGTCTTTCACACCTTCAATTCCCCAGTCAGTATACATACACTTCCAGCAAACTCCCTGTCACTCCCTTTGCACTCCTCTAGTGACCCATTCAGCAATATCTACTAATCCATTCACTGCGCCAAAACCCAACCACTTATAAATTTACCCAAGCACTATGCTTGCAGTACTCTAATCATTCAGTCAGTTTCCAAGTATTCATGCACTGAGCCAGACCTAAGCACATGGACTGCTATAAACCCCTATCCACTATGCATGCAGTCCTCTAACCATCTACACACTTGTCTTTCACACCTTCAATTCACTAGTCAGTATCCATACACTCCAGCAAAAACCCTGTCACTCCGCTTGCACTCCTCTAGTGACCCATTTAGTACCATGTATTAATCCATTCACTGCGCCAAAACCCAAGCACTTATAAATTGACCAAAGCACTCTACTTATAGTCCTCTAATCATTCAGTCAGTACCCAAGAACTCATGCACAGAGCGAGGCCTTAGCACATGGACTGCTTCAAACGCCTATCCACTATACATGCAGTCATGTAACCACCTACACACTTGTCTTTCACACTTTCAATTCCCCAGTCAGTAGCCATACACTTCCAGGAAACACCCGGTCACTCCTATTGCACTCCTCTAGTGACCCATTCAGCACCATGTACTAATCCATTCACTGCCCCAAAACCCAAACACTTATAAATTCAACCAGGCACTCTCCTTGTAGTACTGTAATCATTCAGTCACTATTCAAGTACTCATGCAGCGAGCCTGGCCTTAGCACATGGACTGCTTCAAACCCCTATCCACCATGCATGCAGTCCTCTAACCACCTACACACTTGTCTTTCACACCTTCAATTCCCCAGTCAGTATCCATACAATCCTGCAAACACCCTGTCACTCCCCTTGCACTCCTCCAGTGACCCATTCAGCACCATGTACTAATCCATTCACTGCGCCAAAACCCAACCACTTATAAATTGACCCAGGCACTCTCCTTCTAGTGCTCTAATCATTCAGTCAGCACCGAGGTATTCATGCAGTGAGCCAGTCCTTAGCACATGGACTGCTTCAAACCCCTATCCACTATTCATGCAGTCCTCTAACCACCTACACACTTGTCTTTCACACCTTCAATTCCCCAGTCAGTATACATACACTTCCAGCAAACTCCCTGTCACTCCCTTTGCACTCCTCTAGTGACCCATTCAGCAATATCTACTAATCCATTCACTGCGCCAAAACCCAACCACTTATAAATTTACCCAAGCACTATGTTTGCAGTACTCTAATCATTCAGTCAGTTTCCAAGTATTCATGCACTGAGCCAGACCTTAGCACATGGACTGCTATAAACCCCTATCCACTATGCATGCAGTCCTCTAACCATCTACACACTTGTCTTTCACACCTTCAATTCCCCAGTCAGTATCTATACACTCCAGCAAATACCCTGTCACTCCCCTTGCACTCCTCCAGTGACCCATTGAGCACTATGTACTAATCCATTTACTGCGTCAAACCCCAAAAACGTATACATTCACCCAGACATTCTCCTGGCAGTATTCTCATCATTCAGTCAATATCCAAGTACTCATGCAGCGAGCCAGGCCTTAGCACATATACTGCTTCAAACCCCTATCTACTTTGCATGCAGTCCTCTAACCACCTACACACTTGTCTTTCACACCTTCAATTCCCTAATCAGTATCCATACACTCCAGCAAACACCCTGTCACTCCCCTTGCACTCCTCCAGTGACCCATTCAGCACTATGTACTAATCCATTCACTGCCTCAAACCCCAAAAACTTAAAAATTCACCCAGGCACTCTCCTTGAAGTACTCTAATCATTCAGTCAGTACCCAAGTACTCATGCACTGAGCCAGGCCTTAGCACATGGACTGCTTCAAACCCCTATCCACTCTGCATGCAGTACTCTAACCACCTACACACTTGTCTTTCACACCTTCAATTCCCCAGTCAGTATACATACACTTCCAGCAAACACCCTGTCTCTCCCAGTGCACTCCTCTAGTGACCCATTCAGCACCATGTACTAATCCATTCACTGCGCCAAAACCCAACCACTTATAAATTGACCCAGGCACTCTCCTTCTAGTGCTCTAATCATTCAGTCAGCACCGAGGTATTCATGCAGTGAGCCAGTCCTTAGCACATGGACTGCTTCAAACCCCTATCCACTATTCATGCAGTCCTCTAACCACCTACACACTTGTCTTTCACACCTTCAATTCCCCAGTCAGTATACATACACTTCCAGCAAACTCCCTGTCACTCCCTTTGCACTCCTCTAGTGACCCATTCAGCAATATCTACTAATCCATTCACTGCGCCAAAACCCAACCACTTATAAATTTACCCAAGCACTATGCTTGCAGTACTCTAATCATTCAGTCAGTTTCCAAGTATTCATGCACTGAGCCAGACCTAAGCACATGGACTGCTATAAACCCCTATCCACTATGCATGCAGTCCTCTAACCATCTACACACTTGTCTTTCACACCTTCAATTCACTAGTCAGTATCCATACACTCCAGCAAAAACCCTGTCACTCCGCTTGCACTCCTCTAGTGACCCATTTAGTACCATGTATTAATCCATTCACTGCGCCAAAACCCAAGCACTTATAAATTGACCAAAGCACTCTACTTATAGTCCTCTAATCATTCAGTCAGTACCCAAGAACTCATGCACAGAGCGAGGCCTTAGCACATGGACTGCTTCAAACGCCTATCCACTATACATGCAGTCATGTAACCACCTACACACTTGTCTTTCACACTTTCAATTCCCCAGTCAGTAGCCATACACTTCCAGGAAACACCCGGTCACTCCTATTGCACTCCTCTAGTGACCCATTCAGCACCATGTACTAATCCATTCACTGCCCCAAAACCCAAACACTTATAAATTCAACCAGGCACTCTCCTTGTAGTACTGTAATCATTCAGTCACTATTCAAGTACTCATGCAGCGAGCCTGGCCTTAGCACATGGACTGCTTCAAACCCCTATCCACCATGCATGCAGTCCTCTAACCACCTACACACTTGTCTTTCACACCTTCAATTCCCCAGTCAGTATCCATACAATCCTGCAAACACCCTGTCACTCCCCTTGCACTCCTCCAGTGACCCATTCAGCACCATGTACTAATCCATTCACTGCGCCAAAACCCAACCACTTATAAATTGACCCAGGCACTCTCCTTCTAGTGCTCTAATCATTCAGTCAGCACCGAGGTATTCATGCAGTGAGCCAGTCCTTAGCACATGGACTGCTTCAAACCCCTATCCACTATTCATGCAGTCCTCTAACCACCTACACACTTGTCTTTCACACCTTCAATTCCCCAGTCAGTATACATACACTTCCAGCAAACTCCCTGTCACTCCCTTTGCACTCCTCTAGTGACCCATTCAGCAATATCTACTAATCCATTCACTGCGCCAAAACCCAACCACTTATAAATTTACCCAAGCACTATGTTTGCAGTACTCTAATCATTCAGTCAGTTTCCAAGTATTCATGCACTGAGCCAGACCTTAGCACATGGACTGCTATAAACCCCTATCCACTATGCATGCAGTCCTCTAACCATCTACACACTTGTCTTTCACACCTTCAATTCACTAGTCAGTATCCATACACTCCAGCAAAAACCCTGTCAATCCGCTTGCACTCCTCTAGTGACCCATTTAGTACCATGTATTAATCCATTCACTGCGCCAAAACCCACGCACTTATAAATTGACCAAAGCACTCTACTTATAGTCCTCTAATCATTCAGTCAGTACCCAAGAACTCATGCACAGAGCGAGGCCTTAGCACATGGACTGCTTCAAACGCCTATCCACTATACATGCAGTCATGTAACCACCTACACACTTGTCTTTCACACTTTCAATTCCCCAGTCAGTAGCCATACACTTCCAGGAAACACCCGGTCACTCCTATTGCACTCCTCTAGTGACCCATTCAGCACCATGTACTAATCCATTCACTGCCCCAAAACCCAAACACTTATAAATTCAACCAGGCACTCTCCTTGTAGTACTGTAATCATTCAGTCACTATCCAAGTACTCATGCAGCGAGCCTGGCCTTAGCACATGGACTGCTTCAAACCCCTATCCACCATGCATGCAGTCCTCTAACCACCTACACACTTGTCTTTCACACCTTCAATTCCCCAGTCAGTATCCATACAATCCTGCAAACACCCTGTCACTCCCCTTGCACTCCTCCAGTGACCCATTCAGCACCATGTACTGATCAATGCACTGCGCCAAAACCCAAACACTTATAAATTCACCCAGGCACTCTTCTTGCAGTACTCTAAGCATACAGTCAGTACCCAAGTACTCATCCAGTGACCCAGGCCTTAGCACATGGACTGCTTCAAACCCCTATCCACTATGCATGCAGTCTTCTAACCACCTACACACTTGTCTTTCACACCTGCAATTCTATAGTCAGTATCCATACACGTCTAGCAAACACCCTGTCACTCCCCTTGCACTCCTCTAGAGACCCATTCAGCACCTGTAGTAATCCATTCACTGCGCCAAAACCCAAACACTTATAAATTCACCGAGGCACTCTCCTTGCAGTCCTCTAATCATTCAGTCAGTACCCAAGTACTCATGCACTGAGCTAGGCATTAGCACATAGACTGCTTCTATGCCTATCCACTATGCATGCAGTACTCTAACCACCTACACACTTGTCTTTCACACCTTCAATTCCCCAGTCAGTATACATACACTTCCAGCAAACACCCTGTCACTCCCATTGCACTCCTCTAGTGACCCATTCAGCACCATGTACTAATCCATTCACTGCGTCAAAACCCAAGCACTTATAATTTAACGCAGGCACTCTCCTTTCAGTACTCTAATCATTCAGTCAGTACCCAAGTATTCATGCGGTGAGCCAGGCCTTAGCACATGGACTGCTTCAAACCCCTATCCACTATTAATGCAGTCCTCGAACCACCTACACACTTGTCTTTCATACCTTCAATTTCCCAGTCAGTATACATATACTCCATCAAACACCGTGTCACTCCCCTTGCACTCCTTTAGTGACCCATTCAGTACCATGTATTAATCCATTCACTGCGCCAAAACCCAAGCACTTATAAATTCACCCAGGCACTCTCCTTGTAGTACTCTAATCATTCAGTCAGTACCCAAGTACTCATGCACTGAGCCAGGCCTTAGCACATAGACTGCTTCAAAAGCCTATCCACTATGCATGCAGTCCCCCAACCACCTACACACTTGTCTTTCACACCTTCAATTCCCCAGTCAGTATCCATACACTTCCAGGAAACACCCTGTCACTCCTCTAGTGACCCATTCAGCACCATGTACTAATCCATTCACTGCGCCAAAATCCAACCACTTATAAATTCACCCAGACACTCTCCTTGAAGTACTCTAATCATTCAGATAGTACCCAAGTATTCATGCAGTGAGCCAGGCCTTAGCACATGGACTGGTTTCAACCCCTATTCACTATTAATGCAGTCCTCTAACCACCTACACACTTGTCTTTCATACCTTCAATTCCCCAGTCAGTATACATACACTTCCAACAAACACCCTGTCACTCTCTTTGCACTCCTCTAGTGACCCATTCAGCAATATCTACTAATCCATTCACTGCGCCAAAACCCAAACACTTATAAATTTACAAAAGCACTGTGCTTGAAGTACTCTAATCATTCATTCAGTATCCAAGTACTCATGCACTGAGCCAGACCTTAGCACATGGACTGCTTCAAACCCCTATCCACTATGCATGCAGTCCTATAACCAGCTACACACTTGTCTTTCACACCTTCAATTCCTTAGTCAGTATCCATACACTCCAGCAAACACCCTGTCACTCCCCTTGCACTCCTCTAGTGACCCATTCAGTACCATGTATTAATCAATTGACTGCGCCAAAACCCAAGCACTTATAAATTCACCCATGGACTCTCCTTGCAGTACTCTAATCATTCAGTCAGTACCCAAGTACTCATGCACTGAACCAGGCCTTAGCACATAGACTGCTTCAAATGCCTCTCCACTATGAATCCAGTCCTCTAACCACATACAAACCTGTCTTTCACACCTTCAATTCCCCAGTCAGTATCCATCCACTCCAGCAAATACCCTGTCACTCCCCTTGCACTCCTCCAGTGACCCATTCAGCAACGTGTACTAATCCATTCACTGCTCCAAAACCCAACCATTTATAAATTCACCCAGGCACTCTCTTTGCAGTACTCTAATCATTCAGTCAGTACCCAAGTATTCATGCAGTGAGCCAGGCCATGGACTGCTTCAAACCCCTATCCAATATGCATGCAGTCCTCTAACCACCTACACACTTGTCTTTCACACCTTCAATTCCCCAGTCAGTATACATACACTTCCAGCAAACACCCTGGCACTCCCCTTGCACTCTTCTAGTGACCCATTCAGCACCATGTACTAATCCATTCACTGCGCCAAAAACCAACCACTTATAAATTGACCCAGGCACTCTCCTTGCAGTACTCTAATCATTCATTCACAACCCAAGTACTCATGCACTGAGCCAGGCCTTAGCACATGGACTGCTTGAAATGCCTATCCACTATGCATGCAGCCTCCAATCACCTACACACTTGTCTTTCACACCTTCAATTCTGCAGTCAGTATCCATAAACTTCCAGCAAACACCCTGCCACTCCCCTTGCACTCTTCTAGTGACCCTTTCAGCATCATGTACTAATCCATTCACTGCACCAAAACCCAAACACTTATAAATCCACCCAGGCACTCTCCTTGCAGTACTCTAATCATTCAGTTAGTACCCAAGTACTCATGCAGTGCCCCAGGTCTTAGCACATGAACTGCTGCAAAAGCCTATCCACTATGCATGCAGTCTTCTAACCACCTACCCACTTGTCTTTCACACATTCAATTCCTTAGTCAGTATCCATACACTCCAGCAAACCCCCTGTCACTCCCCTTGCACTCCTCTAGTGACCAATTCAGTACCATGTATTAATCAATTCACTGCGCCAAAACCCAGGCACTTATAAATTCACCCATGCACTCTCCTTGCAGTATTCTAATCATTCAGTCAGTACCCAAGTTCTCATGCACTGACCCAGGCTTTAGCACATGGACTGCTTCAAACCCCTATTCACTATGCATGCAGTCCTCTAACCACCTACATACCTGTCTTTCACACTTTCAATTCCCCAGTCAGTATCCATCCACTCCAGCAAATACCCTGCCACTCCCCTTGCACTACTCCAGTGACCCATTCAGCAACGTGTACTAATCCATTCACTGCTCCAAAACCCAACCATTTATAAATTCACCCAGGCACTCTCTTTGCAGTACTCGAATCATTCAGTCAGTACCCAAGTATTCATGCAGTGACCAAGGCCTTAGCACATGGACTGCTTCAAACCCCTATCCGCTAAGAATGCAGTCCTCTAACCACCTACACACTTGTCTTTCACACTTTCAATTCCTTAGTCAGTATCCATACACTCCAGCAAACACCCTGTCACTCCCCTTGCACTCCTCTAGTGACCCATTCAGTACCATGTATTAATCAATTCACTGCGCCAAAACCCAAGCACTTATAAATTCACCCATGCACTCTCCTTGCAATACTCTAATCATTCAGTCAGTACCCAAATACTCATGCACTGAACCAGGCCTTAGCACATAGACTGCTTCAAACACCTATCCACTATGCATGCAGTCCTCTAACCACCTACACACTTGTCTTTCACACCTTCAATTCTGCAGTCAGTATCCATAAACTTCCAGCAAACACCCTGCCACTCCCCTTGCACTCTTCTAGTGACCCTTTCAGCATCATGAACTAATCCATTCACTGTGCCAAAACCCAAACACTTATAAATCCACCAAGGCACTCTCCTTGCAATACTCTAATCATTCAGTTAGTACCCAAGTACTCATGCAGTGACCCAGGTCTTAGCACATGCACTGCTTTAAAAGCCTATCCACTATGCATGCAGTCTTCAAACCACCTACACAATTATCTTTCACACCTTCAATTCCCCAGTCAGTATACATACACTTCCAGGAAACACCCTGTCACTCCTCTTGCACTCCTCCAGTGACCCATTCACCACTATGTACTAAAACATTCACTGAGTCAAACCCCAAGCACTTATAAATTCACCCAGGCACTCTCCTTGCAGTACTCTAATCATTCAGTCAGTACCCAAGTACTCATCCAGTGACCCAGGCCTTAGCACATTGACTGCTTGAAACTAGGCCTGGGCGGCAAATTCCGTTCCGCTCGCGGAATTTGCGGAATTTTGGTAATTTCGCGTTCCGCGGAGAACGCGAAATTGCCCAAAATTCTGCTTTCCGCGACTTCGTGAAATTTTTTCTTGTTCGCGTTCTCTTAATGCGTGTTCGCGAGATATTTCTCCCCGAGCACGCAAACAGCAACTGTGAATAGGAAAAAAGCATCGCAAACAAGCAATTCCGCGTGTTCGTGGAATTTCTGCATGTTCGCGGAGATTGTTTACCGTTTCGCGGAGATTTGCGTAACGCGATTACGCAAATTCCACCCACCCCTACTTGAAACCCCTATCCACTATGCATGCAGTCCTCTAACCACCTGCACACTTGGCTTTAACACCTTCAATTCCCTGTCACTATCCATAAACTCCAGCAAACACCCGGTCACTCCCCTTGCACGCCTCCAGAGATTCATTCAGCACCTTGTACTAATCCATTCACTGCTCCAAAACCCAATCACTTATAAATTCACCAAGGCACTCTCCTTGCAGTACTCATTTAGTCAGTACCCAAGTACTCATCCAGTGACCCAGGCCTTAGCACATGGACTGCTTCAAAGCCCTATCCACTATGCATGCAGTCTTCTAACCACCTACACACTTGTCTTTCGAACTTTCAATTCTCCAGTCAGTATCCATACACTTCCAGCAAACGTCCTGTAACTCCCCTTGTACTCCTGTAGTGACCCATTCAGCACCATATACTAATCCATTCACTGCGCCAAAACCCAACCTTTTATAAATTCACCCAAAATTCTCCTTGTAGTACTCTAATCATTCAGTCAGTACCCAAGTATTCATGCAGTGAGCCAGGCCTTAGCACATGGACTGCTTTACACCACTAACCACTATGCATGCAGGCCTCTAAACACCTACACACTTTTCTTTCACACCTTCAATTCCCTAGTCAGTATCCATACACTCTATAAAAAACCCTGTCACTCCCCTTGCACTCCTCTAGTGATCAATTCAGTACCATGTATAAATCTATTCACTGTGCCAAAACCCAAGCACTTATAAATTCATCCAGGCACTCTCCTTGCAGTACTCTAATCATTCAGTCAGTACCCAAGTACTCATGCACTGAACCAGGCATTAGCACATAGACTGCTTCAAATGCATATCTACTATGCATGCAGTCCTCCAACCACCTACAAACTTGTCTTTCACACCTTCAATTCCCCAGTCTGTATCCATACACTCCAGCAAACATCCTGTCACTCTCCTTGCACTCCTCCAGTGACCCATTCAGCACCATGTTCTAATCCATTCACTGCTCCAAAACCCAACCACTTATATATTCACCCAGGCACTCTCCTTGCAGTACTCTAATCATTCAGTCAGTACCCAAGTATTCATTCAGTGAGCCAGGCCTTAGCACATGGACTGCTTTAAACCCCTATCCCCTATGCATGTAGTCCTCTAACCACCTACACACTTGTCTTTCATACCTTCAATTCCCCAGTCAGTATACATTCACTTCCAGCAAACTCCCTGTCACTCCCCTAGCACTCCTCTAGTGACCGATTCAGCACCTGTACTAATCCATTCACTGCGCCAAAACCCAAACGCTTAGAAATTCACCCAAGCACTCTCCTTGCAGTATTCTAATCATTCAGTCAGCACACAAGTACTCATGGACTGAGCCAGGACTTAGAACACGGACTGCTTCAAATGCCTATCCACTATGCATGCAGTCCAGTAACCACCTACACACTTGTTTTTCATACCTTCAATTTCCCAGTCAATATCCATACATTCCAGCCAACACCCTGTCACTCCCCTTGCACCCATCAATCTCCATCAATTGGTGTCCAGCCCCACCCATCAGAAGGGACGTATTCTGGATATGGTCTTTGCCAATCCAGCTACAACAAAAGTTTATAATATAATGCCCTTGAACTAGACTGATCATTTTCTCATCCATCTAAGTATGGCGATGCCCTGCCACAAGAATCTGACTAGCCAGCGGTACTTTAACAGGATGGACAGAGAATGGGCCAAATTGGCAAGGGTTGATTCTATAACTACATCTTTCGATGCCAATCTTTTCTCCTCCAATAAGTCCGTGGAGGATAACTACAGGTCTTTCACGGAACACATAACTAAGCTATTAGACCATTGTATCCGGATAAAACCGTTAAAGAGGGCAAGGAAAAGATCAGCGCCCTGGTACAATGAGAAGTTGCATCATCTTAGACTCTCTCGCAGACAAGCAGAGAGGAAATGGAGAAGAAATTACTCTGAAGAAGACAAAAAAGATCTAAGACTAGTACAACTGCAATATAAAACCCTCATTCTGAGATCTAAGGCAGATTTTTACGCTAACTCCATTACACAGGCTTCCAACGGGTCCAAAGCCCTCTTTAAGATCGTCCGAGACCTTTCCAACCCAGACTGCATGAATAACAGAGTCGCCCCCTCGCAAACTCTGTGTAACGAAATCGCCTCCTTTTTTCAGGAGAAGATCTCTAACATTGTGAACAATTTGCAGGACAACATCCAGGACAGTCCTGAGGAAACAATCAGCCCGGCTGACGGAGATCAAAAACTGACTGCTGTCCTGGACAGTTTTCAACTTCTCTCTCATGAAGTTTTTGACAATCTGACTGAAAGTGTGTCGTCTGGTTCTCCCCTAGATCCTCTTCCCCATAAGATATGGAAGCTTCACGGACGCGACACTTTCCCCTGGTTAAGGATGATCTGCAATCAATCCCTGATGGCTGGATCTGTTCCAGGCTGTTGGAAATTAGCAGAGGTAACCCCACTGATAAAAAAGCCGAACCTGGACCCTCTGGTGCCAGCTAACTTCAGGCCCATTTCTCTTTTGCCTTACCCGGGGAAAATACTGGAAAAGTCTGTAAGTAAGACTCTGTCTCAGTTTCTGGAGGAGAACTCTCTGCTAGACAGGGACCAGTTCGGTTTCCGTCCTGGCCACGGAACCGAAACAGCGTTAACCACCATGCTGGACCACCTTCGAATGCGTGCCGACAACGGGAATGCTATGATCCTGGTGCTTCTCGATATGTCGGCAGCATTCGATACGGTGAGCCACCCAGTCCTGTTAGAGAGGCTGAGGCAGATAGGTGTAAAGGGTAGAGCGCTGCAATGGTTTCATTCTTATCTAGAAGACAGACAGCAGGTTGTTACCCTGCCACTGTTCTCCTCTAGCAGGTCTCCAGTTGCGTACGGGGTGCCGCAGGGGTCCACAATTAGTCCCATCCTTTTTAACATCTACCTACGGCCCCTGTTCCCGTTAATAAAATCTTTCGGAGTCAGCTTGGTGAACTACGCTGACGATACGCAACTGGCCTTCTCTTTAGAAGGGGATGATGCACTATCCATGGACCGCTTCCATCAGTGCATGAACCAGACTACGAATTGGCTCAGAAGGAACTCTCTTCAGTTTAATAGCGGTAAAACTGAGGTGGTCTTCTGCTCTCCATTTAGGATCCCCAAACACCTCCCTCCTGATTTCCGTCTCACACCGGAGGAAGGACCCCTCATACCAGTCAGGAAGGTTCGCAACCTTGGGGTGATCATCGATGACGACCTCCAGATGGTGTCCCAGGCAAGCAAGACTGCCAATGTCTGCTTTGCCTTGCTGCGGCTACTTCGGAGTATTCTTCCTCTGCTCCCCAGGGAGTCACGAGCTACAGTGGTACGCAGCACGGTATTAAGCAGACTTGACTACTGCAACTCCCTTTATCTGGGGGCTCCGCAGTATATCCTCCAAGGATTGCTGAGGATTCAGTCAGCCGCAGCCAAGCTAGTGCTTGATAGGCGACGCTGCTCCTCGTCGGCCAGAGCACTAAGGGACTTACATTGGCTCCCTGTGGGGGAAAGGGTCGTTTTTAAGTCCTTGTGCCTAACTTTCAGAGCTGTACATGGACTGGGCCCAGCCCCTCTACAGGATAAGTTTGCTCGCTACCTACCAAGCAGGCAACTTCGCTCTTCTACAGCTGGTCTTCTGGTGATTCCGAAATTTAAGCGCACTAGGGTAGGCGGAAGATCCTTCAGCATAGTAGCATCCGGCTTGTGGAACAAGCTCCCTGTGAACCTGCGACAGCGTAACTCCCTACTTGAATTTCGCAAGGGACTTAAGACCTGATTATATCCTAAAGCTTAATCTAGGCAGGTTTTTTCCTGACTCTCCCTCTGTCATCTTCTGATGCTGTCTTTAAGTCAAAAGCGCCAGGATGCCCGTAGGGCGATAGTTGCGCTATATAAGCTCCACATCAATCAATCAATCACCCCTCCAGTGACCCATTCAGCACCATGTACTAATCCATTTACTGCGCCAAAACCCAAACACTTATAAATTCACCCAGGCACTCTCCTTGCTGTACTCTAATCATTCAGTCAGTATCAAAATACTCATGCAGCGAGTCAGGCCTTAGCACATGGACTGCTTCAAACGCCTTTCCACTATGCATGCAGTCCTCTAACCACCTACGCACTTGTCTTTCACACCTTCAATTCCGCAGTCAGAATCTATACACCTCCAGCAAACAACCTATCACTCCCCTTGCACTCCTCTACTGATTCATTCAGCACCATGTACTAATCCATTTTTTGCGCCAAAATTCAAACACTTATGAATTCACCCAGGAACTCTCCTTACAGTACTCTAATCATTTAGTCAGAACCCAAGTACTCATGCAGTGAGCCAGGCCTTAGCACATGGACTGCTGCAAACAGCTATCCACCATGCATGCAGTCCACTAACCACCTACACACTTGTCTTTCACACCTTCAATTCCCCAGTGAGTATATATATACGCCATCAAACACCATGTCACACCCCTTGCACTCCTCCAGTGACCCTTTCAGCACCATGTAATAATCCATTCACTGCGCCAAAAGCCAACCACTTATAAATTCACCCAGGCACTCTCCTTGCAGTACTCTAATCATTCAGTCAGTACCCAAGTACTCATTCACTGAGCCAGGCCTTAGCACATGGACTGCTTCAAACCCTTATCCACTATGCATGCAGTCCTCTAACCGCCTACACACTTGTCTTTCACACCTTCAGTTCCCCGGTCAGTATCCATACACTTCCAGGAAACACAGTGTCACTCCTCTTGCACTCCTCTAGTGACCCATGTAGCACCTGTACTAACCCATTCACTGCCCCAAAACCCAAACACTTATAAATTAACCCAGGCACTCTCCTTGCAGTACTCTAATCATTCAGTCAATACCCAAGTACTCATGCAGCGAGCCAGTCCCTAGCACATGGACTGCTTCAAACCCCTATTCACTTTGCATGCAGTCCTCTAACCACCTACACACTTGTCTTTCACACCTTCAATTCCCAAGTCAGTATCTATACACTTCCAGCAAACACCTTGTCACTCCCCTTGCACTCCTCCAGTGACCCATTCAGCACTATGTACTAATCCATCCACTGCGTCAAACCCCAAAAACGTATAAATTCACACAGGCACTCTCCTTGAAGTACTCTAATCATTCAGTCAGTACCCAAGTATTCATGCACTGAGACAGGCCTTAGCACATGGACTGCTTCAAACCCTTATCCACTATGCATGCAGTCCTCTAACCGCCTACACACTTGTATTTCACACATTTAATTCCCTAGTCAGTATCCATACACTCCAGCAAACACCCTGTCACTCCCCTTCTACTCCGCTAGTGACCCATTCGGTACCATGTATTAATCCATTCACTGCGCCAAAACCCAAGTACTGATAAATTCACCCAGGCACTCTCCTTGCAGTACTCTAATCATTCAGTCACTACCCAAGTACTCATGCACTGAGCCAGGCCTTAGCACACGGACTGCTTCTAATTCCCATCCACTATGCATAGAGTCCTCTAACCACCTACACACTTGTCTTTCACACCTTCAATTCCCCAGTCAGTATCCATACAATCCTGCAAACACCCTGTCACTCCCCTTGCACTCCTCCAGTGACCCATTCAGCACCATGTACTGATCCATGCACTGCGCCAAAACCCAAACACTTATGAATTCGCCCAGGCACTCTTCTTGCAGTACTCTAATCATTCAGTCAGTACCCAAGTACTCATCCAGTGACCCAGGCCTTAGCACATGGACTGCTTCAAACCCATATCCACTATGCATGCAGTATTCTAACCACCTACACACTTGTCTTTCACACCTGCAATTCTATAGTCTGTATCCATACACGGCTAGCAATCACCCTGTCACTCCCCTTGCACTTCTCTAGTGACCCATTCAGCGCCTGTACTAATCCATTCACTGCGCCAAAACCCAAACACTGATAAATTCACACAGGCACTCTCCTTGCAGTACTCTAATCATTCAGTGATTACGCAAGAACTCATGCACAGAGCCAGGCCTTAGCACATGGACTGCTTCAAACGCCTATCCACTATACATGCAGTCACGTAACCACCTAAAAACTTGTCTTTCACAGCTTCATTTACCCAGTCAGTATACATACACTTCCAGGAAACACCCGGTCACTCCTATTGCACTCCTCTAGTGACCCATTCAGCACCATGTACTAATCCATTCACTGCCCCAAAACCCAAACACTTATAAATTCAACCAGGCACTCTCCTGGTAGTACTCTAATTATTCAATCACTATCCAAGTACTCATGCAGCGAGCCAGGCCTTAGCACATGGACTGCTTCAAACCCATATCCACTATGCATGCAGTCCTCTAACCACCTACATACTTGTCTTTCACACCTTCAATTCCCCAGTCAGTATCTATACACTCCAGCAAACACCCTGTCACTCCTCTTGCACTCCTCTAGTGACCCATTCAGCACCTTGTACTAATCCATTCACTGCGTCAGAACCCAAGCACTTATAAATTCACCCAGGCACTCTCCTTGCAGTACTCTAATCATTCAGTTAGTATCCAAGTACTCATGCACTGAGCCAGACCTTAGCACATGGACTGCTTCAAACCCCTATCCACTATGAATGCCGTCCTCTAACCACCTACACACTTGTCTTTCACACCTACAATTCCCTAGTCAGTATCCATACACTCCAGCAAACACCCTGTCACTCCCCTTGCACTCCTTTAGTGACCCATTCAGAACCATGTATTAATCCATTCACTGCGCCAAAACCCAAGCACTTATAAATTCACCCAGGCACTCTCCTTGCAGTACTCTAATCATTCAGTCAGTACCCAAGTACTCATGCACTGAGCTAGGCCTTATCACATAGACTGCTTCAAACGCCTATCCACTATGCATGCAGTCCTCTAACCACCTGCACACTTGTCTTTCACACCTTCAATTCACCAGTCATTATCCATACACTTCCAGGAAACACCCAGTCACTCTTCTTGCACTGTTCTAGTGACACATTCAGCACATTGTACTAATCCATTCACTGCCAAAACCCAAACACTTATAATTTCGCCCAGGCACTCTCCTTACAGTACTCTAATCATTCAGTCAGTATCCAAGTATTCATGCACTGAGCCAGACCTTAGCACATGGACTGCTTCAAACCCCTATCCACTATGCATGCAGTCCTCTAACCACCTACATACTTGTCTTTCACAACTTCAATTACCTAGTCAGTATCCATACACTCCAGCAAACACCCTGTCACTCCCCTTGCACTCCTCTAGTGACTCATTCAGTACCATGTATTAATCCATTCACTGCGCCAAAACCAAAACACATATAAATTCACCCAGGCACTCTCCTTGCAGTACTCTTATCATTCAGTCAGTATCCAAGTACTCATGCAGCGAGCCAGGCCTTAGCACATGGACTGCTTCAAACCCCTATCCACTATGCATGCAATCCTGTAACCACCTACACAGTTGTCTTTCACACCTTCAATTCACCAGTCAGTATCCACACACTTCCAGGAAACACCCTTTAACTCCTCTTGTACTCCTCTAATGACACATTCAGCACCATGTACTAATCCATTCGCTGCCCCAAAACCCAAACACTTATAAATTCACCGAGGCACTCTCCTTGCAGTACTCTAATCATTCAGTCACTACCCAAATACTCATGCACTGAGCCAGGCCTAAGCACATGGACTGCTTCAAATGTCTATCCACTATGCATGCAGTTCTCTAACCACCTATACACTTGTCTTTCACACCTTCAAATCCCCAGTCAGTATCCATACACTCCAGCAAACACCCTGTCACTCCCCTTGCACTCCTCCAGTGACGCATTCAGCACCATGTACTAATCCTTTCATTGAGCCAAATCCCAAACACTTATAAATTCACTCAGGCACTCTCCTTGCAGTACTCTAGTCATTCAGTCAGTACCCAAGTACTCATCCAGTGACCCAGGCCTTAGCACATGTACTGCTTCAAACCCCTTTCTACTATGCATGCAGTCTTCTAACCACCTACACACTTGTCTTTCACAACTTCAGTTCCCCAGTCAGTGTCCATACACATCCATAAAATACCCTGTCACTCCCCTTGCACTCCTGTAGTGACCCATTCAGCACCATGTACTAATCCATTCACTGCGCCAAAACCCAACCACTTATAAATTCACCGAGGCACTCTCCTTGCAGTACTCTAATCATTCAGTCAATACCCAAGTACTCATGCAGCGAGCCAGGCCTTAGCACATGGACTGCTTCAAACGCCTATCCACTATGCATGAAGTCCTCTAACCACCTACACACTTGCATTTCACACCTTCAATTCCCCAGTCAGTATCCATACACTTCCAGCAAACACCCTATCACTCTCCTTGCACTCCTCTAGTGACCCATTCAGCGCCTGTACCAATCCATTCACTGCACCAAAACCCAAACACTTATAAATTCAACCAGGCACTCTCCTTGCAGTACTCTAATCATTGAGTCAGTACCCAAGTACTCATGCACTGAGCCAGGCCTTAGCACATGGACTGCTTCAAATGCCTGTCAACTATGCGTGTAGTCCTGTAACCACCTACACAGGTCTCTTTCACACCTTCAATTCCCCAGTCAGTATCAATACACTTCCAGGAAACACCCTGTCACTCCTCTTGCACTCCTCTAGCGACCCATTCAGCACCATGTACTAATCCATTCACTGCCCCAAAACCGAAACACTTATAAATTCACCCAGGCACTCTCCATGCAGTACTCTAAACATTCAGGCAGTATCCAAGTACTCATGCAGTGAGACAGGCCTTAGCACATGGACTGCTTCAAACGCCTATCCACTATGCATGAAGTCCTCTAACCACCTACACACTTGTCTTTCTCACCTTCAATTCCCCAGTCAGTATTCATACACTTCCAGCAATCACCCTGTCACTCCCCTTGCACTCCTCTAGTGACCCATTCAGCATCATGCACTAATCCATTCACTGCAACAAAACCCCAACATTTATAAATTCACCCAGGCACTCTCCTTGCAGTGATCTAATCATTCAGTCAGTACCCAAGTACTCATGCAGTGAGCCATGCCTTAGCACATGGACTGCTTCAAACGCCTATCCACTATGCATGAAGTCCTCTAACCACCTACACACTTGTCTTGCACACCTTCAATTCCCCAGTCGGTATACATACAATTCCAGCAAACACCCTGTCACTCCCCTTGCACTCCTCTAGTGACCCATTCAGCATCATGTACTAATCCATTCACTGCGCAAAAGCCAACCACTTATAAATTCACCTAGGTATTCTCCTTGCAGTGCTCTAATCATTCAGTCAGTACCCAAGTACTCATGCAGTGAGCCACGCCTTAGCACGTGGACTGCTTCAAACCCCTATCCACTATGCATGCAGTCCTCTAACCGCCTACACACTTGTCTTTCACACCTTCAATTCCCCAGTCAGTATTCATACACTCCAGCAAACACCCTGTCACTCCCCTTGCACTCCTCCAGTGACCCATTCAGCACCATGTACTAATCTATTCACTGCGCCAAAACCCAACCACTTATAAATTCACCGAGGCACTCTCCTTGCAGTACTCTAATCATTCAGTCACAACCTAAGTACTCATGCACTGAGACAGGCCTTAGCACAATGACTGCTTCAAATGCCTATCCACTATGCATGCAGTCCTCTAACCACCTACACACTTGCATTTCACACCTTCAATTCCCCAGTCAGTATCCATACACTTCCAGAAAACACCCTGTCACTCCCCTTGCACTCCTGTAGTGATCCATTCAGCACCATGTACTAATCCATTCACTGCGCCAAAACCTAACCACTTATAAATTCACCGAGGCACTCTCCTTGCAGTACTCTAATCATTCAGTCACTACCCAAGTACTCATGCACTGAGCCAGGCCTTAGCACATGGACTGCTTCAAACGCCTATCCAGTATGCATGCAGTCCTCTAACCACCTACACACTTGCATTTCACACCTTCCATTCCCCAGTCAGTATCCATACACTTCCAGCAAACACCCTGTCACTCCCCTTGCACTCCTCTAGTGACCCATTCAGCGCCTGTACTAATCCATTCACTGCGCCAAAACCCAAACACTTATAAATTCACCCAGGCACTCTCCTTGCAGTACTCTAATCATTCAGTCAGTACCCAAGCACTCATGCATTGAGCCAGGCCTTAGCACATGGACTGCTTCAAACACCTGTCAACTATGCATGTAGTCCTGTAACCACCTACACAGTTGTCCTTTACACCTTAAATTCCCTAGTCAGTATCCATACACTTCTAGGAAACACCCTGTCACTCCTCTTGCACTCCTCTAGTGACCCATTCAGTACCATGTACTAATCCATTAACTGCCCCACAACCAAAACACTTATAAATTCACCCGGGCACTCTCCTTGCAGCACTCTAATCATTCAGTCAGTATCCAAGTACTCATGCAGGCCTTACCACAAGGACTGTTTCAAACCCATATCCACTATGCATGCAGTCCTCTAACTACCTACACACTTGTCTTTCACACCTTCAATTCCCCAGTCAGTATCTATACACTCCAGCAAACACCCTGTCACTCAGCTTGCACTCCTCCAGTGACCCATTCAGTACCATGTACTAATCCATTAACTGCCCCACAACCAAAACACTTATAAATTCACCCGGGCACTCTCCTTGCAGTACTCTAATAATTCAGTCAGTACCCAAGTACTTCTGCACTGAGCCAGGCCTTAGCACATGGACTGCTTCAAACGCCTATCCACTATCCATGCAGTCCTCTAGCCACCTACACACTTGTCTTTCACACCTTCAATTCCCCAGTCAGTATATATACACTCCAGGAAACACCCTGTCACTCCCCTTGCACTACTCCAGTGACCCATTCAGCACAGTGTACTAATCCATTCAATGCGCCAAAACCTAAACACATATAAATTCACCAAGACACTCTCCTTGCAGTACTCTAATCATTCAGTCAGTATCAAAATACTCATGAAGCGAGCCAGGCCTTAGCACATGGACTGCTTCAAACGCCTATCCACTATGCATGCAGTCCTCTAGCCACCTACATACTTGTCTTTCACACCTTCAATTCCCCAGTCAGTATGCATACACTTCCAGCAAACACCCTGTCACTCCCTTTCCACTCCTCTATTGACCCATTCAGCACCTTGTACTAATCCATTCACTGCGCCAAATCCCAACCACTTATAAATTCACCCAGGCACTCTCCTTGCAGTGCTCTAATTATTCAGTCAGTACCCAAGTACTTATGCACTGATCCAGGCTTTAGCACATGGACTGCTTCAAACCCCCATAAACTATGCATGCAGTCCTCTAATCATTCAGTCAGTATAAAAAAAAACATGCAGCGAACCAGGCCTTAGCACATGGACTGCTTCAAACGCCTATCCACTATGCATGAAGTCCTCTAACCACCTACACACTTGTCTTTCACACCATCAATTAAGCAGTCAGTATCTATTCACTTCCAGCAAACAACCTGTCACTCCCCTAGCACTCCTCTACTGATCCATTCAGCACCATGTACTAATCCATTTTCTGCGCCAAAACTCAAACACTTATAAATTCACCCAGGCACTCTCCTTACAGTACTCTAATCATGTAGTCAATACCCAAGTACCCAAGCCTTAGCACGTGGACTGCTTCAAACCCCTATCCACTATGAATGTAGTCCTCTAACCACCTACACACTTGTCTTTCACACCTTAAATTCCCCAGTCGGTATACATACACTTCAGCAAACACCGTGTTACTCCCCTTGCACTCCTCCAGTGACCCATTCAACACCATGTACTAATCCATTCACTGTGCAAAAGCTAACCACTTATAAATTCACGTAGGCACTCTCTTTACAGTGCTCTAATCATTCAGTCAGTACCCAAGTACTCATGCAGTGAGCCAGGCCTTAGCACATGGACTGTTTCAAACGCCTATCCACTATGCATGCAGTCCTCTAACCACCTACACACTTATCTTTCACAACGTCAATTCCCCAGGCAGTATTCATAGACTTCCAGCAAGCAACCTGTTACTCCCCTTGCACTCCTCTAGTGACCCATTCAGCATCATGTACTAATCCATTCACTGCGCCAAAACAGGAACACATATAAATTCACTGAGGCACTCTCCTTATAGTACTCTAATCATTCAGTCACTACCCAAGTACTCATGCACTGAGCCATGCCTAAGCACATGGACTGCTTCAAATGCCTATCCACTATGCATGCAGTTCTCTAACCAGCTACACACTTGTCTTTCACAACTTCAGTTCTCCAGTCAGTATCCATAAACTTCCAGAAAACACCCTTTCACTACCCTTGTACTCCTGTAGTGACCCATTCAGCACCATGTACTAATCCATTCACTGTGCCAAAATCCAACCACTTATAAATTCACCTAGGCACTCTCCTTGCAGCACTCTAATCATTCAGTCACTACCCAAGTACTCATGCAGCGAGCCAAGCCTTAGCACATGGACTGCTTCAAAAGCCTATCCACTATGCATTAAGTCCTCTAACCACCTACACACTTGCATTTCACACCTTCAATTCCCCAGTCAGTATCCATACACTTCCAGCAAACTCCCTGTCACTCCCCTTGCACTCCTCTAGTGACCCATTCAGCACCTGTACTAATACATTCACTGCGCCAAAACCCAAACACTTATAAATTCACCCAGGCACAATCCTTGCAGTATTCTAATCATTCAGTCAGTACCCAAGTACTCATGCACTGACCCAGGCTTTAGCACATGGACTGCTTCAAACCCCTATACACTATGCATGCAGTCCTCTAACCACCTACATACTTGCCTTTCACACCTTCAATTCCCCAGTCAGTATCCATACACTCCAGCAAACACCCTGTCACTCCCCTTGCACTCCTCCAGTGAACCATTCAGCACAGTGTACTAATCCATTCACTGCACCAAAACCCAAACACTTATAAATTCACCCAGGCACTCTCCTTGCAGTACTCTAATCATTCAGTCAGTATCCAAGTACTCATCCAGTGAACCAGGCCTTAGCACATGGGCTGCTTCAAACCCCTATATACTGTGCATGCAGTCTTCTAACCGTCTACACACTTGTCTTTCACAACATCAGTTCTCCAGTCAGTATCCATACACTTCAGGAAAACACCCTGTCACTCCCCTTGCACTCCTGTAGTGATCCATTCAGCACCATGTACTAATCCATTCACTGCGCCAAAACCCAACTACTTATAAATTCACTGATGCACTCTCCTTGCAGTACTCTAATAATTCAGTCAGTACCCAAGTACTCATGCACTGAGCCAGGCCTTAGCACATGGACTGCTTCAAACGCCTAACCAGTATGCATGCAGTCCTCTAACCACCTACACACTTGCATTTCACACCTTCCATTCCCCAGTCAGTATCCATACACTTCCAGCAATCACCCTGTCACTCCCCTTGCACTCCTCTAGTGACCCATTCAGCACCTGTACTAATCCATTCACTGCGCCAAAACCCAAACACTTATAAATTCACCCAGGCACTCTCCTTGCAGTACTCTAATCATTCAGTCAGTACCGAAGCACTCATGCACTGAGCCAGGCCTTAGCACATGGACTGCTTCAAACGCCTGTTAACTATGCATGTAGTCCTGTAACCACCTACACAGTTGTCTTTTACACCTTCAATTCCCCAGTCAGTATCCATACACTTCTAGGAAACACCCTGTCACCCCTCTTGCACTCCTCTAGTGACCCATTCAGTACCATGTACTAATCCATTACCTGCCCCACAACAGAAACACTTATAAATTCACCCAGGCACTCTCCTTGCAGTACTCTAATCATTCAGTCAGTATCCAAGTACTCATGCAGCGAACCAGGCCATACCACATGGACTGCTTCAAACCCATATCTACTATGCATGCAGTCCACTAACCACCTACACACTTGTCTTTCACACCTTCAATTCCCCAGTCAGTATCTATACATTCCAGCAAACACCCTGTCACTCCCCTTGCACTCCTCCAGTGACCCATTCAGTACTATGTGTAAATCCATTCACTGCGTCAAAACCCAACCACTTATAAAATTCACCCAGGCACTCTCCTTGCAGTGCTCTAATCATTCAGTCAGTACCCAAGTACTTATGCACTGATCCAGGCCTTAGCACATGGACTGCTTCAAACCCCCATAAACTATGCATGCAGTCCTCTAATCATTCAGTCAGTATCAAAAAACACATGCAGCGAACCAGGCCTTAGCACATGGACTGCTTCAAATGCCTATCCACTATGCATGAAGTCCTCTAACCACCTACACACTTGTCTTTCACACCATCAATTAAGCAGTCAGTATCTATACACTCCAGCAAACACCCTGTCACTCCCCTTGCACTCCTCCAGTGACCCATTCAGTACTATGTGTAAATCCATTCACTGCGTCAAAACCCAACCACTTATAAATTCACCCAGGCACTCTCCTTGCAGTACTCTAATAATTCAGTCAGTACCCAAGTACTCATGCACTGAACCAGGCCTTAGAACATGGACTGCTTTAAACGCCTTTCCACTATCCATGCAGTCCTCTAGCCACCTACACACCTGTCTTTCACACCTTCAATTCCCCAGTCAGTATCCATACACTCCAGGAAACACCCTGTCACTCACCTTGCACTCCTCCAGTGACCCATTCAGCACAGTGTACTAATCCATTCACTGCGCCAAAACTCAAACACTTATAAATTCACCAAGACACTCTCCTTGCAGTACTCTAATCATTCAGTCAGTATCAAAATACTCATGAAGCGAGCCAGGCCTTAGCACATGGACTGCTTCAAACGCCTATCCACTATGCATGCAGTCCTCTAGCCACCTACATACTTGTCTTTCACACCTTCAATTCCCCAGTCAGTATGCATACACTTCCAGCAAACACCCTGTCACTCCCTTTCCACTCCTATAGTGACCTATTCAGCACCTTGTACTAATCCATTCACTGCGCCAAATCCCAACCACTTATAAATTCACCCAGGCACTCTCCTTGCAGTGCTCTAATCATTCAGTCAGTACCCAAGTAATTGTGCACTGACCCAGGCCTTAGCACATGGACTGCTTCAAACCCCTATACACTATGCATGCAGTCCTCTAACCACCTACACACTTGTCTTTCACACCTTCAATTCCCCAGTCAGTATCCATACACTCCAGCAAACATCCTGTCACTCCCCTTGCACTCCTCCAAGTGACCCATTCAGCACAGTGTACTAACCCATTCACTGCGCCATAACCCAAACACTTATAAATTCACCCAGGCACTCTCCTGGCAGTGCTCTAATCATTCAGTCAGTACCCAAGTACGTATGCACTGATCCAGGCCTTAGCACATGGACTGCTTCAAACCCCCATAAACTATGCATGCAGTCCTCTAACCACCTACACACTTGTCTTTCACACCATCAATTAAGCAGTCAGTATCTATTCACTTCCAGCAAACAACCTGTCACTCCCCTAGCACTCCTCTACTGATCCATTCAGCACCATGTACTAATCCATTTTCTGCGCCAAAACTCAAACACTTATTAATTCACCCAGGCACTCTCCTTACAGTACTCTAATCATGTAGTCAATACCCAAGTACTCCTTCAGTGAGCCAGGCCTTAGCACATGGACTGCTTCAAACGCCTCTCCACTATGCATGAAGTCCTCTAACCACCAACGCACTTGTCTTTCACACCTTCAATTCCCCAGTCAGTATTCATACAATTCCAGCAAACACCCTGTCACTCCCCTTGCACTCCTCTAGTGACCCATTCAGCATCATGTACTAATCCATTCACTGTGCAAAAGCCAACCACTTATAAATTCACCTAGGCACTCTCTTTACAGTGCTCTAATCATTCAGTCAGTACCCAAGTACTCATGCAGTGAGCCAGGCCTTAGCACATGGACTGCTTCAAACGCCTATCCACTATGCATGCAGTCCTCTAACCACCTACACACTTATCTTTCACAAGGTCAATTCCCCAGGCAGTATTCATAGACTTCCAGCAAGCAACCTGTCACTCCCCTTGCACTCCTCTAGTGACCCATTCAGCATCATGTACTAATCCATTCACTGCGCCAAAACAGGAACACTTATAAATTCACTGAGGCACTCTCCTTATAGTACTCTAATCATTCAGTCACTACCCAAGTACTCATGCACTGAGCCATGCCTAAGCACATGGACTGCTTCAAATGCCTATCCACTATGCATGCAGTTCTCTAACCAGCTACACACTTGTCTTTCACAACTTCAGTTCTCCAGTCAGTATCCATACACTTCCAGAAAACACCCTGTCACTACCCTTGCACTCCTGTAGTGACCCATTCAGCACCATGTACTAATCCATTCACTGTGGCAAAATCCAACCACTTATAAATTCACCGAGGCACTCTCCTTGCAGCACTCTAATCATTCAGTCACTACCCAATTACTCATGCAGCGAGCCAGGCCTTAGCACATGGACTGCTTCAAAAGCCTATCCACTATGCATGAAGTCCTCTAACCACCTACACACTTGCATTTCACACCTTCAATTCCCCAGTCAGTATCCATACACTTCCAGCAAACACCCTGTCACTCCCCTTGCACTCCTCTAGTGACCCATTCAGCACCTGTACTAATGCATTCACTGCGCCAAAACCCAAACACTTATAAATTCACCCAGGCACAATCCTTGCAGTATTCTAATCATTCAGTCAGTACCCAAGTTCTCATGCACTGACCCAGGCTTTAGCACATGGACTGCTTCAAACCCCTATTCACTATGCATGCAGTCCTCTAACCACCTACATACCTGTCTTTCACACCTTCAATTCCCCAGTCAGTATCCATACACTCCAGCAAACACCCTGTCACTCCCCTTGCACTCCTCCAGTGAACCATTCAGCACAGTGTACTAATCCATTCACTGCACCAAAACCCAAACACTTATAAATTCACCCAGGCACTCTCCTTGCAGTACTCTAATCATTCAGTCAGTATCCAAGTACTCATCCAGTGAACCAGGCCTTAGCACATGGACTGCTTCAAACCCCTATCTACTGTGCATGCAGTCTTCTAACCACCTACACACTTGTCTTTCACAACTTCAGTTCTCCAGTCAGTATCCATACACTTCCAGAAAACACCCTGTCACTCCCCTTGCACTCCTGTAGTGATCCATTCAGCACCATGTACTAATCCATTCACTGCGCCAAAACCCAACCACTTATAAATTCACCGAGGCACTCTCCTTGCAATACTCTAATCATTCAGTCACTACCCAAGTACTCATGCACTGAGCCAGGCCTTAGTACATGGACTGCTTCAAACGCCTATCCAGTATGCATGCAGTCCTCTAACCACCTACACACTTGCATTTCACACCTTCCATTCCCCAGTCAGTATCCATACACTTCCAGCAAACATCCTGTCACTCCCCTTGCACTCCTCTAGTGACCCATTCAGCGCCTGTACTAATCCATTCACTGCGCCAAAACCCAAACACTTATAAATTCACCGAGTCACTCTCCTTGCAGTACTCTAATCATTCAGTCAGTACCCTGTGGTAAATAAAATATCACGCTGTCATAATTTTTCAGATATCAATAAGATCATGCATAAAGCAAGAGGCTGAGTCTGTGGTATCAGATTCATAAAGGGCTTTATTCCAATAACTCGAGTCAAAGGGAGAATATCTCCATCACCAAAAAGGATCTGGACGGGGCTGAAAAGTATTCTCAATATTCTCAAAACATTATTCACAGAGTACAGTATATATACATTTCTCAATTGTACGTAAGCAAGAGAGCAAGAGAGAATGAGATAAGAGCATGTGGGCGTGTAAGTAGGCGTGAAGGTGGGCGTCCATGTGGGCGTCCACTTGATGATAATGGGTAAACTGTCATGTGTGGGTGGATACCTGGAGATGATTTCGCAATGTCAGCAGAAATACTTGGCAGAGATGCGCGCGCAGCAGCATGACGTGTGATAGACGTGCAACTAGAGGGTGAAAGGGACTTGACATTTAGCTCTACATGTGGAGACAAAAGTCTGGGGTTATGTCAACCTAATCCCAAATCATATCTAATATCCTATGTTTAAAGAACTGTGTTATCCACAAGGGAAGGGCTCTCGGACAGAATCTATTCTATACTGACTGTGTGTGCGTGTACAAGCGTCTAAGTGTCTATATGAGATGCAAGGGGCAGAAACTTTCCATGGTAACAGGGCTATGAATTACTTGCATGAGGACAGAGAGGCCGGGCCTTTTGCTTGGTAGCTGGAAGAATGTTTACTTAAACTACTAGACAGGAATGCATCGGCTGAGGAGCAAAGTAGATAATTCGAAGGTGAAATACAGCTCTTGGCAGAGAATAGGCTGATGTCAGGCTTCGTGGGCCGCGCAGAGAATGAGACAAAGTTCATGGTCACAGATGCAGGCTCAGACTGGAGCTTTCAGAGGCAGAAGGCAAGAGGAGTTTCGATGGCAGAATCAGGGCCTACTTGCCTGGACTGTAAAAAATGGCATAAGTGAACCATATAAAGCCGGTGGCCTTTCATATTTAGGAATGGAATATCCGGCCTGTTCATGGCGGATCTGACAGAGGACATGTTGACGGTGGACGCACATGTATTTGCGTCTTCATAACTGGAACTGGAGGGAACATACATGTACTTGTGACATGCACATAGAACCGTTGGGGTCCAAGATAGGGGACATAACTGACCAGGAAAATCCACATTTCCACATTCCCTCCTTGTCCCCTACTTGCCCTTCAAGAGATATCAATCTTCATCAATCCATTGATCTGTTCATATAGCATCATTTGTTCTTCTTTCTTCTTCCGTGATCTTGAATGAAATCTTGGTGGTGGAATACACGATGTGGCACACAGACCACAGATCGCTGGTCCACATTGTAGACATAGACAGCAACTGAATAGTATGAGAAGGCCAATACCTAGGAAGGATAGGACCCTCCATCCAAAGGTAGATAATACACTCCAAAACCAACCGGACCAAGTCCAGGTGCCTGGATTCTGGTGTATCTGGCTTACAATCTTATGAAGGCGAGTTATGGCTTTATATACAGATGGCGAATTTTCTGGTATGAAAAATGCAATAGCTTGATCCGATGACCCTACAAGCTCCGCCCCTATCAGCCAGGATAACGTCAAGGACAAGACTATTTTGAAGCACAACAATCCGCATAGCAGACTGCTCTTCTGTTAAATTGCCTAAGGCGGAAATAGTTTCGTTCACTACTGCTTCAAGGGTTCTGGTTAATCTACGTATCAGCTTACTATTGGTAACTGTACCTATATAGGGAAAGAAACCTTTATTGAAATCTGTGTATTTTTCCCATGCTGCTTCAGTGTAATCGACAATTGGGAGATCTCTCTGCTGTCTATTGTGTACTAAATGAGTATTTCTATGAGAATCAGGAGGAGCTAGGAAAACAGGTGGTAGGAGGAATGCTATGTAACAGGTACCATCCCAATCTAGAGGTAAGCGTATATATGCGGTCTGGCCACATATAAAGTAGGAATGACGAGAAGCTCTAAATGTAGACTTGCCTTGATCACTGAATTTTATTACAGTGGTGCATTTACTATGGCCCATGTGTATGGAGCCATTCTTTCTTATACATAATTCCTCTTTTACTGGGAATACGGACATGGCGGGCAAGATTGGTGTAGTTTCAGATTCAACGTTCAGGATCATGAGGTTAAGTGTAAAATTACCTAATCCATATACTTCATTTCTTAGATCAGTTCCTGTTCTTTTGGGAAGTCCCTCCTTGTTAGGGTAGCAGACTTTAAGCAAAAACTAAATTCAGGTTTCCCCATACCCAGTTGTCTTGATAAACTGCGGAATTCGAATCTAGGGAATTAATCAAACTAAACCATGCTCCACAGGAGCCATTGTGTGTGAACGGATAGAGAATAAAGGGGCAAAACTCCCTTATAGTTCTGATAGGGGGGGAGTCGGCCACAGACCCAGCAGTCTGTAGCATTGCTAGTCTGATGTGAATGGTGCAGCATCTGAATAAAGGTATTGTTGCGTAAGGCAAGTCGATATGATAGCTCATAGGATGGCAGATCACTAAATGTGTGCTTTATGGTGTGCTTTATGGTATCATTAGTGGAGGAGTATAAGAGTGAGGCAATAGGAGGAAAAATAGCATGTAGTATTAAGCTGATACATATTATCGTGATGCTCTTAAGATATTGAAAAATTACAGTCACTATACATCTATTTGCTTCTTATCTAGCTCTCTTATTTTTGCTTTGTTATTGTCCAAGATCTTATGCGAGCCAGAATACATGTTCAACCGCTTCACCACCTAGTGGACTTAATTGATCAAACGGGTTCTGACTTTTTGAATCAAGGTTTAGCTTTGTGGAAACTTCTGGGCATTCTCCTCTAGAAAATGTTGTTCAAAATCCAAGTTCAAAGTTTTTTTTTCCTTTGTAAAAGAGTGGTGAAGGTGCACTTTGACTTTAACGGCCGTCCCCGTGGTCCAGAGCACTGACTTTGGCGCCTGTCATCCAGGAGCGATGGAGTATTCTTTGACCTGGGTGTTGTCAGGGAAGGCGGCAGCAACCTGCGAACAACAAGAGAGTAGTGCAGACATCAAGGAAGCCAGGTAATCTGTCAGCATGTTACTGTCAACATAAGTAATCTTTTAGGCATTGTAGTGCCCACATATTTTGGTGGTCTACCAAAGACCACTTCATAGGGAGATAAGCCTGTTCTAGAATGAGCTACAATTCGCATGTAAAAGAGGGCAACCGGCAGGGCTACCATCCAGTCTATACCTTTGTCTGCGCAAATTTTTAATGTCTGATTATGTCTTTCTACAAGGCCTGCTGCTTCAGGATGTCGCACACAATGGAATTTCCAGGTATACCCTAACAGAAGGGACACCTGCTTCATTAGTACCAGGACATATTTGTAACCTCTACATCTGTTTATTTGGATATAATCCATTTGGAGCACTTCAAAAGGGTGGTCAGGTGGATGGAATCCACCTTGTTCCATCGGAATGCCTTTACCTGCATTGAATTGGCAACAGATCATACATGTTCTGACCTTTTGTTTCGCTGCTGCACGCAGGTGCTTGTTGAACCATATATTCTGTAAGCTATCTATCATTGCTTTCTCTCCTAAGTGTGCAGGACTATGTGCGGTATTTATAATCACTTGTACCATGGTATCAGGAAGAAACCATGTGGATTTGCCCTTTGTCATCCAACCTTGATCAGTCAGTACCCCTCCTTGTTCCGATCATTTCTTTAATTCGTCTACAGTAGCATGTGTCTGAATGTCTTGTACATCCCTGGAAGGATCCCTAACTGTCATGGCTTTGGACAGTGATAGTATCTGTGATTTTGTCATGTCTAGTGGGGTCTGAGCTGTCTGTTTAGCAGTTCGGTCTGCCAGATCATTGCCTTGGGAAATGGTATCTGTGGCTCTAGTATGTGCTTTACATTTTAGGATAGCTATGGCTGTTGGTAAATGTATTGCTTCCAGTAGGGCTTGAATAAGGGGGCCATGCTGTATCTTGGCCCCATGAGAGGTCAAGAAACCTCTTTCTCTCCACAAAATCGGTGTAAATGTTTACTCTCAGGTGCTTAGCTCTTATGCACGCTTGTGTCAGGGCGATGAGCTCTGCTGCTTGTGCTGACAATATGTCTATTCTTTTAGTCTCTATTATTACAGTATCAGCAGTCACTGCATATGCTGCCACTAATTCTCCCGCCCCTGTCCTCATGCATGAGCCGTCAACATATAGTGTTAGGTCGGGGTCTGGGAGTGCAACATCTGTCAAGTCTTGTCTTGGTTTAGTCACGGTATGTATTACTTCAACACAGTTGTGTGGTGAAACGCTTTCTGTACTGGAGGGCAAAAGGGTAGCAGGATTCAGTATGTTGCATCGTCTGATCTCTATGTGTGGTTGAAATAACGTTGGCTCATAATCTGTCAGTCTAGCTACAGTCAGGTGTTGTGTTTGTGTCCGGTTCAAGAGAACCTCTACTGCGTGTGGTACTTGTACTGTCAGAGGGTGGCCCAGCACTATCGAGTCACTTTGTCTTATGGCTAAGGCCGTTGCTGCAACTGATTTTAGGCACGCAGGCAAAGCCTGTGCTACTGGGTCTAATGTACTAGAAAGATAAGCACAGGGCTCGTGTTTTCCTGCATGATCTTGTGTTAGGACAGATAGTGCTGTTCCATCCCGCTCTGTCACAAAAACATAAACGATTTGTTGTAATCAGGGTTTGCTAAAACTGGTGCTTGACATAAAGCTCTCTTTAATTCTTCAAATGCCACAGTGTGTTCTTGTGTCCAAGGGAGGACTTTAGTAGAAGCTGTATTAGGGGCTTGGACTAATTCCCCTGAAAGATCACAATAAAACATGAGGAAAAGGGGAAAACACCATACCTATTTCCTTGGCTTAATTTCTAAGGGGGCTAATTTCTAAGGGGCTTAATTTCTTAAGGGGCTAGCGGGAAGCGAACCTCCTCAGGGGCCAGCAGAAAGCCAATATTCTCCTCCTTCCCCCCCTTTTTGACAGGAGGAAATCTGAAACAGATTTCACTGCTGTCAAACACTATCAAACCCTGTGTCTTGTCAACACTATTAATCCCTGTGTGTAGCTACTGGGCGTAAGCAAAATTATAGGAGATACACAGCGTATGTGAAACGGCGAGAAATCCTTCAAATTAATGTACAAACCTCATTGTGTTAGCTCATAAGCTGGCCAAATGACATCTCATATGCAAATGTCCCTATTACATGAACCTACACCAACCTGAAGTCAATATTAATGCTAGGAGGCCCTAATAGGAATGCTAAATTACCTAAATATTCGGAAAACCAAGTTTAAGAACAGTTGTTAATGTTGATAATTAATAATTTATCTGCTAAAGAAATCAGTCAATGTGCAATAATTTCCACCTATACAATAAATAGCCTAATTCAAAAACAAGTCAACTTTTGGGGCCACCACTCACAAGAATGAGCTTACTAAAGCAAACTTTAAAAAGGAAATCCTGTCAGATATTTTCTCATTACCCTAAATACCGAGCCTTATTTGTCACTCTGTGGTGGCAGTCCTTATTTAAAACAGGCCTTCAAGAGTTAAGATGCGAGTGCACAGATCATAATTGTTCCTTAATGTCCAATCTGGAAACATATGACCGAGGCTGCCTGTCTATAAGAGAAAGGCAGTTATGTGAAAAATATTTTAGTCTTGCATAGCCTTTTTCTTTTGTTTCATTCATCTCCAACACCAATTAGACATACACTGATAACGTGTTGTCTGCTATTTTGACAGCATGATAATGGTAATATCATGTCTGTGAAATTTAGTAATTGTGCCAAGCCATCAGTATACCGGGCACAGAAAGCATAGATAATTACACTAACATATATAAATGAGCAGCGATGCGTAATTACAGTACCTACAGCTCAGATGCGAACATTCTGGCCTGCTTAATTTGTCAGGCTTATAATCAATAACTTATTTACCTGCCCTATACAACCCCATCTGGCAGTGGGTCATCCCAATGATGACCGCGTCAAGTCTGACACACAGGATCAGCAACAATAATCAAAAAATGACGAACACACGAACCTGTCTCTTTTTTTTTTTTTTTTTTTTTTTTTTTTTTTATAAAAATGTGCTATGCTTCTTTGTACACAATGTACCCTCATGTCCTAGTCGAAGATGCATCACACATCTTTCCTCACAGACCCGTAACCACTGGATCATTTATCCAATGCAACTGGGGGCAGCTTGTGGCCACAATTCAAAAATGTCTGAATTTGAAAATCGTTTTTATATAGGCACATAGCCCTTGAAATTCCAAACAAGAGCAACATTTTACTTTCTGACCAGAAGCAATATAACAATTGCTAAAAAATAAAACAAATCTTCTCCATAGACATTTCCTCGGGGCACTTGTTTTGCACAGAATAGAACAAGGGAATCTTTCTCGACTTACATTTCTCAGCTGCCCTGTCTTATCAGAGAAGTTAAAAATAGCCCCTCAGCGCGGCCTGAGCCTGGGCTGCCAGCCATCTTTTTTTTGTTTTTCCTACTCCTGGCCCCAAGGCTCTCCAGCTGCAGGCATTACACAGATGCGATGTCAGAGAAGCCTTCTAAGCAGTGCCCTGTTCTGCTCCTCTCATCGGCCCCCACCTACACTGGCTACAAGGTCAGAATCTGTCTCCGATTTCTGTATCACATTCTGCTCTACACGGCCCCCACCTTCTCCTCACTCTGAAGCTGTCAAAGACAAAAAGACTACTCAATTCCATAAAAACTGCAATAATTCGCTCAATTGAAAAATTATTTTTACATACAATTTGCACTCAGGGGGTCATAATCTTACCGACTTGACCCAGCACATTGGCTCACTGGACCATCAAGAACACAAACCTGTATTCATGAAAAATTTGCAAATTCGAAATACCCACAATTCTTTTTCCAAGCTAAACTTGTCACTAATTATTTTTCGTTAACACTTTGTACATTAGGGGTGTCATCAAATCACAGGAGTTGCTCCTTCTCTAGCTGCACCCCTCTCAATTTCCTATTGACAATGTAGTCAAATGTTGGACCATGTAAACACCAGCTATGCGCTGTTCATTTGGTGGGGGCTCAAGAACCTTTGGGCTACTATGTAATTAATATATGTATTATAACTGGTCTTTTTACTGGGGCCACTCTTGCTGGGTCCTCTGAAAGGACGGGATAAATACCAGCAACGTCAGTATTTCTTTTTCTGTCAGCCTGCGCTCATTTTACCAGCTCAAATTCCTCCTGTAACATCTCATCCTTGGCTTTCCCAGACACCAGTCCACTTCTCTCCGCTTCGCGAAACACTTACTCTGTCCTTCTATGTCACTCCTTGCGCCAAAAACTCAATGGCATCCTTCCAAGCTGGTCTACATTTTCTCTTTCATAAGAGTGTTTCGTTGTCCGTCTACTTGTTCTGCTTTTACTCAGATACCTTCCTCAACTAACACGTTTTCTCGGGCTTTGTCTGAATCCTCCCTACTTTTCTCTTCTTTTCTGAGCGCTTACTCTGTGCGTCTATGCTATTCTTTACGCCATAATTCAACAGCGTCTTTCTGTGACTGTCTAGCTTTCCTCTTCCACAACTCTTCTTCGACTTTCATGATACATTCGGCATCCCAGGTCCCAGCTACGGGCCATCTCTGACTTTCTGGTAACTCTTTGGTGTAGTCCACCCATAGATCAAGGAATAATATGGCGTCTAAGCCATGCTTGTGATACATAAAATGTCCTGGAGTGTCCCTAGGAGGAATAGGAACTGCTTCTTCAAGCACCCCTTTTCTGGTAGTAATCTGTCTTAACTTCGAGAAGAGCGGCATATTGACAACTGATCTGATACTTACTCTTGAACTCACTTAATACGAAAAAAACACAATAATGAACAGTGAACAATGAACAATCATTCATACCACAATATTTGAACACTTTAAACATTAAACATTTTAACAACGACCGACAATGATGACAGTCTGCCTAACTAATCACCACGCTGAATTCTTGACAATAACTGAATACTTCGGAATACTTGATATACTGCTAAACAGTACATATACACTGCTAAACAGTGCAGACCGGATTTGTGTACCCAAATCCGTCTTGACCGGCACAACCTATGTGCGCGTCAACACGCCTCCCCGGCGATGGTACTCACCGAGTAGCTCCTTGAAACGGAAGGCCTCAGAGAATGGACTGGACTCGACGACTGCGGACATCGGACCCTCTGGACATCGGGACTTTGAAAACCTGGTGGGCCTCTGTATACCTCGGACGCAGCTCTCTCGCAGGTGGGCTCTGGGTAGACAATCTGCGTTCCTCACCGCCTCGTATGGATGCCTGGTCGCAGTCTGTCCCCTTCGGTGGCCTGAGGGAGTTGGCGGGAAAACCCGCGACGTGCACGCTTGAAGTCCATCACGGCTATGGAAGGGGGCAAAACAGGACCTTCATCTCCGGCGTGTGGGGAAAGAGATTAAACTGTTCGGGCGCCATTCTGTGGTAAATAAAATATCACGCTGTCATAATTTTTCAGATATCAATAAGATCATGCATAAAGCAAGAGGCTGAGTCTGTGGTATCAGATTCATAAAGGGCTTTATTCCAATAACTCGAGTCAAAGGGAGAATATCTCCATCACCAAAAAGGATCTGGACGGGGCTGAAAAGTATTCTCAATATTCTCAAAACATTATTCACAGAGTACAGTATATATACATTTCTCAATTGTACGTAAGCAAGAGAGCAAGAGAGAATGAGATAAGAGCATGTGGGCGTGTAAGTAGGCGTGAAGGTGGGCGTCCATGTGGGCGTCCACTTGATGATAATGGGTAAACTGTCATGTGTGGGTGGATACCTGGAGATGATTTCGCAATGTCAGCAGAAATACTTGGCAGAGATGCGCGCGCAGCAGCATGACGTGTGATAGACGTGCAACTAGAGGGTGAAAGGGACTTGACATTTAGCTCTACATGTGGAGACAAAAGTCTGGGGTTATGTCAACCTAATCCCAAATCATATCTAATATCCTATGTTTAAAGAACTGTGTTATCCACAAGGGAAGGGCTCTCGGACAGAATCTATTCTATACTGACTGTGTGTGCGTGTACAAGCGTCTAAGTGTCTATATGAGATGCAAGGGGCAGAAACTTTCCATGGTAACAGGGCTATGAATTACTTGCATGAGGACAGAGAGGCCGGGCCTTTTGCTTGGTACCTGGAAGAATGTTTACTTAAACTACTAGACAGGAATGCATCGGCTGAGGAGCAAAGTAGATAATTCGAAGGTGAAATACAGCTCTTGGCAGAGAATAGGCTGATGTCAGGCTTCGTGGGCCGCGCAGAGAATGAGACAAAGTTCATGGTCACAGATGCAGGCTCAGACTGGAGCTTTCAGAGGCAGAAGGCAAGAGGAGTTTCGATGGCAGAATCAGGGCCTACTTGCCTGGACTGTAAAAAATGGCATAAGTGAACCATATAAAGCCGGTGGCCTTTCATATTTAGGAATGGAATATCCGGCCTGTTCATGGCGGATCTGACAGAGGACATGTTGACGGTGGACGCACATGTATTTGCGTCTTCATAACTGGAACTGGAGGGAACATACATGTACTTGTGACATGCACATAGAACCGTTGGGGTCCAAGATAGGGGACATAACTGACCAGGAAAATCCACATTTCCACAACCCAAGCACTCATGCACTGAGCCAGGCCTTAGCACGAGGACTGCTTCAAACGCCTGTTAACTATGCATGTAGTCCTGTAACCACCTACACAGTTGTCTTTTACACCTTCAATTCCCCAGTCAGTATCTATACACTTCTAGGAAACACCCTGTCACCCCTCTTGCACTCCTCTAGTGACCCATTCAGTACCATGTACTAATCCATTACCTGCCCCACAACCGAAACACTTATAAATTCACCCAGGCACTCTCCTTGCAGTACTCTAATCATTCAGTCAGTATCCAAGTACTCATGCACCGAACCAGGCCTTACCACATGGACTGCTTCAAACCCATATCCACTATGCATGCAGTCCACTAACCACCTACACACTTGTCTTTCACACCTTCAATTCCCCAGTCAGTATCTATACACTCCAGCAAACACCCTGTCACTCCCCTTGCACTCCTCCAGTGACCCATTCAGTACTATGTGTAAATCCATTCACTGCGTCAAAACCCAACCACTTATAAATTCACCCAGGCACTCTCCTTGCAGTACTCTAATAATTCAGTCAGTACCCAAGCACTCATGCACTGAGCCAGGCCTTAGAACATGGACTGCTTTAAACGCCTTTCCACTATCCATGCAGTCCTCTAGCCACCTACACACTAGTCTTTCACACCTTCAATTCCCCAGTCAGTATCCATACACTCCAGGAAATACCCTGTCACTCACCTTGCACTCCTCCAGTGACCCATTCAGCACAGTGTACTAATCCATTCACTGCGCCAAAACTCAAACACTTATAAATTCACCAAGACACTCTTCTTGCAGTACTCTAATCATTCAGTCAGTACCCAAGCACTCATGCACTGAGCCAGGCCTTAGCACGAGGACTGCTTCAAACGCCTGTTAACTATGCATGTAGTCCTGTAACCACCTACACAGTTGTCTTTTACACCTTCAATTCCCCAGTCAGTATCCATACACTTCTAGGAAACACCCTGTCACCCCTCTTGCACTCCTCTAGTGACCCATTCAGTACCATGTACTAATCCATTACCTGCCCCACAACCGAAACACTTATAAATTCACCCAGGCACTCTCCTTGCAGTACTCTAATCATTCAGTAAGTATCCAAGTACTCATGCACTGAACCAGGCCTTACCACATGGACTGCTTCAAACCCATATCCACTATGCATGCAGTCCACTAACCACCTACACACTTGTCTTTCACACCTTCAATTTCCCAGTCAGTATCTATACACTCCAGCAAACACCCTGTCACTCCCCTTGCACTCCTCCAGTGACCCATTCAGTACTATGTGTAAATCCATTCACTGCGTCAAAACCCAACCACTTATAAATTCACCCAGGCACTCTCCTTGCAGTACTCTAATAATTCAGTCAGTACCCAAGTACTCATGCACTGAGCCAGGCCTTAGAACATGGACTGCTTTAAACGCCTTTCCACTATCCATGCAGTCCTCTAGCCACCTACACACTAGTCTTTCACACCTTCAATTCCCCAGTCAGTATCCATACACTCCAGGAAATACCCTGTCACTCACCTTGCACTCCTCCAGTGACCCATTCAGCACAGTGTACTAATCCATTCACTGCGCCAAAACTCAAACACTTATAAATTCACCAAGACACTCTTCTTGCAGTACTCTAATCATTCAGTCAGTATCAAAATACTCATGAAGCGAGCCAGGCCTTAGCACATGGACTGCTTCAAATGCCTATCCACTATGCATGCAATCCTCTAGCCACCTACATACTTGTCTTTCACACCTTCAATTCCCCAGTCAGTATGCATACACTTCCAGCAAACACCCTGTCACTCCCGTTCCACTCCTCTAGTGACCCATTCAGCACCTTGTACTAATCCATTCACTGCGCCAAATTCCAACCACTTATAAATTCACCCAGGCACTCTAATTGTAGTACTGTAATCATTCAGTCCCTATCCAAGTACTCATGTAGCGAGCCAGGCCTTAGCACATGGACTGCTTCAAATCCCTATCCACCATGCATGCAGTCCTCTAACCACCTACACACTTGTCTTTCACAACTTCAATTCCACAGTCAGTATCCATACACTCCAGCAAACATCCTGTCACTCCCCTTGCACTCCTCCAGTGACCCATTCAGCACAGTGTACTAACCCATTCACTGCGCCATAACCCAAACACTTATAAATTCACCCAGGCACTCTCCATGCAGTACTCTAATCATTCAGTCAGTATCAAAAAACACATGCAGCGAGCCAGGCCTTAGCACATGGACTGCTTCAAACACCTGTCCACTATGCATGAAGTCCTCTAACCACCAACACACTTGTCTTTCACACCTTCAATTCCCCAGTCAGTATACATACACTCCAGGAAACACCCTGTCACTCCCCTTGCACTCCTCCAGTGACCCATTCAGCACAGTGTACTAATCCATTCACTGCGCCAAAACCCAAACACATATAAATTCACCAAGACACTCTCCTTGCAGTGCTCTAATCATTCAGTCAGTACCCAAGTACTTATGCACTGATCCAGGCCATAGCACATGGACTGCTTCAAACCCCTATACACTATACATGCAGTCCTCTAACCACCTACACACTTGTCTTTCACACGTTCAATTCCCCACTCAGTATATATACACTTCCAGCAAACACCCTGTCACTCCCCTTGCACTCCTCCAGTGAACCATTCAGCACAGTGTACTAATCCATTCACTGCACCAAAACCCAAACACTTACAAATTAACCCAGGTACTCTCCTTGCAGTGCTCTAATCATTCAGTCAGTATCAAAATACTCATGCAGCGAGCCAGGCCTTAGCACATGGACTGCTTCAAATGCCTATCCACTATGCATGAAGTCCTCTAACCACCTACACACTTGTCTTTCACACCATCAATTAAGCAGTCAGTATCTATTTACTTCCACCAAACACCCTGTCACTCCCTTTCTACTCCTCTAGTGACCCATTCAGCACCTTGTACTAATCCATTCACTGTGCCAAATCACAACCACTTATAAATTCACCCAGGCACTCTCCCAGCAGTGCTCTAATCATTCAGTCAGTACCCAAGTACTTATGCACTGATCCAGGCCTTAGCACATGGACTGCTTCAAACCCCCATAAACTATGCATGCAGTCCTCTAATCATTCAGTCAGTATAAAAAAACACATGCAGCGAACCAGGCCTTAGCACAGGGACTTCTTCAAATGCCTATCCACTATGCATGAAGTCCTCTAACCACCTCCACACTTGACTTTCACACCATCAATTAAGCAGTCAGTATCTATTCACTTCCAGCAAACAACCTGTCACTCCCCTAGCACTCCTCTACTGATCCATTCAGCACCATGTACTAATCCATTTTCTGCGCCAAAACTCAAACACTTATAAATTCACCCAGGCACTCTCCTTACAGTACTCTAATCATGTAGTCAATACCCAAGTACTCATTCAGTGAGCCGGGCCTTAGCACATGGACTGCTTCAAACGCCTGTCCACTATGCATGAAGTCCTCTAACCACCAACGCACTTGTCTTTCACACCTTCAATTCCCCAGTCAGTATTCATACAATTCCAGCAAACACCCTGTCACTCCCCTTGCACTCCTCTAGTGACCCATTCAGCATCATGTACTAATCCATTCACTGCACCAAAACCTAAAAACTTATAAATTCACCCAGGCACTCTCCTTGCAGTACTCTAATAATTCAGTCAGCACCCAAGTACTCATGCACTGAGCCAGGCCTTAGCAAATGGACTGCTTCAAACCCCTATCCACTATGAATGTAGTCCTCTAACCACCTACACACTTGTCTTTCACACCTTCAATTCCCCAGTCGGTATACATACACTTCAGCAAACACAGTGTTACTCCCCTTGCACTCCTCCAGTGACCCATTCAACACCATGTACTAATCCATTCACTGTGCAAAAGCCAACCACTTATAAATTCACCTAGGCACTCTCTTTACAGTGCTCTAATCATTCAGTCAGTACCCAAGTACTCATGCAGTGAGCCAGGCCTTAGCACATGGACTGCTTCAAACGCCTATCCACTATGCATGCAGTCCTCTAACCACCTACACACTTATCTTTCACAAGGTCAATTCCCCAGGCAGTATTCATAGACTTCCAGCAAGCAACCTGTCACTCCCCTTGCACTCCTCTAGTGACCCATTCAGCATCATGTACTAATCCATTCACTGCGCCAAAACAGGAACACTTATAAATTCACTGAGGCACTCTCCTTATAGTACTCTAATCATTCAGTCACTACCCAAGTACTCATGCACTGAGCCATGCCTAAGCACATGGACTGCTTCAAATGCCTATCCACTATGCATGCAGTTCTCTAACCAGCTACACACTTGTCTTTCACAACTTCAGTTCTCCAGTCAGTATCCATACACTTCCAGAAAACACCCTGTCACTACCCTTGCACTCCTGTAGTGACCCATTCAGCACCATGTACTAATCCATTCACTGTGGCAAAATCCAACCACTTATAAATTCACCGAGGCACTCTCCTTGCAGCACTCTAATCATTCAGTCACTACCCAATTACTCATGCAGCGAGCCAGGCCTTAGCATATGGACTGCTTCAAAAGCCTATCCACTATGCATGAAGTCCTCTAACCACCTACACACTTGCATTTCACACCTTCAATTCCCCAGTCAGTATCCATACACTTCCAGCAAACACCCTGTCACTCCCCTTGCACTCCTCTAGTGACCCATTCAGCACCTGTACTAATCCATTCACTGCGCCAAAACCCAAACACTTATAAATTCACCCAGGCACAATCCTTGCAGTATTCTAATCATTCAGTCAGTACCCAAGTTCTCATGCACTGACCCGGGCTTTAGCACATGGACTGGTTCAAACCCCTATTCACTATGCATGCAGTCCTCTAACCACCTACATACCTGTCTTTCACACCTTCAATTCCCCAGTCAGTATCCATACACTCCAGCAAACACCCTGTCACTCCCCTTGCACTCCTCCAGTGAACCATTCAGCACAGTGTACTAATCCATTCACTGCACCAAAACCCAAACACTTATAAATTCACCCAGGCACTCTCCTTGCAGTACTCTAATCATTCAGTCAGTATCCAAGTACTCATCCAGTGAACCAGGCCTTAGCACATGGACTGCTTCAAACCCCTATCTACTGTGCATGCAGTCTTCTAACCACCTACACACTTGTCTTTCACAACTTCAGTTCTCCAGTCAGTATCCATACACTTCCAGCAAACACCCTGTCACTCCCCTTGCACTCCTCTAGTGACCCATTCAGCGCCTGTACTAATCCATTCACTGCGCCAAAACCCAAACACTTATAAATTCACCGAGGCACTCTCCTTGCAGTACTCTAATCATTCAGTCAATACCCAAGCACTCATGCACTGAGCCAGGCCTTAGCACAAGGACTGCTTCAAACGCCTGTTAACTATGCATGTAGTCCTGTAACCACCTACACAGTTGTCTTTTACACCTTCAATTCCCCAGTCAGTATCTATACACTTCTAGGAAACACCCTGTCACCCCTCTTGCACTCCTCTAGTGACCCATTCAGTACCATGTACTAATCCATTACCTGCCCCACAACCGAAACACTTATAAATTCACCCAGGCACTCTCCTTGCAGTACTCTAATCATTCAGTCAGTATCCAAGTACTCATGCACCGAACCAGGCCTTACCACTTGGACTGCTTCAAACCCATATCCACTATGCATGCAGTCCACTAACCACCTACACACTTGTCTTTCACACCTTCAATTCCCCAGTCAGTATCTATACACTCCAGCAAACACCCTGTCACTCCCCTTGCACTCCTCCAGTGACCCATTCAGTACTATGTGTAAATCCATTCACTGCGTCAAAACCCAACCACTTATAAATTCACCCAGGCACTCTCCTTGCAGTACTCTAATAATTCAGTCAGTACCCAAGTACTCATGCACTGAGCCAGGCCTTAGAACATGGACTGCTTTAAACGCCTTTCCACTATCCATGCAGTCCTCTAGCCACCTACACACTAGTCTTTCACACCTTCAATTCCCCAGTCAGTATCCATACACTCCAGGAAATACCCTGTCACTCACCTTGCACTCCTCCAGTGACCCATTCAGCACAGTGTACTAATCCATTCACTGCGCCAAAACTCAAACACTTATAAATTCACCAAGACACTCTTCTTGCAGTACTCTAATCATTCAGTCAGTACCCAAGCACTCATGCACTGAGCCAGGCCTTAGCACGAGGACTGCTTCAAACGCCTGTTAACTATGCATGTAGTCCTGTAACCACCTACACAGTTGTCTTTTACACCTTCAATTCCCCAGTCAGTATCCATACACTTCTAGGAAACACCCTGTCACCCCTCTTGCACTCCTCTAGTGACCCATTCAGTACCATGTACTAATCCATTACCTGCCCCACAACCGAAACACTTATAAATTCACCCAGGCACTCTCCTTGCAGTACTCTAATCATTCAGTCAGTATCCAAGTACTCATGCACCGAACCAGGCCTTACCACATGGACTGCTTCAAACCCATATCCACTATGCATGCAGTCCACTAACCACCTACACACTTGTCTTTCACACCTTCAATTTCCCAGTCAGTATCTATACACTCCAGCAAACACCCTGTCACTCCCCTTGCACTCCTCCAGTGACCCATTCAGTACTATGTGTAAATCCATTCACTGCGTCAAAACCCAACCACTTATAAATTCACCCAGGCACTCTCCTTGCAGTACTCTAATAATTCAGTCAGTACCCAAGTACTCATGCACTGAGCCAGGCGTTATAACATGGACTGCTTTAAACGCCTTTCCACTATCCATGCAGTCCTCTAGCCACCTACACACTAGTCTTTCACACCTTCAATTCCCCAGTCAGTATCAATACACTCCAGGAAATACCCTGTCACTCACCTTGCACTCCTCCAGTGACCCATTCAGCACAGTGTACTAATCCATTCACTGCGCCAAAACTCAAACACTTATAAATTCACCAAGACACTCTTCTTGCAGTACTCTAATCATTCAGTCAGTACCCAAGCACTCATGCACTGAGCCAGGCCTTAGCACGAGGACTGCTTCAAACGCCTGTTAAGTATGCATGTAGTCCTGTAACCACCTACACAGTTGTCTTTTACACCTTCAATTCCCCAGTCAGTATCCATACACTTCTAGGAAACACCCTGTCACCCCTCTTGCACTCCTCTAGTGACCCATTCAGTACCATGTACTAATCCATTAACTGCCCCACAACCGAAAAACTTATAAATTCACCCAGGCACTCTCCTTGCAGTACTCTAATCATTCAGTCAGTATCCAAGTACTCATGCACCGAACCAGGCCTTACCACATGGACTGCTTCAAACCCATATCCACTATGCATGCAGTCCACTAACCACCTACACACTTGTCTTTCACACCTTCAATTTCCCAGTCAGTATCTATACACTCCAGCAAACACCCTGTCACTCCCCTTGCACTCCTCCAGTGACCCATTCAGTACTATGTGTAAATCCATTCACTGCGTCAAAACCCAACCACTTATAAATTCACCCAGGCACTCTCCTTGCAGTACTCTAATAATTCAGTCAGTACCCAAGTACTCATGCACTGAGCCAGGCCTTAAAACATGGACTGCTTTAAACGCCTTTCCACTATCCATGCAGTCCTCTAGCCACCTACACACTAGTCTTTCACACCTTCAATTCCCCAGTCAGTATCCATACACTCCAGCAAACATCCTGTCACTCCCCTTGCACTCCTCCAGTGACCCATTCAGCACAGTGTACTAACCCATTCACTGCGCCATAACCCAAACACTTATAAATTCACCCAGGCACTCTCCATGCAGTACTCTAATCATTCAGTCAGTATCAAAAAACACATGCAGCGAGCCAGGCCTTAGCACATGGACTGCTTCAAACACCTGTCCACTATGCATGAAGTCCTCTAACCACCAACACACTTGTCTTTCACACCTTCAATTCCCCAGTCAGTATATAAACACTCCAGGAAACACCCTGTCACTCCCCTTGCACTCCTCCAGTGACCCATTCAGCACAGTGTACTAATCCATTCACTGCGCCAAAACCCAAACACATATAAATTCACCAAGACACTCTCCTTGCAGTGCTCTAATCATTCCGTCAGTATCAAAATACTCATGAAGCGAGCCAGGCCTTAGCACATGGACTGCTTCAAACGCCTATCCACTATGCATGCAGTCCTCTAGCCACCTACGTACTTGTCTTTCACACCTTCAATTCCCCAGTCAGTATGCATACACTTCCAGCAAACACCCTGTCACTCCCTTTCCACTCCTCTAGTGACCCATTCAGCACCTTGTACTAATCCATTCACTGCGCCAAATCCCAACCACTTATAAATTCACCCAGGCACTCTCCTTGCAGTGCTCTAATCATTCAGTCAGTACCCAAGTACTTATGCACTGATCCAGGCCTTAGCACATGGACTGCTTCAAACCCCTATACACTATACATGCAGTCCTCTAACCACCTACACACTTGTCTTTCACACGTTCAATTCCCCACTCAGTATATATACACTTCCAGCAAACACCCTGTCACTCCCCTTGCACTCCTCCAGTGAACCATTCAGCACAGTGTACTAATCCATTCACTGCACCAAACCCAAACACTTAAAAATTAACCCAGGTACTCTCCTTGCAGTGCTCTAATCATTCAGTCAGTATCAAAATACTCATGCAGCGAGCCAGGCCTTAGCACATGGACTGCTTCAAATGCCTATCCACTATGCATGAAGTCCTCTAACCACCTACACACTTGTCTTTCACACCATCAATTAAGCAGTCAGTATCTATTTACTTCCACCAAACACCCTGTCACTCCGTTTCCACTCCTCTAGTGACCCATTCAGCACCTTGTACTAATCCATTCACTGTGCCAAATCACAACCACTTATAAATTCACCCAGGCACTCTCCCAGCAGTGCTCTAATCATTCAGTCAGTACCCAAGTACTTATGCACTGATCCAGGCCTTAGCACATGGACTGCTTCAAACCCCCATAAACTATGCATGCAGTCCTCTAATCATTCAGTCAGTATCAAAAAACACATGCAGCGAACCAGGCCTTAGCACAGAGACTTCTTCAAATGCCTATCCACTATGCATGAAGTCCTCTAACCACCTCCACACTTGACTTTCACACCATCAATTAAGCAGTCAGTATCTATTCACTTCCAGCAAACAACCTGTCACTCCCCTAGCACTCCTCTACTGATCCATTCAGCACCATGTACTAATCCATTTTCTGCGCCAAAACTCAAACACTTATAAATTCACCCAGGCACTCTCCTTACAGTACTCTAATCATGTAGTCAATACCCAAGTACTCATTCAGTGAGCCAGGCCTTAGCACATGGACTGCTTCAAAAGCCTGTCCACTATGCATGAAGTCCTCTAACCACCAACGCACTTGTCTTTCACACCTTCAATTCCCCAGTCAGTATTCATACAATTCCAGCAAACACCCTGTCACTCCCCTTGCACTCCTCTAGTGACCCATTCAGCATCATGTACTAATCCATTCACTGCACCAAAACCCAAAAACTTATAAATTCACCAAGGCACTCTCCTTGCAGTACTCTAATAATTCAGTCAGCACCCAAGTACTCATGCACTGAGCCAGGCCTTAGCAAATGGACTGCTTCAAACCCCTATCCACTATGAATGTAGTCCTCTAACCACCTACACACTTGTCTTTCACACCTTCAATTCCCCAGTCGGTATACATACACTTCAGCAAACACCGTGTTACTCCCCTTGCACTCCTCCAGTGACCCATTCAACACCATGTACTAATCCATTCACTGTGCAAAAGCCAACCACTTATAAATTCACCTAGGCACTCTCTTTACAGTGCTCTAATCATTCAGTCAGTACCCAAGTACTCATGCAGTGAGCCAGGCCTTAGTACATGGACTGCTTCAAACGCCTATCCACTATGCATGCAGTCCTCTAACCACCTACACACTTATCTTTCACAAGGTCAATTCCCCAGGCAGTATTCATAGACTTCCAGCAAGCAACCTGTCACTCCCCTTGCACTCCTCTAGTGACCCATTCAGCATCATGTACTAATCCATTCACTGCGCCAAAACAGGAACACTTATAAATTCACTGAGGCACTCTCCTTATAGTACTCTAATCATTCAGTCACTACCCAAGTACTCATGCACTGAGCCATGCCTAAGCACATGGACTGCTTCAAATGCCTATCCACTATGCATGCAGTTCTATAACCAGCTACACACTTGTCTTTCACATCTTCAGTTCTCCAGTCAGTATCCATACACTTCCAGAAAACACCCTGTCACTACCCTGGCACTCCTGTAGTGACCCATTCAGCACCATGTACTAATCCATTCACTGTGGCAAAATCCAACCACTTATAAATTCACCGAGGCACTCTCCTTGCAGCCCTCTAATCATTCAGTCACTACCCAATTACTCATGCAGCGAGCCAGGCCTTAGCACATGGACTGCTTCAAAAGCCTATCCACTATGCATGAAGTCCTCTAACCACCTACACACTTGCATTTCACACCTTCAATTCCCCAGTCAGTATCCATACACTTCCAGCAAACACCCTGTCACTCCCCTTGCACTCCTCTAGTGACCCATTCAGCACCTGTACTAATCCATTCACTGCACCAAAACCCAAACACTTATAAATTCACCCAGGCACAATCCTTGCAGTATTCTAATCATTCAGTCAGTACCCAAGTTCTCATGCACTGACCCAGGCTTTAGCACATGGACTGCTTCAAACCCCTATTCACTATGCATGCAGTCCTCTAACCACCTACATACCTGTCTTTCACACCTTCAATTCCCCAGTCAGTATCCATACACTCCAGCAAACACCCTGTCACTCCCCTTGCACTCCTCCAGTGAACCATTCAGCACAGTGTACTAATCCATTCACTGCACCAAAACCCAAACACTTATAAATTCACCCAGGCACTCTCCTTGCAGTACTCTAATCATTCAGTCAGTATCCAAGTACTCATCCAGTGAACCAGGCCTTAGCACATGGACTGCTTCAAACCCCTATCTACTGTGCATGCAGTCTTCTAACCACCTACACACTTGTCTTTCACAACTTCAGTTCTCCAGTCAGTATCCATACACTTCCAGAAAACACCCTGTCACTCCCCTTGCACTCCTGTAGTGATCCATTCAGCACCATGTACTAATCCATTCACTGCGCCAAAACCCAACCACTTATAAATTCACCGAGGCACTCTCCTTGCAGTACTCTTATCCAAGTACTCATGCACCGAACCAGGCCTTACCACATGGACTGCTTCAAACCCATATCCACTATGCATGCAGTCCACTAACCACCTACACACTTGTCTTTCACACCTTCACTTTCCCAGTCAGTATCTATACACTCCAGCAAACACCCTGTCACTCCCCTTGCACTCCTCCAGTGACCCATTCAGTACTATGTGTAAATCCATTCACTGCGTCAAAACCCAACCACTTATAAATTCACCCAGGCACTCTCCTTGCAGTACTCTAATAATTCAGTCAGTACCCAAGTACTCATGCACTGAGCCAGGCCTTAGAACATGGACTGCTTTAAACGCCTTTCCACTATCCATGCAGTCCTCTAGCCACCTACACACTAGTATTTCACAACTTCAATTCCCCAGTCAGTATCCATACACTCCAGGAATTACCCTGTCACTCACCTTGCACTCCTCCAGTGACCCATTCAGCACAGGGTACTAATCCATTCACTGCGCCAAAACTCAAACACTTATAAATTCACCAAGACACTCTTCTTGCAGTACTCTAATCATTCAGTCAGTATCAAAATACTCATGAAGCGAGCCAGGCCTTAGCACATGGACTGCTTCAAATGCCTATCCACTATGCATGCAGTCTTCTAGCCACCTACATACTTGTCTTTCACACCTTCAATTCCCCAGCCAGTATGCATACACTTCCAGCAAACACCCTGTCACTCCCGTTCCACTCCTCTAGTGACCCATTCAGCACCTTGTACTAATCCATTCACTGCGCCAAATTCCAACCACTTATAAATTCACCCAGGCACTCTCCTTGTAGTACTGTAATCATTCAGTCCCTATCCAAGTACTCATGTAGCGAGCCAGGCCTTAGCACATGGACTGCTTCAAATCCCTATCCACCATGCATGCAGTCCTCTAACCACCTACACACTTGTCTTTCACACCTTCAATTCCCCAGTCAGTATCCATACACTCCAGCAAACATCCTGTCACTCCCCTTGCACTCCTCCAGTGACCCATTCAGCACAGTGTACTAACCCATTCACTGCGCCATAACCCAAACACTTATAAATTCACCCAGGCACTATCCATGCAGTACTCTAATCATTCAGTCAGTATCAAAAAACACATGCAGCGAGCCAGGCCTTAGCACATGGACTGCTTCAAACATCTGTCCACTATGCATGAAGTCCTCTAACCACCAACACACTTGTCTTTCACACCTTCAATTCCCCAGTCAGTATATATACACTCCAGGAAACACCCTGTCACTCCCCTTGCACTCCTCCAGTGACCCATTCAGCACAGTGTACTAATCCATTCACTGCGCCAAAACCCAAACACATATAAATTCACCAAGACACTCTCCTTGCAGTACTCTAATCATTCAGTCAGTATCAAAATGCTCATGAAGCGAGCCAGGCCTTAGCACATGGACTGCTTCAAACGCCTATCCACTATGCATGCAGTCCTCTAGCCACCTACGTACTTGTCTTTCACACCTTCAATTCCCCAGTCAGTATGCATACACTTCCAGCAAACACCCTGTCACTCCCTTTCCACTCCTCTAGTGACCCATTCAGCACCTTGTACTAATCCATTCACTGCGCCAAATCCCAACCACTTATAAATTCACCTAGGCACTCTCCTTGCAGTGCTCTAATCATTCAGTCAGTACCCAAGTACTTATGCACTGATCCAGGCCTTAGCACATGGACTGCTTCAAACCCCCATAAACTATGCATGCAGTCCTCTAATCATTCAGTCAGTATCAAAAAACACATGCAGCGAACCAGGCCTTAGCACATGGACTTCTTCAAATGCCTATCCACTATGCATGAAGTCCTCTAACCACCTCCACACTTGACTTTCACACCATCAATTAAGCAGTCAGTATCTATTCACTTCCAGCAAACAACCCGTCACTCCCCTAGCACTCCTCTACTGATCAAATCAGCACCATGTACTAATCCATTTTCTGCGCCAAAACTCAAACACTTATAAATTCACCCAGGCACTCTCCTTACAGTACTCTAATCATGTAGTCAATACCCAAGTACTCATTCAGTGAGCCAGGCCTTAGCACATGGACTGCTTCAAATGCCTGTCCACTATGCATGAAGTCCTCTAACCACCAACGCACTTGTCTTTCACACCTTCAATTCCCCAGTCAGTATTCATACAATTCCAGCAAACACCCTGTCACTCCCCTTGCACTCCTCTAGTGACCCATTCAGCATCATGTACTAATCCATTCACTGCACCAAAACCCAAAAACTTATAAATTCACCCAGGCACTCTCCTTGCAGTACTCTAATAATTCAGTCAGCACCCAAGTACTCATGCACTGAGCCAGGCCTTAGCAAATGGACTGCTTCAAACCCCTATCCACTATGAATGTAGTCCTCTAACCACCTACACACTTGTCTTTCACACCTTCAATTCCCCAGTCGGTATACATACACTCCAGCAAACACCGTGTCTCTCTCCTTGCACTCCTCCAGTGACCGATTCAGTACCATATACCAATCCATTCACTGCGCAAAAGCCAACCACTTATAAATTCACCTAGGCACTCTCCTTGCAGTGCTCTAATTATTCAGTCAGTACCCAAGTACTCATTCAGTGAGCCAGGCCTTAGCACATGGACTGCTTCAAACGCCTATCGACTATGCATGCAGTCTTCTAACCACCTACACACTTGTCTTGCACAACTTCAGTTCTCCAGTCATTATCCATACACTTCCAGAAAACACCCTGTCACTCCTCTTGCACTCCTGTAGTGACCCATTCAGCACGATGTACTAATCCATTCACTGCGCCAAAACCGAACCACTTATAAATTCACCGAGGCACTCTCCTTGCAGTACTCTAATCATTCAGTCACTACCCAAATACTCATGCACTGACCCAGGCCTTAGCACATGGACTGCTTCAAACGCCTATCCAGTATGCATGCAGTCCTCTAACCACCTACACACTTGTCTTTCACACCTTCAATTCACCAGTCAGTATCCAGACACTTTCAGCAAACACCCTGTCACTCCCCGTACACTCCTCTAGTGACCCATTCAGCACCATGTACTAATCCATTCACTGCGCCAAAACCGAAACACTTATAAATTCACCCAGGCACTCTCCTTGCAGTACTCTAATCATTCAGTCACTACCCAAGTACTCATGCACTGAGCCAGGCCTAAGCACATGGACTGCTTCAAATGCCTATCCACTATGCATGCAGTTCTCTAACCACCTACACACTTGTCTTTCACACCTTCAATTCCCCAGTCAGTATATATACACTTCCTGCAAACACCCTGTCACTCCCCTTGCACTCCTCCAGTGAACCTTTCAGCACAGTGTACTAATCCATTCACTGCACCAAAACCCAAACACTTACAAATTAACCCAGGTACTCTCCTTGCAGTACTCTAATCATTCAGTCAGTATCAAAATACTCATGCAGCGAGCCATGCCTTAGCACATGGACTGCTTCAAACGCCTATCCACTATGCATTAAGTCCTCTAACCACCTACACACTTGTCTTTCACACCATCAATTAAGCAGTCAGTAACTATTCACTACCAGCAAACAACCTGTCACTCCCCTAGCACTCCTCTACTGATCCATTCAGTACCATGTACTAATCCATTTTCTGCGCCAAAACTCAAACACTTATACTTTCACCCAGGCACTCTCCTTGCAGTACTCGAATCATGTAGTCAATACCCAAGTACTCATTCAGGGAGCCAGGCCTTAGCACATGGACTGCTTCAAACTAGGCCTGGGCGAAAATTTCGTTCCGTTCGCGGAAATTGCGATAATTTGACATTTTCGCGTTCCGCGGAGAGCGTGAAAATGTCAAAATTTCCGCTTTCCGCAGCTTGGCGATAATTTGTTTCTTGCTCGCGCTGTAAAATAATACATTCTCGCGCGCGCGATCGCGATCGCCTTACCTGAATCCCTGCGTTTGCCGACAAGTTTTCTTGATCCGGTCGCGTTCTCCATGAGATGTTGGATTGTTTTTAGCCATTTGCACTGTCTCGCGACAGTTCGCGCTCACAGTGACGTCATGCGTCGCGCGATCACGTCTTTCTTCTCGCGATCATGCACCGCGAGACAACTCAAAACAAGATGGCTGCGCCCGCGAGCAACCACATGGGTAAGTTGGCGACCCGCAACCATGCAGAAAATCTCGCGAACATGCGGGAAAAAAAATTCCGCATCTTCGCGATATTTCCGCTTGTTTGCGATAATTTTAAACATTTTCCCGATAATTTGCGAAAGTGGATTTCGCAAATTCCGCCCACCCCTACTTCAAACGCCTATCCACTATGCATGAAGTCCTCTAACCACCAACACACTTGTCTTTCACACCTTCAATTCCCCAGTCACTATTCATACAATTCCAGCAAACACCCTGTCACTCCCCTTGCACTCCTCTAGTGACCCATTCAGCATCATGTACTAATCCATTCACTGCACCAAAACCCAAACACTTATAAATTCACCCAGGCACTCTCCTTGCAGTACTCAAATCATTCAGTCAGCACCCAAGTACTCATGCACTGAGCCAGGCCTCAGCAAATGGACTGCTTCAAACCCCTATCCACTATGAATGTAGTCCTCTAACCACCTACACACTTGTCTTTCACACCTTCAATTCCCAAGTCGGTATACATACACTTCAGAAAACACCGTGTTACTCCCCTTGCACTCCTCCAGTGACCCATTCAACACCATGTAATAATCCATTCACTGTGCAAAAGCCAACCACTTATAAATTCACCTAGGCACTCTCTTTACAGTGCTCTAATCATTCAGTCAGTACCCAAGTACTCATGCAGTGAGCCAGGCCTTAGCACACGGACTGCTTCAAACGCCAATCCACTATGCATGCAGTCCTCTAACCACCTACATACTTGTCATTCACACCTTCAATTACCTAGTCAGTATCCTTATACTTCTTGAAAACACCCTGTCACTCCCCTTGCAGTCCTGTAGTGACCTATTCAGCACCATGTACTAATCCATTCACTGTGCCAAAACCCAACCTCTTATAAAATCACCGAGGCACTCTCCTTGCAGTATTATAATCATTTAGTCACTACCCAAGTACTCATGCAGCGAGCAAGGCCTTAGCACATGGACTGCTTCAAAAGCCTATCCACTATGCATGAAGTCCTCTAACCACCTACACACTTGCATTTAACACCTTCAATTCCCCAGTCAGTATCCATACACTTCCAGCAAATACCCTGTCACTCCCCTTGCACTCCTCTAGTGACCCATTCAGCACCTCTACTAATCCATTCACTGCGCCAAAACCCAAACACTTATAAATTCACCCAGGCACTCTCCTTGCAGTACTCTAATCATTCAGTAAGTACCCAAGTACTCATGCAGCGAGCCAGGCCTTAGCACATGGACTGCTTCAAATGCCTATCCACTATGCATGAAGTTCTCTAACCACCTACACACTTGTTTTTCACACCTTCAATTCCCCAGTCAGTATCCATACACTCCAGCAAACACCCTGTCACTCCCCTTGCACTCCTCCAGTGACCCATTCAGTACCATGTACTAATCCTTTCACTGCGCCAAAACCAAAACACTTATAAATTCACTCAGACACTCTCCTTACAGTACTCTAATCATTCAGGCAGTATCCAAGTACTCATGCAGCGAGCCAGGCCTTAGCACATGGACTGCTTCAAATCCCTATCCACTATGCATGAAGTCCTCTAACCACCTACACACTTGTCTTTCTCACCTTCAATTCCCCAGTCAGTATTCATACACTTCCAGCAAACACCCTGTCACTCCCCTTGCACTCCTCTAGTGACCCATTCAGCATCATGCACTAATCCATTCACTGCACCAAAACCCAAACACTTATAAATTCACCCAGGCACAATACTTGCAGTACTCTAATCATTCAGTCAGCACCCAAGTACTCATGCACTTAGCCAGGCCTTAGCACATGGACTGCTTCAAACCCCTATCCACTATAAATGCAGTCCTCTGCCCACCTACACACTTGTCTTTCACACCTTCAATTCCCCAGTCGGTATACATACACTCCAGCAAACACCGTGTCTCTCCCCTTGCACTCCTCCAATGACCCATTCAGTACCATGTACTAATCCATTCACTGCGCAAAAGCCAACCACTTATAAATTCACCTAGGCACTCTCCTTGCAGTGCTCTAATCATTCAGTCAGTACCCAAGTACTCATGCAGTGAGCCAGGCCTTAGGACATGGACTGCTTCAATTGCCTATCTACTATGCATGCAGTCTTCTAACCACCTACACACTTGTCTTTCACAATTTCTGTTCTCCCGTCAGTATCCATACACTTCCAGAAAACACCCTGTCACTCCCCTTGCACTCCTGTAGTGACCCATTCAGCACCATGTACTAATCCATTCACTGCGCCAAAACCCAACCACTTATAAATTCACCGAGGCACTCTCCTGGCAGTACTCTAATCATTCAGTCACTACCCAAGTACTCATGCACTGACCCAGGCCTTAGCACATGGACTGCTTCAAACCCCTATACACTATGCATGCAGTCCTCTAACCACCTACACACTTGTCTTTCACACCTTTAATTCCCCAGTCAGTATATATACACTTCCAGCAAACACCCTGTCACTCCCCTTGCACTCCTTTGGTGACCCATTCAGCATCATGTACTAATCCATTCACTGCACCAAAACCCAAACACTTATAAATTCGCCCAGGCACTCTCCTTGCAGTACTCTAATCATTCAGTCACTACCCAAGTACTCATGCACTGAGCCAGGTCTAAGCACATGGACTGCTTCAAATGCCTATCCACTATGCATGCAGTTCTCTAACCATCTACACACTTGTTTTTCACACCTTCAATTCCCCAGTCTGTATCATACTCTCCAGCAAACACCCTGTCACTCCCCTTGCACTCCTCCAGTGGCCCATTCAGTTCCATGTACTAATCCGTTCACTGCGCCAAAACCAAAACACTTAGAAATTCACGCAGGCACCGTCCTTGCAGTACTCTAATCATTCAGTCACTGCCCAAGTACTCATGCACTGAGCCAGGCATAAGCACATGGACTGCTTCAAACGCATTTCCACTATGCATGCAGTTATGTAACCACCTTCACACTTGTCTTTCACACCTTCAATTCACCAGTCAGTATCCACACACTTCCAGGAAACACCCTGTCACTACTCTTGTACTCCTCTAGTGACCCATTCAGCACCATGTACTGATCCATTCGCTACCCTAAAACCAAAACACTTATAAATTCACCCAGGCACTCTACTTGCAGTACTCTAATCATTCAATCAGCACCCAAGTACTCATGCACTTAGCCAGGCCTTAGCACATGGACTGCTTCAAACCCCTATCCACTATAAATGCAGTCCTCTACCCACCTACACACTTGTCTTTCACACCTTCAATTCCCCAGTCGGTATACATACACTCCAGCAAACACCGTGTCTCTCTCCTTGCACTCCTCCAGTGACCGATTCAGTACCATGTACCAATCCATTCACTGCGCAAAAGCCAACCACTTATAAATTCACCTAGGCACTCTCCTTGCAGTGCTCTAATCATTCAGTCAGTACCCAAGTACTCATTCAGTGAGCCAGGCCTTAGCACATGGACTGCTTCAAACGCCTATCTACTATGCATGCAGTCTTCTAACCACCTACACACTTGTCTTTCACAACTTCAGTTCTCCAGTCATTATCCATACACTTCCAGAAAACACCATGTCACTCCTCATGCACTCCTGTAGTGACCCATTCAGCACGATGCACTAATCCATTCACTGCGCCAAAACCGAACCACTTATAAATTCACCGAGGCACTCTCCTTGCAGTACTCTAATCATTCAGTCATTACCCAAATACTCATGCACTGACCCAGGCCTTACCACATGGACTGCTTCAAACGCCTATCCACCATTCATGCAGTCCTGTAACCACCTACACACTTGTCTTTCACACCTTCAATTCTCCAGTCAGTATCCACACACTTTCAGCAAACACCCTGTCACTCCCCGTACACTCCTCTAGTGACCCATTCAGCACCATGTACTAATCCATTCACTGCGCCAAAACCGAAACACTTAAAAATTCACCCAGGCACTCTCCTTGCAGTACTTTAATCATTCAGTCACTACCCAAGTACTCATGCACTGAGCCAGGCCTAAGCACATGGACTGCTTCAAATGCCTATCCACTATGCATGCAGTTCTCTAACCACCTACACACTTGTTTTTCACACCTTCAATTCCCCAGTCAGTATCCATACACTCCAGCAAACACCCTGTCACTCCCCTTGCACTCCTCCAGTGGCCCATTCAGTTCCATGTACTAATCCTTTCACTGGGCCAAAACCAAAACACTTATAAATTCACTCAGGCACCGTCCTTGCAGTACTCTAATCATTCAGGCAGTATCCAAGTACTCATGCAGCGAGCCAGGCCTTGGCACATGGACTGCTTCAAATCCCTATCCACTATGCATGAAGTCCTCTAACCACCTACACACTTGTCTTTCTCACCTTCAATTCCCCAGTCAGTATTCATACACTTCCAGCAAACACCCTGTCACTCCCCTTGCACTCCTCTAATGACCCATTCAGCATCATGCACAAATCCATTCACTGCACCAAAACCCAAACACTTATAAATTCACCCAGGCACAATACTTGCAGTACTCTAATCATTCAGTCAGTATCCAAGTACTCATACAGCGAGCCAGGCCTTAGCACATGGACTGCTTCAAACCCCTATACACTATGCATGCAGTCCTCTGACCACCTACACACTTGTCTTTCACACGTTCAATTCCCCAGTGAGTATCTATACACTTCCAGCAAATACCCTGTCACTTCCCTTGCACTCCTCTAGTGACCCATTCAGCACCATGTACTAATCCATTCGCTACCCTAAAACCAAAACACTTATAAATTCACCCAGGCACTCTCCTTGCAGCACTCTAATCATTCAGTCAGTATCTAAGGACTCATGCAGCGAGCCAGGCCTTAGCACATGGACTGCTTCAAATCCCTATCCACTATCCATGCAGTCCTCTAACCACCTACACATTTGTCTTTCACACCTTCAATTCACCAGTCAGTATCCATACACTTCCAGGAAACACCCTGTCACTCTTCTTGCACTCCTCTAGTGACACATTCAACACATTGTACTAATCCATTCACTGCACCAAAACACAAACACTTATAAATTCGCCCAGGCGCTCTCCTTGCAGTACTCTAATCATTCAGTCAGTATCCAAGTATTCATGCACTGAGCCAGACCTTAGCACATGGACTGCTTCAAACCCCTATCCACTATGCATGCAGTCCTCTAACCACCTACATACTTGTCATTCACACCTTCAATTACCTAGTCAGTATCCATATACTTCTTGAAAACACCCTGTCACTCCCCTTGCAGTCCTGTAGTGACCTATTCAGCACCATGTACTAATCCATTCACTATGCCAAAACCCAACCACTTATAAAATCACCGAGGCACTCTCCTTCCAGTACTCTAATCATTTAGTCACTACCCAAGTACTCATGTACTGAGCCAGGCCTAAGCACATGGACTCATTCAAATGCCTATCCACGATGCATGCCGTTCTCTAACCACCTACACACTTGTCTTTCACAACTTCAGTTCTCCAGTCAGTATCCATATACTTCCAGAAAACACCCTGTCACTCCCCTTGCACTCCTGTAGTGACCTATTCAGCACCCTGTACTAATCCATTCACTGTGCCAAAACCCAACCACTTATAAAATCACCGAGGCACTCTCCTTGCAGTACTCTAATCATTTAGTCACTACCCAAGTACTCATGCAGCGAGCCAGGCCTTAGCACATGGACTGCTTCAAAAGCCTATCCACTATGCATGAAGTCCTCTAACCACCTACACACTTGCATTTCACACCTTCAATTCCCCAGTCAGTATCCATACACTTCCAGCAAATACCCTGTCACTCCCCTTGCACTCCTCTAGAGACCCATTCAGCACCTCTACTAATCCATTCACTGCGCCAAAACCCAAACACTTATAAATTCACCCAGGCACTCTCCTTGCAGTACTCTAATCATTCAGTCAGTACCCAAGTACTCATGCAGCGAGCCAGGCCTTAGCACATGGACTGCTTCAAATGCCTATCCACTATGCATGAAGTTCTCTAACCACCTACACACTTGTTTTTCACACCTTCAATTCCCCAGTCAGTATCCATACACTCCAGCAAACACCCTGTCACTCCCCTTGCACTCCTCCAGTGACCCATTCAGTACCATGTACTAATCCTTTCACTGCGCCAAAACCAAAACACTTATAAATTCACTCAGACACTCTCCTTACAGTACTCTAATCATTCAGGCAGTATCCAAGTACTCATGCAGCGAGCCAGGCCTTAGCACATGGACTGCTTCAAATCCCTATCCACTATGCATGAAGTCCTCTAACCACCTACACACTTGTCTTTCTCACCTTCAATTCCCCAGTCAGTATTCATACACTTCCAGCAAACACCCTGTCACTCCCCTTGCACTTCTCTAGTGACCCATTCAGCATCATGCACTAATCCATTCACTGCACCAAAACCCAAACACTTCTAAATTCACCCAGGCACAATACTTGCAGTACTCTAATCATTCAGTCAGCACCCAAGTACTCATGCACTTAGCCAGGCCTTAGCACATGGACTGCTTCAAACCCCTATCCACTATAAATGCAGTCCTCTGCCCACCTACACACTTGTCTTTCACACCTTCAATTCAACAGTGGGTATACATATACTCCAGAAAACACCGTGTCTCTCCCCTTGCACTCCTCCAATGACCCATTCAGTACCATGTACTAATCCATTCACTGCGCAAAAGCCAACCACTTATAAATTCACCTAGGCACTCTCCTTGCAGTGCTCTAATCATTCAGTCAGTACCCAAGTACTCATGCACTGACCCAGGCCTTAGCACATGGACTGCTTCAAACCCCTATACACTATGCATGCAGTCCTCTAACCACCTACACACTTGTCTTTCACACCTTTAATTCCCCAGTCAGTATATATACACTTCCAGCAAACACCCTGTCACTCCCCTTGCACTCCTTTGGTGACCCATTCAGCATCATGTACTAATCCATTCACTGCACCAAAACCCAAACACTTATAAATTCGCCCAGGCACTCTCCTTGCAGTACTCTAATCATTCAGTCACTACCCAAGTACTCATGCACTGAGCAAGGTCTTAGCACATGGACTGCTTCAAATGCCTATCCACTATGCATGCAGTTCTCTAACCACCTACACACTTGTTTTTCACACCTTCAATTCCCGAGTCTATATCATACTCTCCAGCAAACACCCTGTCACTCCCCTTGCACTCCTCCAGTGGCCCATTCAGTTCCATGTACTAATCCATACACTGCCCCAAAACCAAAACACTTATAAATTCACCCAGGCACTCTCCTTGCAGTACTCTAATCATTCAGGCAGTATCCAAGTTCTCATGCAGCGAGCCAGGCCTTAGCACATGGACTGCTTCAAACGCCTATCTACTATGCATGCAGTCTTCTAACCACCTACACACTTGTCTTTCACAACTTCAGTTCTCCAGTCATTATCCATACACTTCCAGAAAACACCCTGTCACTCCCCTTGCTCTCCTGTAGTGGCCCATTCAGCACAATGTACTAATCCATTCACTGCGCCAAAACCCAACCACTTATAAATTCACCGAGGCACTCTCCTTGCAGTACTCTAATCATTCAGTCATTACCCAAATACTCATGCACTGACCCAGGCCTTAGCACATGGACTGCTTCAAACCCCTATACACTATGCATGCAGTCCTCTAACCACCTACACACTTGTCTTTCACACCTTCAATTCCCCAGTCAGTATATATACACTTCCAGCAAACACCCTGTCACTCCCCTTGCACTCCTTTGGTGACCCATTCAGCATCATGTACTAATCCATTCACTGCATCAAAACCCACTTATACACTTATAAATTCACCCAGGCACTCTCCTTGCAGTACTCTAATCATTCAGTGCGTTCCCAAGTATTCATGCAGTGAGCCAGGCCTTAGTACATGGACTGCTTCAAACGCCTATCCACCATTCATGCAGTCCTGTAACCACCTACACACTTGTCTTTCACACCTTCAATTCACCAGTCAGTATCCACACACTTTCAGCAAACACCCTGTCACTCCCCGTACACTCCTCTATTGACCCATTCAGCACCATGTACTAATCCATTCACTGCGCCAAAACCGAAACACTTATAAATTCACCCAGGCACTCTCCTTGCAGTACTCTAATCATTCAGTCACTACTAACCCTGGGCATAGTTCGCGTAGCCGCGCTTCGCGAAGCTTCGCGAAGATGTACTTGCACTACGCGAACTTCGCGTAGCTTCGAGAGCTTGCGTAGCTGCTTTGTGCACCCGTTCGCGATGGCTTTTTCTTGTTCGGGAGCGCGGTGATCGTGTTAGGGAAGCTGTTTGCATGCTCGGGGGATATATCTCGCGATCTTACCCATGCGGTCGCCAACGGGCGCCGCCATCTTGTTTTTCAATTGTCCCGCCCACTCGCGATGCCTATTTCCTGTTCCGGGTCGCGGATAGCGTGTTCGTGATGTGCATTGACGTGTTCGGGAGCGCATTGTACTTGTTCGCGATGAATAGTACATGTTCGCGAGAAATATCGCGCAAACTTACCCACGCGGTCGCGAATGGGCACGGCCATCTTGTATTTCACTCTATGCTATGGTTCTGGGCCTACTTTTGTATCCTCCCTTTATCTGTTCAATCCTTTGTCTTTAAAACATTTTTTCTGACTTTTTTTTAGTTATTATCTATCTCTCTCTTTGCCTAAGTTTATATTTTGCATTTTATTTCAACTTTTACTGTGTTTTTGTCACTTTTATAAAGTTCTTTCTATCTTCTTCCCCCTAACTTTTTTTTCCCTTCTAACTTTTCTTTTCCGCCTCCCACCCACCCCAGAACCATAGCCAAGTGCACACCGAGTGCCAAGGGCAAGGGACCTGCAGGAGCAGAGAAGGGCCGCCTGCCTTGCTGCAGAATGCGTCCTGCAGGGGTGCAGGCCCGGCAACTGTTTGGGGAGGAGGAGGTGGCCGCCCTTGCTTTTTGTATCCAGCGCCACCTCCCCTTGACCTTGGCAGCAGGCGTCAGGCCCGGCTCCGGGTACGCTACCCAGGAGCGGCACCGTCGGTGGGCGAAGGTGCGCCGGGCCGTGTTCCGGTGCTCTGGGGTCCGGCGCACCCACAATCAACTAGCCCACCGGTGGTCCGACATCCTGGACCGGGAGCAGGACCTGTTGGACCTGCTAGGTGTCGAGGTCGTCGGGCTTTGTGAGTAACTTATTGTGTATATTAAATTTGATGAACAACAAGATTACTGCTGCGTGCCAAGCGTTGCTGGTAAATTAAGTTCCAAAAAGCAAAATGTTCTTTGATTTAAGGACCCAGGGGCTCTGTGGTACTCTTACTTGTTTGCAACTTAGTTTGCGCTAGCTTGTGCTGATGCTGATTATATAAGAGTTTATTTTACAGAACTGAAGTTAGGTAATGCGATTTGCTAGAGAGACTCTAGTCCTTCCATTGTCCTACTGTGAAATAGTGGTGGATGGATATTGGATACTAGGTTTAGTTTTTTAGTATTAGTTATTAATTGTTTTATGCGGTCTGCATGATGCCTCCTCTGTCACTGAGTGCTGCTTACCCCAGTCCTCCGTCGAACCTTTTGTACTTTGTTTAGTGAGTGGTAGGCTTAGCATGGTCAGTCAGTAGCAGAACTAGATCAGAATCATGCAACCAACCCACAATTTGTTGTATGTATGTATGCACTAATGTATGCATGTGTCCTCCATCTCATCTATGCATTTGATGGCTGAAAAAAAATGGAAATGCAGACTTAGTGAACAATTGGCCCGTCTGGAATATGTGGCGTAGGTCAGGTGGTACTTACTAGGCTTCGTTAGTATTTGTAATCAGAATGATTATGGAACACTGGAGTGTTCATAAATAAGTGGACGATCCGTGAATGCAGGAAGAAGCCAGTAGTCGATCCATCTGATTAGATAGGTCAATTTTATTGCAATTGTTGTTTCCTAAAATGTTGTTTGACTTATTTTTCCAAATGATTTATTATTATTTCTTTCACAGCACTCCTTAATGTTTGTCTCTTTCTTTATTATATTTTACATGATCATCAGCACCACCCAGGGGCAAGAAGACGGGGTCGGAGTCGGCGGGGGAACCAGAGGACTGCTCCTCTACCGAGGCTCCTGCTGCTGGCCCCAGTAAGTCCTCCAGTGGTTATATTGACATTTATATTTCCCTAACTTTTACTGCATCTTTTTTTTCCGAACTATAAATTATGGTTCCACTTTCTAATTCTATTTTTTACAAAAGCTTACTTCTTTGACCTTGACTATCTGTTTCCAAATTCTGTTTATCCCTGCCTCTAACTAAGTTGCTTCTAACTGCCTCTGCGATGACTCTCTGTACTACTACTACTACTACTACTATTATATTACTCTGTCTGTAGCGAAGCTTGCACAGTTGCCCACTCTTTATAGAAGGTTTTCTTTGGAATAATAAAACTCTGATTGACCAATAGCTCTAGCCACTGTGTCCTGTCCTTTGGGTTGTCCTCTTCAAGTCTTCTCAATGTTGAGGCTTTGACAATTACCACAAACAAAATGGCCAACCAGATATTTGACTAGTATTTTTGATCGGATAGTACATGATACTACTCTTGTCTAGTGACTCTGCAGAGCCACATACAGAACTATGCACAACAAAATAGGATGTTGCTGATGGGAGGTTGGACCTTACTGATCACACCTCAGTCCGAAGAACCCAGGATCCCCTGACCGACTAGCTATAGTGTCTCACATTAGGGTCCCACTCCCGACCCCCCCCCCCCACGAAGAAGATACACAATGTTGATGATGACTGAGACAGACAACCCAGAACATAATAACACCATTTTGCTCACTCACTTGTGTAAGTCCACCCCACCACACCAAATACCACAGAGTCTATGTGTAAGTTCAAAAGGTTTATTTGAAACAAGTATCAAACTCTGTACATCGTTAATATGAAATTTAATTTACTACAGCCATAGTCAATAAGACAGCAAAAGGCCTAAGATTAAAACAGTAAACATTTACAAGTGCATGACAACAAGAACAAGAGCCAAGATCCTTAGAATTCTGGAAGACCCCTCACCGTAGAACGTAGAAATACTGGTTACATCATCTTGCATCATAATATGTTCTGTAAATCTCTGGTTTGTAGAAGGGAATCTTCCGCCTATTATATGAGAAAAATGCTGCGAGTTAGCCGTTAGATAGTATACTGGTGAATGCAAGCATTTTTTTTCCGACCTCTTCACTTGTACGCAACAGTCAAGTGGCCTCAAAGGCATCTACTGCACATGTCAATAAGCTGGCAGGTATAATTAAATATGCGCCAAAAGAGTAGTAGTCGACATGATGAATCTAAAAGGGTTACACATGGCTCAGGCTAACTTTCAAAAGAGTAGAGTAGGACTAGATGACCCGAGGAAGTGGAAACATATCACTACTACTAGTGTCTGTCTACTGACTGTACCTACTGTCTAGTGCTGATGTATGGTGTATTAACTTTTTTTTCAATGTTCCAAGTGAACACTTAAAATAGGGGGAGGTTTCCAGGCATCTAAAAATTTGTGAGGTTTTTTTCTAGGCACACTACCATCCACCAGTGCCATCGGGGCCAGCGATGCGGCCATTCCGGAGGGGGCAGGTGAACTGGCGGCACCTGCAGGAGAGACAGGGGGGGATCCAGCAGCAGTGGCCGGCGGTGGTAAGTTATATTCATTACTTTTTGACATTACTACTAGATGGAAGTGTGTTCACTATTTCACTGTACTGTGCAACTTATTATTATACAACGGTTGAAGAAGACACCCTTTGCTTAGCATTAGCAGCGTGAGTAGAGTAACCAATGGCCTCTTCTATTTAACTCCAAAATCAGCTGTGAAGGTTTTATGGAGAAGACAAACTCAGATCAGATGACCTTGATGGATGTGTTGAACAAAGAGGGAAAGAACTAAGGGTGGAAGTACGGGCAAGATAAATAATATGACTGACTGGCAGAGAAGGATATGTTGTTGGAAGCATGCATAGGTGGCTGATAGTAATCAGATCAGATGCATGGGTTGTTGAAGGATGGGTGGAAGGTGAAAGAATGCTTGCCTGGGTGGGCGACACAGTATGGGTGGATAGTGCTAGATAGCAAAAATCAGCGTTGTTTGGTTCAAATTCAAAGCCAAGGCAAGCAAGGAAGCAGCGGAAGCATGGGTTGGTTGTCGGTGAAACCAACTAAGTATGAGAGATATAAAAAAGAAGGATAAACGTTTACTTTAATGGATGTATGCCTGGATGTACTATCATCAATAGACAGTATAGGTGGAAAGTGTCACTGGAGATTCTTACTTTGAAGAAAATGTAAAAGAAACTGCGCGACAGTAGCAAAGCCTAGGGGAATATAGGTAGTATTATCAGAATACAGTACACTTGCAGTAGTTTGCAAGCACGTCATATATATTTATATATATATATATATATTATCAAGCGGAAGCCCCTCCCTCCCACTCTGGGGACCACTCCCTACCTATTATTATTAATGTATTTTCGATTGGGGCAGCCAGCCTGCAAAGGGTGGCCTATCTGTTGTTTATGGTTATTGGTTACACAATCAATGAAAGTAAAGTACCCTCTGCAGTAGCGGTTGGTGGTGGGAGTGTTGGCGGGCAGTGACATGGGGAGGGGACGGGTGGGTGGCACTGGCGAGTAAACTGTGTATTACGGCCAAATACAGTTAATCAACATAAAAATAAATAAAATTATTTTCAATGTGCGCACTGCACCGCCGAATGCGATGCAGTGCGTGCAACAATTTTTTTAATGTATTGTTTAATTACCTGTGATTGTCCTTAATCCATAGTTTACTATCCCCACCCTGCACCTTCCCACATCACCGACTCACCGCCCGGCAGCACTCCCACCACCGACCGCTACTGACCTGATGTCGTATCGTATTAGCATCTATAATATGAATATAAGCAATGATCATTGGATCAGATAAATAATCAGCCATTTTGTAATACCCATGGCAGGGTGTAAGTGAAATTGTGCATGCCATTTGCCCTCATGTAACAGAGTATGGCCAGTGCCAACGGTCGTAAGGCGTCATACAAAAATATGAGCTTCCCCACCTGCAGACAGCAGTAGTAAATAAAACTAACGTGAGTCTGCATCATGTGGCTCATATCTGTTTCACTTGGGTGCAAGCTTAGCTGACTAGCTGGCTTGCCGGCTACAACAAAGTTATGTAATTGGGCTAAACTACAGATAAGAACAACACGACTGGTGTACCGGAGTACATAGTACAATTATATTTATAATGTCGGAAACTCCCACAAATGTTAGAGTCCAAGGAAGTAGGAGTAGAGATACTTACCACCAAATCACAAATGTTATGAACTGTGCTTGCTAGTGATACTGTGACACTATGTGTTGAATGATTTTAGTGTTTCTGTTTTGCTAAGAGTATTGGCTACAACATGTTCTTTTTCTTTCTTGATATAGATACTACTTCCACATCCACTAAACCATCAAGGAAGGAGTTGGCTGCTAGGGCCCGGCGCCGGAAACTGGAGGCCATCTTCGAACATTATCGCCGGCTGGTGGCTCAGGCGGAGGAGGAGGAGGAGGCGGCTGCAGCTGCAGCCTCCTCCAATGCCCCGGGCCCCATTCAGGCCCTGCAGCCACTCTCACGGCGCCGTGGTCCGGCATCCGCCCGCCGCCGCGCCTCGATTTCAAGCACTGCTGCCCCCCACCCTGCATGTAACTGCAGGGCATTTCGCCGCCAGCTGCTCCGCCGGATGGCCCGCTTAGAGGAAAACCTGGAGGAGCGGGTAAAGATCCTGGTGGACAAACACCTTAAGGCCTGCCAACAATTGAGGACCTCGTCATTTGCCCCTTTTTTAATTCCTTTTGTTGGTGGGTGGGTTTTTGGGCGTTGGGGATTCTTTCGGACATTGGCACTCTTCAACTTTCGTTTCGTTTTGGACATTGGTTGGGGTTAGGGAGGGGGGTGGGTTAGGTCAGAGAGGGATAGTTTATTTTTGTTAGGGGATATTAAATTATATACTATTTACTATTTACTTATACGAAGTTAATGTTTTGTGGTGGGCTACAGTTTTCCAAATTCAATCTAAGTTACATGGTTTGTTACTTTGTTTCCGTGCTGCTGCATGCCCACAGCCAGTGTTTGATTTAAAAGATCTGCCGATTTTGTAACACACAAACCGATAGATGCAGTACCCCTCACTGAGTTATTTTTAATTGTCATAATAGTACTGTCAGTCTCTCCTCCTAGTCCATACCTCCCACCAAACTTATCTTACCTGTGATTGATGATGAAGTTCGGCACTCTGATGGCTGCATGGTTGGTTTCCCAAATTAACGGACAAGATGCCATTATTGTGGTGGTAGTAGACACTGGCAATAGCATTTGAAAAAAGAAATAGAAAGTCACTTGACTGAGAGACTGTGGGAGGAGTAGTAGAACAGAACACAAAGTAAACTACAGCATGGGTGGGCAAGCAGAAGAAGATCCTTGCCCTGCCTTAGTTGAAATTAAATTAGTGTTGCTTTCACCACATCTGCCCCAGCAAGCGTGTGATCAATTGGTGTACATTTAATGTAGTCATCACATCACACCTCAATATAAATCACACAGCCCGGGGGAAGAGGGTTAGGGATTGATGAATGGATGGGAAGTGGGGTTTTGGGAAAGGTTTGAGAAAGGAAAACAGACAGTATGCATGGACACAACAAAAGTAAAACACAATCTTGTAAGACGACCATGATCCATTATCAAAGAAATCAAAGTATAAAGTGAGAAAAAGCAAATGCATGCATGCTGAGGAAGAGAACTTGATGGTTAATGATAATGAGTTGTACTTACCATAACTACTATTACCCAATGAGACAGTACAGTCAGGGAAGAAATTGAAATTTGCCTTGCCTGTCTGCCGCCCTCAGAGCTCAGACCGAACCCAATTACATGCTGTACCGGGCTTACTTTTATTTTTCAAGCTAGCAAAGGAAATTAAAAAATAGTTGCAGGTATCAATTACTAAACAAACCACAACACACAGTCGTAATGATTGAAGAGAAAAAAGCAATCAAATAAATTTAAAGACGAATGATGAATGATACCAAAGTTACCGTATTATCCTGGTCCAAATGTGGAGTTGCATCATTTTCGTCATTCCTCTTGGTCCTCCCTTCCATGGACACTCCGCACATCAATCTTGGGTACCACTGCCTGCCTGATGCGGATTGGTAAGGTAAGTGTGAGTTGTTTCTCCCACTATAGCACAGGTTAAAGGCCGGCCTGTAAGTGTAGATGGAAAAACAAACGGGGTATTGAAAAATGACTGCATTTAAAACAATAAACTCAATTACAGTGGAGTGCAAGACGAGAAGACAACACTCTGGAGAGAACACTTTCAGACTGAGGCAGCTTGGATAGGATACTAAGGTGCCGATCACGATCCGGTAAAAACCGGGTACGAACCGTCGGACGGAGCATATTCTCCGTCTGACGCATACCCGGTCGTCAAAATATACCAACATGGAATTACGATTCGCACGGAAACACCATTTCCGTACGAATCGTACAAAACACCGACCGTACCCCCACCCGCGTATGCATGGAGCGTACCCCCCACCCCAACAGTGTAAGTACGACACGTACCCCCACCCGCCTATGCAAGGAGCGTACCCCCCATGCCAACAGTGTAAGTACGACACGTACCCCCACCCGCGTATGCAAGGACCGTACCCCCCACCCCAACCGTGTATGTACGACCCGTACCCTCACCCGCGTATGCATGGAGCATACCCCCCACCCCAACAGTGTAAGTACGACACGTACCCCCACCCGCATATGCAAGGAGCGTACCCCCCATGCCAACAGTGTAAGTACGACACGTACCCCCACCCGCGTATGCATGGAGCGTACCCCCCACCCCAACAGTATAAGTACGACACGTACCCCCACCCGCCTATGCAAGGAGCGTACCCCCCATGCCAACAGTGTAAGTACGACACGTACCCCCACCCGCGTATGCAAGGAGCATACCCCCCACCCCAACCGTGTATGTACGACCCGTACCCTCACCCACGTATGCATCGAGCGTACCCCCATGCCAACAGTGTAAGTACGACACGTACCCCCACCCGCGTATGCAAGGAGCGTACCCCCCACCCCAACCGTGTATGTACGACCCGTACCCTCACCCGCGTATGCATGGAGCGTACCCCCCACCCCAACAGTGTAAGTACGACACGTACCCCCACCCGCCTATGCAAGGAGCGTACCCCCCACCCCAACCGTGTAAGTACAACCCGTACCCCCATGGAGCGAACCCACACACGTGTATGGACAAAGCGTACATATTGTTAAATAGGAGGGGTGTGTGCAGAGTCCTCCCAGCAGTGCCCAGAGACAGGAGGGGTGGGTGCAGAGTCCTCCCAGCAGTGCCCAGAGACAGGAGGGGTGTGTGCAGAGTCCTCCCAGCAGTGCCCAGAGACAGGAGGGGTGTGTACAGAGTCCTCCCAGCAGTGCCCAGAGACAGGAGGGGTGGGTGCCCATCACTCCCAGCAGTGCCCAGAGTCAGGAGGGGTGTGTGCAGAGTCCTCCCAGCAGTGCCCAGAGACAGGAGGGGTGGGTGCCTATCACTCCCAGCAGTGCCCAGTCACAGGAGGGGTTTGTGCAGAGTCCTCCCAGCAGTGCCCAGACACAGGAGGGCTGGGTGCCTATCACTCCCAGCAGTGCCCAGAGACAGGAGGGGTGGGTGCAGAGTCCTCCCAGCAGTGCCCAGAGACAGGAGGGGTGTGTGCAGAGTCCTCCCAGCAGTGCCCAGAAACAGGAGGGGTGTGTGCAGAGTCCTCCCAGCAGTGCCCAGAGACAAGAGGGGTGGGTGCCTATCACTCCCAGCAGTGCCCAGAGTCAGGAGGGGTGTGTGCAGAGTCCTCCCAGCAGTGCCCAGAGACAGGAGGGGTGGGTGCCTATCACTCCCAACAGTGCCCAGAGACAGGAGGGGTGGGTGCAGAGTCCTCCCAGCAGTGCCCAGAGACAGGAGGGGTTTGTGCAGAGTCCTCCCAGCAGTGCCCAGAGACAGGAGGGGTGGGTGCATAGTCCTCCCAGCAGTGCCCAGAGACAGGAGGGGTGTGTGCAGAGTCCTCCCAGCAGTGCCCAGAGACAGGAGGGGTGTGTGCAGAGTCCTCCCAGCAGTGCCCAGACACAGGAGGGGTGGGTGCCTATCACGTACAGCAGTGCCCATGGAACGCAAAGGGTGGAGTAGCCACAGATACCATGCCCACAAATTTCAGTCAGGTGCACAAAGACCCTGCAGTACATGTACCACATGTGTGCGAGGCTGGGAGTATACGCATGCATAGTGCAGAAAAGAAAACATGTACACATGAAGTCATGTCAATAGTCCACATACACAAGTACAATGACTACCAAGAATGCCACGAATGATGCAGGTGGAGACATCGCTCAGCATGCATGTGCAAAGTAGAAGGAGTCCATCACACACCCAGCTAATGTACACACAGCTCAGCGCTAAATATTGGGAACACCCTGCAGGGAAGATGTCAGGGTACACAGAGGAAGGAATACACCTTTGGACAATTTCACCATGCAGCAACTGCTTACATGAACACAGAAACCTAGCTAACACCGTGTGATGGCACACAGATCCCAGGGTCCCCCCTATGACCAGCACACTACTACATTTCCCACACAACCAACACATGATCACCACCCAAAATCATGTAGCAGCCCCACCAACAGCAATATCAGAAAAGCCGTTGTGTTCAAAGGAAACAAAAATGGCTTTATTCAGCAATATCAAAAATTGTATGTTCGTAGAAAGTTCAATATTTACAAAGCCCATTGGCAGTCCAGAAGTCACAGCTGGAACGGGGGACACAGTGGGATGCGTGTCCCCTAGCTTGCCTGCACAGTTACATTCCATCGTCTTCCACAGGGGTGAGGGCATCATGTGGGGGGGAAGTAACAGGCACCGCAGGGACAGGAGGGTGAAGGGTAGGCGTGGTGGGTGCAGGGATGGAGGACTCCACCACAGGGGGTGGGGCAGGGCCAAAGGTGGAGGCCAGGATCTCGCTGCACACCTTAGCAAGGTCCGCCAGGGAATCCCCTGCACCCGAAGGAACCACAGGCCCCAAGGAGGGGGGGGGTCAGAGGGATGGGTCACAGCGCCACTGGGGGAGGGTGTAGACAGGGGGGGGAATCAACCACCCTGACCGAGGACTTCCTTGACCGCTTGCGTGGTGGTGTCACTGTGGGGCTCAGGGACAGAGCAGCCATGAAGGAGTCTTTGGGGGAGATGTGGCCAGGAGAGCTGAGGGGAGGGGATTTGGAGGGAGTGGATTGGGTGGAATGCGGACTCCCACTCTGGCTGCGTGTCACACGTTTGCCCCCCGACCCAGTGGGTGTGCCTACCTCACCCTGTGTGTGCGTGTCAGGAGGTGTGCGGTGGACCTTCCCTGCTGGTGTGGTGCCTGTGTGTGTTGTGGTGGGTGCATGCTGACGTCTGGGTGTACGTGGGACAGGGATGGGAGTGGGAAGTGTGGATGGGGCAGGGGTAGGGGGTGGGACGTAGCGCTGCAGGAGACCCACTGCTGCAGTCAGTGTGGAGTCTATGGACCTCAGCAAGTTGCGTTGGTCAGCCTGCGATGAATGAATGCCCTCCAAGTATGCCTCCATGTTGTTGAGGACCTGGCTGTGGGCATGGAGGACATTAAGGATCGCAGTCTGACCAATCTGCAACTGCCGCTGGATGTCCACAGACTCAGCATTGGCGGCAGCAGTGGAGACAGGGGCAGGGGGTGCGGTGCCTGGCAGGAAGGAGACATGTGGTGACCGGGCACGTTGGGAAGGGACACAAGCACGTGGGAGGCGGCTGATGCCAATGGAGGGGGCGGTGCGAGATGTAGGGCTGCTGTCAGATGGTGGTGCAGCCACCGCCCACTCAGAGAGATCATCCTCGGACCCGTCAGCTTCATACTCTGTTGTGCCAGTCGACAGGTCCCCGGGTTCACTCTCCTCCGCCTCAGTCCCACTCGATGTGCCAGGCACGATGTCACCGCTGGCACTGGTGCTCAGTCCCTCCGCGCCGTCTGTGTCCATGTCTCCCTCCGTGTCCCCCGACGATGCTGTGGGCAGGGTGAAGAGACAGAAATTAATCATACACCTGTATACATATGTCACATGAGTCCAATCTACTTAGGTTACAGTGCATAGCCTGAAACAAAGGAAGAGTTAGAACTACAAAACAAGGTACATATGTAGGCCCTGCAAGACACAGTTGTGTGACCCACCATGCCATGGAAAAACTATGGAGAGCATGACACAATAGCAAATGAGATGACATGGAATTTTGACTGAGGAGCAAGGCCCTGGGGACAATCCAGCACTGCATCTGCACCACACAGCATGGCAGGCAATAGGGATGAGCAGGGACCGCATCCAGGAACTAGAGGCACATGCAGCATAGGTAATACTGATAACATGCCCACCCTGACTGGCACACTGCACCTTGAGTATATGTCCAGACAAACATCACACACAGGCCAGTCCTAGCAAGGAGATTACAGGTCTTGACATGTAGGCCATGCCCGCACCACCCACCCCCTACATGAGACAAATCTGTGGAGACACAGGAAGCACTTACAGCTCTTAGTCTGGGTGAAATGCACATGGGATGCAAAAATTCAATATTGCACACAAAATACACAAGGTGCGCCTGTCCAAATAATCATGTACAAATGGGCATCATCAGATGATTGCAACAAGACACACAGGCAATGGCCACCATGAGTATGTACTTGGAAAATCAGGTCAGGCCGGACAGTGGACACTTGTAATACATCTCACGTCAATATACATGGTGCCAGGGGACAATGGCACAGAGCACAACCTATGCTGTAGACACAGAGATTGTCGACATTCTCGGATTACACACATGATACCTAGGAAAAGATGCCCCTGGGGACAGTAGTGGCCACACAACTCCATGCTCCTGAATGGGAATGACTGCAACACACGCTAACATCCCTGCACTATGCGTAACGCACACTCATGCACATCATGTCACAGGCCACCACATGGGACATGCCTGCTGGAAGGCCTCGCACTTGAGAGATTAACTCTCATGTCTGGACTCAGCATTAGTGCCAACTGACATGGAACCCACAAGTCCAGAACTGGACAGGGCACAGGCAAGGTCACAAAACCTGTTACACACCACCCCCACACATGATGCTGCAGGCATTGTACACTTGGAGAAGGTGTCAGGCTACATAACCTTGAGATGGAGTGACTACACACAGACCAGGGAACACATTGCAAGGAGGGGAAGGGAGGCAGGAGAGCACTGCAATACTGTGGGTAACAGGATCTGCACAGCACCATAAACCCTGGAAGTGTATCCATGGAACAGTGCACTTACAAATGCTGGTGAAACACAACAAACACACATGTACCTACCCCCTTCCGGCTGCTGCATCTCCTGTAGGCGCCTGTCCAAGTCTGGAAAGACCACCGCCAGCACACGTTTCTGGATGTGGGAGAGACGGCGGCGCCCGCGGTTCTTATGGCTCTCAGGTGAGTCCCCCAGCAGGACCCGTGCGATCCTCCGCGTCCAGCACCGGATATCCTGCCAGCGTTTCCTCACCTGGGACAGGCGCCGCTTCCGACCATCCGCACTCCTCACGGCGTTGACGGCGTCCAGCCATATCTGCTCCTTGGCAGAGGCGTCTACCTGTGAGGATGAACAAGTGACACTACATCAATACACCTGGCACATGTCACAGAGACACAGATTAGAACACATTTGCTGTTTACAACAAGGCATAGTATGCATCCAACGCATTGCACCTTTGTCATAGGGACATGATCCTCTGGGGGAATGCCAAAAGCAGTACGTGCCATTGAAAGGACATAGGTGGAATGAGGGCAACTACACAATCAATGATCCAGGCTCACACTGTGCATCACACCCACCCCTCCTGTCTCTGGGCACTGCTGGGGGACTCTGCACCCACCCCTCCTGTCTCTGGGCACTGCTGGGAGGACTCTGCACCCACCCCTCCTGTCTCTGGGCACTGCTGGGAGTGATAGGCACCCACCCCTCCTGTCTCTGGGCACTGCTGGGAGTGATAGGCACCCACCCCTCCTGTCTCTGGGCACTGCTGGGAGTGATAGGCACCCATCCCTCCTGTCTCTGGGCACTGCTGGGAGGACTCTGCACCCACCCCTCCTGTCTCTGGGCACTGCTGGGAGTGATAGGCACCCACCCCTCCTGTCTCTGGGCACTGCTGGGAGTGATAGGCACCCACCCCTCCTATCTCTGGGCACTGCTGGGAGACATCAGGCATTCCCCCTACAGTACATAGCATGTGTGTCACACCTGGACACAATGGCAGAAGTCACAGTCACAAAAAAGGGACACAGTCTGTGCCAGTGGACACTGCACTCACCTGATAACCTGGTCGCTCATACAGCATGGGGTACCGTGGGAGGATCACATCCACCAAAGCCATGTTCTCCTCCAGGGTGAATGGCTGTGACCTCTCCACAGCCCTTGACATGGTTCCAGGGAATCAGTAGCAGCAGCTGGGTCGTGGAATACAGAGATGTGCAGGCAAGTGCTCCCTCATGGGACCTGGCTGCCTTATATCTGCCTTGCTGGCCCATCTCATGCACAGGAGTACAGAGTGATTGGTCAGTCACATTTGCATCCTATGTTTCCTCCAATCCCTTCAAACATAGCAGTCTGTGGGTTCTTAATCTGTTTTTTTCTCCTGCATGATGTCAGCCCCACAAACACATTGCAACAAAGTAGATTCATTCCAACTGACTTCTGCTGTGCACCTTCCAGAACAAATTCAAAATTTGAACTTGGTCTCCATGACAACCAGCATGCATGTAGGCCTTAATACTTGTCCCTCATGTGTCCCCTATGTAATTTGGAGCTTCACACACAGGTACGGTGCGTTCCGGGGCCCTAGGGTACCCCAAATGCATAGCAACGGCCCGTACACGCGTGCCTACGTTCACTATCACTATGGGTGTCCTCGCGTATGCGTACACGTAGTGATAGTGAGCGTACAGGCGTGTGTAAGGCCCGTACCACTACGTGTACGCATACGCGAGGACACCCATAGTGATAGGGAGCGTACAGGCGCGTGTACGGCCCGTACCACTACGTGTACGCATACGCGAGGACACCCATAGTGATAGGGAGCGTACAGGCGCGTGTACGGCCCGTACCACTACGTGTACGCATACGCGAGGACACCCATAGTGATAGGGAGCGTACAGGCGCGTGTATGGCCCGTACCACTACGTGTACGCATACGCGAGGACACCCATAGTGATAGGGAGCGTACAGGCGCGTGTACGCATACGCGAGGACACCCATAGCGATAGGGAGCGTACAGGCGCGTGTACGGCCCGTACCACTACGTGTACGCTTACGCGAGGACACCCATAGTGATAGGGAGCGTACAGGCGCGTGTACGGACCGTACCACTACGTGTACGCATACGCGAGGACACCCATAGTGATAGGGAGCGTACAGGCGCGTGTACGGCCCGTACCACTATGGGTGTTCTTGCGTATGCGTACTCGTAGTGGTACGGACCGTACACATGCCTGTACGCTCACCATCACGATGGGTACACATACGGCAGCACTCCCATAGTGATATGGGACCGTACACAGGCCCTCTTAGCAGCAGTACGGCGGTTTTCACACATCACAGTGGTGACAGGCAGCACACAGGAAGGAATAGGGCGGACATACTTGTCCATGGATGGACATCAAGGCATTGTCTGTGCAGTACTACATGTGTGGGGCACAGATGTGACAGGCTGTGATGTGGAACATTACTCCTGAGTCGAGAAGGCACCAGATGTATGATGAGATGTGTACAGATGTAATGTGTGATGGTGCAATGTGTGCCAGGCATGCCCTTGACTCCTTGGACATGTGTGCATGTCGTACTGCACACTTGGGATGACCGACACTGGCATGGCACGGACACCAACACACGGAAGTGTCCCCTGATGCCCGGTACAGGGGTTACCACACCTGACTTGTCACTACCCACGGTGCACAATGTGACAATGTCATGTATGTGTGGGGGGTTCCCATTAGGTTGATGTTGGAGCACCCTCAAAAGCTGCAGCTGTTGCAGCAACCAACATGTGTCTGTGTGTAGATTGACATTGCACACTGTTCCGCACACCATGCCACATGTGGTATTGGATGTGAGGTGCGTATGTATGCATGTGACACGGAGTAGCGTAACAGGGACATGTCTGCATCCTCTCAATGAATGTGTGGTGAGTCATGACATGTGCACCTTCATGGCAAGGTGTGTGCGCTGTCCTAATGTAATGTCATGTGACCTGTGGCTCTAGTGTTCCGCTACCAGTCTCTGCAATCGGCATCCTACTTCTGCTGATGTGTGGGTGTATGTCACTCCTGTCTTGCGTCTGGCTGTTCACTTGCACTGGGACACAGCTAATCCCATGGCATGGCATGTGGAGGTTCTCAATCTCCGTGTGTAGCTGGCTCTTGGTAGGAGTGTCACCTGGCAGCCATACGTGTCCAGGGCATGTGGCACATACCTGACTCCGTATGTAGCATATGTGTATAGACAGATTAACATGTGCTCAGTACAAATTATTTGTTGTTGTGGTGCACTCATTCTTCCTTGTCACTTCCAAATTACTGCAGAGCGCCGCCTCTTCCCCGAGCAATTCCGGACTTGGCTGCCATGCGGGAGAATGATCGTATCCGGTGCTACCGCTTCCCCCAACGGTTGATTCTGGAGTTGACGGCGAGACTGGTACCACACCTGCAACCGCTGCACAGGTATCCTACGGCACTGACACCCAAGCTGAAGGTAATGGCAGCCCTACATTTTCTAGCCACGGGTACCTTTCAAAATACCATAGCTCATGTTGGTGGCATGTCCCAGAGCATGTTCTGCCGTGTGCGGCATGATTTCTTAGAGGCCATGTTGATTCACCTGGATGACTTCATCAAGTTCCCAACCCCTGAAATGTTGACTGGGGTCAAGCGTGGATTCTATGCCCTGGGAGGGATGCCCCATGTCATTGGGTCCATAGATGGGACACATGTTGCTTTGGTACCACCACACGCACAGGAGGTAGCGTACCGCAATCGGAAGCACTACCACTCCATCAATGCCCTTGTGGTGTGTCTGTCCAACATGGTGATTTCACATGTCTGTGCTCGTTTTCCAGGATCAGCACACGATGCCTACATCATGAGGCGTAGCAGGGTGCCTGAAATGATGACGCAGCTGCGCAACGAACGAGCATGTGTTGTTGGTGGGTACAGTCTGTCTGTCCTGTATTTTGCGTAGACTACCGGCACGACTGCTTCTCCAGTTCGAACGATGTCCATGTGCTTCCCATGTAGGGGACGCTGGCTATCCCAACATGCCATGGCTGATCACACCTCTCCGCAACCCCATCACGCCGGCCCAGCTCCGCTACAACACCGCCCATGGCCGGACAAGGCGAGTGATAGAGAGGACGTTTGGCCTGCTGAAGAGCCGATTCAGGTGCCTACACAAGACCGGCGGCGCGCTCCCATATGCCCCTGCGAAGGTCTGCAAAATCTTCATGGTCTGCTGCATGCTGCACAACATGGCAGTTGAGAAAGCTGTGCCACTCATCCTGGATCAAGCTGACCAGGACCATCCACCCGTGGAGGACGAAGGGCTTGGCAATGGGGCTAGTGATGTGGAGGATGTGGAGCCGCAAGAGGACATCCGGACTCGGCTCATACGCGACTTCTTTGCTTAGTGGTGAGTACCAGTGTCTGAGTGTGCACGCATTGCTCCCCGTGTGGCATGTGTTGTGATGTGTGTCTCCACCTGCATGTATGGCACGTGAGTCAGAGGTGTGTGTGGGTGTGTCACTGGAGTGATGGTGGCAGTGATGGTTGTATTTCCCCAGTCATAATTGTGACCTGGCATGTTGTCATCCATACATGTGTCGAGTACATGTACATGCAAGTGGCTGTGCTTTTTGTGGCTGACTTCTTGTGTGTCTCTCTTCCCCAGGTACTTGCGCATGCCGTCTGCTGCTTGCATTGTTGTGGCACTGCTATTCCTCATGGACACGTCATCGTGTGCTGACTCAGCGTTACACGCACGGACAAGTTTGGAAGTCTCCTTAGGGTAAGGGATGCATCAGGGGTGTATTGGGTGTGGCAGTTGTTCACGATGTATGCACACTGCCCCTGTCGATGTTTGGTTCCTCTGCAGCCATGTAGCATCACCATGGGACACGACATGCAGCTGTGTACACCTGAATAGATGGTCTGACTTGTTGACAGTCATCAGTGATGGGATAGTGGATTGTGATGATGGCATCAATGTGTGTAACACTGCCCTCGGACACATACGGTTTGCATTGGCTTGACATGGTGTGGGACTTCTACATCAGCGGATCAATGGTGTATGGCAGTCTCTCCGTGAGCAGCTGTGGGTGTTTAGCTCTTAGCCGACAATTGTGTGCCAGTTCCATGGCTATCACGCATTTGTGCTGCAGAAGGGTGGTGCCAGTGTTGGACCCACATGTTACTCCACATGAAGCGTTCATGTGTACTTCAAGTTGCCTCTGCAATCCCGAAAACATGACTAATAAAGGTGTCCCTATGCCTCCAAGGTGCCTCTTCTCAGTCAATGCTGCTGTGTTGCCACGGTGCATCCAGCATGTCTGGCATGGTTTTCCCTGATAGTGGCTATGTGTCTATGTGTCGAGTAGCAAGATGCAAGCGGTGTGTGTGGGATGAGACTGTGTATTGTGCATGATGTCCATGACTGTGTGGGTATTGTGACATGTGCCATCCCCATGCATCCAACGTTGGCCAGGCTCCCATTCTCTGCATCCACCGGACTCAAGCTTGCAGGACATGGTTCTGCCACCTGTCTACACATACCTGGGTGCCCCCCAGGACACTGGACTAGATCCCTGACCTCTGCTCATGACTGTTGCTGTACTCAATGTGTCTGTCAGCACAGTTGTGCGGCCACCCCCTCAGCTGGTTGGGCCCATCACGGGTGTGTATGGTGCTCCATGTCTGTCTTGCCTAATACACTGTGGCCCGTGTGTCCTGTGCCAGACTCAGGCCCCAGGGTGTGGATGGTTGAAGTCAAAAGAGAAGTCAGGCATGTTTAGACTTTACAAGACACATGTAAGGTAATAATGCAACCAGCAGGCATCTTCTCTTCATGGTGTGAATTTTTATTTTTGTGGGGGGGTGGGGGGGGGTATGACGTGAGGGGCTTTCCGGGAGTTTGGAATCCAAAGTTCAGTAGGGGAGTTGGTGTCCTTGCCATTGGAAATCCTCAGAGTCCATGCCACAGTCTTTGTCAACATTGGTCAGACAGTGACCAGCAAGGCCATGTGGCAGAGAATGTCTCTTGATGCTGTGATGCTGTTGCTCCAGTGGGCCAGGTGCCAGGCCAGGTGTCCTGGGAGATGGTGATGTAGCGCCGACCCTCACGGTCCTTTCCGTGGACGACCCGGCCACCTGCGGGGACCCTCAGAAGCAGGCCGTGACGATGTTTGGGATGCTCCATCGGATGTTTCCTCCTCCTCCTGATCCCTCCCTGTGGGTGGTGATGTTCTACGCCGTCTGGCACAGGGAGGGTTGCCCATGTTGTCGGCCATCCGACGGAGTGTATTGTGAATCCCCTGGAACACCGTCACGAGCTCAGCCTGTCTGTCCTCCATCCTCCGTTGGTGTTGCAGTAGACAGGCATGTTGCTGGGCCTGCTGGGTCTTTATCTCATCGAGGGTCCCCTTCATCTCATTGAGGGTGGACACAACCTGGGCCATGCCCTTGGTGTCCTGCCGGTATGTGTCCAGGATGTTACGGACATGGGAATATACCGGTTCCCCAGCCAACTGGTCAGGCTGGCGCCTCCGCCGTCCTCCACTCCCACCACCCCTGCCCACTTGCACCTGGCCTGCCCTTGTGGGCACATCGGGTCTCCGGGACCCCTGAGGGGTGGCATTGGCGTTGTCGCCTGCCTCCTCCTGGGTGCCCGGGACACCATGTCCCTCCTGGCCAGCCTGGCTGCTTTGTGGTGGTGGGGCAGGGATCCTGGGTGTCTCCTGGGATGTGGCAGGAGTGGGGGTGGTGGTTGGCCCCGTTGTACCTGACGCAGGTGCTGCAGGTCGTTGGACACCAAATGGGCCAGGTTGGTCGGGGTCGTCCACAGAGTGGTGAGAGTCGTCGCTGCCGGTGGGATCGGCCTCCCGCAGAGCCGGGTCCTGTGAGTCTTCCCCCCCAGTGTTGGGGGGTGAACCACGAGGTTGACCTGTGTGTGAGAGAGACAATGTTAATTTTGGTCCATGCAACATCCATGTTTCATCAGTTTCAAAGTTGGCACATTTCCTCTTGGAATTAGGATCTGTCTTGCATTCCACTCACAGTGCACTTGTGCATGGGTGTGTCCCTTGGGCACCACTTTGGCGCCTTTAACTATGTGTGGCACAGTCTTACTTGCTGCGTCAAGTGTGACTGCAGTCAGCAGTGGAGTGGGCAGGTGTGGCGAGCCATGCATTGGCGCCTTCCGTGTAGCACTGTACATGTGCACATGGAGTGGATCCACACACTTATATAATGTAGGTAGCTGTCGTTGTGCTCGTGCACAGGTTGTGACATGGCCCTGTGTTTTGCCATGGAGAAGAGGGGGGGTTCTGGCACTGGCCACCCTTGTCTACATGCACGCAGTCCACCTGCTGACGAGCAGACATTCCCACACACCACAAGGCTGATTTGCTCTTTCTGTGTCTCCCTCCCTCTCTGTCCCCTCTCCCTCCCTCTCTGTCCCCCTTTCCCTCCCTCTGTGTGTCAGCCTCCTCCCTCTGTCCGTCTTCCCGTGTCTCCCTCCCTCTGTGTCACCCTGTCCCTCCCTCTGTGTGTCAGCCTCCTCCCTCTGTCCGTCTCCCTGTGTCTCCCTCCCTCTGTGTCTCCCTGTGTCTCCCTCCCTCTGTGTCCCCCTGTCCCTCCCTCTGTGTGTCAGCCTCTTCCCTCTGTCCATCTCCCTGTGTCTCCCTCCCTCTGTGTCCCCCTGTCCCTCCCTCTGTGTGTCAGCCTCCTCCCTCTGTCCGTCTCCCTGTGTCTCCCTCCCTCTGTGTCCCCCTGTCCCTCCCTCTGTGTGTCACCCTCTGTCACCTAAGGCCAGCTTCCTGGGCACACACTGTTAGCAGATCTTTTATTGGCCCTTGGCTTGTTGCTGTGAGTTTGTTTCTGATCTCCAGGCACCCATTGGGTGTAGTGTGTGTGTCTGCGCTGCTGCTGTGGTGGTGTGTGCTGCCACTCTTTCACAGTGTTGGCTGTTCATTAGCTGCTGTCATGTGGAAAAACGTGCCTTCACCCCCATGTGTTAATGCAAGGCGTCTGCCATTTGCTGGCGAGTCTTTCCTGTGTGGGGACACAGTGTTAGTCTGGCTGTGACCTAGGCCATATGGGCAGAGGGCATTGTTGTCTGCTTCTGAGTTGCACTATGTGATTTTTGGGGACCACCCTCCCGCCATCCGGCTTTTCGTGTCATGTGTTGGTGTCTTCTGTGGCCTGTGACTTGACATTGTCCAGCTGGGTGCATGGGGCATGGTGGCGCCAGTGGCATGTGCGTGTTCATGGAGTGTGGTTGAGTCATGCGATAGCTTGGGGTGGTTGCGTGCCTGTTTGTGGGTTTGGTTGTGGATGACGTTCCCCCCATGTGAGGTGTGTTGTTTGTGTACTCACCCGGGTCTCGGAGTCCTCCTAATCCTTCGACTGCCTCCACCGGCAGTATGGCCATCACCCTCTCCTCCCAGGGATGGTAGTGTACGGGTCTGCGGGACGGCCATCCTCCAGTGACGTTGGCCTGGTTGTGTTCGTCCGTCATCTTGGCTCGGACCCTCCTCCGCAGATCGTACCACCTGGCTTGGCATTCCTGCTTGTTCCTTCTGGTGTCCGCAACAGCATTCACAGCATCGACGATGGTCTGCCACATGGCTGTTTTTTCTGAAATGCTGGTCTGTCTGACCAATGTTCGAAAGAGGTGTGGCTCGACTCTGAGGATTTCATCGACAAGGACCTCCAACTCTCGGTTACTGAACTTTGGATTCTTGTTAGTGGGCATGGTGAGGGGTGTGGGTGTGGATGGTGGGGGGTGTGTGTGGATGGTTGTGGGTGTGTGGGTGTGGTTGTGCAGGTATGTGTGTGTGTGAATGTGATGAGGGGGTGTTTGTGAAGGTGGTTGTGTGAAGGTGTGCAAGTGTAAGGTGTGGTGAAGCTTGTAGTATGGTGCTGTAGGTTGTCTGAGGGGTCTGGCAGCAGTGATTCTGTTGCAAAGGCTCATGGTTTGTGTGTGTGGGCCCTTTTTATTGGTCCATTGGTGGGTGTGGCTGTGTTTGAAGTTTGGGTCGGTGTGTTATAAGGAGTGGTGGTGTTTTGGGCCTCTGTTTGTTTTTGGCAGTTGCAGGTCAGTGAATGTGTTGTTTTAGTTGTTGTTGGACATGTTTAGTGGCTTTGTGCCATTCGAATGGTGTATTCTTGTGTTGTTTTGTTTTGTCCTGGTTGTGTACGTGCGTTTTTAGCGTGTGTACGGTGTGTACATGGGCCATTTGGTTGTACAGTGCTGTCCTTGTGTGTGGCTTGGTACGACTCGTACATGCGGTTGTGATGTTGGGGCCTGGGGTGCGCTCCGTACTTAGGAGGTTGTGGTGGGGGTGCGACTCTGGCGTACACGGGTGTACATACACGGGGGGTACGACACGTACACGGGTGTACATACACGGGGCTACGACACGTACAGGGGTGTACATACACGGGGGTAGGACACGTACACGGGTGGGGGTACGACTCGAACGTACTGGGGTGTACATACACGGTGGTACGACACGTACACGGGTGGGGGTACGACTCGAACGTACAGGGGTGTACATACACGGTGGTACGACACGTACACGGGTGGGGGTACGACTCGAATTTACAGGGGTGTACATACATGGTGGTACGACACGTACACGGGTGGGGGTACGACTCGAACGTACAGGGGTGTACATACACGGTGGTACGACACGTACAGGGGTGGGGGTACGACTCGAACGTACAGGGGTGTACATACACGGGGGTACGACACGTACACGGGTGGGGGTACAACTCGAACGTACAGGGGTGTACATACACGGGTGGGGGTGTACATACACGGGGGTAGGACACGTACAGGGGTGGGGGTACGACTCGAACGTACAGGGGTGTACATACACGGTGGTACGACACGTACAGGGGTGGGGGTACGACTCGAACGTACAGGGGTGTACATACATGGAGGTACAACACGTACACGGGTGGGGGTACGACTCAAACGTACAGGGGTGTACATACACGGGGGTACGACACGTACACGGGTGGGGGTAGGACTCGAACATACAGGGGTGTACATACATGGGTGGGGGTGTACATACACGGGGGTAGGACACGTACACGGGTGGGGGTAGGACTCGAACATACAGGGGTGTACATACACGGTGGTACGACACGTACACGGGTGGGGGTACGACTCGAACGTACTGGGGTGTACATACACGGTGGTACGACACGTACACGGGTGGAGGTACGACTCGAACATACAGGGGTGTACATACACGGGGGTACGACACGTACACGGGTGGGGGTACGACTCGAACGTACAGGGGTGTACATACACGGGTGGGGGTGTACATACACGGGGGTAGGACACGTACACGGGTGGGGGTATGACTCGAACGTACAGGGGTGTACATACACGGGTGGGGGTGTACATACACGGGGGTAGGACACGTACACGGGTGGGGGTAGGACTCGAACGTACAGAGGTGTACATACACGGGTGGGGGTGTACATACACGGGGGTAGGACACGTACACGGGTGGGGGTAGGACTCGAACGTACAGGGGTGTACATACACAGTGGTACGACACGTACACGGGTGGGGGTAGGACTCGAATGTACTGGGGTGTACATACACGGTGGTACGACACGTACACGGGTGGGGGTAGGACTCGAACGTACAGGTGTGTACATACACGGTGGTACGACACGTACAGGGGTGGGGGTACGACTCGAACGTACAGGGGTGTACATACACGGTGGTACGACACGTACACGGGTGGGGGTACGACTCGAACGTACAGGGGTGTACATACACGGTGGTACGACACGTACAGGGGTGGGGGTACGACTCGAACGTACAGGGGTGTACATACACGGGGGTACGACACGTACAGGGGTGGGGGTACGACTCGAACGTACAGGGGTGTACATACACGGGTGGGGGTGTACATACACGGGGGTAGGACACGTACACGGGTGGGGGTAGGACTCGAACATACAGGGGTGTACATACACGGTGGTACGACACGTACACGGGTGGGGGTACAACTCGAACGTACAGGGGTGTACATACACAGTGGTACGACACGTACACGGGCGGGGGTATGACTCAAACGTACAGGGGTGTACATACACGGGTGGGGTGAACATACACGGGGGGTACGTCTCGGACGTACAGGGGCTGGGGGGAGTGTTGGGCGCGTATGCGGGCACATGTCTCCATGGTTGCTATGGGAGTTCGGTGCGGACGGTGTTTTTTCCATACGGTTGTCACATCGGACACACGGGATGGATCGTGATTCCTCGGTCGGACTTCACTTTTCACATTTGTACGGTAAATAGTCCGAGGACGTGTCGGACACATTTTCCGACCCGAGGACGTGTGGGGAATCATTCCCAATGCGGTTCGTATGGACTTTTTCCCATGCGAATCGTGATTGCCAGTTTGTACGGCACTTGTACGATTCGTACGGTAAAAAGACCGGATACGAGTCGTACAGGGAAAATTTTTCCAGGATCGTGATCGGCACCATAGTGTCTACTCTACAGCATTAAGGTACAACAACAACGGGACAGGACTCAGGAGCCAGCACAGCCACAGAACAGGAGAACCGCAGCACAGGCCAGGCACCCTACCCCTTACTTACATTTTGACCGAGCCAGAGAAATGTCATATGCACTGCAGCTACCTAGCATTTTCCAAATGAAGTGACTAAATCAATGCGCCACTGTCCCTCATACCTCTACACTCTACTACACTCTACTCCAGTCCACACCACTATACGGACATCTAGCCTAGGTCTGCTGTGGTTCTTGTTCAAACTGTTTACCTTTTAAGTCAGGCCATGAAACGCAGTTATTCCATCAATTTTCTCCGAGCCAACTGACTGTGTGCAAAGATAGTATGCTCAGCAGCATCATGATGATGACCGTGTGGTACGTATTCTCCAACACCAACTCAGTCTGTAGTGACTGATTAAGTTTATAATATATTCCATATTACAAAATTGCAACGGATATTGGCCGGCACCTGCAGTGGTAGGAGTACAATGTGGTTATTATTAAACAACAAGGAAACATTAACTGTCACCACACCTGAGTCACTTTTACTTTGTCGATAAACTAGTATAGTTCTACTTCATGCACAATTATTCGTAGTCAGCCAGCATCCAATGCAATGCATGCCACCATCATTCACAATAATCACTCATTACCTGTCTTGGTGTTCTCTTTGGCTGCCTGATCTGATGCCTGCCTAGCCTTCTGGCAGTCAGTGATGAGTTTCTTTCGGCTTGGAAATAAAATGGAATATAGCTGGAGTCACGTTTCACTTCTTATGGAGGGACTGTTAGAGGCAACATGTATTGTACTATTCTCCATCTCCATCCAATGTCTGGCTTGCTTGAAATGTACTTAGGGAGAGTAAGGAAGATGGAGCAGGACCCAGAGGAGTGGAGTGGACAGTTATGCACAGACGTGCAACTCCAACAGGGAAATAAAAAGAGGAGACTGTTGATGGATTTGTTGTGATTAGATTTTGAACTAGAAAAACAGATACACAGTCACACACAAATAAAGGAAGGGAGAACAATTTGAAAGCCTAGTTGTCAGGGAAGAGGAGCTCATCCTCAAACTCTGGTGGTTCGGACAGAAGTACGTCTAACAACCCACTACTTATGTCATCGAAGTCGCTCTCCTCTTCCTGCTGTGATTCACGTATTTTGTACTCTGGTGGTATAAAGTGTTGATTCATTTTGATCATGGTTAACCTCTAAACGCTTTTGGGTGAGAGACTGGTCCTTTTGACAGTAACAATGGCACCAGCAGCACTGAAAACACGTTCTGAAGAGACACTTGCAACAGGGCAAGCCACATACTTTATCGCCAGCCTGCTGAGCACTGGCCATTGGCTTCTTTTCCCATACCAATACACCAATGGGCTTTGCTCCATGAAGACCTCTGTTGTGTCATCTAGATAGGCATGAACCATCCGCTCAATATTCAGGGGTGCGCCGATTTCCTGGGCCTCTTTTGCCTTTGCATCAGTCATGGACGTACAATACCCTTTCCGTAGAAACCAATCACCTGCCGTTTTGTTAAATGTGCCTGATGATCCTGTTGGTGCTGTTGATATTATTGCTGGCAGTGTTGTTGACTGCTGGGAGGCAAACGCACTGCTCTTGGACTCTGAAGTAGAACTTAACTATGGGTGCCCTGCAGTACTTTTTCTGCCCTGGGGGGGGCGGGCCTCTAATTAAGATCCTTTCGTTTTCAAAGTCAGTGGCTTCCTCAGCTATCAAAGTTTTGTACTGGGCAACATCCACTTCTGAAAAAGGAATTACTTCATTACTGCGCAGCAATAATTTGTAACGTGGATCCAAAATTGAGGCAGTAATGTAATGTGGATGTGACACAATGTTATTTTGAATCCTTGTATTGTCAGATAAGCGAGCGACTAAGGTGTCTGCCAAATAATATGCGTCTACTTTGTCATCCACACCTGCGTACATTTCTAACACATCCTTCAGCTCTTGCTCTAGCATGTACAACAATGGGATAGCTTGGCCCATAGTACAGTCCTCCCTGCTCATTTCACGTGTGAAGACCTAAAAAGGAAGTAGCATCTCTGTCAGGCATTTGACGAGGTCCCATTGGGCCATCTCAACTGTCATGCCTTTCACAGTAGGATCCCCTGACCTTTTCATGACATAAGCATTAAGTGATATGTACCGCTCAAACAGACGTTCAAGCATGTAATACGTTGAGTTCCAACGTGTTGGCACCTCCTGGATGAGTGCTTTGACTGGCATTTTATGCTCACGTTGAATGACCCTCAGCTGCTTCCGGGCTTTAAAAGAATGGTTGAAATGTGTGCATATTCTTCTGCAGGTGGTCAGTAAGCTGCTGACTTTGCTTTCATTTTTCAGAAAGTCCTGAACAACAATGTTAATGCAGTGTGCCAAACATGGCACCCTGAAATAGCCACCATCTTTCATGGCCCTACCTACATTACTGCCATTGTCCGTGGCAACAAAACCAATGGTAAGCCCTCTTGGTCGCAGCCACTCAAACACCTTGCTGTTAAACTCATCCAAAATGTTTGCAGCAGTATGAGATTTCTCCATAGCAAACATGGCTACAGTTGCATGTTGTGAGTGTCTTTAAAAATCTCAGCGGTGTCAACAACACCGTCAGATATCTTATCTTTAACACCCAAAAAAGAGACCCAGTGTGCAGTGATGCACATGTAATCAGTGGCTTGGCAACTGGTCCACATGTCTGTTGTCAGGTGTATAATCTGAACAGCACTCTGTTTTAAGGCTTTTCCAAGCAATTCCAGCACGTCGTGATGTAGTGCTGGAACAGCAACTCTTGCGAAATAGTAGCGGCTGGGAACTTTCCATTTTGGGCAGATGGTGGTCACCAATTCAAGAAAACCCACCACTTCAACAGAAGAAAAAGGGAGAAGGTCCAGTGCTAACATTTTAGCCAGCTTTGCATTGTACAAACGTGCTATTGGGTGGTTGCGTTCGTACTGCCCATCCGGCCTACTAAACATGCTAAGAATGGTAGGCTGCATGGTATTCCTTCCTGTGGTCAACGTCGCACTTTTTTGGCCAGCAGTACTCCTTGGTGTCTCAGGCTGACTCTTACTCTTGTGCCAATGAGATGTGGCTGAGGATGTGGGCGTTACCACTGCAGTGCTGGGGACAGGGCTACTTTGTGTACCACTACCACAGAGAATGTCTCCCTCTTCTTCCTGTTCCATCGTGAGCGGACTTTCTACTCGTTTATGCCCAACAGCAATGGTTCCAGTTTTGATAAGACTAAGGTGCTCCTCCCACTGGATTGTGTGGTGTTTTTTCAGATGGGTCGTTTGGCCTCCGGTATCATAGTTTGTACCAAGCTTACCACGACTAACAGAGGTATGACAAACGGAGCATATAGCAATGTTCTCCTTTCCGCCAACCGGAAAGAAGTCCCACACTGGGGAGCTTAGCTTTTGTCTCCTGCTGGAGGTGCCACTCCCACTTCCAATGCCGGATGAACTGGAGGGTGTGTGTTGAATTTGACTCTGTGCAGTACCACTACCTACTTCTGCTGAGGTGGTGCTTGTGCTGGATGTAGGACGCTGCCGGCCCATTGCTAATGTAAATATGGAAGATGGAGGTCGTGTTGGTGTTACCTGTGTTGGAGGTATGCGTGCTACATCCCTCGCAGCCATTTTGGATAGTGTAAAAATGTTGGTCTCCATCTCCTCAGGCCCGGGAGTAATGTTTTTGATGACTGGCTCATCATCATCATCATCATCCTGCTCTTCTACATCAACATCCATAAGTGTAAGGTTTTCTGGAACCTTCCTTTTCCCATGCTTGCTCTTGTGATGTGATTCCCTCTCAGACTCAGTTTGTGGCTTCCAAGTGGCATCTAGATCATCAGAAGGGGGGCTTGGTGAAGAACTTGATGTACTAACCCTCCTTTTCCTTGCTGGGGATTTGGAAGCCAATGGAACTTCTAAAGGAGAGGCTTCCTCTTCTTCCTCTGCATGAGGCTCAATTTCCTGAACTGCCCCTACTTCGTGAGGAACAACAGCTACTATTGCGGGCGGTGGCTGCGGCTGTTGACCACTTATCTGCTGTGTTCCCTCCTGCATTGATTGTGTACTACTTTGAGATAGCGATAATGTAGGAGAGTCGCATCGACTGCATAGTTGCCCCCAACTTTTTGCTGATGTTTTGACTGTTTTTATGACTTTAGCCAGGCTGTGGCCCTGCTATCCAGGATCCCAGCCTATCTGCTTCCTCTGTTAAACGATGTGAGTACCCTAGGTACTAACCAATTGGATGCTGAGGGTGCCCTGACAGTCCCTTGTAGATGATACCCTAGGTACCCAGGGCATGGGTCCCTCAGTAGGCCTACCAGGGCTGCAGCACTTATTGTGCCACCCTGGGACAGCCACACAAACTGACACCACCAGACTGTAGTCTGGGTAAGGTGGTGCTAGCACCCCTTACAGGGATATAGGTACCCTATATCCCACCCCAATACAACACATGTACTCTCATGGGTCACCCCTATGGCAGGCCTTGCTAATCCTACAAGGCAGGGTGCTGAGGTATGTGTGAGGGGGGACCCCTACATGAGTAGGGCCTCCCTGCAACCTTCGTAAAATCATTGCTGGGTTGTTTATAGTGTAGCCATACCATATACTCTTGACCGCATTATAAGTCTATCGCGATAACGCGATAACTTGAGAATGGCTACACAGAACCATATCGTGTTTGGTGTCAAACATGTAGGAATCATACCCCCAGTCCAGCCATGGGCATGAGGGTACGATTCCTCCCTACTAGAGGGGCGATATGGGAAAAGCGGCAGAATTTAGACACCAATTTAAAAGTGCACATGTGGTACAAAATGGCTACTACCCGCCAACCACACGAATCTGGCTGGCTGTTGCTGGGGAAAACCCCAGCCTCGCCAGCTGGACAATAGGGCTCCTGTGGCAGGGAGGTGCTAGCATCTCCCCAGACAGGATAATGTGGATTGGAACAGGGTGGGTGCACCAAATGTCCTTTCAGAGTTGCACGTAGGCAGCTGCAGACCCCTCATTCTGCATACACCGCTTGGAACCGGTTCAGGGGCATCCTGCCCCTTGCCCAGGTGGGAAACACACAAAGGGGAGAGGGGTAGCCACCCTTTCCCGCCTCACCACTCATTGGTGGACACTACTCTGGACACTCCCCTAATCTTGGGGATAAAGGAGAATAACGTGGCCCCAGAGCCTCAGATTAATCTTGAACTTTACAGTCTTGACCTTCGACTTGCTGCTGCCCAGCTGACAGAAGAAATCTCCCTTGGGATAAAGGAGTTATCCCCCTGCTTGGCAGGCACCTGAAACACTGCAAGTGACCCGGTTGGAACCTCGCTGCTCCTACGGACTTCGACGACTTCCAGCACCCTTGAGGAGGGTTTCCTAAGCATCCCAGAGGCCAGTGAGTGTGCACAGCAAACCTGTGTACCGTGGACGCGTGGGAGCCAAGATTCGCAATACCCCAGTACACCAGCCACCTCTTGCGTAGCACACGACCCTGACCAGTGGGGAAGTTATGCTTTGGCCCATTATTGAGCCAACAACCAAGCAGCATCCGTGCCAAAGATCAGCAAACTAGCCCCCTCCGGAGGCCCGTGGGCTCCCTTTTACGCACTCCATTTTCCTGCCTTCCGCGGTCCCTTGTCTCTCAACTTGTGGGCCCAAGTGGAGGACAATCTCAACAACTAAGAGTTCCCCTGGTTGCTTTAGGCCTGCTCTACAGTCTCTTCAAAGGAGACCTCTCACAGACCTCGTGGGTCTGCACCAGTAGTTGATTTGTTCATCTTGCGTGGGTTACGGTTGCCAAGGCTTAGTGGATCCAATCCGGACACTAACACCGCAGCAACCCTCACCCAATGTGGGACAGTTGCCCTCCTGAAGCTGGCCTTCCTTGAAGCCTCCCGGAGCCTGTGGCTGCAGATCCAAGCTACACCTCTTTCCACTTGAAGCACCCGACATTGAAGGGCTCTTTGCTTTGAGCTCCCTGGTCACTGTGCCGTGACCCAGACTCTGTCCCCTCTGCTTTCAGGTTCTTCTCTTCAACTTCTACAACTTCAATCTTCACGGCATCATCGACGCTTTTGGCTAGCAGCACTTTTGAACATTTTCCCATTGAAAATCAGCCCACGACCCGACATCGAAAACGACCTATGCACCTGGCTTCCCTGGGGCAGGTAACAGTGGTACCTCGGTACTCTCGTGGTAGTGGGCTCCTCAAAAGCTTAAGTCTAAAGTTTTAACTTTGTACTCCTGCTAGAAGTGACTTTAATCTGTGTAAATCAAACCGCGACATTCTCCATAGGCTTTAATAGAGATCCCGATAGCAGCTATTTCCACTGCACGCGCCTCCCGTGGGTCACCTTCCTCATAACCTGGGGTGGATTCTTAAGGGGCCAGCGATCCTAAATGCCCTAGGCATTTTCTGTAGAATTGTCGTGGTTCTTATACCACTTTTTTGATATATGGTTTGGTCCCCCCCTGGGGCCCTGTGATTCCTGTGCTATTTATTGTGTTTATAAATGCTTGTTTGAATTGTAACTTTGCCACTAGCCTCATAAAGAGACTGTGGGATTCTGTCTAGAATAAATACATATATTTTATATATATACCTGTGTGGGCTACTCTTTCATTTGGTTATTCAAGAGGTTATTATGGTAAAACAATAAGCTTAACACTCCTTCAAGACTTAGCCTGAAGGCTGCTCTCCACAGCTACCACTAGGATAGCTTTCTTTAAAGGTTGTCTTAAACCTATCATCAATAAGAGTTGAATTGGACTGGTGCAAGGTGTCCCTATAACTAGGAGACAGCATATGCCAGGCCAACTTCTCACATTGGTGTGCAGCGGTTGGATTCAAGCTTGCCATTGTTTTACCAGATAACAAATTGAATTTCTAAAGTGAAAGCCACTTGGTAACAAAGGTACATATAAATTCAAGCTTAGAATACAATAAGTTCTACTGAACTTAGGAGTTGTGTGTAGAGGGTTTAGCACACCTTGACTACAACTCAAGAAAGGGTTCAGTAGGCCACACCTAGAGTAGGTAGATACACCACTATCACTACACTAGAAATGTCTTTAGGTTCAGGTGCCCATTAGGCTCTGGAAGGACCCCAAAGGGTCCCAGTCGACAAATATGATCATCTCTCCTTTGCTGATCTTAGGGAGATGTGCACCTCTAGGAAACTTAAGACAAACAAAGGTGCCAATACTCAACGTCTCAGGGAAATCCTGCTCATAGCAGACTTTACGCAGACTTTAGGGTCTGATGGGGTAGACAGGTTGGGTGGGCACCCCTCAGAAGAGGACCCTCCTAGAGAGGACTCTGATGAGGACCAGGATCCTGACCTGGAAGAACCAGACCACTCACAACATGGAGGTGATGGCCCAAAAGGCACTCTCTCCATCCCTAAAGGGAGAGTGGTGGATCCGAGTAGACGGAACAGATCCCCCTCAGTGGGGTCCAACCATTCTAGGAGATCCAAAAGGACCACTGTCTCTCCTCAGAGGAGAGAATTCTCCCAAGAGAGGAAATGCAGACTGATCCAGTTTGAGCAGGCAAAGCTACAGCTCAGGAGAGAACAGTTAGCATTAGACAGGGAGTCCCTGGAGCTTCAGAAAGCTTCAAGAAAGTGGGGTCTAGAGACCACTGGTGGCAGTAATGAAACCCCTAGAGTTAGAGAGAAAGTCCCTGACAATAGGAACCTCCACAAGATTGTGCCCCCCTATCATACAGGGGATTGATTGATTGATTGATTGATTGATGTGGAACTTGTATAGCGCATCTATCGCCCTGCGGGCATCTTGGCGCTTTTGACTAAGAACTACATCGAAAGGTGACAGAAGGAGGTCAAGAGGAAGACCTATCTTGATTAGACTTTAGGATATAGCCAGGTCTTAAGTCCCTTACGAAATTCAAGTAGGGAGGTACACTGTCGCAGGTTCGCAGGAAGCTTGTTCCACAGGCCAGATGCTACTGTGCTAAAGGATCTTCCGCCTACCCTAGTGCGCTTGAATCTCGGAATTACCAAAAGATCGGCTGTAGAAGAACGAAGATGCCTGCTTGGTAAGTAGCGGGCGAACTTATCCTGTAGAGGGGCTGGGCCCAGTCCATGTATTGCTCTAAAGGTAAGGCATAAGGACTTAAAAACGATCCTTTCCCACACGGGAAGCCAATGTAGGTCCCTTAATGCTCTGGCCGACGAGGAACAGCGTCGCCTGCCTAACACTAGCTTGGCAGCAGCTGACTGAATCCTCAACAATCCTTGGAGGATATACTGTGGAGCTCCCAGGAAAAGGGAGTTACAGTAATCAAGTCTGCTTAATACCGTGCTGCGCACCACTGTAGCTCGCGACTCCCTGGGGAGCAGGGGTGTATGCTCCGAAGTAGCCGCAGCAGGGCAAAGCAGACGTTGGCAGTTTTACTTGCCTGAGACACCATTTGGAGGTCGTCATCAATGATCACCCCAAGGTTACGAACCTTCTTAACAGGTGTGAGGGGATCTTTCTCCGGTGTAAGGCGAAAATCGGGAGGGAGGTATTTAGGGATCCTGAAAGGCGAGCAGAAGACCACCTCAGTGTTGCCGCTATTAAACTGAAGAGAATTCCTTCTGAGCCAGTTCGTGGTCTGATTCATGCACTGATGGAAGCGGTCCATGGAAAGCGCGTCATCCCCCTCTAGAGAGAAGGCCAGTTGCGTGTCGTCGGCGTAATTCACCAAGCTAACTCCGAAAGATTTAATCAGCGGGAACAGGGGCCGCAGGTAGATGTTAAAAAGGATGGGACTGATAGCGGACCCCTGCGGCACCCCGTACGCAACTGGCGCTCTGCCAGAGGAGAACGGTGACATGGTGACGACCTGCTGTCTGTCTTCTAGGTAAGAACAGAACCATTGCAGCGCTCTGCCCTTCACGCCTAACTGCCTCAGCCTCTCTAATAGGATTGGGTGGCTCACCGTGTCGAATGCTGCCGACATATCAAGAAGCACCAGAATCATTGCATTTCCGTTGTCGGCACGCATTCGAAGGTGGTCCAGCATGGTGGTTAACGCTGTTTCGGTACTGTGACCAGGACGGAAACCGAACTGGTCCCTGTCGAGCAGAGAGTTCTCCTCCAGAAACTGAGACAGAGTCTTACTTACAGACTTTTCCAGTATCTTTACCGGAAAGGGCAAAAGAGAGATGGGCCTGAAATTAGCTGGCAACAGAGGGTCCAGGTTCGGTTTTTTTATCAGTGGGGTTACCACTGCTAGTTTCCAGCAGCCAGGAACAGATCCGGCCATCAGGGATTGATTACAAATTGACCTTAACCAGGGAAAGCAGTTGCGTCCATAAAGCTTCCACATCTTATGGGGAAGAGGATCTAAGGGCGAGCCAGACGACACACTTTCGATCAGAGTGTCAAAGGCTTCGTGAGAGAGAGGTTGAAAACTCCCCAGGCTAGCAGTTGGTTTATGATCTCCGTCAGCTGGGCTGATTATTTCCTCAGGACTGTCCTGGAAATTGTCCTGCATTTTATTCACAATATTGGCGATCTTCTCCTGAAAAAAGGAGGCAATTTCGTTACACAGAGTTTGCGAGGGGGCGACTCTGTTATTCATGCAGTTTGGATTGGAAAGGTCGCGGACGATCTTAAAGAGGGCTTTGGACCCGTTGGAAGCCTGGGTGATGGAATTAGCGTAAAAATCTGCCTTGGATCTTAGAATGAGAGACTTATATTGCAATTGAACTAGTCTTAGCTCCTTTTTGTCTCCTTCGAAGTAGTTTCTTCTCCACTTCCTCTCTGCTTGTCTGCGAGAGAGTCTAAGATGATGTAATTTCTCATTGTACCAGGGCGCTGATCTTTTCCTTACCCTCTTTAAGGATTTTATGGGGATATGCTGGTCTAGCAGTTCGGTAATGTGTTCCGTGAAAGACCTATAATTATCCTCCACAGACCTGTTGGAGGAGAAAAGATTGACATCAAAGGATGTAGGTATAGAATCCACCTTGGCCAGTTTGGCCCATTCTCTGTCCATCCTGTGGAGGTGCCGCTGGCTAGGTAGATTCTTTTGGCAGGGCATTGCCATATTTAGAAGGACAAGAGAGTGATCAGTCCAATTCAACGGCACTATATTGGAGACTTCAATTATAGCTGGATTGGCGAAGACCAAATCTAGAATACGTCCCTTCTGATGGGTAGGGCTGGACACCAATTGATGGAGATTCAAGGTGGAACACGTGTATAGGAGGTTTCTCAGTTGGCCGCATAGGCCTCCATTCTCACTAAGATTAAAGTCACCAAGAATGACCATATTAGTGTGAGTAAGCTTTAGGTTGGTGATGATTTCAGCGAGGAGGTGGAATTGTGTGATCGCGCCCGGTGGTCTATAACAGAGCATCCCCGAGAGTAGATTTCCACTAGGGGCCTGAAGTGAAAAGCCCAGGATTTCTATACCCCCAACCTCGTCGATCTGGCATGGTCTGAAGTCCAGAGTATCCTTAAAGATTAAACCCACTCCTCCTCCTCTGCCCGTACTGCGGGGCTTGTGGAGAATTTTATAGCCGCTAGGACATGCCCCGCTCAGGCCAACGGCAGATTCCGTGGTGGCCCAGGTTTCTGTTACAAAGAGTGCATCCAGTTTCAGGTCTTCCAGTAGACTAAACACATCGGTAGAGTGCTTGACAAGCGACCGACTGTTGATTAGGCCACAGAAAAGATCGGCCCCAGCTGTCTCAGGACCCTTAGATGGATTTATCTGTAATAGTTGTGCGCGGCTGTATGTTGTGGAAATGTGGATTTCCCTGATCAGTTATGTCCCCTATCTTGGACCCCAACGGTTCTATGTGCATGTTACAAATACATGTATGTTCCCTTCAGTTCCAGTTTCGAAGACGCAAACACATGTGCGTCCACCGTTAACATGTCCTCTGTCAGATCCGCCATGAATGGGCTGGATATTCGATTCCTAAGTATGAAAGGCCACCGACTTTATATGGCTAAGTTACTCCATTTTTACAGTTCAGGCAAGTAGGCCCGATTCTGTCCTCAAAGCCTTTCCCTGCTCTCTGCCTCTGACAGCTTCAGCTTGAGCTTGCATCTGTGACCATGAACTTTGTCTCATTCTCTGCGCGGCTCACGAAGCCTGACATCAGCCTATTCTCTGCCAAGAGCTGTATTTCACCTTCGAATTATCTGCTTCCCCCTCAGCCGATGCATTCCTGCCTAGTAGCTTAAGTAAACATTCCTCCAGTTACCAAGCAAAAGGCCCGGTTTCTCTGCCCTCATGCAAGTAATTCATAGCCCTGTCACCATGGAATATTCCCATCCCCTTGCATCTCATATAGACACTTAGACGCTTGTACACGCACACACAGTCAGTATAGAATAGATTCTGTCCGAGAGCCCTTCCCTTGTGGATAACACAGTTCTTTAAACATAGGATATTAGATATGATTTGGGATTAGGTTGACATAACCCCAGACTTTTGTCTCCACATGTAGAGCTAAATGTCAAGTCCCCTTCACCCTCTAGTTGCACGTCTATCACACGTCATGCTGCTGCGCGCGCATCTCTGCCAAGTATTTCTGCTGACATTGCGAAATCATCTCCAGGTATCCACCCACACATGACAATTTACCCCTTATCATCAAGTGGACGCCCACATGGACGCCCACCTTCACGCCTACTTACACGCCCACATGCTCTTATCTCATTCTCTCTTGCTCTCTCGCTTACGTACAATTGAGAAATGTATATATACTGTACTCTGTGAATAATGTTTTGAGAATATCGAGAATACTTTTCAGCCCCGTCCAGATCCTTTTTGGTGATGGAGATATTCTCCCTTTGACTCGAGTTATTGGAATAAAGCCCTTTATGAATCTGATACCACAGACTCAGCCTCTTGCTTTATGCATGATCCTATTGATAATATTTAAAAGTCTGAGAGCGTGATATTTTATTTACCACAGAATGGCGCCCGAACAGTTTAATCTCTTTCCCCACACGCCGGAGATGAAGGTCCTGTTTTGCCCCCTTCCATAGCCGTGATGGACTTCAAGCGTGCACGTCGCGGGTTTTTCCCGCCAACTCCCTCAGGCCACCGAAGGGGACAGACTGCGACAAGGCATCCATACGAGGCGGTGAGGAACGCAGATTGTCTACCCAGAGCCCACCTGCGAGAGAGCTGCGTCTGAGGTATACAGAGGCCCACCAGGTTTTCAAAGTCCCGATGTCCAGAGGGTCCGATGTCCGCAGTCGTCGAGTCCAGTCCATTCTCTGAGGCCTTCCGTTTCAAGGAGCTACTCGGTGAGTACCATCGCCGGGGAGGCGTGTTGACGCGCACATAGGTTGTGCCGGTCAAGACGGATTTGGGTACACAAATCCGGTCTGCACTGTTTAGCAGTGTATATGTACTGTTTAGCAGTATATCAAGTATTCCGAAGTATTCAGTTATTGTCAAGAATTCAGCGTGGTGATTAGTTAGGCAGACTGTCATCATTGTCGGTCGTTGTTAAAATGTTTAATGTTTAATGTTTAAAGTGTTCAAATATTGTGGTATGAATGATTGTTCATTGTTCACTGTTCATTATTGTGTTTTTTTCGTATTAAGTGAGTTCAAGAGTAAGTATCAGATCAGTTGTCAATATGCCGCTCTTCTCGAAGTTAAGACAGATTACTACCAGAAAAGGGGTGCTTGAAGAAGCAGTTCCTATTCCTCCTAGGGACACTACAGGACATTTTATTTTTCACAAGCATGGCTTAGACGCCATATTATTCCTTGATCTATGGGTGGACTACACCAAAGAGTTACCAGAAAGTCAGAGATGGCCCGTAGCTGGGACCTGGGATGCCGAATGTATCATGAAAGTCGAAGAAGAGTTGTGGAAGAGGAAAGCTAGACAGTCACAGAAAGACGCTGTTGAATTATGGCGTAAAGAATAGCATAGACGCACAGAGTAAGCGCTCAGAAAAGAAGAGAAAAGTATGGAGGATTCAGACAAAGCCCGAGAAAACGTGTTAGTTGAGGAAGGTATCTGAGTAAAAGCAGAACAAGTAGATGGACAACGAAACACTCTTATGAAAGAGAAAATGTAGACCAGCTTGGAAGGATGCCATTGAGTTTTTGGCGCAAGGCGTCACATAGAAGGTCAGAGTAAGTGTTTCACGAAGCAGAGAGGAGTGGACTGGAGTCTGGAAAAGCCAAGGATGAGATGTTACAGGAGGAATTTGAGCTGGTAAAATGAGCGCAGGCTGACAGAAAAAGAAATACTGACGTTGCTGGTATTTATCCCGTCCTTTCAGAGGACCTAGCAAGAGTGGCCCCAGTAAAAAGACCAGTTATAATACATATATTAATTACATAGTAGCCCAAAGGTTCTTGAGCCCCCCACCAAATGAACAGCGCATAGCTGGTGTTTACATGGTCCAACATTTGACTACATTGTCAATAGGAAATTGAGAGGGGTGCAGCTAGAGAAGGAGCAACTCCTGTGATTTGATGACACCCCTAATGTACAAAGTGTTAACGAAAAATAATTAGTGACAAGTTTAGCTTGGAAAAAGAATTGTGGGTATTTCGAATTTGCAAATTTTTCATGAATACAGGTTTGTGTTCTTGATGGTCCAGTGAGCCAATGTGCTGGGTCAAGTCGGTAAGATTATGACCCCCTGAGTGCAAATTGTATGTAAAAATAATTTTTCAATTGAGCGAATTATTGCAGTTTTTATGGAATTGAGTAGTCTTTTTGTCTTTGACAGCTTCAGAGTGAGGAGAAGGTGGGGGCCGTGTAGAGCAGAATGTGATACAGAAATCGGAGACAGATTCTGACCTTGTAGCCAGTGTAGGTGGGGGCCGATGAGAGGAGCAGAACAGGGCACTGCTTAGAAGGCTTCTCTGACATCGCATCTGTGTAATGCCTGCAGCTGGAGAGCCTTGGGGCCAGGAGTAGGAAAAACAAACAAAAGATGGCTGGCAGCCCAGGCTCAGGCCGCGCTGAGGGGCTATTTTTAACTTCTCTGATAAGACAGGGCAGCTGAGAAATGTAAGTCGAGAAAGATTCCCTTGTTCTATTCTGTGCAAAACAAGTGCCCCGAGGAAATGTCTATGGAGAAGATTTGTTTTATTTTTTAGCAATTGTTATATTGCTTCTGGTCAGAAAGTAAAATGTTGCTCTTGCTTGGAATTTTAAGGGCTATGTGCCTATATAAAAACGATTTTCAAATTCAGACATTTTTGAATTGTGGCCACAAGCTGCCACCAGTTGCATTGGATAAATGATCCAGTGGTTACGGGTCTGTGAGGAAAGATGTGAGATGCATCTTCGACTAGGACATGAGGGTACATTGTGTACAAAGAAGCATAGCACATTTTTATAAAAAAAAAAAAAAAAAAAAAAAAAAAAAAAAGAGACAGGTTCGTGTGTTCGTCATTTTTTGATTATTGTTGCTGATCCTGTGTGTCAGACTTGACGCGGTCATCATTGGGATGACCCACTGCCAGATGGGGTTGTATAGGGCAGGTAAATAAGTTATTGATTATAAGCCTGACAAATTAAGCAGGCCAGAATGTTCGCATCTGAGCTGTAGGTACTGTAATTACGCATCGCTGCTCATTTATATATGTTAGTGTAATTATCCATCCTTTCTGTGCCCGGTATACTGATGGCTTGGCACAATTACTAAATTTCACAGACATGATATTACCATTATCATGCTGTCAAAATAGCAGACAACACGTTATCAGTGTATGTCTAATTGGTGTTGGAGATGAATGAAACAAAAGAAAAAGGCTATGCAAGACTAAAATATTTTTCACATAACTGCCTTTCTCTTATAGACAGGCAGCCTCGGTCATATGTTTCCAGATTGGACATTAAGGAACAATTATGATCTGTGCACTCGCATTTTAACTCTTGAAAGGCCTGTTTTAAATAGGGACTGCCACCACAGAGGGACATATGAGGCCCGGTATTTAGGGTAATGAGAAAATATCTGACAGGATTTCCTTTTTAAAGTTTGCTTTAGTAAGCTCATTCTTGTGAGTGGTGGCCCCAAAAGTTGACTTGTTTTTGAATTAGGCTATTTATTGTATAGGTGGAAATTATTGCACATTGACTGATTTCTTTAGCAGATAAATTATTAATTATCAACATTAACAACTGTTCTTAAACTTGGTTTTCCGAATATTTAGGTAATTTAGCATTCCTATTAGGGCCTCCTAGCATTAATATTGACTTCAGGTTGGTGTAGGTTCATGTAATAGGGACATTTGCATATGAGATGTCATTTGGCTAGCTTATGAGCTAACACAATGAGGTTTGTACATTAATTTGAAGGATTTCTCGCCGTTTCACATACGCTGTGTATCTCCTATAATTTTGCTTACGCCCAGTAGCTACACACAGGGATTAATAGTATTGTCAAGACACAGGGTGGCCCCTGAGGAGGTTCGCTTCCCGCTAGCCCCTTAAGAAATTAAGCCCCTTAGAAATTAGCCCCCTTAGAAATTAAGCCAAGGAAATAGGTATGGTGTTTTCCCCTTTTTCTCATGTTTTATTGTGATCTTTCAGGGGAATTAGTCCAAGCCCCTAATACAGCTTCTACTAAAGTCCTCCCTTGGACACAAGAACACACTGTGGCATTTGAAGAATTAAAGAGAGCTTTATGTCAAGCACCAGTTTTAGCAAACCCTGATTACAACAAATCGTTTATGTTTTTGTGACAGAGCGGGATGGAACAGCACTATCTGTCCTAACACAAGATCATGCAGGAAAACACGAGCCCTGTGCTTATCTTTCTAGTACATTAGACCCAGTAGCACAGGCTTTGCCTGCGTGCCTAAATCAGTTGCAGTAACGGCCTTAGCCATAAGACAAAGTGACTCGATAGTGCTGGGCCACCCTCTGACAGTACAAGTACCACACGCAGTAGAGGTTCTCTTGAACCGGACACAAACACAACACCTGACTGTAGCTAGACTGACGGATTATGAGCTGACGTTATTTCAACCACACATAGAGATCAGACGATGCAACATACTGAATCCCGCTACCCTTTTGCCCTCCAGTACAGAAAGCGTTTCACCACACAACTATGTTGAAGTAATACATACCGTGACTAAACCAAGACAAGACTTGACAGATGTTGCACTCCCAGACCCCGACCTAACACTATATGTTGACGGCTCATGCATGAGGACAGGGGCGGGAGAATTAGTGGCAGCATATGCAGTGACTGCTGATACTGTAATAATAGAGACTAAAAGAATAGACATATTGTCAGCACAAGCAGCAGAGCTCATCGCCCTGACACAAGCGTGCATAAGAGCTAAGCACCTGAGAGTAAACATTTACACCGATTTTCTGGCGAGAAAGAGGTTTCTTGACCTCTCATGGGGCCAAGATACAGCATGGCCCCCTTATTCAAGCCCTACTGGAAGCAATACATTTACCAACAGCCATAGCTATCCTAAAATGTAAAGCACATACTAGAGCCACAGATACCATTTCCCAAGGCAATGATCTGGCAGACCGAACTGCTAAACAGACAGCTCAGACCCCACTAGACATGACAAAATCACAGATACTATCACTGTCCAAAGCCATGACAGTTAGGGATCCTTCCAGGGATGTACAAGACATTCAGACACATGCTACTGTAGACGAATTAAAGAAATGATCGGAACAAGGAGGGGTACTGACTGATCAAGGTTGGATGACAAAGGGCAAATCCACATGGTTTCTTCCTGATACCATGGTACAAGTGATTATAAATACCGCACATAGTCCTGCACACTTAGGAGAGAAAGCAATGATAGATAGCTTACAGAATATATGGTTCAACAAGCACCTGCGTGCAGCAGCGAAACAAAAGGTCAGAACATGTATGATCTGTTGCCAATTCAATGCAGGTAAAGGCATTCCGATGGAACAAGGTGGATTCCATCCACCTGACCACCCTTTTGAAGTGCTCCAAATGGATTATATCCAAATAAACAGATGTAGAGGTTACAAATATGTCCTGGTACTAATGAAGCAGGTGTCCCTTCTGTTAGGGTATACCTGGAAATTCCATTGTGTGCGACATCCTGAAGCAGCAGGCCTTGTAGAAAGACATAATCAGACATTAAAAATTTGCGCAGACAAAGGTATAGACTGGATGGTAACCCTGCCGGTTGCCCTCTTTTACATGCGAATTGTAGCTCATTCTAGAACAGGCTTATCTCCCTATGAAGTGGTCTTTGGTAGACCACCAAAATATGTGGGCACTACAATGCCTAAAAGATTACTTATGTTGACAGTAACATGCTGACAGATTACCTGGCTTCCTTGATGTCTGCACTACTCTCTTGTTGTTCGCAGGTTGCTGCCGCCTTCCCTGACAACACCCAGGTCAAAGAATACTCCATCGCTCCTGGATGACAGGCGCCGAAGTCAGTGCTCTGGACCACGGGGACGGCCGTTAAAGTCAAAGTGCACCTTCACCACTCTTTTACAAAGGAAAAAAAACTTTGAACTTGGATTTTGAACAACATTTTCTAGAGGAGAATGCCCAGAAGTTTCCACAAAGCTAAACCTTGATTCAAAAAGTCAGAACCCGTTTGATCAATTAAGTCCACTAGGTGGTGAAGCGGTTGAACATGTATTCTGGCTCGCATAAGATCTTGGACAATAACATAAAGCAAAAATAAGAGAGTTAGATAAGAAGCAAATAGATGTATAGTGACTGTAATTTTTCAATATCTTAAGAGCATCACGATAATATGTATCAGCTTAATACTACATGCTATTTTTCCTCCTATTGCCTCACTTTTACACTCCTCCACTAATGATACCATAAAGCACACATTTAGTGATCTGCCATCCTATGAGCTATCATATCGACTTGCCTTACGCAACAATACCTTTATTCAGATGCTGCACCATTCACATCAGACTAGCAATGCTACAGACTGCTGGGTCTGTGGCCGACTCCCCCCCTATCAGAACTATAAGGGAGTTTTTGCCCCTTTTTCTCTATCCGTTCACACACAATGGCTCCTGTGGAGCATGGTTTAGTTTGATTAATTCCCTAGATTCGAATTCCGCAGTTTATCAAGACAACTGGGTATGGGGAAACCTGAACTTAGTTTTGCTTAAAGTCTGCTACCCTAACAAGGAGGGACTTCCCAAAAGAACAGGAACTGATCTAAGAAATGAAGTATATGGATTAGGTAATTTTACACTTAACCTCATGATCCTGAACGTTGAATCTGAAGCTACACCAATCTTGCCCGCCATGTCCGTATTCCCAGTAAAAGAGGAATTATGTATAAGAAAGAATGGCTCCATACACATGGGCCATAGTAAATGCACCACTGTAATAAAATTCAGTGATCAAGGCAAGTCTACATTTAGAGCTTCTCGTCATTCCTACTTTATATGTGGCCAGACCGCATATATACGCCTACCTCTAGATTGGGATGGTACCTGTTACATAGCATTCCTCCTACCACCTGTTACATAGCATTCCTCCTACCACCTGTTTTCCTAGCTCCTCCTGATTATCATAGAAATACTCATTTAGTACACAATAGACAGCAGAGAGATCTCCCAATTGTCGATTACACTGAAACAGCTTGGGAAAAATACACAGATTTCAATAAAGGTTTCTTTCCCTATATAGGTACAGTTACCAATAGTAAGCTGATACGTAGATTAACCAGAACCCTTGAAGCAGTAGTGAACGAAACTATTTCCGCCTTAGGCAATTTAACAGAAGAGCAGTCTGCTATGCGGATTGTTGTGCTTCAAAATAGTCTTGTCCTTGACGTTATCCTGGCCGATAGGGGCGGAGCTTGTAGGGTCATCGGATCAAGCCATTGCATTTTTCATACCAGAAAATTCGCCATCTGTATATAAAGCCATAACTCGCCTTCATAAGATTGTAAGCCAGATACACCAGAATCCAGGCACCTGGACTTGGTCCGGTTGGTTTTGGAGTGTATTATCCACCTTTGGATGGAGGGTCCTATCCTTCCTAGGTATTGGCCTTCTCATACTATTCAGTTGCTGTCTATGCCTGCAATGTGGACCAGCGATTTGTGGTCTGTGTGCCACATCGTGTATTCCACATCAAGGTTTTCGCTCAAGATCCCGGAAGAAGAAAGAAGAAGAAATGATGCTCCATGAGCAAATCGATGGATTAATGAAGATTGATGTTTCTTGACGGGCAAGTAGGGGACAAGGAGGGAATGTGGAAATGTGGATTTCCCTGATCAGTTATGTCCCCTATCTTGGACCCCAACGGTTCTATGTGCATGTTACAAATACATGTATGTTCCCTTCAGTTCCAGTTTCGAAGACGCAAACACATGTGCGTCCACCGTTAACATGTCCTCTGTCAGATCCGCCATGAATGGGCTGGATATTCGATTCCTAAGTATGAAAGGCCACCGACTTTATATGGCTAAGTTACTCCATTTTTACAGTTCAGGCAAGTAGGCCCGATTCTGTCCTCAAAGCCTTTCCCTGCTCTCTGCCTCTGACAGCTTCAGCTTGAGCTTGCATCTGTGACCATGAACTTTGTCTCATTCTCTGCGCGGCTCACGAAGCCTGACATCAGCCTATTCTCTGCCAAGAGCTGTATTTCACCTTCGAATTATCTGCTTCCCCCTCAGCCGATGCATTCCTGCCTAGTAGCTTAAGTAAACATTCCTCCAGTTACCAAGCAAAAGGCCCGGTTTCTCTGCCCTCATGCAAGTAATTCATAGCCCTGTCACCATGGAATATTCCCATCCCCTTGCATCTCATATAGACACTTAGACGCTTGTACACGCACACACAGTCAGTATAGAATAGATTCTGTCCGAGAGCCCTTCCCTTGTGGATAACACAGTTCTTTAAACATAGGATATTAGATATGATTTGGGATTAGGTTGACATAACCCCAGACTTTTGTCTCCACATGTAGAGCTAAATGTCAAGTCCCCTTCACCCTCTAGTTGCACGTCTATCACACGTCATGCTGCTGCGCGCGCATCTCTGCCAAGTATTTCTGCTGACATTGCGAAATCATCTCCAGGTATCCACCCACACATGACAATTTACCCCTTATCATCAAGTGGACGCCCACATGGACGCCCACCTTCACGCCTACTTACACGCCCACATGCTCTTATCTCATTCTCTCTTGCTCTCTTGCTTACGTACAATTGAGAAATGTATATATACTGTACTCTGTGAATAATGTTTTGAGAATATCGAGAATACTTTTCAGCCCCGTCCAGATCCTTTTTGGTGATGGAGATATTCTCCCTTTGACTCGAGTTATTGGAATAAAGCCCTTTATGAATCTGATACCACAGACTCAGCCTCTTGCTTTATGCATGATCCTATTGATAATATTTAAAAATCTGAGAGCGTGATATTTTATTTACCACAATGTCACTCTTTCTAACTGTCGGATAGCATTACTGGCGCTGGGAGCGTCCGGGACGCGGACGGGCGCAGACGGGCTTGCCTCTGGCGCGCCTCTGGCGCGCCAACGGCGCGCCCGCTGCGCGCTGCGCGCTTGCATCAGGTGGTTTTAAATAGGTACACAACAGGCCTCCCAACCGCTAGAGCGCCTCGCAAAATGGCGGCAGGTAGTGGCACACTAGCAGGATACCACACCCAAGATGGCGGCGCTGGAAGAAAGCAAAGATCGTCACGCTAAAGCAGCGTGTGTGAGTTGGTTTTATAGTGCGAGTAAGAGAGGTGCTATAGAACACACAGATTGTAAGGTACGTTTACAAGTTTTACAAAGTTAAAATACACATTTCAAAACAAAGGAGTAAAAATCGCGCCACACGGCGCTCTGACTAAACAGAGTGAGAAGCACACAAACACTCGTTCTGCCACTTGCTGATGGCCTCAGTCAATTAGGCTGCGCGCTTGCATCAGGTGGTTTTAAATAGGTACACAGCAGGCCTCCCAACCGCTAGAGCACCTCGCAAAATGGCGGCAGGTAGTGGCACAGTAGCAGGATACCACACCCAAGATGGCGGCGCTGGAAGAAAGCAAAGATCGTCACGCTAAAGCAGCGTGTGTGAGTTGGTTTTATAGTGCGAGTAAGAGAGGTGCTATAGAACACACAGATTGTAAGGTACGTTTACAAGTTTTACAAAGTTAAAATACACATTTCAAAACAAAGGAGTAAAAATCGCGCCACACAGCGCTCTGACTAAACAGAGTGAGAAGCACACAAACACTCGTTCTGCCACTTGCTGATGGCCTCAGTCCACAAATGGATCTCTGCTCTTGAGAGTGCCTGTAAAGTACAAAGGGTCCCAGTAGAGCAGTGGGCAGCAATCCTGTGGCTCTCCTTTGCAGACAAAGGAAGAGACAAGCTCCTCTCTGTAAGAGAAGAGGATTCAGATGATTATTATATCTTGAGAGATGCTTTAATAGATGGGTTTGGCTTAACCACTGATCAATACAGACTTAAGTTCAGAGATACCCAAAAAGCACAGAATCAAGACTGGGTAGATTTTGTTGATTGTGCTACCAAGGCACTGGAAGGTTGGTTAACTGGCAGTAAAGTAAATGATTACCAAGGATTGTATAATCTCATAATGAGGGAGCAGATTCTTAATAATTGTCAGAACCAGCTCTTACATCAGCACCTGGTGCACTCAGATCTGACCTCTCCCCAAGAATTGGGAAAGAAGGCAGACAAATGGGTCAGAACCAGGATTAAGCAGAAGGTCCAGCCCTTGGGGGGTACAACTAAAAAGGAAGATGCCAAGAACTCTGAGAAGGGTGGGGAAAAGGGAAAGGACCAGCAGTCTTCAACAGGCCCCCAAAATTCTGCATCTGAGAATACCCAAGCTACTAAAGCTAAACAACCAAGGAAGCCATGGTGTAAATTCTGTAAACAGAAAACCCATTGGACTTCAGATTGTAATAAGGCCAAAGACTCCAATAGTACCACACCTGCCCCTAAGGCACCTGCTCCCCCTAGTCCAGCTATAGGTGGTGGTACACAGAACAAGGGTATAGTAGGGTTGACCCTGGGATCTGGAGAGGATTCTGGCCTAGTCAGAACTCCTACTCAGGCTGTTCTAGTTTGTGATGGGGACCTGTCCCTGTTTGTGAGCCCCAGTGGTCTGGGCAAATACAGACAACAGCCAAAAATAAATGGAAGGGAGTCACTAGCTTACAGGGATACAGGGGCCAGTGTCACCATGGTGACTAAGGACCTTGTGGACCCTAGCCAGATCATACTTGGGGAAATTTACCAAGTGACCAATGCAAGCAACGTTAGTACTGACCATGCTCTAGTAGTTGTGAACTTCTCCTGGGGAGGGGTAACTGGCCTCAAGAAAGTTGTGGTGAGTGCAGACCTACCTGTTGAATGTTTACTAGGGAATGATTTGGAGACCTCAGCATGGGCTGAGGTGGAGCTAAGTACCCATGCAGCAATGTTGGGTATACCAGCAGAAGTGTTTGCCCTAACCTGGTCAAAAGCAAAGCTGACAGGAACTGAACAGAAATTGAAACCTGGAAAAATGGACCAAGGACCTTCCAAGAGGAGGAGTAGCAGAGGTAAGGCAGAGCCTTCCCCCAGGATCAGTCTGTAGAGACTCTTTTAGCAGAAGAGAATCTAGTTCCTGAAGAAGGAACTGCCTCAGATGAACTGGAACCTGATCAGGTTGAGTTCTTGGGGGCAGGGGGACCTTCTAGGGCAGACTTGAGCCTGGAGCAGCAGAGCTGCCCCACTCTTGAACCCCTCAGACAGCAAGCTGCTGCTGAGTCTGCAGGGAATGCCAGTGGGACCCATAAGATTTATTGGGATGAAGGGCTCCTTTACTCTGAGGGTCGAGACCCCAAGCCTGGTGCAGCCAGGAGGTTGGTCATACCTCAAAAGTTTAGGGGCTTCCTGCTCACACTGGCCCATGATATTCCCCTAGCAGGACACCTGGGCCAAAACAAGACTTGGGACAGAATGGTCCCTCACTTTCATTGGCTCCAGATGAGTGAAGACTGTAAGAGCTTTTGCAGCTCTTGCATTTCCTGTCAAGCCAGTGGCAAGGCAGGTAAATCCACAAAGGCCCCCCTGATACCATTGCCTGTGGTGGGGGTGCCCTTTGAGCGGGTGGGGATTGACATTGTTGGTCCCCTACACCCACCAACAGCATCTGGGCACAGGTTCATTCTAGTGGTAGTGGATCATACCACTAGATACCCAGAAGCTATTCCACTTAGGACCATCACAGCCCCTGTGGTGGCAAGGGCCCTCCTGGGAGTCTTTTCCAGGGTGGGTTTTCCTAAGGAGGTATTTTCTGACAGAGGTACAAACTTTATGAGTAGTTACCTCAAGGCAATGTGGAAGGAGTGTGGGGTTAACTATAAGTTCACCACCCCTTACCATCCTCAATGCAATGGCCTTATTGAGAGATTCAACAAGACCTTAAAGGGTATGATCAAAGGGCTCCCAGAAAAGCTTAGGCGAAAATGGGATGTCCTTCTGCCCTGCCTTCTCTTTGCATACAGAGAGGTGCCACAAAAGGGGGTTGGTTATAGCCCCTTTGAACTTTTGTTTGGCCATCCTGTTAGAGGGCCACTCTGTCTAGTGAAGGAGGGATGGGAGCAACCTCTCAAACCCCCTAAGCAGAACATAGTGGACTATGTACTTGGTCTCCGCTCCAGGATGGCTGAGTACATGAAGAAAGCAACTAAAAACCTGGAGGCAAATCAGGAATTACAGAAAGCCTGGCATGACCAAAAGGCTGTACTGGTGGTGTACCAGCCAGGACAGAAGGTATGGGTGTTGGAGCCAGTGGCCCCAGCAGCTCTCCAAGATAAGTGGAGTGGACCCCACACCATTTTGGAGAAAAAGGGAGAGGTTACCTACTTGGTAGACCTTGGCACTCCCAGAAGTCCCCAAAGGGTACTTCATGTCAATAGGTTGAAAGCATATGTGGACAGGGCTGACATGGGCTTGCTCATGGCAACAGATGAGGGACAGGAGGAAGAGAGTGACCCTCTCCCAGACCTGCTCTCTCAGAACCCTGACGATGGGTCAGTTGATGGAGTAGCCTTGGCAGGCAGCCTCACTGACCAGCAGCAAACAGACTGTAGACAGGTTCTTCAGTCTTACAGACATATGTTTTCTCCACGTCAGACCCCCTGGTGTACTCATGAAGTGGACACTGGGGACAGTCTGCCTGTCAAGAATAAAATCTACAGGCAACCTGACCATGTCAGGGACTGCATAAGGACAGAAGTCCAAAAGATGTTGGAGTTGGGAGTGATTGAGCCCTCAGATAGCCCTTGGGCTAGCCCAGTAATCCTAGTACCAAAACCTCACATCCAGGATGGTAAGAGAGAGATGAGGTTCTGTGTCGACTACAGGGGACTCAATGAAGTCACTAAGACTGATGCACACCCAATTCCCAGAGCAGATGAGCTCATAGATAGATTGGCCTCAGCCAAATATCTGAGCACATTTGATCTGACAGCTGGCTACTGGCAGATAAGGTTAGCTGAGTCTGCAAAAGCCCAAACTGCATTTTCTACCCCTGGTGGGCATTATCAATTTATTGTGATGCCCTTTGGTTTGAAAAATGCACCTGCCACTTTTCAAAGGTTGGTGAACCAAGTCCTCTCAGGCCTGGAAGACTTTAGTGCAGCATATCTAGATGATATTGCTGTCTTTAGCTCCACCTGGGAAGATCACCTGATCCACCTGAGGAAAGTTTTGGAATCCCTGCAAAAGGCTGGGCTCACTATCAAGGCTACTAAGTGCCATATAGGGCAGAGTCAGGTTGTGTACCTTGGTCACCTTGTAGGTGGAGGCCAGGTTCAACCCCTTCAGAGCAAAATCCAGACCATCATGGACTGGGTTGCTCCAACCACCCAGACTCAGGTTCGAACTTTCTTGGGCCTGACTGGTTACTATAGGAGGTTTGTAAAGGGATATGGATCCATTGTGACCCCCTGATGCCCAAAAAGGTTCAGTGGACTGTCAGCTGTCAGAAAGCTTTTGATGACCTAAAACAGGCAATGTGCTCTGCTCCAGTGCTCCAAAGCCCCAACTACTCCAAAGAATTCATAGTTCAAACTGATGCTTCAGAGGTGGGGGTCGGTGCTGTGTTATCACAACTGAATGAGGAGGGCCAGGATCAACCAGTAGCTTTTATTAGCAGAAGGTTGACCCCCAGAGAGAAACGTTGGTCAGCTATAAAGAGGGAGGCCTTTGCTGTGGTCTGGGCCTTGAAGAAGCTGAGGGCATACTTGTTTGGCACGGTGGTTAGTCTAAATATCGAGTTTTAAATTTCGACCTACAAGTATATCGAGTTGTTAATATCGTAGGTAAAGAATATCGAAGTCAAGAATATCGATGGACAGAATATCGACCCCAAGGCAAGTATTATCGAAGTTAATAATATCGAAGTCATTAATATAGATGTAAGTAATATCGTAACCAAAAATTTCGATGTCAATAATATCGATATTTTATTAGTGTAATGTATTTTAATATGTATTTTATTTGTATGTTAAAGATAATTGTAATGTATTTTAATACATTTAAAAATAAATGTTTAGAGATTAATAATTATTTAAAATATAATTTAGCGTTTTAGTATCAGAGCGGGTTGTGGGTTTATAGGGGAATAGGGTGGGAAGTAATTTAATTATAATTAATTAATTAATATGTATTGTTTAATTGGTATCTATGATTAATTAATTGTTAATTAATTACTAATTGTAAATTAAATATATTAATTGATTAATTAATTGTTAATTAATTATTAATTGTAAATTAATTTTATTAATTGGTTAATTATATAAGTTATAATTAGTTTAATATTAATATTTATTTATCGGTATTTTTAATTAATTAATTGTTAATTACTAATTAATTGATTTATTTTTATTAAGTGATTAATTGATGATTAAATTAATTATGTGAATTTTTATGTGTAGTGGGTTGTGGGTTTATAGGGGAATAGGGTGGGATGTAATTAAATTCAAATAATTACTGATAATTTTTATTTATTTGCAATTAATAATAATTGTTAATTAATTATTAATTGGTAATTAATTGTTATTAGTACGTTAAATATAGTAAATATAAATAATTTATTATTTCATGTTATTTGTTGTTATTGCTAATTAATGTATTAATAATTAATAATTAATTTGTGAAAAATTTATTTTGGTAGTTAATATGTATAAATTAGTAAATAATAAGTATATTAATTATAAAGAATGTATTATTAATTGTAAATAATAGATAAACTGATATTTAAATGTATTGTGTATTTTGTATGTGTAGTGTGTTGTGTGTTAAAGGGGGAATAGTGTGGGTTGTAATTTAAAGTTATTTATATAAATATTTATTTTAAATAATTGGTATTTAATAATAAATATTTTGTAAATTAATTATTAATATGCAATTTTTTTATAACTAATTATTTAATTGGTTATTATGTTTATAGAATCCCTATGCTATCCAGTGCTTTCCCAACTGTTTTACTATCTGGAGTAGGAATAGTAATTTTTACCCCTACGCTATCCAGCGCTTTTCCTACTGTTGCACTCTCTGGAGTTGGAATAGTAATTTTTACCCCTACGCTATCCAGCGCTTTCCCTACTGTTTCACTTACTGGAGTGGGAATAGTAATTTGTACCCCTACGCTATCCAGCGTTTTCACTGCTGTTGCACTCTCTGGTGTGGGAATAGTAATTTTCACCCCTATGGTATGCAATGTTTTCTCTACTGTTGCACTCATTGGAGTGGGAATAGTAATTTTTACTCCTAAGCTATCCAGCGTTTTCACTACTGTTGCACTCTCTGGAGTGGGAATAGTAATTTTTACCCCTACGCTATCCAACGCTTTCCCTACTGTTGGACTCACTGGAGTGGGAATAGTAATTTTTACTCCTACGCTATCCAACGTTTTCCCTACTATTGCACTCTCTGGAGTTGGAATAGTAACTTTTTTCCCTACGCTATCCAACACTTTCCCTACTGTTGCACTCTCTAGAGTGGGAATAGTAATTTTTACCCTTACGCTATCCAACGCTTTCCCTACTATTGCACTCTCTGGAGTTGGAATAGTAATTTTTACCCCTACGCTATCCAGCGCTTTTCCTACTGTTGCACTCTCTGGAGTTGGAATAGTAATTTTTACCCCTACGCTATCCAGCGCTTTCCCTACTGTTTCACTTACTGGAGTGGGAATAGTAATTTTTACCCCTACGCTATCCAGCGCTTTCCCTACTGTTTCACTTACTGGAGTGGGAATAGTAATTTGTACCCCTACGCTATCCAGCGTTTTCACTACTGTTGCACTCTCTGGAGTGGGAATAGTAATTTTTACCCCTACGCTATCCAACGCTTTCCCTACTGTTGGACTCACTGTAGTGGGAATAGTAATTTTTACTCCTACGCTATCCAACGTTTTCCCTACTATTGCACTCTCTGGAGTTGGAATAGTAATTTTTTTCCCTACGCTATCCAACACTTTCCCTACTGTTGCACTCTCTGGAGTGGGAATAGTAATTTTTACCCTTACGCTATCCAACGCTTTCCCTACTATTGCACTCTCTGGAGTTGGAATAGTAATTTTTACCCCTACGCTATCCAGCGCTTTCCCTACTGTTTCACTTACTGGAGTGGGAATAGTAATTTGTACCCCTACGCTATCCAGCGTTTTCACTACTGTTGCACTCTCTGGAGTGGGAATAGTAATTTTTACCCCTACGCTATCCAACGCTTTCCCTACTGTTGGACTCACTGGAGTGGGAATAGTAATTTTTACCACTATGCTATCCAATGGTTTCCCTACTGTTGCATTCTCTGTAGTTGGAATAGTAATTTTTTTCCCTACGCTATCCAACACTTTCCCTACTGTTGCACTCTCTGGAATGGGAATAGTAATTTTTACCCTTACGCTATCCAACGCTTTCCCTACTATTGCACTCTCTGGAGTTGGAATAGTAATTTTTACCCCTACGCTATCCAACGCTTTCCCTACTGTTGCACTCTTTGGAGTTGGAATAGTAATTTTTACCCCTACGCTATCCAACGTTTTCCCTACTGTTGCACTCTCTGGAGTGGGAATAGTAATTTTTACCTTTACGCTATCCAACACTTTCCCTACTATTGCACTCTCTGGAGTTGGAATAGTAGTTTTAACCCTACGCTATCCAACGCTTTCCCTACTGTTGCACTCTTTGGAGTTGGAATAGTAATTTTTACCCCTACGCTATCCTACATTATCCTTACTGTTGTTTTTCTTGGAGTTGGACTAGTAGTTTTATTGTGTCTGATATTTAATATGTTTTGTATTATTTTTGCTATTGTAATATATCATTAATAATAAAAAATATTCACATTAAAAATATTGAAATATTATTTGCTATATGTAATTATTAAATATTTATTAATGTTATTGTTTTATGTGTATAGATGTATTGGTAATTTTTTAAAACATTTAATAATTGATACGTTACAGAAATTATTATTAAAATTAATTATTAAGTAAGTATATATATTATATATTATATGTATATGTTTAATTAAAGTTTTATTAAATTATATATATTAATTATACATTTTAAATATTATACAATATATTTAATTATGTTTATTTAATTTCTAAGTATAATTTGGTTTATTTTACATATATTTTTAAAGTAAAAGAAAAACGATATTTTTCATAACGATATTTTTGACATCGATATTTAATTTGATATTTTTGTACTTACCATGTTGTAGATAGGATGTCGATATTCTTGACATCGATATTTTTGTTGCGATATATTTGTAGGTCGATTTTCTGTCTGTCGAAATTATTTCATACAACCGTTTGGCACTCACTTCATTGTTCAAACAGACCATAAGCCCCTCCTATGGCTAAAACAGATGAAGGGTGAAAACCCCAAACTACTCAGGTGGTCCATTTCCCTACAGGGGATGGACTATACAGTGGAACATAGACCTGGGAGCAACCATGCCAATGCAGATGGCCTCTCCAGATATTTCAACTTAGAACATGAAGACTCAACTGGTCAAGGTTAGTTTAATGTCCCTGCATTTGGGGGGGTGTTATGTAGGAGAGTGGCATCGACTGCATAGTTACCCCCAACTTTTTGCTGATGTTTTGACTGTTTTTATGACTTTAGCCAGGCTGTGGCCCTGCTATCCAGGACCCCAGCCTATCTGCTTCCTCTGTTAAACGATGTGAGTACCCTAGGTACTAACCAATCGGATGCTGAGGGTGCCCTGACAGTCCCTTGTAGATGGTACCCTAGGTACCCAGGGCATGGGTCCCTCAGTAGGCCTACCAGGGCTGCAGCACTTATTGTGCCACCCTGGGACAGCCACACAAACTGACACCACCAGACCACTACTGTAGTCTGGGTAAGGTGGTGCTAGCATCCCTTACAGGGATATAGGTACCCTATCTCCCACCCCAATACAACACATGTACTCTCATGGGTCACCCCTATGGCAGGCCTTGCTAATCCTACAAGGCAGGGTGCTGAGGTATGTGTGAGGGGGGACCCCTACATGAGTAGGGCCTCCCTGCAACCTTCGTAAAATCATTGCTGGGTTGTTTGTAGTGTAGCCATACCATATACTCTTAACCGCAGTCTATCGCGATAACGCAATAACTTGAGAATGGCTACACAGAACCATATCGTGTTTGGTGTCAAACATGTAGGAATCATACCCCCTGTCCAGCCATGGGCATGAGGGTATGATTCCCCCCTGCTAGAGGGGCGATATGGGAAAAGCGGCAGAATTTAGACACTAATTTAAAAGTGCACATGTAGTACAAAATGGCTACTACCCGCCACCCACACGACTCTGGCTGGCTGTTGCTGGGGAAAACCCCAGCCTCGCCAGCTGGACAATAGGGCTCCTGTGGCAGGGAGGTGCCAGCATCTCCCCAGACAGGATAATGTGGATTGGAACAGGGTGGGTGCACCAAATGTCCTTTCAGAGTTGCACGTAGGCAGCTGCAGAGCCCTCATTCTGCATACACCGCTTGGAACCGGTTCAGGGGCATCCTGCCCTTTGCCCAGGTGGGAAACACACAAAGGGGAGAGGGTGTAGCCACCCTTTCCTGCCTCACCACTCATTGATGGGCACTACTCTGGACACTCCCCTAATCTTGGGGATAAAGGAGAATAACGTGGCCCCAGAGCCTCAGATTAATCTTGAACTTTACACTCTTGACCTTCGACTTGCTGCTGCCCAGCTGACAGAAGAAATCTCCCTTGGGATAAAGGAGTTATCCCCCTGCTTGGCAGGCACCTGAAACACTGCAAGTGACCCGGTTGGAACCTCGCTGCTCCTATGGACTTCGACGACTTCCAGCACCCTTGAGGTGGGTTTCCTAAGCATCCCAGAGGCCAGTGAGTGTGCACAGCAAACCTGTGTGCCATGGACTGCGTGGGTGCCGAGATTCTCAATACCCCAGGACACCAGCCACCTCTTGCGTAGCACACGACCCTGACCAGTGGGGAAGTTGTGCTTTGGCCCATTATTGAGCCAACCACCATGCAGCATCCGTGCCAAAGATCAGTGCCCTAGCCCCCTCCGGTGGCCCGTGGGCTCCCTTTTACGCACTCCATTTTGCTGCCTTCCACGGTCCCTTGTCTCTTGACTTGTGGGCCCGAGCGGAGGACAATCTCAACAACGAAGAGTTCCCCTGGTTTCTCCAGGCCTGCTCTACAGTCTCTCCAAAGGAGACCTCTCACAGACCTTGTGGGTCTGCACCAGTAGCTGATTTGTTCATCTTGCGTGGGTTGCGGTTGCCAAGGCTTAGTGGATCCAATCCAGACACTAGTACAGCAGCTACCCTCATCCCACTTGGGACAGTCACCCTCCCGAAGCTGGCCTTCCTTGAAGCCTCCCGGAGACCGTGGCTGCAGATCCAAGCTACACCTCTTTCCACTTGAAGCACCCGACATTGAAGGGCTCTTTGCTTTGAGCTCCCTGGTCACTGTGCCGTGACCCAGACTCTGTCCCCTCTGCTTTCAGGTTCTTCTCTTCAACTTCTACAACTTCAATCTTCACGGCATCATCGATGCTTTTGGCTAGCAGCACTTTTGAACATTTTCCCATTGAAAATCAGCCAGCGACCCGACATCGAAAACAACCTATGCACCCGGCTTCCCTGGGGCAGGTAACAGTGGTACCTCGGTACTCTCGTGGTAGTGGGCTCCTCAAAAGCTTAAGTCTAAAGTTTTAACTTTATACTCCTGCTAGAAGTGACTTTAATCTGTGTAAATCAAACCGCGACATTCTCCATAGGCTTTAATAGAGATCCCGATAGCAGCTATTTCCACTGCACGCGCCTCCCGTGGGTCCCCTTCCTCATAACCTGGGGTGGATTCTTAAGGGGCCAGCGATCCTAAATGCCCTAGGCATTGTCTGTAGAATTGTCGTGGTTCTTATACTACTTTTTTGATATATGGTTTGGTCCCCCCCTGGGGCCCTGTGATTCCTGTGCTATTTATTGTGTTTATAAATGCTTGTTTGAATTGTAACTTTGCCACTAGCCTCATAAAGAGATTGCGGGATTCTGTCTAGAATAAATACATATATTTTATATATATACCTGTGTGGGCTACTCTTTCATTTGGTTATTCAAGAGGTTATTATGGTAAAACAATAAGCTTAACACTCCTTCAAGACTTAGCCTGAAGGCTGCTCTCCACAGCTACCACTAGGATAGCTTTCTTTAAAGGTTGTCTTAAACCTATCATCAATAAGAGTCGAATTGGACTGGTGCAAGGTGTCCCTATAACTAGGAGACAGCATATGCCAGGCCAACTTCTCACAGATAAGTTTAGTTCAGGCTCAGCATCACTGCTTTCCACCATAAGGCTGGCTACCTCTTCCACACTCATCTGCTTGGGCCTGGGTTGGTGGGTTGGGCCCACTGATGTGGAGGTGCTGCCCCCAGCTTGGCCCCCGACACCGCTGCTGCAGCCGTCATTTTTGGTGTACCAAAAAAGGTTTTGGGAGGCACACCAGACTTAAGTAACACTTCCTTCTTCTTCTGTTCCATCTTCTCCATGGCAACTTTCTTGGTACTGGAGGACCTGCTACCTGCTTTCTTTGGGGGCATCTTCAACAGATGTCAAAACAGCACTCAGTTGCACAAGTTGCAGAGATGCCTGGTCAGGTCACTCACACGTCACGTTGTGTACAGCAGCAGGACGTCGGTCTGGCACCACAACGGTGGATGATGATGACACACCTCCTCTGTCTTTTGTGCACCTAAATGCAAAAAAAGCCAGAAGAACATCAGTCAAAAGATCCATAGTATAATATATAACTTATTAGTGTCTGGTGGGTGGTCACAATTGTTAAATTTTATGAAGTCAGTGAACAACAACAGTATAGCCAGCCATTAAGAGACTGACAAGGCCATGGATCCTGTTGTATTTGTACTGTGTACACTCAGGAAGAAGAATAGCAAAGAACAAAAACATAAATGTAGTCTAGCCTGTTTGCCTTAATAAAAATGTGTGCATCTTATGGGATGGATGCAGCATCAGGGAGCAACAACAACGAACATATACACAAAAACTAAAAGCATTTATTTACAACACCCAAAAAGTGAAATCTACCCCCGTAAAAAAGTAAAGGCCACATTTTACAATTCAATCCAAAGCCATACATGATGTTGAAATTTAACGCACAACACAAAAACTGTTGTTTAAATTCCATGTACCCGTGATGATTGATGAGTAGTACCCCTGGGCCTACTGTACGACTAGGCCACAAGCTTGGAGGCCTATGCAAAAAGCACAATGCCTGCCTCCACAAAATGGCCGCCACACATGTTATGTTATGTTATGTTATGTTAAAATTTTATTTCTATAGCGCACGGCTACTCCAGAGGAGTGTCCCGGCGCTTTATCGGGGCAGCTCAGTAAAAAAACATAACATCATAAAACAGACAGCGAACAAGAGAAAAAGAAACATCCTAAAGGTTAAAAAGCCAAGTCTTAAGGCCCTTCCTAAACAAAAGGAGATTAGAGGAAGACCGTAGGTCCAAAGGCAAGGAGTTCCATAACTGAGGGGCCCTCAAACTAAAAGAGCGTCCCCCAGTGCGAGCCTTCCTCACTCGAGGAACCACAGCCAAAAACAAAGATTCCGACCGCAGTGATCTAACTGGGTGGTAGAAAGCCAATCTCCGTTGTAGGTACTTTGCTCCGGCGCCAAATAGCGCTTTATGCGCCAAGGTCAGTGCTTTAAACATAATCCGCTTCCGGATGGGCAACCAATGAAGCGATCGCACCAGACCCGAGGCTCTCGCTCGCCTATGGAGACCAAAAATAGCACGAGCCGCGGAGTTCTGCACAACCTGCAGCCTCTGAACAAGATAGTCCGGAAGACCTACATAGAGGACGTTCGCATAGTCCAGTCTGGAGCCTATTAAGGCTTGCACAGTGATCTTTCTATGCTCTTCTGTTAGCATAGGCAGGAACTTCCGGAGCATCTTAAGTATGCCAAAGCAGGTGCCCGCCAGGCCAAGAATATGTGATCTCAGCGACAGATTATTATCAACCTTCGCTCCCAGATTTTTTGCCACAAGCGATGCCTGGGCAGGGGGACACATATCTATTGGCCACCAGGCCTGCCAATCAGGGTCAAGAGAGCAGCCGAAGAACAGCACCTCCGATTTGTTGGAGTTTGCTTTAAGGCTGTTCCGCTGGAACCAGCTGAAGACCATCTCCAGGCAACCCCGGATGTTCTCTCCATCAAAAGCCTGATCTTTTCCACACGTGAAGAGCAATTGAGTATCATCCGCGTAGGATACGATCTGAGCCCCAAAGGACTCCACCAGTGCCGCCAAAGGTGTCATAAAGATGTTGAACAGAGTCGGGCTCAACACAGAACCCTGTGGAACGCCGACTCCCAGTGGCGGCATCTCGGCGGAGCTCGGGGAGGCCCAGACCGTTTGTCGGCGGCCCTCGAGAAAAGATGTAAACCAATTGAACACCGTCCCCCTCAGACCGATGTCGTAAAGTCTGGAGAGGAGCACCTCATGGGGGACGGTGTCAAAGGCCGCCGACAGATCCAGCATGACAAGCATGGCCCTTCCTCCAGAATCCAGTGTCTCCCTGATGATCTCTGACACTTCCAGAAGTGCCGTCTCCGTACTTAAGTTAGGGCGGAAGCCGGACTGCGATGGGTGAAACAGGTCATTGGATTCGAGAAAGCTAGAGATAACGCCATGCACATGCTTCTCCGTGATCTTAGCCAAGGCCGGCAGAAGGGAAATCGGCCTATGCAAAGGTTGGTCGCACACCTGTAGCCTGTAGTTAGCCAAAACCTCAGAGTCCAACCTAGGCTTTTTGAGGAGGGGGATCACCATAGCCCTTTTCCAGGGCAGCGGGACCCTCCCCTCCCTCAAAGACAGATTCACCAAAGAGTTGACCAATGGGTTAACCACGGCCGCCATCTTGGCCAAAAATTTGGCTGGACAGGAATCTAATGGCGAACCCGATTTAAGATTGGCCAAAAGAGCTAGGGAGACATCAGCGGAGACAGATGGAAACTCAGCAAGAACCACACCCTGCGTGGACGGGGAAGATAATCCGGCCTTCAAACTAGAACACACTTCCGCAGACCTCACTGGGAAAGAGTCCTGGATAGACTTTATCTTATCCGTGAAAAATTTGGCAAGATCACAGACCCAAAGCTCCGATGGAACACTATGGGACACGTTGGATCTGGGAGCCGTAAACTCCCTCACCACAGTAAAGATCTCTTTACAAGAGTTAGAGGCAGCCTCAATCCTCCTGGCCAGATAATCCTTTTTCTCACGGAGAATATCCTGATGATAGGATTTGATCATTGTCCTGTAAGCCAGTCTGGCCTCTGGATCCTAGTGGAGGCGCCATGCCCTCTCCGCCACCTTACACTGGGCACGGGTGGCACACAGTGCCTCAGTGAACCACGGAGCTGAAACCCTCTTAGCCGTGTCCCGAGGGGCCATTGCGGGGGCCAGATCATTCAACCTCTCCAGCAACCACCCCTGCAAGGACTCCACATCCTGCTCTAAATCCCCTGAAAGAGGGCAAGGATGGTCCATAGCGGCCTGAGCCAGCAACTCAGGAGTGACTCTATGCAGAGCCCTTCGAGCAGAGCCATGCTGTCTAGGGGCGCTGTTGGGTAATTTTTCGCTACCCAGTACACAGAAACTGGCCAGCCTGTGGTCAGTCCAGAGCACCGGAAGGAGCTCAACGTCAACGAGAGGGACCGAGGAAAAAACCTGATCTAAAGTATGTCCCTTGTCGTGTGTGGAACCAACAAGAAAAGGGACGAGACCAAGAGGGGCCGTAATGTCAAGCAGTTTTTTCACATCCGGATCATCGCCGACATCCATATGAAAATTAAAATCTCCCGCCAGAAGACAGTGCTGCGCACTCAAAGCCATGCCAGAAATGGCCCCCTGGAGGTCGTCAAAAAATGAGCCCGCTGGTCCAGGAGATCTATATACCAACAGCCCTTTCAAGGCTTGATGCGGGGTCAGTCTGATAGTGAAGGCAAGGGATTCGGATCCTGCAATGGTATCCAAAGAAGAAATAGAGCAAGTAGCTGACTTTTTCACTACTACCGCCACCCCTCCTCCCCTGCCTTTCACTCTATCTTGACGAAAGATGTTATAATCTGAAGGAATTGCCGCCATAATGTGCGGATTGGACGTCGCCCCAACCAAGTTTCTGTCAGCAGGAGACAAAGTGGTTTTTCTCTGACAAGGAGATCAAAGATCTCCAAGACGTGCTTACCTACCGATCTCGTATTAAGCATTAAGCAGATGCTCAGGCCACCCACCACAAATAACCAAAGTGATTACAAATGACAGAAACAGGAAGTTGTAGTCTCTGTGGGACTTACTTCCTCTCTCAAAATTATTTTTAAAAAAATAAGAGCTTCTCCGTGCTCCAAAACTACAGCTCAATGACAACCTGAGTAGTTTTTTTAGCAAAATGCACAAAATCAGCGTTTTTTAGAAGGATATATGTTGCTCGCGAGATATTGTTTGCGAGATTGCAAATGCTGCGTGTTCGGGATCGCGAACTGTACAAAAAGGCTTTATCGCGTGCGCGAACACGCATATTGAGAGCGCGAAAATGACGAAAAATGTAAGTCCGCGTTGTCGCGCTGTGCAGAGTTACCAAAAGTACGCGAGCTAAATCCCTAGGGTTACCTACTGGCTAAAACGCCCTATTTATTTAACACACACCCAAAAAATGCTATTCCACCCCAAAAAAACACCTTTTGCAATAAAATCCAAATCCAAAGCCATCCATGGTGTAAAAAAAAAAAATCAACAGACAACACAAACTGTAAATTTAACTAACGCACCAAAGATTTGAGGCTGACTACCTCTGGGTCTACTGGCAGACTAGGCCACAAGCTTGGACCAGAATGGCAAAAGCAAGCACACTGCTTGGATGGCTCCACAAAATGTCCGCCACACACCCACAACAACAAGAAATGGAAGACAGTCAATGTACGCCTATGGCAAAAGCACAATGCCTGCCTTCCTAAAATGGCCGCCACACACATGCTCAGGCCACCCACCACAAATAACCAAAAAGTGATTACAAAGGACAGGAACAGGAAGTTGTAGTGTCTGTGGAACTTACTTCCTCTCATAAAAATATTTTCAAAAAAATAAAAGCTTCTCCGTGCTCCGAACCTACAGCTGAATGACAACCTGAGGAGTTTTTTTAGCAAAATGCACAAAAAAAGTGTTTTCGAGAAGGATTTATGTTGCTCACGAGATATTGTTTGCCAGATTGCAAATGCTGCGTGTTCGGGATCGCTAACTGTACAAAAGGGCTTTATCGCGTGCGCGAACACGCATATTGAGAGCGCGAAAATGACGAAAAATGTAAGTCCGCGTTGTCGCGCTGTGCAGAGTTACGAAAAGTACGCGAGCTGAATTCCTAGGGTTACCTACTGGCTAAAAATCCCTATTTATTTAACACACACCCAAAAAATGCTATTTCACCGCAAAAAACACCTTTTGCAATAAAATCCAAAGACATCCATGGTGTAAAAAAAATAAAAATCAACAGACAACACAAACTGTAAATTTAAATAACGCACCAAAGATTTGAGGCTGACTACCTCTGGGCCTACTGGCAGACTAGGCCACAAGCTTGGAACAGAATGGCAAAAGCAAGCACACTGCTTGGATGGCTCCACAAAATGGCCACCACACACCCACAACAACAAGAAATGGAAGACAGTCAATGTACGCCTATGGCAAAAGCACAATGCCTGCCTTCCTAAAATGGCCGCCACACACATGCTCAGGCCACCCACCACAAATAACCAAAAAGTGATTACAAAGGACAGGAACAGGAAGTTGTAGTGTCTGAGGAACTTACTTCCTCTCATAAAAATATTTTCAAAATAATAAAAGCTTCTCCGTGCTCGAACCTACAGCTGAATGACAACCTGAGGAGTTTTTTTAGCAAAATGCGCAAAACCAGCGTTTGAGAAGGATTTATGTTGCTCGCGAGATATTGTTTGCCAGATTGCAAATGCTGCGTGTTCGGGATCGCGAACTGTACAAAAGGGCTTTATCGCGTGCGCGAACACGCATATTGAGAGCGCGAAAATGACGAAAAATGTAAGTCCGCGTTGTCGCGCTGTGCAGAGTTACCAAAAGTACGCGAGCTGAATCCCTAGGGTTACCTACTGGCTAAAAAGCCCTATTTATTTAACACACACCCAAAAAATGCTATTCCACCCCAAAAAAACACCTTTTTGCAATAAAATCCAAAGCCATCCATGGTGTAAAAAAAAGAAATCAACAGACAACACAAACTGTAAATTTAAATAACGCACCAAAGATTTGAGGCTGACTACCTCTGGGCCTACTGGCAGACTAGGCCACAAGCTTGGAACAGTCAATGTAAGCCTATGGCAAAAGCACAATGACTGCCTTCGCAAAATGGCCGCCACACACATGGCCAGGAGGACACAACAACAACAAGCATAAGCCAAGGGGAACAAAGAAAAGAAATGCAGGCCTTTATGGAAAAAGAGGCACAGACTACTAAACTACCACCACAAAATTGCCACAAGCCACATGGGCACTCACAGTCACAACAGGCCATGGAAAACAATGAACTGAAGCAGGCCTATAATATATGACCGGACAAAGGAGGCCTGCTAAACAACACAGCTTTAATACAAAAATGAAAATCAACAGGGCTACGAAAGGATTGGAAAGAAGTTACACATCAAGCACACACATCCAACAAAGGTATTTCACACACACACACCAACAGTGAATAACACCACAGCCACATTTAGCATTTCAAATAATCCTATGCCATCCATGCCCTACATGATGTTGAAAATTCTACAGATACCACGAAACATGGACCCATAGGTACCCTACTGTCTGAAATTGCAGAGAAAAACAAACTAGGCCCCTATTGAAAGCACAGGCCACCCGCGACAACAATAATTTTAAAAAACAATCAAAACCCAGAAAAATGTAGGTAATACAAGCCCCAATGAAACAAACACACCAATTCTCCAACTTACTTGTAGTAAATTAAATCTCAAATCAAAAAGTCCTCAAATAAATCCAATCCAATGGTATGATGCAGCAGACAGACACAAAAAGTGATCCTTCCAGCTCCAAATCCAAATGAAAGTGAACAGCACATGCACAAAGCACTGGGAGGAGCCTGCTGGACAGGAACAGTAAGTTGTAGACTCAGGGGCACTTCCTTCCTCTTGAAAAAAAGAGTTAAAAAAATTAAAGGACTCCTCCTTACACAAAAGACTACAGCAAAATCACAATCTGAGGAGTTTTTCTGAGCAAAATGATCATTTTAGAGAAGGTTTTATGAAGATCTTGAGATATTCTTCGCCAGATTGTAGTTTTTGCATGTTCAGGATTGCGATCTTACCAAAACAGCCGCCGGAAGTCAGCTTGCGCGCCCGAATGACGTGCTCGCGGGCTTGGGAAGCAATATTACAAATCTCGTGGCGCACGCGAACGGACAGAAAAGCAAGTTGACGATCGCAGAATCACGGTAAGATGTTACCGCGCGCGCGAGAATGAATATTGAGCGCGCGAGGAAGCAAAACTACTACGCTACGCTTTAGATTGCGTTGCAATCTGCAACTTCGCGCTCTGCGCGAATCGCGAAGTTGACTAAACTTCGCAAGCTCCGCGAACGGAGCGTAGTTCAACGCCCAGGCTTAGTCACTACCCAAGTACTCATGCACTGAGCCAGTCCTAAGCACATGGACTGCTTCAAATGCCTATCCACTATGCATGCAGTCCTCTAATCACCTACACACTTGTTTTTCACACCTTCAATTCCCCAGTCAGTATCCATACACTCCAGCAAACACCCTGTCACTCCCCTTGCACTCCTCCAATGACCCATTCAGTAAAATGTACTAATCCTTTCACTGCGCCAAAACCAAAACACTTATAAATGCACCCAGTCACTCTCCTTGCAGTACTCTAATCATCAGTCAGTACCCAAGTACTCATCCAGTAACCCAGTCCTTAGCACATGTACTGCTTCAAACCCCAATCTACTATGCATGCAGTCTTCTAACCATACACACTTGTCTTTCACACCTTCAATTCCCCAGTCAGTATCCATACACTCCAGCAAACACCCTGTCACTCCCCTTGCACTCCTCCAATGACCCATTCAGTAAAATGTACTAATCCTTTCACTGCGCCAAAACCAAAACACTTATAAATGCACCCAGTCACTCTCCTTGCAGTACTCTAATCATCAGTCAGTACCCAAGTACTCATCCAGTGACCCAGTCCTTAGCACATGTACTGCTTCAAACCCCAATCTACTATGCATGCAGTCTAACCATACACACTTGTCTTTCACAACTTCAGTTCTCCAGTCAGTATCCATACACTTCCAGAAAACACCCTGTCACTCCCCTTGCACTCCTGTAGTGACCCATTCAGCACCATGTACTAATCCATTAACTGCGCCAAAACCCAACCACTTATAAATTCACCGAGGCACTCTCCTTGCAGTACTCTAATCATTCAGTCAGTACCCAAGTACTCATCCAGTTACCCAGGCCATTGCACATGGACTGCTTCAAACGCCTATCCACTATGCATGCAGTCTTCTAACCACCTACACACTTGTCTTTCACACTTTCAATTCTCCAGTCAGTATCCATACACTTCCAACAAACACCTTGTCACTCCCCTTGCATTCCTGTAGTGACCCATTCAGCACCATGTACTAAGCCATTCACTGCGCCAAAACCCGACCACTTATAAATTCACCCAGGCACTCTCCTTGCAGTATTCTAATCATTCAGTCAGTACCCAAGTATTCATGCAGTGAGCAAGGCCTTAGCACATGGACTGCTTCAAAGCCCTCTCCACTATGCATGCAGTCCTCTTGCCACCTACACACTTGTCTTTCACACCTTCAATTCCCCAGTCAGTATACATACACTTCCAGCAAACACCCTGTCACTCCCTTTCCACTCCTCTAGTGACCCATTCAGCACCATGTACTAATCCATTCACTGCGCCAAAACGCAACCACTTATCAATTCACCCAGGCACTCACCTTGCAGTACTCTAATCATTCAGTCAGTACCCAAGTACTCATGCACTGACCCAGGCCTTAGCACATGGACTGCTTCAAACCCCTATACACTTGCATGCAGTCCTCTAACCACCTACACACTTGTCTTTCACACCTTCAATTCCCTTGTCAGTATATATACACTTCCAGCAAACACCCTGTCACTCCCCTTGCACTCCTCTATTGACCCATTCAGCATCATGTACTAATCCATTCACTGCACCAAAACCCAAACACTTATAAATTCACCCAGGCACTCTCCTTGCAGTACTCTAATCATTCAGTCAGTACCCAAGTACTCATGCAGTGAGCCAGGCCTTAGCACATGGACTGCTTCAAACCCCTATCCACTATGCATGCAGTCCTCTAACCACCTACACACTTGTCTTTCACACCTTCAATTCCCCAGTCAGTATCCATACACTCCAGCAAACACCCTGTCACTCCCCTTGCACTCCTCCAGTGAACCATTCAGCACAGTGTACTAATCCATTCTCTGTGCAAAAGCCAACCACTTATAAATTCACCAAGGCACTCTCCTTGGAGTGCTCTAATCATTCAGTCAGTACCCAAGTACTCATGCAGTGAGCCAGGCCTTAGCACATGGACTGCTTCAAACGCCTATCCACTATGCATGCAGTCCTCTAACCACCTACACACTTATCTTTCACAACTTCAATTCCCTAGTCAGTATTCATACACTTCCAGCAAACACCCTGTCACTCCCCTTGCACTCCTCTAGTGACCCATTCAGCATCATGTACTAATCCATTCACTGTGCCAAAACCGGAAGACTTATAAATTCACCGAGGCACTCTCCTTGCAGTAGTCTAATCATTCAGTCACTACACATGTACTGATGCACTGAGCCAGGCCTAAGCACATGGACTGCTTCAAATGCCTATCCACTATGCCTACAGTTCTCCAACCACCTACACACTTGTCTTTCACACCTTCAATTCCCAGTCAGTATCCATACACTCCTGCAAACACCCTGTCACTCCCCTTGCACTCCAACAGTGACACATTCAGCACCATGTACTAATCCAATCACTGCACCAAAACCCAAACACTTATAAATTTACCCAGGCACTCTATTTGCAGTACTCTTATCATTCAGTCAGTACCCAAGTACTCATCCAGTGACCCAGGCCTTAGACATGGACTGCTTCAAAGCCCTATCCACTATGCATGCAGTTCTCTAGCCACCTACACACTTGTCTATCACACCTTCAATTCCCCAGTCAGTATACGTACACTTCCAGCAAACACCCTGTCACTCCCTTTCCACTCCTCTAGTGACCCATTCAGCACCATGTACTAATCCATTCACTGCGCCAAAACCAAAACACTTATAAATTCACCCAGGCACCCTCCTTGCAGTACTCTAATCATTCAGTCAGTACCCAAGTACTCATGCACAGACCCAGGCCTTAGCACATGGACTGCTTCAAACCTCTATACACTATGCATGCAGTCCTCTATCAACCTAGACACTTGTCTTTCATACCTTCAATTCCCCAGTCAGTATATATACACTTCCAGCAAACACCCTGTCACTCACCTTGCACTCCTCTAGTGACCCATTCAGCATCGTGTACTAATCCATTCACTGCATCAAAACCCAAACACTTATAAATTCAGTCAGGCACTCTCCTTGCAGTACTCTAATTATTCAGTCAGTAACCAAGTATTTATGCAGTGAGCCAGGCCTTAGCACATGTACTACTTGAAAAGCCTATTCACTATGCATGCAGTCCTCTAACCACCTACACACTTGTCTTTCACACCTTCAATTCCTCAGTCAGTATCCATTCACTCCACTAAACACCCTGTCACGCCCCTTGCACTCATCCAGTGACCCATTCAGCACAGTGTACTAATCCATTCACTGCGCCAAAACCCAACCACTTATAAATTCACCCAAGCACACTCCTTGCAGTACTCTAATCATTCAATCAGTACCCAAGTACTCTTGCACTGACCCAGGCCATAGCACATGGACTGCTTCAAACCCCAATACACTATGCATGCAGTCCTCTAACCACCTACACACTTGTCTTTCACACCTTCAATTCCCCAGTCAGTATATATACACTTCTAGCAAACACCCTGTCACTCTCCTTGCACTCCTCTAGTGACCCATTCAGCATCGTGTACTAATCCATTCACTGCACCAAAACCCAAACACTTATAAATTCACCCATTCACTCTCCTTGCAGTACTCTAGTCATTCAGTCAGTACCCAAGTATTTACGCAGCGAGCCAGGCCTTAGCACATGGACTGCTTCAAACGCCTATCCACTATGCATGAAGTCCTCTAACCACCAACCCACACTTGTCTTTCACACCTTCAATTCCGCAGTTAGTACCTATTCACTTCTAGCAAACAACCTGTCACTCCACTTGCACTCCTCTACTGATCCATTCAGCACCATGTACTAATCCATTTTCTGCGCCAAAACGTAAACACTTATAAATTCATCAAGGAACTCTCCTTGCAGTACACTAATCATTCAGTCAGTACCCAAGTACTCATTCAGTGGGCCAGGCCTTAGCACATGGACTGCTTCAAACCCCTATCCACTATGCATGCAGTCCTCTAACCACCTACACACTTGTCTTTCACACCTTCAGTTCCCCAGTCAGTATATATACACTTCCAGCAAACACCCTGTCACTCTCCTTGCACTCCTCTAGTGACCCATTCAGCACCATGTACTAATCCATTCACTGCGCCAAAACACTTATAAATTCACCCAGGAACCCTCCTTGCAGTACTCTAATCATTCAGTCAGTACCCAAGTACTCATGCACAGACCCAGGCCTTAGCACATGGACTGCTTCAAACCTCTATACACTATGCATGCAGTCTTCTTTCAACCTAGACACTTGTCTTTCATACCTTCAATTCCCCAGTCAGTATATATACACTTCCAGCAAACACCCTGTCACTCACCTTGCACTCCTCTAGTGACCCATTCAGCATCGTGTACTAATCCATTCACTGCACCAAAACCCAAACACTTATAAATTCAGTCAGGCACTCTCCTTGCAGTACTCTAATCATTCAGTCAGTACCCAAGTACTCATGCAGTGAGCCAGGCCTTAGCACAAGGTTTGCTTCAAATGCCTATCCACTATGCATGCAGTCTTCTAACCTCCAACACACTTGTCTTTCACACATTCAATTCACCAGTCAGTATCCATACACTTCCAGGAAACACCATGTCACTCTTCCTGCCCTCCTCTAGTGACACATTCAGCACATTGTACTAATCCATTCACTGCGCCAAAACCCAAACACTTATAAATTCGCCCAGGCACTCTCCTTGCAGTACTCTAATTATTCAGTCACTATCCAAGTATTCTGAGCCAGACCTTAGCACATGGACTGCTTCAAATGCCTATCCGCTATGAATGCAGTCCTATAACCACCTACACACTTGTCTTTCACACCTTCAATTCCCCAGTCAGTATCCTTACACTCCAGCAAACACCCTGTCACTCCCCTTGCACTCTTCCAGTGACCCATTCAGCACCGTGTACTAATCCATTCTCTGAGCCAAAACCCAACCACTTATAAATTTACCCAGGCACTCTCCTTGCAGTACTCTGATCATTCAGTCAGTACCCAAGTACTCATTCAGTGAGCTAGGCCTTAGCACATGTACCACTTCAAACGCCTATCCACTATGTATGCAGTCCTCTATCCACCTACACACTTGTCTTTCACACTTTCAATTCTCCAGTCAGTATCCATACACTCCAGGAAACACCCTGTCACTCCCCTTGCACTCCTCCCGTGACCCATTCAGCACACTGTACTAATCCATTTACTGCACCAAAACCCAAACACTTATAAATTCACCCAGGCACTCTCCTTGCAGTACTCTAATCATTCAGTCAGTATCCAAGTACTCATGCAGCGAGCCAGGCCTTAGCACATGGACTGCTTCAAACCCCTATCCACTATGCATGCAGTCCTCTAACCACCTACACACTTGTCTTTCACACCTTCAATTCCCCAGACAGTATATATATATATACTTCCAGCAAACACCCTGTCACTCTCCTTGCACTCCTCTAGTGACCCATTCAGCATCGTGTACTAATCCATTGTGAGAAGATGGCCTGGCATATGCTGTGTTCTAGTTATAGGGACACCTTGCACCAGTCCAATTCCACTCTTATTGATGATAGGTTTAAGACAACCTTTAAAGAAAGCTATCCTAGTGGTAGCTGTGGAGAGCAGCCTTCAGGCTAAGTCTTGAAGGAGTGTTAAGCTTATTGTTTTACCATAATAACCTCTTGAATAACCAAATGAAAGAGTAGCCCACACAGGTATATATATATATAACATATATGTATTTATTCTAGACAGAATCCCACAGTGTCTTTATGAGGCTAGTGGCAAAGTTACAATTCAAACAAGCATTTATAAACACAATAAATAGCACAGGAATCACAGGGCCCCAGGGGGAGACCAAACCATATATCAAAAAAGTGGTATAAGAACTACGACAATTCTACAGACAATGCCTAGGGCATTTAGGATCGCTGGCCCCTTAAGAATCCACCCCAGGTTATGAGGAAGGGGACCCACGGGAGGCGCGTGCAGTGTAAATAGCTGCTATCGGGATCTCTATGATAGCCTATGGAGAATGTTGCGGTTGAAATTACACAGATTAAAGTCACTTCTAGCAGGAGTACAAAGTTAAAACTTTAGACTTAAGCTTTTGAGGAGCCCACTACCACGAGAGTACCGAGGTACCACTGTTACCTGCCCCATGGAAGCCGGGTGCATAGGTCATTTTCGATGTCGGGTCGCGGGCTGATTTTCTATAGGAAAATGTTCAAAAGTGCTGCTAGCCAAAAGCGTTGATGATGCCGTGAAGATCAAAGATGTGAATATTGTAGAGAAGAACCTGAAAGCAGAGGGGACAGAGTCTGGGTCACGGCAAAGTGACCAGGAGGCTCAAAGCAAAGAGCCCTTCGATGTCGGGTGCTTCAGGTGGGAAGTGGTGTAGCTTGGATCTGCAGCCACGGGCTCCGGGAGGCTTCAAGGAAGGCCAGTTTCTGGAGGGCAGCTGTCTCACATTGGATGAGGGTCACTGCGGTGTTAGTGTATGAATTGAATCCACTAAGCCTTGGCAACCGCAACCCACGCAAGATGAACAAATCTGCTACAGTACAGACCCACGAGGTCTGGGAGAGGTCTCCTTTATGGAGACTGTAGAGCCAGCCTGGAGCAACCAGGGGAACTCTTGATTGTTGAAATAGACCTCCGCTGGGGCCCACAAGTTGAGAGACAAGGGACTGTGGAAGGCGGCAATTTGGAGTGCGTAAAAGGGCACCCACGGGCCACCGGAGGGGGATAGGGCACTGGTCTTTGGCACAATGACTGTAGAGTGGTTGGCTCATACGTGGGCCAAAGCACAACTTCCCCACTGGTCAGGGTCGTGTGCTACGCAAGATGTGGCCGGTGTCCTAGGGTACTGGGGATCTCGGCACCCACGTGGTCCACGGTGCCCAAACTCATTGAGCACACTCACTGGCCTCTGGGATGCACTGGAAACCCACCTCAAGGGTGCTGGAAGCAATCAAAGTCCGTTGGAGCAGCGAGGTTCCAACCGGGTCACTTGCAGTGTTTCAGGTGCCTGCCAAGCAGGTGGATAACTACTTTATCCCAAGGGAGATTTCTTCCATCAGCTGGGCAGCAGCAAGTCGAAGGTCAAGACTGTAAAGTTCAAGATTAATCTGAGGCTCTGGGGCCACGTTATTCTCCTTTATCCCCAAGATTAGTGGAGTGTCCAGAGTAGTGTCCACCAATGAGTGGTGAGGCGGGAAAGGGTGGCTACACCCTCTCCCCTTTGTGTGTTTCCCGCCTGGGCGAGGGGCAGGATGCCCCTGAACCGGTTCCAAGCGGTGTATGCAGAATGAGGGCTCTGCAGCTGCTTACGTGCAACTCTGAAAGGACATTTGGTGCACCCACCCTGTTCCAATCCACATTATCCTGTCTGGGGAGATGCTAGCACCTCCCTGCCCCAGGAGCCCTATTCTCCAGCTGGCGAGGCTGGGGTTTTCCCCAGCAACAGCCAGCCAGAGTCGTGTGGGTGGCAGGTAGTAGCCATTTTGTACTACATGTGTACTTTTAAATTGGTGTCTCAATTCTGCCGCTTTTCCCATATCGCCCCTCTAGCAGGGGGGAATCGTACCCTCATGCCCATGGCTGCACTGGGGGTATGATTCCTACATGTTTGACACCAAACACGATATGGTTCTGTGTAGCCATTCTCAAGTTATCGCGTTATCGTGATAGACTTATAATGCGGTTAAGAGTATATGGTATGGCTACACTACAAACAACTCAGCAATGATTTTACGAAGGTTGCAGGGAGGTCCTACTCATTTAGGGGTCCCCCCTCACACATACCTCAGCACCCTGCCTTGTAGGATTAGCAAGGCCTGCCATAGGGGTGACCCATTGTTGCAGGGATTCTGCTTTTGCACAGAACTATGCGCAGGAGACCAGGACCTTAGAGAATTGTGGTGTACCAGAAAACTCCCCTCAGAACCCAGACCCCTTATCCGACTAGCTTAGTATCTCATTCGTTAACCTAGATCTAGCTAGGTGGTCCCAATGTATAGACAAACCAGAACAAGCGACTTAGATATTTCTCAGGAGTGGTGTTCGTACTTATTTATTAGTCCACAACATAATAATACAGACACGGTAAAGTTTAAAGAGTTTATTTTATAAACCTTGCGTCCTAAGATGCAGTACTTTGGCTAACACTAGCAGACTAACAATACAGATCAGAATCATGAGCATTATTATAATACCATATAGAATGAAAGGAGCAATCATACTATTAATGACAGTGGTATATGGCCACACTCCTTTCACTATAATCTAATACATTATTATTATTATTAGACTATTAGAAGGTCTCTTAGGCGAACAGGGGGGACCCCATACCGTATAGATCAGCTTAGTAGAATCACATCAAAGGATCAGCTCTCACAGCATACATCAGCTCTTCTTGTTCGAATGAATGTAAAACCAAACTGTTCTGCAATATTAAAGACGCTCGTCCTTCAAATATTGGCAGCTGTATGCATGATATGTCTAACAAGTGGTACAATCAATCTAAATACAACACTCTGTACCTTCTAGTGACCCAGACGCGTTCTTTGCATGATGTACAGACCAAGGGCACATTTCACGGTTAAGAATGTGAAACAACAGTTTGTTATCCTGTAAGGCAAAGTCGAGTCAGCATTTCTAAAATGAATAACACATAACACCAGTGTCGTGTGCAGCGCAGCAGAAACGACAAGCTTGCTTTTTAACTATGATTTTGGTTATGCTAACTTAGTGTTGTAAATAGGGCGTGGCTTACTCCATCTCACACCCCCCCATGATCGGAGCACTAACCAATAGGGATACACTTATCAAGAACACAGAGTTCAAGTGATTTAGAACGGACTCAAGGGCATATAAGGTAAGTGTAAAGTCCGAGAATAAAAAAAATGTTCGGTTAGAAAATGAAAAATGATGTGGTAAAAAAGTAAGCAAAATTTTCGTAAAAATTTAACAATTCTGGATGCAAGCTGCATTGACAATGTCAATCAGTCAATCCATGAAGGTATATGCACCGTAAGTTGCGACTGCTTCCAAGAGGAAATCATTGGAGCGTTCCGCAAAAGTGTCTGCCATCCAGTTGAGCAAGGGAAAGGAACATACATGTTCGACAATTATCGGAGCATCCAGCACCATGATAGGACAACTGTCAGTCTCCTCAATATAACTCCTTTCAAGGAAATCAATAGCTGCCTCTCCGATATCCCAGTTTCCAAGGACTCCGTGTGCCGCACCCAAAGCCATAAACCCGACACCAGAACAGTCGAATTCATGAGCCACTAAGGGACACATTAGTTCATCAAAATCCGGGTCAGGTGACGCCAAGTTTGACATTCACAAGTCCAGAGCCCATTTGAAGGGACAATCTAGGCAATGAAAAACAGGTTGCACACACGTAAAAAAGGGAAACCGGAAAGACAATCCATACTTGACGCTTAATACCGCCAGTGGTAAGGCGCCGTAGAAATCAAGCATCCGGCTACGAAGATGGAGCAAGCGCAGCATTCTGTCTTGTAACTCCCGGTGTGCAGCCATAGCGAAGAGCGCAAATCAACAAGAGGACCCCAGCCACCAAAGCGAGGAGCAAGGGGAACCCTCCGAAGACACTTGAAAAAATAGAATGTAAAAATGCGGGGATCACACCAAAAACAGTCTGGAAAGATGTCACGAGGCCGGAGCCCACAATTTTAAAAAAATGAACAAGGCCAGTCGTAGACGAAGCATTAAAGATAGTTTGAATCAAAGTTGCAAAATGGAGGGGGAGGTCGGTCTTTAAAAGAGCTTGTACCTCAGTGCGTGTGTTTGCAACATTAAGAAGAAATGTTTCACGGGATGAAGTTAACGCAACCTCTTTTTTAGACAAAAGAGCCCTTATTCTGCTCATCCTATTGAACTCTGCGTTCAAGGTTGGAATCGCTGGCCAGATGGATATGTCGAGTCGGCCTTGCAGGGGCGGGAAAAGGACGTTATTACAGCAAACTACTTTTTGTGAAACAGTCACTATGTAAGGAATACCCACTAGCATCCCACAGCAAGCTTCACTATTCAAAAGCAAATAACTACCGTTGGCAAGCAGCTTAAAAGAAGACGTTATAACTGGCATTGGAATCCCCTTTAGGACACAAGCTAAATTAGGAGCGTGTATATTGCAAGCGCCATGTAATTGTATATGTCTGCAAACAACAGAGTGATCAGGAGCGGAATTGCATTCTTCACCTTTTAAGTAAACTTCCTTGCCATCCCTCACGCATCTGTAAGTGAACGGAAGTGACCAAACTTCATGCAGAAACGCATCACCAAGTTGTTCGTATCTGCCGATAGCATAGTGTTTCATGCACGAACTAAACTTGAACAAACTGAACGGTAAAGTTACTAATCCGTGAACTAACCACACGGCTGAATTTAACTCAGCTACAGAAAAAGGTAAAGGTTCTAATTTTTCAATGTGCAGCAATGCATAAGTAGCATCTTTCATGGACATGAACTGCTGTTTTTCAGTCAAATTAAACGGAAGGAACAACTATGAAATATTCATGTAATTCCAAGGGACTTTCCCTGCCTTTAACGTTTGCAATGTCCATGCAAACTGCATAATTGAACGCAACTGATTTTGACCATGATACAACACAGATACATCATCTTGAACAATGTCTACGACAGAAGAAACAATATTATCTAATGTATAAATTCTAGAAGACAAAGTATTAATACTATTATCTATCACAGCCAATACTTTTTCCATATTGGCCTGGTCAATTGCACGTAGTCTAGAAGCAGCCTCAATTTGCGATAACTTCCAAACTTCATTGTAAATAGCATAAGCCCATCGTTTAGATCTACCATTAACAGGACCCTTAATGAAATCATTCAAATCTATTTTTTCATTTAAACGTGACAAATGAAGTTTAACTGAAGTTAAGGTGGAATGTTGCAGCCAAGACTGACATAACTTACCTACAGAGTAGGTAGTCACCGTGTGTGAAGATGTGAAACGAGGGTCAACCCTAAGTTGTGTATACCCCGGAGTCAAATCCAGAAATCGACGTTGACAAGAATCTGAGCTTGTTTGCCATACCAACCAACCCTCAGAATTCAATGTTGAAATATTGAAGGTGCCATTGGAAACAAGCGACTGCAACCCAGTAAGGGACAGATCTGAGTGATTTTCCCAACCAGGATAAGCACCCAGATCAGGGATCGAGGGGGAAATTAATTTTTTAGATATAGCCAATCCAAAACAGGTGGTCTGAAAAATAGATGAATTTAAAAATAAAATATGGTTAGGGATAAGACAGGCACGATGCAAAGCTTCTGTTCCTTGTACCTGCCACGGTTTAGTTCCCCAAACCGATTTAAGATCGATAGTAGCTTTCCATACGTCATAACCTCCAATAGCCAATTCCTCCATAAAGGCTTTGGAATATAATAATTTTGTGTGTGTCAGTCTGACTTTAGAAGAGGGTTCTACCGCTACCTTGAAATAAAAAGACTCAGGGGTTGACACACTAAAATCCGAAAAGTATGTGAATTTTTTCAATAAAGTGGCAGAGCTGTCAGGCATAGGGACAGGACAATGTTCCCATTGTGTGAAATTAACAACATTTCTGAAAGCATTTGCTCTGTGTAGGAAATGTGTGCCATAATGTTGAAAACAAAACTGCTCCTCATAGTTTGCAGTATTTAAATACAGATCTTCAGCATCAAATGCAGCATAATATTTTAAATCAGAAAACAGTGCTTCTATTGCTTGTACATCCCAATCATCTGAGCAGATGTTTTGTTTAACTACATCACCCATAGAAACACGAAAAACAGTTGGCACATTAATAACTTCGGTGGGACCATGAATTTGAAAGTTCACCGCATCCCAAGCAATCCCATCACGTACAGGACAGGCGGTGATGTTCACAAACGTCTGGTCTCTTTTCATGATGTTTGATGAGGAATGGGGGGCTAAAGTTCCATCAATTAATTGAATTGTAGAACGTTCATTCAGGTAGTGTCCATTGATAAAAAAATACAAATCAGCACCAACCAGATGTAAGTCCAAGGTGCAACCAAAAAATGTCTCTTGAACCAGGCAAAAAATATAGAGATTTTGGAAGGGACAGTGGAAGTCAATGATTCAGTTTCAAAGGAAGACTGGGACTGGGCAAGTGTTGTTGTATTTAAAAGGGGCAAAGCGACTTCTATAGGATAAGCATACTCAGGATCAGCGGGCAAGCCACCAGCAGTAGGTGGCGGATCATTAACTGTGATCATTTCAACGGAAACCTCAGGCACGATGATAGAGGGTGGCATCACAACAGAGTTTCTCAGCATCGAAGGGCAGGAAACCGAAGGTGTCATACTATGGAGAATCGGCCACCCTATGTAGCTTGACATTTTCAATTGAAATGTACCTTTTTTCTTTGCGACCAGGAAGTGGTGGTAAAACAACTGTACGTGTACCCAATACACCAAGCACCGGGACTGGTGCACGATAAGAGGGGCCAAACTCCTTCTTGTTCTCCACCTTCTCACGGACCAGATCACCAACTCGAGGCAGCCAGCCGACCACCGGAATCAGGAGCGCTTCTTCAGATGTAGAGGGCACGTGTTCCTTTGCTAGAGTGTCTCTTGCTTCTTGTAGATTCTGTAATACAGCACAGTGGTCATCGAGGTCAAAAGGCGCGGCAGCTGCCGCCATGTCTAGACCATCAAGGTCCGGAACAAACATTCTCACTCCAAAGAGCATCATGTAAGGGGTCCTCCCACCCAGAGACCTTCTAGGGAGATTATTAAGTGCACGTTGGACGTCATACAAGTGGGCAAGCCAGTTCCGGCCTGTACCTAACACCTTGGCTGTCAACGATTGCTTTAGGTCACGGTTCATCCGCTCCACAACACTATTGCCCTCAGGCCGGTATGGAGACGAAAATTTGACTTGGACCCCCAAACTTCTCATTGCCTCTTTGTAAGCCTTAGAGGCGAACGCCGGGCCCTGATCAGAGTGAAGGGTACCACACGCAAAACTCCCTATAAAGACACGCAATGCTTTGATGACAGTCCTGGCATCAGCACTCCTTTGTGGCCACACCCACAGAAAACGTGTGCACGAATCCACTGCAACCAAGATGTACTTGTACGCAGTATCAGAGGTAAAAGGACCGCAGTGATCTAAATAAACACACGTTAGTGGTTGATTAGATATATGCAGCTGCGTCGGAGGTGGACGCGCAACAGAAGAAGGTTTGATCTGCTGGCAAATGTCACAATTAAGTACATAAGCCCGCGCTTGTTTATACAAACCGTACCACCAGTAACGTTGCTGCAAAAGAGAGACAGTCGCTGACACTCCAGCATGCGCAGACGCAACACCTTCGTGGGCAGCTGTTATCAGATTTGGTCTGCAGTCCGCGTTGGGAATCAATCTATCACCAACGTTGTTAATCCTCACTAATGGGACTTTATCAGGACTTAAGTGATAATGGTATCGAGAAGGGAAACCTCTAGGGAAGTTTGTCCCTGTCTCTGATGCCGCAATAGCTGCTAAGATGTCTGCATCTATCTTAGATTTTGATCTTGTAACTGCTGCTACTAAATATGTTGCCACTGCTGTTTTAGCTGCCTCGTCAGCCAAACTGTTACCGACAGCATGGACACCAACTCGTTGGTGACCAAGAGTGTGAATTACATCCACAAGTGGCAAACTCCCTTTGAGTTCTGACACTCGAGCCCAAATTGTTTTATGCTTGACTGAGCAACCTTTGGAATCACGAAAACCATTCATAATCCAAAAAAGTATATTGTCGTTGTATGATTGAACACAATAGTAAGAGTCACTCACTATAAGAGTAGTGACTCTGTGATCAGCAAACTCAAGTGCAAGCACTAGAGCACGAAGCTCCGCCAGTTGCGCGGTACAATCACCCAATGACTGCGTATGCACTGCATCAGATTTGAACTCTCCATTTACGAAAGTACTGACTACAATTGCGCAAGCTGCTGAATAAGCGTGCCTTGATCCAGTTGCGGGTTGCGCCGACCCGTCAGTGTATATGACACAATGGTATTCCTCGATGGGGCGCAATGACTGCGGAGCAGGATGAATGAATTCATACTCCAAACTCTCCTGAGTCTGCAATGCCGCGTCAAAGATGTATTCGACGTCAGGCGAAGCTAAGGAGGTCGCCCATCGTATCCACCTTGGATGCAAAGCCTTAGAATTTGGTACACTAGCTTTAGTGACTGCTTCAAGAGCAGGAAACGGTGTTACCACCAGCATGCGTTTTCCTTGTGATAGCGCCCGTTCTTTCAGGATCGCCATCTGATCTGCTGTCAAGACTTTTTCAACAGTGGAAAATCGCAGCTCAGCCGAAGTGTACAGATGAGATTTGTAAGCAATGGGGACTGTGTCACCCTCATTGAACGTTAAGTACGTGAAACCTTCCGCGCCTGGAACAATTCTAATGACCAGGTTGGTGTGGTTGTCACGAGTTTTTAGATATTTAGCTGTAAGAAGATCAGTTTGCAAAGTATATTATGCCAACGTGTGCTCTGGCAGCCAGCAAGATCTGGTATAAGTTGGTTGTATCAAGGCATAAAGGGTCTTGATACGCTGGGCATAATCAGGAATGTAGGATCGACCGAAATTCAGAAAACCCAGCAAGGATTGTAGTTTTTTCAGTGTCGTAGGGATACGAAGGTTCGCGCATTTCTCAAGGAACTGCGGTGCCAAGCCTCGACCTTCATTATTGAGTTCGTACCCCAAGAATAACACTGTAAATTCAGCAATGTGCGACTTCTTAAAGTTAAACTTGTAACCGAAGTCTGCAAACATAGTCACTATGTTATCCACACGCGCAAGGTGTGGAAGCAACTCGTCGTCTGTCAGATAGATGTCGTCGACATACGAGTATGCTTCTGGGTCTACCATCTCCAAGAGAGAGACCACGCGAGCGGCAAAAACTCCAGGGCTGTTTTTATAGCCCATCGGGAGCCTCTTGAACAATTTTTGTGTGCCACCCGAGGTGAATGCTGTCCACTCATAACTAAGAGGGGCCAGATTATGGCAATAAAAGCCATTGGATAGGTCAAGTGTAGTTTTGAAACGTTTTCTCACAAGACTATCTACGAGAGCCGAACTATGAGTATTTTGTACCGCACACGTCCGGCAATGTTAGTTTAAATGCCGGTAATCCAAAACTAGGCGGTACGATCCGTCAGGCTTCGTTACAGTGAATAAAGGATTATTCATGGGTGACACACATGTCTCAATTACTCCTTGATATTCCAATTGTTCAAGGATTGACGCGACGTGAGGTCTAGCCTCGCGACGCATGGGATATTGGGGTTGAGGCTGGGGATTGGATCGCAATGGAATCTCGTGATTGGGAGAACATTTATCCCAGCCAACCTGATTAGGATATAACGCAGGCGCAAGCACCTGTGCCCACTCCCCGGCCAACCTAGTAGACTCCTCCGTGGGCACTGCGTGCCCAAAGGAAGGAAGTATAACTTCCTCGCCCCTAGGGGCATCCAAAATGAAAGCCGGAGGCCAATCTTTCTCCGCCAAAAGAATATCATATGTGGTGGTAAGATTATCCCAAAAAAACCCTTTAATTTTGCGTTGTATGTCACCCTCAATATTAAGGACTATTTCAAATAATCTTTCTGGGGGGGCTACGCGAGTATCAGCAGTTTCAACTGTCACATATATGTCAGTTGCTGTCGCCTCCAGAAATGGACGCAATGCTTCCCGCACTACTGTAACTTCCGCCGCGCTGTCTAGCAGCGTTAGTGCCCATGTCAGGTTCCGAAGCTGTGTCCTGACCATCTGAGGCATATCTCGCTGAGATAGCAGCAACTTTCTTTTTCTGAAACGGTGGACGTGGTCTGGCAGCGTCTTCTTGCTTGCCTTTACCGTCAGTCTGGCGGGGCTGTTCTCGACTTTGAGTGCCCCGTCCTCTTCCTCGATCTCCACCACCAGAGTGCGAAGTCGATTTTTCCTGTGAAGAACGAGGAGAGCGTTGTTCAGAAACCTGAAACCTATCAGGTGACTTAATACGAGTACGATCGCGCAAATCATAAGTGCGTTCACTATACGACTGAACTGGTGAGGCAGGACGCAAAACCTGTTTCTGTTGCTGCTTCTCTTGTTTTTTGGCTCGCCAACTTTGTTTAGGAAAGTTGGGCTTTTCATCTTTTGTAGACGAACTCACCTTAGTTTGTTGTACTACATCTGGAATTTTAATGGTGGGTTTTACACCTAAGGCACTACGTCCAACCATCCTGTAGGCTTTCGCAATAATTTTTGCGAATTGCCGAGGCTTGTCTTCATCAGCCAGAAGCTCCAGCATATTGCCAACTTGGAACTGCATGGCATCTCCTTTGAGGTTGCCCATTACCATGGAACAAACCACATCGAAACTGTCGACAAGCCTCATCCCAACTCAATAGCTGCCTCCGCACCATGACTTTCTTGAACTTTCTTGATGACGGAGGGTAGTACAGCCATAGACGGAGTGCCTTAGCACTTCGAATATGTCGCAGCAAAGATCTTGCCCCAATTGTCACAATCAACAAGCTCAGGGACCAGGTCTTTCGGCAAAGTAATGGTGAGTATCCTGTGTTTATCCACAGGTGTAGTGTTTGGAAACACGGCTTCTAATTGATCAAATTTTTCGGCAAGCCAGTAAGGAAATTCATCCTTACTGAGGAGGCGCTTGCCGACAACCGCGTTAACCATAACAGGGCTAATCACTACCGCGTGATGGTGATCCGCCCCGTGTCCAGCAACCGCAGGTGCTCCCACCTGAACTGTGCGTGACACATACTGCACTAAAGCCCTATGGACCGTAATCAGGGCTGTGTGTAGTGTTCGTAAATCACCCACGCCTATCGTCATGTAGCGTGGGTGTGGAGTATATCCGGCCAGTACCGGCCATGTAGCTACCGCAATTGATAACGGGCCCATTGTCGCCGGTACGACCTCATGGGGGAGGGCGCCATTAAACCAAATTGTATGCTGCCAGGCAGTAATAGGAATTTCCAGAGTCCGATATGGGGCATAAGCAGCAGGTACAGCCGAGGCTGTATATTCGTGGAACAAATTATCGTCTGTATCCACCTCCGCAAAGATCACCCATGAGTAAAACAACTCATACGGGTAGGTGGTATCAGCACTGACCACAAAAACTATGGACATCCCGTCATCAGGTACCCCATACGCCCTCAGATGAGTGCGCAGAGGAACCCTACTATGAGCGGGAATATTAAACGCCATAAGGACTCCTTAAAGAATAACAACGATTTACTCAGTAGCACTTGGGCTCAAAAATGTTAACCTTTTTAATTTTCAAGCTTGATAGAACCTTTAGTCTAAACCTAGGTAGGTTAAACCGTCACTCAAGTTTTCCGGAAACGAGAGCGAGGATTGTCGTGGACTAAAATCAGCACTACTAAAGCGTCTCAGACGTTAAGACCAAACGTTAGGTGCGCCATGTTGCAGGGATTCTGCTTTTGCACAGAACTATGCGCAGGAGACCAGGACCTCAGAGAATTGTGGTGTACCAGAAAACTCCCCTCAGAACCCAGACCCCTTATCCGACTAGCTGAGTATCTCATTCGTTAACCTAGATCTAGCTAGGTGGTCCCAATGTATAGACAAACCAGAACAAGCGACTTAGATATTTCTCAGGAGTGGTGGGAATCCGAAATACCTGTTCGTACTTATTTATTAGTCCACAACATAATACTACAGACACGGTAAAGTTTAAAGAGTTTATTTTATAAACCTCGCGTCCTAAGATGCAGTTCTTTGGCTAACACTAGCAGACTAACAATACAGATCAGAATCATGAGCATTATTATAATACCATATAGAATGAAAGGAGCAATCATACTATTAATGACAGTGGTATATGGCCACACTCCTTTCACTATAATCTAATACATTATTATTATTAGTCTATTAGAAGGTCTCTTAGGCTAACAGGGGGGACCCCATACCGTATAGATCAGCTTAGTAGAATTACATCAAAGGATCAGCTCTCACAGCATACATCAGCTCTTCTTGTTCGAATGAATGTAAAACCAAACTGTTCTGCAATATTAAAGACGCTCGTCCTTCAAATATTGTCAGCTGTATGCATGATATGTCTAACAAGTGGTACGATCAATCGAAATACAACACTCTGTACCTTCTAGTGACCCAGACGCGTTCTTTGCATGATGTACAGACCAAGGGCACATTTCACGGTTAAGAATGTGAAACAACAGTTTGTTATCCTGTAAGGCAAAGTCGAGTTAGCATTTCTAAAATGAATAACACATAACACCAGTGTCGTGTGCAGCGCAGCAGAAACGACAAGCTTGCTTTTTAACTATGATTTCGGTTATGCTAACTTAGTGTTGTAAATAGGGCGTGGCTTACTCCATCTCACACCATGAGAGTACATGTGTTGTATTGGGGTGGGATATAGGGTACCTATATCCCTGTAAGGGGTGCTAGCACCACCTTACCCAGACTACAGTAGTGGTCTGGTGGTGTCAGTTTGTGTGGCTGTCCCAGGGTGGCACAATAAGTGCTGCAGCCCTGGTAGGCCTACTGAGGGACCCATGCCCTGGGTACCTTGGGTACCATCTACAAGGGACTGTCAGGGCATCCTCAGCATCCAATTGGTTTGTACCTAGGGTACTTCACATTAGTTTTAGGGAGAAAGCAGATAGGCTGGGGTCCTGGATAGCAGGATCCCAGCCAGACTAGTCAAAAACCACTCGAATACCAGGCAAAAAGTTGGGGGCAACCATTAGTCAGATTCCACCTTCCTACATAACCCCCCCCCAAATGAAAGGAGATAAGGCTAACCTTGCCCAGATAAGCCTTTATTTCCTGAGTGGCTATATAAGGAAGAACCTGCACTAGCATGGTTGCTCCCTGTCTCATGGTCCACTTGGGAAATCCTACCCCAAGGGGTTCTAGAGTTTCTCCAAAGTCTAGGGGAATTACCTGTATTGGTTTTTGGTACAGAGGTGGGCTGGTGGGGTGTCTGAGTCTGGAAGTGAGGCCCTATTTGGGGTGGTCTCAACCTCCTCAGGTCACTGGTCACCATGGAAGCCTTTCTGCCCATGATTGTGTCATATCTGGCCCTAAGGGTCAACCTCTGGCTGCCTACAGGCGGGGGATGGATCCCTTTGGTTGGAATAGTGGAGGGCACTGGAAGGTTTGTGGCAACTGTGCCCCAGGTTTCCCTGTGCCCAACAACATCCATGTGAGGGGTACCTATACCTAGGGGTAAGGGGGATCCCTCAGTTTGTAGAGGAATATTCACCTGGCTAAAACTATTCTGCTGGGTGTCCCTAATCTGCTGATGAGGGGGTTCCTCTGGGCAGGGGCCCACTAAGGGTCCACTCACCTCCCTGACCTCTGCAGCCCTGGGCTGACTGAGGCAGGGTAGAGAGGGGCAGGATACCTGCTCCAGACTGGGTACCACCTTGGAAGGATCCCCTGCCATCAGAGAGGTGGCCTGGGGCAGTTACTTCAGAAGGGGCAGGATCAGTTCCCTGAGAAACTTGACTCTTACCTTTAGTCTGGTGGGGGAGGACTGTTCCTCTTCCCCTATGCTCTCTGTTTGGGTGGAGTGATCCATAGTTTCAGGCTTCATTCTTTTTACTTTCTCTTGGGGTGGAGGTGAGGCCTTTAAGGTCTCATCCACTCTCTCAGGGATACCTACCATTTTCAAGTGGGCCTTGTGGTCTACCTCAGCCCAGGCTGAGATTTCCAGATCATTCCCCAGTAGACCATCTACAGGCAAGGTTGGGGACACTGCCACTCTCTTTGGGCCAGTGACCCCTCCCCAGCTGAGATTTACCACTGCCATGGGATGGTCTGTCCTAATTCCATCTATATTGGTCACCTGGTAGCTAAACCCAGGTAAAAGCTGTTCTAGGGGCACTAGCCTCTTGGTCACCATGGTGACACTGGCCCCTGTGTCCTTGTAGGCCACAGCCTTCTGACCATTGATCATGGGCTCTTGTCTGTACCTGCCCAAGATATTGGGATCCATGGTAAAGTTGGCAAACCCCATGCCACCATCACAGACTAGAGTTGCTTGTGTAGGGGACCTGGTTAGGCCAGAGTCCACCTGAGTTCCCCAAGAAAGCCCAACTAAATTTTTGGGTGCACTCCCACCACCTGGGGGATTACTACTAGTAGTAACAGGAGGTGTTGGAACTGCAATTGGGGGAACCTTTTCTTTATTGCCATTCTTTGGACAGCTGGAGTCAGTTTTCCAGTGGCCAGGTTGCTTACACACATGGCAATATGGTTTCTTGTCAGAAGAGGAAGGATTTTGGGACCCACCCCCAGCACTGGGGTTTTGGGACCCTTCAGGGGACTTTTATGCTTTATTATCCCCACCTTTCTCTTTGGGCTTGGTAGAATCTTTCTTCTGGTCACCACCTTGGTTCTTGGGCCTGATCCTGGTTCTGACCCATTTGTCTGCCTTCTTTCCCAATTCTTGGGGAGAGGTCAGATCAGAGTCCACCAGGTGCTGGTGTAAGAGTTGGTTCTGACAATTATTAAGAATCTGCTCCCTCATAATGAGATTATACAATCCTTGGTAATCATTTACTTTACTGCCATTTAACCAACCTTTCAATGCCTTGGTAGCACAATCAACAAAGTCTACCCAATCTTGATCCTGTGCTTTTTGGGAGTCTCTGAACTTAAGTCTGTATTGATCAGTGGTTAAGCCAAACCCATCTATTAAAGCATCTCTCAAGATATAATAATCATCTGCATCCTCTTCTCTTACAGAGAAGAGCTTGTCTCTATCTTTGTCTGCAAAGGAGAGTCACAGGATTGCTGCCCGCTGCTCTACTGGGACCCTTTGTACTTTACAGGCCCTCTCAAGAGCAGAGATCCATTTGTGGATAACATCCCCTGTCTTATAGGGGGGCACAATCTTGTGGAGGTTCCTATTGTCAGGGACTTTACCTCTAACTCTAGGGGTTTCATTACTGCCACCAGGGGTCTCTAGACCCCACTTTCTTGAAGCTTTCTGAAGCTCCAGGGACTCCCTGTCTAATACTAACTGTTCTCTCCTGAGCTGTAGCTTTGCCTGCTCAAACTGGATCAGTCTGCATTTCCACTCTTGGGAGGATTCTCTCCTCTGAGGAGAGGCAGAGGTCCTTTTGGATCTCCTAGAATGGTTGGACCCCACTGAGGGGGATCTGTTCCTTCTACTTGGATCCACCACTCTCCCTTTAGGGATGGAGAGAGTGCCTTTTGGGCCATCACCTCCATGTTGTGAGTGGTCTTCCAGGTCAGGATCATCATACTCTTCCTGGTCCTCATCAGAGTCCTCTCTAGGAGGGTCCTCTTCTGAGGGGTGCCCACCCAACCTGTCTACCCCATCAGACCCTAAAGTCTGCTTAAAGTCTGCTATGAGCAGGATTTCCCTGAGGCGTTGAGTATTGGCACCTTTGTTTGTCTTAAGTTTCCTAGAGGTGCACATCTCCCTAAGATCAGCAAAGGAGAGATGATCATATTTGTCGACTGGGACCCTTTGGGGCCCTTCCAGAGCCTTATGGGCACCTGAACCTAAAGACATTTTTAGTGTAGTGATAGTGGTGTATCTACCTACTCTAGGTGTGGCCTACTGAACCCTTTCTTGAGTTGTAGTCAAGGTGTGCTAAACCCTCTACACACAACTCCTAAGTTCAGTAGAACTTATTGTATTCTAAGCTTGAATTTATATGTACCTTTGGTACCAAGTGGCTTTCACTTTAGAAATTCAATTTGTTATCTGGTAAAAAAATGGCAAGCTTGAATCCAACCGCTGGACACTAATGTGAGAAGTTGGCCTGGCATATGCTGTCTCCTAGTTATAGGGACACCTTGCACCAGTCCAATTCGACTCTTATTGATGAAAGGTTTAAGACAACCTTTAAAGAAAGCTATCCTAGTGGTAGCTGTGGAGAGCAGCCTTCAGGCTAAGTCTTGAAGGAGTGTTAAGCTTATTGTTTTACCATAATAACCTCTTGAATAACCAAATGAAAGAGTAGCCCACACAGGTATATATATAAAATATATGTATTTATTCTAGACAGAATCCCACAGTCTCTTTATGAGGCTAGTGGCAAAGTTACAATTCAAAGAAGCATTTATAAACACAATAAATAGCACAGGAATCACAGGGCCCCGGGGGGACCAAACCATATATCAAAAAAGTGGTATAAGAACCACGACAATTCTACAGACAATGCCTAGGGCATTTAGGATCGCTGGCCCCTTAAGAATCCACCCCAGGTTATAAGGTAGGGGACCCACGGGAGGCGCGTGCAGTGGAAATAGCTGCTATCGGGACCTCATCATCCCCCAAAGCCCTCACAGCCTATTATCTCAACACCCGGTCTGCTGTTGCCCATGCACATGAACTGTCAGTCTTATTGGATCTCCATGCTCCCGACCTTCTTTTTTTAACCGAGACATGGTTTTGCGATGACTCCCTCCCTGCCCTACTATCCACCCTACCGGCCACCTACTATGCCCTCAGGGCGGACCGCCCTTCTGGTAGGGCCGGGGGCGGCGTGGCGGTCATCGCACGCACCAATCTCCTCTTCCAAACGTTACCTTTACCTGACATTGCAACCTCCGAATTTCTGGTGATCCGCACAGTCTCCACCTCTCCCCCCCTGACTTGCTTCCTTACCTACCGTCCCCCTCAGTCCCCCTCACAGTTTCTCCCCGACTTTTTGGAGGTCTTGGCCACCATCACAGTCAACAACTCCTCCATTCTGCTCCTTGGCGATTTTAATTTCTGGCCCTCCGACTCCGCTGAGTGCCCTTCCTCCAAGGAATTCTCCGATACCCTTCACTCCCTCAACTTCATTTCCCATGTCCATTCCCCCACTCACATCAAAGGTCATATACTCGATCAGATGTGGTCCCTGAACTGCTCGGTGGATTCACTCTCTATTACCCCTTGCCCCTGGTCTGATCACCACTTGATCTCTTTCCTTCTTCCCATCCTCCCTCCAGCCAAGCCCCCCCGGCCTAAAAACACCTGGGTCCGATCATGGGGTCGTGTCAACCTGGAGAATCTCTCTTCCCTTCTTACTTCATCCCTCCCCCCCCTTCAGGGTCTTCCTACACTTTCCCAGGTCAATGCCATAGATCGGTGGCTCTCCCACGGACGCGACGCTTTTGCCCCGCTCAAGCGCATTACCTCCAAACGCGACAAGGACGCTAATCGGTGGTTCACCGAAGAGCTTAAGACCACCAAATTAACAGTACGCCGCGCGGAGCGGGCATGGAGAAGAAATTACTGCCCCACTCTAAAACTGGATTACACTAACATCCTAAGCCAGTATAAAAAAGACATCTTGGAGGCAAAAACATCCTACTTCTCCTCCAAAATTTTAGCCGCGGAAAACCAGTCCAAGGAGATATTCACCATCATCCACAACCTAGCGTTCTCGGACAGATCCACTCTTAAGCCAGCCCCGTCCGAAGAACTCTGTCTCTCTCTCAACAACTATTTCATTCACAAAATCATCACTATCAAGGCTAATATCCCGCCACCCTCCCCCTCTTTTGTCGACCCTCAATGTCCCCCCCCTAAAGGTGTGCTTACCTCACTTCCCCCTATCACTCGAGAGAGCCTGATCACCTTGGTTCCCCTGGTCAAATCCGGCTCTCCTTTAGACCCCTGTCCCGCTCACATTCTCCGCCATATCTTTGTTTCCTGCCCTGACCCTCCCCTTCACCTTCTTAACAGCTCTCTTGCCCAAGGCATCGTTCCTAAACCCTTGAAATCGGCGGTAATTGTGCCCATCCTAAAAAAACCCGGGGCAGACCCCTCTGTCCCCGCCAATTTCCGTCCTATTTCCCTCCTACCATTCCTGGCCAAGTTGCTCGAGCGCCACGTCACCTGTGCTCTGAGCTCTTTTGTGGAGAATCATGGTGCTCTTGCCCCCCGTCAAGCCGGTTTCCGCCCTGCACACTCTACGGAGTCCGTTGTCCTGTCGGTCTTGGACACCCTTAGGGAGGGCATGGACACTAATCAGCACCAGGCCCTTGTACTCCTCGATCTCTCAGCCGCCTTCGATACGGTGGATCACACCATCCTTCTCTCCCGTGTCGGAGCGGCGGGGATCGGGGGGACTGCCCTGGTCTGGTTGTCCTCCTTCCTGAGTGACCGCACCCAGGCTGTTCGCCTGGGTGACTTCACGGCGGACGTCCGGAAAGTTCAGTGCGGGGTTCCCCAGGGTTCCTCTCTTTCTCCCCTCTTGTTTAATCTGTATATTGCCCCCTTAATCTTCTCGCTTCAACAGATGGAGGTCGGCGTATTCAATTATGCGGACGACCTCCAGCTTGTCTTCAATCTATCCTCTCCTTCCTCTGTTCTAAACTTTCAATCTGTTATGCTTCACATCAGGGACTGGATGAACCACAATCACCTTAAACTCAACCCAGACAAAACCGAGTTGGTGTTGACGGGTGGTTCATCCAGCCCCTGGTCCCCTCTCTTCTGGCCCCCTTCTCTTGGCCCCCCTCCTACCCCCGCTTCCTCAGTCAAGACACTTGGTATAAAACTCAATTCTCAACTCACTCTGCACTCCCAGGTGAGCTCTGTGGTGTCCTCTTCTTTTCTTTCACTGCGCACTATACGCAGGGTGTCCCGTTTCTTCACTGTCTCTGCTCTAAAACTCATCATCTTGGCCATGGTGGTTTCCCGCCTGGATTATGGCAACGCCCTGTATGCCGGTATCCCCGCCTACAGCTTGCATCGCCTACAACAGGTCCAAAACCAGGCGGCCCGCCTGGTTTTCAAACTCCCCAAATTTCACCACTCTACCCCGCTCCTAAAATCACTTCACTGGCTCCCTGTGCGAGCCAGAATTCAGTTCAAGCTTGCCTCCATCACCTTCCGGGCCCGACACGGACTCGCACCTGCGTTTATCTCCTCCGAGATTGTTTCCTATGTCCCCACCAGGGTACTTCGTTCATCCTCCCAGTCCCTCCTCACCATCCCACGCTTCCGGAGAAAGAAGTGGGGAGGCTCCAAATTCGCTACCCTCGCCCCCACCCTCTGGAACTCCCTTCCCCTTGAACTCCGTACCATTTCTCTCTACCCACAATTCCGCAACCAACTTAAAACCTACCTGTTCACAAAATATTTCGATTAATAAACTTGCCTGTCCCCCCAGCTTTTTAATTTAGGATCCGGTTAGTATCAGCGCCAAGAAACCGCAGGTATACGTGCGCTTTATAAGAAATTTTAAACTCAAACTCAAACTATTATAGCCTAAGGAGAATGTCACGTTTGAAATTACACAGATTAAAGTCACTTCTAGCAGGAGTACAAAGTTAAAACTTTAGACTTAAGCTTTTGAGGAGCCCACTACCACGAGAGTACCGAGGTACCACTGTTACCTGCCCCAGGGAAGCCGGGTGCATAGGTCGTTTTCGATGTCGGGTCGCAGGCTGATTTTCTATAGGAAAATGTTCAAAAGTGCTGCTAGCCAAAAGCGTCGATGATGCCGTGAAGATCAAAGATGTGAAGATTGTAGAGAAGAACCTGAAAGCAGAGGGGACAGAGTCTGGGTCACGGCAAAGTGACCAGGAGGCTCAAAGCAAAGAGCCCTTCGATGTCGGATGCTTCAGGTGGGAAGTGGTGTAGCTTGGATCTGCAGCCACGGGCTCCGGGAGGCTTCAAGGAAGGCCAGCTTCTGGAGGGCAACTGTACCACGTTGGATGAGGGTCGCTGCGGTGTTAGTGTCTGGATTGGATCCACTAAGCCTTGGCAACCGCAACCCACGCAAGATAAACAAACACTTATAAATTCACCCAGGCACTCTCCTTGCAGTACTCTAATCATTCAGTCAGTATCCAAGTACTCATGCAGCGAGCCAGGCCTTAGCAAATGGACTGCTTCAAACCCCTATCCACTATGCATGCAGTCCTCTAACCACCTACACACTTGTCTTTCACACCTTCAATTCCCCAGAGAGTATCTATACACTCCAGCAAATACCCTGTCACTCCTCTAGTGACCCATTCAGCACCATGTACTAATCCATTCACTGCGTCAAAACCAAAACACTTATAAATTCACCCAGGCACCGTCCTTGCAGTACTCTAATCATTCAGTCAGGACCTAAGTACTCATGCAGCGAGCCAGGCCTTAGCAAATGGACTGCTTCAAACCCCTATCCACTATGCATGCAGTCCTCTAACCACCTACACACTTGTCTTTCACACCTTCAATTCCCCAGGCACTATATATACACTTCTAGCAAACACCCTGTCACTCTCCTTGCACTCCTCTAGTGTCCCATTCAGCATCGTGTACTAATCCATTCACTGCACCAAAACCCAAACACTTATAAATTCACCCATTCACTCTCCTTGCAGTACTCTAATCATTCAGTCAGTACCCAAGTATTTATGCAGTGAGCCAGGCCTTAGCACATGTACTACTTGAAAAGCCTATTCACTATGCATGCAGTCCTCTAACCACCTACACACTTGTCTTTCACACCTTCAATTCCCCAGGCAGTATATATACACTTCTAGCAAACACCCTGTCACTCCCCTTGCACTCCTCCAGTGACCCATTCAGCACTATGTACTAATCCATTCACTGCGTCAAAACCAAAACACTTATAAATTCACCAAGGCACTCTCCTTGCAGTACTCTAATCATTCAGTCAGTATCCAAGTACTCATGCAGCGAGCCAGGCATTAGCACATGGACTGCTTCAAACCCCTATCCACTATGCATGCACTCCTCTAACCACCTACACACTTGTCTTTCACACCTTCAATTCCCCAGACAGTATATACATACTTCCAGCAAACACCCTATCACTCCTCTTGTATTCCTCTAGTGACCCATTCAGCACCATGTACTAATCCATTCACTGCCCCAAAACCCAAACACTTATAAATTCACCCAGGCACTCTCCTTGCAGTACTCTAATCATTCAGTCAGTATCCAAGTACTCATGCAGCGAGCCAGGCCTTAGCACATGGACTGCTTCAAATCCCTATCCACAATGCATGCAGTCCTTTAACCACCTTCAAACTTGTCTTTCACACCTTCAATTCCCCAGTGAGTATCCGTACACTCCAGCAAATACCCTGTCACTCCCCTTGCACTTCTCCAGTGACTCATTCAGCACTATGTACTAATCCATTCACTGCGTCAAAACCAAAATACTTATAAATTCACCAAGGCACTCTCCTTACAGTACTCTAATCATTCAGTCAGTATCCAAGTACTCATGCAGCGAGCCAGGCCTTAGCAGATGGACTGCTTAAAAGCCCTATCCACTATGCATGCAGTTCTCTAGCCACCTACACACTTGTCTTTCACACCTTCAATTCCCCAGTCAGTATACGTACACTTCCAGCAAACACCCTGTCACTCCCTTTCCACACCTCTAGTGACCCATTCAGCACCATGTACTAATCCATTCACTGCGCCAAAACCCAAACACTTATAAATTCACCCAAGCACCCTCCTTGCAGTACTCTAATCATTCAGTCAGTACCCAAGTACTCATGCACAGACCCAGGCCTTAGCACATGAACTGCTTCAAACCCCTATACACTATGCATGCAGTCCTCTATCAACCTAGACACTTGTCTTTCATACCTTCAATTCCCCAGTCTGTATACGTACACTTCCAGCAAACACCCTGTCACTCCCTTTCCACACCTCTAGTGACCCATTCAGCACCATGTACTAATCCATTCACTGCACCAAACTCCAAACACTTATAAATTCACTCAGGAACTCTCCTTGCAGTACTCTAATTATTCAGTCAGTACCCAAGTATTTATGCAGTGAGCCAGGCCTTAGCACATGTACTACTTGAAAAGCCTATTCACTATGCATGCAGTCCTCTAACCACCTACACACTTGTCTTTCACACCTTCAATTCCGTAGTTAGTATCTATTCACTTCTAGCAAACAACCTGTCACTCCCCTTGCACTGCTCTACTGATCCATTCAGCACCATGTACTAATCCATTTTCTGCGCCAAAACTTAAACACTTATAAATTCATCAAGGAACTCTCCTTGCAGTACACTAATCATTTAGTCAGCACCCAAGTACTCATTCATTGGGCCAGGCCTTAGCACATGGACTGCTTCAAACGCCTATCCACTATGCATGCAGTCCTGTAACCACCTACACACTTGTCTTTCACACCTTCAATTCCCCAGTCAGTATCCACACACTTCCAGGAAACACCCTGTCAGTCCCCTTGTACTCCTCTAGTGACCCATTCAGCACCATGTACTAATCCATTCACTGCCCCAAAACCCAAACACTTATAAATTCACCCAGGCACTCTCCTTGCAGTACTCTTAATCATTCAGTCAGTATCCAAGTACTCATGCAGCGAGCCAGGCCATAGAACATGGACTGCTTCAAACCCCTATCCACTATGCATGCAGTCCTCTAACCACCTACACACTTGTCTTTCACACCTTCAATTCCCCAGTGAGTATCTATAAACTCCAGCAAATACCCTCTCACTCCCCTTGCACTCCTCCAGTGACCCATTCAGTACTATGTACTAATCCATTCACTGCATCAAAACCAAAACACTTATAAATTCACCAAGGCTCTCTCCTTGCAGTACTCTAATCATTCAGTCAGTACCAAAATACTCATGTACTGAGCCAGGCCATAGCACACGGACTGCTTCAAATACCTATCCACTATGAATGCAGTTCTCTAACCACCTACATACTTGTCTTTCACACCTTCAATTCCCCTGTCAGTATCCTTACACTCCAGCAAACACACTGTCACTCCCCTTGCACTCCTCTAGTGATCCATTCAGCACCATGTACTAATCCATTCGCTGCCCCAAACCCTAAACACTCATAAATTCACGCAGGCACTCTCCTTGCAGTACTCTAATCATTCAGTCAGTATCTAAGGACTCATGCAGCGAGCCAGGCCTTAGCACATGGACTGCTTCAAACCCCTATCCACTATGCATGCAGTCCTCTAGCCACCTAAACACTTGTCTTTCAAACCTTCAATTCCCCAGTCAGTATATATACAATTCCAGCAAACACCCTGTCACTCTCCTTGCAGTCCTCTAGTGACCCATTCAGCACCATGTACTAATCCATTCACTGCACCAAAACCCAAACACTTATAAATTCACTCATTCACTCTCCTTGCAGTACTCTAATCATTCAGTCAGTACCCAAGTATTTATGCAGTGAGCCAGGCCTTAGCACACGTATTACGTCAAAAGCCTATCCACTATGCATGCAGTCCTCTAACCACCTACACACTTGTCTTTCACACCTTCAATTCCCCTGACAGTATCCTTACACTCCAGCAAACACACTGTCACTCCCCTTGCACTCCTACAGTGATCCATTCAGCACCATGTACTAATCTATTCGCTGCCCCAAACCCCAAACACTTATAAATTCACCTAGACACTTGTCTTTCATACCTTCAATTCCCCAGTCTGTATATATACAGTTTCAGCAAACACCCTGTCACTCTCCTTGCACTCCTCTAGTGACCCATTCAGCATTGTGTACTAATCCATTGACTGCACCAAACCCCAAACACTTATAAATTCACTCAGGCACTCTCCTTGCAGTACTCTAATTATTCAGTCAGTACCCAAGTATTTATGCAGTGAGCCAGGCCTTAGCACATGTACTACTTGAAAAGCCTATTCACTATGCATGCAGTCCTCTAACCACCTACACATTTGTCTTTCACACCTTCAATTCCCCAGGCAGTATATATACACTTCTAACAAACACCCTGTCACTCTCCTTGCACTCCTCTAGTGACCCATTCAGCATCGTATACTAATCCATTCACTGCACCAAAACCCAAACACTTATAAATTCACCCATTCACTCTCCTTGCAGCACTCTAATCATTCAGTCAGTACCCAAGTTTGTATGCAGTGTGCCAGGCCTTAGCACATGTACTACTTCAAAAGCCTATCCACTATTCATGAAGTCCTCTAACCACCAACCCACACTTGTCTTTCACACCTTCAATTCCGTTGTTAGTATCTATTCACTTCTAGCAAACAACCTGTCACTCCCCTTGCACTCCTCTACTGATCCATTCAGCACCATGTACTAATCCATTCACTGCCCCAAAACCCAAACACTTATAAATTCACCCAGGCACTCTCCTTGCAGTTCTCTAATCATTCAGTCAGTATCCAAGTACTCATGCAGCGAGCCAGGCCATAGCACATGGACTGCTTCAAACCCCTATCCACTATGCATGCAGTCCTCTAACCACCTACACACTTGTCTTTCACACCTTCAATTCCCGAGTCAGTATCCTTACACTCCAGCAAACACACTGTCACTCACCTTGCACTCCTCCAGTGATCCATTCAGCACCGTGTTCTAATCCATTCACTGCGCCAAAACCCAAGCACTTATGAATTCACCGAGGCACTCTCCTTCCAGTACTCTAATCATTCAGTCAGTACCAAAATACTCATGTACTGAGCCAGGCCATAGCACACGGACTGCTTCAAATACCTATCCACTATGAATGCCGTCCTCTAACCACCTACATACTTGTCTTTCACACCTTCAATTCCCCTGTCAGTATCCTTAAACTCCAGCAAACACACTGTCACTCCCCTTGCACTCCTCCAGTGACCCATTCAGCACCGTGTACTAATCCACTCTCTGCGCCAAAACCCAACCACTTATAAATTCACCCAGGCACTCTCCTTGCAGTACTCTAATCATTCAGTCAGTACCCAAGGACTCATGCAGTGGGCCAGGCCTTAGCACAAGGACTGCTTCAAATGCCTATCCACTATGCATGCAGTCTTCTAACCACCTACACACTTGTCTTTCACACATTCAATTCACCAGTCAGTATCCATACACTTCCAGGAAACATCCTGTCACTCTTCCTGCACTCCTCTAGTGACACATTCAGCACATTGTACTAATCCACTCTCTGCGCCAAAACCCAACCACTTATAAATTCACCCAGGCACCCTCCTTGCAGTACTCTAATCATTCAGTCAGTACCCAAGTACTCATGCACAGACCCAGGCCTTAGCACATGGACTGCTTCAAACCCCTATACACTATGCATGCAGTCCTCTATCAACCTAGACACTTGTCTTTCATACCTTCAATTCCCCAGTCTTTATATATACAGTTCCAGCAAACACCCTGTCACTCTCCTTACACTCCTCTAGTGACCCATTCAGCATCGTGTACTAATCCATTCACTGCACCAAAACCCAAACACTTATAAATTCACTCAGGCACTCTCCGTGCAGTACTCTAATTATTCAGTCAGTACCCAAGTATTTATGCAGTGAGCCAGGCCTTAGCACATGTACTACTTGAAAATCCTATTCACTATGCATGCAGTCCTCTAACCACCTGGAAACTTGTCTTTCACACCTTCAATTCCCCAGGCAGTATATATACACTTGTAGCAAACACCCTGTCACTCTCCTTGCACTCCTCTAGTGACCCATTCAGCATCATGCACTAATCCATTCACTGCACCAAAACCCAAACACTTATAAATTCACTCAGGCACTCTCCTTGCAGTACTCTAATTATTCAGTCAGTACCCAAGTATTTATGCAGTGAGCCAGGCCTTAGCACATGTACTACTTCAAAAGCCTATCCACTATGCATGAAGTCCTCTAACCACCAACCCACACTTGTCTTTCACACCTTCAATTCCGTAGTTAGTATCTATTCACTTCTAGCAAACAACCTGTCACTCCCCTTGCACTGCTCTACTGATCCATTCAGCACCATGTACTAATCCATTTTCTGCGCCAAAACCTAAACACTTATAAATTCATCAAGGAACTCTCCTTGCAGTACACTAATCATTTAGTCAGTACCCAAGTACTCATTCAGTGGGCCAGGCCTTAGCACATGGACTGCTTCAAACGCCTATCCACTATGCATGCAGTCCTGTAACCACCTACACACTTGTCTTTCACACCTTCAATTCCCCAGTCAGTATCCACACACTTCCAGGAAACACCCTGTCACTCCTCTTGTACTCCTCTAGTGACCCATTCAGCACCATGTACTAATCCATTCACTGCCCCAAAACCCAAACACTTATATATTCACCCAGGCACTCTCCTTGCAGTACTCTAATCATTCAGTCAGTATCCAAGTACTCATGCAGCGAGCCAGGCCATAGCACATGGACTGCTTCAAACCCCTATCCACTATGCATGCAGTCCTCTAACCACCTACACTCTTGTCTTTCACACCTTCAATTCCCCAGTGAGTATCTATAAACTCCAGCAAATACCCTGTCACTCCCCTTGCACTCCTCCAGTGACCCATTCAGCACTATGTACTAATCCATTCACTGCGTCAAAACCAAAACACTTATAAATTCACCAAGGCACTCTCCTTGCAGTACTCTAATCATTCAGTCAGTATCTAAGTACTCATGCAGCGAGCCAGGCCTTAGCACATGGACTGCTTCAAACCCCTATCCACTATGCATGCAGTCCTCTAACCACCTACACACTTGTCTTTCACACCTTCAATTCCCCAGTCAGTATCCTTACACTCCAGCAAACACACTGTCACTCCCCTTGCACTCCTCCAGTGATCCATTCAGCACCATGTTCTAATCCATTCACTGCGCCAAACCCCAAACACTTATGAATTCACCCAGGCACTCTCCTTGCAGTACTTTAATCATTCAGTCAGTATCCAAGTATTCATACACTGAGCCAGACCTTAGCACATGGACTGCTTCAAATGCCTATTCACTATGAATGCAGTCCTATAACCACCTAAACACTTGTCTTTCACACCTTCAATTCCCCAGTCAGTATCCTTACACACCAGCAAACACACTGTCACTCTCCTTGCACTCCTCCAGTGACCCATTCAGCACCGTGTACTAATCCATTCTCTGCGCCAAAACCCAACCACTTATAAATGTACCCAGGCACTCTCCTTGCAGTACTCTAATCATTCAGTCAGTACCCAAGTACTTATGCAGTGAGCCAGGCCTTAGCACATGTACCACTTCAAACGCCTATCCACTATGCATGCAGTCCTCCATCCACCTACACACTTGTCTTTCACACTTTCAATTCTCCAGTCAGTATCCCTACACTTCCAGCAAACACCTTGTCACTCCCCTTGCACTCCTGTAGTGACCAATTCAGCGCCATGTACTAATCCATTCACTTCGCCAACACCCAACCACTTATAAATTCTCCCAGGCAATCTCCTTGCAGTACTCTAATCATTCAGTCAGTACCCAAGTATTCATGCAGTGAGCCAGGCCTTAGCACATTAACTGCTTCAAAGCCCTCTCCACTATGCATGCAGTCCTCTAGCCACCTACACACTTGTCTTTCACACCTTCAATTTCCCAGTCAGTATACATACACTTCCAGCAAACACCCTGTCACTCCCTTTCCACTCCTCTAGTGACCCATTCAGCACCATGTACTAATCCATTCACTGCGTCAAAACCCAACCATTTATAAATTCACCCAAGCACTCTCCTTGCAGTACTCTACTCATTCAATCAGTACCCAAGTACTCATCCAGAGACCCAGGCCTTAGCACATGGACTGTTTCAAACCCCTATCCACTATGCATGCAGTCTTCTAACCACCTACACACTTGTCTTTCACACTTTCAATTCTCCAGTCAGTATCCATACACTTCCAGCAAACACCTTGTCACTTCCCGCGCACTCCTGTTGTGACCCATAAAGCACCATGTACTAATCCATTCACTGTGCCAAAACTGAACCACTTATACATTTAACCAGGCACTCTCCTTGCCATACTCTAATCATTCAGTCAGTACCCAAGTATTCATGCAGTGAGCCAGGCCTTAGCACATGGACTGCTTCTAAGCCCTATCCACTATGCATGCAGTCGTCTAGCCACCTACACACTTGTCTTTCACACCTTCAATTCCCCAGTCAGTATACATACACTTCCAGCAAACACCTAGTCACTCCCTTTCCACCTCTAGTGACCCATTCAGCACCATGTACTAATCCATTCACTGCGCCAAAACCCAACCACTTATAAATTCACCCAGGCACTCTCATTGCAGTTCTCTAATCATTCAGTCAGTACCCAAGTGTCAGAAGTTGGCCTGATTTATGCTGGTCACTAGTTCTTAGTGTCCACCTTATATCAGTCCAAGTATCAGTTATTGATGGAAGGTTTAAAGACAACCATTAAAAGAAAGCTATCCTAATGGTAGCTGTGGAGAGCAGCCTTCAGGCTAAGTCTTGAAGGAGTGTTAGGCTTATTGTTTTACCATAGACAACCTCTTGAATGACCAAATGAAAGAGTATTCCACACAAGTCTATATGCAAAACATATGTATTTATTCTTAGAATAATCCCTCTAGAATCCTTATGAGTCTAGAGGCCAAAGTTACACAGATCAATCACTTTAAATGACAATAAATAGCACAATTAAACACTGGGCCCCAGAGTGGGACCAAACTATATACCAAAAAAATTGTATAACAAACACAACAGTTCTGGAGACAGTGCCTATAGCACAGAGGATCGCTGGGCCCCTTTAGAACCACCCAAGGTAGTGAGAAAGGGGACGTAGGGGATCAACATGCAGTGCGTAATCTAAAACGTAATCCCCCCGTTAAAGCCTATGGGAAATGTCGCGTTTAGAGAATAAAGGTTTAGAGGCACTTCAAGCAACAGTACAAAGTCAAGGCAATAAACTTCAGGTCTTGGAGGACCAACACCCACAAATGTACCGAAGCATCATTGTTACCTGCCCCAGGGAAGCTGGGTGCATAGGTCGTTTTTGGTGTCGGGTCGCTTTCTTCTTTTCAATGGGAAAAGTGGAAAAACTGCTGCAAACAAGAAGGTGCGTCGAGTCCGTGAAGAAAGAGGAGCTGGAGGATGAAGAGAAGAACCTGAAAACAGAGGGGACAGAGTCTAGGTCACTTGCCAGTGACCAGGGGCCTCAGGATTGAGAGCCCACCAATGTCGGGTGCTTCAAGATCGAAGTAGAGGAGCTGGATTCTGTAGCCCCGCGGTCCAGGAGACATCAAGGAAGGCCAGCTGACGGAGGAGGGCTGTCCCACGAAGGCTGAAGGTCACTGTGGCTTTGAAGTCGGGCTAGGAGCAAACAAGCACTGGTAGCCACAACCCATGCAAGATGTAGGAAACAGCTCAGGTGCAGACCAGCGAGGTCTGAGAGGGTTCTCCAGCTAGGACATGGAAGAGCAGGCCTGGAGCACCCAGGAGAGCCCTTGGAATTGAAGAGGAGCCCTTCAGGGGACCCACGAGTCAAGAGACAAGGGATCGCAAAAGGCAGTGGAGCTGCGTGCTTCAAGCAAGGTCCACAGGACGCTCGGTTGAGCTGGGGCCTCAAGCTTTGGCACAGATGATGCTCATTGGTGGGGTTAACAGTAGCCCAATGCACAGGCTCGTGGAATACAAGGGCTGGGCGCAGTGCAAAATGGCGCCGGTTTGTCGAGGTGTCAGGTATTGCGGCACCCACGGGTTCCATGGGACTCAGCTTTACTGAGCATACTCACTGGCCTCTGGGATGCCTGGAAACCCACCTCAGTTGTGGCAGAAGTCTTTGTTGTCCATAGGAGCAGCAGAGTGCCAACCGGGTCAGTTACAGAGCTTAGGTGCCTGCCAAGCAGGGGGGTAACTCCTTTACCCCAAGGGAGATTTCTTCCATGAGCTGGGCAGCAGCAAGTCGAAGGTCAAGGATTCTGTAGTATTTGCAGGTCCAAGTGTAATCTAAAGTCTCAGGGACCAGGGGCCTACCTTTGTTGTAAAGAAAGGGGAAGGGTCACTCCTGAGTCCACCAATGGGCGGTGAGGCGGGAAAAGGTGGCTACACCAACTTCCCTTTGTCCACCTTTGCGCCAGTTCAGAGGCAGGATGCCCCTGAACCGGTTTGAAGCGGTGTATGCAGAAGTAGGCACTAAATGTGCCTACGTGCAACTCTGAAAGGAATCCTAAAGTGCACCCACCTAGTTCTAATCCACAAAGTCTCTCTGAGGAGGTGAAGACACCTCCCTGCAACAGGATCCCTATTGTCCAGTGGCCTGGGCTGGAGTTCTGCCCAGAAACGGGCATCCAGAATCGTGTGGGTGGCTGGTAGCCTCCATTTTGTACTACGTGTGCTCTTTTAAATTGGTTTCATAAATCAACCGCTTTTGCCATGTCGACCCTCTAGAAGGGTGGAATGCTACCCCCGCCGCCAGGACTGGTGGGGGGGGGGTAGTATTCCAAGTTGTTTGACACCTAACATGACATGGTTTGGGGCAGCCATTCCCAAGTTATCATTTTACCGCGATTGATTATAATGTACTTAAGAGTAAATGGTCTGGCTGCACTACAAACAACCTCGGACCTATGGTAACGAAAGTTGCAGAGGGGCCCTACTCATGTAGGGGGTCCCCCTCACACATATCCCAGCACCCTGCCTTGTAGGATTAGCAAGGCCTGCCATAGGGGTGACTTATGAGTATATATGTGTTGTATTAGGGGGGATACAGGCTACCTATATCCCTGTAAGGGGTGCAAGCAACACCTTACCCAGACTACAGTAGTGGTCTGGTGGTGTCAGTTTGGATGGCTGTCCCAGGGTGGCACAATAAGTTTTGCAGCCCCTGGTAGGCCTCTGAGGGGCCCTTGCCCTGGGCACCTAGGGTACCATCTACAAGGGGTTCACAGGGTGACCTCAGTATCCAATTGGTATGTACCTAGGGTACTCACATCAGTTTAGAGAGAAAGCAGATAGGTTGGGGTCCTGGATGGCAGGGCCACAGCCTGGCTAGAGTCATAAAACAGTAAAAACATCAGCAAAAAGTTGGGGGCAACTATGCAGTAGATGCCAATCTCCTACACAACCCCCCCCCCCAAACGCAGGGACATTAAACTAACCTTGACCAGTTGAGTCTTCATGTTCTAAGTGGAAATATCTGGAGAGGCCATCTGCATTGGTATGGTTGCTCCCAGGTCTATGTTCCACTGTATAGTCCATGCCCTGTAGGGAAATGGACCACCTGAGTAGTTTGGGATTTTCACCCTTCATCTGTTTTAGCCATAAGAGGGGCTTATGGTCTGTCTGAACAAGGAAGTGAGTGCCAAACAAGTATGGCCTCAGCTTCTTCAAGGCCCAGACCACAGCAAAGGCTTCCCTCTCAATGGCTGACCAACGTTTCTCCCTGGGGGTCAACCTTCTGCTAATGAAAGCTACTGGTTGATCCTGGCCCTCTTCATTCAGTTTTGATAATACAGCACCTACCCCCACCTCAGATGCATCAGTTTGAACTATGAACTCTTTGGAGTAGTTGGGGCTGTGGAGCACTGGAGCAGAGCACATGGCCTGTTTTAGGTCATCAAAAGCTTTCTGACAGCTGACTGTCCACTGAACTTTCTTGGGCATCCTCTTAGAGGTTAAGTCATTTAGGGGTGTCACAATGGATCCATACCCCTTCACAAATCTTCTGTAATACCCAGTCAGGCCTAAGAAAGCTCTGACCTGAGTCTGGGTGGTTGGAGCAACCCAGTCCATGATGGTCTGGATTTTGCTCTTCAATGGTTGAACCTGGCCTCCACCCACAAGGTGGCCCAGGTACACAACTTGACTCTGCCCTATTTGGCCCTTGGTGGCCTTGATAGTGAGTCCTGCCTTTTGTAGGGCTTCCAAAACTTTCCTCAGGTGGATCAGGTGAACCTCCCAGGTGGAGCTAAAGACAGCAATATCATCCAGATATGCTGCACTAAAGTCATCCAGGCCTGTGAGGACTTGGTTCACCAACCTTTGAAAAGTGGCAGGTGCATTCTTCAAACCAAAGGGCATCACAATAAATTGATAATGCCCACCAGGGGTAGAGAATGCTGTTTTGGCTTTTGCAGATTCAGCTAACCTTATCTGCCAGTAGCCAGCTATCAGATCAAATGTGCTCAGATATTAGGCTGAGGCCAATTTATCTATGAGCTCATCTGCTCTGGGAATGGGATGTACATCAGTCCTAGTGACTGCATTGAGACCCCTGTAGTCAACACAAAACCTCATCTCTCTTTTACCACCCTGGGTGTGAGGCTTGGGTACCAGGACTACTGGGCTAGCCCAAGGGCTATCTGAGGGCTCAATAACTCCCAATTCCAACATCTTTTGGACCTCAGTCCTAATGCAGTCCCTGACATGGTCAGGTTGCCGGTAGATCTTATTCTTCACAGGCAGACTGTCCCCAGTGTCTACTTCATGAGTGCACCAGGTGGTCTGGCTTGGAGTCAGTGAAAACATATGTCTGAATGACTGGAAAACTTGCCTGCAGTCAAGACTGTTGCTGGGCAGTGAGGCTGCCTGCCAATGCTACACCATCCACTGACCCATCATCAGGGTTGTGAGAGAGCAGGTCTGGGAGAGGGTCACTCTCCTCCTCCTGTCCCTCATCTGTTGCCATGAGCAAGCCCATGTCAGCCCTGTCCACATATGCTTTCAACCTATTGACATGAAGTACCCTGTGGGGACTTCTGGGAGTGCCAAGGTCCACCAAGTAGGTGACCTCTCCCTTCTTTTCCAATATGGTATGGGGTCCACTCCACTTATCCTGGAGAGCTGCTGGGGCCACTGGCTCCAACACCCATACCTTTCGTCCTGGTTGGTACACCACCAGCACAGCCTTTTGGTCATGCCAGGCTTTCTGTAATTCCTAACTGGCCTCCAGGTCTTTGGTTGCCTTCTTCATGTACTCAGCCATCCTGGAGCGGAGACCAAGTACATAGTCCACAATATCCTGTTTAGGGGGTTTGCGAGGTAACTCCCATCCCTCCTTCACTCGACATAGTGGCCCTCTAACAGGGTGGCCAAACAAAAGTTCAAAAGGGCTGTAACCAACCCCCTTCTGTGGCACCTCCCTGTATGCAAAGAGAAGGCAGGGCAGAAGAATATCCCATTTTCGCCGGAGCTTTTCTGGGAGCCCTTTGATCATACACTTTAGGGTCTTGTTGAACCTGTCAACAAGCCCATTGCACTGAGGATGATAAGGGGTGGTGAACTTATAGTTGACACCACACTCCCACATTGCTTTGAGGTAAATTCTCATAAAATTGGTACCTCTATCAGATAATACCTCCTTAGGGAAACCCACTCTGGAAAATATTCCCAGGAGGGCTCTTGCCACCACAGGGGCTGTCATGGTTCTAAGGGGAATTGCTTCTGGGTATCTGGTGGCATGATCCACTACCACCAGAATAAACCTGTGCCCAGATGCTGTTTGTGGGTCAAGGGGACCAACAATGTCGATCCCTACCCTTTCAAATGGAACCCCCACCACAGGCAGTGGCATCAGGGGGGCCTTTGTGGACTTACCTTCCTTGCCACTAGCCTGGCAGGTGATACAAGAGCTACAAAAACTCTTGCAGTCCTCACTCATCTGAGGCCAATGAAAGTGAGGGACAAGCCTGTCCCAAGTTTTATTTTGGCCTAGGTGTCCTGCTAAGGGAATATCATGGGCTAGTGTGAGTAGGAAGCCCCTAAACGTCTGAGGTATGACCAACCTCCTGGCTGCACCAGGCTTGGGGTTTCGACCCTCAGAGTAAAGGAGTCCATCATCCCAATATATCTTATGGGTCCCACCAGCATTCCCAGCAGCCTGCTGTCTGAGGGGTTCAAGAGTGGGGCAGCTTTGCTGCTCCAGGCTCAAGTCTGCTCTAGAAGGTCCCCCTGTCCCCAAAACTCAACCTGATCAGGTTTAAGTTCATCTGGGACAGTTCCTTCTTCAGGGGTCAGATCCTCTTCTGCTAAAAGAGCCTCTTCAGACTGATCCTGGGGAGAAGGCACTGCCTTACCCCTGCTACTCCTCCTCTTGGTAGGTCCTTGGTCCATTGTTCCAGGATCTTAGCTTTTGACCTTGTCAGGGCAAATACTTCTGCAGGTATACCCAGCATTGCTGCATGGGTAGTCAACTCCACCTCAGCCCATGCTGATGTCTCCAAATCGTTGCCTAGCAAACATTCTACTGGTAGGTCTGCACTCACCACAACTTTCTTTAGGCCAGTTACCCCTCCCCAAGACAAGTTAACAACTTTCAGAGCATGGTTGGTACTGACATTGCTTGCATTGGTCACTTGGTAGGTTTCTCCAAGTATGATTTGAATGGGGTCGACAAGGTCTTTAGTCACCATGGTGACACTAGCCCCTGTGTTCCGGTATGCCAGAGACCCTCTTCCATTTATTCTAGGCTGTTGTCTGTATTTGCACAGACCACTGGGACTTACAAACAGGGACAGGTCCCCATCACAAACTAGTACAGCCTGAGTAGGTACTCTGACTAGGCCAGAGTCCTCTCCAGTTCCCAGGGTCAACCCTACTAAACCATTGTTCGGGGTACCACTACCTACAACTGGACTAGGGGGAACAGGTTCCTTAGGGGCAGGGGTGGTGGTAGCTGTGGAGTCTTTGGACTTGGTACAGTCTGAAGTCCAATGGGTTTTCTGTTTACACAATTTACACCATAGCTTCCTTGGACCTTTATTCTTGGTAGATTGGGAATTATCAGATGCTACTTTTTGGGGGCCTGTTGAAGACTTCTGGTCTTTTCCCTTTTCCCCACCCTTCTCAGAGTTTTTGGCATCTTCCTTTTTAGTTGCACCCCCCAAGGGCTGGACCTTTTGCTTGATTCTGGTTTGGACCCATTTGTCTGCCTTCTTTCCCAATTCTTGGGGAGAGGTCAGATCTGAGTCTACCAGATGCTGATGCAATAGCTGATTCTGACAGTTATTAAGGATCTGCTCCCTCATGATAAGATTGTACAATCCTTGATAATCATTTACTTTACTGCCATTTAACCAATCCTCCAGAGCCTTGATAGCACAATCTACAAAGTCTACCCAATCTTGATTTGGTGCTTTCTGGGTATTTCTGAACTTCAACCTGTACTGATCAGTGGTTAAGCCAAACCCATCTATTAAAGCATTTCTTAAGATGTAATAATCATCAGCATCCTCTTCTCTAACAGAGAGGAGCTTGTCCCTTCCTTTATCAGCAAAGGAGAGCCATAAGATTGCTGCCCACTGCTCTACTGGGACCCTCTGAACTTTACAGGCCCTCTCAAGTGCAGTGATCCACTTGTGGATGTCATTCCCTGGGGGCACAATCTTATGCAGGTTTCTATTGTCAGGAACTTCCTCTCTAACTCTAGGGATATTAGTACTGCCACTACGGATCTCTAGACCCCATCTTTTTGAAGCTTTCTGAAGCTCCATGGATTCTGTCTAATGCTAGCTGTTCTCTTCTGAGCTGAAGCTTGGCCTGCCCATATTGGATCAGTCTGCATTTCCTCTCTTCAGAGGATGCTCTTCTCTGAGAAGAGGCAGAGGTCCTGTTGGATCTCCCAGAATGGCCAGACCCCCCTGAAGGTGATCTGTGTCTCCTGTATGGATCCACCACTCTCCCATTAGGGATGGAGGGAGTAGCCATTGGGCCTCCACCTCCATATTGTGAGTGGTTTACTTCTTCCAGGCCAAGGTCATTGTCACTTGCCTGGCCCTCATCAGATTCCACCATTTGGGTGTCTTCTTCTGTGGGATGCCCACCCAATCTGTCTGCCCCATCAGACACTAAAGTCTGCTTGAAGTCAGCAATTAGCAGTATCTCCCTGAGACGTTGAGTGTTGGCACCTTTGGTTGTCTTCAAATGTCTAGTAGTGCACATCTCTCTTAGCTCAGCAAAAGTGAAATTGTCATACCTACTGACAGGGATCCTTGCGGGTCCTTCCAGGGCACTACTGGTGCATGGTACTGAAGACATCACTAGTGTAGTGGGGTGTTGCACCTACCTACACTAAGTGTGGCCTACTGAACCCTCTCAACGTGTAGTAAGGGTGTGCTAAGCCCTCCACCCACAACTCTAACTTCAGTAGAACTTATTGTATTTAAGCTATGAATTTTATATGTACCTTGGGTACTTGTAGTGGTTTTTACTTTAGAAATTCAATTTGTTATCTGGTAAAACAATGGCAAGCTTGAATCCAACCGCTGCACACCAATGTGAGAAGTTGGCCTGATTTATGCTGGTCACTAGTTCTTAGTGTCCACCTTATATAAATCCAATTATCTGTCATTGATGGAAGGTTTAACGACAACCTTTAAAGAACGCTATCCTAATGGTAGCTGTGAAGAGCAGCCTTCAGGCTAAGTCTTGAAGGAGTGTTAAGCTTATTGTTTTACCATAAACAACCTCTTGAATGACCAAATGAAAGAGTATTCCACACAAGTCTATATGCAAAACATATGTATGTATTCTTAGAATAATCCCTCTAGAATCCTTATGAGTCTAGAGGCCAAAGTTACACAGATCAATCACTTTAAATGACAATAAATAGCACAATTAAACACTGGGCCCCAGAGGGGAACCAAACCATATACAAAAAAAAAGGCATAACAAACACGACAGTTCTGGAGACAGTGCCTATAGCACAGAGGATCGCTGGGCCCCTTTAGAACCACCCACGGTAGTGAGAAAGGGGACCTAGGGGATGCACATGCAGTGCGTAAACTAAAACGTAAAACCCCCGTTAGAGCCTATGGGAAATGTCACGTTTAGAAAATAAAGGTTTAGAGGCACTTCAAGCAACAGTACAGAGTCAAGACAATAAACTTAAGGTCTTGGAGGACCAACACCCACAAATGTACCAAAGTACCAGTGTTACCTGCCCCCGGGAAGCTGGGTGCATAGGTCGTTTTTGGGGTCTGTCGCCTTCTTCTTTTCAATGGGAAAAGTGGAAAAACTGCTGCAAACAAGAAGGTGCATCGAGTCCGGGAAGAAAGAGGAGCTGGAGGATGAAGAGAAGGACCTGAAAGCAAAGGGGACAGAGTCTGGGTCACTAGCCAATGACCAGGGGCCTCAGGATTGAGAGCCCACCAATGTCGGGTGCTTCAAGATCAAAGTCGAGGAGCTGGATTCTGTAGCCCCGCGGTCCAGGTGGCATCAAGGAAGGCCAGCTGCTGGAGGATGGCTGTCCCACGAAGGCTGATGGTCACTGTGGCGTTGAAGTCGGGTTAGGAGCAAACAAGCACTGGCAGCCACAACCCATGCAAGATGTAGGAAACAGCTCAGGTCTGAGAGGGTTCTCCAGCTAGGAAATGGAAGAGCAGGCCTGGAGCACCCAGGAGAGCCCTTGGAATTGAAGAGGAGCCCTTCAAGGGACCCACGAGTCAAGAGACAAGGGATCGCAAAAGGTGGTGGAGCTGCCTGCTTCAAGCAAGGCCCACAGGACGCTCGGTTGAGCTGGGGCCTCAAGCTTTGGCACAGATGATGCTCGTTGGTGGGGCTAACAGTAGCCCAATGCAGAGCCTCGTGGAGTACAAGGGCTGGGCGCAGTGCAAAATGGCGCCGGTTTGTTGAGGTGTCAGGTTTTGCGGCACCCACGGGGTCCATGGGACTCAGCTTTACTGAGCACACTCACTGGCCTTTGGGATGCCTGGAAACCCACCTCAGTCATGGCAGAAGTCTTCGTTGTCCGTAGGAGCAGCGGAGTGCCAACCGGGTCAGTTACAGAGCTTAGGTGCCTGCCAAGCAGGGGGGTAACTCCTTTACCCCAAGGGATATTTCTTCCGTGAGCTGGGCAGCAGCAAGTCGAAGGTCAAGGATTCTGTAGTATTTGCAGGTCCAAGTGTAATATAAAGTCTCAGGGACCAGGGGCCTACCTTTATTGTAAAGAAAGGGGAAGGGTCACTCCTGAGTCCACCAATGGGTGGTGAGGCGGGAAAGGGTGGCTACACCCACTTCCCTTTGTCCACCTTCACACCAGTTCAGGGGCAGGATGCCCCTGAACCGGTTTGAAGCGGTGTATGCACAAGTAGGCACCAAATGTGCCTACGTGCAACTGTGAAAGGAATCCTAAAGTGCACCCACCCAGTTCTAATCCGCAAAGTCTGTCTGGGTAGGTGAAGACACTTCCTTGCAACAGCATCCCTATTGTCCAGCGGTCTGGGCTAGAGTTCTGCCCAGCAACAGGAAGCCAGAATCGCGTGGGTGGCTGGTAGCCTCCATTTTGTACTATGTGTGCTCTTTTAAATTGGTTTCATAAATCAGCCTCTTTTGCCATGTCGACCCTCTAGAAGGGTGGAATGCTACCCCGCCGCCAGGACTGGCGGTGGGGTAGTATTTCAAGTTGTTTGACGCCTAACACGACATGGTTTGGTGCAGCCATTCCCAAGTTATCATTTTACCGCGATTGATTATAATGTATTTAAGAGTATATGGTCTGGCTGCACTACAAACAACCTCGAACCTAGGGTAACGAAAGTTGCAGAGGAGCCCTACTCACATAGGCGGTCCCCCTCACACATATCCCAGCACCCTGCCTTGTAGGATTAGCAAGGCCTGCCATAGGAGTGACTAATGAGTATATATGTGTTTTATTAGGGGGATACAGGCTATCTATATCCCTGTAACGGGTGCGAGCACTACCTTACCCAGACGACAGTAGTGGTCTGGTGGTGTCAGTTTCTATTGCTGTCCCAGGGGTGGCACAATAAGTGCTGCAGCCCCTGGTTGGCCTCTGAGGGGCCCTTGCCCTGGGCACCTAGGGTACCATCTACAAGGGGCTCACAGAGAGACCTCAGTATCCAAATGGTATGTACCTAGGGTACTCACATCAGTTTAGAGAGGAAGCAGTTAGGTTGGGGTCCTGGATGGCAGGGCCACAGCCTGGCTAGAGTCATAAAACAGTAAAAACATCAGCAAAAAGTTGGGGGCAACTATGCAGTAGATGCCAATCTCCTACACCAAGTACTCATGCACTGACTCAGGCCTTAGCACATGGACTGCTTCAAACCCCTATACACTATGCATGCAGTCCTCTAACCACCTACACACTTGTCTGTCACACCTTCAATTCCCCAGTCAGTATATATACACTTCCAGCAAACACCCTGTCACTCCCCTTGCACTCCTCCACTGACCCATTCAGCACCATGTACTAATCCTTTCACTGCGCCAAAACCCAAACACTTATAAATGCACCCAGGCACTCTCCTTGCAGTACTCTAATCATTCAGTCAGTACCCAAGTACTCATCCAGTGACCAAGGCCTTAGCACATGGACTGCTTCAAACCCCTATCCACTATGCATGAAGTCCTCTAACCACCTACACACTTGTCTTTCACAACTTCAAATCTCCAGTCAGTATCCATACACTTCCAGAAAACACCCTGTCGCTCCCCTTGCACTCCTGTAGTGACCCATTCAGCACCATGTACTACTAATCCATTCACTGCGTCAAAACCCAACCATTTATAAATTCACCGAGGCACTCTCCTTGCAGTACTCTAATCATTCAGTCACTACCCAAGTACTCATGAAGTGAGCCAGGCCTTAGCACATGGACTGCTTGAAACTCCTATCCACTATGCATGTAGTCCTCTAACCACCTACACACTTGCCTTTCACACCTTCAATTCCCCAGTCAGTATCCATACACTTCCAGCAAACACCCTGTCACTCCCCTTGCACTCCTCTAGTGACCCATTCAGCACCTGTACTAATCCATTCACTGCGTCAAAACCCAAACACTTATAAATTTACCCAGGCACTCTCCTTGCAGTACTCTAATCATTCAGTCAGTACCCAAGTACTCATGCCCTGAGCCAGGCCTTAGCACATGGACTGCTTCAAACGCCTATCAACTATGCATGCAGTCCTGTAACCACCTACACACTTCAATCAATCAATCAAAGCATTTATATAGCGCACTACTCACCCGGAGGGTCTCAAGGCGCTGGGGAGGGGGGTCTGCTACTGCTCGAACAGACAGGTCTTGAGCTGCTTCCTGAAGGCGAGGTGGTCTTGGGTCAGGCGGAGGTGGGTCGGGAGGGAGTTCCAAGTCTTGGCGGCCAGGTAGGAGAAGGACCTTCCTCCTGTTGTGGCTCTTCGGATGCGGGGGACGGCGGCGAGGGCGTGGCTGGTCGATCGAAGTTGGCGGGTGGGAGTGTAGAAGTTGAGGCAGCTGTTGCGGTATCTTGGGCCTTGGTTGTGTAGGGCCTTGTGAGCGTGGGTGAGGAGACGGAAGGTGATTCTCTTGTTGACCGGGAGCCAGTGCAGGTCTCTCAGGTGTCCGGAGATGTGGCTGTGTCGGGGGATGTCGAGGATGAGTCTTGCTGAGGCGTTCTGGATCCGCTGGAGTCTCTTCTGGAGCTTGGCGGTGGTTCCGGCGTAGAGGGCGTTGCCGTAGTCCAGTCGGCTGGTGACGAGGGCCTGGGTGACCGTCTTCCTGGTCTCGGTGGGGATCCACCGGAAGATCTTGCGTAGCATGCGCAGGATATTGAAGCAAGACGAGGAGACGGCGTTGACTTGTCTGGTCATGGAGAGGGAGGAATCCAAGATGAAGCCCAGGTTGCGTGCGTGGTCTGTCGGTTTGGGTGCGCTGCCCAGGGCGGGGGGCCACCAGGAGTTGTCCCAGGCGGAGGGAGAGGAGCCCAGGATGAGAACTTCCGTCTTGTCTGTGTTCAGTTTCAGGTGGCTGGTCATCATCCACTCGGCTACGTCTTTCATCCCTTCGTGTAGGTTGGCTCTGGTGGTGGCGGGGTCATTGGTGAGGGAGAGGATCAGCTGAGTGTCGTCGGCGTAGGAGATGATGTTGAGGTTGTGTTGGTGTGCGATGGCCGCAAGGGGGCTCATGTAGACATTGAAGAGGGTGGGGCTGAGCGAGGAGCCCTGAGGGACGCTGCAGATGACTTCGGTGGCTTCTGATCTGAACGGTGGAAGGCGGACTCTCTGTGTCCTTCCGGCGAGGAAGGAGATGATCCACTCCAGTGCCTTCTCCTGGATTCCGACGTTGCCGAGGCGCTGCACTAGGGTGCGGTGGCAGACAGTGTCGAATGCCGCGGAGAGGTCCAGGAGGATGAGGGCCGCTGTTTCTCTGTTGTCGAGCAGGGCTCGGATGTCATCGGTGGCAGCGATGAGGGCGGTCTCGGTGCTGTGGTTGGCCCGGAAGCCAGACTGCGAGAGGTCGAGGGATCCATTCGTCTCGAGGAAGGCGGCCAGCTGCTTGTTGACGTTCTTCTCGATGACTTTGGCCGGAAACGGGAGGAGCGAGATGGGGCGGTAGTTTTTGAGTTCAGTGGGGTCCGCTGACGGTTTCTTGAGTAGAGCGCTGAGTTCGGCGTGCTTCCAGCTCTCAGGGAAGGTAGCGGTGTCGAAGGAGGTGTTGATGATGTCCCGCAGGTGGGGTGCGATGACAGCGTCGGCCTTGTTGAAGACGTGGTGGGGGCAGGGGTCGGTTGGAGATCCAGAGTGGATGGTGTTCATCGTGCGGATGGTGTCTTCGGTGCTGATCGGGGTCCAGGCGCGTAGGGTGGTGGTGGGGAGCGTAGGTGCGGTCGTGGGGAGCGTTGGTTGTGTGCTGAAGCTGTTGTGAATGTCAGCGATCTTGTTGTGGAAGTAGGAGGCGAGGGAGTTGCAGAGGTCTTGAGATGGGGTGATGTCGTTGTTTCCGGCGTTGGGGTTGGAGAGCTCTTTAACGATGTTGAAGAGTTCCTTGCTGTTGTGTGCGTTGTTGTCCAGTCGTTCCTTGAATGCAGTTTTCTTGGTGGCGTGGATCAGTTGATGGTGTTTTCGGGTGGCGAGCTTGAGGGTGGTCATGTTGTCTGGTGTAGGGTCTCTGCGCCAGGTTCTCTCGAGGGCTCGGCAGTTCTTCTTGGAGCTCTTGAGTTAGTCGGTGAACCAGGGTGCTTTCTTGCTGCCGGGTCTCCTAGGTGGGGTCCTCAATGGGGCGAGGTCGTCTGCGCAGCTGCTGATCCACTTCGTGAGGATGTCGGCGGCCTGGCTGGGGTTCGCTGAGCTGGTGGGGGGGTGCTGGCTCAGGGATGCGGCGAGCTGGTCGGCTGTGATCTTGTTCCAGCTTCTGCGTGCAACCTGTTGCTGGTGGTGGTGGACCGTTGTTCTTTTGAAGCTGAAGTGGATGCAGCTGTGGTCCGTCCAGTGGAGTCCGGTGGTGTGGCTGAAGACGATGTCCTTGCTGGATGAGAAGACGGGGTCGAGTGTGTGTCCGGCGTAGTGGGTGGGGGTGGTCACCAGCTGCTTGAGACCGAGGTTGGCGAGGTTGTCCAGCAGGGTGGTGGTGTTGCGGTCGTTGTTGTTCTCCAGGTGGAAGTTGAGGTCCCCGAGGAGGATGTAGTCAGCGGAGGGGAGGGCGTGCGGGGTGATGAAATCGGCGAGGTCTTCGCTGAATTGTGTGCGGGGTCCCGGGGGTCTGTAGATGAGGGTGCCTCTGAGGGTGGTCTTCGGGTTGGTGTGGATCTGGAAGTGCAGGTGTTCGGCGGTTGTCAGGGTGTCGTTGGTGTTGGTCGTGATGCGGATGGTGTTCCTGTGGACGATGGCGATGCCTCCTCCAGTTTGGTTGCCGTGGTCCCTCCGGGTGATCTTGTATCCGTCCGGGATGGCGATGTCGGGTGCTGAGGAGGCGTTCATCCAGGTTTCCGTGAGGAATGCGACGTCTGGGGATGTGGTGTCGAGGAGGTTCCAGAGTTCGACAGCGTGTCTGTGGACGGAGCGAGTGTTGAGCAGGATGAACTTCAGGTAGTTGCTGCTGGTGCTCGGCTTGGCGGGTGCGGTGCAGGTCCGGATGCAGGTGAACTTGCAGGAGTGGCAGCTGAAGGGTCCGTGGGTTCGTCTCGGGGTGGCTCGGTAGCATCCCGGGGTTCTGCCGGTGTTGAGTGCGTTGAGTTCGGTGGTGTTGTATGTCCGGCGGGGGGGCTGGTGTCTGTGGGGGCCAGGGGTTCGGGCGCTGGGCGCGGTCCAGGTGCGGACGGGCGCAGACGGGCTTACCTTTGGCGCACCTTCGGCGCGCTTAGGGCGTGCCTGCTGCGCGTCAACGCTGCGCGTTTGCCACTCTGCCATATGAGGAGAGTGGGGGGGGCGGAGCGAGGGAGGAGCAGCTGGGAGGTGGGAGCGGGGCGGCAAATGGGAAGGGTCCTAGGTGGAAGGGGGCAGGGCCGCAGGGGAGCAGCGGCGGGGAGCGGGGAGGTGGCTGGAAACGCGGCGGGGGAACCGCAAGGGAAAACAGCGGGCAACAAATAAAAGGACAAAGGCTGGGCACAGAAAGGGCAACAGAGTATACAGCAACAATCAGAGGGGAAACAAACCGCAAATCACAGGAGACAGGTCACGAAATGGGCAACAGGGGGGAAAACAAACAGTCAGCAGGAGAAAGCGGCGCTGCACTACGGAGGCTGAGACCACACCAGTGGTCAGGAGCACAGTTGCGGCAGCGGCGGGATCGGGGCAGCCTGGGCACACCCACGGGGAGTGTGCGTGGTGCGTGGTGGTGTGACCGGCCCAGAGGGTCAGAGGTCACTTGTCTTTCACACCTTAAATTTCCCAGTCAGTATCCATACACTCCAGCAAACACCGTGTCACTCCCCTTGCACTCCTCCAGTGACCCATTCAGCACCATATACTAATCCATTCACTGCACCAAAACCCAACCACTTATAAATTCACCAAGGCATTGTCCTTGCAGTACTCTAGTCATTCAGTCAGTACCCAAGTACTCATGCACTGACCCAGGCCTTAGCACATGGACTGCTTCAAACCCCTATCCACTATGAATGCAGTCCTCTAACCACCTACACACTTGTCTTTCACACCTTCAATACCCCATTCGGTATACATATACTCCTGCAGACACTATGTCACTCTCCTTACACTCCTCCAGTGACCCATTCAGCACCAAGTACTAATCGATTCAATGCGCAAAAGCCAACCACTTATAAATTCACCTAGGCACTCTCCTTGCAGTACTCTAATCATTCAGTCAGTACCCAAGTACTCATGCAGTGAGCCAGGCTTTAGCACATGGACTGCTTCAAATGCCTATCCACTATGCATGCAGTCCTCTAACCACCTACACACTTATCTTTCACAACTTGAATTCCCCAGTCAGTATTCATACACTTCCAGCAAACACCCTGTCACTCCCCTTGCACTCCTCAAGTGACCCATTCAGCATCATGTGCTAATCCATTCACTGCGCCAAAACCCAACCACTTATAAATTCACCAATGCAACTGTCCTTGCAGTACTCTAGTCATTCAGTCAGTACCCAAGTACTCATGCACTGACCCAGGCCTTAGCACATAGACTGCTTCAAATCCCTATACACTATGCATGCAGTCCTCTAACCACCTACACACTTGTCTTTCACACCTTCAATTCCCCAGTCAGTATATATACACTTCTAGCAAACACCTTGTCACTCCCTTTGCACTCCTCCAGTGACCCATTCAGCAACGTGTACGAATCCATTCACTGCACCAAAACACAAACACTTATAAATTCACCAAAGGCACTCTTCTTGCAGTACTCTAATCATTCAGTCAGTATCAAAATACTCATGCAGCGAGCCTGGCCTTAGCACATGGACTGCTTCAAACGCCTATCCACTATGCATGAATCCTCTAACCACCTACACACTTGTCTTTCACATCTTCAATTCCACAGTCAGTATCTATTCACTTCTAGCAAACAACTTGTCACTCCCCTTGCACTCCTCTACTGATCCATTCAGCACCAGGTACTAATCCTTTTACTGCACCAAAACCCAAACACTTATAAATGCACCCAGGCACCAGTGACCCAGACCTTAGCACATGGACTGCTTCAAACCCCTATCTACTATGCATGCAGTCTTCTAACCACCTACATACTTGTCTTTCACACCTTCAATTCCACAGTCAGTATCTATTCACTTCTAGCAAACAACCTGTCACTCCCCTTGCACTCCTCTAGTGACCCATTCAGCACCATGTACTAATCCATTTTATGCGCCAATACTCAACCACTTATAAATTCACCAAGGCACTGTACTTGCAGTACTCTAGTCATTCAGTCACTACCCAAGTACTCATGCAGTGAGCCAGGCCTTAGCACATGTACTGCTTGAAATGCCTATCCACTATGCATGCAGTCCTTTAACCACCTACAAACTTGTCTTTCACACCTTCAATTCCCCAGTTAGTATATATACACTTCCAGCCGGGTGCCGCTCGCAGGCTTTGGTCTTGCTGCTGGTCTTCGGACTCTCGTGTGGTGAGTGGAGCTGCTGGATTTTTACTGCACAAACGTGTGCTACGGACTCTGGGGTTTTAACACTCAGGACTGCGAGGCCCAGGGCGCATTGCACGAACATCATCACCAGCACCTGGCGTCCTCTTCCTGACTCCTCCCTCCTAAGGCACATCACGCCTCGCGGCCCCTGCTTCGCGGGAGCCGCTCCCAGGCTTTGGTTTTGCTTCTGGACTTCGGACTCTCGTGTGGTGAGGAGTGGAGCTGCTGGATTTTTACTGCACACACGTGTGCTACGGACTCTGGGGTTTTAACACTCAGGACTGCGAGGCCCAGGGCGCATTGCGCGAACATCATCACCAGCATCTGGCGTCCTCTTCCTGACTCCTCCCCCCTAAGGCACATCACTACTACTACAGTACTCTAGTCATTCAGTCAGTACCCAAGTACTCATGCACCTACACACTTGTCTTTCACACCTTCAATTCCCCATTCGGTATACATATAGTTCTGCAAACACTATGTCACTCTCCTTGCACACCTTCAGTGACCCATTCAGCACCAAGTACTAATCGATTCAATGCGCAAAAAAGCCAACCACTTATAAATTCACCTAGGCACTCTCCTTGCAGTACTCTAATCATTCAGTCACTGCCAAAGTACACATGCACTGAGCCAGGCCTAAGCACATGGACTGCTTCAAATGCCTATCCACTATGCATGCAGTTCTCTAACCACCTACACACTTGTATTTCACACCTTCAATTCCCCAGTCAGTATCCATACAAACCAGCAAACACCGTGTCACTCCCCTTGCACTCCTCCAGTGACCCATTCAGCACCATGTACTAATCCATATCCTGCGCCAAAAGCCAACCACTTAGTATATATACACTTCCAGCAAACACCCTGTCACTCCCCTTGCACTCTTCCTGTGACCCATTCAGCACAGTGTACAAATCTATTCACTGCGCCAAAACCCAAACACTTATAAATTCACAGAGGCACTCTCTTTGCAGTACTCTAATCATTCAGTCAGTACACAAGTACTCATGCAGTGAGCCAGGCCTTGGCACATGTACTGCTTGAAACACCTATCCACTATGCATGCAGTCCTCTAACCACCTACACACTTGCCTTTCACACCTTCAATTCCCCAGTCAGTATCCTTACATTTCCAGCAAACAGCCTGTCACTCCCCTTGCACTGCTCTAGTGACCCATTCAGCACCATGTACTAATCCATTCACTGCCCCAAAACCGAAACACTTATAAATTCACCCAAGCACTCTCCTTGCAGTACTCTAGTCATTCAGTCACTACCTAAGTACTCATGCACTGAGCCAGGCCTAAGCACATGGACTGCTTCAAACCCCTATACACTATGCATGCAGTCCTCTAACCACCTACAAACTTGTCTTTCACACCTTCAATTCCCCAGTCAGTATCCATACACTCCAGCAAACACCGTGTCACTCCCCTTGCACTCCTCCAGTGACCCATTCAGCACCATGCACTGATCCTTTCACTGTGCCAAAACCCAACCACTTATACATTCACCAAGGCACTGTCCTTGCAGTACTCTAGTCATTCAGTCAGTACCCAAGAACTCATGCACTGACCCAGGCCTTAGCACATGGACTGCTTCAAACCCCTATACACTATGCATGCAGTCCTCTAACCACCTACAAACTTGTCTTTCACACCTTCAATTCCCCAGTCAGTATATATATACTTCTAGCAAAAACCCTGTCACTCCCCTTGCACTCCTCCAGTGACACATTCAGCACAGTGTACGAATCCATTCACTGCGCCAAAACCCAAACACTTATAAATTCATCCAGGCACTCTACTTACAGTACTCTAATCATTTAGTCAGTACCCAAGTACTGATTCAGTGAGCCACGCCTTAGCACATGGACTGCTTCAAACGCCTATCCACTATGCATGAAGTCCTCTAACCACCTACACACTTGTCTTCCTCACCTTCAATTAACCAGTCAGTATTCATACACTTCCAGCAAACACCCTGTAACTCCCCTTGCACTCCTCTAGTGACCCATTCAGCACAGTGTACTAATCCATTCACTGAGCCGAAACCCAAACACTTATAAATTCACCCAGGCACTCTCCTTGCAGTACTCTAATCATTCAGTCAGTATCAAAATACTCATGCAGCGAGCCAGGCCTTAGCACATTTACTGCTTCAAATGCCTATCCACTATGCATGCAGTCCTCTAACTACCTACACACTTGTCTTTCACACCTTCAATTCCACAGTCAGTATCTATTCACTTCCAGCAAACAACATGTCACTCCCCTTGCACTCCTCTACTGATCCATTCCGCATCATGTACTAATCCATTCACTGCACCAAAACTCAAACACTTATAAATTCACCCAGGCACTCTCCTTGCAATACTCTAATGATTCAGTCAGTACCCAAGTACTCATGCAGTGTGCCAGGCCTTAGCACATGGACTGCTTCAAACGTCTATTCACTATGCATGCAGTCCTCTAACCACCTACACACTTATCTTTCACAACTTCAATTCCCCAGTCAGTATTTATACACTTCCAACAAACACCCTGTCACTCCCCTTGCACTCCTCTAGTGACCCATTCAGCATCATCTACTAATCCATTCACTGCGCCAAAACCGAAACACTTATAAATACACGCAGGCACTCTCCTTGCCGTACTCTAATCATTCAGTCACTACCGAAGTACTCATGCACTGTGCCAAGCCTTAGTACATGGACTACTTAAAACCCCTATCTACTATGCATGCAGTCTTCTAACCACCTACACACTTGTCTTTCACAACTTCAATTCTCCAGTCAGTATCCATATACTTCCAGAAAACACCCTGTCACTATCCTTGCACTCCTCTAGTGACCCATTCAGCACCTGTACTAATCCATTCACTGTGCTAAAAACCAAACACTTATAAATTCACCCAGGCACTCTCCTTGCAGTACTCTAATTGTGAGAAGTTGGCGTGGCATATGCTGTCTCCTAGTTATAGGGGACACCTTGCACCAGTCCAATTCGACTCTTATTGATGATAGGTTTAAGACAACCTTTAAAGAAAGCTATCCTAGTGGTAGCTGTGGAGAGCAGCCTTCAGGCTAAGTCTTGAAGGAGTGTTAAGCTTATTGTTTACCATAGATAACCTCTTGAATGACCAAATGAAAGAGTAGCCCACACAGGTATATATATAAAATATATGTATTTATTCTAAACAGAATCCCACAAGTCTCTTTATGCGGCTGAGGCAAAGTTACAATTCAAACAAGCATTGATAGAGACAATAAATAGCACTGGAATCATAGGGCCCCAGGGGGCGACCAAACCATATATTAAAAAAGTGGTATAAGAACCACGACAATTCTACAGACAATGTCTAGGGTATTTAGGATCGCTGGCCCCTTAAGAATCCACCCCCAGGTTATGAGGTAGGGGACCCACGGGAGGCGCGTGCAGTGGAAATACCTGCTATCGGGATCTCTATTAAAGCCTATGGAGAATATTGCGGTTTGATTTAAACAGATTAAAGTCACTTCTAGCAGGAGTTCAAAGTTAAAACTTTAGAGTTAAGCTTTTGAGGAGCCCACTACCACGAGAGAACCTAGGTACCACTGTTACCTGCCCCAGGGAAGCCGGGTGCATAGGTCGTTTTCGATGTTGGGTCGCGGGCTGATTTTCAAAGGGAAAATGTACAAAACTGCTGCTAGCCAAAAGCGTCGATGATGCCGTGAAGATTGAAGTTGTAGATCTTGCAGAGAAGAACCTGAAAGCAGAGGGGACAGAGTCTGGGTCACGGTACAGTGACCAGGGAGCTCAAAGGATAGAGCCCTTCAATGTCGGGTGCTTCAAGTGGAAAGAGGTGTAGCTTGGATCTGCAGCCACGAGCTCCGGTAGGATTCAAGGAAAGCCAGCTTCAGGAGGGCAACTGTCCCCTGTTGGATGAGGGTTGCTGCGGTGTTAGTGTCCAGATTGGATCCACTAAGCCTTGGCAACCGCAACCCACGCAAGATAAACAAATCAGCTACTGGTGCAGACCCACGAGGTCTGTGAGAGGTCTCCTTTGGAGAGACTGTAGAGCAGGCCTAGAGCAACCAGGGGAACTCTTAAATGTTGAGATTGTCCTCCGCTCGGACCCACAATTGAGAGGCAAGTGACTGTGGAAGGCAGCAAAATGGAGTGCGTAAAAGGGAGCCCACGGGCCACCAGAGGGGGCTAGGGTGCTGATCTTTGGCACAAATGCTGCTTGGTGGTTGGCTCAATAATGGGCCAAAGCACAACTTCCCCACTGGTCAGGGTCGTGTGCTATGCAAGAGGTGGCCGGTGTCCTGGGTATTGGGAATCGCGGCACCCATGCGGTCCACGGTGCTCAGACTTGCTGTGCATGCTCACTGGCCTCTGGGATGCTTAGGAAACCCACCACAAGGTTGCTGGAAGTCGATGAAGTCCATAGGAGCAGCGAAGTTCCAACTGGGTCACTTGCAGTGTTTCAGGTGCCTGCCAAGCAGGGGGGTAACTCCTTTACCCCAAGGGAGATTTCTTCAGTCAGCTGGGCAGCAGCTCATCGAAGGTCAAGTCTGTGAAGTCCAAGATTAATCTGAGGCTCTGGGGCCACGTTATTCACCTTTATCCCCAAGATTACGGGAGTGTCTAGAGTAGTGTCCACCAATAAGAGGTTAGGCGGGAAAGGGTGGCTAAACCCTCTCCCCTTTGTGTGTTTCCCGCCTGGGCGATGGGCAGGATGCCCCTGAACTGGTTCCAGGCGGTGTATGCAGAATGTAGGCGCTGTAGCTGCCTACGTGCAACTCTGAAAGGCAACATATGGTGCACCCACACTGTTCCAATCCACATATCCTGTCTGGGGAGATAGTAGCACCTCCCTGCCACAGGAGCCCTATTGTCCAGCTGGCGAGGCTGGGATTTTCCCCAGCAACAGCCAGCCAGAGTCGTGTGGGTGGCGGGTAGTAGCAATTTTGTACTACGTGTGCACTTTTAAATTGGTGTCAGAATTCTGCTGCTTTTCCCATATCGCCCCTCTAGCAGGGGGGAATCGTGCCCTCATGCCCATGGCTGGACTGGGGGTAGGATTCCTACATGTTTGACACCAAACACGATATGGTTCTGTGTAGCCATTCTCAAGTTATCACGCTATCGCGATAGACTTATAATGCGGTTAAGAGTATATGGTATGGCTACACTACAAACAACCCAGCAATAATTGCAGAGAGGCCCTACTCAGGTAGGAGTCCCCAATCACACATACCTCAACACCCTGCCTTGTAGGATTAGCAAGGCCTGCTATAGGGGTGACCTATGAGAGTATATGTGTTGTAATGGGGTGGGATATAGGGTACCTATATCCCTGTAAGGGGTGCTAGCACCACCTTACCCAGACTACAGTAGTGGTCTGGTGGTGTCAGTTTGTATGGCTGTCCCAGGGTGGCACAATAAGTGCTGCAGCCCTGGTAGGCCTACTGAGGGACCCATGCCCTGGGTACCTAGGGTACCATCTACAAGGGACTGTCAGGGCACCCTCAGCATCCAATTGGTTTGTACCTAGGGTACTCACATTGTTTAAGACAGGAAACAGATAGGCTTGGGTCCTGGATAGCAGGGCCACTGCCTGGCTAGAGTCATAAAACTGTCAAAACATCAGCAAAAGGTTGGGGGCAACTATGCAGTTGATGCCACTCTCCTACACTAATCATTCAGTCAGTACCCAAGTACTCATTCACTGATCCAGGCCTTAGCACATGGACTGCTTCAAACGCCTATCCACTATGCATAAAGTCCTCTAACCACCTACACACTTGTCTTTCACACATTCAATTCCACAGTCAGTATCTATTTACTTCTAGCAAACAACCTGTCACTCCCCTTGCACTCCTCTACTGATCCATTCAGCACCATGCACTAATCCATTTTCTGCGCCAATATTCAAACACTTATAAATTCATCCAGGCACTCTTCTTGCAGTACTCTAATCATTCAGTCAGCACCCAAGTACTCATGCACTGAGCCAGGCCTTAGCACATGGACTGCTTCAAACCCCTATCCATTATGAATGCAGTCCTCTAACCACCTACACACTCGTCTTTCTCACCTTCAATTCCCCAGTCAGTATTCATACACTTCCAGCAAACACCCTGTCACTCCCCTTGCACTCCTCTAGTGACCCATTCAGCATCATGTACTAATCCATTCACTGCACCAAAACCCAAACACTTATAAATTCACCCAGCCACTCTCCTTGCAGTTCTCTAATCATTCTGTCAGTATCCAAGTACTCATGCACTGAGCCAGGCATTAGCACATAGACTGCTTCAAACCCCTATCCACTATGAATGCAGTCCTCTAACCACCTATACACTTGTCTTTCACACCTTCAATTCCCCAGTCGGTATACATACACTCTAGCAAACACCGTGTCACTCCCCTTACACTCCTCCAGTGACCCATTCAGCACCTTGTACTAATCCATTCACTGAGCAAAAGCCAACCACTTATAAATTCACCTAGGCACTCTCCTTGCAGTACTCTAATGATGCAGTCAGTACACAAGTACTCATGCAGTGAGCCAGGCCTTAGCACATGGACAGCTTCAAACATCTATCGACTATGCATGCAGTCTTCTAACCATCTACACACTTGTCTTTCTCAACTTGAATTACCCAGTCAGTATTCATACACTTCCAGCAAACACCCTGACACTCCCCTTGCACTCCTCTAGTGACCCATTCAGCATAATGTACTAATCCATTCACTGCTCCGAAACCAAAACACTTATAAATTCACCCAGGCACTCTACTTGCAGTACACTAATCATTCATTCACTACCCACGTACTCATCCACTGAGCCAGGCATAAGCACATGGACTGTTTCAAACGCCTATCAACTATGCATGCAGTCCTGTAACCACCTATACACTTGTCTTTCACACCTTCTATTCCCCAGTCAGTATCCATACACTCCAGCAAACACCCTGTCACTCCCCTTGCACTCCTCCACTGACCCATTCAGCACCATGTACTAATCTTTTCACTGCGCCAAAACCCAAACACTTATAAATTCACCCAAGCACTCTCCTTGCAGTACTCTAATCATTCAGTCAGTACCCAAGTACTCATCCAGTGACCCAGGACTTAGCACATGGACTGCTTCAAACCCCTATCTACTATGCATGCAGTCTTCTAACCACCTACACACTTGTCTTTCACAACTTCAATTCTCCAGTCAGTATCCATACACTTCCAGAAAACACCCTGTCACTCCCCTTGCACTCCTGTGGTGACCCATTCAGCACAGTGTACTAATCCATTCACTGCGCCAAAACCCAAACACCTATAAATTCACCCAGGCACTCTCCTTGCAGTACTCTAATCATTCAGTCAGTATCAAAATACTCATGCAGCGAGCCAGGCCTTAGCACATGGACTGCTTCAAATGCCTATCCACTATGCATGCAGTCCTCTAACTACCTACACATTTGTCTTTCACACCTTCAATTCCGCAGGCAGTATCTATTCACTTCCAGCAAACAACCTGTCACTCCCCTTGCACTCCTATACTGATCCATTCAGCACCATGTACTAATCCATTTTCTGCGCCAAAACTCAAACACTTATAAATTCACCCAGGCACTCTCCTTACAGTACTCTAATCATTTAGTCAGTACCCAAGTACTCATTCAGTGAGCCAGGCCTTAGCACATGGACTGCTTCAAATGCCTATCCACTATGCATGCAGTTCTCTAATCACATACACACCTGTCTTTTACACCTTCTATTCCCCAGTCAGTATCCATACACTCCAGCAAACACCCTGTCACTCCCCTTGCACTCCTCCACTGACCCATTCAGCACCATGTACTAATCCTTTCACTGTGCCAAAACCCACTTATAAATTCACCCAGGCACTCTCCTTGCAGTAATCTAATCATTCAGTCAGTACCCAAGTACTCATGCACTGAGCCAGGCCTTAGCACATGGACTGTTTCAAACGCCTATCAACTATGCATGCAGTTCTCTAACCACCTACACACTTGTCTTTCACACCTTCAATTCCCCAGTCAGTATCCATACACTCCAGCAAACACCGTGTCACTCCCCTTGCACTCCTCCAGTGACCCCTTCAGCCCCATGTACTAATCCATTCACTGCGCCAAAACCCAACCACTTATAAATTCACCAAGGCACTGTCCTTGCAGTACTCTAGTCATTCAGTCAGCACCCAAGTACTCATACACTGACCCAGTCCTTAGCAGATGGACTGCTTCAAACCCCTATACACTATGCATGCAGTCCTCTATCCACCTACACACTTGTCTTTCACACCTTCAATTCCCAAGTCAGTATCCATACACTTCCAGCAAACACCCTGTCACTCCCCTTGCACTCCTCCAGTGACCCATTCAGCACAGTGTACTAATCCATTCACTGCGCCAAAACCCAAACACTTATAAATTCACCCAGGCACTCTTCTTGCAGTACTCTAATCATTCAGTCAGTATCAAAATACTCATGCAGTGAGCCAGGCCTTAGCACATGGACTGCTTCAAACGCCTATCCACTATGCATGAAGTCCTCTAACCACCTACACACTTGTCTTTCACACCTTCAATTCCACAGTCAGTATCTATTCTATTCTAGAAAACAACCTGTCACTCCCCTTGCACTCCTCTACTGATCCATTCAGCACCATGTACTAATCCATTTTCTGTGCCAATACTCAAACACTTATAAATTCACCCAGGCACTCTTCTTGCAGTACTCTAATCATTCAGTCAGTATCAAAATACTCATGGAGCGAGCCAGGCCTAAGCAGATGGACTGGTTCAAACGCCTATCCACTATGCATGAAGTCCTCTAACTACCTACACACTTGTCTTTCACACCTCCAATTCCACAGTCAGTATCTATTCACTTCTAGCAAACAACCTGTCACTCCCCTTGCACTCCTCTAGTGTCCCATTTAACGTCATGTACTAATCCATTCACTGCACAAAAACCAAAACACTTATAAATTCACCCAGGCACTCTCCTTGTAGTACTCTAATCATTCAGTCAGTACTCAAGTACTCATCCAGTAACTCAGGCCTTAGCACATGGACTGCTTCAAACCCCTATCTACTATGCATGCAGTTTTCTAACCACCTACACACTTGTCTTTCACAACTTCAATTCTCCAGTCAGTATCCATATACTTCCAGAAAACACCCTGTCACTCCCCTTGCACTCCTCTAGTGACCCATTCAGCACCTGTACTAATCCATTCACTGCGCTAAAACCCAAACACTTATAAATTCACCCAGGCACTCTCCTTGCAGTACTCTAATCATTCAGTCACTACCCAAGTACTCATGCACTGAGGCAGGCCTAAGCACATGTACTGCTTCAAATGCCTATCCACTATGCATGCAGTTCTCTAACCACCTACACACTTGTCTTTCATACCTTCAATTCCCCAGTCAGTATCCATACACTCCAGCAAACACCGTGTCACTCCCCTTGCACTCCTCCAGTGACCTATTCAGCATCATGTACTAATCCATTCACTGCACCAAAACCCAAACACTTATAAATTTAGCCAGGCACTCTCCTTGCAGTACTCTAATCATTCTGTCAGTATCCAAGTACTCATGCACTGAGCCAGGCATTAGCACATGGACTGCTTCAAACCCCTATCCACTATAAATGCAGTCCTCTAACCACCTATACACTTGTCTTTCACACCTTAAATTCCCCAGTCGGTATACATACACTCCAGCAAACACCGTGTCACTCGCCTTGCACTCCTCCAGTGACCTATTCAGCACCAACTACTAATCGATTCAATGCGCAAAAGTCAACCACTTATAAATTCACCTAGTCACTCTCCTTGCAGTACTATAATCATTCAGTCAGTACCCAAGTACTCATGCAGTGAGCCAGGCCTTAGCACATAGACTGCTTCAAATGCCTATCCACTATGCATGCAGTCCTCTAACCACCTACACACTTATCTTTCACAACTTGAATTGCCCAGTCAGTATTCATACACTTCCAGCAAACACCCTGTCATTCCCCTTGCACTCCTCTAGTGACCCATTCAGCATCATGTACTAATCCATTCACTGGGCCAAAACCAAAACACTTATAAATTCACCCAGGCACTCTTCTTGCAGTACACTAATCATTCAGTCACTACCCAAGTACTCATGCACTGAGCCAGGCCTAAGCACATGGACTGCTTCAAATGCTTATCCACTATTCACGCAGTTTTCTAACCACCTACACACTGGTCTTTCACACTTTCTATTCCCCAGTCAGTATCCATACACTCCAGCAAACACCCTGTCACTCCGCTTGCACTCCTCCACTGACCCATTCAGCACCATGTACTAATCCTTTCACTGTGCAAAAACCCACTTATAAATTCACCCAGGCACTCTCCTTGCAGTACTCTAATCATTCAGTCACTACCCAAGTACTCATGCACAGCCAGGCCTAAGCACATGGACTGCTTCAAATTCCTATCCACTATGCATGCAGTTCTCTAACCACCTACACACTTGTCTTTCACACCTTCAATTCCCCAGTCAGTATCCATACACTCCAGCAAACACCGTGTCACTCCCCTTGCACTCCTCCAGTGACCCCTTCAGCACCATGTACTAATCCATTCACTGCGCCAAAACCCAACCACTTATAAATTCACCAAGGCACTGTCCTTGCAGTATTCTAGTCTTTCAGTCAGTACCCAAGTACTCATGCATTGACCCAGGCCTTAGCACATAGACTGCTTCAAACCCCTATACACTATGCATGCAGTCCTCTAACCACCTACACACTTGTCTTTCACACCATCAATTCCCCAGTTAGTATATATAAACTTCCAGCAAACACCCTGTCACTCCCCTTGCACTCCTCCAGTGACCCATTCAGCTCAGTGTACAAATCCATTCACTGCACCAAAACACAAACACTTATAAATTTACACAGGCACTCTTCTTGCAGTACTCTAATCATTCAGTCAGTATCAAAATACTCATGGAGCGAGCCAGGCCTAAGCAGATGGACTGCTTCAAACGCCTATCCACTATGCATGAAGTCCTCTAACTACCTACACACTTGTCTTTCACACCTCCAATTCCACAGTCAGTATCTATTCACTTCTAGCAAACAACCTGTCACTCCCCTTGCACTGCTCAAGTGACCCATTCAGCACCATGTACCAATCCATTCACTGACCCAAAACTGAAACACTTATAAATTCACCCAGGCACTATCCTTGCAGTACTCTAATCATTCAGTCACTACCCAAGTTCTCATGCACTGAGCCAGGCCTAAGCACATGGACTGCTTCAAATGCCTATCCACTATGCATGCAGTTCTCTAACCACCTACACACTTGTCTTTCACACCTTCAATTCCCCAGTCAGTATCCATACACTCCAGCAAACACCGTGTCACTCCCCTTGCACTCCTCTACTGATCCATTCAGCCCAATGTACTAATCCATTTTCTGCGCCAAAACTCAAACACTTATAAATTCACCCAGGCACTCTTCTTGCAGTACTCTAATCATTTAGTCAGTACCCAAGTACTCATTCAGTGAGCCAGGCCTTAGCACATGGACAGCTTCAAACGTCTATCGACTATGCATGAAGTCCTCTAACCACCTACACACTTGTCTTTCACAACTTCAATTCTCCAGTCAGTATCCATACACTTCCAGAAAACACCCTGTCACTCCCCTTGCACTCCTGTAGTGACCCATTCAGCACAATGTACTAGTCCATTCACAGCACCAAAACCAAACCACTTATAAATTCACCGAGGCACTCTCCTTGCAGTACTCTAATCATTCAGTCACTACCAAAGTACTCATGCAGTGAGCCAGGCCTTAGCACATGGACTGCTTGAAATGCCTATCCACTATGCATGCAGTCCTTTAACCACCTACACACTTGCCTTTCACACCTTCAATTCCCCTGTCAGTTTCCATACACTTCCAGCAAACACCCTGTCACTCCCCTTGCACTCCTCTAGTGACCCATTCAGCACCTGTACTAATCCATTCACTGCGCCAAAACCCAAACACTTATAAATTCATCCAGGCACTCTCCTTGCAGTACTCTAATCATTCAGTCAGTACCCAAGTACTCATGCACTGAGGCAGGCCTAAGCACATGTACTGCTTTAAATGCCTATCCACTATGCATGCAGTTCTCTAACCACCTACACACTTGTCTTTCATACCTTCAATTCCCCAGTCAGTATCCATACACTCCAGCAAACACCGTGTCACTCCCCTTGCACTCCTCCAGTGACCCATTCAGCATCATGTACTAATCCATTCACTGCACCAAAACCCAAACACTTATAAATTTAGCCAGGCACTCTCCTTGCAGTACTCTAATCATTCTGTCAGTATCCAAGTACTCATGCACTGAGCCAGGCATTAGCACATGGACTGCTTCAAACCCCTATCCACTATGAATGCAGTCCTCTAACCACCTATACACTTGTCTTTCACACCTTAAATTCCCCAGTCGGTATACATACACTCCAGCAAACACCGTGTCACTCCCCTTGCACTCCTCCAGTGACCTATTCAGCACCATGTACTAATCCATTCACTGAGCAAAAGCCAACCACTTATAAATTCACCTAGGCACTCTCCTTGCAGTACTCTAATGATTCAGTCAGTACCCAAGTACTCATGCAGTGAGCCAGGCCTTAGCAAATGGACTGCTTCAAACGTCTATCCACTATGCATGCAGTCCTCTAACCACCTACACACTTATCTTTCACAACTTCAATTCCCCAGTCAGTATTCATACACTTCCAACAAACACCCTTTCACTCCCCTTTCACTCCTCTAGTGACCTGTAGGAGAGTGGCATTGGCTGCATAGTTGCCCCCAACTTTTTGCTGATGTTTTGACTGTTTTATGACACTAGCCAGGCTGTGGCCCTGCTATCCAGGACTCCAGCCTATCTGCTTCTTCTCTAAACTGATGTGAGTACCCTAGGTACCTTCCAATTGGATACTGAGGACACCCTGTCAGCCTCTTGTAGATGGTACCCTAGGTACCCAGGGCATGGGTCCCTCAGAGGCCTACAAGGGGCTGCAGCACTTATTGTGCCACCCCTGGGACAGCCATAGCAAATGACACCACTAGACCACTACTGTAGTCTGGGTAAGGTGGTGCTTACACTCCTTACAGGGATATAGGTATCCTGTATCCCACTTAATACAACACATATATCTTCATAAGTCACCCCTAAAGCAGGCCTTGCTAATCCTACAAGGCAGGGTGCTGAGATATGTGTGAGGGGGGACCCCTACCTGAGTAGGGCCCCTCTGCAACCTTCATAAAACCATTGCTGGGTTGTTTGTAGTGTAGCCATACCAAATACTCTTAACCGCATTATAAGTAAATCGCGATAGCGTGATAACTTGAGAATGGCTACACAGAACCATATCGTGTTTGGTGTCAAACATGTAGGAATCATACCCCCAATCCAGCCATGGGACTGAGGGCATGATTCCCACCTGCTAGAGCGGCGATATGGGAAAAACGGAAGAATTTAGACACCAATTTAAAAGTACACATGTAGTACAAAATGGATGCTACCCGCCACCCACACGACTCTGGCTGCCTGTTGCTGGGCAGAACTTCAGCCACGGCAGCTGGAAAATAGGGATATTGTTGCAGGGAGGTGCTCCCACCTCCCCTACAGACTATGTGGATTGGAACTGAGTGGGTGCACCATAGGATCTCTTTCAGACTTGCACGTAGGCTTCTCCAGTGCCTACTTCTGCATACACCGACTCAAACCGGTTCAGGGGAATCCTGTCCTCTGCCCAGGTGGGAAACCACACAAAGGGGAGAGGGTGTAGCCACCCTTTCCCGAGTGAACTCTCATTGGTGGGCTCTGATCTAGACACTCCCCTAATCTTTGGATAAAGGTGAATACAGGGTCGCCAGAGCCTCAGATTATTCTTGAACTTCACAGACTTGAACTTTGACTTCCTGCCGCACAGCTGAATGAAGACATCTCCCTTGGGGTAAAGGAGTTACCCCCCTGCTTGGCAGGCACCTGAAACACTGCAAGTGACCCAGTTGGAACCTCGCTGCTCCTACAGACATCGACGACTCTTTCCTACCTTGAGGTAGGTTTCCAAGCATCCCAGAGGCCAGTAAGTGTGCACAGCAAAGCTCAGCACCGTGGACCCCGTGGGTGCCGAGATCCCCTATACCCAAGACACAGGCCACCTCTTGCACAGCACCTGACCCCGACAAGTGGGGAAGTTGTGCTTTGGCCCATTATAGAGCCAACCTCTCAGCATCATCTGTGCTAAAGATCGATACCCTAGCCTGCTCCAACGACCCGTGGACGAATCTTTACACACGCCAAATTGCTGCATCCCGCAGTCCCTTGACTCTCGACTGGTGGGCCCTAGCAGAGGTCAATCTTCAATTCCAAGAGTTCCCCTGGTTGCTTCATGACTGCTATTCAGTCTCCTTGCTGGAGACTTCGCTCAGACCTTGTGGGTCTGCACCAGTAGCAGTTTTGTGTTTCTTGCATGGGTTGCAGTTGCCAAGGCTTAGTGGATCCAATCCGGACACTAACACCACAGCGACCCTTATAGTTTATGGAACAGTTGCCCTCCAGAAGCTGGCCTTCCTTGACGCCTCCTGGACCCCGTGGCTGACGATCCAAGCTACACCTCTTCTACCTGGAAGCACCCGACATTGAAGGGCTCCTTCTCTAGAACCCCCTGGTCACTGTGCCGTGACCCAGACTCTGTCCCCTCTGCTTTCAGGTCCTTCTCTTCAAGATCTACATTTTCATTCTTCACGACATCGACGTCGCTTCCTGCTAGCAGCAGTTCTTCACGTTTTGCCATTGAAAATCAGCCTGCGACCCGACATCGAAAACTACCTATGCACACAGCTTCCCTGGGGCAGGTAACAGTGGTACCTCGGTACTCTCGTGGGTGTGGGCCCTTCAAAAGCTTAACTCTAAATTATTGACCTTGAACTCCTGCTAGAAGTGTTTTTAATCTTGTAAAATTCAACCGCGACATTTTCCATGGGCTTTAATAGAGATCCCGACAGTAGATTTAGCCACTGCACGCATCTACCGTGGGTCCCCTTCCTCACTACCTTGGGTGGTTTCACAAGGGGCGAGCGACCCTAAATGCCCTAGGCATTGTCTGTAGAATTGTCGTGGTTCTTCTACCACTTTTTTGATATATGCTTTGGTCCCCCCCTGGGGCCCTGTGATTCCAGTGCTAATTATTGTAACTATCAATGCTTGTTTGAATTGTATCCGCACCTCTATCCTCATAAAGAGACTAGTGGGGTTATTCCTAGAATAAATACATATATTTTATATATATACCTGTGTGGACTACTCTTTCATTTGGTTATTCAAGAGGTTATCGATGGTAAAACAATAAGCTTAACACTCCTTCAAGACTTAGCCTGAAGGCTGCTCTCCACAGCTACCACTAGGATAGCTTTCTTTAAAGGTTGTCTTTAACCTATCACCATCAGTGTCGAATTGGACTGGTACAAGGTGTCCCCTATAACTAGAGGACAGCATATGCCAGGCCAACTTCTCACATGACCCATTCAGCATCATGTACTAATCCATTCACTGCGCCAAAACCGAAACACTTATAAATTCACCCAGGCACTCTCCTTGCCGTACTCTAATCATTCAGTCACTACCGAAGTACTCATGCACTGAGCCAAGCCTTAGCACATGGACTGCTTCAAACCCCTATCTACTATGCATGCAGTCTTCTACCCACCTACACACTTGTCTTTCTCAACTTCAATTGCCCAGTCAGTATCCATACACTTCCAGCAAACACCCTGTCACTACCCTTGCACTTCTCTAGTGACCCATTCAGCACCTGTACTAATCCATTCACTGTGCCAAAAACCAAACACTTATAAATTCATCCAGGCACTCGCCTTGCAGTACTCTAATCATTCAGTCACAACCGAAGTATTCATACACTGAGCCAGGCCTTAGCACATGAACTGCTTCAAATGCCTATCCACTATGCATGTAGTCCTGTAAACACCTACATGCTTGTCTTTGACACCTTCAATTCCCCAGTCAGTATCCATACACTTCCAGGAAACACCCTGTCACTCCTCTTGCACTCCTCTAGTGACCCATTCAGCACCATGTACTATCCCATTCACTGCCCCAAAACCCAAACAATTTTAAATTCACCTATGCACTCTCCTTGCAGTACTCTAATCATTCAGTCAGTATCCAAGTACTCATTCAGCGAACCAGGCCTAAGCACATGGACTGCTTCAAACCCCTATACACTATGCATGCCGTTCTCTAACCACCTACACACTTGTCTTTCACACCTTCAATTCCCCAGTCAGTATCCATACACTCCAGCAAACACCGTGTCACTCCCCTTGCACTCCTCTACTGATCCATTCAGCCCAATGTACTAATCCATTTTCTGCGCCAAAACTCAAACACTTATAAATTCACCCAGGCACTCTTCTTGCAGTACTCTAATCATTTAGTCAGTACCCAAGTACTCATTCAGTGAGCCAGGCCTTAGCACATGGACAGCTTCAAACGTCTATCGACTATGCATGAAGTCCTCTAACCACCTACACACTTGTCTTTCTCACCTTCAATTCCCCAGTCAGTATTCATACACTTTCAGCAAACACCCTGTCACTCCCCTTGCACTCCTCTAGTGACCCATTCAACGTCATGTACTAATCCATTCACTGCACAAAAACCAAAACACTTATAAATTCACCCAGATACTCTCCTTGCAGTACTCTAATCATTCAGTCAGTACCCAAGTACTCATCCAGTTACCCAGGCCTTAGCACATGGACTGCTTCAAACCCCTATCTACTATGCATGCAGTTTTCTAACCACCTACACACTTGTCTTTCACAACTTCAACTCTCCAGTCAGTATCCATACACTTCCAGAAAACACCCTGTCACTCCCCTTGCACTCCTGTAGTGACCCATTCAGCACAATGTACTAGTCCATTCACAGCACCAAAACCAAACCACTTATAAATTCACCAAGGCACTCTCCTTGCAGTACATTCAGTCACTACCCAAGTACTCATGCACTGAGCCAGGCCTAAGCACATGGACTACTTCAAATGCATATCCACTATGCATGCCGTTCTCTAACCACTTACACACTTGTCTTTCACACCTTCAATTCCCCAGTCAGTATCCATACACTCCAGCAAACACTTTCTCACTCCCCTTGCACTCCTCCAGTGACCCATTCAACACCATGTACTAATCCATTTACTGCGCCAAAACCCAACCACTTATAAATTCACCAAGGCACTGTCCTTGCAGTACTCTAGTCATTCAGTCAGTACCCAAGTACTCATGCACTGAGCCAGGCCTTAGCACATGGACTGCTTCAAACGCCTATCAACTATGCATGCAGTCCTGTAACCACCTACCCACTTGTCTTTCACACCTTCATTTCCCCAGTCAGTATCCATACACTTCCAGGAAACACCCTGTCACTCCTCTTGCACTGCTCTAGTGACCCATTCAGCACCATGTACTAATCCATTCACTGCCCCAAAACCGAATGCCTTATAAATTCACCCACACACTCTCCTTGCAGTACTCTAATCATTCAGTCAGTATCAAAATACTCATGCAGCGAGCCAGACCCTAGCACATGGACTGCTTCAAACGCCTATCCACAATGCATGACGTCCTAACCACCTACACACTTGTCTTTCACACCTTCAATTCCACAGTCAGTATCTATTCACTTCTAGCAAACAACCTGTCACTCCCCTTGCACTACTCTACTGATCCATTAAGCGCCATGTACTAATCCATTTTCTGCACCAAAACTCAAACACTTATAAATTCACCCAGACACTCTCCTTGCCGTACTCTAATCATTCAGTCAGTACCTGTAGGAAGGTGGAATCTGACTATATGGTTGCCCCCAACTTTTTGCCTGGTATTTGAATGGTTTTTGACTAGTCTGGATGGGATCCTGCTATCCAGGACCCCAGCCAATCGGCTTCCTCCCTAAAGCTGATGTGAGTACCCTAGGAACCTTCCAATTGGATACTGAGGACACCCTACCAGCCCCTTGTAGATGGTACCCTAGGTACCCAGGGCATGGGTCCCTCAGAGGCCTACCAGGGGCTGCAGCACTTATTGTAAGGTGGTGCTTGCACTCCTCACAGGGATATAGGTATCCTGTATCCCACTTAATACAACCCATATATCCTCATAGGTCACCCCTAGAGCAGGCCTTGCTAAACCTACAAGGCAGGGTGCTGAGATATGTGTGAGGGGGGACCCCTACCTGAGTAGGGCCCCTCTGCAACCTTCGTAAAATCATTACTGGGTTGTTTGTAGTGTAGCCATACCATATACTCTTAACCGCATTATAAGTATATCGTGATAGCGTGATAACTTGAGAATGGCTACACAGAACCATATCGTGTTTGGTGTCAAACATGTAGGAATCATACCCCCAATCCAGCCATGGGACTGAGGGCATTATTCCCCCCTGCTAGCGGGGCGATATGGGAAAAGCGGCAGAATTTAGACACCAATTTAAAAGTGCACGCGAAGTACAAAATGGGTGCTACCCGCCACCCACACGACTCTGGCTGCCTGTTGCTGGGCAGAACTCCAACCACGGCAGCTGGAAAATAGGGATCCTGTTGCAGGGAGGTATTCCCACCTCCCCAGACAGACTATGTGGATTGGAACTGGTTGGGTGCACCATAGTATACCTTTCAGAGTTGCACGTAGGCTTCTCCAGTGCCTACATTCTGCATACACCGCCTGGAACCGGTTTAGGGGCATCCTGTCCCCTGTCCAGGCGGGAAACACACAAAGGGGAGAGGGTGTAGCCACCCTTTCCCGCCTGACCTCTCATTGGTGGACCCTGATCTGGACACTCCCCTAATCTTTGGATAAAGGTGAATACTGGGTCCCCAGAGCCTCAGATTATTCTTGAACTTCACAGTCTTGACCTTCGACTTGCTGCCGCACAGCTACCTGAAGAAATCTCCCTTGGGGTAAAGGAGTTACCCCCCTGCTTGGCAGGCACCTGAAACACTGCAAGTGACCCGGTTGGAACCTCTCTGCTCCTTCTGACATCGACGACTCTTTCCTACCTTGAGGTGGGTTCCCAAGCATCCCAGAGGCCAGTGAGAGAGCACAGCAAAGCTCTGCACCATGGACCCGTGGGTGCCGAGATCCCCAATACCACAGGACACCGGCCACCTCTTGCATAGCACCCGACCCCGACGAGTGGAGAAGTTGTGCTTTAGCCCATTATTGAGCCAATCTATCTGCAGCATCTGTGCCAAAGATCGACGCCCTAGCCTGCTCCGGCGACCCGTGGGCACACCTTTACGCACGCCAAATTGCTGCCTTCTAAAGTCCCTTGTCTCTCGACTTGTGGGCCCTAGCAGAAGACAATCTTCGATTCCAAGAGTTCCCCTGGTTGATCCAGGCCAGCTCTTCAGTCTCCTTGCTGGAGACCTCTCACAGACCTCGTGTGTCTGCACCAGTAGCTGCTTTGTGTTTCCTGCGTGGGTTGCGGTTGCCAAGGCTTAGTGGATCCAATCCGGACACTAACACTGCAGCGACCCTCATCCTTTGTGGGACAGCCCCCCTCCAGAAGCTGGCCTTCCTTGAAGCCTCCTGGACCCCGTGGCTGATGATCCAAGCTACACCTCTTCAACCTGGAAGCACCCGACATTGAAGGGCTCCTTCTCTTGAGCCCCCTGGTCACTGTGCCGTGACCCAGACTCTGTCCCCTCTGCTTTCAGGTTCCTCTCTACAAGATCTACATTTTCATTCTTCACGACAACGACGACGCTTGTGGCAAGCAGCAGTTCTTCACGTTTTTCCGTTGAAAATCAGCCCGCGACCCGACATCGAAAACAACCTATGCGCCCGGCTCCCCTGGGGCAGGTAACAGTGGTACCTCGGTACTCTCGTAGGTGTGGTCCCTTCAAAAGCTTAACTCTAAAGTGTTGAACTTGAACTCCTGCTAGAAGTGTTTTTAAACTTGTAAAATCAAACCGCGACATTCTCCATAGGCTATAATAGAGATCCCGACAGTAACTTCAGTCACTGCACGCGTCTCCCGTGGGTCCCCTTCCTCACTACCTTGGGTGGTTTCACAAGAGGCCAGTGACCCTAAATGCCCTAGGCATTGTCTGTAGAATTGTCGTGGTTCTTATACCACTTTTTTGATATATGGTTTGGTCCCCTCCTGGGGCCTTGTGATTCCAGTGCTATTTATTGTAACTATCAATGCTTGTTTGAATTGTATCTTCACCTCTAGCCTCATAAAGAGACTAGTGGGGTTATTCCTAGAATAAATACATATATTTTATATATATACCTGTGTGGACTACTCTTTCATTTGGTTATTCAAGAGGTTATCTATGGTAAAACAATAAGCTTAACACTCGTTCAAGACTTAGCCTGAAGGCTGCTCTCCACAGCTACCACTAGGATAGCTTTCTTTAAAGGTTGTCTTTAACCTATCACCTTAAGAGTCAAACTGGACTGGTGCAAGGTGGCCACTATAACTAGTGACCAGCATATGCCAGGCCAACTTCTCACATTGGTGTGCAGCGGTTGGATTCAAGCTTGCCATTGTTTTACCAGATAACAAAATTGAATTTCTAAAGTGAAAGCCACTTGGTACTAAGGTACATATACATTTAAGCTTAGAATACAAGAAGTTCTACTGAACTTAGGAGTTGTGTGTAGAGGGCTTAGCACACCTTGACTACAACTCAAGAAAGGGTTCAGTAGGTCACACCTAGTGTAGGTAGATACACCAGTACCACTACACTAGACATGTCTTCAGGTTCAGGAGCCCTAAGGCCCTGGAAGGACCCTCAAGGGTCCCAGTCGACAAGTATGACCACCTCTCTTTTGCAGAGCTTAGGGAGATGTGCACTGCTAGGCAACTGAAGACAAACAAGGGTGACAACACTCAACGTCTCAGGGAAATCCTGCTCATAGCAGACTGCAAGCAGACTCTAGTGTCTGAAGGAGTAGAAAGGTTGGGTGGGCATCCTGCTGAAGAGGACACCTCAGTGGTGGACTCTGATGAGGACCAGGAAGAGGAAGTTGAACTTGACCTGGATGATTCAGACCACTCACAACATGGAGATGATGGCCCAAGAGGCACTCTCTCCATCCCTAATGGGAGAATGGTGGATCCAAACAGAAGAAACAGATCCCCCTCAGAGGGGTCTAACCATTCTGAGAGATCCAAAAGGACCTCTGCCTCTTCTCAGAGAAGAGAATCCTCCAAGGAGAGGAAATGCAGACTGATCCAGTTTGAGCAGGCTAAACTTCAGCTCAGGAGAGAACAGTTAGCATTAGACAGGGAGTCCCTGGAGCTTCAGAAAGCTTCAAGAAAATGGGGTCTAGAGATCCCTGGTGGCAGTAATAATACCCCTAGAGTTAGAGAGAAAGCTCCTGACAATAGGAGCCTGCATAAGATTGTGCCCCCCTATCAGTCAGGGGATGATATCCATAAATGGATCACTGCACTTGAAAGGGCCTGTAAAGTACAAAGGGTCCCAGTAGATCAGTGGGCAGCAATCTTATGGCTCTCCTTTGCAGACAAAGGAAGAGACAAGCTCCTCTCTGTCAGAGAAGAGGATGCAGATGATTATTATATCTTGAGAGATGCTTTAATAGATGGGTTTGGCCTAACCACTGATCAATACAGATTAAAGTTCAGAGATACCCAAAAAGCACAGAATCAAGATTGGGTAGACTTTGTGGATTGTGCTACCAAGGCTCTGGAAGGTTGGTTAAATGGCAGTAAAGTAAATGATTATCAAGGATTGTACAATCTCATCATGATGGAGCAGATTCTTAATAATTGTCAAAACCAACTCTTACACCAGTACCTGGTGGACTCTGATCTGACCTCTCCCCAAGAATTGGGTAAGAAGGCAGACAAATGGGTCAGAACCAGGATTAGGCCCAAGAACCAAGGCGGTGACCAGAAGAAAGATTCCACAAAGCCCAAAGAGAAAGGTGGGGATGATAAAACAGAAAAGTCCTCTGAAGGGCCCCAAAAATCCAGTTCTGGGGGTGGGTCCCAAAATCCTTCCTCTTCCAATAAGAAACCATATTGCCATGTGTGTAAGCAACCTGGACACTGGAAAACTGACTCCAGTTGTCCAAAGAATGGCAATAAAGAAAATGTTCCTCCCATTGCAGCTCCAACACCTCCTGTTACTACTCGTAGTAATCCCCCAGGTGGTGGGAGTGCACCCAAATCTTAGTTGGGCTTTCTTGGGGAACTCAGGTGGACTCTGGCCTAACCAGGTCCCTTACACAAGCAACTCTAGTCTGTGATGGTGGCATGGGGTTTGCCAACTTTACCATGAGTCCCAATATCTTGGGCAGGTACAGACAAGAGCCCATGATCAATGGTCAGAAGACTGTGGCCTACAGGGACACAGGGGCTAGTGTCACCATGGTGACAAAGAGACTAGTGCCCCTAGAAAAGCTTTTACCTGAGTTTAGCTACCAGGTGACCAATATTGATGGAAGTAGTACAGATCATCCCATGGCAGTGATAAATCTCAGCTGGGGAGGGGTCACTGGCCCAAAGAGAGTGGCAGTGTCCCCAACCTTACCTGTAGATTGTCTACTGGGGAATGACCTGGAAATCTCTGCCTGGGCTGAGGTAGACCACAATACCCATTTAAGAATGTTAGGCATCCCTGAGAGAGTGGATGGGACCCTGAGGGCTTCACCTCCACCCCAGGAAGAATTAAAGGGAGTGAAGCCTGAAACTATGGATCACTCCACCCAGACAGAGAGCATAGGGGGTGAGGAACATTCCTCCCCCCACCAGACTAAAGGTAAGGGTCAGCGTCCTAAGGGAACTGATCCTGCCCCTTGGGAAGTAACTGCCCCAGAAGTGGTCAGGCCTGTCCTGGCTTCAGCTCTGATGGCAGGGGATCCTTCCAAGGTGGTACCCAGTCTGGAGCAGGTATCCTGCCCCTCTCTACCCTGCCTCAGTCAGCCCAGGGCTGCAGAGGTCAGGGAGGTCAGTGGACCCTTAATGGGCCCCTGTCCAGAGGAACCCCCTCATCAGCAGAGACACCCAGCAGAGTAGTTCTAGCCAGGTGACCATTCCTCCACAAACCGAGGGATCCCCTTACCCCTAGGTACAGGTACCCCCCAGATGGACTTTGTTGGGCACAGGGAAACCTGGAGCATAGTTGCCCCAAACCTTCCAGTGCCCTCCACTATTCCAACCAGAGGGACCCAACCCCCAGCTGTAGGCAGCAAGAGGTTGACCCTTAGGGCCAGATATGACACAGTCATAGACAGAAAGGCTTCCATGGTGACCAGTGACCTGAGGAGGTTGAGGCCACCCCAAATAGGGCCTCACTTCCAGAATCAGACACCCCAACAGCCTGCTTCTGTACCAAAACCCAATACAGGTAATTTCCCTAGACTTTGGAGAAACTCTAAAACCCCTTGGGGTAGGATTTCCCAAGTGGACCATGAGACAGGGAGCAACCATGCTAGTGCAGGTTCTTCCTTATATGGCCACTCAGGAAATAAAGGCTTATCTGGACAAGGTTAGCCTTATCTCCTTTCGTTTGGGGGGGGGGGGGGGGGTTATGTAGGAAGGTGGAATCTGACTATATGGTTGACCCCAACTTTTTGCCTGGTATTTGAATGGTTTTTGACTAGTCTGGCTGGGATCCTGCTATCCAGGACCCCAGCCTATCTGCTTCCTCCCTAAAACTGGTGTGAGTACCCTAGGTACCTTCGAACTGGATACTGAGGACACCCTACCAGCCCCTTGTAGATGGTACCCTAGGTACCCAGGGCATGGGTCCCTCAGAGGCCTACCAGGGGCTGCAGCACTTATTGTGCCACCCCTGGGAAAGCCATACCAAACGACACCACCAGACCACTACTGTAGTCTGGGTAAGGTGGTGCTTGCACTCCTTACAGGGATATAGGTATCCTGTATCTCACTTAATACAACACATATATCCTCATAGGTCACCCCTAGAGCAGGCCTTGCTAATCCTACAAGGCAGGGTGCTGAGATATGTGTGAGGGGGGACCCCTACCTGAGTAGGGCCCCTCTGCAACCTTCGTAAAATCATTACTGGGTTGTTTGTAGTGTAGCCATACCATATACTCTTAACCGCATTATAAGTATATCACGATAGCGTGATAACTTGAGAATCGCTACACAGAACCATATCGTGTTTGGTGTCAAACATATAGGAATCATACCCCCAATCCAGCCATGGGACTGAGGGCATGATTCCCCCCTGCTAGAGGGGCGATATGGGAAAAGCGGCAGAATTTAGACACCAATTTAAAAGTGCACGCGAAGTACAAAATGGATGCTACCCGCCACCCACACGACTCTGGCTGCCTGTTGCTGTGCAGAACTCCAGCCACGGCAGCTGGACAATAGGGATCCTGTTGCAGGGAGGTATTCCCACCTCCCCAGACAGACTATGTGGATTGGAACTGGGTGGGTGCACCATAGGATACCTTTCAGAGTTGCACGTAGGCTGCTCCAGTGGCTACATTCTGCATACACCGCCTGGAACCGGTTTAGGGGCATCCTGTCCCCTGCCCAGGCGGGAAACACACAAAGGGGAGAGGGTGTAGCCACCCTTTCCCGCCTGACCTCTCATTGGTGGACCCTGATCTGGCCACTCCCCTAATCTTTGGATAAAGGTGAATACTGGGTCCCAGAGCCTCAGATTATTCTTGGAACTTCACAGTCTTGACCTTCGACTTGCTGCCGCACAGCTACCTGAAGAAATCTCCCTTGGGGTAAAGGAGTTACCCCCTGCTTGGCAGGCACCTGAAACACTGCAAGTGACCCGGTTGGAACCTTGCTGCTCCTTCGGACATCGACGACTCTTTCCTACCTTGAAGTGGGTTTCCAAGCATCCCCGAGGCCAGTGAGTGTGCACAGCAAAGCTCTGTACCGTGGACCCCGTGGGTGCCGAGATCCCCAATACCCCAGGACACCGGCCACCTCTTGCATAGCACCCGACCCCGACGAGTTGGGAAGTTGTGCTTTAGCCCATTATTGAGCCAACTTCTCTGCAGCATCTGTGCCAAAGATCGATGCCCTAGCCTGCTTCGGCAACCCGTGGGCGCACCTATACGTACGCCAAATTGCTGCCTTCTGCAGTCTCTTGTCTCTTGACTTGTGGGCCCTAGCGGAGGGCAATCTTCGATTCCAAGAGTCCCCTGGTTGCTCCAGGCCCGCTCTTCAGTCTCCTTGCAGGAGACCTCGCACAAACCTCGTGGGTCTGCACCAGTAGCTGCTTTGTGTTTCTTGCGTGGTTTGCAGTTGCCAAGGCTTAGTGGATCCAATCCGGACTCTAACATCGCTGCAACCCTCAACCTTTGTGGGACAGTTGCCCTCCAGAAGCTGGCCTTCCTTGAAGCCTCCTGGACCCCGTGGCTGACGATCCAAGCTACACCTCTTCGACCTGGAAGCACCCGACATTGAATGGCTCCTTCTCTTGAGCCTCCTGGTCACAGTGCCATGACCCAGACTCTGTCCCCTCTGCTTTCAGATTCCTCTCTACAAGATCTACATTTTCATTCTTCACAACAACGACAACGCTAGTGTCTAGCAGCAGTTCTTCATGTTTTGCCATTGAAAATCAGCCCGCGACCCTACATCGAAAACGAACTATGCACCCGGCTTCCCTGGGGCAGGTAACAGTGGTACCTCGGTACTCTCGTGGGTGTGGGCCCTTCAAAAGCTTAACTCTAAAGTGTTGAAGTTGAACTCCTGCTAGAAGTGTTTTTAAACTTGTAAAATCAAACCGCGACATTCTCCATAGGCTATAATAGAGATCCCAACAGTAACTTCAGTCACTGCACGCGTCTCCCATGGGTCCCCTTCCTCACTACCTTGGGTGGTTTCACAAGGGGCCAGCGACCCTAAATGCCCTAGGCATTGTCTGTAGAATTGTCGTGGTTCTTATACCACTTTTTTGATATATGGTTTAGTCCCCCCCTGGGGCCTTGTGATTCCAGTGCTATTTATTGTAACTATCAATGCTTGTTTGAATTGTATCTTCACGTCTAGCCTCATAAAGAGCTTAACACTCCTTCAAGACTTAGCCTGAAGGGTGCACTCCACAGCTACCACTAGGATAGCTTTCTATAAAGGTTGTCTTTAATCTATCACCTTAAGAGTCGAATTGGACTGGTGCAAGGTGGCCACTATAACTAGTGACCAGCATATGCCAGGCCAAATTCTCACAGTACCCAAGTACTCATTCAGTGAGCCAGGCCTTAGCACATTGACTGCTTCAAACGCCTATCCACTATGCATGAAGTCCTCTAACCACCTACACACTCGTCTTTCTCACCTTCAATTCCCCAGTCAGTATTCATACACTTCCAGCAAACACCCTGTCACTCCCCTTGCACTCCTCTAGTGACCCATTCAGCATCATGTACTAATCCATTCACTGCACAAAAACCAAAACACTTATAAATTCACCCAGGCACTCTCCTTGCAGTACTCTAATCATTCAGTCACTACCCAAGAACTCATGCACTGAGCAAGGCCTAAGCACATGGACTGCTTCAAATGCCTATCCACTATGCATGCAGTCCTCTAACCACCTACACACTTGTCTTTCACACCTTCAATTCCGCAGTCAGTATCTATTCACTTCCAGCAAACAACCTGTCACTCTCCTTGCAGTACTCTAATCATTCAGTCAGTATCCAAGTACTCATGCAGCGAGCCAGGCCTTAGCACATGGACTGCTTCAAACGCCTATTTACTATGCATGCAGTCCTCTAACCACCTACACACTTATCTTTCACAAAGTCAATTCCCCAGTCAGTATTCATACACCTCCAACAAACACCCTGTCACTCCCCTTGCACTCCTCCAGTGACCCATTCAGCATGATGTACTAATCTATTCACTGCGCCAAAACCGAAACACTTATAAATTCACCCAGGCACTCTCCTTGCTGTACCCTAATCATCAAGTCACTACTGAAGTACTCATACACTGAGCCAACCCTTAGCACATGGACTGCTTCAAACCCCTATCCACTATGCATGCAGTCTTCTAACCACCTACACACTTGTCTTTCACACCTTTAATTCTCCAGTCAGTATCCATACACTTCCAGCAAACACCCTGTCACTGCCCTTGCGCTCCTGTAGTGACCCATTCAGCACCATGTGCTAATGCAGTCACTGTGCCAAAACCCAACCACTTATAAATTCACCCAGGCACTCTCCTTGCAGTATTCTAATCATTCAGTCAGTATCCAAGTACTCAAGCAGTGAGCCAGGCCTTAGCACATGGACTGCTTCAAACCCCTATCCACTATGCATACAGTCCTCCAACCTCCTACACACTTGTCTTTCACACCTTCAATTTCCCAGTCAATATCTATACACTCCGCAAACACCCTGGTACTCCCTTTGCACTCCTCCAGTGACCCATTCAGCACTATGTACTAATCCATTCACTGCGTCAAAACCCAACCAATTATAAAATCACCCAGGCACGCTCCTTGCAGTACTCTAATAATTCAGTCAGTATCAAAATACGCATACAGCGAGCCAGGCCTTAGCACATGGACTGCTTCAAATGACTATCCACTATGCATGCAGTCCTATAACCACCTACACACTTGTCTTTCACACCTTCAATTCCGCAGTCAGTATCTATTCACTTCCAGCAAATAACCTGTCACTCCCCTTGCACTCCTCTACTGATCCATTCAGCACCATGTATTAATCCATTCACTGAGCAAAAGCCAACCACTTATAAACTCACCTAGGCACTCTCCTTACAGTACTTTAATCATTTAGTCAGTACCCAAGTACTCATTCAGTGAGCCAGGCCTTAGCACATGGACTGATTCAAATGTCTATCGACTATGCATGAAGTCCTCTAACCACCAACACACTTGTCTTTCTCACTTTCAATTCCCCAGTCAGTATTCATACACTTCCAGCAAACACCCTGTCACTCCCCTTGCACTCCTCTAGTGACCCATTCAGCATCATGTACTAATCCATTCACTGAGCAAAAGCCAACCACTTATAAATTCACCTAGGCACTCTCCTTGCAGTACTCTAATCATTCTGTCAGTACCCAAGTACTTATGCACTGAGCCAGGCATTAGCACATGAATTGCTTCAAACCCCTATCCACTATGAATGCAGTCCTCTAACCACCTACACACTTATCTTTCGCACCTTCAATTCTCTAGTCATTATCCATACACTTCCAGCAAACACCATGTGACCCCTCTTGCACTCATGTAGTGACCCATTCAGCTCCATGTACTAATCCAGTCGCTGTGCCAAAAAGCCAACCACTTATAAATTCACCCAGGCACTCTCCTTGCAGTACTCTAATCATTCAATCAGTATCCAAGTACTCATGCAGCGAGCCAGGCCTTAGCACATGGACTGCTTCAAAACCCTATCCACTAGGCATGCAGTCCTCTAACCACCTACACACTTGTCTTTCACACCTTCAATTCCCCAGTCAGTATGTATACACTCCAGCAAACACCCTGTCTCTCCCCTTGCACTCTTCTAGTGACCCATTCAGCACCATGTACGAATCCATTCACTGCGCCAAAACCCAAACACTAATAAATTCACCCAGGCGCTCTCCTTGCACGACTCTGATCATTCAGTCAGTACACAAGTATTCATCCAGTGACCCAGGCCTTAGCACATGGACTGCTTCAAAACCCTATCCACTATGCATGCAGTCTTCTAACCACCTACACACTTGTCTTTCACACCTTTAATTCTCCAGTCAGTATCCATACACTTCCAGCAAACACCCTGTCACTCCCCTTGCACTCCTGTAGTGACCCATTCAGCACCATGTACTAATGCATTCACTGCGCCAAAACTCAACCACTTATAAATTCACCCAGGCACTCTCCTTGCAGTTCTCTAATCATTCAGTCACTATCCAAGTACTCATGCACTGAGCCAGAAATTACCACATGGACTGCTTCAAACCCCTATCCACTATGCATGCAGTCCTCTAACCACCTAAAAACTTGTCTTTCACACCTTCAAATCCCTAGTCAGTATCCATACACTCCAGCAAACACCCCTTCACTCCCCATGCACTCCTCTAGTGACCCATTCAGTACCATGTAATAATCCATTGTAGGAGAGTGGCATCGACTGCATAGTTGCCCCCAACTTTTTGCTGATGTTTTGACTGTTTTATGACACTAGCCAGGCTGTGGCCCGTGCTATCCAGGACCACAGCCTATCTGTTTCTTCTCTAAACCGATGTGAGTACCCTATGTACCTTCCAAATGGATACTGAGGACACCCTGTCAGCCCCTTGTAGATGGTACCCTAGGTACCCAGGGCATGGGTCCCTCAGAGGCCTACCAGGGGCTGCAGCACTTATTGTGCCACCCATGGGACAGCCATACCAAATGACACCACCAGACCACTACTGTAGTCTGGGTAAGGTGGTGCTTGCACTCCTTACAGGGATATAGGTATCCTGTATCCCACTTAATACAACACATATATCTTCATAGGTCACCCCTAAAGCAGGCCTTGCTAATCCTACAAGGCAGGGTGCTGAGATATGTGTGAGGGGGGACCCCTACCTGAGTAGGGCCCCTCTGCAACCTTCGTAAAACCATTGCTGGGTTGTTTGTAGTGTAGCCATACCAAATACTCTTAACCGCATTATATGTAAATCGCGATAGCGTGATAACTTGAGAATGGCTACACAGAACCATGTTGTGTTTGGTGTCAAACATGTAGGAATCATACCCCCAATCAAGCCAGTGGACTGAGGGCATGATTCCCCCCCCGCTAGAGGGGCGATATGGGAAAAGCGGCAGAATTTATACACCAATTTATAAGTGCACACGTAGTACAAAATGGATGCTACCCGCCACCCACACGACTCTGGCTGCCTGTTGCTGGGCATAACTCCAGCCACGGCAGCTGGACAATAGGGATCTTGTTGCAGGGAGGTGCTCCCACCTCCCCAGACAGACTATGTGGATTGGAACTGGGTGGGTGCACCATAAGATGTCTTTCAGACTAGCACGTAGGCTTCTCCAGTGCCTACTTCTGCATACACCGCCTCAAACCGGTTCAGGGGCATCCTGTCCCCTGCCCAGGTGGGAAACCACACAAAGGGGAGAGGGTGTAGCCACCCTTTCCCGCCTGACCTCTCATTGGTGGGCTCTGATCTGGACACTCCCCTAATCTTCGGATAAAGGTGAATACTGGGTCCCCAGAGCCTCAGATTATTCTTGAACTTCACAGACATGAACTTCAACTTGCTGCCGCACAGCTGACTGACGAAATCTCCCTTGGGGTAAAGGAGTTACCCCCCTGCTTGGCAGGCACCTGAAACACTGCAAGTGACCCAGTTGGAACCTCGCTGCTCCTACGGACATCAACAACTCTTTCCTACCTTGAGGTGGGTTTCCAAACATCCCAGAGGCCAGTGAGTGTGCACAGCAAAGCTCAGCACCGTGGACCCCGTGGGTGCCGAGATCCCCAATACCCCAGGACACCGACCACCTCTTGCACAGCACCTGACCCCGATAAGTGCTTTGGCCCATTATTGAGTCAGCCTCTCAGCATCATCTGTGCCAAAGATCGACACCCTAGCCTGCTCCGGCAACCCGTGGGTGCATCTTTATGCACGCCAAATTGCTGCCTCCCGTGGTCCCTTGTCTCTCAACTGGTGGGCCCTAGCGGAGATCAATCTTCGATTCCAAGAGTTCCCCTGGTTGTGTCAGGACTGCTCTTCAGTCTCCTTGCTGGAGACCTCGCTCAGACCTCGTGGGTCTGCACCAGTAGCAGTTTTGTGTTTTCTGCATGGGTTGCGGTTGCCAAGGCTTAGTGGATCCAATCCAGACACTAACATGGCAGCGACCCTCATCCTTTGTGGGACAGTCGCCCTCCAGAGGCTGGTCTTCCTTGACGCCTCCTGGACCCCGTGGCTGATGATCCAAGCTACACCTCTTCTACCTGGAAGCACCCGATATTGAAGGGCTCCTTCTCTTGAGCCCCCTGGTCACTGTGCCGTGACCCAGACTCTGTCCCCTCTGCTTTCAGGTCCTTCTCTTCAAGATATACATTTTCATTCTTCACGACATCGACGACGCTTCTTGCTAGGAGCAGGTCTTCACATTTTGCCATTGAAAATCAGCCCGCTACCCGACATCGAAAATTACCTATGCACCCGGCTTCCCTGGGGCAGGTAACAGTGGTACCTCGGTACTCTCATGGGTGTGGGCCCTTCAAAAGGTTAACTCTAAAGTATTGAACTTGAACTCCTTCTAGAAGTGTTTTTAATCTTGTAAAATTCAACCGCGACATTCTCCATAGGCTTTAATAGAGATCCCGACAGTAGCTTTAGCCACTGCACACGTCTCCCGTGGGTCCCCTTCCTCACTACCTTGGGTGGTTTCACAAGGGGCCAGCGAACCTAAATGCCCTAGGCATTGTCTGTAGAATTGTCGTGGTTCTTATATCACTTTTTTGATATATGGTTGGGTCCCCCCCTGGGGCCCTATGATTCCAGTGCTATTTATTGTAACTATCAATGCTTGTTTGAATTGTATCTTCACCTCTAGCCTCATAAAGAGACTAGTGGGGTTATTCCTAGAATAAATACATATATTTTATATATATACCTGTGTGGACTACTCTTTCTTGGTTATTCAAGAGGTTATCTATGATAAAACAATAAGCTTAACACTCCTTCAAGACTTAGCCTGAATGCTGCTCTCCACAGCTACCACTAGGATAGCTTTCTTTAAAGGTTGTCTTCAACCTATCATCATAAGAGTCGAATTGGACTGGTACAAGGTGTCCCCTATAACTAGAGGACAGCATATGCCAGGCCAACTTCTCACATTGGTGTGCAGCGGTTGGATTCAAGCTTGCCATTGTTTTACCAGATAACAAATTGAATTTCTAAAGTGAAAGCCACTTGGTACTAGAGGTACATATAAATTTAAGCTTAGAATACAATAAGTTCTACTGAACTTAGGAGTTGTATGTAGAGGGATTAGCACACCTTGACTACAACTCAAAAAAGGGTTCAGTAAGCCACACCTAGTGTAGGATGCTTACTTATAGCATTCATTTCACACCAATTTGTACATAATATTCTTATTGGTGATAACTTGTTTGTGAAGTCTCATTATATGTATATACTCTTATCTTTTCCAGCCTTGATAAAGTCCGCATACTTACTGTGGTACAGACGAAACACGTGTTGGCCTGTTTTTCACTTATTTGCTGCTGGGAAATTTCGTATACAAGAATAAAAAGAAGATGAATACACAGCATTAATGGACATTCTTTTATGAATACAAATACTTTTGCTGTTAAACTTGAGGCAGGTATTGCCATTTGTGACTTTGTCAGGGAAGTGCTATTGATGAACAATTTTCATGTGTAGATGCAGGTTTATGATCTGTTGACCAGCACTGTTGGGTAATCAGTGCTATCAGTGTGTACAGCACCCCAACTTTGAATATTACTTAGGCGCTTCAATATCTATGGTAATTGTGATGGGTTTCTTTCCACTAGAAGTGCGGCTTATGCCTGCTTAGAGATTGCTATTACCCTCTATTTTTAATTTAACTGATCAATACAGGTTAAAGTTCAGAGATATCATACACCGCTCCGGGAAGGAGACAAAAGGGTCTGAGGGAAAGTTTATCGACCTAATCTAGTTCCAATCCCCAATACTTATAATCAACAAACAAATAGGAACTGATGGTCTAAAGGAGAAAGGCTTGTAAGAGACAACACCACCCCAAGTATGTCAAGAGAAGAAGAACTATACAACTACAGATTGAACCTACAGTGGAACATTAGGCAGGAAACACAGAGAGTTGTCAGGATTTCCATCAACTGCCAAGAGAGGCCAGTGTCATCATCTGGTCATCCTTCAATCTTAGCCACTATTCCTCAAAGCCTTGAGGAGAATCATGTGGCAGAAAGATTGCAACTGATCCAACAAAGTGTAGTCCCAGAAGGAGAAAAACCAGAGGTAACTGGTAAGTGTAGTCTTGAAAGATAGTATGTTTTCTCTTGCTTGGTGGAAATGGTATTAGTGCAGTGCAGGATAGTGAGAATAAAAAGCAGTTGGAAGAGAGAGAAACAGCCTTTAATCACTATCTCTGTACCAATCCTCTTAAAAACGTGCTAAAGCAACATCAAACAAATAAGTTGCTTCACAGTGGGTCAACTAGTTTCAGCCTAGATGGAACAGTGTCCGGCTTTCTTCAGGACCTATATGACAAAGTGTGCTACTGCATCAGTGATCTTGTGATTTAAAATTCAAAAAATTGTCAAATGTACAACCTTAGATGATGAGATCTCAAAAAGGTCAGGGTGATCTTCACTCCTGGAACAGATGGATACATAGAGAAATCAGGATTATATACATTTGGGGGAGTAGGTAAGTTACTTACAAGTCTCAGCAACGCATCATGTGGTGCGGTACTTATATAACCAAGCCAATAATCATTGGCGCACTTTAATAGTGAACTATTAATCACGTGCACTCACCTGTACCTTTCTAGATACAGACCTCACCTCACCCGGTCACTAACTCAGGGATGGGAGACCCCGCTCTATAATTATAAGAGAGTGGATCAGTGTTAGTGCGGAAGATACTCATTATTCCTTCTAACATATATTAAAAACCTAATTTTGTTCATTTCTCAACATACTGTCTACCAAACAGTGAAACAAGTAAAACAAGGGGTGTGGGTAAATAAACTGTTTAACCTCGCCATTGAGATTACAACACGGTTGTATAGAAAGTAAATGGTAAAGAGTGAATGGCCACCTCAATGTCGTGTTCGCTAGATACTGAGCTGGAGCCCCAGCAGATGCAGCAGTATCTGTCGATAAATTTGTAACATGGGTGACAAACAAAAGTGTATGCAAAAGCCCGGTCTAATGTGGGCAATGGTGCTTGTAGTGGTTTTGACAGTCATTACAGGGGGAAAATAACGCTATCAAGTTAAGTATATTTAGCGTCATGCGGCAAATGTTGTGGCTGCTCACGTACTGGGTGAAAAACTTAAGACCTCGTATGCTCAGGACAGAAAACGAGTGTCGAGTATTGTGCTGCCCTGGAGGTGAACAGCGCTGATGTTAAAGCAGGCTATCTAATACAAATTAGACACAAAGAAACAAAGAAAAGCGGTAAAGTTCGGAGAAACTCACCTGTCCGTCGGTGCCTCGGGCCCCCCTGTGTTTGTGGGAGGTACCGAGGTGCCGATCAGGTGGTGTATTTACGTGTGCGCGTTCAGAGATACCCAAAAAGCACAGAATCAAGATTGGGTAGACTTTGTAGATTGTGCTACTAAGGCTCTGGAAGGTTGGTTAACTGGCAGCAAAGTAAATGATTACCAAGGATTGTACAATCTCATTATGAGGGAGCAGATCCTTAACAATTGTCAGAATCAGCTCTTGCATCAGCACCTGGTGGACTCAGATCTGACCTCTCCCCAAGAATTGGGAAAGAAGGCAGACAAATGGGTCAGAACCAGGATCAAGCAAAAGGTCCAGCCCTTGGGGGGTGCAACTAAAAAGGAAGATGCCAAAAACTCTGAGAAGGGTGGGGAAAAGGGAAAAGACCAGCAGTCTTCAACAGCCCCCAAAAATCAGCATCTGCTAATTCCCAATCCAACAAAGCTAAGCAGCCAAGGAAACCATGGTGTAAAATCTGTAAACAGAAAACCCATTGGACTTCAGACTGCAACAAGGCCAAAGACTCCACAATTACCACTACACCTGCCCCTAAGGCATCTGTTCCCCCTAGTCCAGCTATAGGTGGTGGTACACAGAACAAGGGGATAGTAGGGTTGACCCTGGGATCTGGAGAGGAATCTGGCCTAGTCAGAATGCCTACTCAGGCTGTATTAGTTTGTGATGGGGACCTGTCCCTATTTGTGAGTCCCAGTGGTCTGGGCAAATACAAGCAACAGCCTAGAATAAATGGAAGGGAGTCTCTAGCTTACAGGGACACAGGGGCTAGTGTCACCATGGTGAGTAAGGACCTTGTGGACCCTAGCCAGATCATACTTGGAGAAACTTACCAGGTGACCAATGCAAGCAATGTCAGTACTAACCATGCTCTGTCAGTTGTTAACTTCTCTTGGGGAGGGGTAACTGGCCTAAAGAAGGTTGTGGTGAGTGCAGACCTACCAGTAGAATGTTTGCTAGGGAATGATTTGGAGACCTCAGCATGGGCTGAGGTGGAGCTAACTACCCATGCAGCGATGCTGGGTATCCCAGCAGAAGTGTTTGCCCTGACAAGGTCTAAAGCCAAGCTGATACAAACTGAACAGGCCTTGGATCCTGGAAAAATGGACCAAGGACCTTCCAAGAGGAGGAGTAGCAGGGGTAAGGCAGTGCCTTCCCCCCAGGATCAGTCTGAAGAGACTCTTTTAGCAGAAGAGGATCTGACACCTGAAGAAGGAACTGTCCCAGAGGAGCTTGAACCTGATCAGGTTGAGTTCTTGGGGACAGGGGGACCTTCTAGGACAGACTTGAGCCTGGAGCAGCAGAGCTGCCCCACTCTTGAACCTCTCAGACAGCAAGCTGCTGCTGAGGCTGCCGGGAATGCTAGTGGAACCCATAAAATATATTGGGATGATGGACTCCTGTACTCTGAGGGTCGAGACCCCAAGCCTGGTGCAGCCAGGAGGTTGGTCATACCTCAGAAGTTCAGGGGTTTCCTACTCACACTGGCCCATGATATTCCCTTGGCAGGACACCTAGGCCAAAATAAGACTTGGGACAGAATTGTCCCTCACTTTCATTGGCCTCAAATGAGTGAGGACTGTAAGAGTTTCTGTAGCTCTTGCATTACCTGCCAGGCAAGTGGCAAGGCAGGTAAATCCACAAAGGCCCCCATGATACCACTACCTGTGGTTGGGGTTCCCTTTGAACGGGTAGGGATTGACATAGTTGGTCCCCTTGACCCACCAACAGCATCTGGGCACAGGTTTATTCTGGTGGTAGTGGATCATGCCACCAGATACCAAGAAGCTATTCCCCTTAGGACCATCACAGCACCTGTGGTGGCAAGGGCCCTCCTGGGAATCTTTTCCAGGGTGGGTTTCCCTAAGGAGGTCTTATCTGACCGAGGTCCAACTTTATGAGTAGTTACCACAAAGCAATGTGGAAGGAGTGTGGTGTCAACTACAGGTTCACCACCCCTTATCATCCTCAATGCAATGGGCTTGTTGAGAGATTCAACAAGACCCTCAAGGGTATGATCAAAGGGCTCCCAGAAAAGCTTAGGCGAAAATGGGATGTTCTTCTGCCCTGCCTTCTCTTTACATACAGGGAGGTGCCACAGAAGGGGGTTGGTTACAGCCCTTTTTAACTTTTGTTTGGTCACCCTGTTAGAGGGCCACTCTGTCTAGTGAAGGAGGGATGGGAGTTACCTCTCAAACTCCTAAACAGGATATTGTGGACTCTGTACTTAGTCTCCGCTCCCGGATGGCTGAGTACATGAAGAAGGCGACAAAAAACCTTGAGGCAAGTCAGGAATTGCAAAAAGCCTGGCATGACCAAAAGACTGTACTGGTGGTGTACCAGCCAGGACAGAAGGTATGGGTGTTGGAGCCAGTGGCCCCAGCAGCCCTCCAAGACAAATGGAGTGGACCCCATACCATTTTGGAAAAGAAGGGAGAGGTCACCTACTTGGTGGACCTTGGCACTTCCAGAAGTCCCCACAGGGTACTTCATGTAAACAGACTGAAACCATATGTGGACAGGGCTGACATGGGCTTGCTCATGGCAACAGATGAGGGACAGGAGGAGGAGAGTGACCCTCTCCCAGAACTGCTCTCTCACAACCCTGATGATGGGTCAGTGGATGGTGTAGCCTTGGCAGGCAGCCTCACTGCCCAGCAACAGCCTGACTGCAGACACGTTCTACAGTCATTCAGGCATATGTTTTCACTGACTCCAAGTCAGACCACCTGGTGCACTCATGAAGTGGCCACAGGGGACAGTCTGCCTGTGAAGAATAAGATCTACAGGCAACCTGACCATGTCAGGGACTGCATAAGGACAGAAGCCCAAAAGATGTTGGAATTGGCAGTCATTGAGCCCTCAGATAGCCCTTGGGCTAGCCCAGTAGTCCTTGTGCCAAAACATCACACCCAAGACGGTAAGGGAGAGATGAGGTTCTGTGTAGACTACAGAGGACTCAATGCAGTCACTAGTACTGATGCACATCCCATTCCCATAGCAGATGGAGCTCATAGATAAATTGGCCTCAGCCAAATATCTGAGCACATTTGATCTGACAGCTAGCTACTGGCAGATAAGGTTAGCTGAATCTGCAAAAGCCAAAACTGCATTTTCTACCCCTGGTGTGCATTATCAATTTATTGTGATGCCCTTTGGTTTGAAGAATGCACCTGCCACTTTGCAAAGGTAGGTGAACCAAGTCCTCTCAGGTCTGGATTACTTTAGTGCAGCATATCTTGATGAAATTGCTGTCTTTAGCTCCACCTGGCAAGATCACCTGATCCACCTGAGGAAAGTTTTGGAAGCCCTGCAAAAAGCAGGACTCACTATCAAGGCTACTAAGTGCCAGATCGGGCAGAGTCAGGTTGTGTACCTGGGCCACCTTGTAGGTGGAGGCCAGGTTCAACCACTACAGAGCAAAATCCAGACCATAATGGACTGGGTTGCTCCAACCACCCAGACTCAGGTCTGAGCTTTCTTAGGCCTGACTAGTTATTACAGAAGGTTTGTCAAGGGATATGGATCCATTGTGACCCCCTTAAATGACTTAACCTCTAAGAGGATGCCCAAAAGAGTTCAGTGGACTGTCAGCTGTCAGAAAGCTTTTGATGACCTAAAACAGGCAATGTGCTCTGCTCCAGTGTTCCAAAGCCCCAACTACTCCAAAGAATTAATAGTTCAAACTGATGCTTCTGAGGTGGGGGTAGGTGCTGTATTATCACAACTGAATGAAGAGGGCCAGAATCAACCAGTAGCTTTTATTAGCAGAAGGTTGACCCCCAGAGAGAAACGTTGGTCAGCTATAGAGAGGGAGGCCTTTGCTGTGGTCTGGGCCTTGAAGAAGCTGAGGCCATACTTGTTTGGCACTCACTTCATTGTTCAAACCGACCATAAGCCCCTCCTATGGCTAAAACAGATGAAGGGTGAAAACCCCAAACTACTCAGGTTGTCCATTTCCCTACAGGGGATGGACTATACAGTAGAACACAGACCTGGGAGCAACCATGCCAATGCAGATGGCCTCTCCAGATATTTCCACTTAGAACATGAAGACTCAACTGGTCAAGGTTAGTTTAATGTCCCTGCGTTTTGGGGGGGGGGTTATGTAGGAGAGTGGCATCGACTGCATAGTTGCCCCCAACTTTTTGCTGATGTTTTGACTGTTTTATGACACTAGCCAGGCTGTGGCCCTGCTATCCAGGACCCCAGCCTATCTGCTTCTTCTCTAAACTGATGTAAGTACCCTAGGTACCTTCCAATTGGATACTGAGGACACCCTGTCAGCCCCTTGTAGATGGTACACTAGGTACCCAGGGCATGGGTCCCTCAGAGGCCTACCAGGGGCTGCAGCACTTATTGTGCCACCCCTGGGACAGTCATACCAAATGACACCACCAGACCACTACTGTAGTCTGGGTAAGGTGGTGCTTGCACTCCTTGCAGGGATATAGGTATCCTGTATCCCACTTAATACAACACATATATCTTCATAAGTCACCCCTAAAGCAGGCCTTGCTAATCCTACAAGGCAGGGTGCTGAGATATGTGTGAGGGGGGACCCCTACCTGAGTAGGGCCCCTCTGCAACCTTCGTAAAACCATTGCTGGGTTGTTTGAAGTGTAGCCATACCATATACTCTTAACCGCATTATAAGTAAATCACGATAGCATGATAACTTGAGAATGGCTACACAGAACCATATTGTGTTTGGTGTCAAACATGTAGGAATCATACCCCCAATTCAGCCAGGGGACTAAGGGCATGATTCCCCCCTGCTAGAGGGGCGATATGGGAAAAGCGGCAGAATTTAGACACCAATTTAAAAGTGCACACGTAGTACAAAATGGATGCTACCCACCACCCACATGACTCTGGCTGCCTGTTGCTGGGCAGAACTCCAGCCACGGCAGCTGGACAATAGGGATCTTGTTGCAGGGAGGTGCTCCCACCTCCCCAGACAGACTATGTGGATTGGAACTGGGTGGGTGCACCATAGGATCTCTTTCAGACTTGCACGTAGGCTTCTCCAGTGCCTACTTCTGCATACACCACCTCAAACTGGTTCAGGGGCATCCTGTCCCCTGCCCAGGCGAGAAACCACACAAAGGGGAGAGGGTGTAGCCACCCTTTCCCGCCTGACCTCTCATTGGTGGGCTCTGATCTGGACACTCCCCTAATCTTCGGATATAGGTGAATACAGGGTCCCCAGAGCCTCATATTATTCTTGAACTTCACAGACTTGAACTTCGACTTGCTGCCGCACAGCTGACTGAAGAAATCTCACTTGGGTTAAAGGAGTTACCCCCCTGCTTGGCAGGCACCTGAAACACTGCAAGTGACCCAGTTGGAAGTTCGCTGCTCCTATGGACATCGATGACTCTTTCCTACCTTGAGGTGGGTTTCCAAGAATACCAGAGGCCAGTGAGTGTGCACAGCAAAGCTCAACACCGTGGACCCCGTGGGTGCCGAGACAGGACACGGCCACCTCTTGCACAGCACCCGACCCCATCAAGTGGGGAAGTTGTGCTTTGGCCCATTATTGAGCCAACCTCTCAGCATTATCTGTGCCATAGATCGATGCCCTAGCCTGTTCCGGCGACCCGTGGGCGCATCTTTACGCATGCCAAATTGCTGCCTCCCGCGGTCCCCTGTCTCTCGACTGGTGGGCCCTAGCGGAGGTCAATCTTCAATTCTAAGAGTTCCCCTGGTTGCTCCAGGCATGCTCTTTAGTCTCCTCACTAGAGACCTTGCTCAGACCTCGTGGGTCTACACCAGTAGCAGTTTTGTGTTTTCTGCGTGGGTTGCGGCTGCCAAGACTTAGTGGATCCAATCCAGACACTAACACCGCAGCGACCCTCATCCTTTGTGGGCCAGTTGCCCTCCAGAAGCTGGCCTTCCTTGACGCCTCCTGGACCCCGTGGCTGACGATCCAAGCTACACCTCTTCTACCTGGAAGCACCCGATATTGAAGGGCTCCTTCTCTTGAGCCCCCTGGTCACTGTGCCGTGACTTTGTCCCCTCTGCTTTCAGGACCTTCTCTTCAAGATCTACATTTTCATGCTTCACGACATCGACGACGCTTCTTGCTAGCAGCAGTTCTTCACGTTTTGCCATTGAAAATCAGCCCGTGACCCGACATCGAAAACGACCTATGCACCCGGCTTCCCTGGGGCAGGTAACAGTGGTACCTCGGTACTTTCGTGGGTGTGGGCCCTTCAAAAGCTTAACTCTAAATTATTGAACTTGAACTCCTGCTAGAAGTGTTTTTAATCTTGTAAAATTCAACCGCAACATTCTTCCATAGGCTTTAATAGAGATCCCGACAGTAGCTTTAGCCACTGCACGCGTCTCCCATGGGTCCCCTTCCTCACTACCTTGGGTGGTTTCACAAGGGCCCTAGGCATTGTCTGTAGAATTGTCGTGGTTCTTATACCACTTTTTTGATATATGGTTTGGTCCCCCCCTGGGGCCCTATGATTCCAGTGCTATTTATTGTAACTATCAATGCTTGTTTGAATTGTATCTTCACCTCTAGCCTCATAAAGAGACTAGTGGGGTTATTCCTAGAATAAATACATATATTTTATATATATACCTGTGTGGACTACTCTTTCATTTGGTTATTCAAGAGGTTATCTATGGTAAAACAATAAGCTTAACACTCCTTCAAGACTTAGCCTGAAGGCTGCTCTCCACAGATACCACTAGGATACCTCTCTTTAAAGGTTGTCTTTAACCTATCACCATAGGAGTCGAATTGGACTGGTAAAAGGTGTACCCTATCACTAGAGGACAGCATATGCCAGGCCAACTTCTCACATCCATTCACTGCACCAAATCTCAAGCACTTATAAATTCACCCAGACACTCTCCTTGCAGTACTCTAATCATGCAGTCAGTATGTGGTAAATTTTAATTACCTAGACTTAATTTATGCGGTAAAATATAATACGAATAACTCAGTAAAAATAAGAGGCAGAATCCGTGGTATTCGAGGGTATAATAGGGAATTTATTCCTTACAAAGGAATGATGGTTCGAACCAGGCAATCGAGTTCCGTCACCACGAAGGTTCAGGAAGGGATCAGCAATACATTGACAGGTTATCATATTTATAAGAAAATGCATTACAGTAAAGACAGATGCAGGAGGCGTAACAACTGAGAAGAGAGATAAGAATACACATACGTAATGAAAAAAGGCGTTACAATAGGCGTGCATAAAGGCGTATACTAGAAACGTCATTATGATGACGACACAAGTGGGTGGATCCATAAGAGAATCCTGCAAAGTCAGCAAAAAAGACATGGCAGAGATGCGCACGCAGCCGCATGACGTGTGATTGACGTGTAACTAGAGGGTGAAGGGAACTTGACATTTAGCCCAACATGTGGAGACAGAAGTCTGGGATGTCAGGTCAACCTAATCCCAAATCGTATCTAATATCTTGTGTTTAAGGAACTATATTATCTAGAAGGAAAGGTCTTCCGGACAGAGTCTATTCTATACTGACTGCTAGTGCGTGTACAAGCGTCTAAGTGTCTACATGAGATGCGAGGGGGCATAGGCCTACCATGGTAACGAAAGTCATGAATTACTCGCACGGAGATAGTAAGGCCGGGCCCTTTGCTCTGCAGCTGGAGGGATGTTTACCTAAGCTACTAGACAGGAATGCATTTCTTGAAGAGCGGAGCAGATAACTTGAAGGCTGAATACAGTTTTGGCAGGCAACAGGCCGGGCTAAGCACCGTTAGCCGCGCAGGAAGTAAGACAAAGTTCATGGATACAGATACAGGTCCAGGCTGGAGCATTCAGAGGCAGAAGCAGAAAAAGCTCGATCGCAGAATTCAGGGCCTACCTTGCCAGAGCTGGAAAACGTGAAAAGTATACCATATAAAGACGGTGGCCAGGCATACTTAGGAACGGAATATCTGACCCATTCATGGCAGATCTGAAAGAGGACATATTTAACGTTGGACACAATTGTATTTGCGTCTTCATAGCTTGAAGTGGAGGGAACATACATGTACTTGTAGCATGTACATGGAGCCGTTGGGGTCTAGATAGGGGACACAATTGATCATAAAAATTCATATTTCCTCATTCCCTCCTTGTCCCCTACGGACCCTTCATGAAATATCGATCTTCAGGAATCCATCAATCTGTTCATATAACATCATTTGCTCTTCTTTCTTCTTCCGGGATTTTGAATGAAAACTTGAACGTGGAATACATGATGTGGCACACAGGCCGCAAATCGCTGGTCCACATTGTAGACACAGGCAACAACTGAATACTATTAGAAGGCCAATACCTAGGAAGGATAGGACTTTCCATCCCCAGGCTGACAACACGCTCCAGAACCAACCGGACCATGTCCAGGTGCCTGGATTCTGATGTATCTGGTTTGCAATCTTGTGAAGACGAGTTATGGCTTTATATACGGATGGCGCGTTTTCTGGGATGAAAACACAGCAACTTGATCCGATGACCCTACAGGCTCCGCCCCTATCGGCTAGAATGACGTCAAGGACAAGACGATTTTGGAGAACAACAATCCGCATCGCAGACTGCTCCTCTGTTAAGTTGCCTAGGGCGGAAGTAGTTTCATTCACTACTGCTTCAAGGGTTCTGGTTAATCTACGTATCAGTTTACTATTTGAGACCACACCTATGTAAGGAAAGAGACCTTTATTGAAGTCTGTATATTGTTCCCATGCTGTTTCAGTGTAGTCAACAATCGGGATATCTCTCTGGGGTCTATGGTGTACTAGATTGGTATTTCTATGATAATCGGGAGGGGCTAGGAAAACAGGTGGCAGAAGGAATGCAATGTAACAGGTACCATCCCAATCTAGGGGTAGGCGTATATATGCGGTATGACCACATATGAAGTAGGAATGACGGGAAGCTCTAAATGTAGACTTGCCTTTATCACTGAATTCGATCACAGTAGTACATTTACTATGACCCAGGTGTACTGAACCATTTTTTCTTACACAGAATTCACCTTTGACTGGTAATACTGACATAGCAGGCAAGGCTAGTGTAGCTTCAGATTCAACATTCAGAATCATGAAGTTAAGTGTAAAATTACCTAATCCATATACTTCATTTTCTAGATCAGTTCCTGTTCTTTTGGGAAGTCCCTCCTTGTTAGGATAACAGGCTTTAAGCAGAACTAAGTTCAGGTTTCCCCATACCCAGTTGCTCTGGTAAACTACAGTGTTTGAATCTAAAGAGTTAATCAAACTAAACCATGCTCCACAGGAACCATTGTGTGTAAATGGGTACGGAAAGAGAGGCAGAACTCCTTTGTATTTCTGATAGGGAGGGAGTCGGCCACATATCCAACAATTTGTAGCGTTGTTGGTCTGATGAAAATGGTGTAACATACTAATGAATGTGTTGTTACGCAGCGCAAATCTATAGGACAACTCATGTGGAGGTAGTTCACTAAAAGAATGTTCGGCAGTAGCATTGTAAGCAGAATGAGCACGCTTGAAAATAGGATAGTACGTGTGCAACAGTATACTTGCAGCAATAATAATAATACTTAGAAAAAACATAATCAACAATGTCACTATACAGTGACTATGAAGTGATTTACAATATGCATGTTTCTCGAGCTGTTTCTGTCTATTTCTCTCCCTAATTCGGTCTAGAGGATACATGTCAGAGACTTATTCAACCGATTCACCTTGGAGAGGACTTAAACAATCGAATTGTCTGACTTGCTAGACCTTAGTTTCAGTTTATAGTTTTGAGATTCGGTCTTTTCAACCAGGGGGAGTTTTGAATCAGTCTCTGGAAGGGGGCAGGGCTGAGAGTTCAGATTGGATGGTAGTCCATGAAATTTCTTGATATGACTCGAGTGTAACCAACCCTTGCGACCCTCGACCTTCACTGCTGTCCTCGTCGTTAGAAGAACCAGCTTTGGTTGTTGCCAGCGAGGCTCCAACGGGCTCCTCCTGTCGAAGTTTCGTACGAAAACCAGGTCTCCAGGAACCACTTCATGGGGCTTTACCTCGGTTATGTTGGGAAAGGCTGCAGCTACCTGTGAACGGCAAGATTGTAGTGCAGACATCAAGGAAGCAAGGTAATCTGTCAGCATATTACAATCAACATCAGTGATTTTACGAGGTATAGGCGTCCCCCACATATTTGGTGGCCTACCGAAGACCACCTCGTACGGGGATAGCCCTGTGCGAGAATGTGCTACCATTCTCATGTAAAATAGTGCAACTGGTAAGGCTACTATCCAGTCGACACCTTTCTCTCTACAGATTTTAGAAAGTCGTATTTTCAGGGTCTGATTATGACGTTCCACGAGACCTGCTGCCTCGGGATGTCGGACACAGTGAAATTTCCATTGATAGCCTAACAAGAGTGAAATGTGTTTCATTAGCTCGGATGAAAACGGCTGGCCATTATCTGAGTACACGATACGGGGCAAACCATACCGTGGGAAGAATTCACGAACTAACTGCTTGGCAGTAGTCGGGGCAGTGTAATCTGAGACGGGATATGCCTCTGTCCAACGGGAAAGAGCGCATACAACTACGAGGACATATTTGAATCCTCGACATCGTTCCATCTGGATATAATCCATCTGGAGGACTTCAAAAGGATGATCGGGAGGTTGAAATCCACCCTGCTCTACAGGTACGCCTTTACCTGGATTGAACTGACAACAAATCATACAAGTTCGGACTTTCTGTTTGGCTGCAGCTCGTAAGTGTTTGTTGAACCAAATGTGTTGAATACTGTCTAACATAGCTTTTTCTCCTAGATGTGCTGGACTATGTATTGTGTTAATGATAATTTGAACCATTGAGTCGGGGAGAAACCATATAGATTTTCCCTTCGTCATCCATCCCTGATCTGTTTGGATCCCTCCTAGTTCAGTCCATTTCTTGATTTCCTCTGCTGTAGCATGTGTCTGTATGTCAATTACATCAAGGGCGGGATCCCTAACTGTCATGCAGTGTGTCGATGTCGGAACTATTGTCTTTGTCAAGTCAGTTGCCTGAGTCCTATTCTGTGCTGTTTGCTTAGCTGTTCGGTCTGCTAGGTCGTTACCCTGGGAAATAATATCGGTGACTTTTGTATGGGCTTTGCACTTCATGATAGATATTGAAGTAGGTAGATGTATTGCATCTAATAGAGCTTGAATGAGGGGACCGTGTTGAATGTTGGCACCGTGAGAAGTCAAATAACCTCTCTCTCGCCAAAGGACTCCGAAGTCGTGTACAACTCCGAATGCATAACGTGAATCTGTGTATATGTTAACCTTTCTATTCTTGGCTTGAATACAAGCTTGTGTCAGAGCAATGAGTTCTGCTGCTTGAGCTGATAATGTGTTAATACAATTTGTTTCAATGACTTCGGTGTCTGTCGTGACTCCATAAGCGGCCACTAACTCTCCTGTACTTGTTCTCATACATGAACCATCTACATAAAATGTCAGGTCTGGATCTGGTAATGGGACATCTGTCAAGTCTTGTCTGGGTTTTGTCGTAACAGTAATGACTTCAATGCAATCATGTGCCAGTGGGTCTGTTCCACTTAATGGCAAGAGTGTGGCAGGATTTAATGTACTACAACGTCTGATTTCTATATGTGGTTGAAACAATGTTAGTTCGTAACCTGTTAGTCGTGCTATAGTCAAGTGTTGTGTTTGTGTCCGGTTCAAGAGAACCTCTACTGCGTGTGGTACTTGTACTGTCAATTGATGTCCTAATACTATGGAATCGCTTTGTCTGATCGCTAGAGCTGTCGCTGCAACTGATTTCAGGCACGCAGGAAGAGCTTGAGCTACGGGATCTAATGTGCTAGAAAAGTAAGCACATGGCTTGTGTGATCCTGCTTGTTCCTGAGTGAGTACTGATAAAGCAGTACCTTCACGTTCTGTAACAAAGAGTGTAAAAGGCTTACTGTAACATGGTGTCGCTAAAACAGGTGCTTGGCATAAAGCTTTCTTTAAGTCTTCAAAAGCTTGTGTATGTTATGGAGTCCAAGGGAGGACAGTCGATGTCGCTGCCTCCTGGGTTGTCAACTGAATGAGTGGTTTTGCTAGAAATGCGTATTGGGGAATCCACTGCCTACAATACGAAGTGAGGCCTATGAAGGCCCGTACCTCCTTTTGGGTCTTGGGTGGTAACATGTTTACAATTAACTGGATGCGGTCAGGTGTGAGCTGTCTACCCCATTTGGACAGCAAGTGTCCTAGGTACACAACTTGCTGGGCACAAAATTGCAGCTTCGAAGGGGACACCTTGTGCCCCTTGTCGGCTAGAAAATGTAAAACCGTCAGTGATGCTTTTTCACATTCGGGTTCGCTTCGGGCGGTGATCAGCAGATCATCGACATACTGAAGCAGTGCAGTGTTAATTGGCATGTTGATACTGTCAAGTTGTCTTTTCAGTGCTTGGCTGTAGATGCTAGGACTTTCTGTAAATCCTTGAGGTGCGCGTGCGAATTTAAAACTTCGTCCATTTAAACTAAATCCGAACAAATATTGGCTTTCCGGATCGATTGGGACGCTAAAGAAGGCGTTCTTGAGGTCAATCACAGTAAAGAACGTTGCTTCTGAATCAATAGCTGTCAGTAATGAAGAGATATCTGGGACCACGGGATATTGTGGTACAATGCATTTATTTAATTCGCGCAGATCAATAACTAATCGATATACTGGTGTTGCTTTTGGATCAGTTCGTTTAAGAATCGGAATGATCGGAGAATTACATACATTAGAGTCGGTTTCCACAACCACTCCTTGTGCAATGAGCTCGTCAATGATTTGCAGTAAAGCCACTACAGCATCTGGAGGTAACTTGTATTGTCGCATTCGTGGTAATACCACTCCTGCTTTGAGTGTGACTCGATATGGTGTAATGTGCATACAACCTACATCAGTGGGGCTTTTTGCCCATAAATGTGCAGGTAGATTCTGTAACCGGTGATCCATGTCTCTTGACACGTAGTGACCTTTAAAGTCACGCAAAAATAGTCGTACTCCGTCCGGAGAACAACATATTATAGCTCCTAGAGCTTTCAATGTTTTTATACCTAACAAGTTTTCTGGGCATGATTTTGTAAGCAATAGATCTGTAGTCCGTGTTAATGGACCAACTGTAAATGCAAGCGGTTGCGATACTTCGTTAATGGTAGGCTTTCCTGAAAAACCAAGGGAAATATTTTGTGAGCCTGAGAGGGGTGCCCCTGGGACTTCGTCGTGACTTATAGTTGTTCTGCTTGCCCCTGTATCAAGTAGAAACTTTCTGTCTTTCCCTAATACTTGACTCTGTACATAAGGACCCTCTTGATCTACAGGAACCTCAATAAGGGGTAAGCCAACTTCCCTCTCTAGGCTATTTCATGTGTATCGCTGATACTCTGGATAGTCATTTTGTGCATACTGGTACATTTGTTGTGTCGTGTTTTGTGTTGCAGCAATAGGCTGTGGCTGTGGTACCACTACGGTCTGTTGTGGAACCGGCATAGGCTGTACATGTTGAGGTGCTTGTTGTTGGATCTGATCCTGTCTAGGCGGACGTGGTCTCTCCTTGGTTTTACCCGTAGAGATATTATGTTTCAGAACTGCACAATCGTTTATATAATGACCTGGCTGTTTACAATAGTTGCATGCCCCTTTAACGGGAACCGCTGAATTACTGGACTGTGTCGCACCCTTTTTATGACCGTCAGCTGGAACTGACTAAGCGACGAGCATTTTCATGTCTTTCATACGTCTTTGTTCGTGTTCTTGTTCTTCTCTAATTCTATTCTGGTGATACTGTAACATTTGTAACATTTGTGAGGGAGTGTTAGCTTGCCAAGTGCTCTCAACTTTCAATACTCTGTTTTTGACCTGTGGCAGGGAATTCTCGACTAGTTTTGTTACAAAAAGATGTGGATATGAATCGCTACTTGCTTTCAGGCCGCTATTAATACCAAAACATTTTTCAAATCGGGAATAAAAATCACTAGTGTCTTCATCGGGTTTCTGTTTGCAAGCTGAGATTGCTCCCCAGTCTTCCTTTTTCGTAGTTAATAAACGTGGCAATACTTGTACTAATAATCCTGGCAATGCTTTTGTTTTGTCCCCAAGCCCTACGCCTGCAGTTCGGGTATTTTCTTCGTTTTCTAATACTGTCCAATCAATCTTTTGGTCTCCCACTTCCCACTCTTTTTCTTTGAGTTTCTCGTAAATACCGGCAGGCAATAATACTTTCAATATTTTCATAATATCAGGATAGGTATAATCACCCATGAGTAACATGTCCTTTAGTTCACGGTGAAAACCTGCTGGATCTTTGTCATGGCTGGGCACTAATTTTTTCATTTCCAATAGTTCTATTTTAGTTATGGGCGTGTACACGAATACGCGTCTAAACGTATTATCATCATTTCTAACTGGGTGTACTTCGCGTAAGGGATTCTGTCTGTCTATGTAATACGTTTTTCTCTCCATGGAAGGAGCTGGATCATGTTCTGGACACAAAAAGGCACTATATCTATGTCGGTATTCTAGAATTACTTTAATTAGATCGGTACCTAGACCTCTCCATTTATTCAGGAGTAGTTCTATCAGTATATCAGGTAGGGGACCAGGATCGGAGTGTTGGCCTTTATATAATATAAGGAGATGTTGTATCATGTATATACTAGCTAAACGCTGCTCATCTGGTGTGAGATTCAGAAACGTGTGTGCTAGCGCATCATCACTGTATTTTTCAGAACTGTCAGCCCATTGTACTGCTGACCTGGCTAATTCTTGTTCATCCATAGAATCGAGCACATGGTACCCCCTTCGTTCTCGAAGTAATTTATCAGTAGCCTGGAATAAGTGTTCAGGGGTCCTTGGATTTGAGATAGCTGTTTGAAAAATTCTGTTACATTCTGGACGTATCGGACGTATCGGATTGTTAAAAGATCTTCCTTTTCCCACATAAGCTATCGTTTGTCTAGCTGGTAATTCTAATTGTCCTGTGTTCATTTCTGACTGTTCCTCCTCCTCTTCCTCTGATTCAGTTTTATCTGCTTCTAATCTTCTTTCATGTATTCGTTCTACTTCTTTTCTGATCTTTCGGTGCATGACTTCTATATTCTTTTGTTTATCATGTTTTCCGTCTGCTATATTCTGACCCCATCTGGTAAGTACTTGCATTTCCTCCGGATCTACCTCAGGCCTATCTCTGTTTCTGATTAAGCAGTTGATGAAAAAGCGTAACAATAATTTTTGCATGTCTACTTTCTGGTATTCCATGGCCTCGCCAATACTTTCAGGACCTTGCCCTGTTTGGACAAAGCGATATATTTTGTCTAGATGTTCAACCATTCCTGGTAATGTCATTAAATAGTTTGCGACTCGTCGTAAACGTACTGAAGATAGCAACATTCTGTCGTGTTTACCTGGCACTGGATCATATCTACAATCTGTAAGAGGCTCATTTAATATATTGTCATTAGCTCTTTGGGGTGTACGTTGGTGTGCTAAATCCCTATAAGTCAATCTAGTTGCTGGCGGTGGCGTGGAAAAACCTCCTGTCGCACCTCCTGAGGTGCCAAGTCCAAAAGGATTTGTTGGGTGTAGGGTGGAGAGTGTGGGTGCAGGGCGGACTGTAGAAACAGGTGGAACGGTCTGAACGTGAGGAGGAGTTTGTTGCTGCGGAGGTGGGTGCAGCTGTTCTTGGGGTTGAGCATCGTTAACAGGTGGTGTGCGTTGCTGCGCACCATTAGCATATTCGGGGGCTGCATCATCTAAATAGGAAGAAAGGAAAATGTCCTTTGCGGTCTTGGGATGTACTTTAATCGGAAGTAATGGAGGTGGCAGATCTTTTGGTACTTCCAAGGTGGCTTTAGGCAAACCCTCGGCCAGAAGAGGATACATACCGTTCATAAGAGTGTTTCGTTGTCTGTCTACTTGTTCTGTTTTTACTCGGATACCTTCGTCAATTAATATGTTTTCTCGGGCTCTTTCTGAATCTTCCCTACTTTTCTCTTCTTTTCTAAGCGCTTTCTCTGTGCGCCTATGCGATTCTTTACGCCATAATTCAATGGCATCTTTCTGTGACTGTCTGGCTTTCTTTTTCCATAATACTTCTACTCTCATGATGCAATCTGCATCCCATGTTCCAGCAACGGGCCATCTCTGACTCTCTGCTAAATCCTTGGTGTAGTCCACCCATAGATCAAGATATAATACGGCATCTAGGCCATGTTTATGGTACATAAAGTACCCTGGAGTGTCCCTAGGTGGAATGGGAACAGCTTCCTCGAGTATCCCTTTTCTAGTTTTTATCTGTCTTAATTTTGAAAATAACGGCATCTTAAACCTTGCCACTTGATTCTTACTCGGACTTGAACACAATAATTACAATAAACACAATAATGAAGATCGAACAATCACTCATACCACGACATTTAAAACATATCACAAACTTTTTTAGAAACGAACAATGATAATTAGAATAAAACTAGTTAACTGCATAATACTAAATATACTGTATGTACTGCTAAACAGTACAGATACACTGCTAAAACAGTGCAGACCAGGTCTGTGTACCCAAACCCGTCTTGACCGGCACAAACTAATGTGCACGTCTAGATGCGTCCCCAGCAACGGTACTCACCGGGAAGCACGGAACAGAAGGCCTCGGAAGTCTGGACTGGACTAGACCAAACTGGACTGGACTCGACTCGTGACTTAGATACTTCGGAACTTCGGAATCTGGTGGGCCTCTATATACCTCGGATCTTGCTCTCTCAGCTAGGCTCTGGTCGGGATTCTCCGCACTCCTCACCGCCTCGTCTGGGTGTTGATCGCAGCCTCAGTCACCCCCGTTGGCCTGAGGGAGATACAGGAAATCCTGCGGGTACGCGTAATTGTCCGTCCGGCTGTGGCAGGAGACCGGGTCTGCAACGCACCTCCGGCGCGTGGGGTGTGAGAGGTGTCCCTATTCGGGCGCCAATTATGTGGTAAATTTTAATTACCTAGACTTAATTTATGCGGTAAAATATAATACGAATAACTCAGTAAAAATAAGAGGCAGAATCCGTGGTATTCGAGGGTATAATAGGGAATTTATTCCTTACAAAGGAATGATGGTTCGAACCAGGCAATCGAGTTCCGTCACCACGAAGGTTCAGGAAGGGATCAGCAATACATTATTGACAGGTTATCATATTTGTAAGAAAATGCATTACAGTAAAGACAGATGCAGGAGGCGTAACAACTGAGAAGAGAGATAAGAATACACATACGTAATGAAAAAAGGCGTTACAATAGGCGTGCATAAAGGCGTATACTAGAAACGTCATTATGATGACGACACAAGTGGGTGGATCCATAAGAGAATCCTGCAAAGTCAGCAAAAAAGACATGGCAGAGATGCGCACGCAGCCGCATGACGTGTGATTGACGTGTAACTAGAGGGTGAAGGGAACTTGACATTTAGCCCTACATGTGGAGACAGAAGTCTGGGATGTCAGGTCAACCTAATCCCAAATCGTATCTAATATCTTGTGTTTAAGGAACTATATTATCTAGAAGGAAAGGTCTTCCGGACAGAGTCTATTCTATACTGACTGCTAGTGCGTGTACAAGCGTCTAAGTGTCTACATGAGATGCGAGGGGGCATAGGCCTACCATGGTAACGAAAGTCATGAATTACTCGCACGGAGACAGTAAGGCCGGGCCCTTTGCTCTGCAGCTGGAGGGATGTTTACCTAAGCTACTAGACAGGAATGCATTTCTTGAAGAGCGGAGCAGATAACTTGAAGGCTGAATACAGTTTTGGCAGGCAACAGGCCGGGCTAAGCACCGTTAGCCGCGCAGGAAGTAAGACAAAGTTCATGGATACAGATACAGGTCCAGGCTGGAGCATTCAGAGGCAGAAGCAGAAAAAGCTCGATGGCAGAATTCAGGGCCTACCTTGCCAGAGCTGGAAAACGTGAAAAGTATACCATATAAAGACGGTGGCCAGGCATACTTAGGAACGGAATATCTGACCCATTCATGGCAGATCTGAAAGAGGACATATTTAACGTTGGACACAATTGTATTTGCGTCTTCATAGCTTGAAGTGGAGGGAACATACATGTACTTGTAGCATGTACATGGAGCCGTTGGGGTCTAGATAGGGGACACAATTGATCATAAAAATTCATATTTCCTCAAGTACCCAAGTACTCATGCACTGAGCCAGGCCTTAGCACATGGACTGCTTCAAACGCCTATCCACTATGCATGCAGTCCTCTAACCACGTACACACTTGTCTTTCACACCTTCAATTCCCCAGTCAGTATCCATACACTCCAGCAAACACCCAGTCACTCCCCTTGAACTCCTCCAGTAACCCATTCAGCACCGTGTACTGATCCATTCCCTCCGCCAAAACCCAAACACTTATAAATTTACCCAGGCACTCTCCTTGCAGTAATCTAATCATTCAGTCAGTACCCAAGCACTCATGCAGTGAGCCAGGCCTTAGCATATGGACTGCTTCAAACGCCTATCCACTATGCATGCAGTCCTTTAACCACCTACACACTTGTCTTTCACACCTTCAATTCCCCAGTCAGTATCCATACACTTCCAGCAAACACCCTGTCTCTCCCATTGCATTCCTCTAGTGACCCATTCAGCACCTGTACTAATCCATTCACTGCGCCAAAACCCAAACACTTATAAATTCACCCAGGCACTCTCCTTGCAGTATTCTCATCATTCAGTCAGTATCAAACCACTCATGCAGCGAGCCAGGCCTGAGCACATGGACTGCTTCAAACGCCTATCGACTATACATGCAGTCCTCTAACCACCTACAAACTTGTCTTTCACACCTTCAATTCCGCAGTCAGTATACATACACTCCAGCAAATACCGTGTCACTCCCCTTGCACTCCTCTATTGACCCATTCAGCACCATGTACTAATCCATTCACTGCGCCAAAAATCAACCACTTATAAATTCACCCAGGCACTCTCCTTGCAGTACTCTAATCATTCAGTCAGTTCCCAAGTACTCATGCAGTGAGCCAGGCCTTAGCACATGGACTGCTTCAAATGTCTATCCACTATGCATGCAGTCCTCTAACCACCTACACACTTGCTTTTCACACCTTCAAATGCCCAGTCAGTATCCATACACTTCCAGCAAACACCCTGTCCCTCCCCTTGCACTCCTCTAGTGACCCATTCAGCACCTGTACTAATCCATTCACTGCGCAAAAACCCAACCACTTATAAATTCACCCAGGCAATCTCCTTGCAGTACTCCAATCATTTAGTCAGTACCCAAGTACTCATGCACTGACCCAGGCCTTAGCACATGGACTGCTTCAAACCCCTATACACCATGCATGCAGTCCTCTAACCACCTACACACTTGTCTTTCACACCTTCAATTCCCCAGTCAGTATCCATACACTTCCAGCAAACACCCTGTCACTCCCCTTGCACTCGTATAGTGACCCCTTCAGCACCATGTACTAAACCATTCACTGCGATAAATCGCAAACAGTTAGAAATTCACAAAGGCACTCTCCTTGTACTACTCTAATCATTAAGTCAGTACCCAAGTACTCATCCAGTGACCCAGGTCTTAGCACATGGACTGCTTCAAACGCCTATCCACTATGCATGCAGTCCTCTGACCATCTTCACACTTATCTGTCACACCTTTATTTCCCCAGTCAGTATCCATACACTTCCTGCAAACACCCTCTTACTCCCCTTGCACTCTTCTTATGACCCATTCACCACCATGTACTAATACATTCACTGCGCCAAAACCTAAACACTTATAAATTCACCCAGGCAGTATCCTTGCAGTACTCTAATCATTCAGTCAGTAGCCAAGTACCCATCCAGGGAACCAGGCCTTAGCACATGGACTGCTTCAAACCCCTCTCCGCTATGCATGCAGTCTTCTAACCACCTACACTTGTCTTTCACACCATCAATTCTCCAGTGAGTATCCCTACACTTCCAGCAAACACCCTGTCACTCCAATTGCACTCCTGTAGTGACCCATTCAGCACCATGTACTAATCCATTCACTACGCCAAAACCCAACCACTTATAAATTCACCCAGGCACTCTCCTTGCAGTAATCTAATCAATCAGTCAGTATCAAATGCTGCGAGAAAGGCCTAAACTCATGGACTGCTTCAAACGCCTATCCACTATGCATGCAGTCCTCTAACCACCTACACACTTATCTGTCACACCTGCAATTCCCCAGTTAGTATTCATACACTTCCAACAAACACCCTGTCACTCCCCTTGCACTTCTCTAGTGACCCATTCAACTCCATCTACTAATTCATTCACTGCGCCAAAACCCAACCATTTATAAATTTACCAAGGCACTCTCCTTGCAGTACTCTAATCATTCAGTCACTACCTAAGTACTCATGCACTGAGCCAGGCCTTAACACATGGACTGCTTGAAACGCCTATCCACTATGCATGGAGTCCTTTAACCACCTAAACACTTGCCTTTCACACCTGAATTTCCCCAGTCAGTATCCATACACTTCCAGGAAACACCCTAACACTCCTCTTGCTCTCCTCTAGTGACCCATTCAGCAACATGTACTAATCCATTCACTGTACCAAAACCCAAACACTTATAAATTCACCCAGGCACTTTCCTTGCAGCACTCTAATCATTCATTCAGTATCCACGTATTCATGCAGCGAGCCATGCCTTAGCAAATAGACTGCTTCAAATCCCTATCCACTATGTATGCAGCCTCTAAACACCTACACACTTGTCTTTCACACCTGCAATTCCCCAGTCAGTATCTATACATTCCAGCAAACACCCTGTCACTCCCCTTGCACTCCTCTAGTGACCCATTCAGTACCATGTATTAATCCATTCACAGCGCCAAAACCCAAGCACTTATAAATTCACCCAGGCACTCTCCTTGCAGTACTCTAATCATTCAGTCAGTACCCAAGTCCTCATGCACTGAGCCAGGCCTTAGCACATGGACTGCTTCAAATGCCTATCCACTATACATGCAGTCCTCTAACCACCTACACACTTGTCCTTCACACCTTCAATTCCCCAGTCAGTATCCATACACTCCAGTAAACACACCGTCACTCCCCTTGCTCTCCTCCAGTGACCCATTCAGCACCGTGTACTAATCCATTCATTCCGCCAAAACCCAAACACTTATAAATTCACCCAGGTACTCTCCTTGCAGTAGTCTAATCATTCAGTCAGTACCCAAGTACTCATACAGTGAGCCAGGCCTTCGCACATGGACTGCTTCAAATGCATATCCACTATGCATGCAGACCTCTAAAGACCTACACATTTGTCTTTCACCCCTTCAATTACCCAGTCAGCATCCATACACTCCAGCAAACACCCTGTCACTCCCCTTGCACTACTCTAGTGACCCGTTCAGCACCTGTACTAATCCATTCACTGCGCCAAAACCCAAACACTTATAAATTCACCCAGGCACTCTCCTTGCAGTACTCTAATCATTCAGTCAGTACACAAGTACTCATGCAGCGAGCCAGGCCTGAGCACATGCACTGCTTCAAACGCCTATCCACTATACATGCAGTCCTTTAACCACCTACAAACTTGTCTTTCACACCTTCAATTCCCCAGTCAGTATCCATACACTCCAGCAGACACCCTGTCACTCCCCTTGCACTCCTCTAGTGACCCATTCAGCACCTGTACTAATCCATTCACTGCACCAAAACCCAAACACTTATAAATTCACCCAGGCACTCTCCTTGCAGTACTCTAATCATTCAGGCAGTACACAAGTACTCATGCACTGAGCCAGGCCTTAGCACATGGACTTCTTCAAACGCTTATCCACTATGCATGCAGTCCTTTAACCACCTACAAACTTGTCTTTCACACCTTCAATTCCCCAGTCAGTATCCATACACTCCAGCAAACACCCTGTCACTCCCCTTGCACTCCTCTAGTGACCCATTCAGCACCTGTACTAATCCATTCACTGCGCCAAAACCCAAACACTTATAAATTCACCCAGGCACTTTCCTTGCAGTATTCTAATCATTCAGTCAGTATCAAAGCACTCATGCAGCGACCCAGGCCTGAGCACATGGACTGCTTCAAATGCCTATCCACTATGCATGCAGTCCTCTAGTTACCTACACACTTGTCTTTCACACCTTCAATTCACCAGTCAGAATTCATACACTTCCAGCAAACACCCTGTCACTCCCCTTGCACTCCTCTAGTGACCCATTCAGCATCATGTACTAATCCATTCACTGCGATAAATCCCAAACACTTATATATTCACCCAGGCACTCTCCTTGCAGTACTCTAATCATTCAGTCACTACCCAAGTACTCATGCACTGAGCCAGGCCTCAGCACATGGACTACTTGAAATGCCTATCCACTATGCATGCAGTCCTCTAAACACCTGCACACTTGCCTTTCACACCTTCAATTCCCCAGTCAGTATCCATGCACTTCCAGCAAACACCCTGCCTCTCCCATTGCACTCCTCTAGTGACCCATTCAGCACCTGTACTAATCCATTAACTGCAACAAAACCCAAACACTTATAAATTCACACAGGCACTCTCCTTGCAGTACTCTAATCATTCAGTCAGTACACAAGTACTCATGCACTGAGCCAGGCCTTAGCACATGGACTTCTTCAAACGCTTATCCACTATGCATGCAGTCCTCAAACCACCCAAATATTTGTCTTTCACACCTTCAATTCCCCAGTCAGTATCCATACACTCCAGCAAACACCCTGTCACTCCCCTTGCACTCCTCTAGTGACCCATTCAGCACCATGTACTAATCCATTCACTGCGCCAAAAACCAACCACTTATAAATTCAACCAGGCACTCTGCTTGCAGTACTCTAATCATTCAGTCAGTACCCAAGTACTCATGCAGTGAGCCAGGCCTTTGCACATGGACTGCTTCAAATGTCTATCCACAATGCATGCAGTCCTCTAACCACCTACACACTTATCTGTCACACATTCAATTCCCCAGTTAGTATACATACACTTCCAGCAAACACCGTGTCACTCCCCTTGCACTCCTCTAGTGACCCATTCAGCACCATGTACTAACCCATTCACTGCGCCAAAACCCAAACACTTATAAATTCACACAGGCACTCTCCTTGCAGTATTCTAGTCATTCAGTCAGTATCAAAGCACTCATGCAGCGAGCCAGGCCTGAGCACATGGACTGCTTCAAACGCCTATCCACTATACATGCAGTCCTCTAACCACCTGCACACTTGCCTTTCACACCTTCAATTCCCCAGTCAGTATCCATACACTTCCAGCAAACACCCTGTCACTCCCATTGCACTCCTCTAGTGACCCATTCAGCACCTGTACTAATCCATTCACTGCGACAAAACCCAAACACTTATAAATTCACCCAGGCACAATCCTTGCAGTACTCTAATCATTCAGTCAGTACACAAGTACTCATGCAATGAGCCAGGCCTGAGCACATGGACTGCTTCAAACGCTTATCCACTATGCATGCAGTCCTCAAACCACCCAAACATTTGTCTTTCACACCTTCAATTCCCCAGTCAGTATCCATACACTCCAGCAAACACCCTGTCACTCCCCTTGCACTGCTCTAGTGACCCATTCAGCTCCATGTGCTAATTCATTCACTGCGCCAAAACCGAACCACTTATAAATTTACCAAGGCACTCTCCTTGCAGTATTCTAATCATTCAGTCACTACCCAAGTACTCATGCACTGAGCCAGGCCTTAGCACATGGACTGCTTGAAACGCCTATCCACTATGCATGCAGTCCTTTAACCACCTACACACTTGCCTTTCACACCTTCAATTCCCCAGTCAGTATCCATACACTCCAGTAAACACACTGTCACTCCCCTTGCTCTCCTCCAGTGGCCCATTCAGCACCGTGTACTAATCCATTCATTCCGCCAAAACCCAAACAGTTATAAATTCACCCAGTTACTCTCCTTGCAGTAGTCTAATCATTCAGTCAGTACCCAAGTACTCATGCAGTGAGCCAGGCCTTAGCACATGGACTGCTTCAAATGCATATCCACTATGCATGCAGTCCTCTAACCACCTACACATTTGTCTTTCACCCCTTCAATTACCCAGTCAGTATCCATACACTCCAGCAAACACCCTGTCACTCCCCTTGCACTACTCTAGTGACCCATTCAGCACCTGTACTAATCCATTCACTGCGCCAAAACCCAAACACTTATAAATTCACCCAGGCACTTTCCTTGCAGTACTCTAATCATTCAGTCAGTATCCACATATTCATGCAGCGAGCCAGGCCTTAGCAAATAGACTGCTTCAAATCCCTATCCACTATGTATGCAGTCCTCTAAACACCTACACACTTGTCTTTCACACCTTCAATTCCCCAGTCAGTATCCATACACTCCAGTAAACACACCGTCACTCCCCTTGCTCTCCTCCAGTGACCCATTCAGCACCGTGTACTAATCCATTCATTCCGCCAAAACCCAAACACTTATAAATTCACCCAGGTACTCTCCTTGCAGTAGTCTAATCATTCAGTCAGTACCCAAGTACTCATACAGTGAGCCAGGCCTTCGCACATGGACTGCTTCAAATGCATATCCACTATGCATGCAGACCTCTAAAGACCTACACATTTGTCTTTCACCCCTTCAATTACCCAGTCAGCATCCATACACTCCAGCAAACACCCTGTCACTCCCCTTGCACTACTCTAGTGACCCGTTCAGCACCTGTACTAATCCATTCACTGCGCCAAAACCCAAACACTTATAAATTCACCCAGGCACTCTCCTTGCAGTACTCTAATCATTCAGTCAGTACACAAGTACTCATGCAGCGAGCCAGGCCTGAGCACATGCACTGCTTCAAACGCCTATCCACTATACATGCAGTCCTTTAACCACCTACAAACTTGTCTTTCACACCTTCAATTCCCCAGTCAGTATCCATACACTCCAGCAGACACCCTGTCACTCCCCTTGCACTCCTCTAGTGACCCATTCAGCACCTGTACTAATCCATTCACTGCACCAAAACCCAAACACTTATAAATTCACCCAGGCACTCTCCTTGCAGTACTCTAATCATTCAGGCAGTACACAAGTACTCATGCACTGAGCCAGGCCTTAGCACATGGACTTCTTCAAACGCTTATCCACTATGCATGCAGTCCTTTAACCACCTACAAACTTGTCTTTCACACCTTCAATTCCCCAGTCAGTATCCATACACTCCAGCAAACACCCTGTCACTCCCCTTGCACTCCTCTAGTGACCCATTCAGCACCTGTACTAATCCATTCACTGCGCCAAAACCCAAACACTTATAAATTCACCCAGGCACTTTCCTTGCAGTATTCTAATCATTCAGTCAGTATCAAAGCACTCATGCAGCGACCCAGGCCTGAGCACATGGACTGCTTCAAATGCCTATCCACTATGCATGCAGTCCTCTAGTTACCTACACACTTGTCTTTCACACCTTCAATTCACCAGTCAGAATTCATACACTTCCAGCAAACACCCTGTCACTCCCCTTGCACTCCTCTAGTGACCCATTCAGCATCATGTACTAATCCATTCACTGCGATAAATCCCAAACACTTATATATTCACCCAGGCACTCTCCTTGCAGTACTCTAATCATTCAGTCACTACCCAAGTACTCATGCACTGAGCCAGGCCTCAGCACATGGACTACTTGAAATGCCTATCCACTATGCATGCAGTCCTCTAAACACCTGCACACTTGCCTTTCACACCTTCAATTCCCCAGTCAGTATCCATGCACTTCCAGCAAACACCCTGCCTCTCCCATTGCACTCCTCTAGTGACCCATTCAGCACCTGTACTAATCCATTAACTGCAACAAAACCCAAACACTTATAAATTCACACAGGCACTCTCCTTGCAGTACTCTAATCATTCAGTCAGTACACAAGTACTCATGCACTGAGCCAGGCCTTAGCACATGGACTTCTTCAAACGCTTATCCACTATGCATGCAGTCCTCAAACCACCCAAATATTTGTCTTTCACACCTTCAATTCCCCAGTCAGTATCCATACACTCCAGCAAACACCCTGTCACTCCCCTTGCACTCCTCTAGTGACCCATTCAGCACCATGTACTAATCCATTCACTGCGCCAAAAACCAACCACTTATAAATTCAACCAGGCACTCTGCTTGCAGTACTCTAATCATTCAGTCAGTACCCAAGTACTCATGCAGTGAGCCAGGCCTTTGCACATGGACTGCTTCAAATGTCTATCCACAATGCATGCAGTCCTCTAACCACCTACACACTTATCTGTCACACATTCAATTCCCCAGTTAGTATACATACACTTCCAGCAAACACCGTGTCACTCCCCTTGCACTCCTCTAGTGACCCATTCAGCACCATGTACTAACCCATTCACTGCGCCAAAACCCAAACACTTATAAATTCACACAGGCACTCTCCTTGCAGTATTCTAGTCATTCAGTCAGTATCAAAGCACTCATGCAGCGAGCCAGGCCTGAGCACATGGACTGCTTCAAACGCCTATCCACTATACATGCAGTCCTCTAACCACCTGCACACTTGCCTTTCACACCTTCAATTCCCCAGTCAGTATCCATACACTTCCAGCAAACACCCTGTCACTCCCATTGCACTCCTCTAGTGACCCATTCAGCACCTGTACTAATCCATTCACTGCGACAAAACCCAAACACTTATAAATTCACCCAGGCACAATCCTTGCAGTACTCTAATCATTCAGTCAGTACACAAGTACTCATGCAATGAGCCAGGCCTGAGCACATGGACTGCTTCAAACGCTTATCCACTATGCATGCAGTCCTCAAACCACCCAAAAATTTGTCTTTCACACCTTCAATTCCCCAGTCAGTATCCATACACTCCAGCAAACACCCTGTCACTCCCCTTGCACTGCTCTAGTGACCCATTCAGCTCCATGTGCTAATTCATTCACTGCGCCAAAACCGAACCACTTATAAATTTACCAAGGCACTCTCCTTGCAGTATTATAATCATTCAGTCACTACCCAAGTACTCATGCACTGAGCCAGGCCTTAGCACATGGACTGCTTGAAACGCCTATCCACTATGCATGCAGTCCTTTAACCACCTACACACTTGCCTTTCACACCTTCAATTCCCCAGTCAGTATCCATACACTCCAGTAAACACACTGTCACTCCCCTTGCTCTCCTCCAGTGGCCCATTCAGCACCGTGTACTAATCCATTCATTCCGCCAAAACCCAAACAGTTATAAATTCACCCAGTTACTCTCCTTGCAGTAGTCTAATCATTCAGTCAGTACCCAAGTACTCATGCAGTGAGCCAGGCCTTAGCACATGGACTGCTTCAAATGCATATCCACTATGCATGCAGTCCTCTAACCACCTACACATTTGTCTTTCACCCCTTCAATTACCCAGTCAGTATCCATACACTCCAGCAAACACCCTGTCACTCCCCTTGCACTACTCTAGTGACCCATTCAGCACCTGTACTAATCCATTCACTGCGCCAAAACCCAAACACTTATAAATTCACCCAGGCACTTTCCTTGCAGTACTCTAATCATTCAGTCAGTATCCACATATTCATGCAGCGAGCCAGGCCTTAGCAAATAGACTGCTTCAAATCCCTATCCACTATGTATGCAGTCCTCTAAACACCTACACACTTGTCTTTCACACCTTCAATTCCCCAGTCAGTATCTATACATTCCAGCAAACACCCTGTCACTCCTCGTGCACTCCTCTAGTGACCAATTCAGCACATTGTACGAATCCATTCACTGTGCCAAAACCCAAACACTTATAAATTCACCCAGGCACTCTCCTTGCAGTACTCTAATCATTCAGTCAGTACCCAAGTGCTCATGCACTGAGGCAGGCCTTAGCACATGGACTGCTTCAAATGCCTATCCACTATGCATGCAGTCCTCTAACCACCTACACACTTGTCGTTCACACCTTCAATTCCACAGTCAGTATCCATACACTCCAGTAAACACACTGTCACTCCCCTTGCTCTCCTCCAGTGACCCATTCAGCACCTCTACTAATCCGTTCACTGCGCCAAAACCCAAACACTTATAAATTCACCCAGGCACACTCCTTGCAGTACTCTAATCATTCAGTCAGTACCCAAGTATTCATGCAGTGAGCCAGGCCTTAGCACATAGACTTCTTCAAACGCTTATCCACTATACATGCAGTCCTCTAACCACCTGCACATTTGCCTTTCACCCCTTCAATTCCCCAGTCAGTATCCATACACTCCAGCAAACACCCTGTCACTCCCCTTGCACTCCTCTAGTGACCCATTCAGCACCATGTACTAATCCATTCACTGCGCCAAAAACCAACCACTTATAAATTCACCCAGGCACTTTCCTTGCAGTATTCTAATCATTCAGTCAGTATCAAAGCACTCATGCAGCAAGCCAGGCCTGAGCACATGGACTGCTCCAAACGCCTATCCACTATGCATGCAGTCCTCTAGCCACCTACACACTTGTCTTTCACACCTTCAATTCCCCAGTCATTATCCATAAACTTCCAGCAAACACCCTGTCCCTCCCCTTGCACAGCTGTAGTGAACCATTCAGCTCCATGTACTAATCTATTCACTGCGATAAATCCCAAACACTTATAAATTCACCCAGGCACTCTCCTTGCAGTATTCTAATCATTCAGTCACTACCCAAATACTCATGCACGGAGCCAGGCCTCAGCACATGGACTACTTGAAATGCCTATCCACTATGCGTGCAGTCCTCTAAACACCTACACACTTGCCTTTCACACCTTCAATTCCTCAGTCAGTATCCATACACATCCAGCAAACACCCTGCCTATCCCATTGCACTCCTCTAGTGACCCATTCAGCACCTGTACTAATCCATTCACTGCGACAAAACCCAAACACTTATAAATTCACCCAGGCACTCTCCTTGCAGTACTCTAACCATTCAGTCAGTACTCAAGTACTCATGCACTGAGCCAGGCCTTAGCACATGGACTTCATCAAACGCTTATCCACTATGCATGCAGTCCTCAAACCACCTACACATTTATCTTTCACACCTTCAATTCCCCAGTCAGTATCCATACACTCCAGCAAACACCCTGTCACTCCCCTTGCACTCCTTTAGTGACCCATTCAGCACCATTTACTAACCCATTCACTGCGCCAAAACCCAAACACTTATAAATTCACACAGGCACTCTCCTTGCAGTATTCTAAACATTCAGTCAGTATCAAAGCACTCATGCAGCGAGCCAGGCCTGAGCATATGGACTGCTTCAAACGCCTATCTACTATACATGCAGTCCTCTAACCACCTGCAAACTTGTCTTTCACACCTTCAATTCCGCAGTCAGTATACATACACTCCAGCAAATACCGTGTCACTCCCCTTGCACTCCTCTAATGACCCATTCAGCACCATGTACTAATGCATTCACTGCGCCAAAAACCAACCACTTATAAATTCACCCAGGAACTCTGCTTGCAGTACTCTAATCATTCAGTCAGTACCCAAGTACTCATGCAGTGAGCCAGGCCTTAGCACATGGACTGCTTCAAATGTCTATCCACAATGCATGCAGTCCTCTGACACCTACACACTTATCTGTCACACATTCAATTCCCCAGTTAGTATACATACACTTCCAGCAAACACCGTGTCACTCCCCTTGCACAACTCTAGTGACCCATTCAGCTCCATGTACTAATTCATTCACTGCGCCAAAACCCAACCACTTATAAATTCACCAAGGCACTCTCCTTGCAGTACTCTAATCATTCAGTCACTACCCAAGTACTCATGCACTGAGCCAGGCCTTAGCACATGGACTGGTTGAAACGCCTATCCACTATGCATGCAGTCCTTTAACCACCTACACACTTGCCTTTCACACCTTCAATTCCCCAGTCAGTATCCATACACTCCAGCAAACACCCTGTCACTCCCCTTGCACTCCTCTAGTGACCCATTCAGCACCATGTACTAACCCATTCACTGCGCCAAAACCCAAACACTTATAAATTCACCCAGGCACTCTCATTGCAGTAATCTAATCATTCAGTCAGTATCAAAGCACTCAGGCAGCGAGCCAGGCCTGAGCACATTTACTGTTTCAAACGCCTATCCACTATACATGCAGTCCTCTAACCACCTACAAACTTGTCTTTCACACCTTCAATTATGCAGTCAGTATCTATACACTTCCAGCAAACAACCTGTCACTCCCCTTGCACTCCTCTACTGATCCATTCAGCACCATGTACTAATCCATTTTCTGCGCCAAAAACAAACACTTATAAATTCACCCAGGCACTCTACTTACAGTACTCTAATCATTTAGTCAGTACCCAAGTACTCATGCAGTGAGCCAGGCCTTAGCACATGGACTACTTCAAATGCCTATCCACTATGCATGCAGTCCTCTTGCCACCTACACACTTGTCTTTCACACCTTCAATTCCCCAGTCAGTATACATACACTCCAGCAAATACCGTGCCTCTCCCCTTGCACTCCCCTAGTGACCCATTCAGCACCATGTACTAATCCATTCACTGCGCCAAAAACCAACCACTTATAAATTCACCCAGGCACTTTCCTTGCAGTATTCTAATCATTCAGTCAGTATCAAAGCACTCATGCAGCGACCCAGGCCTGAGCACATGGACTGCTTCAAACGCCTATCCACTATGTATGCAGTCCTCTAGCCACCTACAAACTGGTCTTTCACACCTTCAATTCCCCAGTCAGAATTCATACACTTCCAGCAAACACCCTGTCACTCCCCTTGCACTCCTCTGGTGACCCATTCAGCATCATGCACTAATCCATTCACTGCACCAAAACACAAACACTTATAAATTCACCCAGGCACACTCCTTGCAGTCCTCTAATCATTCAGTCAGTACCCAAGTATTCATGCAGTGGGCCAGGCCTTAGCACATGGACTGCTTAAAAACCCTATCCACTATGCATGCAGTCCTCTAACCACCTACACACTTGTCTTTCACACCTTCAATTCCCCAGTTAGTATTCATACACTTCCAACAAACACCCTGTCACTCCCCTTGCACTTCTCTACAGACCCATTCAACTCCATCTACTAATTCATTCACTGCGCCAAAACCCAACCACTTATAAATTCACCCAGGCACTCTCCTTGCAGTACTCTAATCATTCAGTCAGTATCAAAGCACTCATGCAGTGAGCCAGGCCTGAGCACATGGACTGCTTCAAACGCCTATCCACTATACATGAAGTCCTCCAACCACCTACAAACTTGTCTTTCACACCTTCAATTATGCAGTCAGTATCTATACACTTCCAGCAAACAACCTGTCACTCCCCTTGCACTCCTCTACTGATCCATTCAGCACCATGTACTAATCCATTTTCTGCACCAAAAACAAACACTTATAAATTCACCCAGGCACTCTACTTACAGTACTCTAATCATTTAGTCAGTACCCAAGTACTCATGCAGTGAGCCAGGCCTTAGCACATGGACTACTTCAAATGCCTATCCACTATGCATGCAGTCCTCTTGCCACCTACACACTTGTCTTTCACACCTTCAATTCCCCAGTCAGAATTCATACACTTCCAGCAAACACCCTGTCAGTCCCATTGCACTCCTCTAGTGACCCATTCAGCACCATGTACTAATCCATTCACTGCGCCAAAAACCAACCACTTATAAATTCACCCAGGCACACTCCTTGCAGTCCTCTAATCATTCAGTCAGTACCCAAGTATTCATGCAGTGAGCCAGGCCTTAGCACATGGACTGCTTCAAAACCCTATCCACTATGCATGCAGTCCTCTAACCACCTACACACTTGTCTTTCACACCTTCAATTCCCCAGTCAGTATGTATACACTTCCAGCAAGCACCCTGTCACTCCCCTTGCACTGCTCTAGTGACCCATTCAGCTTCATGTGCTAATTCATTCACTGCGCCAAAACCCAACCACTTATAAATTCACCAAGGCACTCTCCTTGCAGTATTCTAATCATTCAGTCACTACCCAAGTACTCATGCACTGAGCCAGGCCTTAGCACATGAACTGCTTGAAACGCCTATCCACTATGCATGCAGTCCTTTAACCACCTACACACTTGCCTTTCACACCTTCAATTCCCCAGTCAGTATCCATACACTCCAGCAAACACCCTGTCACTCCCCTTGCACTCCTCTAGTGACCCATTCAGCACCATGTACTAATCCATTCACTGCGCCAAAAACCAACCACTTATAAATTGACCCAGGCACTCTCCTTGCAGTAATCTAATCATTCAGTCAGTATCAAAGCACTCATGCAGCGAGCCAGGCCTTAGCACATGGACTTCTTCAAACGCTTATCCACTATACATGCAGTCCTCTAACCACCTACACATTTGTCTTTCACACCTTCAGTTCCCCAGTCAGTATCCATACACTCCAGCAAACACCTTGTCACTCCCCTTGAACTACTCTAGTGACCAATTCAGCACCTGTACTAATCCATTCACTGCGACAAATCCCAAACACTTATAAATTCACCCAGGCACTCTCCTTGCAGTACTCTAATCATTCAGTCAGTACACAAGTACTCATGCACTGAGCCAGGCCTTAGCACATGGACTTCTTCAAACGCTTATCCACTATGCATGCATTCCTCAAACCACCCAAACATTTGTCTTTCACACCTTCAATTCCCCAGTCAGTATCCATACACTCCAGCAAACACCCTGTCACTCCCCTTGCACTCCTCTAGTGACCCATTCAGCACCATGTACTAACCCATTCACTGCGCCAAAACCCAAACACTTATAAATTCACACAGGCACTCTCCTTGCAGTATTCTAATCATTCAGTCAGTATCAAAGCACTCACGCAGCGAGCCAGGCCTGAGCACATGGACTGCTTCAAACGCTTATCCACTATGCATGCAGTCCTTTAACCACCTACAAACTTGTCTTTCACACCTTCAATTCCCCAGTCAGTATCCATACACTCCAGCAAACACCCTGTCACTCCCCTTGCACTCCTCTAGTGACCCATTCAGCACCTGTACTAATCCATTCACTGCGCCAAAACCCAAACACTTATAAATTCACCCAGGCACTCTCCTTGCAGTACTCTAATCATTCAGGCAGTACACAAGTACTCATGCACTGAGCCAGGCCTTAGCACATGGACTTCTTCAAACGCTTATCCACTATGCATGCAGTCCTTTAACCACCTACAAACTTGTCTTTCACACCTTCAATTCCCCAGTCAGTATGCATACACTCCAGCAAACACCCTGTCACTCCCCTTGCACTCCTCTAGTGACCCATTCAGCACCTGTACTAATCCATTCACTGCGCCAAAAACCAACCACTTATAAATTCAACCAGGCACTCTGCTTGCAGTACTCCAATCATTCAGTCAGTACCCAAGTACTCCTGCAGTGAGCCAGGCCTTAGCACATGGACTGCTTCAAATGTCTATCCACAATGCATGCAGTCCTCTAACCACCTACACACTTATCTGTCACACATTCAATTCCCCAGTTAGTATACATACACTTCCAGCAAACACCGTGTCACTCCCCTTGCACTGCTCTAGTGACCCATTCAGCTCCATGTACTAATTCATTCACTGCGCCAAAACCCAACCACTTATAAATTCACCAAAGCACTCTCCTTGCAGTACTCTAATCATTCAGTCACTACCCAAGTACTCATGCACTGAGCCAGGCCTTAGCACATGGACTGCTTGAAACGCCTATCCACTATGCATGCAGTCCTTTAACCACCTACACACTTGCCTTTCACACCTTCAATTCCCCAGTCAGAATCCATACACTCCAGCAAACACCCTGTCACTCCCCTTGCACTCCTCTACTGATCCATTCAGCACCATGTACTAATCAATTCACTGCGCCAAAAACCAACCACTTATAAATTGACCCAGGCACTCTCCTTGCAGTAATCTAATCATTCAGTCAGTATCAAAGCACTCATGCAGCGAGCCAGGCCTTAGCACATGGACTTCTTCAAACGCTTATCCGCTATACATGCAGTCCTCTAACCACCTACACATTTGTCTTTCACACCTTCAGTTCCCCAGTCAGTATCCATACACTCCAGCAAACACCTTGTCACTCCCCTTGAACTACTCTAGTGACCAATTCAGCACCTGTACTAATCCATTCACTGCGCCAAAACCAAAACACTTATAAATTCACCCAGGCACTCTCCTTGCAGTACTCTAATCATTCAGTCAGTACACAAGTACTCATGCAGCGAGCCAGGCCTGAGCACATGGACTCCTTCAAACGCCTATCCACTATACATGCAGTCCTCTAGCCACCTACACACTTGTCTTTCACACCTTCAATTCCCCAGTCAGTATCCATACACTTCCAGCAAACACCCTGTTTCTCCCATTGCACTCCTCTAGTGACCCATTCATCACTTGTACTAATCCATTCACTGCGACAAATCCCAAACACTTATAAATTCACCCAGGCACTCTCCTTGCAGTACTCTAATCATTCAGTCAGTACACAAGTACTCATGCACTGAGCCAGGCCTTAGCACATGGACTTCTTCAAACGCTTATCCACTATGCATGCATTCCTCAAACCACCCAAACATTTGTCTTTCACACCTTCAATTCCCCAGTCATTATCCATACACTCCAGCAAACACCCTGTCACTCCCCTTGCACTCCTCTAGTGACCCATTGAGCACCATGTACTAATTCATTCACTGCGCCAAAACCCAGCCACTTATAAATTCTCCAAAGCACTCTCCTTGCAGTACTCTAATCATTCAGTCACTACCAAAGTACTCATGCACTGAGCCAGGCCTTAGCACATGGACTGCTTGAAACGCCTATCCACTATGCATGTAGTCCTTTAACCACCTACACACTTGCCTTTCACACCTTCAATTCCCCCGTCAGTATCCATACACTCCAGCAAACACCCTGTCACTCCCCTTACACTCCTCTAGTGACCCATTGAGCACCATGTACTAACCCATTCACTGCGCCAAAACCCAAACACTTATAAATTCACACAGGCACTCTCCTTGCAGTATTCTAATCATCCAGTCAGTATCAAAGCACTCATGCAGCGAGCCAGGCCTGAGCACATGGACTTCTTCAAACGCCTATCCACTATGCATGCCGTCCTCTAGCCACCTACACACTTGTCTTTCACACCTTCAATTCGCCAGTCAGAATTCATACCCTTCCAGCAAACACCCTGTCAGTCCCATTGCACTTCTCTAGTGACCCATTCAGCATCATGTACTAATCCATTCACTGCACCAAAACACAAACACTTATAAATTCACCCAGGCACACTCCTTGCAGCCTTCTAATCATTCAGTCAGTACCCAAGTATTCATGCAGTGAGCCAGGCCTTAGCACATGGACTGCTTCAAAACTCTATCCACTATGCATGCAGTCCTCTAACCACCTACACACTTGCCTTTCACACATTCAATTCCCCAGTCAGTATCCATACACTCCAGCAAACACCCTGTCACTCCCCTTGCACTCCTCTAGTGACCCATTCAGCACCATGTACTAATCCATTCACTGCGCCAAAACCCAACCACTTATAAATTTACCAAGGCACTCTCCTTGCAGTACTCTAATCATTCAGTCACTACCCAAGTACTCATGCACTGAGCCAGGCCTTAACACATGGACTGCTTGAAACGCCTATCCACTATGCATGCAGTCCTCTAACCACCTACACACTTGTTGTTCACACCTTCAATTCCACAGTCAGTAACCATACACTCCAGTAAACACACTGTCACTCCCCTTGCTCTCCTCCAGTGGCCCATTCAGCACCGTGTACTAATCCATTCATTCCGCCAAAACCCAAACAGTTATAAATTCACCCAGTTACTCTCCTTGCAGTAGTCTAATCATTCAGTCAGTACCCAAGTACTCATGCAGTGAGCCAGGCCTTAGCACATGGACTGCTTCAAATGCATATCCACTATGCATGCAGTCCTCTAACCACCTACACATTTGTCTTTCACCCCTTCAATTACCCAGTCAGTATCCATACACTCCAGCAAACACCCTGTCACTCCCCTTGCACTACTCTAGTGACCCATTCAGCACCTGTACTAATCCATTCACTGCGCCAAAACCCAAACACTTATAAATTCACCCAGGCACTTTCCTTGCAGTACTCTAATCATTCAGTCAGTATCCACATATTCATGCAGCGAGCCAGGCCTTAGCAAATAGACTGCTTCAAATCCCTATCCACTATGTATGCAGTCCTCTAAACACCTACACACTTGTCTTTCACACCTTCAATTCCCCAGTCAGTATCTATACATTCCAGCAAACACCCTGTCACTCCTCGTGCACTCCTCTAGTGACCAATTCAGCACATTGTACTAATCCATTCACTGTGCCAAAACCCAAACACTTATAAATTCACCCAGGCACTCTCCTTGCAGTACTCTAATCATTCAGTCAGTATCCAAGTACTCATGCACTGAGCCAGACCTTTGCACATGGACTGCTTCAAACCCCTATCCACTATGCATGCAGTCCTCTAACCACCTACACACTTGTCTTTCCCACCTTCAATTCCCTAGTCAGTATCCAAACACTCCAGCAAATACCCTGTCACTCCCCTTGCACTCCTTTAGTGACCCATTGAGTACCATGTATTAATCCATTCACTGCGCCAAAACCCAAGCACTTATAAATTCACCCAGGCACTCTCCTTGCAGTACTCTAATCATTCAGTCAGTACCCAAGTGCTCATGCACTGAGGCAGGCCTTAGCACATGGGCTGCTTCAAATGCCTATCCACTATGCATGCAGTCCTCTAACCACCTACACACTTGTCGTTCACACCTTCAATTCCACAGTCAGTATCCATACACTCCAGTAAACACACTGTCACTCCCCTTGCTCTCCTCCAGTGACCCATTCAGCACCGTGTACTAATCCATTAATTTCACCAAACCCAAACACTTATAAATTCACCCAGGTACTCTCCTTGCAGTAGTCTAATCATTCAGTCAGTACCCAAGTACTCATGTAGTGAGCCAGGCCTTAGCACATGGACTGCTTCAAATGCATATCCACTATGCATGCAGTTCTCTAACCACCTACACATTTGTCTTTCAGCCCTTCAATTACCCAGTCAGTATCCATACACTCCAGCAAACACCCTGTCACTCCCCTTGCACTACTCTAGTGACCCATTCAGCACCTCTACTAATCCGTTCACTGCGCCAAAACCCAAACACTTATAAATTCACCCAGGCACACTCCTTGCAGTACTCTAATCATTCAGTCAGTACCCAAGTATTCATGCAGTGAGCCAGGCCTTAGCACATAGACTTCTTCAAACGCTTATCCACTATACATGCAGTCCTCTAACCACCTGCACATTTGCCTTTCACCCCTTCAATTCCCCAGTCAGTATCCATACACTCCAGCAAACACCCTGTCACTCCCCTTGCACTACTCTAGTGACCCATTCAGCACCTCTACTAATCCGTTCACTGCGCCAAAACCCAAACACTTATAAATTCACCCAGGCACACTCCTTGCAGTACTCTAATCATTCAGTCAGTACCCAAGTATTCATGCAGTGAGCCAGGCCTTAGCACATAGACTTCTTCAAACGCTTATCCACTATGCATGCAGTCCTCTAACCACCTACAAACTTGTCTTTCACACCTTCAATTCCCCAGTCAGTATACATACACTCCAGCAAATACCGTGTCTCTCCCCTTGCACTCCTCTAGTGACCCATTCAGCACCATGTACTAATCCATTCACTGCGCCAAAAACCAACCACTTATAAATTCGACCAGGCACTTTCCTTGCAGTATTCTAATCATTCAGTCAGTATCAAAGCACTCATGCAGCAAGCCAGGCCTGAGCACATGGACTGCTCCAAACGCCTATCCACTATGCATGCAGTCCTCTAGCCACCTACACACTTGTCTTTCACACCTTCAATTCCCCAGTCATTATCCATAAACTTCCAGCAAACACCCTGTCCCTCCCCTTGCACAGCTGTAGTGAACCATTCAGCTCCATGTACTAATCCATTCACTGCGATAAATCCCAAACACTTATAAATTCACCCAGGCACTCTCCTTGCAGTATTCTAATCATTCAGTCACTACCCAAATACTCATGCACTGAGCCAGGCCTCAGCACATGGACTACTTGAAATGCCTATCCACTATGCGTGCAGTCCTCTAAACACCTACACACTTGCCTTTCACACCTTCAATTCCTCAGTCAGTATCCATACACATCAAGCAAACACCCTGCCTATCCCATTGCACTCCTCTAGTGACCCATTCAGCACCTGTACTAATCCATTCACTGCGACAAAACCCAAACACTTATAAATTCACCCAGGCACTCTCCTTGCAGTACTCTAACCATTCAGTCAGTACTCAAGTACTCATGCACTGAGCCAGGCCTTAGCACATGGACTTCATCAAACGCTTATCCACTATGCATGCAGTCCTCAAACCACCTACACATTTATCTTTCACACCTTCAATTCCCCAGTCAGTATCCATACACTCCAGCAAACACCCTGTCACTCCCCTTGCACTCCTTTAGTGACCCATTCAGCACCATTTACTAACCCATTCACTGCGCCAAAACCCAAACACTTATAAATTCACACAGGCACTCTCCTTGCAGTATTCTAAACATTCAGTCAGTATCAAAGCACTCATGCAGCGAGCCAGGCCTGAGCATATGGACTGCTTCAAACGCCTATCTACTATACATGCAGTCCTCTAACCACCTGCAAACTTGTCTTTCACACCTTCAATTCCGCAGTCAGTATACATACACTCCAGCAAATACCGTGTCACTCCCCTTGCACTCCTCTAATGACCCATTCAGCACCATGTACTAATGCATTCACTGCGCCAAAAACCAACCACTTATAAATTCACCCAGGAACTCTGCTTGCAGTACTCTAATCATTTAGTCAGTACCCAAGTACTCATGCAGTGAGCCAGGCCTTAGCACATGGACTACTTCAAATGCCTATCCACTATGCATGCAGTCCTCTTGCCACCTACACACTTGTCTTTCACACCTTCAATTCCCCAGTCAGTATACATACACTCCAGCAAATACCGTGCCACTCCCCTAGTGACCCATTCAGCACCATGTACTAATCCATTCACTGCGCCAAAAACCAACCACTTATAAATTCACCCAGGCACTTTCCTTGCAGTATTCTAATCATTCAGTCAGTATCAAAGCACTCATGCAGCGACCCAGGCCTGAGCACATGGACTGCTTCAAACGCCTATCCACTATGTATGCAGTCCTCTAGCCACCTACAAACTTGTCTTTCACACCTTCAATTCCCCAGTCAGAATTCATACACTTCCAGCAAACACCCTGTCACTCCCCTTGCACTCCTCTGGTGACCCATTCAGCATCATGCACTAATCCATTCACTGCACCAAAACACAAACACTTATAAATTCACCCAGGCACACTCCTTGCAGTCCTCTAATCATTCAGTCAGTACCCAAGTACTCATACAGTGAGCCAGGCCTTAGCAAATAGACTGCTTCAAATGTCTATCCACAATGCATGCAGTCCTCTAACCACCTACACACTTATCTGTCACACATTCAATTCCCCAGTTAGTATACATACACTTCCAGCAAACACCGTGTCACTCCCCTTGCACTGCTCTAGTGACCCATTCAGCTCCATGTACTAATTCATTCACTGCGCCAAAACCCAACCACTTAAATTCACCAAAGCACTCTCCTTGCAGTACTCTAATCATTCAGTCACTACCCAAGTACTCATGCACTGAGCCAGGCCTTAGCACATGGACTGCTTGAAACGCCTATCCACTATGCATGCAGTCCTTTAACCACCTACACACTTGCCTTTCACACCTTCAATTCCCCAGTCAGAATCCATACACTCCAGCAAACACCCTGTCACTCCCCTTGCACTACTCTAGTGACCCATTCAGCACCTGTACTAATCCATTCACTGCGCCAAAACCCAAACACTTATAAATTCACCCAGGCACTCTCCTTACAGTACTCTAATCATTCAGTCAGTACACAAGTACTCATGCAGCGAGCCAGGCCTGAGCACATGCACTGCTTCAAACGCCTATCCACTACACATGCAGTCCTTTAACCACCTACAAACTTGTCTTTCACACCTTCAATTCCCCAGTCAGTATCCATACACTCCAGCAAACACCCTGTCACTCCCCTTGCACTCCTCTAGTGACCCATTCAGCACCTGTACTAATCCATTCACTGCGCCAAAACCCAAACACTTATAAATTCACCCAGGCACTCTCCTTGCAGTACTCTAATCATTCAGTCAGTATCAAAGCACTCATGCAGTGAGCCAGGCCTGAGCACATGGACTGCTTCAAACGCCTATCCACTATACATGAAGTCCTCCAACCACCTACACACTTGTCTTTCACACCTTCAATTCCCCAGTCAGTATCCATACACTTCCAGCAAACACCCTGTTTCTCCCATTGCACTCCTCTAGTGACCCATTCATCATCATGCACTAATCCATTCACTGCGACAAATCCCAAACACTTATAAATTCACCCAGGCACTCTCCTTGCAGTACTCTAATCATTCAGTCAGTACACAAGTACTCATGCACTGAGCCAGGCCTTAGCACATGGACTTCTTCAAACGCTTATCCACTATGCATGCATTCCTCAAACCACCCAAACATTTGTCTTTCACACCTTCAATTCCCCAGTCAGTATCCATACACTCCAGCAAACACCCTGTCACTCCCCTTGCACTCCTCTAGTGACCCATTCAGCACCATGTACTAACCCATTCACTGCGCCAAAACCCAAACACTTATAAATTCACACAGGCACTCTCCTTGCAGTATTCTAATCATTCAGTCAGTATCAAAGCACTCATGCAGCGAGCCAGGCCTGAGCACATGGACTGATTCAAACGCCTATCCACTATACATGCAGTCCTCTAACCACCTGCAAACTTGTCTTTCACACCTTCAATTCCGCAGTCAGTATACATACACTCCAGCAAATACCGTGTCACTCCCCATGCACTCCTCTAGTGACCCATTCAGCACCATGTACTAATCCATTCACTGCGCCAAAAACCAACCACTTATAAATTCAACCAGGCACTCTGCTTGCAGTACTCCAATCATTCAGTCAGTACCCAAGTACTCCTGCAGTGAGCCAGGCCTTAGCACATGGACTGCTTCAAATGTCTATCCACAATGCATGCAGTCCTCTAACCACCTACACACTTATCTGTCACACATTCAATTCCCCAGTTAGTATACATACACTTCCAGCAAACACCGTGTCACTCCCCTTGCACTGCTCTAGTGACCCATTCAGCTCCATGTACTAATTCATTCACTGCGCCAAAACCCAGCCACTTATAAATTCTGCAAAGCACTCTCCTTGCAGTACTCTAATCATTCAGTCACTACCAAAGTACTCATGCACTGAGCCAGGCCTTAGCACATGGACTGCTTGAAACGCCTATCCACTATGCATGTAGTCCTTTAACCACCTACACACTTGCCTTTCACACCTTCAATTCCCCCGTCAGTATCCATACACTCCAGCAAACACCCTGTCACTCCCCTTACACTCCTCTAGTGACCCATTGAGCACCATGTACTAACCCATTCACTGCGCCAAAACCCAAACACTTATAAATTCACCCAGGCACTCTCATTGCAGTAATCTAATCATTCAGTCAGTATCAAAGCACTCATGCAGCGAGCCAGGCCTGAGCACATGGACTGCTTCAAACGCATATCCACTATACATGAAGTCCTCTAACCACCTACAAACTTGTCTTTCACGCCTTCAATTATGCAGTCAGTATCTGTACACTTCCAGCAAACAACCTGTCACTCCCCTTGCACTCCTCTACTGATCCATTCAGCCCCATGTACTAATCCATTTTCTGCGCCAAAACTCAAACACTTATAAATTCACCCAGGCACTCTCCTTACAGTACTCTACTCATTTAGTCAGTACCCAAGTACTCATGCAGTGAGCCAGGCCTCAGCACATGGACTACTTCAAACGCCTACCCACTATGCATGCAGTCCTCTAGCCACCTACACACTTGTCTTTCACACCTTCAATTCCCCATTCAGAATTCATACACTTCCAGCAAACACCCTGTCAGTCCCCTTGCACTGCTCTAGTGACCCATTCAGCTCCATGCACTAATTCATTCACTGCGCCAAAACCCAACCACTTATAAATTCTCCAAAGCACTCTCCTTGCAGTACTCTAATCATTCAGTCACTACCAAAGTACTCATGCACTGAGCCAGGCCTTAGCACATGGACTGCTTGAAACGCCTATCCACTATGCATGCAGTCCTCTAACCACCTACACATTTGTCTTTCACACCTTCAATTCCCCAGTCAGTATCTATACACTTCCAGCAAGCACCCTGTCACTCCCCTTGCACTGCTCTAGTGACCCATTCAGCTCCATGCACTAATTCATTCACTGCGCCAAAACCCAACCACTTATAAATTCACCAAGGCACTCTCCTTGCAGTATTCTAATCATTCAGTCACTACCCAAGTACTCATACACTGAGCCAGGCCTTAGCACATGGACTGCTTGAAACGCCTATCCATTATGCATGCAGTCCTTTAACCACCTACACACTTGCCTTTCACACCTTCAATTCCCCAGTCAGTATCCATACACTCCAGCAAACACCCTGTCACTCCCCTTGCACTCCTCTAGTGACCCATTCAGCACCATGTACTAAACCATTCACTGCGCCAAAACCCAAACACTTATAAATTCACCCAGGCACTCTCATTGCAGTAATCTAATCATTCAGTCAGTATCAACGCACTCATGCAGCGAGCCAGGCCTGAGCACATGGACAGCTTCAAACGCCTATCCACTATACATGCAGTCCTCTAAAAACCTACAAACTTGTCTTTCACACCTTCAATTATGCAGTCAGTATCTATACACTTCCAGCAAACAACCTGTCACTCCCCTTGCACTCCTCTACTGATCCTTTCAGCACCATGTACTAACCCATTTTCTGCGCCAAAACTCAACCACTTATAAATTCACCCAGGCACTCTCCTTAGAGTACTCTAATCATTAAGTCAGTACCCAAGAACTCATGCAGTGAGCCAGGCCTTAGCACATGGACTACTTCAAACTCCTATCCACTATGCATGCAGTCTTCTAGCCACCTACACACGTGTCTTTCACACCTTCAATTCCCCAGTGAGAATTCATACACTCCAGCAAACACCCTGTCAGTCCCCTTGCACTCCTCTAGTGACCCATTCAACATCATGTACTAATCCATTCACTGCACCAAAACACAAACACTTATAAATTCACCCAGGCACACTCCTTGCAGTCCTCTAATCATTCAGTCAGTACCCAAGTATTCATGCAGGGAGCCAGGCCTTAGCACATGGACTGCTTCCAAACCCTCTCCACTATGCATGCAGTCCTCTAACCACCTACTCACTTGTCTTTCACACCTTCAATTCCCCAGTTAGTATCCATACACTTCCAGCAATCATCCTGTCACTCTCCTTGCACTCCTCTAGTGACCCATTCAGCACCATGTACTAATCCATTTACTGCACCAAAAACCAACCACTTATAAATTCACCCAGGCACTCTCCTTGCAGTACTCTAAACATTCAGTCAGTACCCAAGTAATCATGCAGTGAGCCAGGCCTTAGCACATGGACTGCTTCAAATGTCTATCCACAATGCATGCAGTCCTCTAACCACCTACACACTTATCTGTCACACCTTCAATTCCCCAGTTAGTATTCATACACTTCCAGCAAACACCCTGTCACTCCCCTTGCACTTCTCTAGGGAACCATTCAGCTCCATCTACTAATTCATTCACTGCGCCAAAACCCAACCACTTATAAATTTACCAAGGCACTCTCCTTGCAGTACTCTAATCATTCAGTCACTACCCAAGTACTCGTGCACTGAGCCAGGCCTTAACACACGGACTGCTTGAAACGCCTATCCACTATGCATGCAGTCCTTTAACCACCTAAACACTTGCCTTTCACACCTTCATTTCCCCAGTCAGTATCCATACACTTCCAGGAAACACCCTAACACTCCCCTTGCACTACTCTAGTGACCCATTCAGCACCTGTACTAATCCATTCACTGCGCCAAAACCCAAACACTTATAAATTCACCCAGGCACTCTCCTTACAGTACTCTATTCATTCAGTCAGTACCCACATATTCATGCAGCAAGCCAGGCCTTAGCAAATAGACTGCTTCAAATCCCTATCCACTATGTATGCAGTCCTCTAAACACCTACACACTTGTCTTTCACACCTTCAATTCCCCAGTCAGTATCTATACATTCCAGCAAACACCCTGTCACTCCTCGTGCACTCCTCTAGTGACCAATTCAGCACATTGTACTAATCCATTCACTGTGCCAAAACCCAAACACTTATAAATTCACCCAGGCACTCTCCTTGCAGTACTCTATTCATTCAGTCAGTACCCAAGTACTCAGGCACTGAGCCAGGCCTTAGCACATGAACTGCTTCAAATGCCTATCCACTATGCATGCAGTCCTCTAACCACCTATACACTTGTCTTTCAGACCTTCAATTCCCCAGCCAGTATCCATACACTTCCAGGAAACACCCTGTCACTCCTCAAGTGACCCATTCTGCACCATGTACTAATCCATTCACTGCGCCAAAAGCCAAATACTTATAAAATCACCCAGGGACTTTCCTTGGAGCACTCTAATCGTTCAGTCAGTATCAAAATACTCATGCAGCGAGCCAGGCCTTAGCACATGGACTGCTTCAAACCCCTATCCACTATGCATGCAGTCTCCTAACTAACCAACACACGTATAGTCCTGCACTGATACATTCAACAACAAAAAACAATATTTCAGTTTCAATATTTAAAAACAATTTTTTTCCCATTTATATTAAAAATATATAATGTAATTTAAAAAATACATATTGCTATTATTACATTTAAAAATTATCATTTAAAAAACCTTCAAAATTCACTGAAAAAACCATAGGTTTCAGACATGTTATAGTTAGGAATTAGCATTTAAAAAACCTGAGAAATTCACTGAAAAAACCATAGGTTTCAGGGCTGTTATAGTTAGCTGGACATTTCACTCGTACAAAACCATTGAAATTCCTCCGTTATAGTTAGTTCTGCGGAACTAACTATAACGGAGGAATTCCAATAGTTTTGTAAGAGTGAAATGCCCAGCTAACTATAACAGCCCTGAAACCTATGGTTTATTGAGTGAATTTCTAAGGTTTTTTAAATGCTAATTTCTAACTATAACATGTCTGAAACCTATGTTTTTTCAGTGATATATATATATATATATATATATATATTACCTACTGGTGGTAACTACCTACTGGCGCCTGCCAGTAGGTAAGATATATATATATATATATATATATATATATATATATATATTTATTACCTACTGGCAGGCGCCAGTAGGTATAGTTAGGACCAAGTTTCTATAGGAAAAGCATTTTTTGTTTTGCTTATAACTTTGGCGTCGTTTGATGAATCTTCATGACATTTTCCAAACTAATTCTTTGTTCATATCAGCTCCTATGTGGGAAGTTTCGGGGTGATTCGTCAAGGGGGGCAGAGAAAAAAGGGTGGTCCCAAAACAGGTTTTCACATGTTAATTTCCATAGGAAACTTTAGACAAGGCTACAGGTCGAACGGGTGAACGGAATTGCCCCAAATTTGGCAGGGAGAAGGGTCTTGGTCTAGAAAGCACTCTTCTGTTTATTTGGTGTAAATCCATTCAGTAGTTTTGGACAAATATAAAAAATTACAGATATCGATATTTGGGAATTCTGCAATCTGATTGGCTGAGGCGTTATGAGCACGAGCTTGCTGCTTATTGATTGTGAGCGCTGTGAGCGGTTGCAACTAGGAAGTGTTGTCTGCCATTTTGTGATTCCATTGAAGCGAGTAAGGGGTAAAAAGGGCAAAAAGAGTAGGAAACAGGAGGATAGGAGCACTGTAACCTCTGTGGGGGAGTGCGAAGCGAAGTAGTCACACCTACCGGTCTGAAAGTGCAGTGTTGCTCAGAGTGACATGGTGGTGAAATGAGATGCTGCTACAGTCGGGTATGAAACCTAGAGCCTAAACCGGGAGGTCATTGCTGTAAAGTGATGTGCTCTGGTGTTTGTAGGATACCTGTGGAAGTAGTGTTAGTAGGCATTTATACCATACAGGGAGTGGGAAGCAAACTACTGAGCTCTACCGTGTGTTTATACAATACCGGAAGTGGGAAGCGAAGTACTACGCCTACCGGTGTGTAGACTCGGGGATCAAACCGAGCTTATTGTTGTAAAGTGATGGGCTGTGGGCGCTGTAGCATACTGGCCACTGTAGTATAACTGTAAGTAGTGTTAGTATGCGTTTAAACTATACAGGGAGAGGGAAGCAAACTACTCACCCCTACTGGTCTGAAGACTCGGGGATTAAACCTTGAGCTCATTGCTGTAAAGTGATGTGCTCTGTGTACTATTTCAATGTAAGTCATAGTACAATGTTAGTATTTTATGATACTATAATGTAAGTATGTAATGTTAGAATGTAGGGCTGTCATAAGGGGAATCTTGGGGAGTTTGCACACGGTGCTGGAGAAGACGGATGCCTTGGTGTCTGGTCCGGTTGGTGGCTGTTTAAGCTGTCTTCTTTTCCTGCAATAAATCTACTTATCGGATCCACTGCTGTCTTCCTGTTCACTACATAAATTTGGTGACGAGCGGGAGAAGGTGAAAAGAAGGCAGCACTCACCAAGATTTTGCGCTTGCTTGAGTTGTGGTGAAGACCCGTTTTCTTGGTGAATCTGTTTCTACTCATCCCAGGGTCGTGTGCTGAAGACCCGTGTTCTTGGTGAATCTGGTTCTACTCATCCCAGGGTCGTCGGCTGATCGAACTATGTGATCCTACCTCTGGTAGGATTTATATTTTTTGACTTTGGGCTTCCCCTGCCTCTTCACTACACTCTGGTTGCTGTACCACATGTGTGCAAGTAGTGTTAGTATGCGTTTACACTAATTCTATAGTTATGCATTAAACAAAGCATCATGGTCCCATGGAGCGCCACCTCCCTGGCACAGGTCATACAATGTCCCGGGGTGTGCAAGCACGGGACATTTATGTTTGCTATTACAGGGCGGGAGCATTGCTTGCACCCTGTGATAGTAAATTCTTGTTTTCCTCATTTTAGCGAGAGGAGGAAAACCTCGTATCATTTCAATAAAGCGGAACGGATGGTAAAAATGGAGAGAAAAAAAATGAAGCGGGTCTCAGCCGTTCATTTAAATGAGCCCACTGGTGGGTAATGTTCCGGGGCCAATCCTATTATTATATTGCGGGGTCTCTGCAGCACTGGGGATCCTAATCTCACATGTAAATTAGGCACAGGGGGGCACAGAGACGTTTCGCAGACTAGGGCCTCTCCGGGTATTGTTTACGAATTGTTCGGGGGCTTCGAGGCCAACTCAAGACCGGGGATCAACAACCTCAGGGGCTTTATTTAAATATACAGGGTGTGCCTCGCCAGTCCTTGAAGCCTAGGTGGCCCTAGGCAGTACGTTATTGGTTCTGAAATCACACGGGCAGTACTCATGGTGTTATAAAGTGGTACACTCATATAACTCTTGCCGTTGTACAATTACCCAGGCTTCATTTATGTAATAGTCTGTTGGTTTATATGTGGTAGGTGCACCGGAAAATTAAACAAAATTTCCCTTACAACCTACTATCAACCGCCGATTTTCACAATAAACTACAGACAAGTGTTGTCAGAAAAAGAAGACCCATACACTCAGTTATTAATTGGTAAAAAAAAAATAACTTTTATTAACACAACACAAATAAATGGAAATGTAAGTTTATTAGTTTAGTGAGAATGGGACAGAGAGTGAGTGGGTGGAAGGGAAAGGGGGAGGGAGAGTGAAAAGAACAGAGGGAGGAGGAGACAGAGCGCCGGCCTACTGCACCCAGCCCTCACTGTTCACTTCCCAGCACCAGTGTGTCTGGGACGCTGGGGTCCACAAGAAAGAGTGCGGTCCAGCAAGTCCTTAAAATGAAACAGATATATGAATGAGGCCAGAGATTACATTATTATCTATGGCAACATTGCTTGTCTGCACCTGTGCACCCAGGCTGCTGCACCCCAGCCCTTTTCTCCGCACAGTGCGCAATTGCAGATCCTGCACACCGAGGCTTGACTGCTCACCTGCCACAACCGGTGTGTCCAAGGACGTGCCGGTGCGAGCTCCAACTACGGGGTGCCACTATCAGGGTGGCCCAGCAGGTCTCCGGTTGGGGACAGTGTCTTGATACCACGGTGGAAGGTGTCAGAATGCCCAGGGCATCATCACGGGGTGAGCACCCGCTCTGCCCATTTTGGCTCCACTAACCCAGTGTCTGAAAAGGGAGAAAAAATATAATGTTGGAAACGTCTTGAGGTAAATGAAGGTTTCTCTCAATGTTAATAGAGAACACCAGTTGAGTGCATCCTTCCTTCTTGAAGTACGATCTTTGAACTGTTAGTGGTAATTGTGGTTCAAAGAGGAGTTGGAGTGCACGAGAATACACAAGGTTAAATAATAATATGTTATGCCAACGTTAACATACAAAGGAACAGAGCACATGGTAGAAGCGTAATGTGGGTGTGTAATGCAGTGGCGCAAGCCTGTGTGCATGTACACTTAGTAATCAGCTCAATCCAGGTCCCCAAAAGCCAACGCCACGTGTCTGTAGGGCAGCGCTGCCCGCTATCTCAGGCCTACAGTACGGTCCAGCAGGTCCTTAAAATGAGACAGAGATGTGACTGAATGAGGTCAGAGATCACATTGGTACACAGGATAACATTGGTTGTTCGCACCTTTGAACACAGGCTGATGCACCCCACCCCTAACGCAGCACTGTGCTCAACACGTGTCTCTAGGGCAGCGCTGCCCGGTGGCTCAGGCCTACAGTATGATCCAGCAGGTCCTTAAAATGAGACAGACGTGACTGAATGAGGTCAGAGAACACATTATTAAGCAGGGGAATATCGCTTGTTTGTACCTGCGCACCCAGGCTGATGCACCCCACCCCTCCCGCAGCATTGCGCTCAATTGCAGCCCGTGTGCACCCAGGCCCCACTGCTCACCTGCTGTCATTGTTGTGTGTCCAAACACGACGGGCAGCAGGGTTCACAATTCAGGTACAGTGTTGATTGCAACGATGGTGTAAGCCTTAGGGATCCCTTTTTTTATTACGTATTGTGATATGCGAGGTGGATGCGGCCATATCACCTGAGGCAGTGTAGAAGAACTGGGACATGTGGCGTCATCGTTTTCCTATTTATACGTACACAAAGTGTGCTGGGCTTGCGTACGCCAGGTGAGCGTAGGGGTGTGAATAATAGTTCTGGGGACCTGGGCGTTGTTCAGTTCCTGCCTGGCTAGGAAGTGTACTTATGTGTGTTTCTGTTACAGTTTTGACGTCGCAGAATGCGCAATTTACATTAATGTAGCATGTACCGGGAGGGCGGCAACTATCGCTAATGAGATGCTGTTCGAAAACACTGAATGGCCAACATCACATGTCGTTGTCAAGGTTGTGGATATGCACAGACACTCATGTCAATGGTGTGCGGTATTATTGAAAGTGTTGCTATCGCGAAGCGCACACATGTGAATGTGCTTGGATGGAGGGAGGATCAGCAGTGAGGCTACGTCATAAATAGTGATAACGTTCATTATAGTCAAGCAATGCATGCCAAACGTGAATCTGAAAGTTTCACATATGACACACTACTATACTGGTAAAGCCTGACAACAGATAATACAGCAATACGAATGTACACATTACTGTTTACTGTTTGTCACATGTGATCTAGGATGTGCACTCTGCCTGTGGCTGATGATACCCCTTCGGGCCAGCAATACCCAGGCCGAAAGGCAGCACAATAATGCGCACACACACACACACACCAGGGGCATCGTGTAACACACATTTGATTTTTGATGTAACGTTTGAGATGCATGGCCATCACACCTGGATGGCTAATGTACAGACCATGAATATTGATCAAGATGATCATTGCATGTTGTGTGTAGTAGAAGATATGTGTACACAGCAAAATAAGCTCTCTAAGCGGAAGGGGTGTGTCTCATCAAATGCTGTAGAGAGAATGACTAAAATGGGTGGGGTCCTACAACTGTTACAATGGGAAATGGTATGAACTAATCCAATGCTTTTTTTAAGGTCACATGGCAATCGCGCATCGAGGGTGCAAGGAGGCCGCACCCGACAAGATTTTGAGAAAATATATTTATCATAATCTCAGTTTATTACAGTTAGAAATATATACATGTTTAAAATATTTTAGATTATCGCTTGCTCTCATATACAGTTTAAAGTTATTTAGATATAGTTTTGAGACATAAAAAAAAGAGGGAATGGCATAACCGGCGCGACACCATATGTCTATGACGTAACACAGGGCCTGGCAGCGTGCACTCATCACATACGCAACGCGCAGCGGGCGCGACTCCATACGTACATGACGTAACGCATGGCTTGGTACTGCGTACCCGTCGTTTACCTATGTAGCAGCTGGGCTAACTCATACGGCGCGAACTCATACGTATATGATGTTACGCGGTGCCACGAATCCATTGGATACGAAATGCCCATCCTTTACGAGTTTAGCAATATGGCGGATAGGATTGGCTCACGCGACCGCAATCCTCTGCTGATGCTAATACTGTATTTAGACACTTATTTGCCCATGTCTTCTTCCATACATTTTTAGCTATACATATATTACAAATATTTTTTTTTCATAAAAACACATATGTCATCAGCAGAAGATTGCGGTCGCGTGAGTTATAGTTGCCTGCACTAACTATAACGGGGGAATTTCATTGGTTTTTTATCAGTAAAATTTCCGATAACTATAACATGTGTGAAACCTATGGTTTTTTCAGTGAATTTGCAAGGTTTTTTAAATGCTAATTCCTAACTATAACGTGTGTGAAACCTATGGTTTTTTCAGTGAATTTGTACGGTTTTTTAAATGCTAAGTTACTTTACGCCATTCATGGCGTGCGCGCCCACTTAACGCAGTTCGTACCGGCACCAAAGTTATTCAAAATAGAATGTTGCGGATTTCCTATGGAAACGTGGTCCTAACTATAACTACCTACTGGCGACCGCCAGTAGGTAATAAATATATATATATATATATATATATATATATATATATATATATATTATCTACTGGCGGTCGCCAGTAGATAGTTATAGTTAGGACCGTGTCTCCATAGGAAATCCGCAACATTCTATTTGGAATAACTTTTGCGCCGGTTGACGAATCCTCGCAAAATTTTCAAAATAGGTGGGGCGCTCCGCTCCGCTCCTACCCTGAAAGTCTCGGGGGGATTCGTCAAGCGGGAGCTGAGAAAAAAGGGGGGTCCCAAAACGCGTTTTCCCCATGCAATTTTCCATAGGGACCTTTAGTCCAAGGTACAGCCCGCACGGCTGAACAGAATTATTTGAAATTTGGCAGAGAGGTAGTCCTCAGGTCAGGGAAGTGCCTTTTGCAGGTCTGGTGTGAATCTGTTCAGTAGTTCCTGAGAAAATCAAAAGTAAACTCCTATATATATGTGGGCGGAGCCTAACCACACATCTCATCTTGAGATCTGATTGGCTGTCAGCACTTCATCCAAGAAGTGTTGGCAGCCATCTTGGGACCAATATACATGATAGCACCTCATTAAAAAGCATTGCAGTTAATAAAAGTTTTTAAGACTTTAGTTACATTATAAATCATTTGTTGATGGTACCATACTCATTTTAGGAATTGTGGTATGTTCTAAGGTGATTTCACCATGTGAAAAAGCCTTCTGCTGGGATATCATGATTGAGAGAAACATATTTTCTCATGCTTTTCCCACAGAGGTTTGGAAGGTGATCTATAAGCTAAACTGAGAGCTTATTTTCTGTAAATTCACATTATCTTTCTCAGTCATGTGAGAATGAAGTCTGACATTCTCAGTAAAACATGTACATCCAACAAGGGCAGAGACTGTCAGTTGATTCCTTTGTGTTCTACTGCAGCTTCCAAGACTGTTTCAAAGAACAACTAGAGCGCTAACAGTCCTACTTATGATAAACATATGGCACACCTGAAGCCATCTTGCTTGGATTAAAGTGGTAACTCTTAAAACATTTAATTTAAAAAGGAACAAAATGAGCGGGTTCATTTTTCCCTAAAAAGTATGATTAGTGCTGCAGAAAGAAAAATTAGGGCACATTTTGAGTGACTTCTCAAATCCTCTTCTATTTCATAAAAAAATTCTGACATGCAGACTGAAACATGCACTTTCAATACCAGCAGCAGTTTTCCCTGGTGAGCAGTAGCTTCACTACAGTGATCTAATGAGCAAAAAGAGTGCTAACATTCTGAATTTATGGCAAATGTGTGACACATCTGAATGCCTTCTTGATGGAATCAAAGTAAAAAACTGAAAGTATTTCCTACTGAGGAGACTGCAGTAAATGAGGAAATTAGGAAACTTCATAACAAATAAGTCTCCCAAGATGACCACCAGAGACAAAAGAGCCCAAATGTAGCCCAAATATCACTCAGATGTAGCCCAAGTATAGCCCAATGACAGAATGTCCCAGAGTGTTCTTAAAAACAACTAGAGCGCTTACTCTCTTCATTATGACAAAAGTATGGCACACCTGAAGCCATCTTGATTGGCATAAACTGGTAACACTTAAAACATTTAATTTAAAAAGGAACACAATGAGGGGGTTCATTTTGCCATAGAAATTATGATTAATGCTGAAGAAAGAAAATGAGGGCACATTTTGAGTGACTTCTCAAATCCTCTTCTATTTCATTAAAAAATTCTGACATGCAGACTGAAACATGCACTTTTAATACCAGGAGCAGACTTCCATGGTGAACAGTAGTTTTACTACAGTGATCTAATGTGCAACTAGAGTGCTAACATTCAGAATTTATGGCAAATGTGTGACATATCTGAATACCTTCATGATGGAATCAAAGAACAAAACTGAAAGCATTTCCTACTGAGGAGACTGCAGTACATGAGGAAATTAGGAAACTTCATAACAAATAAATCTCCCAAGATGGCCACCGGAGACAAAAGAGCCCAAATGTAGCCCAAAATCACCCAGATGTAGCCCAAATATAGCCCAATGAGAGAAGTGTGCAAAACACTTATTATTTTGTGTTTTTGCAGTGTTACATAGTGCAGACTTGTCAGGTATTGGAGTGCTTTACATGAGCATTGGTTACATCACACAAGAACAAATTAATTTTGGTTGTAGACATGGGGAGACTAAGTGATTTGACCAGAATCACAGAATGTCGAGCTGAAGCAGAAACTCCAACCTGGTTCCCCAGTTGCAAAGTCTGCAGTTCTGGAAGTAACACCACATCCTCTCCCCTAAGTGCAACATTTAATCAAGTGGTCAACTGGATAAAAAAATATAAAGATAACAAATAATTTAAAAGTGCTTTGTCGCTATTTGAAAACTCAGAAAATATGTCCTTATTTTAGTCTTTTAGAGCACTAACCATACTTTTGATGCCAATAAGACCCTCTCATATATGTAATTTCTAAAGGAAATGCTCTAGGTATTACAGTTTTGATTACATCAAGATGACGTCAGGCGTTCCACACTTTTGTAATAAATATAGAATGTTAGCAATCTAGTTGTTCATTAGGATACTGTTGAGAGGCAGAGGCCAGGAGCACGGACTCTGAAAATTGAAGGCAGGTAGGAGGGTGCAAAGGCAACAATTTAACCACACTGAGCAGGCAGGAAGGCAGCACAACAGACTATGGAGGGCAGTGGAAATGGGGGCAGGGGCAACAAACCAACAATACAGGACTTGCAAGAGAGGCTGTGGCAATGTAATAGACCATTGTGGGCAGAAGGAAGAGGCAATGGTAGTACAACCATACATGCCAACAGACCCGATTCAGCCAGAAAACGTCCAATGTTTTTAAGCTCAAATGGGCTTTATTTGATCTGTCTCCTGTCTACAATCTCCTCTTTTTCAATGTAACTCAAAGGGGAAAATCAATACCTCAGTTTTTTTTCAAAATCTCCCTCTTACCAAGTTCAAAATGTTCGCAGGTATGGTACATTGGATCATGGAAGGAAATGGGGTAGGGACATGGACTTGGATAACAGAGGACAGGAGGGACATGGAGAGGTGCACCAAACTGACCCTGCAGGGCAGGCATCAGGGATTGCAGCAGCACAATACACCACACAGGGCATGCGGGACGGGAATGCAGCACAACAATCCATAGAAAGCAAGAGGGAGGGGACAGGACCATGCACATGGACAACAGAGAACAGAGGGGCAAGAGGCAATGGTAGCTAGCTGACCATAATGGACAGACAGGAGAGAAAGCTGCAGCATAACAGACCATAAAGGGCAGGAGGGACGGATCAGGGGCATTACAATGGAACAGACAAGCCAGGAGGGAGGGAGTAGGTGTCTGCACATGTAAACAGAGGGCTGGGGGCAAGGGGGCAGGGCAGGAGCAGCAAGATAGCCATGGAGGTCAGGCAGGATGGGCACTAGAAGCAAGACACACCATGAAGAGCAACACTGAGACTGTGATGGCATACACACAGACCATGGAGGGAAGGTGGGAGGGGGTCAGGGGCAGCTAACTGACCACACAGGGAAGGTGGGAGGGGCCATGGCAGCACAGAAGACCATGCATGGCAAGTGGGAGGGTTAGTGGCAGCACAATGGCTATGATGGGCAAGAAGGAGGGTGCAGGGGCATGCACAAAGGACAATGGAGGATAGAAGGGAGGGTCAGGACCTGTGCACAGACAAGAAAGTTCAGGGGAAGGGGCCTCACAACAGACCGCACGGGGCAGGCAGGAGGAGCAGTTGCAGCACAACAGACCAGGGAGGGCAGAAGGGTGTGGCAGTACAATGGACCATGTAGGACAGGAGGAAGAGGATAGGGGCATGGCATGTGGACAGGCAGGGTGGAGGTGGCAGGGACAGGTTACAGTCATCTGACAATGCTAGGCAGGTGGGAGGGGAGTGGCAGCTCAACAGAACACTCATAGTAGATAGGAGTGGCAGGTCCATGGAACATGGTGGGCAAAAAGGATGGAGCAGGGGCATGCACAAAGACATCGGAGGGCAGGGGGAAGGAGAATAGGGGCAGCAAGCTAAGCACAGAGTTTAAGCAGGAGGTCAATGATGGGGCATAGAATTGGGCAATGGAGGGCAGGAGGAGTGGACTGGTACATCATACTAAATTGAGGGCAGTGGCAGCACATCAGACCATGCATGGCAGGGGGGAGGAGGCTAGTCCATGGATTCACACAACAGAGGATAGGGAGGAGGGGGATGGGGCAGCAAGCTAACTGTTCAGAGAAGGCGGGTATTAGGAACTTTATTGTTTTTAAAACGTGTGTCTGTGCGAACTACTTAAAATATGAACAAGTATGCAGCATAATCTCACTTTTATTCAGGAAGAAGAGGACGTTTGTGACTGTGACTCCGGGCTCACTTGGAAGAAAGACCCCCTGACCCTCCACCCCCTATCGCAAAATGTAATGCCCGTGAAAAGGGTAGGTGAACACAGTGTTATATAGAACATAGTCCTGAGAGCACGATTGAAAATGAAAACTAGATATAGTGTATGGTATAAACTATGCACCAAAAAGTGTGATATAAGATGAACCGGGCGTGAAATATTATATGTCATACATTGTGCGCAATTACAGATTCATTGGAGAGCGCGAGATAGCACAGGCACTAGCGCGTGCTATGCGATATGCGCCTTGGAGTGTAATATGCACAGGGCAGTGTTGTGTAACCTAACTATTCTCTAAAGTTGTAATATAAAATATGTGCTGGGGAGTGTAACGTTGCATATGCACTGTGACAAAGATATGGATCCCAGATTGTAATATGTATGGCATAGCACTGTGCGTTATAACATAGGCATCGAGGACGGCACGTTAGATGGGGCAATATAACCCGTGCGAAGACAAGTGTGGCATGACATATTCATGGGGTGGTGTTACAGTGCACATGGGCTAGAGAGTGTCATAGCATATGCACTAGCTAGTGGAATACAACACAGAGGTGTGTGGCACTCAGCAGGCAATGGTGGGTGTAACACAGAATTGGGCTCTGCCAGGAGTGCGCTGTGACTCGCAAGTGATGTTCGTCCCCTTTCCAGAGAGTAAAATAAAAAGTATTACACATCCAGCAGTGGATGTGTGTTTTATTAACCGTAAGGGGGGTGTCTTGCATAGTTTTGGTCGAATGTTTGTCGAATCCCCTTTGAATGGCTTGGTGTGCATGTGTATTAAATGTGCCCGTCAATAGCTACCCATGTTTGTATAAATAAACGACAAGGGTGTCGACCGGGATTAGGCACGGTAGGGCATCAGACATGTCAGAGCTTCACTAGTGGTGTAAATACATTCTACGTGGATTCATTGTATGCATAGTCGCCTTTTAATGAATATCACACAAATCGTCATGGTGATAGGTACGTACGGTTTGTCCAGCATGTCCTAGGTGTGTCTATAAATATATATTTTTTAAAAATAATAAAAAACAGTGGCCGGCCCTGGGGATTGGGATCAAAAAAATATAATTAGGAGACAGGCCCCCTTCTTAAAAAATTAAAATAAATAAAAGACTGGCATCGTGCCAGAGGCCACGCCCCCTCCTTGCAGCACTCTGCAAACGCGCCCCCTGGCGAATTGTAAGTTGGGGAATTAATTCCGCTTTAATACTGAGGGTCCCTGAGGGCCAACTAGCCCAACAGGCATCTCCAGTATGCGCCAGGGAGCTGCGCTGCAGACAGGTGTTCTGAGGCCAAGCCCCTTTTTACACCTCTCTGCAACGCAGCTCTGTGGCGCTTACTGGAGGTACCTAGTGGTCTAGTTTGACCCTAGGGACCCTTAGGATTCAAGGGGACTTAAACTCTCAACTGAGAACAGCCACAGGGCGCGTTTACACAGTGGTGAAGGGAGGGGACGGGGCCTGAGGTGACGTGTGCAAACACGCACTATGGCACGTTTTAAATTGGGGATATAATTTCCCTTCAATACTGAGGGCCCCTGGGGGCTAACTAGCCCACCAAGTGCTTCCAGTAAGCGCCACTGAGCTGCATTGCAGAGAGGTGGCCCAGGCCGTGCCACTTTTTACACCTCTCTGCAACGCAGCTCTGTGGCACTTACTGGAGGTACCTAGTGGGCTAGTTCGACCCTAGGGACCCTCAGGATTCAAATGAACTTAATCTCCCAACTAAAACCAGACACAGGGCGTGTTTACACAGTGGTGAAGGGAGGGGACGGGGCCTGAGTTAACGTGTGCAAAAACGCCCTGTGGCCTGTTTTAAGAGGTGGTTTTAATCCCCCTGCCCTATTATATACTAGGGGCTTACAGAGGAGGTCATGCTAATCACAGGGGGACCCCAACGCATAATGTTCCCTAGTGTATGTAGGTGTTTTCACTGTATTCTAAGTGTCTTTTAACATAGCACTGGCTCTAGGACTGGTTAGTCAGACTCAGTTACCACCAGTATCCGTCTGAAAAAGTTGAGGGTACAGGATGATTTTGCAACAAGGCTTCTTTCTGCTCTTCTTTTTGTTCTTTCTGCACGTTATCCTTCTTCCTGCACTATTCTTCGTCTTTGAGGACTTCTGTTGCTTCTTTCTGCACTTCTTTTTTTTCTTTCTGTGCATTTTTTCTTCTTTCTTCACATGTCCTATCTCTGTAGGCATAGTTAGAAATTAGCATTTAAAAAACCTTTGAAATTCACAGAAAAAACCATAGGTTTCAGGCACATTATAGTTAGGAATTAGCATTTAAAAAACCTCCGAAATTCACTGAAAAACCCATAGGTTTCAGGGGTGTTATAGTTAGCTGGACTTTTCACTTGTACAAAACCATTGAAATTCCCCCGTTATAGTTAGTTCAGCTAACTATAACTTGCGCGCCCACAATGCACTGCTGATGACGTCACATATTACATCACTCATGACATGGTCAGTGACATCACTCATGACATCACTGATGACATCTCAAATGACATCACTGATGACATCATCCTTGTGATAGAGTGGCAGACCTCCTCTCACCCTAATATAACCTTTGATACACACATTCAAAAATAGAGACTAAAATTTTCAAAACAATGGACATACCAATACCAGTTACAACAACCTCTTCAGTAATTCTAAGATCCACATACACATCCACTCATTCACCAACAGTCCTATACAGTCACTCATACATGTACTCACTCATCATATGTACTCATACACCTATACATCCTGTTACACAATGCCACTCATCCATAGAGTTACTCACACACATAGTCACTCATGCTAATAAAGAATCAAACATACATTTACTTGCATATACAGTTATACACACACCACCACACTTACTTCTACGGAAACTTACACATACTTAGTTTTTTAAACAATCACTTATAGAAACACATACTTATTCATACAGGAACTCTTTCAATCTCTCACTCTCACATATACTCACTTATATACACCAATAGTCACACATACTAGTTTAAAACATATGTAGTTACTCATAAAGACACTATTGAGACAGTCATTCACTCACTAACACACCCATACACACACTCATCCACCCATACAGTCCTGCACACATGCTGTCTTCAACACATACAAACAGTGAGTCACTCATTCATGCACCTATGCACTACGTAATACCCCCACCGAACCATGCAGACACTCAGACTGCTACTCAAAAAACCAACTAATAACCTATATAGACACCCATGTAGCTACTCACCAACCCATGCAGCCACTTATACACAAAGTGAGAGACTGATACAGATATTTACATATTTAAACATTACTCACTAAGCCATGTATTCACTATGATACACTTAATCAGTCAGTTACACAATCAATTTTTCAAAAACAAATTATCCATTTAGACACTTATATACCCATTTATTCTTCCATCGACCTTGATATTGTTGCAGGGATTCTGCTTTTGCACAGAACTATGTGCAGGAGACCAGGACCTCAGAGAATTGTGGTGTACCAGAAAATCCTCCTCAGAACCCAGAACCCCTTATCCGACTAGCTTAGTATTTCATTCGTTAACCTAGATCTAGCTAGGTGGTCCCAATGTATAGACAAACCAGAACAAGCGACTTAGATATTTCTTAGGAGTGGTGGGAATCTGAAATACCTGTTCGTACTTATTTATTAGTTCACAACTGAATAATACAGACACGGTAAAGTTTAAAGAGTTTATTTTATAAACCTCGCGTCCTAAGATGCAGTACTTTGGCTAACACCAGCAGACTAACAATACAGATCAGAATCATGAACATTATTACAATACCATATATAATGAAAGGAGCAATCATACTATTAATGACAGTGGTATATGGCCACACTCCTTTCACTATAATCTAATACATTATTATTATTAGACTATTAGAAGGTCTCTTAGGCTAACAGGGGGGACCCCATACCATATAGATCAGCTTAGTCGAATCACATCAAAGGATCAGCTCTCACAGCATGTATCAGCTCTTCTTGTTCGAATGAATGTAAAACCAAACTGTTCTGCAATATTAAAGACGCTCGTCCTTCAAACATTGGCAGCTGTATGCATGATATGTCTAACAAGTGGTACGATCAATCTAAACACAACACTCTGTACCTTCTAGTGACCCAGACGCGTTCTTTGCATGATGTACAGACCAAGGGCACATTTCACGGTTAAGAATGTATAACAACCGCTTGTTATTCAGTAGGGCAAAGACGAGTCAGCATTTTACAAAATGAATAACACATAACAACAATGTCGTGTGCAGCGCAGCAGAAACGACAAGCTTGCTTGTTAACCATGATCTCGGTTATGCTAACAGTGTTGTAAATAGGGCGTGGCTTAGTCCATCTCACACCCCCCCATGATCGGAGCACTAACCAATAGGGATACATTTATCAAGAACGCAGAGTTCAAGTGACTTAGAACGGACTCAAGGACATACAAGATAAATGTAAAGTCCGATAATAAAAAAATGTTCGTTTGAAAAATGAAAAAATATTGTGTCAAAGGTAAGCCAAATTTTTGTAGAAATTTAGCAATTCTGGATGCAAGCTGTATTGACAATGTCAATCAGTCAATCCATGAAGGTGTATGCACCGTAAGTTGCGACTGCTTCCAAGAGGAAATCATTGGAGCATCCCGCAAAAGTATCAGCCATCCAGTTGAGCAAGTGAAAGGAGCATACATGTTCGTCAATCATCGGAGCATCCAGCACCATGATAGGACAACTGTCAGTCTCCTCAATATAACTCCTTTCAAGGAAATCAATAGCTGCCTCTCCGATATCCCAATTTCCACGGACTCCGTGTGCTGTACCCAAAGCCATAAACGCGACACCAGAACAGTCGAATTCATGAGCCACTAAGGGACACATTAGTTCATCAAAATCCGGGTCAGGCGACGCCAAGTTTGACAGGCACAAGTCCAGAGCCCATTGGAAGGGACAATCTAGGCAATGAAAAACAGGTTGCACACACGTAAAAAAGGGAAACCGGAAAGACAATCCATACTTGACGCTTAATACCGCCAGTGGTAAGGTGCCATAGAAATCAAGCATCCGGCTACGAAGATGGAGCAAGCGCAGCATTCTGTCTTGCAACTCCCGGTGTGCAGCCATAGCGAAGAGCGCAAATCAACAAAAGGATCCCAGCCACCAAAGCGAGGAGCAAGGGCAACCCTCCGAAGACACTCGAAAAAATAGAATGTAAAAATGCGGGGATCACACCAAAACAGTCTGGAAAGATGTCACGAGGCCTGAGCCCACAATTTTAAAAAAATGAACAAGGCCAGTCGTAGACGAAGCATTAAAGATAGTTTGAATCAAAGTTCCAAAATGGAGGGGGAGGTCTGTATTTAAAAGAGCTTGTACCTCAGTTCGTGTGTTTGCAACATTAAGAAGAAATGTTTCACGGGATGAAGTTAACGCAACCTCCTTTTTAGACAAAAGAGCCCTTATTCTGCTCATCCTATTGAACTCTGCGTTCAAGATTGGAATCGCTGGCCAGATGGATATATCGAGTCGGCCTTGCGGGGGTGGGAAAAGGACGTTATTACAGCAAACTACTTTTTGCGTAACAGTCACTATGTAAGGAATACCCACTAGCATCCCACAGCAAGCTTCACTATTTAAAAGCAAATAACTACCGTTGGCAAGCAGCTTAAAAGAAGACGTTATAACTGGCATTGGAATCCCCTTTAAGACACAAGCTAAATTAGGAGCGTGTATATTGCAAGCGCCATGTAATTGTATATGTCTGCAAACAACAGAGTGATCAGGAGCGGAACTGCATTCTTCACCTTTTAAGTAAACTTCCTTGCCATCTCTCACGCATCTGTAAGTGAACGGAAGTGACCAAACTTCATGCAGAAACGCATCACCAAGTTGTTCGTATCTGCCGATAGCATAATGTTTCATACACGAACTAAACCTAAACAAACTGAACGGTAAAGTTACTAATCCGTGTACTAACCACACGGCTGAATTTAACTCAGCTATAGAAAAAGGTAAAGGTTCTAATTTTTCAATGTGCAGCAATGCATAAGTAGCATCTTTCATGGACATGAACTGCTGCTTGTCAGTCAAATTAAATGGAAGGGACAACGATGAAATATTCATGTAATCCCAAGGGACTTTCCCTGCCTTTAACGTTTGCAATGTCCATGCAAACTGCATAATTGAACGCAATTGATTTTGACCATGATACAAAACAGATACATCATCTTGCACAATGTCTACAACAGAAGAAACGATATTATCTAATGTATAAATTCTCGAAGACAACGTATTAATACTATTATCTATCACAGCCGATACTTTTTCCATATTGGCCTGGTCAATAGCACGTAGTCTAGAAGCAGCCTCAATTTGCGACAACTTCCAAACTTCATTGTAAATAGCATAAGCCCATCGTTTAGATCTACCATTAACAGGACCCTTAATGAAATCATTTACATCTATTTTTTCATTTAAACGTGACAAATGAAGTTTAACTGAAGTTAAGGTGGAATGTTGCAGCCATGACTGACATAACTTACCTACAGAGTAGGTAGTCACCGTGTGAGAAGATGTGAAACGAGGGTCAACCCTAAGTTGTGTATACCCCGGGGTCAAATCCAGAAACCGACGTTGACAGGAATCTGAGCTTGTTTGCCATACTAGCCAACCCTCAGGATTCAATGTTGAAATATTGAAGGTGCCATTGGAAACAAGCGACTGCAACCCAGTAAGGGACAGATCTGAGTGATTTTCCCAACCAGGATAAGCGCCCAGATCAGGGATCGAGGGGGAAATTAATTTTTTAGATATAGCCAATCCAAAACAGGTTGTCTGAAAAATAGATGAATTTAAAAATAAAATATGGTTAGGGATAAGACAGGCACGATGTAAAGCTTCTGTTCCTTGTACCTGCCACGGTTTAGTTCCCCAAACCGATTTAAGATCGATAGTAGCTTTCCATACGTCATAACCTCCAATAGCCAATTCCTCCATAAAGGATTTGGAATATAATAATTTTTTGTGTGTCAGTCTGACTTTAGAAGAGGGTTCTCCCGCCACCTTAAAGTAAAAAGACTCAGGGTTTGACACACTAAAATCCGAAAAATATGTGAATTTTTTCAATAAAGTGGCCGAGCTGCCAGGCATAGGGACAGGACAATGTTCCCATTGGGTGTAATTAACAAAATTTCTGAAAGTATTTGCCCTGTGTAGGAAATGTGTGCCATAATGTTGAATACAATACTGCTCCTCATAGTTTGCAGTATTTAAATACAGATCTTCAGCATCAAATGCAGCATAATATTTTAAATCAGAAAACAGTGCTTCTATTGCTTGTACATCCCAATCATCTGAGCGGATGTTTTGTTTAACTACATCACCCATAGAAACACGAAAAACAGTTGGCACATTAATAACTTCGGTGGGACCATGAATTTGAAAGTTTACCGCATCCCAAGCAATCCCATCACGTACAGGCCAGGCGGTGATGTTCACAAACGTCTGGTCTCTTTTCATGATGTGTGATGAGGAATGGGGGGCCAAAGTTCCATCAATTAATTGAATTGTAAAACGTTCATTCAGGTAGTGTCCATTGATAAGTCTAAAAAACACTACCACAAAGCCAATTGTCATGAAAAAAAAAATACAAATCAGCACCAACCAGATGTAAGTCCAAGGTGCAACCAAAAAATGTCTCTTGAACCAGGCAAAAAATATAGAGATTTTGGAAGGGACAGTGGAAGTCAATGATTCAGTTTCAAAAGAAGACTGGGACTGGGCAATTGTTGTTGTATTTAAAAGGGGCAAAGCAACTTCTGTAGGATAAGCATACTCAGGATCAGCGGGCAAACCACCATCAGTAGGTGGCGGATCATTAACTGTGATCATTTCAATGGAAACTTCAGGCACGATGACAGAGGGTGGCACCACAACCGAGTTTCTCAGCATTCAAGGGCAGGAAACCGAAGGTGTCATACTATGGAGAATCGGCCACCCTGTGTAGCTTGACATTTTCAATTGAAATGTACCTTTTTTCTTCGCGACCAGGAAGTGGTGGCAAAACAACTGTACGTGTACCCAATACTCCAAGCACTGGGACTGGTGCACGATAAGAGGGGCCAAACTCCTTCTTGTTCTCCACCTTCTCACGGACCAGATCACCAACTCGAGGCAGCCAGCCAACCACCGGAATCAGGAGCGCTTCTTCTGATGCAGAGGGCACGTGTTCTTTTGCCAGAGTGTCTCTTGCTTCTTGTAGATTCTGCAATACAGCACAGTGGTCATCGAGGTCAAAAGGGGCGGCAGCCACCGCCATGTCTAGACCATCAAGGTCCGGAACAAACATTCTCACTCCAAAGAGCATCATGTAAGGGGTCCTCCCACCCAGAGACCGTCTAGGGAGATTATTAAGTGCACGTTGGACGTCATACAAGTGGGCAAGCCAGTTCCGGCCTGTACCTAACACCTTGGCTGTCAATGATTGCTTTAGGTCACGGTTCATCCGTTTCACAACACTATTGCCCTCAGGCCGGTATGGAAACGAAAATTTGACTTGGACCCCCAAACTTCTCATAGCCTCTTTGTAAGCCTTAGAGGCGAACGCCGGGCCCTGATCAGAGTGAAGGGTACCACACGCAAAACTCCCTATAAAGACACGCAATGCTTTGATGACAGTCCTGGCATCAGCACTCCTTTGTGGCCACACCCACAGAAAACACGTGCACGAATCCACTGCAACCAAGATGTACTTGTACGCAGTATCAGAGGTAAAAGGACCGCAGTGATCCAAATAAACACACGCTAGTGGTTGATTAGATATATGCAGCTGCGTTGGTGGTGGACACGCAACAGAAGAAGGTTTGATCTGTTGGCAAATGTCACAATCCAGTACATAGGCCCGCGCTTGTTTATACAAACCATACCACCAGTAACGTTGCTGCAAAAGAGAAACAGTCGCTGACACTCCAGCGTGCGCAGACGCAACACCTTCGTGAGCAGCTGTTATCAGATTTGGTCTGCAGTCCGCGTTGGGAATCAATCTATCACCAACGTCGTTAATCTTCACTAACGGGACGTTATCAGGACTTAAGTGATAATGATATCGAGAAGGGAAACCTCTAGGGAAGTTTTTCCCTGTCTCTGTTGCCGCAATAGCTGCTAAGATGTCTGCATCTATCTTTGATTTTGATCTTGTAACTGCTGCTACTAAATATGTTGCCACTGCTGTTTTAGCTGCCTCGTCAGCCAAACTGTTACCGACAGCATGGACACCAACTCGTTGGTGACCAAGAGTGTGAATTACATCCACAAGTGGCAAACTCCCTTTGAGTTCTGACACTCGAGCCCAAATTGTCTTATGATTTACTGAGCAACCTTTGGAGTCACGAAAACCATTCATAATCCAAAAAAGTATATTGTCGTTGTAAGATTGAACACAGTAGTAAGAGTCACTCACTATAAGAGTAGTGACTCTGTGATCAGCAAACTCAAGTGCAAGCACCAGAGCACGTAGCTCCGCCAGTTGCGCAGTACAATCACCCAATGACTGAGTATGCACTGCATCAGATTTGAACTCTCCATTCACGAAAGTACCGACTACAATTGCGCAAGCCGCTGAATAAGCGTGCCTTGATCCAGTTGCGGGTTGCGCCGACCCGTCAGTGTATATGACACAATGGTATTCCTCGATAGGGCGCAATGACTGTGGAGCTGGATGAACGAATTCATACTCCAAACTCTCTTGAGTCTGCAACGCTGCGTCAAAGATGTATTCGACGTCAGGCGAAGCTAAGGAGGTCACCCATTGTATCCACCTCGGATGCAAAGCCTTAGAATTTGGTACACTAGCTTTAGTGACTGCTTCGAGAGCAGGAAACGGTGTTACCACCAGCATGCACTTTCCTTGCGATAGCGCTCGTTCTTTCAGGATCGCCATCTGAACTGCTGTCAAAACTTTTTCAACAGTGGAAAATCGCAGCTCAGCTGATGTGTACAGATGAGATTTGTAAGCAATGGGGACTGTGTCACCCTCATTGAACGTTAAGTACGTGAAACCTTCCGCGCCTGGAACGATTCTAATGACCAGGTTGGTGTGGTTGTCACGAGATTTTAGGTATTTAGCTGTAAGAAGATCAGTTTGCAAAGTATATAATGCCAACGAGTGCTCTGGCAGCCAGCACGATCTGGAATAAGTTGGTTGTATCAAGGCATAAAGTGTCTTGATACGCTGGGCATAATCAGGAATGTAGGATCGACCGAAATTCAGAAAACCCAGCAAGGATTGTAATTTTTTCAGTGATGTAGGGATACGAAGGTTTGCGCATTTCTCAAGGAACTGCGGTGCCAAGCCTCGACCTTCATTATTGAGTTCGTACCCCAAGAACAACACTGTAAATTCAGCAATGTGCGACTTCTTAAAGTTAAACTTGTAACCGAAGTCCGCAAACATAGTCACTATGTTATCCACACGAGCAAGGTGTGGAAGCAACTCGTCGTCTGATAGATGTCATCGACATACGAGTATGCTTCCGGGTCTACCATCTCTAAGAGAGAGACCACGCGAGCGGCAAAAACTCCAGGACTGTTTTTGTAGCCCATCGGGAGTCTCTTGAACAATTTTTGTTTGCCACCCGAGGTGAATGCTGTCCACTCATAACTAAAAGGGGCCAGATTATGGCAATAAAAGCCATTGGATAAGTCGAGCGTAGTTTTGAAACGTTTTCTCACAAGACTATCTACGAGAGCCGAACTAGGAGTATTCTGTACCGCACACGTCCGGCAATGTGAGTTTAAATGCCGGTAATCCAAAACTAGGCGGTACGATCCATCAGGCTTCGTTACAGTGAATAAAGGATTATTCATGGGTGACACACATGTCTCAATTACTCCTTGATATTCCAATTGCTCAAGGATTGACGCGACGTGAGGTCTAGCCTCGCGACGCATGGGATATTGGGGTTGTGGCTGGGGATCAGATCGCAATGGAATCTCATGATTGGGAGAACATTTGTCCCAGCCAACCGGATTACGATATAACGCAGGCGCAAGCACCTGCGCCCACTCCCCGGCCAACCTAGTAGACTCCTCCGTGGGCACTACGTGCCCAAAGGAAGGAAGTATAACTTCCTCTCCCCTAGGGGCGTCTAAAATGAAAGCCGGATGCCAATCTTTCTCCACCAAAAGAATATCATATGTGGTGGTAAGATTATCCCCAAAAACCGCTTTAATTTTGCATTGTATGTCACCCTCAATATTAAGGACTATTTCAAATAACCTTTCTGGGGGGGCTACGCGAGTATCAGCAGTTTCGACTGTCACATAAATGTCAGTTGCTGTCGCCTCCAGAAATGGACGCAATGCTTCCCGCACTACTGTAACTTCCGCCGCGCTGTCTAGCAGCGTTAGTACCCATGTCAGGTTCCGAAGCTGTGTCCTGACCATCTGAGGCATATCTCGCTGAGATAGCAGCAACTTTCTTTTTCTGAAACGGTGGACGTGGTCTGGCAGCGTCTTCCTGCTTGCCTTTACCGTCAGTCTGGCGGGGCTGGTCACGACCCTGAGTGCCCCGTCCTCTTCCGCGCTCTCCACCACCAGAGTGCGAAGTCGATGATTCCTGTGAAGAACGAGGAGAGCGTTGTTCAAAAACCTGAAACCTACCAGGTGACTTAATACGAGTACGATCGCGCAAATCATAAGTGCGTTCACTATACAACTGAACTGGTGAGGCAGGACGAGAAACCTGTTTCTGTTGCTGCTTCTCTTTGTTTAGGAAAGTTGGGCTTTTCGTCTTTTGTAGACGAACTCACCTTAGTTTGTTGTACTACATCAGGAATTTTGATGGTGGACTTTACACCTAAGGCACTACGTCCAACCATCCTGTAGGCTTTCGCAATAATTTTTGCGAATTGCCGAGGCTTGTCTTCATCCGCCAGACGCTCCAGCATATTGCCAACTTGGAACTGCATGGCATCTCCTTTGAGGTTGCCCATTACCATGGAACAAACCACATCGAAACTGTCGACAAGCCTCATTCCCAAATCAATAGCTGCCTCCGCACCATGACTTTCTTGAACTTTCTTGATGACGGAGGGTAGTACAGCCATAGACGGAGTGCCGTAGCACTTCGAATAGGTCGCCGCAAAGATCTTGCCCCAATTGTCACAATCAACAAACTCAGGGACCAGGTCTTTGGGCAAAGTAATGGTGAGTATCCTGTGTTTATCCACAGGAGTAGTGTTTGGAAACACGGCTTCCAATTGATCAAATTTTTCTGCAAGCCAGTAAGGAAATTCATCCTTACTGAGGGGACGCTTGCCGACAACCGCGTTAACCATAACAGGGCTTATCACCACCGCGTGATGTGAATCCGCCCCGTGTCCAGCAACCGCAACCGCAGGTGTTCCCACCTGAACTGTGCGTGACACATACTGCACTAAAGCCCTATGGACCGTAATCAGGGCAGTGTATAGTATTCTTAAATCACCCACTCCCACCGTCAGGTAGCGTGGGTGTGGAGTATATCCGGCCAGTACCGGCCATGTAGCTCCCGCAATTGATAACGGGCCCATTCTCGCCGGTACGACCTCATGGGGGAGGGCGCCATTAAACCAAATTGTATGCTGCCAGGCAGTAATAGGAATTTCCAGAGTCCGATATGGGGCATAAGCCGCAGGCACAGCCGAGGCTGTATATTCGTGGAACAAATTATCGTCTGCATCCACCTCCGCAAAGGTCACCCATGAGTAAAACAACTCATACGGGTAGGTGGTATCAGCACTGACCACAAAAACTACGGACATCCCGTCATCAGGTACCCCATACGCCCTCAGATGAGTGCGCAAAGGAACCCGACTATGAGCGGGAATATTAACCGCCATAAGGACTCCGAAAAGAAGAACAACAATTAAACTCAGTAGCACTTGGGCTCAAAATTTATAACCTTTTTAATTTTCAAGCTTGATAGAACCTTTAGTCTAAACCTAGGTAGGTTAAACCGTCACCCAAGTTTTCCGGAAACGAGAGCGAGGGTTGTTGTGGACTAAAATCAGCACTACTAAAGCGTCTCAGCCATGTTGCAGGGATTCTGCTTTTGCACAGATCTAGACGCAGGAGACCAGGACCTCAGAGAATTGTGGTGTACCAGAAAATCCTCCTCAGAACCCAGAACCCCTTATCCGACTAGCTTAGTATCTCATTCGTTAACCTAGTTCTAGCTAGGTGGTCCCAATGTATAGACAAACCAGAACAAGCGACTTAGATATTTCTCAGGAGTGGTGGGAATCTGAAATACCTGTTCGTACTTATTTATTAGTCCACAACTGAATAATACAGACACGGTAAAGTTTAAAGAGTTTATTTTATAAACCTCGCGTCCTAGGATGCAGTACTTTGGCTAACACCAGCAGACTAACAATACAGATCAGAATCATGAACATTATTACAATACCATATATAATGAAAGGAGCAATCATACTATTAATGACAGTGGTATATGGCCACACTCCTTTCACTATAATCTAATACATTATTATTATTAGACTATTAGAAGGTCTCTTAGGCTAACAGGGGGGACCCCATACCGTATAGATCAGCTTAGTCGAATCACATCAATGGATCAGCTCTCACAGCATATATCAGCTCTTCTTGTTCGAATGAATGTAAAACCAAACTGTTCTGCAATATTAAAGACGCTCGTCCTTCAAACATTGGCAGCTGTATGCATGATATGTCTAACAAGTGGTACGATCAATCTAAACACAACACTCTGTACCTTCTAGTGACCCCGACGCGTTCTTTGCATGATGTACAGACCAAGGGCACATTTCACGGTTAAGAATGTATAACAACCGTTTGTTATTTTGTAGGGCAAAGACGAGTCAGCATTTTACAAAATGAATAACACATAACAACAGTGTCGTGTGCAGCGCAGAAGAAACGACAAGCTTGCTTGTTAACCATGATCTCGGTTATGCTAACTTAGTGTTATAAATAGGGCGTGGCTTAGTCCATCTCACAATATATACATATATAAAACATATTTAATTTTCAGAAAAACACACATTCACTGGATGATGTCATCAGTGATGTCACTGACCATGTCATAAGTGATGTAATATGAACTAACTATAACGGGGGAATTTCAATGGTTTTGTACAAGTGAAAAGTCCAGCTAACTATAACACCCCTGAAACCTATGGTTTTTTCAGTGAATTTCGGAGGTTTTTTAAATGCCGATTCCTAACTATAACGTGCCTGAAACCTATGGTTTTTTCTGTGAATATAGATATATATATATATATATATATTACCTACTGGCAGTCGCCAGTAGGTGGTTATAGTTAGGACCTATTTTCCATAGGAAATCCGCAACATTCTATTTGGAATAACGTGGGCGCCGATTGACAAATCTTCGTGAAATTTTCCAAACTTTTAGCCAGCTCCGGTCTGCTCCTATCCTGGAAATTTTACCATGATTCATCTAGCGGGGGCCGAGAAAAAAGGGGGGTCCCAAAACGAGTTTTCCCCATGCATTTTTCCATAGGACCTGTTGACGCAGCTACAGCCCGAACTGCTGAACGGAATTACACCAAATTTGGCAAAGAGGTAGTCCTCAGCTCAGACTCATGCCTTTTGCTTAAATGGTGTAAATCCGTTCAGTAGTTCCTGAGAAAATTAGAGTTAAAAAGATAGATATATCTGGGCGGAGCCTAACCATACATCTCATCGTGAAATCTGATTGGCTGTCAGTACTTCATCCAAGAAGTGTTGGCAGCCATCTTGGGACCAATATACATGATAGCACCTCATTAAAAAGCATTGCAGTTAATAGAAGGTTTTAAGACTTTAGTTACATTATAAATCATTTGTTGATGGTACCATACTCATTTTAGGAATTGTGGTGTGTTCTAAGGTGATTTTACCATGTGAAAAAGCCTTCTGCTGTGATATCATGAATCATGTTTGAGAGAAAACTATTTTCTCATGCTTTTCCCACAGAGGTTTGGAAGGTGATCTATAAGCTAAACTGAGAGCATATTTTCTGTAAATTCACATTATCTTTCTCAGTCATGTGAGAATGAAGTCTGACATTCTCAGTAAAACATGTACATCCAACAAGGGCAGAGACTGTCAGTTGATTCCTTTGTGTTCTACTGCAGCTTCCCAGAGTGTTCTAAAGAAAAACGAGAGCGCTAACAGTCCCACTTATGACAAACGTATTGCACACCTGAAGCCATCTTGATTGAAATAAAGTGGTAACTCTTAAAACATTTAATTTAAAAAGGAACAAAATGAGGGGGTTCATTTTGCCATAGAAAGTATGATTAGTGCTGCAGAAAGAAAAATTAGGGCACATTTTGAGTGACTTCTCAAATCCTCTTCTATTTTATAAAACAATTCTGACATGCAGACTGAAACATGCACTTTGAATACCAGCAGCAGACTTCCCTGGTGAGCAGTAGCTTTACTACAGTGATCTAATGAGCAACTAGAGTACTAACATTCAGAATTTATGGCAAATGTGTGACACATCTGAATGCCTTCTTGATGGAACCAAAGTAAAAAACTGAAAGTATTTCCTACTGAGGAGACTGCAGTAAATGAGGAAATTAGGAAACTTCATAACAAATAAATCTCCCAAGATGGCCTCCAGAGACAAAAGAGCCCAAATGTAGCCCAAATATCACCCAGATGTAGCCCAAGTATAGCCCAATGACAGAAAGTCCCAGAGTGTTCTAACGAACAACTAGAGCGCTAACAGTCTTACTTATGACAAAAGTATGGCACACCTGAAGCCATCTTGATAGGAATAAAGTGGTAATAATAATAATAATACTGATTTTTGTAAAGCGCGAACAGCTACCTTTCGGGGAGGTGCCCCGGCGCTAAAAGAGTACTTCAGCAGGGCAAGATGCATAGTGAATTGCTTAGGTTTTCTGCGTAAAGAGCCAGGTCTTTAGAAGCTTATTGAAACTAGCTTCTGTCGTAGCAGATTGGATGGCAAAGGGAAGGGTGTTCCAGAGTTTCGCCGTGCCAGCAGAAAAAGACCTGCCCCCAAGTCTAGCTTTCCTAACTCGCGGAACAGCTAACTGAAGCAAGGAGTTAGATCGCAGGTATCTCTCTTGATGGTAGCGGGGAAGTCTGAGTTTTAGATAGTTAGGGCAGGTTCCTTTTAGTGCTCTAAACGCTAGGGTAAGAGCTTTGAATTTTATTCTGCCTGCCACTGGGAGCCAATGCAGTTCGTGCAGATGCGGAGAGACATGATGTCTGAAAGGAATGTGCTTTATCAGTCTCCCAGCCGCATTCTGCATGATCTGCAGGCGTTGCACCAGATATTTCGGCAGACCAAGGTAGAGGCCGTTCGAGTAGTCCAGTCTGGATGTGACTGTCGAATGGACGACCATTTTGCGACACTCAACTGGTAGATAGGAAAGACATTTTCGGAGGTTTCTGAGTTTATAGAGACAACCTGTAGTGACCTGTTGTATGTGAGAGGAGAAAGAGAGATTCTCGTCCCATCTTACTCCCAGATTCTTTGCACTGGATCCAGGGGATGGTGCTGGGCCCATTTCGGGAGGCCACCATAGGTCGGGGGGAGGATGTGTACTTTTCCCAAAGAATAGTACCTCCGTTTTGCTTGCATTCAGTTTTAATTTGTTAGTATTCATCCAGCTTGCTACATCTCGAAGGCAGCCCTTAATTTTGCCAAAAGCTGCCTCCGACACCTCCGCATAGGGGAAGACTAATTGCGTATCATCTGCATACGAAATCGCCTTGACCCCCCATTTGGCAATCAAGGTAAAGAGTGGGGCTAAGTAAACATTAAAAAGTAACGGGCTGAGTGCCGACCCCTGGGGGACACCACACCAAAGGCGTTTTGGCTTAGAGGAGAAGGTGCCCAGTGCCACTTTCTGAGAGCGGTCTGTGAGATAAGAGTGAAGCCAGCTCAATGCCTTGTCTTCCAGACCCATGTCCTTCATCCTTCGCAGCAATCTGCTGTGATCCACTGTATCAAATGCGGCAGATAGATCCAGGAGCACCAGCATAGCTGATGCTCCTGAATCTAAGGACCACCTGATCGACTCGGCAACCTCGATAAGGGCCGTCTCGGTGCTGAAGCTGGACCTGAAACCTGACTGTGTTTCATGTAGAGTTCCTTTTTTTTCGATAAAGCTGTTCAGTTGACGTTGAATCAGCTTTTCGAGCATTTTTCCTGGGGCTGCTAGTAGGGAGATGGGACGGAGATTACTCAGGTCATCGGGAGCACCATTTGGCTTTTTTTTCAAAGGGAGAAATGTAGTATGTTTCCAACAATCAGGAAACGTGCCGGTCTCGATGGACGTGTTCCAGATATGTAGGAGTGGTGCTGCAATTGCGTCTGACATCATTTTCCAGAGTTTAGGTGGACATGGGTCATCAGGGGCCCCAGATTTGCATTTTTGTAGTTCTCTCAGTGCCTCAGCGAAAGTAATAGGGTGAAATTGAGTTAGGAGAAGGTGGGGCAGCTCAGTTTTAACAAGGTCCGCCATAACTGTAGGCTCGGGGCTCGTGAAGGAGTCATAAACCTTCATGATTTTTTTGTCAAAGAAATCAGAGATGTCTTCACAGAGTCTTGCGGACGGGATAATTTCCGTCTCGATAGCCCTAGGTTTAAAAAAGGATTGAACAATCTTAAAAACTTCTTTGCTAGATTGCTCCGCTTCGTGAATGGAGGACACAATGAATAATTTTTTGGCTTTTTTTATGGATTGATGTAGCCCGTGTAGGGCTTTTTTGTAGCAGATTTTTGCTGATTCAGAGTAGTTTACGTGCCAGAGGTACTCTGGCCTTTTGCATTTGCTTTTTTCAGCCATCAGTTCTGTAGAGAACCAAGGAGCGGAGGTGGATTCTCTGCGTGACGTGGCGACTTTAGCAGGAGCAATAGATTCCACTGTGTTGCCTATCCAGTGATTTAGCAGCACTGCATCAGAATCCACGTCTAAAGTCAGTAGTGGGGGGGTAGCTGCGAGAGCGGGGCAAAGGGTCTCTGCTGATAGGTTATCCCATTATTTCCACACATAGGAACGTTTCCCTGTTGTCTGAGAGTGGGATGGGAATGAGATTAAAAATGGGATTAGGAAGTGATCCGTCCATAACAATGGTAACGGGAATTTAGCTGAAGTATCCAATATGTTGGAAAAAATTAGGTCTAGCATATGGCCTGCCTGATGAGTTGGTCCAGAAGTAATTTGAGTTAGATTTGTGGCTTGCAGCGTGGTGATGAGTTGGGTGGCCTGAGGGCAATCAGGCCTGTCTGCATGAACATTGAAATCACCAACTACAATGTAATGTGGATGGGCTAGAGAGCTTTGGACTATAAAGTCCATAAGTTCACCGGTGTGGGTCGGGGAGCAGTCCGGGGGTCTGTAAATGATCAGGCCGGCTAGAGACAGTTGGGGATTAATTTGAAGGCAGAAGTGTAGCCCCTCTATACCAGGGAGAATAGTAGGTGTAGAGGACGTCAGAGTGTATTTTTCCTTGAAGATAATAGCCACTCCGCCACCCCTTCTGTCCTTCTCTCTGTTTGAGAAGCTTAATTTGAAACCCGGCGGGACAGCCAGAGGAATGGATGCCATATTATCCTCGTTGAGCCATGTTTCTGTAAGAAATAATGCGTCCCACTCCGAATCCGCTATTAGCAGATATATATCGTCAGCATGCTTAGGGAGGGATCTACAGTTCAGTAAACCAGCTCTAAAAAGAGTTGTAGAGGTGTTAGCTGTCAGACGGTTTGATCCTTTTGAGTATGTATTTATTTGAGGTGAAACATCACAAAGTGGTTTATTACACAGCGAGCAGGAGGGTGGTAGATCAAGATTAGTTAAATCGTGCTGGACGTTAGACATGGTTTAGCTGTATTCAGCGCCAGTAGTTCAGCGCTGGTCCAAACTATCCTACTTATGTGCAGCTGCTGACTGGCAGCATGGCAGGCGCTGGGCGCGGTCCGGTAACACTTAAAACATTTAATTTAAAAAGGAACACAATGAGGGGGTTGATTTTGCCATAGAAATCATGATTAGTGCTGAAGAAAGAAATATTAGGGCACATTTTGAGTGACTTCTCAAATCCTCTTCTATTTCATTTAAAAATTCTGATATGCAGACTGAAACATGCACTTTTAATACCAGCAGCAGACTTCTGTGGTGAGCAGTAGCTTTACTACAGTGATCTAATGAGCAACTAGAGTGCTAAAATTCAGAATGTATGGCAAATGTGTGACATATCTGAATACCTTCTTGATGGAATCAAAGTAAAAAACTGAAAGCATTTCCTACTGAGGAGACTGCAGTGAATGAGGAAAGGAGGAACCTTCATAACAAATAAATCTCCCAAGATGGCCACCAGAGACAAAAGTGCCCAAATTCAGCACAAATATCCCCCAGATGTAGCCCACATGTAGCCCACTGACAGAAGTGTGCAATACACTTATCTTTTGTGTATTTGCAGTTTTATATAGTGCAGACTTGTCAGGTATTGGAGTGCTTTACATGAGCATTGGTTACATCACACAAGATCAAATTCATTTTGGTTGTAGACATGGGGAGATTAAGTGATTTGACCAGAATCACTAAAATGTGGAGCTGAAGCAGAAACTCCAACCTGGTTCCCCAGTTGCAAAGTCTGCAGCTCTGAAAGTAACACCACATCCTCTCCCCTAGGTGCAACATTTAATCAAGTGTTCAACTGGATAAAAAAACATAAAGATTACAAATAATTTAAAAGTTCTTTGTCGCTATTTGAAAACTCAGAAAATATGTCCTCATTTTAGTTTTTTAGAGCACTAACCATAATTTTGATACAAATAAGACCCTCTCATATATGTAATTTCTAAAAGAAATGCTCTAGGTATTACAGTTTTGATTACATCAAGATGACGTCAGGCGTTCCACACTTTTGTAATAAATATAGAATGTTAGCAATCTAGTTGTTCATTGGGATACTATTGAGAGGCAGAGGCCAGGGGCATGGACTCTGAAAATTGAAGGCAGGTAGGAGAGTGCAGAGGCAACAATTTGACCACACTGGGCAGGCAGGAAGGGCAGTGGCAGCACAACAGACTATGGAGGGCAGTGGAAAGGGGGGCAGGGGCAACAAACCAACAATACAGGACTGGCAAGAGAGGCTGTAGCAATATAATAGACCATTGTGGGCAGAAGGAAGAGGCAGTGGTAGTACAACCATACATGCCAACAGACCCGTTTCAGCCAGGAAACGTCCAATGTTTTTAAGCTCAAATGGGCTTTATTTGATCTGTCTCCTGTCTACAATCTCCTCTTTTTCAATGTAACTCAAAGGGGAAAATCAATACCCCAGTTTGTTTTCAAAATCTCCCTCTTACCAAGTTCAAAATGTTCGCAAGTATGATACATTGGATCATGGTAGGCAGGAGGAATTGGGGTAGGGACATGGACTCGGATAACAGAGAACAGGAGGGACATGGAGAGGTGCACCAAACGGACCCTACAGGGCAGGCATCAGGGTTTGCAGCAGCACAATACACCACAGAGGGCATGCAGGACGGGAGTGCAGCACAACAATCCAAAGAAAGCAATAGGGAGGGGACAGGACCATGCACATGGACAACAGAGAACAGAGGGGAAAGAGGCAATGGTAGCTAGCTAACCATAATGGACAGACAGGAGAGAAAGCTGCAGCATAACAGACCATAAAGGGCAGGAGGGACAGATCAGGGGCATTACAATGGATCAGACAAGCCAGGAGGGAGGGAATAGGGGTCTGCAAATGGAAACAGAGGGCTGGGGGCAAGGGGGCAGGGCAGGAGCAGTAAGATGACAATGGAGGTCAGGCAGGATGGGCACTAGAAACAAGACACCATGGAGAGCAACAGTGAGACTATGATGGCATACTCACAGACCATGGAGGGAAGGTGGCGGGGTCAGGGGCAGCTAGCTGACCACACAGGGAAGGTGGGAGGGGCCATGGCAGCACAGAAGACCATGCATGGCAAGCGGGAGGGTTAGTGGCAGCACAATGGCTATGATGGGCAAGAAGGAGGGTGCAGGGGAATGCACAAAGGACCATGGAGGATAGAAGGGAGGGTCAGGACCTGGGCACAGACAAGAGAGTTCAAGGAAAGGGGCCTCACAACAGACCGCGCGGGGCAGGCAGGAGGAGCAGTTGCAGCACAACAGACCAGGGAGGGCAAAAGGGTGTGGCAGTAAAATGGACCATGGAGGAAAGGAGGAAGGGGATAGGTTCATGGCATGTGGACAGGCAGGGTGGAGGTGGCAGGGACAGGTTATAGTCATCTGACAATGCTAGGCAGGTGGGAGGGGAGGGGCAGCTCAACAGAACACTCAGAGTAGATAGGAGTGGCAGGTCCATGGAACATGGTGGGCAAAAAGGATGGAGCAGGGGCATGCACAAAGACATCGGAGGGCAGGGGTAAGGAGAATAGGGGCAGCAAGCTAAGCACAGAGGCTAAGCAGGAGGTCAATAATGGGCCATAGAATTGGGCAATGGAGGGCAGGAGGAGTGGACTGGTACATCATGCTAAATGGAGGGCAGTGGCAGCACATCAGACCATGCATGGCAGGAGGGAGGAGGCTTGTCCATGGATTCAGACAACAGAGGATAGGGAGGAGGTGGATGGGGCAGCAAGCTAACTGTTCAGAGAAGGTGGGTATTAGGAACTTTATTGTTTTTAAAATGTGTGTCTGTGCGAACTACTTAAAATATTAACAAGTATGCAGCATAATCTCACTTTTATTCAGGAAGAAGAGGACGTTTGTGACTGTGACTCCGGGCTCACTTGGCAGAAACACCCTCTGACCCTCCAACCCCCATCGCAAAATGTAATGCCCGTGAAAAGGAAAGGGTAGGTGGATGCAGTGTTATATAGAACATAGTCCTGAGAGCACGATTGAAAATGAAAACTAGATATAGTATATGGTATAAACAATGCACCAAAAAGTGTGATATAAGATGAACCGGGGCGTGAAATATAATATGCAATACATTGTGCACAATGACAGATTCATAGGAGAGCGCGAGATAGCACAGGCACTAGCGCGTGCTATGCGATATGCGCCTTGGAGTGTAATATGCACAGGGCAGTGTTGTGTAACCTAACTAGTCTCTAAAGTTGTAATATAAAATATGTGCTGGGGAGTGTAACGTTGCATATGCACTGTGACAAAGATATGGATCCCAGATTGTAATATGTATGGCATAGCGCTGTGCGTTATAACATAGGCATCGAGGAAGGCACGTTAGATGGGGCAATATAACCTGTGCGAAGGCAAGTGTGGCATGACATATTCACGGGGTGGTGTTACAGTGCACATGGGCTAGAGAGTGTCATAGCATACGCACTAGCTGGTGGAATACAACACAGAGGTGTGTGGCACTCGGCGGGCACTGGTGGGTGTAACACAGCATTGGGCTCAGCCAGGAGCACGCTGTGACTCTCAAGTGAGGTTCGTCTCCTTTCCAGAGAGTAAAATAAAAAGTATTACACATCCGGTGGTGGATGTGTGTTTTATTAACCGTGAGGGGGGTTTCTTGCATAGTTTGTTCGAATTTTTGTCGAATCCCCTTTGAATGGCTTGGTGTACGTGTGTATTAAATGTGCCCATCAATAGCTACCCATGTTTGTATAAATAAACAACAAGGGTGTCTACTTGGAGAGTACCCACCGGCAGGGGGCGCCGGGATTAGGCACGATAGGGCGTCAGACACGTCAGAGCCTCACTAGCGGTGTAAATACATTCCACGTGGATTCATTGTATGCATAGTCGCCTTTTAATGAATATCACGCAAATCGTCATGGTGATTGGTACATACGGTTTGTCCAGCATGTCCTAAGTGTTTCTATAAATATATTCTTTCTTTAAATAATAAAAAACAAAGGCCGGCCCCGGGGGATGGGGTCCCGGGGCCATAAGTGGCCTGAAGAGGGGGGCAACGCAGCCCCCCTCCTAAAGAATTTTTAAAAAAAGGCCATGACCCGGGGGTTGGGGTCCCCGGGGCTAATTAAGGCCTTGGGAGGGCCAAATTAATTTTTTTAACAAAAATAATTAGGGTGCAGGCCCTGGGGGATGGGGTCCCCAGGGCCAATAAATTAGTAAAAGAAGGGGGGCCACACAGCCCTGCTTCTTAAAAAATAATAATACTGGCATCGCCCTAGAGGCCGCGCCCCCTCCTTGCAGCACTCTGCAAACGCGCCCCCTGGCCAGTTGTAAGTTGGGGAATTAATTCCCCTTCAATACTGAGGGTCCCTGAGAGCCAACTGGCCCAACAGGTATCTCCAGTATGCGCCAGGGAGCTGCGTTGCAGACAGGTGTTCTGAGGCCATGCCCCTTTTTACACCTCTATGCAACGCAGCTCTGTGGCGCTTACTGGAGGTACCTAGTGGGCTAGTTTGACCCTAGGGACCCCTAGGATTCAAGGGGACTTAATTTCTCAACTAAGAACAGCCACAGGGCGCGTTTACACAGTGGTGAAGGGAGGGGACGGGGCCTGAGGTGACGTGTGTAAACACGCCCTGTGGCGCATTTTAAGTTGGGGAAATAATACCCTTTCAATCCTGAGGGACCCTGGGGGCCAACTAGCCCACCAGGTGCTTCCAATAAACACCACTGCTCTGCGTTGCAGAGAGGTGGTGCAGGCCGTGCCCCTTTTTACACCTCTCTGCAATGGCGCTTTCTGGACGTACCTAGTGGCCTAGTTGGACCCTAGGATTCAAATGAACTTAATCTCCCAACTAAAAACGGCCACAGGGCGTGTTTACACAGTGGTAAAGGGAGGGGACGGGGCCTGAGTTAACGTGTGCAAACACGCCCTGTGGCGCGTTTTAAGTTGGGGAAATAATTCCCCTTCAATCCTGAGGGACCATGGGGGCCAACTAGCCCACCAGGTGCTTCCAGTAAGCGCCACTGCGCTGCGTTGCAGAGAGGTGGTCTAGGCTGTGCCCCTTTTTACATCTCTCTGCAACGCAGCTCTGTGGCGCTTACTGGAGGTACCTAGTGGTCTAGTTGGACCCTAGGGACCCTCAGGATTCAAGGGGACTTAATCTCCCAACTTAAAACGGCCACAGGGCGCGTTTACACAGGGGGGAAGGGAGGGGACGTGACGTGTGCAAACACGCCCTGTGGCGCGTTTTAAGAGGTAGTTTTAATCCCCTGCCCTATTATATGCTAGGGGCTTACAGAGGAGGTCATGCTAATCACAGAGGGGCCCCAACGCATAGTGTTCCCTAGTGTATGTAGGTGTTTTCACTGTATTCTGAGTGTCTTTTAACATAGCACTGGCTCTAGGACTGGTTAGTCAGACTCAGTTACCACCAGTATCCGTCTGAAAAAGTTGAGGGTACATGATGATTTTGCAACAAGGCTTCTTTCTGTTCTTCTGTTTGTTCTTTCTGCACGTTATCCTTCTTCCTGCACTTTTCTTCGTATTTGAGGACTTCTGTTGCTTCTTTCTGCATTTCTTTTTTTTCTTTCTGTGCGTTTTTTCTTCTTTTTTCACATGTCCTATCTCTGTAGGCATAGTTAGAATTTAGCATTTAAAAAACCTTTGAAATTCACTGAAAAAAACCATAGGTTTCAGGCACGTTATAGTTAGGAATTAGCATTTAAAAAACCTTACAAAACCATTGATATTCCCCCGTTATAATTAGTTCAGCTAACTATAACTCGCGCGCCCGCAATGCACTGCTGATGACGTCACATATTACATCACTCATAACATGGTCAGTGACATCACTCATGACATCACGGAGGACATCTCAAATGACATCACTGATGACATCGCTGATGACATCATCCTTGTGATAGAGTGGCAGACCTCCTCTCCCCCTAATATAACCTTTGATACACACATTCAAAAATAGAAACTAAAATGGACATACCAATACCAGTTACAACGACCTATTCAGTAATTCTAAGATCCACATACACATCCACTCATTCACCAACAGTCCTATACAGTCACTCATACATGTACTCACTCATCATATGTACTCATACACCTATACATCACCACTCATCCATAGAGTTACTCACACACATAGTCACTCATGCTAATAAAGAATCAAACATCCATTTACTTGCATATACAGTTATACACACACCACCACACTTACTTTTACAGAAACTTACACATACTTAGTCTTTTAAACAATCACTTGTAGAAACACATACTTATTCATACAGGAACTCTTCCAATCTCTCACTCTCACATATACTCACTTATATACACCAATAGTCACATATACTAGTTTAAAACATATGTAGTTACTCATAAAGACACTATTAAGACAGTCATTCACTCACTAACACACCCATGCACACACTCATCCACCCATACAGTCCTGCACACATGCTGTCTTCAACACATACAAACAGTGAGTCACTTATTCATGCACCTATGCACTACGTAATACCCCCCACCGAACCATACAGACACTCAGACACTCATACTGATTCTCAAAAAACCAACTAATAACCTATATAGACACTCGTAGCTACTCACCAACCCATGCAGCCACTTATACACAAAGTGAGAGACTGATACAGATATTTACATATTTAAACATTACTCACTAAGAAATGTATTCACTAAGAAACACTTAATCAGTCAGTTATACAATCAATTTTTCAAAAACAAATCCTCCATTTAGACACTTATATTCCCATTTATTCTTCCATCGACCTTGAGATATACATATATAAAACATATGTAATTTTCAGAAAAATACACATTCACTGGAGGATGTCATCAGTGATGTCATCAGTGATGTCATTTGAGATGTTATCAGTGATGTCACTGACCATGTCATGAGTGATGTAATATGTGACGTCATCAGCAGTGCATTGCGGGCGCGCGAGTTATAGTTAGCTGAACTAACTATAACGGGGGAATATCAATGGTTTTGTACGAGTGAAAAGTCCAGCTATCTATAACGCCCCTGAAACCTATGGTTTTTTCAGTGAATTTCTAAGGTTTTTTAAATGCTAATTCCTAACTATAACGTGCCTGAAACCTATGGTTTTTTCAGTGAATATATATACATATATACCCTTGCAGACATAGAGTGACGCATAAATTATGCAAAAAAGAAGGAGAGAACTCTGGGTAGTTCCCAAGTTTAAGTGGATGGCAGCTCATGTACAGAGCACCCTCAACACCAGCGACACTCTAAATTTGCTCACCTCAAATGTCTGCTTTTCTATCAAAGTTTTTAAGCATAGGATTAGCACAATGCTATCCACGCCGAGATAGAAATGGACAAAGTCTTTTGCCATTTGTACAGCAAAGTCTTTAAGGATAGGATTTGCATAGTGCTATTCACGCCGAGCTGTAAAATGACAAAAGCCATTTATCACTCCAGGCACAGTATTATAGCTTTGGATTGGTAAAATACCATCCAAGCCAACCTGAAATGAATAAAAGCAACTCCTGACACGTGTTTCGCTGTCATTACAGCTCTTCAGAGAGGTTTAGCTTTGTCCAGACACAAGGGAGCACCCAGTATAAGTCGAAACAATGCCCTTGTAGACATAGAGTGATGCATAAATTATGCAAAATAAGAAGGAGAGAACTCTGGGTAGTTCCCAAGTTTAGGTGGATGGCAGCTCATGTACAGAGCACCCTCAACACCAGCGACACTCTAAATTTGCTCACCTCAAATGTCTGCTTTTCTATCAAAGTTTTTAAGCATAGGATTAGCACATTACTATTCACGCCGAGCTGTAAAATGACAAAGGCCATTTATCACTCCAGGCACAGTATTATAGCTTTGGATTGGTAAAATACCATCCAAGCAAACCTGAAATGAATAAAAGCAACCCCTGACATGTGTTCCGCTGTCATTACAGCTCTTCACAGAGGTTTAGCTTTGTCCTATCGCTAACAGGAAATTCCATGCATAAATTAATTAGAGGCTTTTTGCAAAACTTCTATGATAAAAATCAGATGATAAAATTCAGCAAAACAAAGGTTATGAAAATGAAAAAAGGTAATCAACATAGAAAACTGTTTGTTATTAACTTGAAATCTTTGGAAAAGTGTAGAAAAAAAATTCTTTACATGGGAATTTCAATTGCAAATGTGATTGGTCCTCACATATTAAGGAAGTTGTAAACAAGCTAAGTCATACTGCAAACATAGTACTAAGGAGTAAACATAAGCTAGTAAAACAGTCAATAATCATAATCTTACCAGTATTTAGACAAAAAGCTATTGCAATTGCTATGTATGTTTCATAATGATCTTTACTCCCGTTATGACCAGGTACCTCACTGCCAAACTGGTTTTTAGGTTTTGCCTTGACAGTGCATGTGCTAAAAGCACCTAAAAACTGGTTTATAGCCCGCCCATACCTACTGTTACTTACCATTGGTTGGCTCTCAACCTCACTCTCATTTCCTTGCTTCTCATTGGTCAGGTCCTCCTGCTGCTTACACTTTCTCTTCGGTTGTTCTGGTACTCCACTTGTCCATGGAGCTTGGACCAAGTACAGTTTCCTGTTTCTGCGCCCAGTGTCCTTTCAATTAACTGATGCCTGTAGAGGTACTTTTTACAATTTTTATTCCAGCACTCCTTAAGAGTCCATGATTAGTTTTAATTTACTTTGTATCATCTTTAAAAACATTAACAAATCTAAATAGCTTGCACAGAGCTCTTTTGCGTTTTTAATGTTTTTTTAAAGATGCTGCTCAGCAACGTGAGCTGCTGTGCAACATGGCCTAAAGTAAATAAAAACAGTGCTATGACGCCGTCAACACTGGCTGTGCCATAGCACTTTGTCTTTATTTACTTTGAACCATATTGTACAGGAGCCCGCACTGCTGTGCTACATCTTTAAAAAAAACATTGACACAAAAGGTCTTGCATTAGCAAAACCTATTGGCGTTGCCAGTGCTTGTTGGAATTGGGTTTAAGACCCATTTCAGATATTATTGCTCTGGCACCAGTATCATACAGGGTGAGGTTAAGTAGGAACCAGTATATTTGGCTGGTCTACATATATAGTGATTGTTGGAAGTTGTAGCACACAATAAACCGGACAAAAAACAATATATTTAATGGGAAAGTTATGCTTATGACCCTTGACATAGGGCAATTGTGGCTAACCCTGCCATACTCAGCCGTGACATGGCAACTTTAATCAAGGTAGATTTTTGGGCAATTTAACTTAATTGATTAGTAAATACCGCAGGCCTGGTTTGCAACTACCAAGTTACTGATACCACCCAGAGTGCATTAGTTGCAAGTAGTGATTTGTTTGTAAATAAAAGCAAGCACCAGGACTCTCCTTATTTCTTAAAAAAGCTATCAGGAATCACACCATCCACTGCATCTTCTAAGTTTACAAAGTGCCTGTTCCAGCGCTTACTACTGATGAAGCAAGTAAAATGAGCTTAAAATATGTGATTAGCCTGTGAAAATGTTAACACAAGAAATGCCCAAAGAAATGTAATAAAATGGAAAATGTGGCTTTCATTAAACGTGCAAATTAATGTGTAGCATGATTAGCATGATTTATTTATGTAGTAAGTATCCATTTCTATTATATTTACATTGTCAAGTTCAGCTAGTCCTCATTTATTCTCTATTTTTCTGAATTGCCTTTATGTTAACTTCTCTTAAATAGATACACGTTTTAGCAAGATGTTTCAAGGTGAAGAATTAAATAAATAATTAACTTCATTAGACATGTAATCCTCGTAGAATGTTCTGATTTCAATAAATGTTTTCTTTCCCTCTTAAGCTACATGTTCTCATCGCATTAGGTTAGATTTTAGGTGTCACTTATTCACAATAATGAATACCAACAGTATACTAAAACAATATAGTATGCAGGAAAATGAGAAGGTCATGATATAATTCCATAGAATTTACAGCTAGTTCTAAATAGCTAATAGAGTAAGATACAGGGGGGCAGATTTATGTTGGACTTGCGCCACTTTTACACAGCCGTTGCGTCACTTTTGTGACGCAGCGGCGGCGTAAACCCTGCGCCACGTTGCGCCCTATTTACATCGTGACGCATCTATGGAGATGCGTCACGGTGTAAAACCCTGCGTCACATGAAACCTGCGTCAGGTTTTATGTGGGTGTTTCTAAGCAGGGGGGGGGGGCGTTCCGTCGCAGGAACGCCCCTGAAAAGTGACTCAGGGAAATATACAAGATTTCACTGAGTCACTTTTCCAACGCAGATGCGTCAAAACACTGCGCCTGCTTGAAGCAGGCGTAAGGCTTGACGCACCACATTACAGATAGGGCAAGTTGGAAGAGTGCTGGAGTTGCTTGTCGCACGCAACACTACTTCAACACTGCGCCAACTTTACGCCCCAGATGCGACAGGCATCTGTTTATTCCTGCGCCATGATGCGCCGCATTGTAAATGCGGCGCATCATGGGTGGCGCAAGGGTAAACTTGCGTGCCGCATCTTTCCTGGCGCATCCCTGCTGATTTGCAGAGATGCGGCAGGCAACATAAATCTACCCCAGGGTTCTCATGGGAACTCAATGTGAAACGAATGTACATGAACATTTGCAACTTAGTGCGCTGCTTTCAGATAATGTGTTGCCATCTTCATATGTTACCTAACCCTGGGTTGTAAACTCCACTTCGCTCATGGAGTTTGTGGAGTTTTCCGCACTCTGCGTTACGCGGAGCTTGCAGAGTTCCTAAAAACTCTGCTTCGCAAAGTGGAGTTTTTTTCCTCGCTCGCATTCACCAGCGTCAAGTTGGCGAGCGCAAGCAAGGAAAATCCACCTCCCAGCAAGATTTTTCCTCATTGGCGATCGTCAACATCAAGTGGGCGATCGCGAGCATGGAAAATAAACCTCCCGGCGAGATTTCTCTACGCGGGGGGGGCAGGTTTCTCATTGCGAGTGGTCGCATATGCTCGCGACCGATCTACTTGAGAAACTGCCCGTTCACGTTGAGAAAGCTGCCGCTTGAGTAAAAATCTACCTGAGCGTCAGGAAAGGAAAGCTTGCGCTGTGCATGGTGCCGTTCGCAATGATTGCACAGTGCGGACAAGCATCCGGCACTGTGCAGTCACCGCGAACAGCATTTTTCTGCCGCACTCCACCGCTTGCGGAGCTCCGACCAGCACAGAGGAGTTTTTGTCCTACTTTGCTCAGTTTCGTAAAGCGCAACTAAGCGATCTCCGCCCAGGGTTCATGTTACCCTGGGAATGAAGGAGGATGTAGCACACCATCGAATGATCCTTTCACCATTGGACTAGGATGACCTAACACAGAAGAAGATGGATGCATATGTTTTTGTGTTCAATATATGTGTTCCTAGTTAGCAGACTTAAGAGCTCTTCTACTACCCTTTCCTTAGAGCATTCACTGAGAGCTTTATGCTGTTAAAACTAGTCCAGACTAATTGCTCTGTGACTATCCTTTTGCTGACTTTTGCCTTTTACACTCGAAGCTAGTGCTGAAGGTGTTTTCTAAATTCTTTTGAGAATATAGCTATTTCTGTGACTAACTTCTAATTGAGAGAGGAGACTCGGAAGAGTTTCCAGACCTGCTCTTTATGAAGAGTTCAATTAAAATGTAAATTCTTTTCTAAATGCTCCTTAAAATTCTCTATTTTTTCTGAAAAGGGCGCTTTATGGGTTCTGGTGTTATGAAAACCTAGAACACGCTCTGATTATAGAACTTCCAAAATGTATCTGGTATTCTGAAATATTTTTGACACTGGTTTTCATGTGTAACCTTTATAATCTGTCACATTAGTCAAAGATGTATCTTCTATAATATTGTTCAAGTGATTATGAAAGTCAAGAAGGCATGATGTTCTTTTTATAGTTCCCAGAAATCAACATGTTGTATTACATTTGCCAATGTTTGTTTTTATTGTATTTGAATCACCAAAACTATTATTCCACAAGACAGTACTAAGACACGTTGTTAATTGCTTCAAACACGTTTTGTAACCGCCGTGCCGGTACACGAGTTATGCAAATCATCCTCAGAACACGTTTCAACTGTTTCCAGAACCATGCGCTCTCAGTCCTATTTAAACCCCACCCGCTTTGATTCAGCGCTTCGCTGCTTGTGAGCTCCACTTACCTGACTCCGTCTCCTGTTGGCTCCGGACTCCTGCCTTGAATCCAGGACCCTGCTCCGACTCTTGACATCCCGGAGATTCTCACCTTCGGGTTTCCGGTGGTGTCGTCTTCCGCTTCCTGGAGGTCGTCACTGAACTTCCTGCACACACAAAAAGAAAGAGAAAAGTTCAACAACATCAGTTGCTTAGCAACCCTCGAGGAAATGAAGGTAACGCTCTAAACAAAACAACTTACGAGGTAAGAGCACTTTGTTTCAAGCACTATTTCAACACAAGGACTCATCGGGAGAGAAACCCGATTAACCCTTCACAAACTAAAGTATAAGGAGTTATTGGCATATTGGTAAATTCAGGAATGTTTTAAGACTACGCAAATTCAGCGGTAGGCTTCGAGATCTAGAAGCTTACGAATTACAGCTGTAAAAGAACTTTGGAGTAGACTAAAGAAACAAACTCTGGAGTTTATCAAAGAACTTTAGTACTTTAAAAAGAAGCCAGATCTTCACTGTTACCAAATATACATATATTTGGAAAGACTTTTTTTTACTTTCTTTTATTTTATTTTTTCAAATCATTTCAGAATCCCGTTTAAGTTAAGATCCAAAAAACTATCCGGTATAATGTGTTGATAGAGATGACTAATGAGAGATACATTTAGTTAAGGCGGCAGTGCACTTTATTACACTGAAGTTATTGTTTATTTGTTACAGTGAGATAAACGCTGAATGTCCACAATTCAATGATATTATCTAGATGGTGATTTCAATGTCCAGGTTCTTTTCTGTGGTATGTTTAGAAAACAGAAGTAAGTGTTTTACAGAAGTCTAACGACAATTACATAGCTAGTTACAATTGTGTTTCTATGTCTTTAAAGACAGGTGCTCCTGAAACCTAGAAAACAGAAAAATACAGAAGTTCACCCTGGCCATTGTCCGAACGATACAATCACCGAGACACCAGTGTTATCTTTTCTCTCTCTTCCCATTCCCCCCTTCCCCCAAGGGTCAGACGGAATCGCAAGAATTATAACTCCTTGCGCTACCGGCTGGCTTCAGGGAGATTCGGGGACAGGCAGCATCGAAGAAGGAACAACCGGAGTTCAGGTGGGTGACTTTGCAACATCTGGTACGTTCGGATCTATTAGAGTATAATAGGTAACTTTCCTTTATGGAACTTGCTGTAATATTTTCTGATTGTTGCTAAATATTATTTTTCTTTATATTTCTCTAAATTGATTTATCTAATTTTTTAATCTGATTCAATAGATTACAAACCAAATTACTAAACATAAAATGATAAATAAAGATTAAAAAATTCATCCAAACTCTCCTTATTGACTGAACATAAGTGGTGTTAAAATTTGATATTGACTTATGCTCCTACTTTCTAAAACAGAAAAGATCCAGCCAACCTGAAGAAGAACAAGGTGCAGATTTGGAGAACACCTTTGTAAGTCAAGGGTTTAACTGATTTAAAGAAAAGATACTCACGTGTTCGGCACTGTAACCATGCGTAACATTTTGCACTACTTCAAATCACTTTGAGTTGTAAGAATGGACTAAAGGCACTGTGTATTTTTTATATGAAAGTGCGGGCGCCCAGTACCGGCAAACATAGGCACAAATTGAACACTGGTTGCAAGTTATACATCAATTTGATCAAGCCAGAGGGACGGCACACTTTATACTGCAAATTTTGCCTTTGTACATTGGCAGCTAATGATAATAGACCCAAGTGGGACAAGGCCTTATACAACACTGACCCCCCTCTGTGACTGTAGCTTTGGGGCGGGGCAGGTAAAAAATTAGGATCTTTGTGGTAATTTCTAAAAAGTCCATCACAGACCACAAAAGGGCCTGTTCCTCTCTTTAGAGCCATCCAGGTGATAAATAGTGTTGGTTCACTTGCACTCTGCTATGAATCTGCTGATCCCTAGATCTGTAACACAGCAAACTCCTATGTATGGACTTCTGGGTGTGATACAAGAAAAGCTGTGCACAGGCCAAGGAATACATCATTTAAGACCAATCATTTTTGTATTTCATGTTTATAGGAAGATAGCTTTTTACTGTTGTTATTCTGAGAATAAACATTTATCATAGAATACTTGTAAGTAATGTTATGAACTGGGTTTTTATTGGGTATGGTTTTTATAAGTATTTTTATTAAATCATGTAGAGTAAAAGTGTGATGATACTTTTGTATTCGGGAACATTGGCAATGGTGAGCGTTTTAAAAATGTATTATTTAACTTGTTATGGCTTTAGGTGAAGCAATAAAGTAATTTGAGTTTGACTCTCTCACCGTATATTGTTGGCCCTCTTGTGTATCATTTTGCCACCTGTGGAGTGTTTTTTTCATTACAATGCAGAGGGACTATTTTCATTTGAAGTACAAATAATCATAACACTTTTTGTCACAATAAATTCTCTATCATGTACATGCATTTTGTAAGGAGAGCAATTCTTGTTGTTATTGTTTTCACTGCTGCAAGCATATTATTAATGCTTTTGCTGGAATTGAGTTTGAATCTAATCTTAAAATGGGCATTGGGTTGACTTTATAGACAGGAATAGCCTGACCCCAAGATGGCTACCCCACGTTTTGGGATAAAAACAACAAAAGGCACAATCTGCTTCGGGTAGGCTTCTTGGGATAAGGTCATCAAAAAGACAACCCACATGCTGACATGCGCCTTTTCAATTAGAGTATCTACATGCTCCGTGCTGACACCTTTTCTCTCTTTTGGAGCAGCTCTTCTGCTGGGAATCACATACAGCGATTCTCGCAAGGATTATGTGCAAGTACATAACCCCTTGCACTTCGCAATTGATTGGATCTTTGAAAAATTCCTAACAAATTTAAGGCCAACCAAGTTCAAAGCACTGCTGTGTGTTTTTAAATATTTTTTTTACTACTACACATAGTGCACAGGCTCCTCTCCAGGGCTTTGAATACATGGCCCTCGAATAAGCCATCATCAGACCTTGTTTCCATGGTGGCATAGAATCTTCTAGTTATAAGATTACTGTTAATGAGCGCAGTCATCAAAAAAGAGTTGTAAATAAGGAGGAAGATAAAAAGTTAATTTATCGTTTTATCTAAATCTTACAGATGAAATAATCAGTCACCTGGACCCAGAATAAAACAGAAACAAGGAGTAGTGTTGGAAGCCTGAACTCAACAATTTATAACTGGAATCTGTGTCTTTAATGAATGTTATAGCCAATCTGGCTTTTTTGTGCTAACACAACATAACAGTTTTTTTGCATGCCTGCGTTTGCATGTGATTGTATATAAAACTAGACCTAATGGTTTCGCGCAACAAATATTTGGTATTTAGTTGTGATGTAGCAGTCCAAGCATAATAGTGGTCAACAGTGTGAAGCATAAACCTGTTCTGGAGTTTCTCCGTTGAACCAAACGTTATGGAAAAGTGCCTAATGGGCACACAGTCAATCAACAACTGGGCCAACAAATTCCACTGCTTTATAACACCCTTGTCTCTCTGAGTCCTCCTCTGCAGGGTGCATAGTGCTCTGGGACTCCTGCTCTGATGCAGCCTTCCCTCCGAGATCAACTTCATGATCTTATATGCGTACACAATGGGGTTCATGCCTGAATTTGCATGAGACAATAATATAGCGACATAGAGGACGGCTTTCGGGATGTGAATAATGGGGTTGAAAAGGTGCAGGCAGTCCAGGATACAGAGTGGGAGCCAGCACAGAGCGAACAAAAGTAGCACAAGGGCCAGCGATTTGGCTGTTTTGTTCTCCTTTCTGTAATATTTTTGTGTGTCTTTATTTTTTGTGGTATTTTGGCTCAATAGTTTTCAAATGTGGTAAAAGATTGGCATATAATATTATCATAATGATTAAAGGTGACAAGATCCAACCAAAAGAGCTAAAATATACCATGAAATCCATGCTCACTACTGATGTAAATTGACACGCCTGGTGAGTGATGGTAGCCTCACTGGCTGGTAGCCGAGCCCTTTGGTTCCAGCCAAACATGGGCAGAAAGCCCATGGGTGAAGACACAACCCAACACACACTGATGCATGTCCAAATTTTCCTGGTAGTTGCCACCGTCCTGCACCTGGGAAACAAATTAGAAAACCTTCAGAAAGCTTATTAAATAATGTGAACAATCAACGTAAGGCTTGTTATCTTGAGTTTGTCTAAGGAATAGGACATTGTTAGTGACATAATAGTGAAAAGATCACCGGCAAAATAGGACTCACTCGTATAGGAGTCGTTTTTATTCAGATTTTCACAATTTAAGGACCAAGGACCCATCTACATATAAAGACTACCCTACATACAAAGACTACCAACACTCCCATTGACATATTTAATGCCCTTTGAGTCAAAATCTTGTTGACATATCAGTCTCTTATATGCAAATACTATTTGTAACTTATGGATTTTGCATGGCTGGGGTGCTGTCAAAATAATTATATTGGATGTAAACTTAAATAAACAGACAATAACTTTTCCTTATATTTTCTCTGTATGCAAAAATAAACTTCCGCTAGACTTATCTCTAAGAGATAGGAATGTGGTAATGACCTTTAAAGGATTATGTACTATTACACAAATTATCTACCACTCTAGGTTTTATTTTTCCCTGTTTAGTACGCTCACAATGTGCAAACCGGTGATACACCTGGATCATACTGCAACCGGCACGCCTCCTCCCCACGATAGGAGCAACAACAAGCGAGAGCTAGACTCCAGTTGTGTGGTCAAAATGAGTCATAGCCATTTAAACAAAATACAATATCAAAGAATGATAATTCAGTTACATACACAATCGAAATGAAGACATTACACAAGATTCCACTGCTTGTGATAATTTTTTTAATACTGCAATAAAAATAAAATGATTGAGTGGTGGTGAAACAGGTAGAGATCCAAATTCTCCGCTTTACATTCACCTGAAAATGATTGCATTCCAGATAGAAAATTTCTTATTTACATCCTCTGCAGTTGCAAGCAGATGATGTCAACAATGTACCTCCCCACCCAAGTGGTCAATGGCAAATGAAACCATCAACATTTATACAGGCTTGAGAGTTGAAATAGGTGAGAAATTACATAAATTAAATGCGATTGCTACAGAAAAGCACGATTCATCAGGGAATCGCATAACACCCCGTCCCTGCAAGTGCACCAGTGGCATGCCCAGCCACCCAGAAAAGCCCCATTAAGAATCATATCCAGGCTACCGAAGGGTAGGGCTAAGTGGTCCGGGACCACTGGCAGGTCAGTCCCTCGTCCAGAGAGCCCCTACCACGAAAATCATTACCCCATGAATGGAACTAACCAGGAAAGTAGAATTATGTCTCTGGTAGCACTGTTATCATCTCAAAAAATGACCATCACAGGGTGAAGAGGTTATTTGCGAACTTTCACTCTGCTCTGCCCAGCATGTACTTCCACTGAGATAGCAACAATGACTGTTTGAATGAAGCGATCTGGCTTTTGTCGGGAAGGTGCACCGTGTCTCTGTTAAACATTTCCACGCTCCAGAGCTGGACAAAGTTATGCCTGGTGGTGCTCGTGAATGAGTCCGCAGATAGCTTTTAGACCCATTTGGTCATAGCCCTGTAACAAGAGCCATTCGGCCATACTGACTGAGTTATGATCCCCGACCAGAAATGTTTTGCTCCTTGTAGTCTCTTTCTCACTTTTTATAAGTTTGCAAAGAATAAATCTCTGGAAGGACAAAAAGGAATGCAGCTGGGTCTAAGAAGACTGCACCACCTGGACTAGTCACTATGTCAAAAAATGATATTGCCCACCTCAAATGATCTACCGCTTGTAGACCATAGAAATGAATATATGAACTAGTTGGATGAGAGGCAATATACACACACACAGTTTGTACAGAAAAACAGCATATCAATAATAAAACGTCAGCATAGAGTCGTTTCTGGTATTTTATTTCCAGATGTACTTGATATGCAAATGATGGAACCAGTCAACGCGTTTCGCCCAAAAATGGGCGTCTTCAGGGCTGTAATGGCATACAATGAGGGTATATTTAGAATGTTGGTATAAGACCACGTAAAACATATTAATGAGTGAAAAATAGCAAAAGTTAGAGAAAAGAGGAAGAGAAACGAGAGGAAAAAATGCAACCAAGGAGTGATGGAGTTATGGAAGAATAGTGAAACCGTGGAGGGGATAGAATAGCCTGCCATTGGAAAGAAAAAGTGAAAGCACCAGTGAGATCCAAAAGATGTGTTTAGATGTTGCAGAGTAGTGGAAGCCCACAGAATCCTTTTGGATAATAAATGCAGTGATTCACAAGTGGAGCTAGGTCAAAAGAAAAAAGTGCCTGTGCTCAGAGAGAGACTATTAAAATCAAAGGGTAGCTGGCTTACCAATAAGATAATGATATGAGTTAGATCCTCAGTAGCTGGATCAAGAACGGGGAATAAAACCGTTCTGAAAAAAGGCAAATTCAGAAATAGAGATAAATGTCCCGTTACGCATGCCAAAACTTTCATGATATAATGGAAGTACAGATAGTGCAAGGGTGTGCAAGCATAATACCTAAGACATTATGAAGAGTTCTTGTGGTGGAGAACAGTTTAAGCGAGGTACCTGCGGATAAAGGATTAGTGCGATAAGCACGAGGAAGTTTTTCAGTGCTAGTAGTTCAACACACCGCAAGGTGAAACCAATAAATGAGTATTATTATAAAAATGTTTAAATATGGGAGAACGGTCAAGTATCCACTTATGAAATACTTAAAGTAAAGTGATCAGAAACCTAAACAAAGCCGAATATGTGTTTAAAAATGAGAACGGTAGTGAGAAGCGAAGTGGTAATGCACACAGTTAGGGATAGTCATGTATGGTGCGCATGAAGCGCAAAGACATTAAAAATACATTTTGCATGTGACTAGAAGTGGAGCACACCGTTTTAAATGGAGTCGAGAGTCTGGTCTATAGCGGAAATGACCACCATTGAGGTAAAATTGTACGTTGCGCATAAGGCGCCCATAGTAAAACGCACGCACGCGTGTGAACAAATCTATAACTACAATCGTCACCTTACAAGAAATGCGGCGCGCAAGAGATCAAATACGAAAGAGTGGGTAAATCTTACCGTATTTCAGTATTCACGGTGAAATGTATCAGAGCCGTGTCCAGAACGCGTCCTGTAGCCAGCGTGTCTGGTAGAATCTGCCCAGCGCTTGCATGCGCTGCTAAGAAGCGTGAGTCTATTTCCGGTAAATTGGAAACTAGACTGCACAAGGCAAAGGAGTAAATACTCACTTCCGGGGTGTTACTACGCGCGGCAACATCTAAACACATCTTTTGGATGTCACTGGTGCTTTCACTTTTTCTTTCCGACGGCACGCTATTCAATCCCCTCCACGGTTTCACCATTCTTCAATAACTCCATCACTCCTTGGTTGCGTTGTTTCCTCTCGTCTCTTTTCCTCTTTTCTCTAACTTTTGCTATTTTTCACTCATTAATATGTTTTGCGTGGTCTTATACCAACATTCTAAATTATACCCTCATTGTATGCCATTACAGCCCTGAAGAAGCACATGTTTGGGCGAAACGCGTTGGCTGGTTCCATCAATTGCATATCAAGTATATCTGGAAATAAAAGGCCAGAAACGACTCTCTGCTGACGTTTTATTACTGATGTGTTTTTTTCTGTACAAACTGTGTGTGCGTATATATTGCCTCTCATCCAACTAGTTTATTTATTCGTTTCTATGGTCTACAAGCTGTAGATCATTTGAGGTGGGCAATATCGTTTTTTGACGTAGTGACTAGTCCAGGTGGTGCAGTCTTCTAAGACCCAGCTGCTTTCCTTTTTGTCCTTCCACTAATCAAGGGTCGATTAGCACGCCAGGCACACGCCTAAACAAATACATACAAAATTAATTTTGACAATGACAGAGAGGAACTTGCTAAAGATCTCTTCAAACCCAACAGTGAGATGAAACAAGTAGTCTCCAGTGGGGGGAAAAAGAACGAAGAGCTCAAGCTGAAGTTTCAGAAATCTGAGAGGTTAAAAAAAAAGAGCTATCTAAGTGGTGGGACGTGGTTACCGTCAAAAAATACCTTGAAAATAAAAAGGTCCCTAGAGGTTTGAGGATACTCACAGTCCCCAATTTTGATGACCGTGACCCGGATATCCCGTCTGAATCGGAGGATAATCTACACAACTCATCATTTATTTTGATGAGGATTCTGATAGCCCATGCTGACAGAAAATGCTCTAAACTACAAGCTGAAATTAAAACTCTAGAAGATGAAATCAGACAGCTTAACTTGACAGAGGCTACCACCAAAGATTACGCAATCCTGAAAGACCAGATTACCAACCACGAGACAATTGTTAAGAACAGGAAGTTGCACAAATTCATGCGAGACGACCGTGAATATGACAATGGCCGTATCTTTATGTTTGCAGCTAAATTTGACAACATACAGGTTCCCAAAAGCAACACACTAACTCCACCTAATACAGGGAGCATCTCAAGTATTAGTGTCAGTTCCGATGCCTCGTCTATCGAGGAAACCAACAGAAGGGATCACAGAAACAAGTGTACAGGGAGCATGTTCCTCAACTTTTTTAGAGAAGGTCCTCCGTTTTAGAATTGGGAACAAAAAACAAAGAGACAAACCAGGAGAGGCGGGAGGAGAAAAAAAACGTAGAAAAAGATCGAGTTCTGACAAGATATCAGAAAAGTCAAATGAACAAACGCTAACTGTATATAATGATGACACTGCGACTATTACGTCTGTAAATACTGTTGATGACAATTTAGTTTTGAATCTGTCAGATTATCCTTTGAATGTGCATGAAATCAATGTATTGAATGAAGGCCTTGGATATTGTCTGGTGTTTACCAGGGTTTGTTCACTGATCTCCACGTTGATCTTTACAAATTTATTAGACATGCTGAGCTTGAATGTCACTTTGCTCTTAACAACTATGAACCTACCAGAACTGTTGTCACTACACCACAAATTGATGTTACTGTGTCACATGTTCAGAATGTGGCCACGCTTCTCTCTTTGGACGCTGATAATGAATCTTCATGTGAACACGTTCTGGAGAGCATGAATATTGTACAAGATTTCACCTGTGATAGTGGTCTCCACAACCGAAGCAAATCCATGCCCCAGGGTGCACACCTCAATAGTCTTGATGTTTTCCACAACCTAGTAACAGAAGAACTATACCGCTTAGAGGATAAGCATAAAACCAGAGCTAAGAGGTACAATGTGGACAACCTCACATCACTTGAGAGGGCACCGATCCAAAATGTACGCACTAATGGTGACATCATAATACGAGAGGCGGACAAAGGGGGCAATGTTGTTATGAATAGGACTGATTATGAGAGTGAGGTAGAAAGACCGTTGAACAACACTGCACTTTACACCAAACTCACTCACAATCCTTGCACAATTGCCACCCTTAGAATCAACACCCAACTGACACATTAGAAGGAGGTGGCTCTCTTATCTGACACAGAAAACAAGTTTAATTCCATCAATAACCCTAGATATCCGTGCATATATCTTCTTCCTAAGACACATAAGGAGATGCCTTTCCACCAGGACGACCAATCATTTTGGGAATTGGCTCCATGACCGTGGCCCTTGCTAAGTTTGTGGATACCTTTCTGCAGCGGTTAGTGACTAACTTACCCTCATACATCAGGGATAGTACGGACCTACTTAACAAATTTGTAGACTTAGAATGGAACAAAACCATGTGGTTTGTCACACTGGATGTAGAATCCTTGTATACCTGCATTAAAAGAGACCTTGGGGAGCGAGCTGTGGATTTCTATCTCTCCACCAGACATGCCAGTCTATATGACCACAACCAGATGTTATTAGAGATGATAGACCTCATCCTGGACAATAACTTCTTTATATTCAACACCACGTGGTATAAACAAGAGCAGGGGACCGCCATGGGATCTAAATTTGCGCCGTCGTATGCCAACCTCTTCATGGGGTGGATGGAGCGCACCCATGCATGGTCCAGAGCGGCCTCAGAATGGACCAAACATATCCAATTCTGGGGCCGCTACATTGATGACATTATCATCATCTGGACAGGCACTGGTCCAGAACTGAAAGAGTACTTCCATTTTTTCAATGATAACACTCTCAATGTCTCCTTTACCCTCGGAATGTCTCAAACCAAGATACACTTCCATGACTTGGAAATATATGTCCAGGGCAACACTATTCACAGTACACTTCACAGGAAGGAAACAGCTGTCAATAGTACTCTACACTACACCAGCTTGCATCCCCCATCCCCCATCCACAAAAAAGGCCATCCCTTTTGGGGAGCTGCTACGAATTCGCAGAAACTGCAGCGAGGAGGCCAACTTTGCCTTACATTCTAGTCTGACTACAGACAGACTCAAAAGAAGAGGCTATGATTCACACACATTTAATGTTGCTGGCAACAGGGTCAAGACCATAAAAAGAGAAGACACTTTAAAAAACACGAATAGGAAACGAGATCAGGAAGCCCGGAGACTCTCCTTTATCACCACCTACTCTACACTAAATCATGAGGTATTCAAATCACTGGACAAACACTGGGCACTGCTTAAAGGGGTACCTGGGGTCAACAACATGATTACTGAAAGACCCTCCATGACCTTCAAAAGAAGCAAGATTATGACAGATGCCCTTTGCCCTAGCTACACCTTACCGAATGCACCACAACTACGTGGCTGGCTAACAAAACCCAAGGGTTTTTACACATGCAGCGTCTGCAACATCTGCCAACTAGGTTGTAATAGGATGACGACGTTCAGTTACAACACCAACGCTCAACACAAGATTCTACAATTTATAATTGTTTGACCAGCTTTGTTATTTATGTTATTATTTGTGGTTGTGGGAAGATCTATGTTGGTAGCTGTTAGACCTGGCACCTTGGCGTGGGTCTCCCTTACATGTTTTGCTGTTGCCTCATTTGTTTTTGCTGGTGTTTGATGCTTTGGGCACTGTGCCACTGCTGTCCAGTGCCACAGTGCAAGTGCTCCCTATTGTAAATTGATGTATGAATCAGTGATTCCATGATTGGTTTGTTTGGATTACCTGTCAGACCCTAGTACAGTGCACCAGGAGTGCCCAGGGCTGGTAATTCAAATACTGCTGATGGGCTTGCAGCACTGGTTGTGCCACCCACAGAAGCAGCCTGTAAAAGTGTGTCTAAGGCTTGCCATTGCAGAGCCTGCATGCAGTCTGGTACTGTCATGCTGACTGGGCAAGTGCACCCACTTGCCAGTCCCTAAACCTTCCCTTTTCCTCTTATCAGACACCCCTATGGTAGGCCCAAGGGCAGGGTGCATTGTAAGTACAAGGTAGAACATGCCCTGGTGTGTGTGGCATGTTCTAATAGTGAATTACAGCCATTTTTGTTTTTCACTATTGCAAGGCTACTTGTTCTCCATAGGCGAGAATGGGCAGTTTGATTTTTACATCTTATAATCCTAAACTGACTCAGGGAACATGGTAGAAATTCAAATTTAGTATGCCTGAACTCAGAATGATAAAATGCATCTTTTAGTGAAGTTGGTTTTAACATTCGGTGTTTGTAAATGCCACTTTTAGAAAGTATTATCAAAAAAGGAGGGGTTTGGCCCAAAGGATTAGAGGGTAGGTATCTCTCTAATAAAGTAAAAATGGGATCAATATCGAGATGTTGGAAAACACAACCGACCTGTGATATTGAAAAGTTTTACTTGGGGCAAATGAATTGAGACACATGACTTCAATAAACTACATCTCCCAGAAGTCATTGCAAATGCAATTAGATCATCCCCTCCTGTGATTGGTCAGAAACGCATCATGTGACACTGATGCACCATCACATGATGTGTCAATCAGCTCGGCGAGCTGTTAGCAATAATGGAGACAAATCCCCACTTGAAACCGCGAGCCTGAAGCTTCATTAGGTGAGCAAAACATAGTTTGCACTTGAATCCAAGTGCTTTCAGCCAAAATCGATTTTTACAAACCCTTACATTTTTTTGCCCCTGCAGCCACGAACTATTTTTAAAGAGAGTGAAGGACCGTCATTTGTTACAACACTTCCTCTGTGGGGCCACGCCTTTGGGCCCCTCTCCCTGAGTGAGTAAATAATTTGTGCTCAGTTGTCACGTTTTAAACTCATTTAAACAGACACCGCGAAACTGCATGTATTATTTCTCTTGCAGAAGTAAAGATCTGCAATTGCTGTCTACTGTTTATAAATCGTCTTGGTCACGCAATATTGAAAACCAGGTAACCCTTTTTTTCCCTCCTTGTCCCCAGACATAGCTATCAGACAAAAGAATTAGACCCCATGAGCTAAATTATTCATAATGTATTTTATTGCAGATTGGCAACCACTGCTTGTTACATATTGCTGATGGTTACATTTAATTGGCATAATGCAGGTATGTGACCACCAACTTGTGCAGATAGAGAAAGAATTAGGGCTTTGGGAAGCGCCATTTTTAATAAAAACTTAAACTCTGTTTTTTCCCCAACCCCCCCCCCCCCTTTTTGTCACAATCAGACTGTTCGTGTGAAAGACTAATCCAGCCCTGATGAGAGTGCGGCAATTGATTTAACCGGCACTCGAAACGCGTCGGCAGACAAAGGAACTCAACTCCTTGGTTAAATATTGCAAATATACCCCCTTGTGTCCCTGATATTTCAGAGGATTTGATTTATTCCAAATATAAGGGTGCTAGTTGTCTAATTCATCAATTTGTATGACAACTTTGTATTTCGGATTGTGTATATAATGATTGTTCTTTGTGACATTTCATTTGGTTGTTTCAATGTTTGATTATTATGAGTTTATTTGTAATTGTATGTCAAAACACATTTTTCACGTTGTTCATTTTCATTGTGTAAGTACTAATGTGGTATTTCGTGTAGTTCATTATGTGTTCTTTTTGTGATCAAAGAAATTAATTAAAAAATTAAAAAATAAACAAAAGGCAGAAATTACTGCTTAGGTAAAAGTATTAATTTTCGTTTATCTTACTTCATATGAATAAGTGTTGAAGTCACTAGAGGTATAGGTAATTTTTTTCTTATGTACTTTTAGAAAGTAGGCATGTTCTTGTCTAACCATTCAAACCTGCCTCTGCTAGGCTGTGTATTCCTTGTCTGGAGTTTGAGTGACAGGGCTGGGGAATTCCAGGAGACAGGCTGAGGCGGCCCAGTGGTGAATAGAGAGATAGGGGGGTGACTGTTGGTGTTTCGTGTCCTTACCTGCGGTCCTGCTGGCAAGTGTCCTGGTGTGTCGCCGCTCCTGGGGTGCTGACGCTGTGGGTCTCCTCTGTCGGTGCCTGCTTCCATCGCGCCTGCGACAGGGGGAGACTACAGCTCACAGGCTGCCTTGCGGCCAACTTCCGCTACCCTTCGCGCCCGGAGGCGCACAAAAGGCCGAGGCTCCCTCGGTGGAGCGGGGGTGACTGTTGGTGTTTCGTGTCCTTACCTGCGGTCCTGCTGGCAAGTGTCCTGGTGTGTCGCCGCTCCTGGGGTGCTGACGCTGTGGGTCTCCTCTGTCGGCGCCTGCTTCCATCGCGCCTGCGACAGGGGGAGACTACAGCTCCCAGGCTGCCTTGCGGCCAACTTCCGCTACCCTTCGCGCCCGGAGGCGCACAAAAGGCCGAGGCTTCCTCTGCGTCGCGGGACGCGCGCGGGCCGTGCCGGGCTAAGCCCGGGCAAAGGGCGGGCCCTCTGTAGCCCTCAGGAGCCGAGGGAGGCCGGGCCGGGCTTACCCCCTTGACTTGTATTTGTTCTGTTCGTGCACGGGTGTTTGTAATAGTGGTTATTTGTATTAGTAGTGTATCGTAATAGTTTTAATGACGCATCCTAGCATTTCTGAACGCCGTTGATAGTGGTTGTTTTATTAATTTTACTATCATGAATAATTCCTCTAAAAGAGGTACCCTTGACGGTTATCTATTGAAAGTTAACTCAGGTTTAGATCGGGAGGCTAGTCTTGCAGAACTAAGGGCTAGGCGCCGCAGCTCTATTGAGCACATTAAAAATATGTCATTGATTATAGCCTCTCCTCTTGAAGTAATCTTTCCAGACAAGAGTGCCTCTCCTCCCCTAGAGTCTTTTCAACTCTTGGGTAATAATGACTCTTCAATTCCTTCCAGTAATCCAATCATGGGTGATTCATTTAATGATTTGTCCTTAACTGCTTTTCCTTCACCCATTGATGTAATCAATGTCCCGGCTGTATCGAATGGGCTCTTAACACAAGTCACCGAGCCGCTATCTCACAATGACATCTTATCTAGGCAACCTACATTGTCAGGTCCATTGCCTAGGAAAAGGAGGAAGATAGATTCTGAGTCATGTAAAAGCAAAAACAAATCCAGTTGTAACTCTACTTTGGCTCATCCTGATAAAGATCTTACTCCCTGCATTGACAATATATCTCTTCCCGGCAGCACCACATCCCGTCCTATACAAGATACAATTGCTGTGGACCTATTGGATAAAATAGACAAACTATTTAAATCTCTTATGCTACCAATTGTCGAGAGTTTAAAGACCATCGAAAGAAGGTTGGAGAAAGTAGAATCTCTAATGGGTAGTAAAAGGGACCTAACTATGAGTTCTGCAAAGTCAACATTAGCGTTTCCTACTGTTTCAGCTTCTGTTATACCTTCTTCCACTCTACCACCATATGAGATAGTTTCTCAGGCTGATACGAGTACAAATAATGAAAGGAATAACTATGCAGGTAGAACCATCAATCCCAAGTCAAATTATCTAAATAAGGACAGGGATTGCCCGGTAGAAAACACTCCAAATCAAGGGGGTCCACTGCCCGATAGAATAAATCATAATTTGGATCCCACGGCTAAGATTCGAGGGCCTCTTTCTATCAATCTACCACCAGAAGCTGTCCCACTTGTAGTTGTGCTCGCGGGGGTTCCCACTTTAAAAGCTGATGCTACAGAAGGATACCAACAATTAAAAAACAAGGTCATTCATTGGCTAGGACAAAATCGCCCTCTTCCTTCGTATATTAACGGGGAAATTTTACACGTAAGGCGTCTACCTTGGTTGGGTAATATACCTAAAAATATAAATGGGGATGTCATCTTAATTAATTTTAGGGACTCTAGAGCTGTTAGCCATATTTTAAACTGGCACACAAATCACAGGAGGTCTTTCATGACCACGTGGGAATTAACCTATTTTTTCCCAAGAACCAGGCCAGTCTTTACCTCTAATTTGGGGGTTTCACCTCGTATCCAACCTACTCCTCCGATCCAGTTGAGAAATCGATATGAGGTTTTAGCAAACCTTGAGGACGTAGATTGACTCAATAACTATAAGGCCATGACAGTGTCTTCTGATGAGCCACTGACTGACTCATTTATTCTTTCCAATGAGTCAAGGAATGTACCACTGGTAGTAGGCGTAGAGCATTGTCCCAACCAACTTATTGCCCCTGATCCTCTAACATCAGTTAATGACCCGGCTAACATTCAGGAACCAACGGGGAATTTATTCTCATGGAATATTGCAGGGTTGACTTCCAAACTGGAATTTGTGGAGTGGATGTGTTTTGTTAATAAATTTGACCTATGCATATTCCAGGAGACTTGGTCATGTGAACCCTGTTTCGCGCAGGGATATTTGAATTATTTTGTCCCTGCGTTAAAAGGACCAAGGGGTAGACCCATGGGGGGGCCTAACAATATGGGTTCGCCAATCTCTAAAGTTGGCCATCAAGGTTGTTGACACCAAAAATCAGGATATCCAACTAATCAGATTGAATTTAGATAAATCGGGAAGTTTGGATATCTATAATGTTTACGTCCGGAGTAAGAGGGGAGGAAGGTCTGAGGTATTAGAAGCCTTGGTCAGTCTTCTCGATATACAATCCACGAATAACAATATTGTCATTGCGGGTGATTTTAATAGAACATTTGAACCCTTAATAAGTGATGACGATTTATTTGGCGATGAGGAGGATCGACAATGGGGTGTTCCTAAATTAGAGCTCCCTCCTGTTGTGCGTTGGTCTGCCGACGTCATCGGCCTAAATGCCCTATGCTATGAAAAGGGATTAAGAGCCCTAAATGGTAGGACTAGTGGAGACAGGAATGGGACAAGTACATTTGACAATGGCCGATATAACAGTAGAATTGATTACGTTTTATGTAGTCTAAAATTATGGCCTTTGATATGTGATATGAAGGTTGTAGGGAGGATCGAGAGTGATCACAACCCCTTGTGCTCAACTCATAAATGGTGGTCTCATATCAACTTGCCCACAGGCTCTTCTGAGTCCGCCCCTCCCCGGATTGTTCCCACCAATGATATGCGGAGATTAAGATGGGAAAAGGTAGCAATTAACCATCAGGCTATTGCTAATATCAATAGCCATGTTGACACAGCAATATCAGCCTTAGAGCACTTCAATACACTTAGCACTGGCTCTGACAAGGTAGAAGGATTACATAATTCCCTTTTCTGTACAATCAAGGAATACTTCCTTAAACCTGTGAAAAATAAAGGCGACAGAGCCCCAAAGCCTGCTAAGTGGTATAATGAAGAGTGTAGGGAAACAGGATTTGCTCTGGGTAAAGCTATTAAGGGGAGGCAAACAGCTTTAATCCAAGTTGCCAGAAAGAATTATAAAAATAGTATACTTAAGGCTAAAAAAGCTTGGGACGAACATCATTGGACCGAGCTAAAGGCAGCTAGTGATAGAAGGGATTCCCGACTATTCTGGCACATTGTTAGATGGGGTAAATCAGGTTTTCCTGAGTCCCCTCATAACAACGTTCCAGAAGCAGAATGGATAACATTTTTTAAAAATCAGTATGCTGCACCAAATAATGCTAACCTGGCCCAGGAAATTAGAGTAGATCTCCCAAAAGTAAACCTCTTTGGTCTTGGTGAAATTATGATGGCCCTTAACACGGTTGCTTGTGGACGTGCCCCCGGTCTTGATGGAGTGCCAGCTGATCTATTTGTAAACGACAAAGAGCGTTGGTGTCAGTATATCCATCATCTTATCAATGCTATTGCTCTGGGTGCAGCAGTTCCAAAATCCTGGCAGGGTGCAGTAATCATCCCTGTGTTTAAGAAGGGTGATCGATCCCTGCCGGGTAATTATAGGCCAATAAGCCTCACAGATACCATTCAAAAGTTTGTGGGACGTGTGATCGTCAATAGGCTCCTGGACTGGGCGGAAGAGACCAATGCCCTCTCGACATTCCAGGCTGGCTTTCGACGATCCACAAGTACGGTGGACCAGGTTTTTCGTTTTACCTTGCTACAATGGAGGACGGTTGTGCTGGGTAAAGGAAGCTTGTATGCGGCCTTTGTCGATCTACGGGCCGCCTTTGACCTTGTCCCCCGATCTAAGTTATGGACGGTCCTCCAGAAGCAGGGTCTTCCTAGTGATTTATTATCCATGATAATGAGGCTTCACGAATCTAATTATGCCAAAATCCAGTGGGGGGATTAGGTTCGGTGACCTCGGACTTCCCTGTTGAGAGGGGAGTCCGGCAGGGTTGCTCGATGGCTCCAGTCCTTTTTACACTATATATTAATGATGTTGTTGCACGCATGACTTCTGCACAAGTGGATGCTCCCTTTTTAGCTGGGATTAAAATCCCCATTTTAATGTTTGCAGATGACACGCTCATCCTATCTAAAACTCCTAGCGGATTGCAGTGTGCTTTGTCTATCTTTGATAAATTTTGTGGCGAGTATGGCCTAGAGATAAACACTGCCAAAACAAAGCTTATGATTTTTAACCCCCATCGCAGCTTTAAATCAAAAATCATTCTAAATGATCGACCGCTAGAGGTAGTGAATACCTTTACTTATTTGGGCATGCATATATCTAGTGAGAAGAGCTGGCGGCATCATATCGACATCGCTACAATTAAACACAGGCAACTGGCTGGTGCTATCTGCACAGAGCATAGAAAATCCTTGACTAAACCTGTAAAACCAGTTTTACAGGTTTACGAAGCAAAAGCTCTAGGATCCGCACTTTATGGCGCCGAGCTGTGGGGTTTTGAGAAGATGGCTGGTCTTCAATCCTCAGAGAACAAATTTCTCAGAGCTATAACAGGCGTCCCCAAAAGTACTCCATTGTTGCCCCTTAAATATGATTTGGGCAGAAGAGCCATCTTAGATTTGGCTCAACTTCGTCCGATTTTGTATTGGCGCAGGCTATGGACGACTCCTGCGCTTTCTCACTATGCTGAAGGTTTTTTAGACATTATAAGAACCGATGTTCATCACAAAATTGGATGGTTAAAATCGCTTAGGATGTCCCTGTCTGAGCTCGGTTTGAGCTCACTCTGGGATGATCCGGTGAGTTCTATTTTCCCATCTAAAAGTACTCTAAAGATCATTTATTGGGAGATGGTCGCCCGCCGGCATTGGAGCAGCTCCAGTGCTGGCTCCATGACCGGAGAGTTCCTAGAGGCCAAGATGTATCCCTGTTTAGAACCATATTGGGACATTATAACAAGGCCCAGAGATAGGAAGCTCCTTTTTCAACTGAGAGCAGGTGCACTTCCCCTCAAATCTCTGACATCCAAGTGGGAAGTGGGATCCTGTGATGGCTGTCCTGTTTGTGGTACTAACAAAGAAACTATCGGACAATTTTTATTTGCTTGCAAACTCTATGCGGCACCAAGGCGTAACTGGCTGTCTCCGATGTGTAAAAATCTAGGAACAACTAGCAGTACCGTTGCTCTGCGCTTCATATGCACCAGTACATTGACTTGGATTTCTGTAGCCACTGCAAAATATTTAGGATGGGCGTGGTCGATTAGACAGAGACTGCTAGTCGTTTGACTATTCTCTTGATTAGGGAGAGACTGCTAGTCTTTTGACTATTCTCTCCTATGTTATTTTTCTGCATTCTATTTCTTGTATTATGTTTTTACATTTATTCTTATTTTTCTTCTTTTCTTGTTTTTTAAACAAACAACATCCATTGTTAATAGAACAGATGTTTTACTTAGGGTTATTATTAAGTCAGAAATCTGCTGAAGTATGTTTTGTATTGATCTCTTGATTGAAATTTAATCTTATTTTAATCTATTGTATGTAATTGATTACTGTAATTGTATTCTGCTTTTATGAATGAAATTCGAATAAAGCATTCTCTGACTGACTGACTGAATAGAGAGATCTGCATCTAAATGGGAGGGAGGAGTTGCACCTGGGACCTGAATAGGGCTGTGCCTTCCCTCCACAATGCTGGCTCCACCTCCTGTGGTGTGTCTGATGTCTCTGCCCTGCACTCTGAAAGGAAAGAAGGAGTCATGTAAACAAAGTGCTCCAGGACTGACCACAACTGGTTTGGACTAGGCTAAGGCCTCTCTGCCTTCAGAGAACAAAGGAAAACTTAGTATAAATAATGGGACCCCAACCCAAGAACTTTAGATCACTTTGGGAAACAAGAAGAAACCTTTGCTGAGGAGTGACACCGGAAGAAACTGAGGAGAGACTATCCCTAAGCTGAAGTGCTGCTTGGGGGATTGGCCTGCAGTGGTTGCCTGACTGCCAAAGAAAGGAGAAAGGACTTTGTGTGCATTTTCATTCAACTTGTGTAAGGATCTCCAAGGCTTGGAAAAGACCTTGCCTCCTGCTGAAGTCTCAGTGATCAACAGACTTCAACCCTCAGCTCCCCAGAGTTCTTTGGAAGTGCCTGCTGCTGTTTTGGGCCTTCTGAGGGACTGCGTGTCGCAAGGAACTGGAAGCTCGACTTACGGAGAAGAAGCGTGTCGCCGTCGCAGCCGCTGCCGTCGCATCACTGAACAAGGGTATTGCCGCTGTAGCTGTCGCATTGCACCGCATCACGAGAAGTGTCCCGCAACATCGAAGAAGCGTGTTGCTGTCGCAGCCGCTGCCGTCGCATCTCTGAACAAGGGTGTCACCGCTGGAGCTGTCGTATTGCACCGCATTACGAGCAGAGTCTCGCAACGAAGAAGAAGCGGGTTGCCGTCGCTGCCGGTGCATCTCTGAACAAGGATGTCGCAGCTGTAGCTGTCGCATTGCAGCGCATCAAGAAAAGCGCCTCGCATCCACGGAGACGTGTGCCGCCACCGGAACTGCTGTCGTCGCATCACTGAACAAGGGTGTCGCCGCTGCAACTGTCGCATCGAGCGGAAGTGTCTCACATCGTTGGAGAAGAGTGTCTCCGTCAAAGCCGCTGTCGTCGCATCACTGGACAATGGTGTCACCGCTTCAGCTGACGCATCGAGTAGAGTCTTCTCGCAACATCGGAGAAGCGTGCTGCATCAGGAATATCTTCACGTCTTTATTTCTTTGCACCAAACTTTCATCGCATCACCATCGTTGCAACACTTTCGTTGCCCTGCGTGTCGCATCTAAAGGTACATTGAACTAAAAGTGTCGCATTTTAAGAACTAAAGAGAACTAAGCTAAAACTAAAATTTTTAAGTAACAGTTTTGTGGATTTTTGTTGTTTAAGGTCTTGTGTTAAATCTATATAAAGAATACTTATTTTTTATATAAAACCTGTGTGGTGTCCATCTGTAGTGTTGTCACTGGATTACTGTATGTGTTCACAAATGCTTTACATACTGCCTCTGAGATAAGCCTGTCTGCTCGTGCCAAACTACCAAGGGGGTGAGCAGGGGTTATTTTAGGAGTGTACCCCCTTACCCTGACTAGAGGCAAGGGTCCCTATTTGTCACAAGTGCATACCTGTGCCAACTAGAGACCCCCAAATCCACCATTGGTGGTCAGTGGTGAGGATTCTGGACTAGCATTTGAGACTCATGTACAGTGATTGGTGAACACTACTAGTGAGTGGAGACCAAAATGCAACCACATACTTTTGGTAGATTTCTTTTGGGGATTTTCTATTTTTGCCAAGTTTAACCATCATGGAGGACACAGCGTCCATCGCCTCTATTGATTTGGAATGGGAAGAGGAGAAACTGGAAAGCTACAAAATAAGGCAGCTGAAGTACTTCTGCAAGAAATTTAATGTTTCCATTATTGGGCTCTCCAGGAAGGAAGAGATCTACAAGGCGCAGAGGGCCTGGGTAGAAGCTAGGAATGCCCCTGAGAATGAGGAAGGAGATGAGAATGCAGATAGGCAGCTGGGTGGGCCATTGGGTCCAGGAGGAAGGCGAGCACCTTCCCCCACAGGTAGCAGTGTTTCTGCCAAGAGTCTGTCTCCAGAGGAGCTGCAGGACAGAGAAAGATGCAGGAGGCATGAGATGGAGCTGACCAAGCTCAAGTTAAACGGGCAGTTGGAATTTGAAATGCAAACGAGGAAGTTAGCAATAGAAGAGAAGAAAATGCAGTTTGAACATAAAAAGGTTTTGAGGGAGTTGGAATTGAAGTCCAAGAGCTTAGAGATTGCTCCCTCTGGTGGCAGCACACCGTCATTGCCTGTTGAATCAAGAGTGTATATTCCCAAAGATCTGGTGAAATAATTTTTTTAAGAATGATGATATTGGGCAATGGTTCAAGGCCTATGAGGTAGCCATGTCTTCCCACAGGGTCCCTGAGAAGGATTGGGGAGCGGGGTTGTGAGGCGGTTCCTTAGTGAGGGGCAGGACACACTGCTAGACTTGCCTTCTGATGTCTATAATTCATATCCCCACATGAAAGATGCATTAATGTCCATGTATGGGTTAACTCCTGAATTGTACAGACAGAGGTTCAGGGGTTGCCAGAAGATAGAGAACAGTACCTGGGGTGAATATGCCACTTCTTTCTGCAGAGCATTGGATGGTAGGGTGAAGGGTAGCAAAGTTGATGATTTTCAGGGGCTCTTTGATTTGATTGCATGGGAGCACTTGTCAAGTAATTGTTTTCCAGAGCTACGCCAGCACCTGATTGATAGTAGGCTGACTAATCCTAGGAAGATTGCTGAGGAGGCGGACCGCTGGGTCAGTACCAGGGTCCACAAGGGTCACGTGGGAGATTCAGTCAAGAGTGGGCAGGGTCCCCAGCGGAAGTGTGGAGGGACAAGGGTAAACAGAGGAAGTTCCAGAGAAGGCCCTAAAGTAATCCCCAAGGGAACCAAGGGAAAGGTTCCCAGCCTCCCCAACAGAAACCACCAGGGGCCCGACAGGTCCACGTGTTCAAGGGGGACCCCTGAACTGCTACAAATGTGGAGACCTGGCTCATAGAGCGAATGATCTCAGGTGCCGTCTGTTTGTGAAGACAGCACCCCCTGGTGCAGCCCCCCGGCAGATGGCTAGTGTAGCCCTGGGTGAGGAGATGGGTGCCCAAGGAGGGTGGGGGCCAGCAGAGATGTCCCTTGTCTCTTTAGGAGACTGTGAGGTGGTCCCTAGGACCCCACTGCCTGATAACACTAAGAAATACAGGCAGTGGGTGACCATCAATGACCATAGGGTGGGGGCTTTTAGAGATACAGGAGCCAGTGTGACAGCTGTCAAGTGTCACCTGGTTTCTCAAGAGCAGGTTGTCCCCAATGCATTCGATCCAGTTGTTACCGTTGACAACACAGAGAGCCACTGCCAGGTGGCTCAGGTTCCCCTTGAGTGGGGGGGGACTCTGGTATTCTTCAGGTAGCTGTGAGGCCCGCCATGCCTGTTGACTGCTTGTTAGGGAACGATCTGGAGAGCTCACCTTAGGCGAAGGTGGAGCGGAGTGCTCATTTGTAAATGTTGGGTCTGCCTGACTGGGCATGTGTCACCACATGATCCATGGCAGCCAGTAGGGGTTCTCAAGAGGACCTGGAGCCTGAGAGGGGGGCCCAGGTACCTGCCTTAGAGAGAGGAGGCAGGGGGCGCGGGAAATCGGCCCCCGAGGTTCCCATGGTCCAGGAGGGAGCAGACCCTGAGGGGGATGCCCTGGAGCCTACAGGGGAACAGGTAGCTGAATTGGGGGACCTGCCTGAGCTGACCCATTGGTAGCAAGAAGGAGGACACTCCAAGGAGGAGTTTTGTGAGGAGCAGAACAAAAGCCCTTCTCTCGTGGGTCTGCGGCAGCAGGCTGCAGATCAGGCAGCAGGTGATCAGTCTGGGTCACATTGGGTCTACTGGGAGAATGGTCTCCTGTATTCTGAGCCTAGGGTTGCTGAGCCTGGGTCGGCCCGTGTGCTGGTGGTATCCCAGCGCTTCAGAGGCTTCCTACTGGGGTTGGCTCACGATGTGCCATTGGCAGGACATTTGGGGCAGGACAAGACCGTTGAGAGGCTTGTCACCCACTTTTATTGGCCCCAAATGTGCAGGAGTTCAGACACTCACTGCAGGACATGTCAGACTTGCCAGGCAAGTGGAAAGAGTGGGAAGAAGCGCAAGGCTACTCTCCAGCCATTCCCTGTAGTCAGCACCCCCTTTGAACGGGTGGGTATTGACATTGTGGGACCACTGGACCCCAAGACAGCCATGGGCAACAGGTTCATCCTGGTCTTGGTGGACCATGCCACCCGGTACCCGGAAGCCATACCTCTGAGGACAGTGACGGCCCCCGTGGTGGAACGAGCACTGATGGGAATATTCCCCATAGTGGGATTCCCTCGCTTGGTAGTGTCTGACCGAGGTACTAACTTAATTTCCAAGTATATGAAGTCCCTGTGGCAGGAGTGTGGGGTAACCTACAAGTTTACCACTCCTTACCACCCCCAAGGAAATGGGTTGGTTGAAAGGTTCAACCGAACCCTAAGGCATGATTATGGGCCTTGAGGAACTTATGAGACGTAAGTGGGACGTCCTCTTACCATGCCTACTCTTTGCTTACTGTGAGGTGCCACAGAAATCTCTAGGGTTCAGCCCCTTTGAGCTTCTCTATGGACACCCAGTGAGAGGACCTCTGAGTTTGGTTAAAGAAGGCTGGGAGCAATCTCCCAGGAAACCTCCTCAGGATGTATATAGCTACATGCTGGCCTTTAGGAACCAAACTAGGCGTTTCAGGCAACTCGAGGCAAATCTGGAAGCCAGCCAGGAGGAGATGAAGCGGTGGTACGACCAGAATGCCACTCTGGTAGAGCTTCAGCCTGGTCAGTCAGTGTGGGTCATGGCCCCAGTGGAGCCCTGCGCGCTCCAGGATAAGTGGATCGGACCATTTGAGGTTGTGGAGCGCAAAAGTCCGGTTACCTACTTGGTGGAATTGCGGTCTCCCAGGAACCCCTTGAGTATCCTGCATGTCAACCGCCTGAAGCCTCACTTGGAGAGGTCTCAAGTGGGTATGCTCTTAGCGACAGATTGTGGAATGGAGGAGGAGACCGAGCCTCTTCCAGACCTCCTGTCGATGACAGAGCAAGATGGGTCAGTGGATGGTGTCAACCTCTCTTCCACCCTGACCCCTGAACAACAGAATGACTGCCGCCAGTTGCTGGGACAGCATTCTGATCTGTTCTCCCTGGTTCCCGGTGTCACTGATTGGTGCATCCATGATGTGGACACTAGGGATAGTACACCTGTGAGGCACAAAACCTACAGGGTGACTGACAGGGTCTCCAAGATGTTTGCGTTAGGGGTGATTGAGTCCTCTAACAGTCCTTGGGCCAGCCCAGTGGTCTTGGTCCCAAAGGCTGCCGCACCGGGTGCCACCCCAGAACTCTGGTTCTGTGTGGACTACCGAGGGCTCAATTCAGTCACCAGGACTGACGCGCACCCCATCCCCGGAGCTGATGAGCTCATAGATCGGCTAGGGGCTGCACGGTACCTCAGCACGTTTGACCTAACGTCTGGGTACTGGCAGATCGCCTTGACTGATGGGGCAAAGGAGAGGTCAGCATTCTCCACACCAGATGGGCACTACCAGTTCCGGGTGATGCCCTTTGGGATGAAGAATGCCCCTGCCACCTTTCAGAGGTTGGTCAACCAGGTGTTGGCTGGACTGGATGAGTTCAGTGCCGCCTACCTGGATGACATCGCAGTGTTCAGCGCCAGTTGGGAAGAACATCTGCGCCACCTCTGGGAAGTGTTGGTGGCGCTGCGGAGGGCAGGCCTCACGATCAAGGCAAGTAATTGCCAGATCGGGCAGGGTTCCTTGGTGTACTTGGGACACCAGGTGGGGAGCGGCCAGGTAGCGTCCCTGCAACCCAAGATTGAAACCATCCTGGCTTGGGAGCCGCCCAAAACCCAGACAGAGGTGAGGGCCTTTTTAGGACTCACGGGTTACTACAGGAGGTTTGTCAAGGGGTATGGCAACATTGTTGCACCCTTGACCGCGCTGACTTCCAGGAAGCACCCTAAGAGAGTGATTTGGACTGACACCTGTCAGAAAGCTTTTGAGGCTCTAAAAACTGCTATGTGCACAGCGCCTGTGCTCTTGGCACCCAACTTCTCCAGAGAGTCCATAGTACAAACAGACGCTTCAGAGCATGGTGTGGGGGCTGTTCTGGCACAGATGAATGAGGAGGGCCTAGATCAACCCGTAGCCTTCATCAGTAGAAGGTTACTTCCAAGGGAACAGAGGTGGAGTGCTATTGAGTGTGAGGCATTTGTTGTGGTCTGGGCACTGAAGAAGCTGAGACCCTACCTGTTTGGGACTCACTTCCGGGTTCAGACAGACCACAGGCCCCTCAGATGGTTGATGCAGATGAGGGGTGAGAATCCAAAACTGTTGAGGTGGTCCATTTCCCTATAGGGGATGGATTTCACGGTGGAACACCGTCCTGGTACAGAACACGCCAACGCTGATGGTCTGTCCAGATTTTTCCGCCTTAGTGATGAGAACTCCCAGGAGGTAGGGTAGTTCTCCCCACATTTCAGCTGGAGGGGACACATGTTAGACCTGGCACCTTGTTGTGGGTCTCCCTTCCATTTTTTGCGGTTGCCTCATGTGTTTTTGCTGGTGTTAGATGCTTTGGGCACTGTGCCACTGCTGTCCAGTGTTACAGTGCAAGTGCTCCCTATTGTAAATTGATGTATGAATCAGTGATTCCATGATCGGTTGGTTTGGGCTACCTGTCAGAACCTAGTACAGTGCACCAGGAGTGCCCAGGGCTGGTAATCCAAATACTGCTGGTGGGCTTGCAGCACTGGTTGTGCCACCCACAGAAGCAGCCTGTAAAAGTCTGTCTAAGGCTTGCCATTGCAGAGCCTGCATGCAGTCTGGTACTGTCATGCTGACTGGGCAAATGCACCCACTTGCCAGTCCCTAAACCTTCCCTTTTCTTCATATCAGACACCCCTATGGTAGGCCCAAGGGTGGGGTGCATTGTAAGTACAAGGTAGAACATCCCCTGGTGTGTGTGGCATGCTCTAATAGTAAATTACAGCCATTTTCGTTTTTCACTATTGCAAGGCTACCTGTTCTCCATAGGCCAGAATGGGCAGTTTGATTATTACATCTTATAATCCTAAACTGACTCAGGGAACATGGTAGAAATTCGAATTTAGTATGCCTGAAGTTGGTTTTAACTTTCTGTGTTTGAAAATGCCACTTTTATAAAGTAGGCATTTTCTTGTCTAACCATTCAAACCTGCCTCTGCCAGGCTGTGTATTCCTTGTGTGGAGTTTGAGTGACAGGGCTGGGGAATTCCAGGAGACAGGCTGAGGCAGTCCAGTGGTGAATAGAGAGATCTGCATCTAGATGGGAGGGAGGAGTTGCACCTGGGACCTGAATAGGGCTGTGCCTTCCCTCCACAATGCTGGCTCCACCTCCTGTGGTGTGTCTGATGTCTCTGCCCTGCACTCTGAAAGGAAAGAAGGAGTCATGTAAACAAAGTGCTCCAGGACTGACCAGAACTTTGGACTAGGCAAAGGCCTCTCTGCCTACAGAGAACAAAGGAAAACTTAGTATAAATATTGGGACCCCAACCCAAGAACTTTAGATCACTTTGGGAAACAAGAAGAAACCTTTGCTGAGGAGTGGAACCGGAAGAAACTGAGGAGAGACTATCCCTAAGCTGAAGTGCTGCTTGGGGGATTGGCCTGCAGTGGGTGCCTGACTGACAAAGAAAGGAGAGAGGACTTTGTGTGCATTTTCATTCAATTTGTGTAAGGACCTCCAAGGGCTTGGAAAAGAGCTTGCCTCCTGCTGAAGTCTCAGGGACAACAGACTTCAACCCCCAGCTCCCCACAGTTCTTTGGAAGTGCCTGATGCTGTTTTGGGCCTTCTGAAGGACTGCGTGTCGCAAGGAGCTGGAAGCGCGACTCACGGAGAAGAAACGTGTTGCCGTCGCAGCCACTGCCGTCGCATCACTGAAGAAGGCTGTCGCCGCTGTAGCTGTCGCATTGCACTGCATCACGAGAAGCGTCCCGGAACACCAAAGAAGTGTGTCGCCGTCGCAGCCGCTGCCGTCGCATCTCTGAACAAGGGTGTCGCCGCTGGAGCTGTCGCATTGCACCGCATCACAAGAAGAGTCTCGCAACGAAGAAGAAGCGTGTCGCAGCCGCTGTTGTCGCATCTCTGAACAAGGAGGTCATCGCTGTTGTTGTCACATTGCACCGCATCAAGAAAAGTGCATCGCATCCACGGAGACGCGTGCCGCCGTCGGAGTTGCTGTCGTCGCATCACTGAACAAGGGTGTCGCCGCTGCAACTGTCGCATCGAGCGGTAGCATCTCGCATCGTTGGAGAACAGTGTCGCCGCCAAAGCCGCTGTCATCGCATCACTGGACAAGGGTGTCGCCGCTGCAGCTGGCGCATCGAGTCAAGTCTTCTCGCAACATCGGAATAGCGTGCCGCATCAGGAAGATCTTCACGTCTTTATTTCTTTGCACCAAACTTTCATCGCATCACCATTGTTGCAACACTTTCGTTGCCCTGCGTGTCGCGTCTAAAGGTACATTGAACTAAGAGTGTCGCATTTTAATAACTAAAGAGAACTAAGCTAAAACTACTATTTTTAAGTAACAGTATTGTGGAGTTTTGTTGTTTAAGGTCTGGTGTTAAATCTATATAAAGAATACTTATTTTTGATATAAAACCTTTATGGTGTCCATCTGTAGTGTTGTCACTGGATTACTGTATGTGTTCACACATGCTTTACACACTGCCTCTGAGATAACCCTGTCTGCTCGTGCCAAGCTACCAAGGGGGTGAGCAGGGGTTATTTTAGGAGTGTACCCCCTTACCCTGACTAGAGGCAAGGGTCCCTATTTGTCACAAGTGCATACCTGTGCCAACTAGAGGCCCCCAATTCTAACAGTAGCACAACCAGACAACTCAAAGTTTGCATTCAGGAACACCGCAGAGCTGTAATTAATGGGAACACATCATATGGCATTGCATCAAATGAATATAAAACGGGTGTGGAAAGGGCTTGTTTCCGCTTTCATGGCATAGACACTGTCTTGAACAACCAGCAAAACGGGGACAGGGCACGTACACTGAGACAACTTGAAGCCAGATGGATTTGTACGTTACACTCTTCAATCCTAGGCCTCAACACAGACAGGGAGAATCATTACTTTCTCTAAGCACTATGTCAAACCTGCCTGTAGACCCTACCTGCCTGTCATACTAACATCATCACATAGTACTCTGTGATGCCATCAATACATGAATGTTCCCTTTTGTCTGAACAAATTAGAGTCTGGATTTGTGCCGCACGGTTCGTGGGACACTTGTACATGAATATAGTTCCGATGTTTGATTCACTTCCTAATCTAACAGACATGTCGTACATTTTTGCCAACCCCACCTCTTCCTTTAGACCAACTAAATTACATGTGGTTATGTGTTGCCTAAACTTCATGGTTGACCTCTTTTCGCCACAATGTTTTACAATTTTGAATGTTTGTCTCACTGTTTGTGTGACTCAATGCCCTTACTGGTGTTCCTACTAACTGTACCTAGGATGCTTGGCACCACCTACACACCTGTCTGCTTAAAATACTGTCATTGGTGGCACTGTAACCTTATTGCCACACATATCTCCATTTGGGTACTGCTTCCTGAATTTCACTTACAGTCACATCAGATGCATAGTATACCCCAACATGCTGTTCTTTTCTGTCCTCTCCCTGTCTCTTGGACTAGTTACAAGAGAACTTCTCTTATTAGTAACGTGATCTCCAAACTTGCTGAGCACTCCCTCTGTTCTTATTCATGTGTGCCCTTGTACTATTGTCCTTTTCCTTTTAGGAAACCTCAAGTAATCAAAGGATCACTTTAGCTGTCTGTTTTCACCTTAAACATAGCATTATACATTTTTCACTTCACCGGGTGCTGGCTCCTTTCGTTACTTTCGGTTTTTGAGTAACAGATGCTACGCGTTGCCATGGTTACCCCTGCTTGTGTTTTCAGGTACCTTAACTTGATTCGTTCTCACTGACGTTAAGGTTACTTGAACCTCCTTTGAACCTTCTTTCATCCGGGAATAACTCGAGTTTACTTTTGCCGCGCGTAGTAACACCCCGGAAGTGAGTATTTACTCCTTTGCCTTGTGCAGTCTAGTTCAGTAAGGGTTGGAGCCCATTCCTGGCATGTGACACGTGTCACTCTGTCATGTGGCATATGCCACAGCTTATGTGACATATGCCACAGATTTTTGACATGGTCTTTCATGATTATCAGTTGATGATTTCCAAAGGACTATCTTTCACTCTTCTAAAATAAATAAAAAAAAATTAAAAAGAAAAACAAAAAAAAAAAGAATTTCCCCAGGTGGGATTTGACCCCTTGTCAAAAAAGTATTCTTTGCCCCTGTTAGCTACCTCTAGACCATCCATTCTGCAATGATTTTCTTTGCCCAAATTCTTTGAGTCATGGAAAAAGGGGGATGTCCTTCTTCTGTTTCCATGCAGTTTTTCCTTTTACATGCCACAAATCTACACTTGATTTTCGTTATTTATAAACAAAGAGCCCTTCCTTCCTCTCACTCCTGCCCTTGGCCCATGCATTTAGTTTTCTTACACAACCATTCCCAAAGTCTCATTCCACAAATTAAGGGATTTTTTTCATAGCAAACCTTGCCCCCCCTTCCACGTGCCACAGAATGTCACACATGTCTGAGATGCACTGGCTTGACTAAAAAGGCCACAAATCTCCCAGACACTGCTAGGGGTGATTACAAAAGGGCATATTTCATTTGGGTAAAATACAAAAAAAAATTAGCAAAGAATATAAAAATTGATTTTCCCCAGCTGGGGTTTGAACCCTTTTTTTTTTTTTTTTTTTCCTCATTTGCCTGCCCCACAATCCCAAAGAGAAAGGCCGATCACTGCTAGGGGTGATTTACAAATTGGCATCTTTCATTTGGATGAAATTGAAAAAAAATAGAAAAGAATATAAAAATCAATTTTCCCCAGCTGGGGTTTGAACCCTTGTCAAAAAGCATTCATAGCCCCTGTCACCTACCACCTACCACTGTACCATCTGTTCTGGGCAGATTTACTTTGCCCAAAGCCTTTGTGTCTTGGAAAAAGGGTGATGTCCTTCTTCTGTTTCCATGCCGTTTTTCTTTTTACATGCCACAAATCTACACTTGATTTTCGTTATTTATAAACAAAGAGCCCTTCCTTCCTCTCACCCTGGCACTTGGCCCATGCAATTAGTTTTCTTACACAACCATTCCTAAAGTCTCATCCCACAAATTAAGGGATTTTTTTCATAGCAAACCTTTCCCCCCTTCCACGTGCCACAGCATGTCACAAATGTCTGACATGCACTGGCTTGACTAAAAAGGACACAAATCTACCAGACACTGCTAGGGGTGATTTACAAAAGGGCATCTTTCATTTGGGTAAAATACAAAAAAAAATAGCAAAAAATATAAAAATAGATTTTCTCCAGCTGGGGTTTGAACTTTTTTTTGTTTTTGTTTTTTTCCTCATTTGCCTGCCCCACAATCCCAAAGAGAAACGCCGATCACCTTGGATGTTGTCTGGAACTTAATATAGTTATCTCCCAGACCCGAACACCGGCGAAAGACGTTCTGCGGGATATTATGGGGGGAGGAGAAAAATAAGAGGGCACACCAATCCCCTCACTACTCCATCTAGACTTAAAAGCCTTTCAGTAGGAACCACCAAGGAACCTTGGAGTATGATGGCATAATCATCGGACCCGGGGAAAAAAAAAAAAAGGAAGTTCCAAAAGGTGAGGTTACGTTGGCCACATGATCTAGCCAGGTCCACCTTAGATGTGTCATATAGGGACGTTAGCCAACCTGCGTGTGATGGTGCCTTCTGGCCAACCCAAAATTTGCAAATCTGCCGTCTGGCCAGCAGAATTGCATAAAACAAGAAACACTTTGCCTGCCCCGTGATGTTGTCGGCCACCCCAAATATTATTAACGGCAATGTAACAGGTATGGATATCTTAAGAATAGAGTCCAAAGTATTCTTTACTTCCTGCCAAAAGGTGTTGATAAGTGGACAATCCATAAACATGTGGACATCGGAGGCTGCAGGGAGATTGCACTTATTGCAGCATTTTCCAATCTGAAATTTAGATAGCCTTTGAGGGGATAGATAGGCTCGATGAACAGTAAACAGGTGGTTCCGCCTCAGCCAAGCCGGCTTAACCACTTTGTACAGGAGAGTGAAAGATCTTATCCATAGGTCCTCACACTGCATACCCATGACCCCTCCCCACTGCTCATCGGGTAGAGTGAAGTCCCCATCCACCTCCTCCTGAATTGCCCAGTACCAAAAGGCTACCTCTTTCCCCCCCTCTTGTCTCTCTACCAACTGTTCTTCCAGGATGCTACTCCTCCCCAAATGTATCCTATTCCTCATCAATTCCCGGGTCCAGCTAACGAGCTGCATATATTTAAATCTCGATAGTGTTGGGCCAACTTTCTCATATAACTCCTCCCAACCTACCAGTGCCCCTCCCACTAGCAGATGTCCCCATCTTACTATCCCTGCCTCCTTTAAGGGAGTTGCGACACTATCCCTCAAGCAGGGAGGGAGCCCCGGGGAGTCCCAGATTGGAGCGAAACTTGAAAAATAGGGCAACCCTACTCTTTCTCTAATCATCTTCCAAGCTTCTGCCAGTGATTGTAGGGTCTTTAACCTCACCTTCTTGAAGAAATTCCGGTCCCCGAATTTAAATAGAAAGCCATCAGGGGGCAGATCCTCCCCAATCAACATAGCCTTGAACATTTTGCCGATTGGTGCACTTGATGGAGATTTCAGCAACATCCTGGAATATGACAGCTGAAACGCCCAGGCATAATATTGTATGTCTGGAAGTGTGAACCCCCCTTTCTCCCTCCTCCTTCTCAACTTTTTCCAGGCCAGTCTGGTTGATTTATAGTTCCACACAAATGAATTTATGTCTTGCTGACACTTTTGAATTTGCTTAGACTCAAAAGCTAGAGGGATAGTATTGAAAATAAATGTATACTTAGGGAGGATGGACATTTTTACTAAGCTAACTTTCCCAAATATTGTCAATGGGAGAGAGGCCCAAGCTTTTAATAGCGCCCAACATTCTCGAAAGACCTGGTCCAGATTAATATGAGCTATGTTACCAATCTCCTGGGTAATCCTGATTCCCAGGTAGCGTATAGATGGAGAGACTACCAACTGCGGGTTATGGATATTCCAAGTCATTACCTCTGTCTTTCCTTCGTTGATTTCATACCCCGAAATCTGCCCAAATTCTTTAGCCCTTTTGATGATAATGGGGAAGGCCTGCACAGGGTCAGTTGTATAAATGAGAATATCATCCGCATAGAGTCCTGTCCGCTTGACCCATCCTCCAAACTCAAAAGAGGGGATGTTGTACTCCTCTCTCAAGATTTGAGCGAACGGTTCAATATACATATTGAACAGGAGGGGAGAAAGCGGGCAGCCCTGCCTGGTACCCCTCATAATCTTAAAATGCTCAGTGAGAGCTCCATTAACCAGGAGTCTAGCCCTTGGATCCTTATAAAGGAGCGAGATAGCTCGACAGAAATTATCCCCGAATTAAACCTTTTCAATACAGCGGCCAGATAGGGCCAATTAACCCTATCGAATGCTTTGGTAGCATCCAGGGTAAAAATGGCCAGAGGAAGAGAGAACGTAGCAGCGATGTCTATAGCTCCAACCAGATCGTGGGTGAGATCTGCCAACTGTCGCCCCCTTATAAAACCTTTCTGATCCTGGTGAATTATCGAATCAATCTCACTCCCCAACCTTCCTGAAAGGATGGCCGCAAAGATTTTGTGGTCGTTATTGAGGAGTGAGATTGGTCTGTAGGACCCACAGTCAGCTGGGTCCTTACCGGGTTTGGGGATCAGCACAATTGTTGCCTCATTCCACGATTCTGGCGGGGCCATGCCTTCAAAAAATATGGCATTAAAGAGGGCAGTCAGAGATGGAACTATAGCTGGACCTAGTGCACCATACACCTCCCCTGGTAGGCCATCCGGGCCTGCCGCCTTCCCTCGCTTCAGTTGTTTAATAGCGTTAATAACTTCAACCTCTGATATTTTAGTCTCCAAATGGTCGCGTTGTTCTAACGAAAGGGTGGGGAGATGAGCCTTGTCCAGCCATGCCTCCCTAGCCATTGGATCGTCCACAATGTCCTCCTTATAGATGTTTTGGAAGATCTCCAGAAAGGCGATCCCTATTTCTGAGGTGGAGGATCTGGCCTTAGCTCCCCCTTCCAGTTTTATTTCCTTAATATATTTTTTGGCCTGATCTGCTTTTATTTTCCAAGCCAAAATTTTACCTGCCGCCTCTCCATATTCAAAATGTGACAACTTACTTGCCTCCCATCTCTTGGCCACCCTTTCCTGAAGTAAGCATTCAAGGTCTGTCTTCAAAGCTACCCGCTTCTCCTGCTCCTCTACCGAAACTGAGCCACCATTCTGCTCTGCCTGCCTAAGTTCCTGCTCTATGTTGGTTATTGCAGTTCTGTAAGCCTTGCATCTATATGAGGCTCTATTTGTTATGCAGCCTCTTAGGAAGGCTTTTAGTGCTTCCCATACGATGACTATCGAGGCCGAGTTTAGATTAATTTTCAGAAATGAGCTTACCTCAGAGACAAGGAAGCAGGTTTCTTCCTCCTCAAGCAGGATCGTCCGGTCAAAAGACCAAGAGGTATGCCTGGTCTGCTGGTGATGTAATAGAGTAAAAGAGATGGCCGAGTGGTCAGACAGATGAGAGGGGATATATGTTATCTCCTTCAGATCATCTTTGAGCTTATGACTAAAAAAAGCATAGTCAATTCTTGACTTGTGTTTATACTTAGAGTTGTGGAAAGAGACCCCTAGTATATTACCTGATCTCTGCCTCCATTCATCTACCAACCCCAGATTCGACATTATTGCTATGAGTGTTTGCCTGGATTTGGAATTAGTTTTCTTACACAACCATTCCTAAAGTCTCATTCCACAAATTAAGGGATTTCTTTCATAGCAAACCCTGCCCCCTTCCACGTGCCACAGCATGTCACAAATGTCTGACATGCACTGGCTTGACTAAAAAGGACACAAATCTCACAGACACTGCTAGGGGTGATTTACAAAAGGGCATCTTTCATTTGGGTAAAATAGAAAAAAAATAGAAAAGAATATAAAAATCGATATTCCCCAGCTGGGCTTTGAACCCTTGTCAAAAAGCATTCATAGCCCCTGTTACCTACCACTATACTATATGCTCTGCATGACTTTTCATTGCCCAAAGCCTTTGTGACAAGGAAAAATTGGTATGTCCTTCTTCTGTTTCCATGCAGTTTTTTTTTTTACATGTCACAAATCTACACTTGAATTTTGTTATATATAAACAAAGAGCCCTTCCTTTCTCTCACTCTGGCACTTGGCCCATGCATTTCTTTTACAACCATTCTCAAATTCTCATTCCACAAATTAAGGGATTTCTTTCATAGCAAACCTTGCCCCCTTCCACATGCCACAGCATGCCATAATTGTCTGACATGCACTCGCTTGACTATAAAGACAACAAATCTCCCAGACACTGCTAGGGGTGATTTACAAAAGGGCATCTTTCATTTGAGTAAAATAGAAAAAATGGAAAAGAATATAAAAATTGAATTTCCTTAGAGGGGTGTGGCTTGGCGCCAATGTAGTGAACAGCTCAGCGCGCAAGCTCCTGTCAGCCAGCCGCCATCGAATGCCATCCTGACCCCCTGAACGGGACAGATTCTGCAGCGCGCCCTCATAATCATACAGAGGGTGAGGTACGTCTTGGAGACGGAGAAACCCGTCCCAAAGACCAAAAACAGGGGAATAACAAAAATTGACCATAGCCGGAAGGTGAGCCTAGATGGCTGCGCCCATGACGATGTTGCGGAGCAGAGAGGGAAACCCAGCCGACAGCACTGACCAAGGAGAGGTAGGCCCAGAGAAGCCAGGTGAGAGCGGCAGAGACAAGGGATCAGGACCGCGCTGCAGAGGGGCCTGAGCATCCTGGAGACTGGGGGGCCCGAAGATTTTATGGGAGTGAGCCCCTGCAGGAATCCTAGAAGCGCACCCAGGGCCCCAGCAGAGGCAACTGGCAATGAGAGTCCAGAGAAACGGCAGGCCTCCCAAGTAAGCGGCGAGCAGCATCTTAGGCATTGAGACCTGGGGAGAAGGGCAGACGATCAGCCACACCAACAAGGAGGCCTACTATAGCGGAGTGGGCCTAGCGGCGTTTATGAGGTCGGTGAGCGGACCTAGGGCTCGCCTATGCCAGGGACTAAATATGCAAAACAGGGGCGAGAGCCCCCAGGGCACGCGACCTCAGGGATTACGCCGGTAGAATGCAGAGCCCCGCAGGTGGAGAAGAAGGGTGAAGCAAGTGAAGCGGGCAAGCTAACTAGAGTGCGGCCTGAGAGCTTGAGGTGGTGCAAGCAATAACCTGAACAGTGCATAATGGTGCATAAGGCCAGAACATGGCGTAATCCGGAGACCCTTGGCAGACATTGAGGAGAGTGGACTCAGGCCCGCACTGAGACTATAAAGTGCACTGGAAAGGCCTGGTGAAGAGTGGCGGGAACATTAGGCAGAAACAGATGCGACTAGACTAACTGCGAGTTGGACTACATAACAGAACGTAGAGCGCTCACCAGAAGAAGAGAACCCACGTGCAATGAGGACTACCTGGAGCGTTCTATGAGCACACGCTGCACCAGAAGCGCCACAGATCAAGAGGACACGATGGGGAAGATTCCCCCAAAAAAGTACAGATAAGAGGTCCCAACCGAAAAATCGATGGAGGAGAGGGGGAAGACCCAACCACAGGCGGAGCGCTCTGGAGATCCTATGCTGCAGGACATTCTACAGGCCATCACCTCCTCTAGCAAGCGCCTGGAAACTAAAATCGACTTGCTGGGTCTAGATTTGGGCCTGCTCAGAGAAGATCACAAAACATTGGCAGACCGCGTTAAGACAAACGAGGGCCAGTTATCCGAGACTCTGTCGGACATAGTCATAATGAAGCAACGATTAGCGGCGCTTGCACATTGAAATTCCAAGCCGAAGACTCAGAAAATACATCGCGAGGAAGCTACCTTAGAAACATAGGTCTACCGGAAAAAATAGAAGACCTCAACATGATAGACTACCAGGAAAAATGGCTGCGAGAGGGAGTAGCGCCAGACGGCCTATCGAGCTTCTTCGCCCTGGAGAGGGCGCATCGAGTCCCTGCGAAACCACCTGTACCAGGAGCGCTGCCGCGGGTGGTGATAGCGCAGCTCCTCCATTACAGGGACAGGGACCACATCCTTGCCCAGGCACGCCTCAAAGGGGACATAGCGGTGGGTAATTCAATGGTGTGACTCTTCCCAGATTTTTACCGGGAGGTACAAAGACAGAGAGGCTCCTACCGGGACATGAAACAGAGGTTGCAGCAACTGAACTACAAATATGTAACGCAATGCCGGGCCACATTAGGAGTAACCACGGAGAATGGCACGGAGTTCTTCAAAACCTCGCAGGAGACATCAGACTGGCTGGAGAACACGAAGGGATGGCACCGCTATGGGATCCGGATAGGAGAAGAAGAGAGAACAGCATCCGAGACCGGCGAGCCTTGAGAGAGACTCTAGCCCCCACGCAAGAAGAGGCACAGCTTGCCGAAACGCGATCCACGTGGTGGCATTGATCAGTGGTACAGGGAGAAGCCCAGCACCCCCTAGGAGCAGCGAGACTGCAGCAGATTCTGGCTCAGAGCAAGGGTCCAGTGACTCAGAGGCACAGAGTGTGGCCCTCTCAGACATAATTCCGCAGACGGCGGACGATATCACCTAGATGAAGAGGGCTGAGACCCACTACGAGCAGGTCTGGAATAACACTGGACGCATATGACCCAACAATGAGGTACTGGGGTTGATGGAGGGGGAGCACTCTGGGGGTTCCTTTGGGACCATTGAACTGAAGGGGGGCTGCAGAGACTGGGAGAGCGGCGGACGAGCAGCCTTCACCCTTTGCAATTGACTGATAGAACTGCAAGCAGTCACTTGCGGACTTATAACCTTAGTTTGGATGGGGGGTGTTTTCCTGCTTATCCTGGGGAGTGGGATTTGGGGGAAATGTTTAAAGTTAATATGGGGTGGACACCTTGAGTTGCAGCACACAAAGTGCTATATGGGATCGAGTGGAGAGAGGAGGCAGATGATGGTGCATAGGGAAGGTGGCTGGCCAAGAATCGTAACACCATCCAATGGCTGATGCACAAAAGTACAAATGCGTGACTTGGAATGTTAGAGGTATGCACACAATGATGAAACGCCATAAGGTCCTCCTATACATTAGAAGGCGGGGAGCCCAGATAGCCCTATTACAAGAGACACACTTAACACAGAAAGAGGGACAAGCCTTACAGAGGCGGTGGTGGGGCCAGCTCTTTTATAATACCTACTCGGATAGGGATCCAAGCAAGGGTCCCATTCCAATCGACGGACTCGCTGATAGACCCAGAGGGCTACTTCGTAGCCATAGAAGGGCGATTAATGGACCGAGAAATAAGTATAATTAGCATATACGCCCCAATGCGGAACAACCAACCTTCTTCGCGAGACTGAATCACAGCCTGATGCAATATCTGACGGGCAATACCCTAGTAGGGGGCGACTTTAATAGTGTGGACAACATGCTCCTGGATAGATCTCACCCTCCACTGTGAAATTCCCAAGCAGTGCGCATCTCGCATGCGTTCACCACCTGGAGACAGAGTTGGGGACGGATAGATGCCTGGAGGACCTTTCACCCCCAAGATAGAGACTACTCCTATTTCTCTGCGGTGCATGAGGCACATGCGCGACTAGACACTTGCTTATGTGCAGCAGAAATCCAACGCCATGTTGTTGCTGCGGAATAACTTGCATGCCCGATATCAGACCACAGCCCAATGGTCCTGTCCCTGAGATGGAGGCAGCCTGTATCAACGATCCCCACATGGAGGCTCCGCCCGGACACCCTGGAAGACCAGGTCTTCTGAGAAGAGATTAGGGGGGAGATAGCGCACTACTTTGAGGCAAATACGGGGATGACCTCTTTGCCGAATGCAGAGTGGGGCGCTTTTAAGGTGGTCCTGGGGGGCCAATGTATAAGGAGTAGCACCGGGGTTAGACGCGTCATCCTGGGAGAAGTAGAGGGCGCAGAGACAACCCTTAGGGGACTGGAATGTAGAAGACCAGAACACCCTGAGCTTCAGCAAGCAGTTTTAGAGGCCAAGGAGAAGGTGGCAAGACAGAGAGACTTAGATGCTTCTACTATAAGAACTATCTAGAGAGCACCCACACAGAGCAGGACAAATCGGGATCACTCCTGGCGTGGTTGCCAAACCCGGTGAACAGGAGCCTGCCGCTGGTGGAAATAGAGGATGAGGAAGGGATCAGGCACTATACGCAGGCGGAGATTAATGAGGTCTTCACCCACTACTATATAAAGCTATACAGAAGGTCGCAAGAAGGTGAACATGCGTAAGCAAGCGAATACCTCGCAGGCCTGCAGATGACGAGGCTGAACCCTGAGGAGGCAGAAGAGCTAGGAGCAGACATTACACAGCAGGAGGTACGAGCCACCATCAAGGGCATGGCAAGGAATAAGACCCTGGGCACAGATGGCCTACAGGCGGAATTCTATGCAACCTATGTGGAGGAGCTGGCCCCCCGACTGGTCACAGGGTACCAGGATGCTCGGGAAGCAGGCATACTGCCGGAGAGCACTAGGGAGGCCCTCATTTTTCCCGTGCCTAAGCCGGGGAAAGAGCCACACAACTATACAGCCTATAGACCTTTATCCATGCTAAACATGGATTACAAAATCTTAAGCAAGGTCTTGGCGATGCTCTTTATCCCCCACATGCCCGAATTAGTCCACGCAGACCAAGCAGGGTTTATCCCGGGGTGGAATACGGCCATAAATATCAGACGACTCCTAGCTGTCATGGGCTCCAACGAGTACGACAGGCAGGAAGCGGCGGTGCTCGCGGTAGACATAGAGAAGGCCTTTGATTGCCTTGAGTGGCCCCAACTCTGCGAAGTACTGACCAATATGGGACTGGGAGGAGGCTTTCTGGCATGGGTGCGACAACTGTACACATCCCCCACAGCCCAGGTGCGCACAGGGAGGACCTTCTCGCCCAGACGGGGTGGAGAGGGGTATGAGGCAGGGATGCCCCTGGAGTGCTGTGCAAGGAGTGGGCAGGACTATAACGGCCTGGGGACAGGAGCGGTACAACATTCCATAGCCCTGTACGCAGACAACCTCTTGCTGTTTCTCAGTGACACAGCAGGTGAATTGAGAGGGGCGCGGGGCATGCTAGCCAGGTTCGGTACCATATCTGGCCTCAAAGTTAACTGGCGGAAATCCAGCTTATATCCTATGATGCCCAATGCCCTTCCGCCACTTCTCACTGAACTAGAGAATTTGAAATGGGAACCCAGCTGCCTGAGGTACCTTGGAGTCAAAATATATCACGGCTCAGCAGAGTTACTAGAGGGTAATGTGGGTAGAGCGATAAGATCAGTGAAATCTGCGCTGAAATTCTGGGGAAAGCTGCCGTTATCTGTACCTGGATGGGTAGCAATCTTAAAGATGGTAGCACTCCTGTGACTATTGTATTACTTCGGGGATCTCCCGGTGTGGATCCCAAGAGCAACTTTCAAAGACCTTGATTCACTGATCACGTCATTTATCTGGGGAGCGGGACGCAGAAGAGTACCGTTGACCTCCTTACAGTGCTCCACAGCGGAGGGCGGCCTAGCTGTCCCTGCCTGATATTATATAGGTGCCCAGTTGTGCTGGCTGATCCAATGGCTGTTGGCGGAACGTACTCTGGAGAGGGAACGGTACCCGGCTGTACCGGATGCCACAGCCCTAGCGATGATCCTGCTTCGGGTGCGACAGAACGCATAAGAAGACACAATGGAAACCGGGGTGGTGGTGCGCTGCTGGGCTAGATACCTGAGTCAGGTAGGCGCCAAGATTCCCTACTCCCCGGGCCTACTCATCACAGGACTAAGCTGTCTGCCACAGGGAGAGCACTGGACGGGGTTGGGGGACTGGAAAGGGGCAGGCCTGAAAGTGATGGGGGACATATACCAAGATTCTACACTGCTCCCATTTTAAGTATTACAAGCAGCATATGTCTTACCGGGAGGCCACTTTCTGAAGCATGAGGCCCTTACCAGAAGAATTAGAAAACACCGGGGAGTGGGAGGCATGGAGCCGCGAGCAGTAGCCGGATGTAGATATTTTGCGCTATCAGCGGGGAGGCTCAAGACAGTCTACTGCCTCTACAAGGCAATGAGGCAAGACATGCAAAGGCCGCTAGAGCGCTTGCGATTACACTGGGAAGAAGACCGGGGAAGCAGATCCTAGAGGTGGTGTGTGACAAGATCCTAGAGCGCACCCCGCAAGATTTAAATTAATCAATTTTTACATGCTGCATAGAGTGTACCTCACCCCATCCCGCATTAGGAGATATTTTGGGACGGAGACAGCTGCATGCCCAAGATGTGGAGAGAGGGAGGCACATATAATTAATATGTTTTGGAGCTGCCACACACTACAATCCTTTTGGGAGGAGATAAGGCAAGTGGTGGGTGATCTCATTGTCAAAGAGCTCTCACAAGCTCCAGCGCACTTCCTGCTGGGATGGTTCCCACATACGGCCAAAAACAAGGCGTCTGGAAAGTTTCAAGACCTGTCCTATGTTCTGGCCAAAAGAGAGATAGCTAGGAATTGGAAGGCACTGGGGGGGGGGGGGGGGTGAGGATTGCTTCCTGGGAAAAAGAACACGAAAAGTGGGCGGAAGCAGAAGGTAGACTACTGCTCTTGGAGGCCAGTCGAGTGATAGGTAAAATTGATAGGGCTAGGGCGTGGGAAAACCTAGTGAGTGAACTGACGGCAGATAGACAGGATAATAGTGGGAAGGGCTCCTGTCAGCTGGCGACACCTGAACGGGAACGAGAGAGAGGTGAGCATCCGGAACAGGGACAATAGGCACCACATCACACTGAAACTAAAAGACTAACTCACGATAACCCAACAATACCTAGGGATTACATTATGACCACTTCAGCACAACTCAAGGGGGGACTGTTATGGTAATAGGGGTGTTAAATTAAATACACCAGAGAGTAATAATCTTGCGTAAAGTATACTGGATATGATATGAATAATGTTTATGTATGTCAATGATGTCTTAAAAACTCAATAAAATCTGGTTGTAAAAACAAAATTGAATTTCCCCAGGTGGGGTTTGAACCCTTGTCAAAAAGCACTCATAGCCCTTGTTAGCTACCACTGTACCAACTATTCTACGTGCAGTTACTGTGCCCAAAGCTTTTGTGTCATGGAAAAAGGGTGGCTGTCATTAATCCATTTTCAGGTTGTGTTGCTTTTACATTCCACAAATCTACACTTGATTTTCGTTATTTATAAACAAAGACCCCTTCCCTTCTCTCATTCTGGCACTTGGCCCATGCATTTATTTTTCTTACACAACCATTCCCAAAGTCTCATTCCACAAATTAAGGGATTTCTTTCATAGCAAACCTTGCCCCCCTTCCACGTGCCACAGCATGTCTCAAATGTCTGACATGCACTGGTTTAACTAAAAAGGCCACAGATCTCACAGACACTGATAGGGGTGAATTACATAGTGACATTTTTCATTTGGGTAAAATAGAAAAAAATGGAAAACAATATAAAAATCGAATTTTCCCAGCTGGGGTTTGAACATTTGTTGAAAAGCTCTCATACTCACTAAAAGGTACCACTGTACCATCTATTGTCCTAAAAGAATGTTTTGGCCCAAAGCCATTTTGTCATGGAAGGAGTGTTGCCATCCCTCTTCTATTTCTAAGTCATTTTGTTTTTACATGCCACAAATTCTATGTCATGACCGGAGGCTCTGATTATGCTTCTCATTTCTTTACTACTAATTTCAGCAGCCATTCATAATAAAGTAAAACACAAACTACATAACCCATGTTTCCCTGTACCTCCCATGTCACATGCTCCAATTATATATGAGCTACCCATATAACTGTACACGTCACCATTGTGTGTCCTCTTTCTTTGCTGCTTCACAGCCAGATAAGTGCAGTTTAATTATTTATGCTTGTACTGCCATAATTATAGATATCTCATATCTCTATTGCGTAGAATATTTCTTTTCTATATGCTTGTTATGCCGTAATTATAGGTATTTCATACATCTATTTGCTGTGAATGTCATGCTTTCTACGTGTTGCGGTTCTATGAGGGCAGGAGTGGTAAGGTTACCAATCACCCACTGCGTGCGCTACAGCGCTGGGACTCTGCCTTCATTTTTTGAACACTTACGGCGGTCGGACTCCGATGCTGCTTGCTGCCTCAGTGAAGCGGGGAGAGGACAGCGCACGTCTCGCTGATGTGCGCAGCATCTTTTACTTGTGAACAAGGACCACACAACACGCATGTGCAGAAATCGAATGCGATGCTCAGGGATATTGATCAGAGCGTTTGCTGGCTTTTTCTACATATAACGTGACCCGGCTCTGTATGTGGTGGCAGGGGTGAATGCTCCCCCTGAGCCCTTTCTCACAAGTGTGTGCAGGGCTATATACATTTGCATAGGCTCTGAATAGAGTGGGTTTTTTGGTGCAGGCAGCTCCCTCCACATTTAAAGTAAGGCACAATCCTTGGCCTGGCAGGGTTTTTCCACTCCCCCCTTACTCTCCCAACTCCCAGTAAATTGTGTGTGCATGCAGAGAGAATTGCACAATGGGAGCCCTATATGGTGGCGGCAATCAACTACCATAAAGAAGGTGATGAACAGCTAGAGCTGGATTTTGTGGATGCACTGGACTGCAGTGTACAGCGATCTGTGATTAAGCCCCTGGTATGGGCACTAGGTCCCTTCACGGGGCAGCTGTGTGAGTTTGCATGCCAACAAGGCTGACAACCCCAACTTCCTCCGGCCAACAATGAGGTGGGCCCATCAAAAAACAACAAAGTCAAGAGTAAATCACAGCCAAAGGTACACGGAGAGGCTTTTGAAAAGCTAAGGGGCAAGAGACAGACTGAACACTATTATAGCGCCAACCCACAGGGAGAGTCCTCTCAGTCTCACAGCTCACAGTATGCAGAGGCCCTAGACTCAGACTGCTCTTCCCACACTGAGGACAGTGATGAGGGTGAGAAGACAAGACCCAGTAAGAGGAAATGGTCTCCAGTCCATACCCCTCGGGTGCTCCAATTCGAGCCGAAGTAATTCACCCCAGGGAGTCAATTTATTTAATTTTATTTATTTATGAAGTTTTATATAGCGCGAACAGTATCCTGAAGGATATCTGAGCGCTTTACAAGAAGGATGGAAGGAGGGTAATACATACAATATTGGCCTTAAGTAGGAATAAAAGCAAAATAAATCAAATAATTACAAGGAGAATAGGTCAAAGTAGCATAATACAGTAAGCAGGTACATAGCGGACTAAACGGGGGGCACACTATGAGATTAAGAAGAGCATCATCCAAAGATGGTCCAATGGTTGTAGGATCAATTACCTAGTGCAGGTGACCCTAACCCAATTAAGGTAGGAATGTGTTCATTAAGAATCTTTTGACTTCCCATTTGAAAGCAACCGTTAGGGAGATTCTGCATGTTTCCGGTGGCAGAGAGTTCCATATCTTTGGGGCGGCACCGGAGAAGGCTCGCAGGCAAGTTCTCTTTTCCCTAAAGATTTGAGGTTTCATGAGGAAAGTGTTAGTGCATCTTGAGGTTCTCCCCCGCAGGATAATTCAAGTTTTTGCGCTAGGTACCTGGGAGTTTTGAAGTGTAGTGCTTGGTGCGCCAGAGCGGCAATCTTGAACTGGATTCAAGCTTCGTAGGGCTACCACTTCAGAGATTTTAGGACTGGGGATATGTGCACCTTTCATTTGATACCAGTAACTAGTCTGGCCGCAACATTCAGTGATGCCCTTGGTGGAGCCATGGTGTATTTGGGAAGGCCACAGAGCATAGCACTGCCATAGTCTGATTTCGGTAAGACGAGCGTTTGAACCACCTGCTTGAAATCCGTTTGTGGAAGGAATGGTTTGATATCTCTAAGTGTCCTCATCAAGTGATTTGTTCCTCTACGCATGTTGATTATTCATGTTCAGGTGCTTGCCCAGGGTGACTCTGAGAGATTTGGCTGAGTCTATAATGAGGGGGGTGCAGTTGAAAGCCGTGAGGTGATTCATCCAAAGGTCTAGTTTGGGGATGTGATTCGGAGGAGAGATGCGAAGGAATTCAGTTTTTGAGATGTTGAGTAGGAGATGGTTCTCAGTTAACCAATTTTGAGTAGACGATAGGGTAGAGTCGAGTGAGATTATGTTATCCGGGGGGGGGGAGATTTTCAAATAGAGTTGTGAATCGTCCGCATACATATATAAGAAAATGTTCATGAAATTTAGTGAGTTTGCTAATGGTTCCAGGAAAAGGTTGAAGAGTATAAGAGATAGGGAGGACCCTTGGGGTACACCCATGAGAACTGGGGAGGTCTGGGAGAGAGAGTGGTTTGCCTTAACTCTTTCTGATCTATGGTGGAGGAAGGACGAGAACCATTGTAATGCCCTACCAGAGAAGCCCATCCTGTTCTTCAGAATGGATAGGAAGTTGTCGTGATTGACCGTGTCGAATGCGGACTAAAGGTCTAGGAGGATTAGGAGGCAGGATTCATTTTGGTCAAGCATTTTTAAAATGTCATCCATAACGTGAGTGAGAGCCGATTCAGTGCTGTGCCCCTTCCAAAAGCCAGATTGATGCTGGTTCAGGAGTTTGAAATTCTCAATGTGAGCACAAAGTTGGGATTGTACGCATTTTTCTTGGGAGTTTGGCTAGGGTGGGGATGTTGGAGATAGGGCGGAAGTTATTGAGGTCAGCTTTATCTGCGTTAGTTTTTTTTGTTGTATCGTTGATACCTGAGCTGCTTTTAGAAAATCTGGGCTCATGCTTTGTGACAGTGAAGCATTTGCAATCCTTGTCCAGGTAGGGATGAGAACTTTCTTGATTTCTTTGAAGAGGGCCGGGAGCCGCTAAAATGGTTAGAAGGGTTGATATTCTGAAGAATCTTGTTGATGTCTTTTTCACTGAAAGGGGTAAAGGTGCCCCATGATGCATTGTTCTTGATGATCAGACTGATAGGTTTGCGGTTTTCTAAAAGGTCAAGGGGTGGAACAGACCCGGAGGATGGCAGAAGCTCCTTCTTGGAGGTGAGTTCAATGTTTTTAAGCCTTGATTTCTCAGTGAAGAAAGCAGCCAGTTTGTCGCATGAGGGTGGGCTGCCTCCGGTAGGGTGGGTTCCCCCTCCAGGGGTTGCGGAATACCTTCATACCCATCTATGGCAGAGCTTTGATAAAGAGGTACGTGCATGCCTCCACGTGGAGTGCCCCCGCCCAGACCTGGCGGGTAAGGTTGCAGACACACCAGAGGTAGATCCTATCATGGTCCCTTTTATGAAAAAATACGCAAGGGATCTGAAAAAGGGCCAGGATCGCTCATGTCGGATGTGCCAAGATAAACTACTTGACCTGACAGGAATCTTGACTAAGATCTTAGACTTAGCATACTAAGCCAAAGAGTCCAACTTCCCAGTAAGTACTGACGATCTGATTGGATGGGCTCAGTGAGCAGTCTGCATGTTAGGAAACACCAACTGCACCATGTCTACGGAGTGCCAGAGATCTATCCTGATGAGAATAGATCCTAAACTGAATGATCTATCCAATTCGTAAGCCAGCCCAATGGCCGACAGCCTATTATTCAGGGGCTCCTCTGTTAAGGAACTGTCTAGATTTTGTGCCACCTACTCGACTATATACAAGGTCCAAATGTCGCTAAAAAGAGTATTCTGGAGAGGCCTTTTTGTCAGGGCCGGATGCCATGGAGGGTGCGCCAGGCTGTGGAACCCACCAAAGCTCTCAACAAAGCTACTATGCCTACGGCAAAGGTGGTTGGTATGGAGACCAACCAGATCCCACATTCTATCCCACTCAACCCAGAGGTGGCCACCCCAGATTCTGCCACAGATCCAGACACAGACAATAGAATGCATTTCAGGACACAAGATATACTGGTATGAGTTATTCACTTCTCGGAAGTGATATTGGTAGGAAGAGTGTCGCTATTCACCACAATTGTAAATGCATATCCATGGACCCATGTGTACTGGAGACCAATCAGGGCTTCAAACTGGAATTTTACGAATTTCCAACTCAGTTTGGCCCCCCAAGACAAATGTATTTTTTCCAAACACAACAAGTTTTTATATTCAAACTCTCCTAGACAAAGGGGCAATATGCCTGACAACTCCACACCCCAAAGGGTTCATGAGACCCATCTTTTTGTTCGAAAATAAGGGCAGAGGTCACTACTAGTCCTAAACCTCAAAGATTTCAATGTCTGGATAATGTACAGACATTTCAAAATGGAAGAAATTCTCTTGCTAAGAGATATTCTACATTAATGCGACAGGATGGTCCGTCTCATCCTGGAGGATGCCTACCTCTCTTTCCCCATATTCCCACCTCACAGATGGTTTCTACAGTTCATATGACGAGGACAGTGTATGGAATTCAAATCCCTTCCATTCGGTCTCTCATAGGCCTGTGGTGTTTCACTAAATTGATGAGACCAGTCGTAGACGCACTGAGGGCTTGAGGAGTATGTCTGATTGACTAGACAACCTCCTGTTGATGGCCCAGGACCTTCAGACACTCAGGACTCATCTATCATGGACTATACAACTTCTTCAGAGGCTGGGATTCCTGATCAACTCCCAGAAGTCATTTCTATCGCCAGTCCAGCAAATGGCATTTCTGGGTTTCCAGATACAATCAGCCCGAACACAATTGCTCCTTCCAACCCAAAAGATTTTTCAATAGCAAGAGGGAATTGAGGTCTGCGTTGTGCAAATAGACTGTATCATTGAGGTAGATTGCCAGAATCATGAGACTCCTGGCCTCATCGATACAAGCCATATTTCTAGGCCCCCTCCATTACAGAACCCCTTCAGATATTAAAAATCCAACACTTATGGAAGGGTCTATCTTACACAGAACAAGTACCACTGATGGGCAAAGCCAGAACAGAAATAACATGGTGGTTGGACCACATGAAATCCTAGAATGGTCGAGCCATTTTCGGCACCTCGCCAGAAATAGGGATCGAATTGGATGCCAGCCGGTTGGGTTGGGAAGTGAGCTGCAGGACGATGTCGACAGGGAAGTGGTGGTCTGAGGCGGTGCTCAGGCTTCTCATAAATTACCTGGAACTCCTGGCAGGCTCTTTCGCTATCAGAAGTCTCTCCCCAATAAAGACAGACTATTATATCTTACTGAGAATGGACAACATCTCAGCAGTCCGCTACGTCAACAAGACGAGATTGCCAAGGACTTCTGTCCCTTCTGACTCGATCATTGCATCTCCCTCATAGTGGAGCATCTGCCACGCAAGAGGAACACCATAGCCTACTGGAACTCCAGACACTGACAAGATTTCAGCGACTGGAAACTGAATCACTCAGTTTTCCAAGCTCTGAACAGATTGTGGGGCCCGTGTGAAATAGATCTGTTCGCATCATGACCCAATCGGCATCTGACACATTTTTTGAGCTTGCACCCAGATCCAGAAGCCCAGGCAACAGATGCATTTATCCAGGACTAGGATCAGTTCAGAGGCTATGCCTTTCCCCCATTCCTGATGATTCCCTGTGTCCTGTCACTGATCAGTTGACAAGGAGCAGAATTCATTTTGGTAACACCTTACTGGAGAGCGCAACCTTGGTTCTCAGTAGCTCTAACTCTAACGAGTGCGCCTCCAGTTCTGCTCCCAGTTCAGTCGGATCTCCTCCTAGACCCGGAAGGTATTCCTCACCCATTGAATCTACCAAGTCAACTCAAGCTGGTGGCTTGGATGGTTTCAGGCAAAAATGGCATACCCAAGGCATTTCACAACAAGCTGCATCCTTCTTCAGGCAGGCCTGGCCAGATAACACCCATAAAAGATATTCTTTAGCTCGGAGGAGATAGTGTGCTTGGTGCAACAGGTTTAGCATACCAAACAGTTCATAACTTTAGATCAGCAATCTCCACAGGACACCTCCCAGTACAGGGTAAACTATTAGATGAACACCCTCTAGTCTGCAAATGGATGAAAGTTATCCGTATGGTCAACCCCCTGAGACCCAAGTATACACCCATTTGGGGCGTGAATGTTGTTCTCAAATTCTTGGGCAATGGCCTGCAAACAAACACTTGTCATGCAAACAGCTTTCGGGCCAAGCTCACAATGTTATTATGTCTGATTTCCTATAAAAGGGTATTGGACTTACGAGTATTGGATCTATCAGATATAGTATTCTCTCCAGATGGCATTCCCTGTACTATCACACGCCGCACCAAATCTATTTCCATGTTGGTAACCTATCCAAGTTTCTCAAACAGTAGTAAATTAAGTGTGGTGCAATACTTAAAGGATTATGAAATCGCTACTTGTGATATGAGATAGGAGGCTGGAGGACAACTACTTATTGCCTTACAAAAACCCTAAAAAACCAGTGTTTGAAGCTACCTCAGCCAGGTGGATGAAATGACTACTGGCAGAAGCCGGCGTCAACATTTCTGTCTTTGTGGCGCATTCTGCCAGAGTAGCCATGGCATCCAAATCATATGCACTCGGCTCTCATGTAGAAGACATCATAAGAGCGGCAGACTGGATCTCTGTGTCTACATGTAAGAAATACTATTATAAACCTATTGTAGATGTGGCATCTGTGGTGGTAACATGACTTTAAACTAGCATAATCGGAGCCTCCGGTCCTGACATAGAATGAAATTGTGTCTAGATGATGCATCAAGAATTTCCAATTCTATTAAGTACACGGAGGCGTGGCTCACCCTTTAGATGCAATTGATTTTGAACTATAATTCAATTGTTAAAAGTGTATTGTTATAGCTAATGTTGATACAAAATTGAGTTGTTTCTGTCTTATTTCTCCCACCTGATGATTTTTGGCAATAGTCTATGCTTTATATTTATGATGCCAGATTTTACTTTGGGGATCTCTCTCTATTTCAGGAAACTCCCAGAACAGCTGTGAGGTGCACTCTCTTTGGAATTCTTTCCTTTGAGAGGAGTTATATATGGCGTGTTGACTTGCTGCAATTGTAATCCCAGTGCAGAGTTCAGTCACGGGCTGTGGTTGAGGCTATACATCCCTGTTGGATCAACTTGAAGTTTTGAGTCCACGTTGGGCTGTATGGATCTTTGGTGACTTTTACCCTGTTTCCGTTTGGAATATTCTGTTCTTATGGACTAATCTAACAAAGAAAGAGGACACAAAATGGTGACTTCCACAGTTACATGGGTAGCTCATATATGATTGGAGCATGTGACATGGAAGGTACAGGGAAACATGGATAATGTAGTTTGTGTTTAACTTTATTGAGATTGGCTGCTGAAATTAGTAGTAAAGAAATGAGAAGCATATTCCTCACCTCCGTGCCCTTAACAGAATTATTGATGCGTTGGCTATAAAAAAATGTCATCCACACTTGTTTTTCATGCTTTATAAATAAATAGCCCTCCTTCTCTTTCATGAACACCCTCTAGTCTGCAAATGGATTTACCTTTACAGCATGCATATGGGATGTCATTTGCATGGTGGTTTTGAATCGCTTAATTCCTCCCACCCATCCCTCCACTTATCTTGGATCCAACCCCAAATCCCCCCCCTTTTTTTGTTTCAGGGGGACTTCATTATTGTTTGGCTTGATATGTGAGACACTACTTATTGACTGACAAATGAATATGATGATTGGAAATGTTCTTGATTCAGGATATATTGATTACACTGTCCTATATTGGATTCTGTTACACGGTCTTGATGATTATATGAGGTGAATTGAGGAGCACAGTTGGGACCACTTAAAATTTCATAAACTGTATCATTGATGCCAAAATATTGGGGCTTATACTCTGCTTTTTATGTATGTTTTCCAGCCATGAGGAAGTCGCGGGTGTCTTGTCCCGAACGACGAAACACGTGTCGGCTGGAGCCATAACAAGAACAAATTATTAAATTACTCATTTGTATTTATGTATTTGCTTAGAAACTTTGTTATTGACATATTATAATGAACATAAATGTGTGCCGGGGCTTGATTTAAATTTTGTACGGATCTTTTGATCTGTTTGGCTAGGTGTTGGATGATTACCTCCTCTCTGGGCACCTACAGTAAGAATTTGAGCTACATGATACCTACTGCAATTAGTGAGCGCCACTGCCATCCAGTCCATAATCATCCCAATTAGTTATCAGCCACAAAATAGCTATTCATTTTTGTCTGTGTGTTCTCTATAATAGGATTGCTAAATATTTTCAATTATGTAAGAAAAGTGCATTTGAAACATTCTACTGGTCAGTCTAGAACCCTGGATAACAACCAAGCAGCTTCTTAGTTCCTGTATTTTGCCTAAAGGATCTTGCATCCAATAACATGAGTGAGGTCAGTTGTGCTGTTGCTGGACTCTATCCCATTGTTTGATTTTATGACGTTGTCTTTTTAACTTTTTAACTGGTGGCTAATTACCGTTTACTTTTGTATTTTTACTTGATGGGCTCTCACCTCCACACGCTGGGGAATTTTTTCTTTCTTCCTGGTTCCACCCCGTTTCGACGCGGCTGTGTGCCGATTGGGTGGAGGGCATTCCCGAACCAGCCAGGCTCGCGTTTCACAGCATTTCCGGGTTTTTCCTATTTAAACCCATGCCATGGCGGGTGCGCCGCTGGTGCACCGAAGGCGTGCCTAAGGCCAGCCCGTATGCACCCGTCCGTGTCCGGCCTGGACCAGGGGCCAGAATCCCTGCTCATTTTTGCTTGCAGCCTCAACTCACTTTCTTCTCTCAAGATCTTAGGAGTTTTAAACTCACCCTAATGATGTTTGTCAGGTTCTTGCCCCTGATGCCAGCATCAGTTCTGCTCTCATTGTTTATTTGATAATATCTTCCCCACTTATTCCCGGCCTGGCCCCTACCCTTCTTTCGAAGGAGAGACTTCCCACCTTTCCAGAGTTAACAATTCAGGCTCACATTCATCTAGGGTTTTCCGCTGTTTTAGTCTCAATTGTCGCTCCTTTCCCAAACACCAGTTGCACCCATTTCACTTCCTAGTTGACATGGATCCAGATGTGGTTTTTTAACACAGACCTGGCTCCACAACAGGTCCATACCAGATGTGATTGTGGCACTACCACAGAATGTTGCTCTATTAGGTATAAATAGACCTCTGAAAACTGGTGGAGGAATTGCAATTATTTAAAAAAGAATCTATAACTGCAAAATTGAGGCACTCACGATTCCCAACTGTGAAGCCCTACTTTTCTCTATCCCATTCTCCACATTTCTTACCTTTTCTGGTGCCCTCATTTACCGTCCCCCTGGTCCATCTAAAAAGTGGGGTTCCCTGTTGACCTAATCACTTGCCCCTCTTGTTCTTCATGTGGCACATTTTCTGTGCTTGGGGACTTGAATTTTCATTTTGATGATCCTAGTAATAAATCTGCTCGAACTCTTTTGGACAATCTGTTGACCCTGAATCTTTCACTCATCAATTCCTCACCTTCCCATGTAGGAGGTCATCTTTTGGACCCTATTTTTTCGAATTTTCCTACTGTGTCCACTGCTCCTCCCATTCAGCTAGGCTGGTCTGATCACCTTGCCATTCCTTTCTTTATTGATTTCTCCTTGGCTTATTCGCCTCGCCCTCCCGCCTTGCCAAAGAAAACTCGGAACTGGTCTCTACTTGATTTGAAGGCACTAAGGGCCATATGTAGGTAGCATACAAGTTACCACTTCTTAAATACCGAACTTTACCGATTCGGTATTTAAGAAGTGGTAACTCGTATGTAGGTAATCATTCGGTAAATATTACCGAATCGGAGAAATTCGGTAATTACTGAATCGGTATTTACCGATTCGGTAATGAGGCATACCTTCCCATTGATTGAATCAATGGGAAGGTATGCCTCATTATCGAATCGGTAAATACCGATTCGGTAATGGGGGGAGCACATTCAAGGGTGGCAGGGTGTCACATTGACACCCTGTTGCACCCCTGATTCCTGCATGTGTGCACATGTGGCGCACATACATGCCCTAAGGGCATGTATGTCTGCCACATGGCACTGTTAGTCCAGCAAAATATTGCTTGTTGCAATGAATTCGGTATTTAGCACCGACATATATTTGGTGCTAAATACCGAATTATTTTCCCTACACATCACTCATTTGAGTGTCACCTACATCTCATTTCAGGATTCGGTATTTACCGAATCGGTAAAATTACCGATTCGGTAATTTTACCGATTCGGTAAATTACCGAATCCTGAAATGTTCCCCCTACATAGCAAAAGCCTAAATACCGGTCGGTAACGGTATATTTACCGAAAATCGGCCGTTACCGACCGGTATTAGGCTACCTACATATGGCCCCAAATGAGCTGCTTTGGCAGACTGTTCCTTCCATTTCCTCTCAACTGGACTAGGACAAGCTACTTGTTGATCATTGGTTGTCTGAGGCTATCGATTCCATTCTTCCCCTTTCTACTAAATCCCAATCTAGAGGGCTTCCCCTGCTACGTGGTTTACTGACTCCCTTAGAGCTGGAATAAAACAATGTAAAGTTTAGGAGAGACTGTGGAGAAAGCATTATGCGCCAGAGGCCAAAGCCACTTATCTGGAGGCACAAAAAAAAATATCATGCTCTTTGCAGATCTGCTCGTGCCTCCATCTATACGGATAACATTACATCCGCCCATAATTGTCAGAAAACCCGATTTAAAGTTGTGTCCGAACTTTCTGCATCCAATATGTTCTTGCCATCCCCCTCTCTTCCATTACACCATTGCAATGAACTCGCACAGTTTTTTCATAATAAAGTTGTGACTATTCATCGTGAGCTTGAGTTGGATTCCTCTTCTCATGACAACTTCATCTTTCATCTTTCCCACTACTCAACTTTCTGACAATGTTGTGACTGTTCCCCCTGATTTTGCATCTGATGAATCTTGTCAAGTTAAGGCTTGGCTCCCAATTGATTGAATTCCTTTGATAAATCTAATTGGAAACATCAAGTCTGGATCCTCTCACTCCTTCCAAGCTCAGATGCCTGGATGAACCTTCACTTGAGGTGATTGCTCAGCTTCTCAATTCCTCCCTAAATCTGGGCCAGTTGCCTCGCAGTAGGAAGCACACTCTGGTGCTTCCACTGTTGAAAAAGACAGGTTTAGATCCCCTCTGCTGGTCTAACTACAGGCCTATATCTCTTCTCTCCACCTTTTCCAAATATTGAAAAAACACATTAACTCTCACCTTTCTGCACATTTGGCGAAACATAAGTCATTTCATCCGTCTCAGTCTGGCTTTCGACCTGGTCACAGTACCGAATCAGCTCTGTTGGGGGTCATGGAGGACCTTAGGCAGCAGCTTGATTGTGGGGGCTAAGCAGCGCTCATCCTTTTGGATTTGAGCGCTGCTTTTGATACGGTATCCCATTCCATTCTGGTGTAGTGCCTCGTAAGCTCTGGTATTGTAGGTGTAGCCCTGCAGTGGCTGATTTGTTTTTTGGAGGATCGCTCCTTTCAAGTCTTTTCTCACACCGTGAAATCGAACTCTGTTGCCTTGACATCTGGAGTTTCGCAGGGTTCGATCCTGAGTCCTCCACTTTTTAATCTTTACGTTCGCCCTTTGGCAGACATTGTGGAAAAATCTAGGTTGACCATCTTTTTATACGTTGGCGATACGCAGATTATTTTTTCTTTATCATCTGCTCAACATCAAGATCCTTCTTCACTTAAACATGTTCTGTGTAACATCTCCTTGTGGATGTCCAGCAAAGATTTCAGGCTGAATGGTTCTACAATGGAAGTGCTCATCTGGGGGAACAATCCTGAGCTTTGGGGAGACAACCACTGGCCTGTATCTTTGGGACCTTTACCCACCCCGGTTCCTAAGGTTAAGAACCTGGAATTTTCCATCAATAGCAAGCTCTCTCTCATTGCTCAGGTCTCGGGAGTCACCTCGGCCTGCTTTGTGGTCATCAAGAGGTTAAAGAAAATTCTCTGGCTAATTCCACCTGCTGCTCAGTGGACTGTCCTGCAGTCTTTGGTGATCTCCAGGCTCGATTATGGTAATGTATTGTATCTTGGTGGGGACAAGACCTCTGTACGCCGTCTCCAGCTCATTCAGAATGCAGCTGCCCGCCTACTTTATAGGTTGCCTCGCCACGCCTCTGTCTCCCCTTGCTCTATCAACTCCACTGGCTCAGAGTTGGCAAGCGTATCGAATTTAAGGCTCTCTGCTACATGTTTAGAGCTCAGCACGGCCTGGCCCCCGCATACATACCATATCTTGTCAAGCCCTATTGACCTTCTTGCAATCTAACATCTGCTAATCTTTTCCTTTTCTCAGTCCCTAGAGTACGGCTGGCCCATATGGGTGGCCGTTCGTTTTCTTTCCTATGACCAAAATTGTACAACTCTCCCGCTAGAACTCTGGAATTGTCAATCCCTCTTTGCCTTCCGTAAAAAGCTCCAGGCTTTTCTTTTTAGCCAGGCCTAATGCCAACTGAGCTTCTATCTTGCTTGTTCCGCTGTCGGCGCCGGGAAACCCTGTTGGGTAGCTGCACGCTTTATAAATCTTTAAATTAAAAAACTGCAGTCCCTTTTCTATTTCAAGTATTAGGGTAATTCATTGATAGGCCTTCCTCTATGCCATGTGACACCCCTGTTTAGCTCCAGTTACTTTGTGAGGTTGTTTTCGAATATATTGCCATAAAGTGGAATAGTCTACCTCATCAACTACCACTTCTACCTGCTTAAGCAGTGAAAAGTGCACCTTTCATATGCAGGTTGTGTCACTCATCCTGGAGAATTGCTGACAGAAACAGGATTCTCGATCAAAACAAAAGAAAGGGGGACCAGGAGCTAATTATGGTCCAGTGTCCGTGCACCCACAGATAATCCAAAATCAATGAAGACACTGTTCCTAAACCCGGGGTGCAAATATGTCACCCTCACGGTGTCAAGACGAAGAAGGAAAAGAGATAGCAGGAAGAAGCAAGAGAGGAGAGAAGAAAGAAAGAGGCAGTGGTTTCTGGATTCTGACATTGCCACTCCACATTGTGCCATTAAGACAGGGTAAGCAGAAGCATGGGCCTGGATCAAGGTCTGTGGCGCCTTAATATCACTGTCCAAAACCTTCCAAATCACCACGTAGTTACAGTGTAATATGTCAGTGTCCTAAATGTGATCTTATCAAAGACACTTTGTCAAACGAACACTAAAATTTGCTCATCGGTGCTTATTGTAAGTCTGTGGGACAAGGTGGGGCATAAAGCGACTCTCTTTTTGGTGAAAGGGAAAATATTTTTAATTGGGTTTTGGCCCAGAGAGAAAGGTGAAAACCCAAGGAAGGAAGAGAAAGTCAGAAAATAGTGAGAAAGAGAGAAAGCAGATATGAAATGGAACCTGCAAGAGTGATATAAAGAAGCATGAAGTGTATGTTGGTAGATGAAACAGACATGACTTACAGTCGGCAAAATCACTATAGGATGAAGAAAAGCTTTGGTTTTCTGATTGCTTAGCAAGTATACATACATAAACATACACAGATGATAAGACATGGGTGCTCAGTTAGCGTAATTAAGTATTACTACCAAACACAATTGGCGTTTACTTCAGCTGCATGATGATGATGATACATGGTGATGCACAGAAAAGCCTAAGGAGAGCACTAGTAGCAGCGCATAATTCGTAAAATACTGAGTGCTAGTACCTGCAACTTTCATGAGAAGCCCGTGGGCCGTGCAATTAAAAGTTGGTGCGTGAAATACCAAAGCTGGTTGTCTCAAATCTCACGATGCACCTTAACTCCACTGACGCACATTTACCTGCCCATTTATTTCACTCTTGCCTATCCTGCTTCCTCCCTTTGTGATGTTCTCATTTTTCTCTTTCTCTATCCTTCCCCTTTTTTCCCTCTTTTGCCATCTTGAAGCAACAGATGCGAAAAAAAATAAGTGCTGGTCCCCAAAAATAAGTGCTCCTGCCTCACACCGGCAACCACTGGCTCTATTTAAGCACTGATTGGTAGAAGGATAATCTAACTTTGGGTATTAAACAACTATCATGGGGCAATGAACGATTGAGCACAAGCAGCTCTCAAAAACCAAGTGTTCTGTAGTATACTGCCCATACATATAACTTTATGGTATCTTATAGTGTTATGACACACAACAGCAGTTAAGCACGTTTAGTATCTTATGACACACACTTTGTAGTTCATGGGCATGGATTTGTTCATCATTCACATTCATGATAAATTGCACAAATAACACACACTATAGGAATGATTGGACAAATTGGTATTTTGTAGCACTTGGATTCTTCCTCCTATTTGACTTATTAAATCTAGCCTGGCCAATTATTTATACCATGAGTTACGATTCTTGTCAACATATTTATATGATTGTTTACATGGTACATTCATGTTGGAGCTTGTAATACTTAAGCAGCGCATAAAGATTCACACAAATCCTTCCTTGTTTAGAAATACAGTTTCTGAACATCAACTCTTTTGCAATACATGGAATATAAATAAGTTTCACAGCTTGTTGTTTTCTTTGGTTAAAGTTGAAATACTAACAGTGCAAAAGAGGTATTGAGCCGAAATCCACAGGGGACTGGGGTGTTAAGAAACACAGTGTCAGACAGTGGTTTCCACCCTGTCCAAGTAGAGACCCTCACTCTAGTCAGGGTAGGGTGATTATACAGCTCAGATAACCCCTGCCCACCCCCTTGGTAGTGTGGCTGGAGCAGTCAAAGCAATTGTAAAGCATTTGTAAAGCATCTGTACATACAAACACAGTAACAGTGAAAACACTACGAAAGGACACCACACCAGTTTAGAAAAATAACCAATATTTATCAGAATAAAACACCAAAAGTCCTGATATCACATTCAAAAGGGTGAACAGTCTAAATATCGAATTACAAATATCAAGTTGCCAAAATATCGAATTTTAAATATTGAGTTGCCAAAATATCGACTTACAAAAATATAGTGGTGCAAAATATCGAAATGTAGATAAGAAATATCGTTTTAAATAATATCAAAGTTAGTAGTATCGACAGTCATAATAGAGTTTTTAAAAATATTGATTTTTTGGGGGGTGTTTTAAGTGTTAGTATATGTGTTAAAAGTTTACATAATGTTTGTAATGTATGCTGGAATTTTTTTAAAACAATGAACTTTATGTTAAATTATTTTTGCGTATTTTAGTTCTGTAGTGGGTTGTGTGTTAATAGGGGAATAGGGTGGGAAGTAATTTAATTATAATATATTAATTAAGAATGTTTTTGAATTAATTAGTTAGAACTTAATTAATTTTTGTGTAATTTTATTCCGTAGCGGGTTGTGGGTTTATAGGGGAATCGGGTGGAAAGTAATTTAATTTATTAATGAAAAAATTAATTCATTAATAATTCTGTATTTAATTTATATTGTTAATTGTGTTAATTAATTATTAATTAGTTATAAATTGATACTTTATTGGTAATTATGTTTAGTGTGCAAACATATTAATTAGTTATTAATTATTAACAATTAATTTGTTAATATTTTAGAAGTGTGTTGTGGGTTTATAGGGGAATAGGGTGAGAAGTAGTTTAATTGTAATTAAGTAATTATTAAGGTGCCGATTCCGATCCATTAAAAAAAATTTGCGTATGACCCGTATCCGTATTTTTCTACGTACGAGTCGTACAAGTACCGTACAAACGGCCAAGTACGATTCGTACGTGAAAAATAACTACGTATAGCGTCGGGAAAAGTCTACGAGAGTGCGTCGGAAAGTTTTTACGTCCTAATATCGTCGGGAAAAGTGTACGAGAGTGAGCCGGACATTTTTACGTGCAAATCGTAAAACACAAGTCCGAGCGCGCAAGTACGAACCGGACCGTCCGTCCGAATACACAATCGCACGGAAGATGGCCCGTACGGAGCCAACGCAGTAGCACACATGTACACGGGTAAACTTATGCCCATGTACAAGCCGTACAGCCCCCCCACCCCCAAATATGTCAGCACCGTACACCACCCTGTCCGCACTGTACCCCAGCCCCGCAACTGTACGCGCCGTACCCCCCATGTACGCACAGTACCCCCCCAATGTACGCGCCTTACCCCCCCTGTCCGCACTGTACCCCAGCCCCGCACCTGTACGCGCCGTACCCCCCATGTACGCGCCTTCCCCCCATGTACGCGCCTCACCCCCGCATGTTCGCGCCGTACCTCCGCATGTACGCGCCGTACCCCAGGGCCGCACGTGTACGCACCATACCCCCACCGCATGTACGCGCCCTCCCCCCATTTACGCGCCTTACCCCCCATGTACGCACCGTACCTCTGCATGTACGCGCCGTACCCCAGGCCCTCACGTGTACGCACCGTACCCCCACCGCATGTACGCGCCTTACCCCCCTCATGTATGCACCGTACCTCCACATGTTCGCGCCGTACCCCAGGGCCGCACGTGTACGCACCGTATCCCCACCGCATGTACGCGCCTTACCCCCCCATGTACGCGCCATACCTCCGCATGTACGCGCCGTACCCCAGGGCCGCACGTGTACGCACCGTACCCCCACCGCATGTACGCGCCACACTCCAACACCGTACCCCAGCACCCTCACCCAGCATCGCGTATGTACGGATCGTACCTACGCGAAAAAGACTCTTACAGAACCAGGACACTGTAAAACAGCACAAGGAGAGTCAATTCGACTCGCACAACACCACAAAACACATCTACATGACAAAATACATCTCAATGACTGACCTGGCACATCCAAACAGGCAAACGGAGGCCCCAAATCACAACCACCTCTTATAACATACCCACCAAAATTCAAACACAGCCACACCCAAAAATTGACCAATAAAAAGGGCCCAAACACACAAACCATGAGCCTTTGCAACAGACCCACTGCTGCCAGACCCCACAGAGAAACAACTCCACATTACTCATACCTTCACTACACCTTCACTCACACACCTTCACACAACCTCCTCCACAAACATCCCCCTCTTCACATTCACACACACACCGTCACATTCACACCCACACACCCACAACCATCCACACCCACACCCACACCCCACACCATGCCCACAGACAAGAATCCAAAGTTCACAACGGCGGAGCTGGACCTCCTTGTCAACGAAGTCATCAGAGTCGAGCCACAGCTGTTTGGAACATTGGTCAGACAGACCAGCATAGCTGAAAAATCTGCCATGTGGCAGAGGATTGTCGATAAGGTGAATGCTGTTGCGCCCATCCGAAGGGCCAGGCATGAATGCCAAGCCAGGTGGTACGATCTGCGCAGGGCGGTCAAGAGGAAAATGAATGAAGAACATGCCCAGAGTAACATCACTGGAGGTGGGCCGCCCCGCAGACCCGTACACTACCATCCCTGGGAGGAGAAGGTGATGGCCCTTCTACCGCCGGTGGGAGTACACGGAGTCGAAGGAGTCGCAGAGCCTGGTGAGTACACAAACAACTTACGTAACATGGGGGCAATGGGGTCCACACCACATATACACCAAATGCACGCAACTTCCCCCAAGCACTCACCGCACACAACCACACTCAAAAACCACGCTCACGCCACTAACGTCTCCATGCACCCTTCACAAATCAAGGCAAGGCTATGTCCAAGGCTACAACAACCACAAACACAAGACTGGATGTCCGGGAGGCTGGGAGGGTGGGCCTCACACAACACATTGTGAAAATGAGACGCAGACACCAATGCCCTCAGCCCATATGGCATAGGTACATACCCATGCACAATACATGAACAAAGCAAACCCAATGACGGACCAAGGTCAAGCACTTAAATTCCAACTATTTTCCTACTTATTGAAGTACACTATGTCTGTGTACGTGGTGCAACAGCTTCCAACATCCGTCGTTGTTAGATGCGGGACAGGACAAAACGTTTTTAACACAAGGGAAGGTGCACTCAAAAAGACAAAGTCCAACGTGGTATTTTTCTTGGTCTTCTTATTTATTAAAGCGAATGTCAGCCAACGCGTTTCGTTCCTAAAACACAGGAACTTCTTCAGGGCTGAAATCAATACATAAAAACATATATAAACAGCCACATATATATACACAATACGTTTACATCACAACACATAAAAATGACTTAGAATTCCACAATAACCACAAAACAATAATGTATACAAAACCAACCTAAGATACAACATATATATACATACATATAAAAAAGAGTTAAAAATTCTGTGAGTGTAAGCTATTCCTGATTTCTGTAATTCTATCTCAAAATTTAAAAGGCAGGGATTGTTTGTACCAAACCTATATGGTAAGAGAAAGTAATAAGCGTTGGAATGAAAAGACAAAAAATAAAAAGGAAAGACAAAAGCAAAACCATAAATAATGAAGAAAACTCACACAAGTAGCGGCCACTAGTAACAGAAACAGGAAACAAACTGCATTATCATAGATGTCCAAAAAAATGTATCAATCTGATAAAAGAACTATAACTCAATCCAGGCTAGAGAAACAGAGAAAGGGAAAAGAACAAAAATAAGGAGTTGGGCTCACCACAAAGTAAATAACACGAAAGAAACCTTATTCCATGTTCATAGAATCCGGCAATAACCAAAGCATAATGACGTATCACACATTTGGTGAATAGTAGCACGTCTGAAATGCAAATGCAAATATAAGCAGCCCCATAATATAGTGGGCACATCAAACAGCAAGTACATATAGAGAATGGAAGTGTATGTACATGACCTACGTATATACATAAAGATCTGAGGTCATCAGAAAGGACACTCACCAGCAAATTTGAAAGTCAATGCAAGCTCTCATATTAAGATAAAATCATGTATTGTAGACAGTATTCGCTCAAAGTAGAAAGGAATCCAATGTTGGATCAGTAATTCTGGACATGGAAAAACAAAAGAAGGGGAGGTGGAGTTGTTTAATTCCACCACGAAATTTACAATATGAAACATATAACATTCAAGAAAATTTAAAAAGAATTTTTAGCGTATATTAATCGCTTCAAAATTGAATATGTATATTAGCACATATATGCACCCAGACACCATAGTTAACAAGAAGCTGAAAACATAAACTGAAACACCAGATTCATAAATTGAGAAAGTGGCCATAAGTACGTATTTATAGAAATATATATCCATCTTAGTGGCCTTCTAGCGAGCTGTTTTGCACAAAATAAGCAAATACCAGTAAGATATGTCGACAAAGTTTGGAGTATTAGGTATTATGAAGCCATGTCCATTTAACACACCCACGTGTGGTCCTCGTAAAGAGGACGCTTTGACCAAATCTCAAAGAAAAGCCACATGGGGGGTCCATATGTAACAGAGCACTTGTAAAACCATATATACAAACTCCGGTGTAAGTAGAAGCCATTACGCAACGCCACATTGGGGGTCCATATGTGACGGAAGCACTCGTAAAACCATATATACAAACTCCGATGTAAGGAGAAGCCATTACGTAAAGGGAATACATGAGAACATTCCCCATAACTCAAAGATTCAGACGTAATGACATTGACCCGATATTTACGTTAATGTGTTGCTGAATTATCCTAAGAGGCACACATACAACACATATTGCGCCCAAGAAAAGTAGAAAACGCTGTCCGCCCATTGATACGAGTCATGGCGGAACAGCGTGAGTCTATGCAAATAAACACACCCAATGCAAGGACCAATAAATCATTCACAAGTCAAGCGAGCATATGCTTAAACGGTTTAAATCTCTACAGGTAAATATACCAAATACAAGGACCAATCAGTCATTTGAAAGTACAATGAGCGTATAATAGAAAAGCCCACCCTACGTAAACACAGTGCGGACCCGTGGGTGTAAGCAAGTCAAATGCCAAAAACGGGAACCAGCTAATTAAGAAAAAATCACAGTCCGAAGCGCCCACCCTACATAACAACAGAGCGGACCCATCTAAGCGCACTCACCATGGTGTTCAGAACAGTACCGACGGCATGATAACCGGCAGGACAGTAATACGACAAACAGACCCACATCTAGGGGTCGGTTTAAAAAGCCCAGACAAAAGTAGTCGTGCGTGCTCCAGCAGGGTAGAAATGAAAAAAGGGGTCAGCGAACAAGGCAAATGGCGCCGCCATCTTGGAATGTACTTATTTGATCAGAAATCTATGGCAATCTAACATACCCCCTTATAATGGTGGCACATAAATGTCCTGCAAGGAAATTAACAACCTAATATTCAAAAACTCTAATACTACATATAGAGGAAGTGCATAGTAATTAAAGTAGCGCAATATTCGTACAAAAACTCATCAGGAAATATGTGTCAAAGCAGACCAAGCGGCCATCTTGAAGTGGTATTCCCATAAAACAAAGGGAATATAGATAGAATCAGAGGAGAACCAAGGAAACAGTTAAGAAGGACCATATATGACAATAAAAAATATAAAGAAGACATTTTTGATGCAAAAAAATGGCAAAATAAAAATAGAAAACTGAACCAAAGACAGAGAGATCGGGCATAAAAGAGAACAAAAACCAATCATAATTCATGTAACAATATATACGCCACACATTAATCTGCATTGTATGGGCATGAAATCATGTACAGTATGCAACAGAAATAATTACAACATTATACGCCGCAAAAAAGGGCCTTATTAGTTACGTACAGAGAGTATTATTTAAATATAAAGCAACAGAGTTGCTTCATAATTAGTTAATGGAACAACACTAGCCTAAAAAGTAATGCAATTCCTTATCGGTATTATGACCTGCGTCAGTCGCCCTGAGTCTACATATCCACTTTGCTTCCTTTTGTCTGACCACTAGTTCCCTATTGCCCCCTCTGTCGTTAATAGGGACATGGTCTATTCCATGAAACCAGAATGTGTCATTGTCTGCATGTGCAAGTCTGTAATGTTCACTCAAGGGATATCTTCGATCTTTATTTACAATAGCCCTACGGTGCTCCTGTATTCGGATTTTTAAGGGGCGGATTGTACTCCCTACGTAGATGATGTCACAATTACAGCCTATTATGTAGATAACATGAGTGGTATTGCAATTGATAAAATGCATTATATCATACTTGACACCAGTATTGTAGCAAAAGTTGAAAGTTTTGTTTTTCCCATGTGAACACATATTACATGACCCACAGGTGAAGAACCCTTTGGGTTTGATAGGCAACCACGTTTCCTTGGGGGTAGTAACATAGCTGGGACATAGGAAATTCCGCAGTGATCTGCCTCTTCTATATGTAATAGATGGAACGTTAGTAAGGCAACTCTTTAGGGATGGAACTTCTCCAAGTATACTCCAGTTTTTCTTTAGAATATTGAAGACCTTAGAACTGTTTGTATTATACTGTGTAATAAACCTAACTGGATCTGCGTTAGGCGTCTCCCTTTTGTGAGATGGTTGCAAAGTGTCTTCTCTAGTGCGACATTTTACTTTCTTGATGGCTTTGTCTACTACTTCTCTGGTATATCCCCTCTGCAAGAATCTAGTTCTAGATTCCGAAATGTTGTTAAGATAAGTGTCATCCTTGCTGCAATTCCTACGTATTCTTATCATTTCCCCGTAGGGGATGTTATTAATAACGGACCGAGCATGGGCACTATCAGCATGAAGGATCCCGTTGCAGGCTGTATCTTTTCTGTGAAGGGTACTATGTATTTTCCCATCCTTCACAAAAAATTTAATGTCCAAGAAGTTGATACTTTCTTTTCCGAATTGCATTGTAAATTTTACATTGTATTGATTATTATTCAGATATGTGAAGTAATCATTCAACTCATCCACCGAGCCCGACCAGAGACAGATAACATCGTCGATGTACCTCCCCCAGAAAACAATATGGTCAGTCCAGGGGGAGGCACCTCTGCCCCAGGCATGCTCCCTCTCGAACCACCCCATAAAAAGGCATGCGTATGAGGGAGCAAACCTGGAGCCCATCGCAGTCCCAAGAATTTGCTGGAACCAGCATTGGTCGAAGAGGAAAAAGTTATTACATAGAATGATATCAATCATTTCCATGATCATCTCGTTGTAAGAGAACTGATCAGCATTCTCTTTATCCAAGAAGGACTGAATTGCCAAAAGCCCAAGATCCTTGCGAATGCAAGTATATAGACTTTCTACATCGAAAGTTACAAAAAGTAATTCTTCCGACCATTCAAAATCCTTAAATTTTATCAATATGTCCTTACTATCCCTGATGTATGATGGGAGGTTTACAACATATTTTTGCAATCTTAGGTCCACAAATTCAGATAACCTCTCAGTGGGTGACCCTACCCCCGAGATAATGGGACGGCCAGGTGGAAAGGCATTAGGTTTGTGTATTTTTGGAAGGATGTATATGCAGGGAAAGTTAGGGAAATCCACTCTGAGGTATCGGAATTCATCTTCTGTCAATAGCATAACATCCTTCCATTCATTCAATTTGATATTAATCATGGTGCTCAGCTTTTCAATCGGGTTACCCACAATTTTCTTGTAACAGGAATCATTATTAACCTGGCGGTAGATCTCATTCATATAGTCGTCATGGTTCATAATCACAACATTACCGCCCTTATCGGCCTCCCTAATAACAATACTTTTATCCTGTTTTAGGCGATTGAGGGCTTTTCTCTCTTGTGCGGTAATGTTGTGATTATTCCAGGGTGTAAATTTTTTGCTAGTCTCCATCCTATACAGATCCTCACTGACTTTCTCATAGAAGACATCTATGTTGCGGTGATAGTTCATGACTGGTGTAAACTTGGATTTAGATTTCAAACCACTGTCTAATGTGTAGTTCTGTGGTATATCCAAGTCATTGATTAAAGAGAGCATGTCACATTCCTCATTATCATCAAGAGTCATAAGGCAATGGATGTCCCTTATATCCGCGACCGTATGGGTCTTGTAGTAACAGAAAGTTCAGGATTACGCGGAAAAAGTTGAGAGAAATTATCTTTTAATTTGAGGATCCTAACAAATTTGAATAGGTCTATATGTACATTAGCAATATCCCCACTCTGGGTTGGACAAAAATTCAAGCCCCTTCGTAAAACCGCCACTTCATCCTTGTCAAAAGTTTTATTGGACAAATTAACAATTTCCAAGTTTTTTTCAACAGATTGTACAACATTACAAGAAAGGTTTTGCACATATGTATCATTTATTTCTTGACCATGGTGAGTGCGCTTAGATGGGTCCGCTCTGTTGTTATGTAGGGTGGGCGCTTCGGACTGTGATTTTTTCTTAATTAGCTGGTTCCCGTTTTTGGCATTTGACTTGCTTACACCCACGGGTCCGCACTGTGTTTACGTAGGGTGGGCTTTTCTATTATACGCTCATTGTACTTTCAAATGACTGATTGGTCCTTGTATTTGGTATATTTACCTGTAGAGATTTAAACCGTTTAAGCATATGCTCGCTTGACTTGTGAATGATTTATTGGTCCTTGCATTGGGTGTGTTTATTTGCATAGACTCACGCTGTTCCGCCATGACTCGTATCAATGGGCGGACAGCGTTTTCTACTTTTCTTGGGCGCAATATGTGTTGTATGTGTGCCTCTTAGGATAATTCAGCAACACATTAACGTAAATATCGGGTCAATGTCATTACGTCTGAATCTTTGAGTTATGGGGAATGTTCTCATGTATTCCCTTTACGTAATGGCTTCTCCTTACATCGGAGTTTGTATATATGGTTTTACGAGTGCTTCCGTCACATATGGACCCCCAATGTGGCGTTGCGTAATGGCTTCTACTTACACCGGAGTTTGTATATATGGTTTTACAAGTGCTCTGTTACATATGGACCCCCCATGTGGCTTTTCTTTGAGATTTGGTCAAAGCGTCCTCTTTACGAGGACCACACGTGGGTGTGTTAAATGGACATGGCTTCATAATACCTAATACTCCAAACTTTGTCGACATATCTTACTGGTATTTGCTTATTTTGTGCAAAACAGCTCGCTAGAAGGCCACTAAGATGGATATATATTTCTATAAATACGTACTTATGGCCACTTTCTCAATTTATGAATCTGGTGTTTCAGTTTATGTTTTCAGCTTCTTGTTAACTATGGTGTCTGGGTGCATATATGTGCTAATATACATATTCAATTTTGAAGCGATTAATATACGCTAAAAATTCTTTTTAAATTTTCTTGAATGTTATATGTTTCATATTGTAAATTTCGTGGTGGAATTAAACAACTCCACCTCCCCTTCTTTTGTTTTTCCATGTCCAGAATTACTGATCCAACATTGGATTCCTTTCTACTTTGAGCGAATACTGTCTACAATACATGATTTTATCTTAATATGAGAGCTTGCATTGACTTTCAAATTTGCTGGTGAGTGTCCTTTCTGATGACCTCAGATCTTTATGTATATACGTAGGTCATGTACATACACTTCCATTCTCTATATGTACTTGCTGTTTGATGTGCCCACTATATTATGGGGCTGCTTATATTTGCATTTGCATTTCAGACGTGCTACTATTCACCAAATGTGTGATACGTCATTATGCTTTGGTTATTGCCGGATTCTATGAACATGGAATAAGGTTTCTTTCGTGTTATTTACTTTGTGGTGAGCCCAACTCCTTATTTTTGTTCTTTTCCCTTTCTCTGTTTCTCTAGCCTGGATTGAGTTATAGTTCTTTTATCAGATTGATACATTTTTTTGGACATCTATGATAATGCAGTTTGTTTCCTGTTTCTGTTACTAGTGGCCGCTACTTGTGTGAGTTTTCTTCATTATTTATGGTTTTGCTTTTGTCTTTCCTTTTTATTTTTTGTCTTTTCATTCCAACGCTTATTACTTTCTCTTACCATATAGGTTTGGTACAAACAATCCCTGCCTTTTAAATTTTGAGATAGAATTACAGAAATCAGGAATAGCTTACACTCACAGAATTTTTAACTCTTTTTTATATGTATGTATATATATGTTGTATCTTAGGTTGGTTTTGTATACATTATTGTTTTGTGGTTATTGTGGAATTCTAAGTCATTTTTATGTGTTGTGATGTAAACGTATTGTGTATATATATGTGGCTGTTTATATATGTTTTTATGTATTGATTTCAGCCCTGAAGAAGTTCCTGTGTTTTAGGAACGAAACGCGTTGGCTGACATTCGCTTTAATAAATAAGAAGACCAAGAAAAATACCACATTGGACTTTGTCTTTTTGAGTGCACCTTCCCTTGTGTTAAAAACATACCCATGCACAATGCACAGGGACTGGCAAAGTACTGACAAGTTAGCTGACACTTGGCCCTGCTGTATGCAGCACAAGGCCCTCCTGGGACCACTGTACACTCAAACACCAACTCCACAAGCACAGGTATCTAGCACAGGAACTCTCACTCACTGTCATGCCAGCATGCACCATGAGGGGACAGACACATCACCTGAGAGACCCAATGACAACTCACACTACACACAACAGCAGGCCTGGTCACAACCCCCCCCCCTAACACAAGCACACACCCCCGGGGCAGGCAACGGATTTACACACTCTCACAATGGACATGTGACACAACAAGACCAATCCATAGCCAAATAAGCATCAGAGCCAACAATCTACAGGTCAAACACTCAGGAGAACATCCCAATCTGTCCCCCACAACATACCCATCCCCAAGTGGACATTGAGAGGAATGCTAGGCACATCCAACTACCTGGAGGAACTGTGTCAAATTGAATATGTATGAAACATAGATGTCGCATGAAACACCATTAACATTGTCTCTCTCTCACACACAGGGCAACGTCGTCGATCTCCCCCCAACACTGGGGGGGGGAAGAATCACAGTCCCAGGCTCCGCGTGACGATGATCCCACCGGCAGCGACAACTCTCACCACTCCGTGGATGACCCCGACCAACCTGGACCCTCTGGTGCCCAAGCCCCTGCAGCACCTGCGTCAGGTACATCTGTGCCAACCACCCCCTCATTCCTGCCACATCCCAGGACACACCCAGGAGCCCTGCTCACACTGAACAACAGAGCCAGTCTGACCAGGAGGGACAAGGTTCTCCGGGCACCCAGGAGGAGGCAGGCAACCCTGCAAATGCCATCCCTCAGGGGTCCCGTAGACCTGATGTGCCCACAAGGGCAGGCCAGGCTCAAGTGGGCAGGGGTGGTGGGAGTGGAGGCAGGCGGAGGCGCGAACCTGACCAGCCAGCTCAGGACACCGGTATGTCACACATATGCAACATCCTGGACTCATACCGGCGTGACACCAGAGGCATCAACCAGGTCGTGTCAAGACTCTCCGAGATGCAGGGGACCCTCGATGAGATAAAGAACCTGCAGGTCGAGCATCATGCCAGTCATCAACAACACCAAGGACGGATGGAGGCAAGACTGGCTGAGCTCCTGGCGGTGCACAGGGACATGAGCCAATCACTCCGTCAGATCGCCCAAAGCATGGGCAACCCTCCCTGTGCCACCAGTCGTAGACCAGCACCAGACACAGGGAGGGAGGTGGAGGAGGAGGATTCGTCTGACGGAGCGTCCCCAGCATCGTCAAGGCCTGCATCTGAGGGTCCCCGGAGGAAGGTGGGTCGTCCACGGAAAAGACCGTGAGAGTCAGCGGACCATCCACATCTCCCAGGTCACCTGGCCTGTCACCTGGCCCTCTGGCGCAACAGCAGCACCTCATCCAATGACATTCTCTGCCACATGGACTTGCTGGTCATAGTCTGACCAATGATGACCAACACTGTGCCCTGGACTCTGATGACTTCCAATGCCAAGGATACCATCTCCCCCTGTGAACTTTGGATTCTATTCCCCCGGTAGAGCACCTAATATCATCTACCAAAACACGTACCCCACCGCAAATAAATATATTACTTTGGTCATGAGACGTTCCTGTCATTTTGCATTATTCAACGACATATGTGTGTGGAAATGTCAAACTATGCCTGAGTGTTGAACTAACTCCAGCCATCCATACCCTGGGATCAGAGTCTGGTACAGGACACACATGGGTCACAAGATATCATTCAATGTAGGCATGGAGCACAACACTCACCTGTCATGGCCTCTGGCTGCTGAGGGGGTGCCTGCTAAACTGTGCGGAGAGACCTATTTGGGAGATTATCATCAAGGCATAGAGGTCATGGCTCATGTGGAGGTTCCCGGGGAGGGAGTCCCAGGTATGTGTGGCCAGGTGGGAGAACAATGTCCTGTATGCTGGAGTACGGTAAATGTAAATGTAAATGTAAATGTAAATTTGATACTTGTATAGCGCACTACTCACCCGCAAGGGTCTCAAGGCGCTTGTACGAATACCGCTGTGGAACTCATCCTGGCTTTCCCTGTGAGGCGTCCACTCCTGGGTACCCCCAAGGTGGAGGCCAGGCATCATTAGCATTGTGGGGGTCGTTGTGGAGATTAAGCAAGCTATTGCCCAGAGTTGCAGAGTGGGACACCATGATTGGAATAGGCACCGAGGCGAGAATTATCAGGTCCATGGAATTTTTTAGCCCAAGACCCACCGAGGTGGGGAATTGATCCCTGGTCCCGGGCTAGACCTCTGCATCAGGGTCTGCCGCTCTAATCATTGAGCCACACTTCTCCAGTACGGTGGATGTGAAGAACGGTGGCCAGGGCAAGGTTGGATGCACGGAGATGGCCCAACGGGATCTAGGATGACAGACGTACAAGGTTGGTTTGGGGTCGGGGTTGTGGACTGCCTCCTGAGTGTGGGTGGGGAGTGTGGAGGTCATCCTGCAGCAGACAGTGATCCATTGGAGCTATCTATGGTGGACGGTGAGGTGGCTGGACCAGTTTCCTGGGAGTTTGGATGTACTTGCTCCGTAGAGGGCAGGGCAGTATTTGACACGGATGTTGTCATGGACCTGGGGGATGGTCTGTCTTTTCTTGGAGTGGATCTATCTGTGGCTCATGTGCATAATGCAGAGGGCGTTGCAGCATGAGGTACAGATGCTGTGGACTAGCATGGCATATGTGAGCGAGCCAAACATGATGCACACCATCTTGTGTGTGTGGCCACTGGGTGCTTGTGCAGGGCTCTTGCGGGTGGGACACAGGCACTTGACCCAGCTGGAAGGGGACAATCCTCAGATGATCACCTCAGTCCTGTACAAGTCCAGCCTCAGGTGGCTCGTGTTCAGCCATTCATCAATGGATCTCATGCATACTTGAATGATGGAACTGCCAATGTCTGTGTCTTTGTGGAGGGTAAGGAGCACCTGGCTGTCAATGGCATACGAGCTGATGATGAGGTGCTGTGCGCATGTGATGGTGGAGAGGGGGGTCCTGGACACTCTGTAGATTGACATGCTGAGAGATGATACCTGTGCCATGTCCCAGACGATGACACCATACTACATGCTGAAGCCTTGACTCCCACTCCCATGCCCTTGCTGGGCTACAGAGCCGGTGGGGAGTATTAGGGACGTGACCTGGTTGGTGTGACAGGGCCTGGAAGGCGGGGCAGCGCAGTGTAGGCAGTTGGAGTTGCACACTCAGCATGCAAAGGTGTCGTGTGTGTGCCCAGGGTATGTCTGACAGCAGGCGTTAGATGTGCGGATGGACATAGCTCGGAGTGTGGTTGATACATCAGACTGTAGTGTGATGTGGGTTATGCAAGGACAGGATGGTGGTGCAATGTGCACATTGCATGTTCTGATGGTCCAGCCTTTGGCACCGCGTGGCGGCAACAGTGGCATAGACAAGCTGAGGACAGTCAAATGAATGGGTGGAGGGAGGAAGTGAGGAGCATCTTGGAGGCATGTGTGTTGCCAAATCTGGATACTCTGTGGGCCCTTGCTGCAGGGTCCACAGCAGCAGGCGGCATCTCCTTTCAAAATGACAGAATTTGCACACAAAGACTAGGATGTCAGAAGGACAACTGCAACAGGCGCGTGTGTAAAGTAAGGAGTGTCCAGTGTCACATGGCACACCCAGAGACAATGCATGCACAATCACCAAAGAAGCATGACACCGGATCAGGAAACTAAAGGCCGACCTGCGCACAGGAGACACACCCTCAGCAGCTGTTGATGGCCCATTGTGTGGACCAACATGCCAAAAAACATACACGACCATGTACTTCATGCCCAATAGGGAGCCTAATCCATGAGCAACTGCATGCATGTTGCTAAACTACACATGGACTACTATGCATAATCTTCCACAACTATGCCAGATATGCCGCATGCAAAGTGGCAAGAGACCTGCATTGACAGAGATGAGGCACCTTGGAGTGTGACGAACACCTTTATTACTCAGCCTCACACTAAGGGAAATGCATCAATTTGAACAGACTCACAGGTCATTTGGCTGACCATGTGTGACCTACACTGGACACCCCCTTCAACACACAGATGTGGTAAATCCTACTGAGCTGGCACACAAGTGAAGGGGTTGAGCCTAACACCCCCTGCTGCACACGGAGAGTCTACAATTCCCCATTGAGCCTCATATGGGGATGTCCCACACTATGTCCACCATTAGCATCCGTATGTTCCTGAGGGACGTTATACACACATTGATGCCTTCATCAGAATCCACAAACCATTACAGATGACTGTCAGGAAGGGTGACTATCAATTCCTGGGAGCCATGCAACACGTCATGTGGCCCATGGTGAGTCGACATGTATGCATGGTAACACAACATGCACAGGAGCAGTCCCCACATATCACAAACATGTACCACCCACAAAATGCCTTGCTGCACTCCTTACCCCAAATGACTTTTCACCGTGTCTGTGCATGTAACTCTGATCCAGCACACGTTGCAATACTCATGAGGAATAGCAGGAGGGCAATGATGACATGAGCAGACGACAGCCGCAAGAACCTGGAGAGGACAGACACACAACAAGTCAGCGAAGAGCTAGTAATCCGCAGACATGTACATGTACTCTACAGGAAAGATGTTGTCACCATGCCCTTAATAAATTTAGTGTCTCACCTAAAATGTGTGGAATGACATCATCACTTGAATGACACATCAGAACACACCTTCAAGTCACTTAGCACACAGTCAGCTCGACACACACATTGCAACACATGCCACACAAGGCTCAAAGCGTGCACACTCAGACACAGGGACTCACCATCATGAGAAGAAGTTGCGGATAAGCTGACTCCGGATGTCCTCATCCTCATCCTCATCCTCACTTGCCCCGTGCCCGAGCCCTTCATCCTCCACGGGTGGATGATCCTGCTCATCCGGATCAAGGATGAGTGGCACGGCCTTCTCCACTGCCATGTTGTGCAGCATGCAGCACACAATGAAGATTTTGCAGACCTTCACCGGGGCATATGGGAAGGCGCCGCCGGTCTTGTGGAGGCACCGGAATCTGCTCTTCAGGAGTCCAAATGTCCTCTCAATCACGCGCCTCGTCTGCCCATGGGTGTCGTTGTACCGGTGTTCTGCGGCTGTTCTGGGGTTGCGGAGAGGCGTCATCAGCCATGGCATGTTGGGATAGCCAGAGTCCCCTACATGGAAAAATCATGTGAAGAAGTGGGTCATGAGATGCCGTAAGATACAAAGATAGCGCTAAACACAGGACTAACAGAGTATACCCACCAACAAGACATGCTCGTTCCGCGTGCAGCTGCAGCATCATTTCTGGCACCCTGCTACGCCTCATGATGTATGCATCGTGTGCGGACCCTGGAAAACGGGAACAGACATGGGAAATCAGCATGTTAGCAAGACACACCACAAGGGCATTAATGGAGTGGTAATGTTTTCTGTTTCTATAGGCTACCTCCTGTGCCTGTGGTGGTACCAAAGCCACATGTGTCCCATCAATGGCCCCAATTACATGAGGCATCCCTCCCAGGGCATAGAACTCACCCTTGACACCTGTCAACTGCTCACGAGTGGGAAAATGGATGAATTCATCCACGTGCACCAACATGGCTTCTATAACATCATGCAGGACACGGCTGAACATTGTCTGGGACATGCCACCGACATCAGCTATGGTCAATTGAAACGTGCCGGTGGCAAACAAATTTAGGGCTGCCATCACCTTCATCTTGGGGGTCAGAGCTGTAGGATACTGTGTTGTGGTTGGAGGTGTGGTGCAAGCCGGCGGGTCAAGTCCTCTATCAACTCTTGCGAGAAGCGGTATCTGCGTATGCAGTCATGTTCACGCATGGCAACCAGGTCTGGCATTCGTCTGGGGAGAGGCGGTGCCCTGCAGAGATTTGGAAGGAATAACGAAGAGTGAGTACATTACCACACCAATGTCACTGAGGTGAGCACATGTTCAACAGCTAATACACATCTGCTTAATACAGAGTCTGTGCTGTGCAATACATCCAGGACACGTAGGCCAGCCAGGTGATACTCCTACGAAGAGCCAGCCACAATAGTTGCATGGCAATGTTGACGTGACATGCCATTAAAATAGCTGTGGGCCAGTGTAAGTGACAAGCCAGACAAGGATGTCATCTCATACAGACAGCTGGCGGGAGTCTAGACGCACAGGTCACATGTCATCTGGAAAAGGACAGATAACACACATTTCCATGAAGGGGTACATGTCAAAAACTGATGACACAGACATTGAGAGAACGCAGATATTGCCTCATGTCAGGAAGTCATCTTCGAACCATCATGACACATGTAACGTGTGAGTCCACATGTGGCATGGTGTGCGTATATGTGTGTCATGCACATATGCACACAGACACATGTTGGATGCTGCAACAGCAGATGGAGTTGACGGAACAACAACGGAAAGCTCATGGGAACACATGACACACACATGACATAGTCACATCGTGGCACGCTGGGAGTCACATGTCAGGTGTAATTATCCGTGTACCTGGCATCAGGGGACAGTTGCGGGTGTTGCTGACTGTGCCATACCAGTGATGCAGTGCTTGACACGTATGTTGTACATGCACACATGTGCAAAGTGTGAAGGGGAAGTGTGCCACGTAGTGCCCCATCACACATGACATGTGTAAACAGCTCATCACACATCTATTGTGCCACAACATGAGGAGACATGTGCCACATCACTGCCTGACACACCTAGGCCCTGCACATGAAGGACTGCACTGACAATGACTTGATGTACAGCCTTGTGCGAGTCTGACACCTCCATTCCTTTCGTGTGCGCCTCCTATCACCAGTGTAAGCTGTGAAAGGCAGTACACACGCTCTGAGGGCGTGTGTAGGGCCCGTACTCACGCGTGAGTACCTGCCGTACACGTGTGAGTACGTGCCTATCACTATAGTTCTGTTACTGTAGGTCCGAGTGATACGGCACGTACTCACGCGTGTACGGGCCGTACACGCGTGAGTACATGCCATATCACTAGGCCCTACGGTACCCCCAACTATAGTGATAGGCACGTACTCACGCGTGTACGGCCCGTACACACGTGAGTACGTGCTGTATCACTAGGCCCTATGGTACCCCCAACTATAGTGATAGGCACGTACTCACGCGTGTACGGCCCGTACACGCGTGAGTAAGTGCCGTATCACTAGGCCCTACGGTACCCCCAACTATAGTGATAGGCACGTACTCACGTGTGTACGGCCCGTACACGCGTGAGTACGTGTCGTATCACTAGGCCCTACGGTAACACAACTATAGTGATAGACACGTACTCATGCGTGTACAGCCCGTACACGCGTGAGTACGTGCCATATCACTAGGCCCTACGGTAACACAACTATAGTGATAGGCACGTACTCACGCGTGTACGGCCCGTACATGCGTGTGTACGGCCCATATCACTAGGCCCTACGGTAACACAACTATAGTGATAAGCACGTACTCACGCGTGTATGGCCCGTACACGCGTGAGTACGTGCCGTATCACTAGGCCCTACGGTAACACAACTATAGTGATAGGCACGTACTGACGCGTGTACGGCCCGTACACACGTGAGTACGGCCCGTATCACTAGGCCCTACGGTACCTCCAACTATAGTGATAGGCACGTACTCACGCGTGTACGGCCTGTACACGCGTGAGTACGTGCCGTATCACTAGGCCCTACGGTACCTCCAACTATAGTGATAGGCACTTACTCACGCATGTACGGCCCGTACACGCGTGAGTACGTGCCGTATCACTAGGCCCTACGGTACCCCCAACTATAGTGATAGGCATGTACTCACGCATGTACGGCCCGTACACGCATGAGTACGTGCCGTATCACTAGGCCCTACGGTACCCCCAACTATAGTGATAGGCACGTACTCACGCGTGTACGGCCCGTACACGCGTGAGTACGTGCCGTATCACTAGGCCCTACGGTACCTCCAACTATAGTGATAGGCACTTACTCACGCGTGTACGGCCCGTACACGCGTGAGTACGTGCCGTATCACTAGGCCCTACGGTACCCCCAACTATAGTGATAGGCATGTACTCACGCGTGTACGGCCCGTACACGCGTGAGTACGTGCCGTATCACTAGGCCCTACGGTACCCCCAACTATAGTGATAGGCACGTACTCACGCGTGTACGGCCCGTACATGCGTGAGTACAGCCCGTATCACTGTAGTGATGGTGCCCTAGGGGTACGTGTGAAACGCACCGTACCTGTGTGGGGATTTAAGAATTACAATGGGGACACATGAGGGACAAGTATTAGGGCCTAAATGCATGCTGGTTGTCATGGATACCGAGTTTCAAGTTCAAAATTTAACATCATGTGGTCTGGAAAAAGCAGTTGGCCACATTATACATTGTTGCAAAGTGGTTGTTGACTTGACATGATGCTGCAAAATCGAAAGATGCGAAGTCTGTCACTGGTGTATGTTTAAAGGGATTGGAGGAAACGTAGGATGCAAATGAGTCTGACCAATCACTCTGTACTCCTGTAAATCAAATAGGCCAGCAAGGCAGATATAAGGCAGGCAGAACCCATGAGAGGGCACTTGCCTGCACAACATGTCAGTCGATACCACTGCTGCTGTATTGTCTCCCTATGGCACCATGTCAAAGACTGTGGAGAGGGCCCAGCCTTTCACCCAGGAGGAGAACGAGGCCCTGCTGGATGTGATCCTCCCACGGTACCCCATGCTGTGTGGTCGACCAGGGGAGCAGATGAGTGCTGACTCCACTACCTTTGCCTGTGCACCTTTATTGTGTCTGTCACTTCTGGCATTGTGTCCAGGTGTGACAGACATGCAATGTTGGTTGGAGTGGGTCCCGGGGGGGGGTGGATGGCTTATGTCTCTCATGCAGGGCTTGATGTAGTTCATGTGTGCACTCCTCACTTGCATTGTGCTTACTGTGACATTCACTGCATAGTGCATGGCACATTCAGCCAGCCTAATCCTCTTGGGCATTCTTGTTCTATTGTCCTGCGGTGATTCAGTGGTCACCCCGGTGGGACAGATGACTGCACCCACAGATGTGTGTGAGAGTTGAGTGGAGCTGTGGTGAGAGTGGTGAGAGTGTCCAAATGATGTGTACGCCCCCTGGACATTGATGTGTGTGAATGTTTCTTGTCATGTGGGTGAGTGTCTATGTGGAGTGTTGCACCACAGCTGCATGGAGGAGGCAACTGCTCAATCCATCTGATGTGTGAAGTAAGCCGTGCTGTGTGTCTGACTTGCTGAGTTAGCCCCACACCTGTGACCCCCCCAGGCAAGTGGCACATGTGCAGAGTGAAGTTTGCATCCGCTGTTGCCAATGGCAGGTGATTGATGTGTGCCTGTGTGTGTCTGTGTACTCTGCTGAGGTTTCGTCAGTGGCCTGGGGCATGTGACTGCTTTGCGGTGCTGTCCATCAGCCTTGTGTTGCTTGGGATGCACAGTGTGTGCCATGATCAGGGATTGTTTCGCACCCCTCATGCCACCTGTGTACTTACTATGCCATGTAGTGCATTGGTGCGTCCACAGTGGAAAAAGTCCCTATGACTAAGGTGCTATTACTTGCCGGCATACTATGCCCTGTTCAACAAATCTAAGATGTTCAAATGTGTGTCTCTGTGACATGGTGCAGGTGTAGTGATGTTGTCCCACTTTGTCATCCACACAGGTATCCACCTACCACAAGGGGAAGATCTGGAAGGATGCCGTCAAGGCCGTGCAATCGGTGGAGGGTCGCAGTCGGCGCCTGCCACAAGTGAGGAAGAGATGGCATGACATCCGGTGCTAGACCCGGAGGATCGCCCGGGTCATGCCGAAGGAGGAGGCTCCTCGCAAGCATGGCGGGCGCCGGCGCCTGACCCACCAGATGAAGCGTGTCCTGGCGGTGGTCTTCCCTGACCTGGATAGGCGGATACAGGAGTTACAGCAGCAGGAAGGGGGTAGGTACATGTGTGTTTGTTGTGTGTCGCCAGCTTTTGTAGCTGCTCAGTCGCCTGGATACACTGCCAGGCTCTATATGTGCAGTGCATATCCTGTTCCCCCAAGTCAACCTGTGCTGTTCTTCCTCCCTTCCCCTCCTTGACATGTGTTACCTGGTCTGTGTGTTATCACTATTGCACATGGTCATCTAGGCTGCCAGTTTATCAAGATGCACACTGCTTTCAGCATAATGTGTGGGGGTGGTCTGCCTGTGCCCTGTCCTGTTCAGTCATTTGGGGGTGCATAATTGTTGGCACTGATGCTGAGTCTCAACATAGGAGTGTGAGGGTTCAAATGAACAGACTTGCAGCATGCATTACCAATGTTGTGGCCTCAGACATGATGTGCATGAGTGGGATATATGCATAGTGCCAGGACGGTTGCTCCTGTAACAGTCAGCTCATTCCAGGACCATGGAGCAGTGTGCCCACTACAGTCCCCTGACACAGCCTTCCCTCCTACCCATGTGTGTCATCCAACACTGTGCACATTCACTGTGGGTTCAGCATGGCTCTGCCTCTGTGGCATTGTTCCCTGGCCTAGGTAGTATTCTTCACATGTGTGATACATTTGCCCACTGGACAGGGATACACCAGTTTGCTTGTGCATACTCACACTGGGCAGTGCCTGTGTGGCTATTTACAACAATCTGTTGATGTTTGTTTGTGACCAATATGTTTTGGTAGCCCTACAAGGTGATATTGTGTTAATGAAGCTAGTTTTCAAGCACAGTTATTGTAACCCTGAATAAGAGGTGTCACTTCTTGATCGGTATCAGTCACATTGACTCAGGTATGGGTGGGTGTGTGCGGGAGGGACGTACATGTTCAACCCATATGTTTAATTGCCAGTTCTGACTTGTGTGTGATGATTCGCAGTACAGAAAGTCATCGTGCAGTGCCCCCGTGATGTTGGCCAGTGCTTAATGTTCCTGCTTCATTGCCTGTGTCAGTTTTTGACAATCATGTATCCTGCTTGTACATTTTTGGCACCTGTGTGGGGTTCAGATGCTACACAGTTATGACTTTGTGTGCTGAGATCTGTGGGTACATTCTGGCTTGCCATGAGGGGGAACCCACAGTACAGCTAGGCTTTTTTGCTAAACAATTGCAGGCCCATTAGCGTATGCATTGTCCTGGGTGTGGACATGTGTGCCACTCCAGATGACAGTCAGTAGGTCATATGTATAGCCAACTGTGTGATGAGGTGACGGATAGCCATGTGACAAATGACATTATTCAACTTGTTACTCAGAGAAAATGTCCATTGGCACTCACTACACCTGTCAACATGTCTCAATGTTTCATATGCTTGACCTTGTTGTTTTGTTGTGAAGGACAATGATGTGCCTGCATGACAGATGTCTCCCAAGGAGGTGCACAAGACACCACCTTTACACTTTCCAGGGACACGCTGGCACATTTTAAAGTAAGGCACAGTTTGAACAAAACTTGTTTGGAGTTCATACATATGCATGTTCCCACAGTGTGGTAGCATTTGGGTTAGTCCTTGGTTGTTGCTGATACCAATGTACGAGTGTCAAGTCATCCAGACCACCGTGGTGCCATGTATATGTACTTACTGATACGCCATTTCTGCCTAACAGTGGCTGATTTGAATGAGTCTGGCAGCTCAGACAATGACTGTGTACATTTAGTTTGGTGTGCACCTCCTTGTGTGACTTCTGCTATACAGACACATGTGTGTTGTGTTCACAGAGTGCCACATTCACACATGCTAGACATGTCCATTGTGTAAAGGGTTGTGATTCTCCAGGAGTCACAATGTATTTCTTTGGGGTGTCAAAAGTACTCACAGGTCTCTGAGTGTGGGGACACCTTCTGCATTGGCATGTGGTATTTGGCCTTGGGTGCGACAATACTGTTTGGTTCACAGTGAACAAGAGGTGGCATGCCTTCATAGTCTTGCTGTGCTCAACTGATGCCGGACACTAGCTTCTCATGATCTTGTGATTTCAAGTTATTTGCTGTTGTGTCCTAATTTTCATTGTTTCCAAGTGGCATGGTGGGTCAACCAACTGGGGAGTGCAGGGCATACATATGTGGGGAGTATCCTAGATGTTACTCATGATGCCTTTCCTGATATGCACTGTTGCCTATTTTGTTTGGACTCATGTGTCAGATGTATACAGGTAACTGATTTTTTCCTGTCTCTTCACCATGCCCACAGCATCATCGGTGGACACCGAGGAAGACACCAGCACGGACGTGGAGGAGGGATCGAGCAGTGGTGCCACCACTGCTGAGGAGTCGGTGGAATCTAGTGGCACGGAGGGCGAGGGGAGTGAGGCGGAGGACCTGCCCAGTACCAACACTGACTACGAGGCAGACGGGTCCGAGGCTGAGCTCCCAGAGGGGGCGGAGGCTGCTCCCACAGCTGAAAGCAGCAGTACATCTCTCGCCGACCCCTCCATTCCCATCACTGCCCTCCCACTTGCTTGGGTCCCTTCTGTCCATGCTAGGCTACACCGTGTATCCTTCGTGCCAGGCACCGCACCCCCTGCCCCTGTCCTCCCTGCTGCCCTCACTGCCGAGTCTGTGGACATTCAGCGGCAGTTGCAAGTTGGGCAGACATCGATCCTGACTGTCCTCCATGGCCACACCAGACTGCTGACCCAGATGGTGTCGTACATGGAGGGCATGTCATCAGCGATGTCTGACCAACAGATGTTGCTGAGGTCCCTGGACTCATCACTGACGGCAGTAGTGAGTCACCTGCAGCGCTGCCTCCCCCCCTACCCCTGCCCCATCCACAAGTCCCACACCCATGCCTGTCCCAAGCACGCCAAGACATCCACACACACGCACCCCACCAGACAGAAGCAGCACACCACCACGTAAGGGCAAGCGCACACCTCCTGACACGCACACTCAGGGGGAAGCAGGCACACCTACTGGGTCTGGGGCACACAGGCAGGCACGCAGCCACAGTCCTCGTCCACATGACTCACTCCCCAGTCCCTCCGATGTCACTCCCCTTGGCTCCCCTGCCCCAGATTCGGAGAAGGAGGCCTACTTTGCTGGGCTGGGCCTCAGCCCCACTAGTTCACCTGGCCGGAAACGTTCAAGGCACTCCACGGGTAGGGGAGTTAAGTCCCCCAGCCTGTCCACCACCTCCCCCAGTAGCGCTGCAACCCATCTCTCCGACCCCCCCCCTCCTTGGAGCCTGTTGTTTCTCCGGGTGCAGGGGAGACGCTTGAAGAACTGGCAGAAGTGTGCAGCGCCGAGCTCACCTCCACCTTTGGCGCTGCCCCACCCCCTGTGGTGGAGTCGTCCGTCCCTGCACCCACCACACCTACCCTTCCCCCTCCTGTCCCTGCGGTGCCTGGTCCTTCCCCACATGATGCCCCCCCCAGTCGATGAAACAGTCTTGTGATGTGCAGGCAAGCTAGGGGAGACGCATGGCCATGTGTCCCCCCTCAAGGACTGATGATATGGACTGGCCATTGGCCTTTGTAAATAGTCTCGTTTACACATTATTATTTTCATGCTTAATAAAGCATTTTCTTTTTCGTTTGAAAAGTCTTGTATTTCAGGTATTGATGTTGATGCTGATGCTACAGGAGTTGCGGTTGTGGGCATGTGTTATGTTTCAGGGAAATGTTGTAGTCTGCTGCTCATGGGGTGGAACCTGGTATCTGCGTGCCATCACAAGGTCTCTGCAAAGATTCTTTGTCGTGTATGCTCTTTGTGTTTGGGGACATTGTCCCAAGGAGTGTTCCTTCCTCTGTGGCACCTGACATCTCCCCTGCAGAGAGTTGCACAATTGTTGTGTTGCCCTGTGCCTACATTTCCTTTGTTGGTGATGGATCCCTTTAACTCTGGCCATGCCTGCTCAGCAATGTCTTCGGCTGCATCGTCTTTGCCATCCTTGGTACTCACTGTACTTGTGTATAGAGTATTTTGCCATGCCTTCATGGAGAAATTGTCCCTTTTCCGCACAATGCATGTGTGTAATCCCAGCCTAGCACACATATGGTACTTGTTCTGCTGGGTATTTCAACACCTGACTCACAATTGTGGGCATTGTATCTGTGGAAACTCCACCCTATTTCTTCCATGACAGACAACATCTTGGTGGCTGGCCCAGCACCTGAACATTCCTATCAGTCCTGGGATGTGCGTGGCGGTGTGTGTTCTCTTTGGCTCTCTTAGTTTATTAGGCAGTGACATGACTATACAGTGTTGTGGCATGATCTCAGTGTGTGTATTGTGCTGCATCTGCCAGGGGTGGGTATGCATGTGTTATTTGTCCTCACACCCATATGTGGTGTGTCATGCAGTGGGGGAAAGACATCCATCCTCCTGGGAGTGGGACACTGCTGTCAGTGATGTGTTGTTATGGCACTATTATCATTGTCCAAAGTTAGGGATACCTACATACACCCATGGAGTTGTGATCATCTGATAATGATGTACACCCCCCATGTCTCTGTCCACTGCTGGGAGTGATGGGCACCCACCCCTCACATGTCCCTGTCCACTGCTGGTATTCCTCTGCACCCACCCCCATGTCTCTGTCCACTGCTGGGAGTCCTCTGCACCCACCCCCATGTCTCTGTCCACTGCTGGGAGTCCTCTGCACCCACCCCCATGTCTTTGTCCACTGCTGGGAGTCCTCTGCACCCACCCCTATGTCTCTGTCCACTGCTGGGAGTGATGGGCACCCACCCCTCACATGTCCCTGTCCACTGCTGGTATTCCTCTGCACACACACCCATGTCTCTGTCCACTGCTGGGAGTCCTCTGCACCCACCCCCATGTCTCTGTCCACTGCTGGGAGTCCTCTGCACCCACCCCCATGTCTCTGTCCACTGCTGGGAGTGATGGGCACCCACCCCTCACATGTCCCTGTCCACTGCTGGTATTCCTCTTCACCCACACCCATGTCTCTGTCCACTGCTGGGAGTCCTCTGCACCCACCCCCATGTCTCTGTCCACTGCTGGGAGTCCTCTGCAACCACCCCCATGCCTCTGTCCACTGCTGGGAGTGATGGGCACCCACCCCTCACATGTCCCTGTCCACTGGTGGTATTCCTCTGCACCCAACCCCATGTCTCTGTCCACTGCTGGGAGTCCTCTGCACCCACCCCCATGTCTCTGTCCACTGCTGGGAGTCCTCTGCACCCACCCCCATGTATCTGTCCAATGCTGGGAGTGATGGGCACCCACCCCTCACATGTCCCTGTCCACTGCTGGTATTCCTCTGCACCCACCCCCATGTCTCTGTCCACTGCTGGGAGTCCTCTGCACTCACCCCCATGTCTCTGTCCACTGCTGGAAGTCCTCTGCACCCACCCCCATGTCTCTGTCCACTGCTGGGAGTGATGGGCACCCACCACTCACATGTCCCTGTCCACTCCTGGTATTCCTCTGCACCCACCCCCATGTCTCTGTCCACTGCTGGGAGTCCTCTGCACCCACCCCCATGTCTCTGTCCACTGCTGGGAGTCCTCTGCACCCACCCCTCATATGTCTGTCCACTGCTGGTAGTGATATGCACCCACCTCTCATGTGTCTGGGCACTGCTGGGAGTCCTCTGCACCCACCCCTCATATGTCAGTCCACTGCTGGGAGTCCTCTGCACCCACCCCCATGTCTCTGTCCACTGCTGGGAGTCCTCTGCACTCACCCCCATGTCTCTGTCCACTGCTGGAAGTCCTCTGCACCCACCCCCATGTCTCTGTCCACTGCTGGGAGTGATGGGCACCCACCACTCACATGTCCCTGTCCACTCCTGGTATTCCTCTGCACCCACCCCCATGTCTCTGTCCACTGCTGGGAGTCCTCTGCACCCACCCCCATGTCTCTGTCCACTGCTGGGAGTCCTCTGCACCCACCCCTCATATGTCTGTCCACTGCTGGTAGTGATATGCACCCACCTCTCATGTGTCTGGGCACTGCTGGGAGTCCTCTGCACCCACCCCTCATATGTCAGTCCACTGCTGGGAGTCCTCTGCACCCACCCCCATGTATCTGTCCACTGCTGGGAGTCCTCTGCACCCACCCCTCATATGTCTGGGGACTGCTGGGAGTCCTCTGCACCAACCCCCATATGTCTGTCCACTGCTGGTAGTGATATGCACCCACCCCTCATATGTCTGGGCACTGCTGGGTGTCCTCTGCACCCACCCCTCATATGTCTGGGCACTGCTGGGAGTCCTCTGCACCCACCCCCATGTCTCTGTCCACTGCTGGGAGTCTTCTGCACCCACCCCCATGTCTCTGTCCACTGCTGGGAGTCCTCTGCACCCACCCCCATGTCTCTGTCCACTGCTGGGAGTGATGGGCACCCACCCCTCACATGTCCCTGTCCACTGCTAGTATTCCTCTGCACCCACCCACCCACCCACTTGTGCCCTTGCTGTGGTACACTGCTGTCCTGGACATACACCACCCCCAATTTACAGCTGATGTGCTGCACCAAGCCGTACACCTACATCCGTGGCGTGTGTATGCCTTGTATCCATCATGTAATGGGGCTGTAGGGGTACGCGTGGTACGGCCCGTACCCATGCTCTGGGGGCGTGGGTACGGGCCGTACCACCATAGTGGTGGTGACGTAGGGGTACGCATGGTACGGCCCGTACCCACGCCCCCCAGAGCGTGGGTACGGGCCGTACCACCATTGTGGCGGTGATGTAGGGGTACGCGTGGTACGGGCCGTACCCACGCTCTGGGGAGCGTGGGTACGAGCCGTACCACCATTGTGGCGGTGACGTAGGGGTACGCGTGGTACGGCCCGTACCCACGCTCTGGGGGGTGTGGGTACCGGCCTTACCACCATCGTGGTGGTGATGTAGGGGTACGCGTGTACAGACCGTACCCACGCTCTGGGGGTGTGGGTACAGGCCGTACCACCATTGTGGTGGTGATGTAGGGGTACGCGTGTACGGACCGTACCCACGCTCTGGGGGTGTGGGTACAGGCCATACCACCATTGTGGCGGTGACGTAGGGGTACGCGTGGTACGGCCTATACCCACGCTCTGGGGAGCATGGGTACGGGCCGTACCACCATTGTGGCGGTGACGTAGGGGTACGCGTGGTACGGCCCGTACCCACGCTCTGGGGGCGTGGCTACGGTCCGTACCACCATTGTAGCGGTGATGTAGGGGTACGCGTGTACAGCCCGTACCCACGCTCTGGGGGCGTGGGTATGGGCCTTACCACCATTGTGGCGGTGACGTAGGGGTACGCGTGGTACGACCCGTACCCACGCCCCCCAGAGCGTGGGTACGGGCCGTACCACCATTGTGGCGGTGACGTAGGGGTACGCGTGGTACGGCCCGTACCCACGCTCTGGGGGGCGTGGGTACGGTCCGTACCACCATTGTAGTGGTGATGTAGGGGTACGCGTGTACGGACCGTACCCATGCTCTGGGGGCGTGGGTACGTCCCGTACCACCATTGTGGTGGTGACGGGTACGCGTCCACGTCGACTTCTGTTGTGGCGGAACGTGGGATTGGTGAACACGCCCCCAGAAGTGACCAGACCATGGAGGTAATTAATGTGCAGGATATATTATTTTTTTGTGGGGTGTGGGTTATGTTTCATGCCCCTTGCACACCCCCCCCCCCTTTGCACCTGGGGGTGGTTCTGACCTTCTGCGGCATCTGCGTCGGTTTCTGAACACGAGGTCGTAGGCTATGAGGGCCGGGATGACGCGTAGGTTGGGGTCCATCGCTGTCCGTCGCGTACCGGTGCTCCTTCTTCGCGTCGTCCTCAATTTCCCGGCAGTTTTTGGCTCCCGTAAAAAATGCTACGTGCGGAGTGACGTAGGCACGAATCGTACTTGCTGGTCCGTAAAACGCCGCCTGACTCCGTCCGGACGTCGCGTATGCGCCGTCCAGAATCAGATTTGTATGTATTTTTTTGCCGGTCGGTCTTTTGTACGACTCGTACGGAAATGGTATTTCTGTGCGAATTGTACTTGCAAGTTTGTAAGGTGTTTTTCCCGGGTACGAGTCGGACGGAGAAAATGCTCCGTATGACCATTTGTACCCGGGTTTTACAGGATCGGAATCGGCACCTTAATGTTATGTATTGGTATTGAGAATTAATTTATTGTTAATTATTAATTGGTAATTCATTTTTATTAATTGATAATTATATTAATTGTATTAATTATTATTGGAGCGCGTTCTGGGTTTAAATGGGAATAGTGTGGAAAGTAATTTAATTGTAATTAAGTGATTATAAATTTTTATTTTGGGGGATTGATAATTCATTTATTGTTAATTAATTATTAATTGGTAATTAATTTATATTAATTGATTTATTGATAATTATATTAATTATGTGACATTTTATGTGGAGTGGGTTGTGTGTTTATTGAAGAATAGGGTGGGAAGTAATCTAATGTTATTAAAGTAATAATTAATTTTTATTGATTGGTATTTTTAATTAATGTATTGTTCATTCATTAATAATTCATTATTTAATTATAAAAAAAATAAAAAATTAAGTATGTTATTTTTAACCTTTATGCTATCCAACACTTTCTCCACTGTTGCATTCTTTGGAGCGGGAATAGTAATTTTTACCCCTACACTATCCAACACTTTCCCTACTGTTGCACTCTCTGGAGTGGAAATATTATTTTTCACAGTTACACTATACAAAACTTTCCCTACTGTTACACTCGTTGGAGTTGGAATAGTAATTTTTACCCACCCGCTATCCAACACTTTCCCTACTGTTGCACTCGCTGGAGTGGGAATAGTAATTTTTACCCACCCGCTATCCTACACTTTCCCTACTGACACACTAGTTGGAGTAGGAATATAAATTTATACCTCCCCGCTATCCAACATTTTCCCCACTGTTGCACTCGCTGCAGTGGGAATAGTAATTTTTACCCACCCGCTATCCAACACTTTCCCTACTGTTGCACTTGCTGGAGTGGGAATAGTAATTTTTACCCACCCGCTATCCTACACTTTCCCTACTGTCACACTAGTTGGAGTGGGAATATAAATTTATACCTCCCGGCTATCCAACATTTTCCCTACTGTTGCACTCGCTGGAGTGGGAATAGTAATTTTTACCTACCCGCTATCCAGCACTTTGCCTACTGTTGCAATTACTGGAGTGGGAATAATAATTTTAACCCCTCCGACACCACTACCGCCATACCCGACGGATACAAGATCCAGAGGAAGGACCTTCTCAACCTAGCTGGGAGGAGGACTCGCCATTGCACACAAGAACTCCCTCCGGCTCACCACATCCATCACAATCAACTCCTGGACCCCCACAGAACATATCCATTTCCAGATCCAGACCAACCCTAGAACGACCCTATGCAGCACCCTCACCTACAGACCTCCTGGACCACGAACTGCATTCGGTGCAACCATCACTGACCTCATCGTGCCCCACACCCTCATCTCCATGGACTACATACTGCTCAGAGACCTGAATTTCCACCTCGACAACCTCAGTGACCCCAAACTCCACCGCCCTCCTGCACAACCTTGCCAACATCGAACTAAAGCAGCTTGTCACCACCCCCACCCACAAGGCAGGACCCACCCTCAACCCCCATCTTCGCAGAAGTGAACAACATCCCCTTCAGCCACACTACGCAACTCCTCTGGATGGACCACCACTGCGTACACTTCTCCTTCTCTAAACCCACTGCACACAAACCTACACCACGCCCCCATGCAGGAATTGGAGCAAGGTTACCGGAGAACACCTCAACTCCACCCTCAACCACGTTTTCCCTCCCCCTATGACCGACATCAACCCACAAACTCCAAAAATGGATCACCGACTGCGCAGGCAGGCTCGTTCCCCTAAGTAACTCCAACAAAGAGTGCCCACAAAGGCCACCTGGTTCACCAACGACCTTTGAAAACCCAGACGCACCTGCAGACGTCTCGTGAAAGTCTGGAGAAACACCAAAATCCTGGAAGCATGGACCAGCTTAAAGAACACCATGACAGAATACTACCAACGCATCAGATCCACGAAAAGGAACTTCATTCAGGACAAGATCCTCATCAACACCAGCAACTCCAATGAGCTCTTCAACATCATACAGGAATTCACCAAACCCCCTAGCGAAGCCTCAGACGTCACGCCCTCCCAGTACCTCTGCAACAAACTTTCTGTGAGGAAGGTGACGTCTGGTGACAGAAGGGCGGTCTCTGTGCTGTGGTTGCTGTTGAATCCGGATTGGGAGGAGCCGAGGATGGAGTTAGCTTTCATGAACTTCGTGAGCCGGATGTTGACGACCTTCTCAGTTATTTTAGCTGCGTAGGGGATGAGAGAAATAGGTCTCCAGTTTTTGAGGTCCGTTGGGTCAGTGGAGGGTTTCTTGAGAAGGGGCTTGACTTCTGCACGATTCCAGTCGTCGGTGACCATGCTGGTTTCAAAGGTGGAGTTGATGGTGTGTCACAGTTCAGGAGCTATGGTGGTGGCATGTCTGTGGAAGATGTGCGGTGGGCAGGGGTCCATGGGGGATACTGAGTGAATGTTCTTCATGGTCGTGGCGATGTCCTCTGTAGTGACTGGGGTCCATGTGGAAATGGTAGGCTGGCTGGCTTTGCTGGAGGTAGGTGAGGTTTCGAAGTCTGGTATCTGTTCGTTGAAGTTGTCGTAAAGGGCCTTGATCTTGAGATGGAAGTAGGAGCCAAGTTTGTTGCAGAGGTCCTGTCAGTCAGGGTGGTGGAAGAAATTACATACACCACTATGATGAACTACAGCACAGCAGATTTAGAGTTAACCTCCAGCCCAGCAATGATCTCTTCTCTGTACCTTTAGAGGAACAGCTGTCACAATGGGTCCTATGAAAGTACAAAAAGCATTGTGAACAGCGGACATTGTTTTTGACGGCCACCCACCAAACTCCAAAAAGATATAGGGGCTCATGAGAATGTTGGGCGTTATCACTTCCGCCTGACACTGACTCAGTTATTGGACCGACACCCAGTCGTCGGCCCGACCGCCCCATTAGGATGCGACCAAACACTGTTCTGTCTCCTTCCTATATTTTACTATGGGAGCATGCATTTTGTCCGTAAACCAGCTGTAATGCATGCTCCCGTAGTAAAATGGAAGGTGTAGTTCATCCCTGCACCCCTGGTAGGCACCTCAAGAGATCCTCGCAGCCTTAAACGCGAGGCCGTGCACCAAAATGGGCCCTGCTGGGGCCCCCGAACACGCTTTACAACATGGTTTCCATCTCCGACAGACCGGCATGGAAACCACGTCAGAAACCATGATCATAATCTCAAGGGGGAAAAGAGCCAACCTTGAGATTGCATGCCGCATTCCGACTGGCAGACGGGCTCTCCAAGCCAGTCGGAAGCGAGCCGGAATGACCGGTCTGATTCCATTCCGACCACCTCCATCAAAATGAGGCGGTTGGAAAGGAATCCAAGTGGCCCATTATGATGTGGCTCGCCATCCGAGCCGTATCGTAATGGGCCCCTTAGTGTTATGGCTATGGTGTTGTCGAGAGACTGCCGGAATCGGAAGAGGAGCACGGAAAAGACTACCGCTCTAGGAGCAGCGCCCTTGAGTCCGGTACTCCAGTAAGGGAAGCGGAGGCTGAGGCTCCCCTCCCCACGGCCCAGGAGGGTCATGGGTCCAGGCAAGTGCCGGGTTCTTTTTGGTTTCTGGGTTGGTGGGAGGGAATACGGGGCACAACACACTAAGACACAATACTGCCTTCACTCACTTAGACACCTCACAGCTAGGACCCGGTGGCGGAAGCACAAATCCCTGTTGACCCTTCTGTCCGAGGGAGAGAGCCCTGATACTCTTGTTTATTCTTTCTTTGCTTCCCTGATTGAGGAGACGGACACCCAGAACCCAGAAGCTGACCAAACCCGGAGCGACTCCACAGCAAAGGACCCAGAGTACAGAGAGAGAGATCTACTGACCGAGAAACTTTCACAAGAGACATTTAAGGAAAGAACCCCACTTGTTGTCTGGCCGCAGGGCTTTTTTTTTTTATGTTGTTTCTCCAATCCGAAAAACGCCGAGCTCACCCTGGGACTACGGAATAACAATACCAAGTATCAATACCAAGAGCCAAAACCTTCCCCCCCCCCTCTCTCTTTTTGGATTAAAAATAAAAGGCTGCAAAAGTCCCCGAAACCTAAGTCTCCCGTGCATTGTTTTTCCTCCCTTTACCTCAGAAAGGGAACTATAGATCACCCAGGAGCCAGGGGCACGAGTACATTCACGTTTCTAGGGAGACAATCAGGACCCAAAAGGGTTCCGTCACTATTAACTCACAAGATACTACAGTCTGTTCAAGTACATTTTGCCAGAATGTAATCATTATAAAACTGCTACATTTATGTAAAATCCAATTTATAATGAAACGTTTTGACCCTCCGAGGAAGATCTGAGTTTTGTTTTGTCCTTCTTTTGTCATTTCCCCTTGTTACTCTCTCTCTATTTGATCAAAAGGTCCCTCAGTTTTCCACTTTTTGACCAGGGTCCTAGCCTCTCATCTATTTTTTAAATTCTTAATTACTTTCCTGATGTGAAAGTGAATGTCTTTGTAAACACTCCCGAGCAATGTCAGAGAAATTTGTGGCCTATTAACTTATGCCAATCCATTTTTTTTACCTGTGTTTATTGGGTTCTTCAACTTACATAGAAACATAACATACATCAATGCAGTGTATAAATGCACAGCACGGACAATAAGCATACCTACTGCTAGAGGTAATTCTGCAATGTAGTATCTACAGCGGATCGCAATAGCATTTTAAGAGGCGTTTGTTAATTAAGCACAGACCTTCACTATGATATGGGCACAACGTTCCTAAGGAGACATAGACAGACAAATGAAATACACTTATCGCGCGTTCCTCCCCACCCGCAGGGCCCCCAGCTGAATGTCCAGTTCATGTACCCAAACCCAAAGCACACAGGTTCAGATCGAGTGTTCCCTCAGATAATCCACCAGGGGCTCCCAGATGTCTCTTGGGCGAGAGAAGGCTAGCAGGAGTTCCGCATAGTTCATTAACTGATCCTTACAATAAATAAGGCATGCTTGCCATTCCTTAAATTTGGGGATCCGCCCTCTGCCCCATCTGCACGACACCCTCTGTTTGGCCAGCAACAGATTCATTGCTACAAATTTCTGTATGATGTTTGTACTTCAGCTTTGTAGCCCAGAAGTGCTAGTAGGGGGGACACGGCAAGAGGGGTGTCTATCGTTTGGGACAGAGCAGCAATCACCTCATGCGAATACCCATGAACTTCGCAACACTGCCATGCAAGGTGTAAGAAGCCGGCCCCCGCATGACGACATCTCTCACATAGGTCGTCAGTTCTCAATTTGTATTTGTAGAGCCACGTGGGTGTATAGAAAGTTTGATGCAAGTATTTGAAGTGTATGATTCGTACGCAACTGCTTGCTGTAATAGCTTACCTCTGTGTGCAGCAATATATCCACCGCCCGTCCATCAAGTACAGCTCCAGCTCATGATCCCATGCCTCCCTGACCCAGTGTTTTGGCTGTGTCCTCTCGAGCAGTGCGGCGCAGTATATGCAGGAAATCGCGTGCTCCGTTCCAGCCACTTTGAATAGGGTGTGTAGTGTTTATAGAGTTGGGGGTTCCTGAGGGAATCCCAGGACATTGGCCCTAAGTTTGTGTTTCAGTGTTATGCAAAGAAATATCTCGAATGGAGTGACATTTTCTCCAGTCATTAACTCCTGCCTTACCCCGAACGCACCCCTTGGTAAATGTCGCCCCAGCAATTTAGGTCTCTCCTACGGAGCATCTCGTGGCATACAGCCCACTATTTTAGCTAGGCGATCCCAGGCTTGGTTAGTGCAGGTTACTGTGTGATAGGCTACTCGAGGGACGCGTGTTCCCAAAAAGTAGGTCGTGGGCATAGGAGCCATATATCCCTACTCGATGGCCAGGTGTGGCATAAAGGGTGGCGGATGGAGCCAATATATTGTGTAGTGGGCTTGAGCAGCCAGAAAATATAGCTCCATATCTGGGGCCTCAAAACCCCCATTGAGGCATGGTTGCTTCATGGTCCGTCCGCCATCCCACTCGGGGTTGTTTCTCGTCCCATGCTAGTCTGATGAGTATTGATCGGAGGGTGTCAAAGAAGAGGCGTCCCGGGTTAAAGGGTATATGTTAGACCTGGCACCTTGGCGTGAGTTTCCCTTCCACTTTTTGCTGATGTGCCTCATGTGTTTTGTTGTTGTTGGCTGCTCAGAGCACTGTGCCACTGCCAATCAGTGCCACAGTGCAAGTGCTCCCTTTGGTAAAATGTATACATTGATTGATGTCCATGTTTGGCTTATTTGGTTTACTATCAGCCCCTAGTAAAGTGCACCAGGAGTGCCAGGGCTTGTAAATACAAATGCTGCTGGTGGGCTTGCAGCACTGGTTGTGCCACCCACAGAAGCGGCCTAGTAAAATGTGTCTAAGGTCTGCCACTGCAGAACCTGCGTGCAGTCTGGTACTGTCGCGCTGACTGCGCAAGTGCACCCACTTGCCAGTCCCTAAACCTTCCCTTAACTACATATTAGTCAACCCTCTGGTAGGCTCAAGGGCAGGGTGTAGTGTAGGCATAAGGTAGGACATGCCCTGATGTGTGTGGCATGTCTTAATGGTGAATTACAGCCATTTTCGTTTTTCACTATTGAAGGCTACCTGCTCTCCATAGGCCAGAATGGGCTGCTGGAATTACTACACGCTGTAATCCCAGTGGACTCATAGAGCATGGTAGAAAGTCAAATTTAGTATGCCTGAACTCAGAATAATAAAATACTTCTTTTAGGAAAGTTTATTTTAATATCCTGTGTTTGTAAATACTACTTTTAGAAAGTTAGTATTTACTGACCTGGCCATTTCAGTCCGCCTCTGCTGTGTGTGTGTGAGTTCTGCCTAGTTACAGTGGGGAGCAGGGCTGGGGAATTCCAGGAGACAGGCTGGCTGCCAGGTGGTGGGTAGAGAGATTACACCAGGATGGATGGGAGGAGTACACCTTGACTCTGAATAGACCTGTGCTCTGCCGCCACAATGCCGGCTGCGCCCCCTGTGGATCGGCTGATGTCTCTGCCCTGCTGCTGAAAGGAAAGAGCAGAGTCACCACAACAAAGTGCTCCAAAACCGGACTGAGCTAGGCCCAGGCCCCCTGGCGACAAAGAACAAAAGAATTGCTGTATAAAATAAGGAGCCCTGCTCCTAAGAAATCAGATCCTGTTTGCGCCAAGAAGAAACTCTGCCTGAAGAGAAGGACCTGCGAAAGCTGCATGGAGGAGTACTGTCTCTAAGCCTGAGAGACTGGCCTGTGGTGGGTGCCTTACTGCTGGAAGGAGAGGAAAAGACTGAAGAAGAAACTTTTATTCAACTTGTGCTTAACAAACAATCTCCAAGGGCTTGCTTGTGAACTTGCCCCCTGAACTGCGCCCCTGGAACAGTGGGCGCTACCTTTCCCCTGGAAGAAGAGGAAGCTGCTGTGGGTGGTCCTACAACGCTGACCCCAGAGAACCTGTGTGCCCCATCTCACTGAGCACCGCGACTTCTGGCTGCCCGGGCTGCTGTGAGCACCGTGAAAACCAGCCCGCCTGGTCTGATCAAAGTAAGCATCTGCCCCCTCGAGCCGTAGCTCGCAACGTGAGGAGAGGCAACTGGTGTCCAAGCGCCGAGCCTCTGCGACCCTGCGCCGCCGAGACCACTGTAAGGATCCAAAAGCACCCTGTTCGCCATCTGGCCGAAGCCGACAGCGCTGCGCCGCTGAGGATTGCCCCCGAGCTGCCCCTCCTGCTTCTGACCCCTTCGTTGTGAGCTGAGACGTCCCCGAGCGCCCCACGAAGCATCGCCGTCCGCTGAAGAGCCGGGACTGCAACACGACATAGGACGCCCTTTACGGGACTGCTGAGGCCACCACGAACATTGCCCCCAAAGAACCAGGTACTGTATGTTGAAGCGCCCCTGTACGAAGCTTCCTTCGCTTTGTACGGGCTTTGTACGGTGCCAGCATCGCGCTACGTCACTCACGCCTGAAGCGGGAGCGTTGGTACGGTTCGTACCAGCTGTGCGAAGCGTCCCCACGAAGGTACGGTCCGTACCAGTGAAAAGAGATAGGCGTTGCTCACGCGGGAAGCGTGAGGTTCGGCAAGAGGCGTACCGGACTTGTACGACGCGTACCTACGAGGGTGCGGTCCGTACGGCTTCAGTCCAGCGTACGCGTGCTCACGCGAGAAGCATGAGAAACGGCACGACGCACCTAAAACCCCGTACGAAACGTACCGAAGGCGCTACGAAGCGTCCAGACCCCAAAAGAAGCATATTTTAACATGAAAAGTGCCTTTTAAGAACTGTGGACTCTTTGAAAAGTATTGCAAGTAACTGGAACCTCATCTAAAGTGAAGAACTGTATTTTTGAAAGCCTGCTTAAAGAAACCTTTTATATAAAGAGTATATTTTTACAAAAATACAGCCTTGTGTCTCTGTGTGGTGGGTTGGTGGTTATTGTGTGGGACATCTTGAATGCTTAACCTAATGCCCTCTGGAATCTAGCCTTACTGCTCGCGCCACGTTACCTAGAGGGTGAGCAGGGATTATTTTCCCAGAGTAATCCTTTGCCCTGACTTAGAGGAAAGGGTCCCTGCTTGTCGCAAGTGCATACCTGCGCCAACCAGAGACCCCGGATTCTAACAGTATAATATTGAATATATACAATAATTTAGGTAATAGGACCATTTTCATCAAGGCCAATCTGCCAGCCAATGAGAATGGCATCGTGATCCATCGAGACACCCAGTTAGTGATGGTTTCAAGCACAGTGCCACAGTTTGCGCGAAGCGTTTCTTATTTACTTCTTGTTATTTTCACGCCTAGATATTTTATTTCCATTTCGCACCATTTCAATGGGAACTGAACAGTGCTGGGCGTGAGCGGGAAAAATCTGCGATTTACTCCAGTTGATCCCTATCCCGAAGAGAAAACTAAATCTGATGAACGCTCTTAGGATCGGTTTGAGGCTAATCTATGGGTCCCGTAAATAAAGGGTGACATCGCTGGCATATAATGATATTAGTATCTGACGTGAGGGGTAGGGTATAGCATGCTCACTATGATGTTGCCGTACCTTGGTCGCGAGGGGTTCGATGGCGAGAGCAAAAAGCAAATGGGACAGAGTGTAGTCCTGGCGTGTGCCTCGCATAAAGGGAGTTGGATTGGAGTATAGACCGTTAATCTGTATAATGGCCTTAGGCCAGCCATACAGCAGCTTTATCCATGCCAGGAATGGCTGGGGAAGGCCCATTCTACCCAATATAATGAACATGTAATCCCATTTCAGGGAATCAAAGGCTTTAATGGCATCTAAGCAGATATCTGCTGCGCTGATCTCCGGGTCAATGTCGTGCAGTAATGCGAATGTTGTGCGCAGATTATGGGAGGTGGCCCTGCCAGGTATGAAACCTGCCTGGTCTGGGAGGACCAGGCCCTCCATCAGCAATGTCAACCTATTTGTGACGACTTTAGCTAGGATCTTGATGTCACAGTTGATGAGTGACAGGAGTCTGTAGGCCTCAAAGCTGCTGGCTTTTCTGCCTGGTTTGAGCAGGGATGTGATCATGGCTTGCCGCAATGTCATGGGAAGAGTCCCAATCTCTCTGTCCTCCTTGAAGACTTGCTTAAGGAAGGGGGCTAGCTTGTCTATGTAACATTTAAAAAAGTCCACTGGGAGCCCATCGGGTCCCGGGGCCTTGACGGAATGCAGGCCCATTATTGCAGCCCGGATTTCGTCCTCCGCTAAATATCGGAAGACAGAAACTCTCTGCGAGAGTCGTTGGTCCACCCAAGATTAGTGTCCTCTAAGTAGGACGCTATGTCTCGAGGTACTTTTCTATGCGTGCGAGTTTTGAATAGTCGGCAGTCAAATTATTAAGGATCTCCTGCGATTCGATATGCGTAGTGCCTTCCTCCTCTATTATTTACAAAATCTGATTAGCGAATCTAGGGGGTCTGGTTGCCTCGGACAGAGTCCTGCCGGGATGCCTGCCTTCACCGAATGATATGGCCACAGGATATTTAGATTGGAATTTAGATTCATGTTCCGCCTCATTGGAATATTCAATTAGTAGATGTTTAAGCTGAACCTTTCTCTTTGGGCTAGGGGCGGAAGTTATGAGCTCCTCTGTTTTTTTGAAGTCTCTTTATAGTCTATTTAGTGTTCCCCTGATGGAACGTAGGATCCCTCTGCCTTTGGCTATACATAGCCCCCGATTGGTGACTTGAAGCTTTCCCATACACATGCAATTGTTGAAACACTGTTTTTATTGTGAGGGAAGAATTGAAGAATTTACTGATGTATTTCTTCACAGAAGGCTCTATCTAGCAAGGTTGTGGGCTGGAGTCGCCAGGAACGATATGGAGATTCATTGTACGGCGGCTTTAGTCTCATGAGCAGGGGGGAATGGTCTAGGGAGGTTTGCGCCAAGTGCATCACAGCCTGGATCCAAGTGTTAAGTCCCTTCGACAGCAACCATAGGTCTATTGAGGACCAGCTGGAGTGCACACTAGACTAGAAGGTGCCCTCCCCTCATGATGGATGGAGGGACCTCCAGGGGTCAAATAGCTGGTGATCTGTCATGATGCCTGTGAGGTGTTTGGTTGCCTGCGGATGTGAGGATGAGGTGCCATGTGAGCAATCGGAAAGAGAGTCTAGAGCTAAGTTGAAATCAGCTCCCCATATAATGAAAGTGGAACCTATATGCGACCCCATACCTTGACAAAGTAGCTGGCATCATCAATGTTGGGGGTGTAGCAACTAACAAGGGTTACTGTGTGTCCCTCTAATCTGCCCCACATCACGATGAATCTGCCCTGTGTATCTTGTAGTGTATCTATCTTGTGCAGTATCTTATGCTATCTTTGATGAGGATTGCTGTGCCTCTAGCATATGTCGAGTAGGAGGAGAAGCAGCTGTGTGCTGCCCATTTCTTTCCAAAGGTGGGTGCTGCTTTAGGGTCCAAGTGTGTTTATTGCAACATAGCAACCTGCACTTGGTGTCTGTCTAAGTATCCTAGGATCTGCCTGCGTTTGCGAGGGTCTTGGAGTCCTCAAATGTTTCATCTCAGGAAGTGTAGACGTGGGTCTTGTCTGCTCTTGGCTCCGCTATATCTGTCTTGTCCTCTCTGGGACTGGAGGGGTCAATGTGTTCTGCCATGGTGAGTTTGTATGGATCGTTCTCTATGCTTTTGTAATTGTATGTGCTCAGTATTAATCTGTGCAGCACCGCTGTGTGTATCAAAAGTAAGACCGCCCCCCCACCCATACCTGCAGCCCAAATCCGTAGGTAAATAGTATCCCTCCCAAACCCCCCATTATGTGTTCTGCCTGCCGTATTGTGCAAGGATGGATGTTGGCACCTCCAGGAGAAAAGACTCATTAATGACAATTTAGTACGTGCAAGAGGTGTGTCTTATACAAAACTAAGACTGGTAAAAGCAGTATACTAACATTTGAGTCAATTAGTAACATAACTTCAACACACTACATCATTCAGGGAATTCCCACTGGGGGAATGCACCAGAGAGGCTGTCAGCGCACTTCGCAGGTGCGAGGATGTGCGGGAAGTCATTATTACTTGGCGATTTCATTAGTCCCGGCAGCACCGCCCATACTGGCTCCCTCAGGGTCTGTGTGTGGCCATTCCCCCCAGGGCCGGCGCATATTTTTAAACCGATTAGCAATGAAATAGGGAATGCATAGTCTTACCAGTGATGCCGGTGACCAATTCCATACAATGACCTGGACTTAGTCTTCTTCAGGAGCAGGTGGGGTCCGTCGGGAGCCGGGATCACCATCCCGAGTTATGGGTAACCATCTCTTAACAGTTTTTAAGAAATCTTAAACTTGTTGCAGGGTGTTAAAGATGTGTGTCATCCCATGGTAGGGGATTCGCAGTCTGGCGGGGTAGAGCATCAAGTACTGTATGTTGGTTTGCTGGAGTTTCCGCTTGACCGGTAGGAACTTCCTGCGTACTTCTTGTACTGCCGTGCTGAAGTCTGGGTAGATTGAGTGTTTGTTCCCTTCGTAAACCAGTTCTTGCTTTTCCCTTGCTAGTCTCAGCACCGTGTTGTGGTCCTTGTAATTGAGTAACCGCACCAGTATGGGCCGCGGAGGCGTGCCCCATGGCGGTCTGGCTGCAAGTGAGCGATGGGTTCTCTCCACCACTCGAACTCTGGAGATTGCCTCTGAGCCAAAGATCCCAAGCAGCAGTCATTCTACACAGACCTCCATGCAGCCAGTTGCGGTAGACTCCGGGTTCCCCACTATAAGCACATTGTTCCTGTGTGAACGCGCCTCCAAGTCTTCAGTCTTTGCAGCAATAATTTTTAACAGTTTATCCATCTCTTGGAGTTGTTCACGGCACTCAGAGGTAATGCGGCCATCATGCTTCTCCAACCTTTGTGTGATGTAGTCCATGTTCATATTCATGGCGTCCATTTTGGACTCAATGGAAGTGAGGCTTTGGCATATCATGAGGAGAAGTTCTTTTATATCTGTATCTTGTGGGGTAGTTGATGCTGTGCTTTCCTCTTCCCGGCATGAGTCTGTGTCTTCAGTGGTATTGGTAGTGCTTTTCCAGGCCGGGAATTGGAGTTTGGCTTGTTTGCCATCCGTTGGACCCATGATTCTCCCCTCTGCGTGGTATGGGCGGGCACGGTATGCCTCTCAGGAAGATCAGGATGCAGCAGCTAGCTCCTCTTGTCCCTCAGGGTGAGCAGATCCCACTCAGTTCAATAGGCGCCAGTTTGTGCCTTTGGGCGGTTATACAGGCCAGTTTGTGCCTTTGTGCGGTTATTTAGACGAGCCCTGGCTCTGCCACGGCCCAACTCTTCACCCTCCGCCCTGATTCTTGTGTTGCTGAAGAGGGCCCGGGCCCACAAAAAGCAGCGTGTCTTGCTTGGGATTTTACAGGTAATGTCCACTTCGGCCTGTCTTACAGAGTATTACAAGGCAGCAAGGCTGCTCTGCGCCCCAAGGATCAAGGCATCACCATTCCATGCGCCGCCTCCCGGCGCTGTACAGGTCGCACAGGTCTATCAGCGCCCATCTAGCAGCGCGTCTCAACAGTGTTCTCCTCTCGACCCCTTCAGGCCCCAGGTGAGTGTGCGAATGGGGATCGGGGAGCCAGCCGCATCATCAATCTCGCAACTCACATCAGAGCGGCCCATCACCTCAGCCAAGGCCCAAGGTCTCTCAGGGGAAGCAGCGTGGGCTCAGCCCGGCTCAGCCTTAGCGTTGGCGCAAGCCTACTTCAGCCGGTCCCGATCTCACTGAGCGGGCGGCCCTCTCCCCGTAGTGTAGCTCCGCGTTGGGCAGCTCCTGGTTCCTGGCAGTGGTGCATCCGGGGTCTCTCTGCAGCAATTCCGAACAGCAGGGCCAGGCAATGCAGACCCGGTTTGCTCAAATCTTTGCCGCCATCTTGAACAGTCGTAGGCCGCAAAACAGGGATGCCCTGCATGTGATCACTTAGACGGTGTCAGCGAGTCCGCACTCCTCTCATCAGCTCCCTGGTGAGTCGCGTTGGGCATAACGTGTTTAAAGGCAGTTTTCGCCACCTTAGGAAGGAGTATTCTGGCGGTTTATGGTCCCGGGCTAACAGAGCCTCACTGCAGTACGGCCATCTAGTTCGATGGCTCTCAGGAGCCCCCTAAGTCATGGCAATCCATGTAAAAAATGTGTGACATGCTGTGGCACATGGGAAGAAGAAAAAGTGTGGTGTAAAAACAATTGTGTGTAATATACTTCATCATGGTTATAGATGGTGCACTGGTCATTACTGAGGAAAAAGTATATGTTTCTACAATGGTTCAAACCCCACCAGGAAATATTTGTTTTTATAATATTTCCCTTAATTTTTCTATTTTACCGAAATGAAAGATGTCCTTTTGTAAATCACCCCTAGCAGTGTCTGGGAGATTTGTGGCCTTTTTAGTCAAGCCAGTGCATATCAGACATTTGTGACATGCCGTGGCACGTGGAAGGGGGCAAGGTTTGCTATGAAAAAAATCCCTTAATTTGCGGAATGAGACTTTGGGAATGGTTGTGTAAGAAAACTAAATGCATGGGCCAAGTGCCAGAGTGAGAGGAAGGAAGGGCTCTTTGTTTATAAATAACGAAAATCAAGTGTAGATTTGTGGCATGTAAAAAGAAAAACGGCATGGAAACAGAAGAAGGACATCACCCTTTTTCCAAGACACAAAGGCTTTGGGCAAAGCAAATCTATCCAGAACAGAGGGTACAGTGGTAGGTGACAGGGGTCTTGAATGCTTTTTGACAAGGGTTCAAAGCCCAGCTGGGGAAAATCGATTTTTATATTCTTTTTATTTTTTTTCTATTTTACCCAAATGAAAGATGCCCTTTTGTAAGTCACCCCTAGCAGTGTCTGTGACATTTGTGTCCTTTTTAGTCAAGCCAGTGCATGTCAGACATTTGTGACATGCTGTGGCACGTGGAAGGGGGGCAAGGTTTGCTATGAAAGAAATCCCTTAATTTTTTTAATGACACTTTGGGAATGGTTGTGTGAGAAAACTAATTGCATGGGCCAAGTGCCAGGGTGAGAGGAAGGAAGGGCTCTTTGTTCATAAATAACGAAAATCAAGTGTAGATTTGTGGCATGTAAAAAGAAAAACGGCATGGAAACAGAAGAAGGACATCACCCTTTTTCCAAGACACAAAAGCTCTGGGCAAAGAAAATCAATCTAGAACAGATGGGTCAGTGGTAGGTGACAGGTGCTATGAATGCTTTTTGACAATCTTTCAAACCCCAGCTGGGGAAAATCGATTTTTATATTCTTTTCTATTTTTTTTTCTATTTTACCCAAATGAAAGATGCCCTTTTGTAAATCACCCCTAGCAGTGTCTGGGAGATTTGTGTCCTTTTTAGTCAAGCCAGTGCATGTCAGACATTTGTGACATGCTGCGGCACGTGGAAGGGTGGCAAGGTTTGCTATGAAAGAAATCCCTTAATTTGTGGAATGAGACTTTAGGAATGGTTGTGTAAGAAAACTAATTGCATGGGCCAAGTGTCAGGGTGAGAGGAAGGAAGGGCTCTTTGTTTATAAATAACGAAAATCAAGTGTAGATTTGTGGCATGTAAAAAGAAAAACGGCATGGAAACAGAAGAAGGACATCACCCTTTTTCCAAGACACAAAGGCTTTGGGCAAAGAAAATCTGTGCGGAACAGATGGTACAGTGGTAGGTAACAGGGGCAATGAGTGATTTTTGACAAGGGTTCAAGCCCCATAGCTTATGTATTTGGAATTTGTTATTATGTTTTTGTTAATTTAACCCAGATGGAAGATATATCTTTAAACTATTCCACTAGCACTTCTGGAGGGTTTATAACACAATTATACCTCAAACAACATATCCACAAAAGGTGGCATGCTGTGGCATATGTCATGGCATATGCCACATGCCGGACTTAGGCTCCAACCCCTTCTCGTCTAGTTTCCAATTTACCCGAAATAGACTCACGCTACTTAGCAGCGCATGCAAGCGCTGGGCAGATTCTACCAGACACGCTGGCTACAGGACGCATTCAGGACACGGCTCTGATCCATTTCACGGCGAATACTGAAATACGGTAAGATTTGCCCACTCTTTCGTATTTGATCTCTTGCACGCCGCATTTCTTGGAAGGTGATGATTGTAGTTATTGGTTGCGTTTTATGCCAGTAAGGCCCTGAAGGAGCCCATGTTTGGGCGAAACGCGTTGGCTGGTTCCATCAATTGCATTTCAAGTATATCTGGAAATAAAAGACCAGAAACGACTCTCGGCTGACGTTTTATTATTGATGTGCTTTTTTCTCTACAAACTGTGTGCATATATATTGCCTCTCATCCAACTAGTTCAAGAATAAATCCCTGCCTCCTAAGGGAGACATGTCATTCCCCCAACACAGTGATGTGGGTGATATCACCCCAGAGTTCAAGGCCTATTGAAGGTGCCAATACAGGTGCTCAAGTGGCAGCTACCCAAAACCTATATAGAGGTATCTAACCCACAAAGCCAACTGGGTGATCTCCATTCTGGTACCGCAGAATTTCTTACCTGCTCAGAAAATGAACAAATGGCCACAGCAGCACCTGAGCTACATTGAGGATGTCCCTTGTCCATGCTTCCAAACTACACTCTGACTCATCTAAGATTTTTGCCAAACATCCCCAGCTACTGAAGTCAAGGTATAGGGAGACCCAAGAGGAAGCCCTGAAGAACAAAAGAGAAAGCACCCCTGCCTCCCCAGTACTTTAAAGCCAACTGGGGTACTCTTGGTTGATGCAACTATCTGTGGGTGGGGTGCCTGAACTTGAGCTGCCCAGTGAGAACTGGTTTGGGCAGTCTGATAACTGCCTCTTTCTTATCCCTGAGATCTTGTGAGGCAGGCTGGGAGATGCGCTACTGCAGGTGGTGCACATAAAGGTAACTCTTCGTTATCCGTAGGGTTGACCATAAAAATGTAAACCAACTTGTCAAACCTATTGCGAGATTTTAAAGATTTTAGGATAGGAGAAACACCAATTTGACAGGTTTCCTTGTGCAAAGTGCTCGAACCCCGGTGTCATAATTTTTAACACAGTGCAAAGAGCCCGTCAGTACTGATTACAAAAATGGTAAAATAGTAATAAAAGTCGCAAAACAACCAATGCCTACCTTTTTCATTTTTCACACCTTCCCAAGATAATGTCCAGGTTCATACATTTATCAATGCAAGGTCAGACTTCTTATCGACTGCCACATGTATATAAGGAAATATGTTATCCACACATCCACTACAGTTCTTCATGTGTGCATCATCCAAATTTGTGTATGGGACATATGTCAGCATAGATTTGGGCAAGTCATTTAGCTCTAGCTCTAGCTCAGCTCAAGGTCTTCTTGGACCCTTAAGCCCAAAGCAAGCGGAGCTTTAATGTAGTGGCTGCCCGCCATCCATGCTCTACGACCAAGTGCCAAGATTTAAAACCAAAGCATAAATGTTTAGTGTTAAAAACAAGCGATGGAGGTGGCCATTTAATGGGTGAATTGCATCAATCCGAAATCAGAAAACCTGGGACAAGTCCTGACTTCCCCGCTAGACCAAATTGTGTGACCTTAAGCATACATTTCATTTTATAGACCCCCCCTTTTTTATTCACTATCACATTTGCTAGTATCTTCCGATAATTGAATTCAGGGTGTTCATTGTACAAAAATAATTGATATATCAAGGTGAAATGCTTTTGCATGTTAAAGAAATACCTTTTTTAATTTTAAAGACACTATCATATTTTCTCCTGATGTCCCATAGATTAGGATATATTGGAGTCATTATTAGGCTCTATTAGATCAGGCTCACTCCAAAATTATCGCCGCTTTAGCGACACAAAACTGCCGCTAAAGCGGCGATAATGGGCTTCATAATATGCCCTGGATAATTCCAATAGAAGTCCATGTTCTGGTGTGAACATGGGCTTCTATTGGAATTCTCAAGGGCATATTATCAAGCTCATTATCGCCGCTTTAGCGGCAGTTTTCTGCCGCTAAACCGGCGATATTTTTAACGCCGTCCTTGAGAATATGCCCCCTGGTTTTTCTAAGTTTTTTTGTCCGTCTTTATGGATAGCGCTGGGAAACTCTTTTAGAGTATCCATGCGCTTTAGAAATACATTGATTGAGTGATTGTTTGTTGTATGATTTATATGCAGCTATTTTCAGGGCTCGGCTCGTGCACAGACTCTTAGAGCCAACTCAGACCCTTGGCTCAGCTCTCCCTGTTAATTAGCGGGGTCGCCCACCTCTTTGTCAACATTATCACTGTTCCCAATTGCAACATTATCAAACATATCTTGTTATTGTGCAAGGAGAGCAAATATGAGTTCTCAGCTGGATACCTTAAAACTTTTTCATTGATTGAGCGAACCTTTCTCTGTTAGTTAGAAGGGGAGAGAGGAAATTTGCCATTTCTTTAGTTTCTTCCGTATTGAAAATCATAATTATGTTGCAAAGATGCTGCTTGTTGCAGCAATGCCCAAATGATGACAGACTGTCATTGTTAGAATTGGGGATCTCTGGTTGGCACAGGTAGGTACTTGTGACAAGCAGGGACCCTCTCCTCCAGTCAGGGTAAGGGGTTACACTCCTAAAATAACCCCTGCTCACCCTCTAGGTAGCTTGGCGCGAGCAGACAAGGCTTATCTCAGAGCGTTATAGGTTAAGCATTTGTGACCACATACAGTAACTCAGTGACAACACCACAAATGGACTCCACACTGGGATTATCAAAAATAAGTATTTTATATTAGGCTTAGCACAAGACCAAATAATGATAAAAAGGCCCACAGTACTATTAGCAATAAGCAGTTCTTTGTTACAGCGTACTTTAAAAGTTCTGTGCGCTTCGTTCTTCGTGGTTCGGCCCGTACGGGGATGAACTGGCCTACAGAATGAGTCTATAAGCGTTGCGGACACTCCGGTGCGAAGCGTACACAGTACCTTAGCTTTGGAGAGTTCGTCACGGACGCTGCAGTGAAAGCAATGCATTGTACGCTGCGATGTCCTCCTTTCACGGTGCGAGCTAGCAGCTCGTTGGGGCCCTGAGTCGCGTTGCTTGAGGGGACGGGACGTTGTACGGTGCTTTTGCTGTTCGTTGCGGCGTACGAGCCTTACTGCGGGAGCGGCTTTCAGTCTTTGGCTGCAGTGCGGGCCGTACGTACGATGAGTACTTTCCTCCCCTTCGATGCGAGCGGCAGCCTCAACTTCAGCGGCAGGGTGCGGGTCGCACCAACCAAGATAACTCGATGAAGCGCAGCGTTGTACGCGGCGAAGTCAGCCAGTCACGGTGTGATCTACGGGGCGTAGAACGCGTTGTTCGAGGAGGACAGGCGGGTACGGTGCGTTGCTGGATACGATTTGGCGGTACGAAGCGTACAAAGCTCCCGGCCTCGGCAAATGCTAAAAACAGCGTTTCTAGCAGCAGATTGCGAGGCGGATGAAGTCCACTCGTCCTGGGACTTCGGTCAGGGGGCAAGCTCACTCACAAGCCCTTGGAGATCTTTAAGCAAAAGTTGAAGCAAAGTTTCTTTGTAGTCTTTCTCCTCTCCTTCAGCAGCAAGGCAACCACTGCAGGCCAGTCCCCCAGCACAGGAACAGTATTCCTCCTTACAGCTTTCCCAGTTCCTTCTCCTCAGGCAGAGGTTCTTCTTGTCAAGCAGGAACTAATTTCTTGGGAGCAGGGTCCCAATACTTATAGTGCAATTCTTTTGTTCTTGCATGCCAGGGGGCCTTTGCCCAGTTCAACCCAGTTCTGGAGTACTTTGTTTACCGGACTCTGGCTTCTCCTTTCAGTGTGCAGGGCAGAGACATCAGACGCTCCCCAGGGGGTGGAACCAGCATTGTGGTGGAAAGGCACAGCCCTATTCAGAGTGCAGGTGTTTTCCTCCCACCCATCTATATGTAATCTCTCCATTCACCACCGGGCTGCCCCAGTCTGTCTCCTGGAATTCCCCAGCCCTGTCACTCACAGAAACCAGACAGCAGATACACATCCTAGCAGAGGCGGGATGAAATGGTTAGGCAAGCAAACACCAGCTTTCTAAAAGTGGTATTTAGAAACACAGAATATTAAAATAAACTGTACTAAAAGATGTATTTTATTATTCAGGCATACTAAACTCGAATTTCTACCATGTTCCCTGGGTCTGTTAGGATCATAGAATGTAACAATTCTAACAGCCCATTCTGGCCTATGGAGAACAGGTAGCCTTGCAATAGTGAAAAACGAAAATGGCTGTAATTCACTATTAGGACATGCCACACACATCAGGCTTGTCCTACCTTATGCTTACAATGCACCCTGCCCTTGGGCCTACCATAGGGGTGACTAATATGAAGTTAAGGGAAGGTTTAGGGACTGGCAAGTGGGTGCACTCGCCCAGTCAGCATGACAGTACCAGACTGCACGCAGGTTCTGCAATGGCAGACCTTAGACACATTTTACTATGCCGCTTCTGTGGGTGGCACAACCAGTGCTGCAAGCCCACCAGCAGCATTTGTATTTACAAGCCCTGGGCACTCCTGGTGCACTTTACTGGGGTCTGACAGTAAACCAAATAAGCCAGTCATGGAATCCAACCAACATATGCATTTTAAATAGGGAGCACTTGCACTGTGGCACTGATTGGCAGTGGCACAGCGCTCTGAGCAGCTAACACCAGCAAAACACATGAGGCACAGCGAAAGAAAAAGTGGAAGGGAGACTCACGCCAAGGTGCCAGGTCTTACAGTCATTCTTGAAACTTTTTTTCAAAAATGCTGTATTGAGCTTTGTACATAGATATGCAATATAACAAACCAATCCTAACTTCAAGAGGCATGTTGTCGAGTAGCCATATCATAGTAATCAATCCCCCCATATTAGTCCCGAGACATCTTTGAAACTTTGTTGAGATAAACAACAATTAACTGCATTTTTCATGTAACGACTAAGCATGAATTCGGTATTGGTCTGGACTTTACTGCTCTTACGTGGTCGGAATATTTATCCTCAGATACCTGTCGATCGCTATGGCCAGCAGAGACAGGATGGACACGTGTGTGAATATGATCATAAGGCAGCACATGAAAAGGCAGCCGTAGAAGTGAATTTCAACCCCCAAGCTCACTACGATGGCTAAAGGTGCAACTAAGAATCCCACAGCCATGTCTGCTACCGCCAAGGACACAATGAAGTAAAATGTTGGGGTCTGAAGGTCCGGATTTATCTTCACTGCCCAGATGACGAGTATGTTTCCGATAACAGCAATCACAGAAATGACAGCTTTCATTACAATGTAAAAGAGATCCATTTTGTCGAGCTGGGTCGCCATCTTAAAACAGTGGCTATGGTGGAAGGTGCACAATCAGTAAACAATTTCCGCTTCAAGGTCCTCACGGTTTAATGCAAGAGTTTGGCTCAGAGTTTGACAATGGAGGAAAGAAAAGGGACTGGATTTAAAATTCATAAAATGATTTTAAACCTCCTAGGCTGCTGCCAATAAATACGCGATTGAGTAAGTAACCATGAGTGACTGTGTAAGTGGTTCAATGAGGAAACAGTTGAGTGAATGAGTAAGTGTAGTGAATGAATATATTGCTGTCTAAAATGTTGAATGAGTGTTTCTGTGACTGAGCCAAAGAGTTTGAATGATAATCTACTGAGAATTAATGTGTTGAAAGGCAACTGGGCAAATAAAGACACTGTTGAATAAGTAGTCATGGGCAAGTGAGTGAAGTAAATGCCAGAATGAGTATGTATATAAGCCCTTAGATAACTATGCAGTTCAAGAGCTACAAGCGTAGTGCAGGAGAGCAGCTCTATCCTGTGGCATTCAATTGTTATGTGCCCTATAAATAGAAAATGTAGAATTGCGGATGCCTCACTGGAAAAATGAGGTGTTTTCCACCATGATGGTTCGGAGTATGATACAGACAAAGAGAGCAGAACTTATCACTCTGACATGGAGTTGAAAATGACAAGTGAAACTCCTTTTTAGGTCGAGCCTAAGCAGCATGCATGCGCTGTCTCTCAACATGCAGTATCTCCTCTGTGGGCTTAGACCACGCCTACCTGTTTTCATTTGTTCCTTCGAGTGCCCTCAAAACATCCTTGCTTTCCTGTGGTTAATCTTCAATATTTGCCCCTCCTCTTGCCCTCCTCTTTGGGTGTGGCGTCTGCCTATGGCTACTGGGCCTATTACTTGTGGCCTTTCACATTTGGGCTATATATGTTTAGGAGCACTATTTTCTTTTCCGTTTCCTGCATCTTGTTGTACTTTGTGTCCAAAACGCACCCTGCCCGCTGGCTGCAGCACATTCACCACTTTCATTGCAGTGGGTCCACAAAAGGGGGGGGGGGGGTATCAGCACAGCAGCTCTCTCGTGGCTGTGCAGAAGTTGCAGAGACTGCTACAGCGATGAGTATGGCATGGTATTCTGTCACTTTTTTCGTTTGTTTAACCGGACGCAGTTGTCTGCTTTATAGTGTTTGCAGTTTTTTGTATTTTCTCTTTTATATTAGGGCAGCCTCACCCTCCATTATTCTCTCCTCTGCCTCTGCAGCACACACACCGCTTTCTCAACTCTGGTTGCAGCCAGTGCTCCTGCAGGTGCCCAACACCCCCTTTCCTCACTTTCATGCTCACAGCCCAGCCATAGACGAAAGGGAGGAGGAAGAGGACGGGTCCGTGAACCTCCCCAAGGCATGGGTCAGAAGATAATTAAACTAAAAAAAACACACATGGAAGAGTTTTCCATGGATAGCAGATAATTTGTATTTGTATTAATTGCCCAGCGCGGACTGGGCACTAAATACAATTATATGTATTTTCGCCTTCTCCGCATTGCCCTTTTAACAAAATGAAGCAAGTGGCATCACCAATGAGAATGTAAGTCCTGTTTTAATAAACAGTGATGTATGCAAGGTCGCCTCACCCACAAGTAAGGGACTGGCTCCTTACTATCCCAAAAGATATTTGGGTTCTCTTAAGGCTGCCTCCTAATTGGGTGTGCCCCTGAACCCCTTTGAAATTCCAAAACACTTCCACATTTGGCATATTAGGGAAGTAAGGCACAGGAGGAAAGTAAATTCTTCAAATTTGTACAGTTTTGATTAATTTGGGAAATCAGGGAAAGAACATGCTCTCCTTTGTAGCAGCTTCTGCTCAACGTTTTACATTTTGCATTTCTGTAAGATTTTACTTTAGCCTTTGCTTTTAAAAGACCTTTTCTGGGCTTCCCAAAAACTGATAGTTGGCTTTGCAACCTGCCAACTGCTTACCGTTGATTAACTTTGTCACTTTTATTTGCTTGCTTCTTACTTCATGCTGTGTCTTCCTCTTCTTGTTCTCTGACTCCTAAGCATAGCCTCTTTACCATCCCTTTAATTGGCTAATTTGTATCGTTCTGCTACTCACTTTTAAGACAAAATATTAGATTGAAAAATAGCACCAGTTGTAGAGCCTCGAACACATAGATCAGTGCCTCAGTGGATGTTTATAAGCTGCAATGTTATGTTTACAGTGAGAGCTATGTCTGTATTTTGCACATAATTGTAAGGTCCCCTAGAGAAGGCCAAAGTTAGACCAGATAGATAGCATCTACAAACGTTAATAAATAAGAGGAAGGAAGGGTGCATGCATAAAGCATTAAGCCATCAAATCCCTGTCACAATTTGTTGCAGCGAAGCAAAACGTTTTCTTGCACATTACATGGCTTTTTGCAAACAGCTGGACATGATTGGAGACCCACTGTTTTGCTTCCCTGCATCCCGGTGGAACCGCTACTAGCCCCCAGCTGCAGACAATATACTTCATGGCTAAATACTTCTAAGACCCCAAAGGCGAGACCGATTGCATTGCAAATGCTTGTTATAACTCATGCCCCCTCTTCTTGGTGAAAGCATAATGAATTCAATTAGTTATCAGGCACGGACCCCACTTCTTTCCCTAACATCCTCCGATCAATCTTGATAGACAGCGATGGAAGAGCCAGGGAATAATTTGAGTGAGTGAGGCTGTGTCGCCGAAGATTACAAAACATTTACCCGATGTTGCGTATCACTCGCTCTCGCCTCATAATCTCTCCTTTCCACCAAGGCAAAGTGTACCTGGACTTGGCAGCTGATGCAGGAGCTCAGACATGGAAGAGGAGACTGGTCGAGGGGCAGGGAGTGCCCCAAGGTCACTGCAGGAGTCTGCAGTCTAAACATGCCTATCTTCACTGTAATGTCACACTGCGCATTGTGGCATTCAGTGTGCACCTACATAACATCTCCCAAGTGAAGAAGGGTCCCTATCTCCTTTTGCTTTCTTGGTTAAGCTGGACCTACACACGTCATTGATGCAGCAATTTCGTATCAAATGAGACACCGATTGTTCAATGCATCAGTGATATACATACATCTTTTGCAAGTACGGACTGGTGTTTGGGCAGGAGTTTTCCCACAACCTGTGTGTGCTGAGACACATTCCAGTGGTTACTTTAATTTGCAGAAATCTTCTAACACTGCAGTTGGTTGTTGTCGTAGGCCTGGCACAAACACCCATCATCCATGGTAATATAATAATCAGTTTTTGTTCTTTCCAAAAAATAAAAGTTTTAATTGTCTGAGAGCCATGGCACTATGCAAAAATAGAACTACCCACGTTTTGCCTGAGACAGGGTCTCGGTACCCACTATGCCACCCAAATTTCTATTCCGCACGGAGAACAGATTCCGTGCAACCTGTGCAATGTACCGAAACAAAATGTTCCAAATGCTCCATCGCTTCCCCTGCAAACCAGGTGCAGACTGGACATTTGATTCTAAATAGCCAATTACGGGAATATTATTTAACGTTGCCTTGACGATATGTAAAGTATGGATAAGTATGAACATTTACAAATACGATTAACAGCATAAATTGGAAATACACTTGTATCTATATCTTGTACGTTTTTGCTCTGGCGTTAGCCAATACCTTTAATTTGTAATACATATGTGTGTATAATGTGCATATTTAAGGGGCTTTTGGCAGCACTGTTCATCTGTTGGTTTGCTGCAGTGCCATTCACATTTTGCTCTGCCCATACAGCACACAGCATTGGGCAAAGGGGCAGCCCACTTCAGCCATTGGCTTAGCTGACTGTGACTGATTCCATTCTGCTCCTGTACAATTAATACTGATATAAGATGCGTTTCAACATAAAAAAATATACATTAAGGGGCAGATTTATGCGCCCCTTGCGCCTCATTTACGCCGCCGTTGCCTCACTTTTGTGACGCAGCGGCGGCGCAAACCCTGCGCCATGCTGCGGGGTATTTACAACGTGACGCATCTGGCAGATGCGTTACGTTGTAAAGCCCAGCGCCACATGTAGGCATTCTGGAGCGGGGGGGGGGGGGCGTTCCAGCGCAGGCACGCCTCCTAAAAGTGGCTGAGTGAAATCTACAAGATTTCACTCAGTCACTTTTAAGGCCATGCTGCGTCAAAACCCTGCGCCTGCTTGAAGCAGGCGTAAGGATTGAGGCAGCATTGTGCAGATAGGGCCCCCCAAAGCATTGCTGGAGCTGCGTCGCGCTTGCGACGCAACTCCAGCAAAGCGCCACTTTTACGGCACAGATGCGTCACGCATCTGTGCCGTTTTTGCCCCATGGTGCGCCGCATTGTAAATGCGGCGCATCCATGGTGGCGGAGCTGTGGCGCACAATAAATGGCGCAGCCGTGCTGATATGCAGGGATGCGCCAGTTATTATAAATCTGCCCCTAAGTATTTTAGAGAATTCTTGCTTTCATATCGTGCGTGCCTTCTTACAAATACACTCACAAACAAATAAATATTTGCAAAGCCAAAAGGCCAGCAGCCAATGCCAGACCTACTGACTGTGCTAAAGATTGTTCTATACCTCTATAAATGTGGGGCACATGGGAGGAGATAAGATATCTGGAGGATTGAACAGTGACTACAGAAACCTGGATCTCATCGTAAGAACAAACGGGGAGGGTGGCGTGGGCCACTCGGTTGATGTCATTCCCAGTCAGATGAGATGTGGGATGTGGGTGGGGGTGGGGGATATGGGTGCGTTCTTATTCTGGAGATATCCCTGAGATGCCAAAATGTATTGGCCAGGTTTATGTATGGTATGCTGTTGTGTACAACCAAAACTAATACAATGTTTAAAAAAACAAACTGGAGTCATGGAGAACCTAAAGGATCATCTCTCCCTTGCTGTTTTTTAAATATGTTCATGCCCCCAAAAGCAACTGCTCCAGAATTACCAGCCGAATTTTCAAATGTACACTAATGATAGCCAAATCAACTTTTAGCTGGGAAATAGCTCAGAACCCCAAACAAACATCAGTTCACACCTCATGAGTTATTTGAAGGAGCTCTACTTTGACATGAATAGAGCCAAAACTGAAATCCAGAAGACAGGAGGGATGGAACCAGACCTACTACCTTTCATCACCAAAAGTAAGGATTTGGGCAATCATTTTAAACACTTAGCTCTTTTTCTCACCTCTCGTCCAAGCAATGGTTAATGTTTTTCACTTGCTATTGTACTTCCTCTATAATAATCCCCCTCTTTTTCAAACTTAGTATCAAGTAGTATCAAGTCAAGCACACAAGAATCTTGATCTTGGTACATCTAGCATACTGCAATATCAGATTCATAGGGCTTCTTCAGAAACTCATTGTCATTCTCCATGTGTCGCAAACCCTGACAGCCAGAATGTGCTTGCACCTTCAAAAAGGTGACCACATCAAACCATCATGAAAAGCGTTTCATTGGCTAATGGACCCAATGGATTGAAGAATCAAGGTCTCAGGATCTAGGTCCAAAGCCTAATAGGGAAAGGCCTTAAATACTCATGCTCCCTAGCCCCAACTATGAGTCAGCCAGGAATCTTCTCTCGATGATGGCACACAGAGTTTCAAACAGCAGAAAGAGTGAGGGAGATCCTTTGCAGTCCAGGGCCCAGCTTGTGGCATGGAGTCCAGGGCGCAGCTTGTGGCATAGAGTCCAGGGCCCAGCTTGTGGCGTGGAGTCCAGGGCCCAGCTTGTGGCGTGGAGTCCAGGGCCCAGCTTGTGGCGTGGAGTCCAGGGCCCAGCTTGTGGCGTGGAGTCCAGGGCCCAGCTTGTGGCGTGGAGTCCAGGGCCCAGCTTGTGGCGTGGAGTCCAGGGCCCAGCTTGTGGCGTGGAGTCCAGGGCCCAGCTTGTGGCGTGGAGTCCAGGGCCCAGCTTGTGGCGTGGAGTCCAGGGCCCAGCTTGTGGCGTGGAGTCCAGGGCCCAGCTTGTGGCGTGGAGTCCAGGACCCAGCTTGTGAAGTGGAGTCCAGGGCCCAGCTTGTGGAGTGGAGTCCAGGGCCCAGCTTGTGGAGTGGAGTCCAGGGCCAAGCTTGTGGAATGGCCTGAACTCAAAAGCCGGGAGACAAAGAAAACTGTGTAGTGCATCATCGGAACACCAAAACACACTTTCTGCTCCCAACAACAGCACTTTCATGTAATCAGGGGACAGGTATCACGTAACAAAACTCCCAAATAAATACATATTACCCTAGTCGCACTTTGGTCTTGATGTTTTCCTGTCTTTATCTATCTTATATCTATTTATTAAACTCCAATATTCATCTGCATTTGGTACCATCACTATCCATGATTAAATCAATAAGCAAGAACTCACATACATACACACGCATGCACACACAGACACACACCACACAAATATACTGAAAACCCACAAACAGCAGGTGATCCGGCTTGAGATGCATACTACCCTCTTTCAAAACTATACACGCAAGGAATGTACTATATGCAATTTTCTCCCTGGCACACTACATCTACAACGCTGAACACAACACCAAATGCAGAACTTTCTTTGCTCATCAGTAAGTACCTTGTTGTTCCTCTTGCAGCCAGAATGATATGAGCTAATTGACCTAAATGGTTGAATATATGTCTGCGGGATATTTAACAGCTATGAATCGAGAAACCTACTTCCCGTGGCAAAGTCAGGATGAAACTTCCAGTTCCTGACTGTGAATTACATTTAACCCGTTCAAGCCTGCAGCTATTTTAGTTTTCGAAGAAGCCCGTTTTGTCTTGCATTCATGTATTTGCAAAAAAATCTTGACACTTAAATACAAAATCGAGAACCAGACTAGTTATGTCCTCTAAACACTTATCAAGTCCCAAAGGCGATACCTATTGGCTATGCCAATGCTTGGTCTTATACCTTACACCAAGAAGAATTGCAAAGTGGGGAACTGGCAAAGGTTCCCCACTATGCGCTGAATATAGTGCAGATTCAGTCCATATGTTTGCTACTTGTATAGAGCTTGGGCCTTTATTAACTAAGATACAAGACTTTCTTGGACTGGTTTTATGTCAAGACATTCTGCTAACCCCTACGGCAATTCTGCTGTGCATACAAGATATGGTTGATAGGAAGAGCGACGGGGCCTTAATATATAACGCTATTGCAATCTACAGGCTATGTATAATTTCTGCATGGATAGATCCCAACCCTCCTTTATTCTCACAGTGGTTGGCCCGGTTATACTCAATGTGCACCCTTGAAAAAGCTATCTACTCTAAAAAGGGCATCCGGGCCAAAAAGAAAGGGTTAGTCATCTGGGAACCCCTATCTAGTTGGCTCCACCAAACAAATCCTCAACAAAGCTAGGGAAAGAGGGACATTTCCTTGATTTTTGTGTTTGGGTAGTAGAAATATGAGAGTACAAACTTGCCCGCAGCACTAAAACCACTGAGATAGGATTGGTTTGGTATGGTAGCTATTTATATGGTAATCTACATGTTTTTTTTTTAGTATCATTCTTTATGCATATTGTACTTTGCACTTTATTGCACCGAACACTTTACTCCCAAGGAGCGATTGTCAAGAATACTGAAAAACAGCACTTTATGCACTTTTGTTAGGAAGTTTTAAAGAATGGGTTTACGAGCATTAACCAATATGTTACCAATATAGATCAAGCTCAGAAGGACACCCTAAATTGGCGTATTATCTATTTGTATCTTTTGCACAAATTCTTATTGATGTTATATGTTGCACTTCTGCACAGGTCACTTTACTTCCTAGGGATTTACTTTATGAAAAATTATGAAATTCAATGATCCATTGCATTGCACTTTATGCAGTTTTTTTGTACTAAGGCCAAAAGCAAATTTTATAGTAGTTTGTGCCTTTCATGCTTTTCGGGGCCTGAAATAATGAATTCAGCTAAAGTGCCAATCAGGACTATCTACTTTTGGCACTGGCACATGTTGAACTGCTAAGGCTCGGGGCAGGGGGGTTGCTGTACTGTGTTGCTTTGTTTTCTTTGTTGATGGCATATTTAAAAAACAATTAAAAAAAAATTAAAAAATATTTAAACATTTTTTTTTAAAAAGTTACCATGGGTGACAAAGTATTCTTGGCTATCGGGAAAATATCCAAAATACATGTTACTGGAGTAAATTCACCGTTACCTAAAGCTAATTTGCTTTTTACCACATCAGGTGGCGCAAAGATGTGGCGTTCGAGCGTGCCTCACTGTGGAACGAGTACAGTTAGACAGAACGGGACTTGCAGTAGGTTTTAAAAAGGTGTCGGCTGGCCAAAGGCGCAGCATGGGCACTCACGGTTTTGGAGTGCGGACTGTGCATCTGCACCTACCCTTCCGTATCCGCGTCCCTGGAATTGGGACTGCTCGGATCCATGGTGCTTGTTTATATGTGGTGAGAAAAGATGGGCGGCTGCAAAGTGTGCAACCTCTAGGGTATTTCTGCGCATGTCTGGCGTCCATATTGGAATGGCTAGTCAGTAAAAATCAATTGCATGATATCCATAGAGTTGTTAGTGTGACATGTTGGAATTTCCTGGATTGTGTAGTCGTGAGTGTTATTCCTGCCTTATTGCAAATCGGGCCAGTATCATCAGATTCCTAGTGCAGGTCCAACATTGAATTAGAGAAAGTTGTTTGTGCCTAAAGGGAGAGAATTCCTCTGAACCATGTCTCAGTCTCTAGCATAAACCTCCCAAGCACAAAAAGGGAAGACCCTGGGATTCATATCTGATACAAACCTTACCTGTTAAATCAATGTTATGGTCAAAGTCAATCAACATGAGCCTCAAATCAATGCCATTGTCAAAGGTTATCAACATGCACCTCTATGTGCCACTGAAAATACGCCAGCTGCTGTGACCTGCTCTCCGTTAATGGAGCTGATAAAGTGCTTGGTTTTGTGGTGCCTGAATTATTGTTTTGAGATTTATAAAGGCTACCTAAGAAGCTTACAGACATTTTTCAAAGACTTCAAAACTATGCTGTCAGGATGCCAATGAACCTGCAGAAGGAAAACCTCATAAAATTTTCCTTGACAGCTCTCCATACGTTTCCGAAGGAGTTTAGGATTGCCTTCAGTGCGTGCTGCATTGCTCACAATGCCTTCAGATTTATGAAACCACCTGGTTTGTTCAACAAGTTGTGATTGTCAAAAGCAAGTGTTTCTTAATGATCATGATGAATTTGTCAAACATTGCAGATGACAGTGACGCATATTGCCCTCTTCAATGTGACTGCCCATGTTTTTGACCTGATATGATTTAAATGAATGAACATGATCACATTTTGGGCAGTTTTAATGTGTCATTTAATCATGAAAGCATATTTCTTTTGTGCCAACTGTGGTGGCTTAGTTAACTAATGCCTCCACTGTAGGTCCCTATGTTTGACCTCCTGGTAACAGGTTCAAATCCTGGCATGTCCACTCTGCCTTTCACCGTTCTGAGGATGATAAAATGAGTACCATTGAGTTGGGTACCAATAAACATCTGTAAATCAGCGCCAAGATTCCCTTCTGGGTAGACGTACGCTTTACAAATACACTTTGTGCCTATTAAAGAACATTTAGGCCAATAGGTTAGAACCAGTATTTAGGAAGCATTTCTTTGTGATTCGCCATCCATAAATCAGAACTCTGGGGACACATCAACATTTGTAGTGAGTATCCCTGCTCATTCAAAATGGGACGCAAAGGAGTCAGTCAGACACCAATGATGAGGCTGCGCTTGTATTATAAGTGATTCTTACCTCACTTAATTTATCTTTATGGGTTGGGCCTATTCAAGAAACTTGTTTTACTTCATGAGACCCAACTGCTTCAATTAAATTTTGTCATGCATGCTCAGAATGTTGTTGTGCTAGAACAAAGGCCCAATATACCTGTTAAAATGGTGTCGTGAAAGATATCAACAATTTCCAGGTACTTAAAGCGAGGTTTAAAAAAAAAAAAAAAGAAGACAATTTGTCTAATTAATCAGTAAATGGATGGTGTTTTTCCACAATTGAATGGAGGGTGTGAAACGTGTTTTAGAGCGGTCTGATTTATATATGATTTACTCAATTACACATGGCATAAAAAGTGTAAGTTGGTGTCTTCTATCGAAGTGGCATTGATGATTTGAAAGCAAATTGTATAGATTTTGTAACTGATTTCTAGCCTGAAGACACGTAGTTTATGCGAAAAACATGGGCAAGTGGTCTAGACACTTTTAATAGTTTAACTTTTATACTGTGAAATATTTACTGTAAATACATAATAATTTTCTTTTGTATGATGATAAAACGTGCCTGTAGCATAGTAACTGTGATGGATGACCAGTTGAACCTACAAAAACGCAAATCTAAAAATGTGCAAACACTCTGAGAGGGTATCTGGCGTGATGATGTACACTAACACAAGCAGTTGAATATTTCCCAAGTAAACACAGTTGAATAATAACTATCAAAGATGTCACCCACTGCACCCCCGCCATGCGTTTTGTTCGTATACAGGTACAAAATGGTTATAAAAAGAAAATGCCAACTTTCTAAACTGGCATTTTCAGAATTGTGACTTAAAAATCTGATTTTACCATTAAAGAGGGTTTTATGTTACAATTCTTTAGACACCAAACTTAAAATTCCTACCTGCTCCCAACTGAAAGTTAGCACTTATTAAATGTAATAAGGTAACCCAATGTTATCCTATGGGAGAGGTAGACCTTGCAGTAGTCACCTCGATCCTAAACACCCTTGGCCTTGAGATAGAAAAAAGTGAGGTCGAGGATGTGGTCTGACGGCTAGAGCTGCCGACTTTGGTGCTGGAAGCCAAGGTTCGAGCTTCGGAGTCGCCCACATCCTGTGATTAGGGGCAAGTCACTTAATCTCCCTGTTCCTGAATGTGTCCTTGTATAACGTAACCTATGTGAAGCGCTCCTATACCTTCCGATAGTGTTCACGCTACATAAATCTGCATTAAGTTAAAAAAAATCGCACATGCCTGTCACAATGAATAAAGGGTGCGAAATGCTCGATTCGGGATTCGTGAGCTTTGCAAAACTGAAATGTTCAGATAGAAACTCGAGTAAAAGGTTAGCTTTTGGGAAGCTTCCGAAATATGTCAGGTCCTAATAAACTTTAACTGCTCGGTTCCGTGTTTCATAATTCTTAGTTTGAGTGCTGAAGCCTGACTCGGCAAAAAGGCGACATGCTATGCTTAACAAATCGGAAATCGCCCAAATAGCTGGAAGCTAACTCCCAGGTAATAGAATACTACATTGTAAAATCACCCCCAATTTAATTTACTGAAATTACTTTTTTTTTCCAAACACTGGAGATTGATATTTAATGTCGTTAACCAAATGTAGTACTTTCTGCAGTTTTGTAGAATCTGATTTTTCTCAATGTGTAAATATTCATTTGGGGAAATCCGGCGCACTGCTGTGCTCGCATTTGATCTTTTACTGTTGCTCTCAATCATCTAATTCCAACCATTGGTCACACTTTCTTAATGTGTTTGCGGTCTGGGGTATCGGGTGGCAAATGTGAAGAGAATAACAAAACAAACAATAATTTGATCCGCACACACACTTTGAGAAACATGCGTGTACGAGAGAGCATTGGAATGTTTGTATTTTTTTTAACTCCCTGAGAACCAAGACCTGCACGAGGGGGAGAGACACTGGGGCACTAATAAGCGGGCGGCTGTGTGGACGAAGACTTTCCTGTGGTGCAGGGAGCGAGCGCGATAATTGCTAACATATGGCGCTGCTGCTCGCTCCCGCAAGGGAATCGCCAAACGTGCACGAGGGCTCATTGGGAACAGTGCAAAACATGCACGAGTTCCCTATAAAGCCTGGAGCGATTCCAAAAGGTCTCCAAAGCAGCGCTTGCGCGCTGCTAGGCGAGACCTAAAAAGCTCAAATGGGTCCGGTTACTTCAACAATAACTGCATATCCTGCCTATGAACATACTGCCCGGGCCATTAATACCTGTATTGCCTTTGCCTACCAATGCTTTTATTGACTGTGCTACTGAAGTATTAAATCTATCCAGAACATGATGTGGATACAGCATGAGAGCACGGATACATATCTATTACCTATGGCTATTGATGTACATGTTATATACTTCCAGTGACACATAGGCTCTCTGGGACCTTTGATGCATATTACGCCTGGCAGCACTAATGCATACAGTGCATGGAACATTGTCTATGGCACCGAATGTCGTTGATAAATATAATGTATGATAATTAATATTGTTTTATATAGTATGTGGCACCTCTAAATGTAAAGCTACTAGTGGGCCTGCAGCAAATATTGTGCCCTAGCTTAAGTAGCCTTTTAAACATGTCTTAGGCTTGTCATTGCAGCTGTGTGTCAGTTTTAAACTGCCATTTCGACCTGGCAATATAAACCTTTTGCCAGGCCTAAATATTCCTTTTAATACATATATCACCCCTGATGAGGCCTTAAAACGCCCAGAGGGCAGGGTGTAGTGTATATAAAAAGTTGAACATGTACTTGTAAGTTTTACATGACCTAGTAGTGAAAAACTCTTACATTTGTTTTCCAGTACTGCAAGGTCTACCTCTCCCATAGGATAAGATTGGGTTACCTTATTACATTTAATACGTGCTAACTTTCAATAGGGTTTGTACAACAAATATCCATGTGAACAGGGGAATAAAATCAACCTTAATAAGTGTTCAAATGGAACTCAATTTTTAAGAGTTTTTTTGTTCACATGCCTTTCTCTGCAGAATGAATCTTTTAACCAACATGTGTAATTACATCAATAATACTTTTGAGTAGGGAAAAGAAGATTCCAGAACAGCCAGTATTTATAAACAACCACGGTTAAGCCTAACCAAGTTTATTAGACAATGATTATTTGTTTAGACAAACAGATGTGAGTGTTTCTTAAGGGAAACAGGAAGAGTGAGTATACCCTAGTTGAATAGACCAACCAAAAATCAAATTTGAAGACGATAAGGTAAAGTGCAATGTGAACATACACAGTATATTGGATGCTTTACAACGCGGTTACTCATAGTACGGGCTGCCAATGGCCCGGCAAGCCTTCCTTGGCGGCCTGCGGACCTTGCAGACATCCTACCTGTGTTTTAAAAAAAAATAAAAAAAATAGTGTTAGCAAACACTGCCGGGTGCAGCAGCCCGGACTCTGAGACTGCTCTGTGGGGGCTGGGGGATTCCAGTGTTGTCCAAGTGGAGATGCAGGGGCCTAAGAGGTGAAATGCAACAAAGCTTTATTAACATGTAAATGGTCTTTTAAAGACCTGTGAAGTGCTCGGGTGCGGCTGTTTGTGCGCGCTGGGAAGCTGTTTCAGTGCGGCTGTGTGCGCGCTGGGAAGCTGTCTCAGACCGGGCTGAGGGCTGACACACACACACGGGGTGAGATGACAGAGGGTGACGGAGGGAGAGAGAGGGAGACAGAGGGAGAGGGAGGGAGAAAGAGGTTGACAGAGGTTGACAGAGGGTGACAGAGAGAGGGAGACAGAGAGGCGCAGTCTGGGGGAGACAGAGGGAGAGGAAGGGAGACAGAGGGAGGGAGAGGAAGGGCGGCCGAGAGAGACAGAGAGAGGGAGGCAGAGAGGGAGACAGAGGGAGGCAGAGAGGGAGGGAGAGGGAGACAGAGGGAAAGTGAGACAGAGGGAGGGAGACAGAGGGAGGGAGACAGAGGGAGGGAGACAGACAGGGAGGGAGATAGACAGGGAGGGAGACAGACAGGGAGGGAGACAGGGAGGGAGACGGGGAGGGAGACAGGGAGGGAGACAGAGGGAGGGAGAGAGACGGAGGGAGATGGAGGGAGACGGAGGGAGAGGAAGGGAGACGGAGGGAGAGAGACAGAGGGAGAGGGAAGGAGACCGGGAGGGAGACGGAGGGTGATGGAGGGAGGAAGGGAGGGAGGGAGACAGAGGGAGGGAGAGGGAGACGGGGAGAGAGAGAGAGAGGGAGAGGGAGGGAGAGAGACAGGGATAGATAGAGGGAGGGAGACAGAGAGAGACGGAGGGAGGGAGATGGAATGAGGGAGAGGGAGGGAGAGGGAGGGAGACGGAGGGTGACAGAGGGAGGGAGACAGGGAGGGAGACAGAGGGAGGGAGACGTAGGGAGGGAGACGGAGGGAGGGAGATGGAGGGCGACAGAGGGAAGGAGGGAGACGGAGGGAGACAGAGGGAGGGAGAGGGAGGGAGGGAGTCAGAGGGAGACCGAGGGAGGGAGACCGAGGGAGACAGAGGAAGGGAGGGAGACGGAGGGAGGGAGGGAGGGAGACGGAGGGAGGGAGACGGAGGGAGGGAGACGGAGGGAGAGAGACGGAGGGAGAGAGACGGAGGGAGAGAGACGGAGGGAGAGAGGGAGGGAGGGAGGGAGATGGAGGGAGGGAGGGAGACGGAGGGAGGGTGAGGGAGACAGGGAGAGAGAGACAGGGAGAGAGAGACAGGGAGAGAGAGACAGGGAGAGAGAGACAGGGAGAGGGAGGGGTAGGAGGAGGGAGGGAGGGGGAGGGGGAGGGAGAGGGGAGGGGGGAGAGGGAGAGAGAGAGAGATGTGTGTATGTCGGGTCTGGTGGCTCAGTGGACGAAGATGTCTGCTGCAGGGATCTGTGTTCAACCTCATGGTCACAATTTGGTTTTGCTTTAGCCCCGCCCCTCCCCCTCTGACCCCGCCACCACCGGTGCGGCCCTCGGCCACAAACCACACTGTAAATTTGGCCCCCGAGAGAAAGTTTGTGAGTACCCATGCTTTACAACAAAAGACAGCAGTTTTCTATTATATAGAGTCTGCGACACAGTGAATTAATCATTGTATCACAGTTCAAAGAAATAGTCTGTCTTTGTACATTTGTCGACTGTGTTTCGACCTTGGAAGAGTAAATAGAGTCTCATCAGGACTGAAATTACCTGGGGTTGGCTAAGATAGTGGAGGCCCAGTCTGGGAGGGTAGGACCACTTGTAGATAGCGAGAATAGTTGTTTCAATAGAGCAATATCTGGGTTAAGAATGGTTGGGGCGGCAATCCCCTTCTAACTCCTTTAAAGGGTGATGAGCATCTGTAATTAACTCTCTTCAGACGATAAGGGAGCTTGTATGGTTGAAGATAGCACACCAATGAGCCATCAGCATGAAATAAACCTTATTGGGCAATATAATGCTCCTAAATAGACCACCGTATGGTTCTGTGTGATGCCGGGTTGCAAGCCAGAGGGCAGGGTGCAGTGTATATAAAAAGTTGGACATGTACTTGTCAGTTTTACATGACTAGTAGTGAAAAACTCTTGCATTTATTTTTCACTACTGCAAGGTCTACCTCTCCCATAGGATAACATTGGGTTACCTTATTGCATTTAATAAGTGCTAACTTTCAGTTGGGAGCAGGTAGGAATTTTAAGTTTGGTGTCTAAAGAATTGTAACATAAAACCCTCTTTAATGGTAAAATCAGATTTTTAAGACCCAATTCTGAAAATGCCAGTTTAGAAAGTTGGCATTTTCTTGTTATAACCATTTTGTACCTGTATCCTGGGTCACATGACTAGGTATAGCTTGATGTTGGTCTTTGTGTATTGCTGCCAGAAAGTGAGACAAAGGGGGAATAGGTGTTGGCAGGATGGCCTTGATGACGAGAGGATCTGCTGCTTACCACACGTGCACATCACAAAGCCTCTGCCTGAGCACACTCACAAAGGGCTTGACACTAGTTGTTTGTGACCCCAGATAAGCCTGGGCAAGGGTAGGGAGGCAAAAAATTCCAAGCACCTCTAGGGATGGACGCCTTTAGAAAATTCCCTGAGTTCAAAGTTGACATCCGGTATAGAAAATGGACCCCCCCAGACCCAACTCTCCAGTACATCTCTGGTGCTCTGGAAGAATCAGAAGGACTGTTGTGCTACTCTTCTGCAAGAAGGAATGCTGCTCTGCTGGCCTGCTTCTCTGCTGGCCTGCTGCCCTGTTGTCTAAGTGAGAAAAACTGGACCTGCATCTTGAGCCCAGGACTACCAAAGTGACTCAAAGATCTAGTTGTCTGGCCTACTGATCAGAGCCTCAGGGACAGAAAAGGCTTCAACCAACTTGTACCCACCACCTGGACTCTGTCTGCTATTAGTCTTACCCTCCTAAGTGGTGCCCCTCCAGTCTTGGACCCTTAGAAGTGGGCCTCAAGGTGCACTGTCAGCCCAACTCCTTGCAGCCGCATCAGAACTGCCACTGCGCAATGCATCCCCGATACAGGACTTTGGATCGCAACCTGCAGCTTCCTCGGAACTGCTGCTGTGTAACGCATCGATGATGCAGGACTCTACATTGCAGCCCCACAGCTTCCTTTGAACTACCACTGCACGATGTATCCTTGATGCAGGACTACACAAGGCAGCCCCTCATCAATGGCATCCTCGAATACAACGCTCCACAAACCAGGATTCAAGTTAATCTGTTCAGCGGGCCTAACTTCGATTCTGTCCCCAGCCTGAACTTTTGACTTTGTCCCGGTCCAGCGTGCCCAAATATCCACAGTTGGAGCTTTGTGCCTTTAGGCACTATTTTCACTTAAGTCTTTGAAACTGCATATCTCCAGTTCTACTGTCTGAATTGTTGTCGTTTGGGTTTCAAATAATTTGTTACATTTTACATTTTACTCAGTTCTTCTAAATTGATGTGGAATTTTTCTTACATTGTGGTTACACTTTATTACTGCTTAAAGTGCTACATAAATACCTTACACATTGCCTTTAAGTTAAGCCTGACTGCTTTTGTGCCAAGCTACCAGAGTTAAGCACAGGTTGATTTGGGGTTGCTTATGGCTTCACCCTGACAGGGATTGGGGTTGCTGCTTGAGTAGGGTTTTACCCCCTCTTAACCAGTAATCTAATTTCCCACAGTTACGGACCAGGAGGTTTTACATTTTAGTTACAATGGCTACAAATGGCAGACATGTGATATAAAATGCTATACAAAGTAAGATTGCCATTCTTTTTATGAGTTGTAGATTTATTTCCTGAGAGAAGAGACAGGTGAGGTAAAATGGTATATCATTATGGATAGAAAGACAAAGACTTTATGGAATGTTTATTTGTACATTTTGTTTTAAATAAAACGATTAAGCCACGCACAGTTCTTGTTTTTCATATTGAACTAACCTGTACACAGAGGCAAGATGTCGTATTATTGCAGGATTGTTCATATTTCACTGTGTTCATAGACTGCTGCAATAATGTCCACTGGAGATTCAGGCTTAGTTGCTACTTGCTCCATTGAAATCCATTATGGGGCAGTGGTGATGCACAGGACATAGGCGCTGTCGCCCAAGCCTCGCATCTAGTCTGACCTCTAGTAGGAAGGGAAGCTTGCACTGCTGCTGCTTGTTGCATACCTATTTTGCGAGGGACAAAAGCTTCCATCAATAATGAATAAGTTGTATTTGTTCTTAATCTCTCATTTTGATTTTGTTAAAATCATCTTTTGGTCTGATCTTGTTTTATTCACATTTTCTTCTGCCCACCACAGCATACAGAATGGTGCACTGGGTTGGCGCACTTCAGCCATTTGCTAACTTCACTGTGACTGATTGCATTTCACCTGTTTACTCTGGCCTCCACGAGACAAAGGAGTCTGCTCTGTGGCCATCCTGTTTTTAGGTCTCCCCTAGGGCAGCAGCGCATGCGTTGCTCGCTTGCGAGATCTATTGTCATGGATGTAACTTTGGAAGCGGGGTGGAAGCTCCACCCATGCTTCCGATTATCCAGTGTGAAAAATCCGTGCTTTTAATTGGAAGGGAGGCATGTTTTGTTGCCTCCCTATCTCCTGTTCACCCTACCTGCCCAGACAGGAGATGTGCACGCACACGGCTGCCTCTTTCGCTCTTGGCGTTTCAGGCATTGTGGGAGGCACAACGCGCGCAAGTGGCTTTCTCCGATTGTTTCTCAGTGGGTCACCAACTCGCGACAGCTTGTTCTTTTGCTCCCTTAGTTTTGTAACTTTTCTGTTTGTGGTTCACTTTGCTCCCACCTCACTTCTGTGTTCACTTTGTTCCTGCCCCCCACCCACCGCAGTTTGTGCTGTCTTTCTTCCCGCCCCCTCCCGTTGTCCATATTCCCTTTTCTCCCGCCCCCCTACCGCCATAGTTTGAGTTGTCTTTCTTCCCCCCTGTTGTGTCCTGCGAGACCCGTTCTAGTGTCTCGACAGGCACTGAGTTAGTAGCCACTCCCCCTATGGGAGTGGGCACACATACACCCCACACCCATCCATCACCGGCGTCACGAGTGATGTGACCCGGCTAATAAAGGGGCCCGAGTGCACATGCTCGTGGCCAGTTCCAGTAAACACATACCCTGAGTCTGTGTTGTTAATCCTTGTCATGTGGGCCTAGGGCCTAGTAAACAACAATGGCGACGAGGGTGGGATGTAACCTGCGTGCGAGCTAGCAAACCGCCTCGCAAGTCCTTGGGGAGGAAAGAAAGTGCCACTGCCTCTATCGTTTTTCGGGAAGAAGACCCGAGCAGCACCCCTACCTGATGTGGAGCGGTGAACTGTACTTTGCCGAGACGATACATGGCGGGCTGGTGAGTGGCGCCCCTGGCCTGTGCATGTTGATGAACGGCGCTGAGGCACCCCGCTAGCAAGAGGGATGAGCCCACACAAGCCCGGAAAGTTGTAACAGTCACTGCACGCATCACCCTGCCGCCCGACACCAGAACCAAGCCGGTGGTGCCCCGCAACCTTGCTTCCCACGGCACAGCACACGGGCAGCGCCTCAATTGTCGGTGGTGTAAGCTGAGCATATAGAGAAACACATATATATCCATATGAAAGACACCTGCCCCGTATAGGCTCACGCTACCATCGCAAGTGCCTATTGCCGTTCCGAGGAGCAGGAGGTCATTGTCGTAAGTGAGGACTGTCTGACGCTTCTCACGGAGTGGAGCAACCCTGCCATCCACCAGGCTGGAAGCGCACCACGACCCCAGACGGGACCAGAGGTACGTCCCTTACCTACGGAGGAGCCCGTCAGCAGCGCGGCCTGCGGCCATCTGCCTTAGGAGGAAGCGCTCCTCTAATGAAATGCATCCGGCCTCGCAGTAGGCCTAAGCAAAAGCGGCCTCCCCGTGTCGTGTGCACTTGCCTGCCCTGTATGCATGGATACTGCCACAGCTGCCCTGCAAGCCTATGTAGAATCAACCTGCCTTGACAAGCCTGTCCTCACCTGCGGCGGAACAAGCAGTCCTCGCTTCATGCTGCCGGCCCCGCAGCCACAGACTATTTCAGCGGGGGCCGCATCCCTCTCACCCGCAAGGTACACCATAACGCTCACGAAGCCCGCAACACCGGAGAAGGCTGTTGCGGCCCTGTGAAGCATCTGCAGTGCCACCTGGTGGTCAATAGGCCCCACTGCACTCGGCCTGGAACACTACTACCGGAGCACCAGTTCCTGTTAAGCCTATGAGTGCCACACATCAAAAGGCCAACAGTGCTACGCAATAGAGCCTCTGTCTACATCCCCAGCCATAAACCATGAGTGACATCCTGGCGGAGAGAGACCAACTTTGCCCGGAGTCCCTACGAGCCCTTCATGCCTCAGCACTCTCACCCCTGGCGGCTAACAAAGACCTGAGCCAGCAACACAGCACACCGTGTAAGTGAGACTGTCGTGTCCTCACAGTACAGGCAGCTGTAGCGCCACCTAGTGACTGCCCAGCATCTGCACCCGGAATGAAAGTCCCTAGAAGCCATGCCGCGCTGCTGCCTCCAGGAGGAAGAGCCCTACCTCCTACACTCACGGGACTGCGCTCATCCACGCAGAGCCCATGACAGCTGCTATTGTCTGCTAAGGAAACCATACAACACTGCCATCAACTGCAAGAGATAGTGAAAGGCCGAGATAGGTGCAGAGAGCACTCTCTAGTGGCCATCTGCAGACACAGCCAGAAGAGATGTTGCTGCCTGCTGCAACTGCCCCCATCAGCTCACAAGAAGAATGAGGGGAAGCATGTTCACCGCCAGCGCCTACAGCCACACGCAAGACAAGCTAAAGAGAGTATGCACTGCTCCCAGCACCACTGCAGAGAGTATCTGAGGGCACTGCCAACTGTTGAAAGGGAGTGAGACTGGAAAACCCCAGAGACACCCAACACGCACAAGGATACCCCAGCCAAGAGAAGCATTGAGTGGCCAGACGAGGTCCAGCAAAATTACAAAGACCACAGGCAGCCAAGCATGCTCCCCGAAAGGTGCAAGGAGAAAGAAGAATGGGTGCAGTGCGTGCGCGCCCCCAGTGGCTACTGCAAACGAGAAACCTGCAAACACCCCAGTGGTGAACCGAGATCACCGCAAGCCAGGAAGATAGACACGCAAAGTGCCACAAGAGGGCACCATAAAGAATGTCCAAGAGCCCTGGGACACTATGACGCTGAACTGCAATGTGCAAGAGGGGAAGCAGAGAAAGACCGGTGTGTCGCGAGAAAGGAGAAACTCCCACAAGCCAAAGCAGATGTAAACGTGCAGCAAGCAAGAATAACTGGTGCAGAGCGCACACCAGTGGCTACCAAACGCCATCAATAGTGAAAGGAGCGCGCCACACGCCCCTGGCGGCGAACGTCTACCAGAACAAGAAGGAAGAGGAGGCACGCCAAGTGCCAGAAGAGGGCGCCCCAGACAAGACGAAGCATGTGCAGTCCGAGGTGCATGACACAGGCACCCAGAAGCGTGTCGACATGGGCAAATGCCCAGTTGGAAAAGAGACATCTCTGAAGCAAAGAAGCACTGCTGGAATCAGCAGGGAGATCCCCTATATCTCCACAACAGCAATGGAGCCCGGAAGGGGCCAAACAAAGCACAGTGTCCTCCCTCACACTGCCTCACGCAGGAGTCGTCAGTGACCCAAGGCTGACGAGAGGAGAGTCGTACACCACACGTGGCCAGCCGCCACCACAGCTCACTACTGCCCGCGGAAGCCATTCCCTGGAGAGGGAACACCCGGAGCAGGAGCGTCAAGAAGCGGCCTGAAGAAGGAGCACCCAAGATGAGTGGCTGCTTGCCACGCATCTCAGAATAGCGACTGAAGGTTCGCCTGAATGGGCCGGAGACCATTGAAGTTAATGGGCCCGTTGACTTATTTAGAACATGATGCATGTCACTGCACCCAAAGAAGAAGAGTGGAAATCGTGTCACCTAGAAGAGCTGAATACACGCAGGTGCGTCAAAGACAACGAGAGGAGAAGCACGAGGACTCGTAGCACCACAAGCCAAGAACACCTCCAAAGACACCAGACAGCCACCAAGGCGGACCGACGGCCCTGGCGACAGCACCAAGGGAGAAACACACCTAAGCCGCAGCAAGCGCAAACTGCGTTGCTCCCATCGCTTAACAGTGAGACCGTCCAGCCCCGAGTGTCGGCAGTTGGAGTCAAACGGCATCTCTGCCCCTAACCGCAAAAGCCAGAGGTGCAAGAGAAGATTCAGGAGAGGCAGTCACGTGGCTATGACGTCCATCCAGAAACGTCCTCTCCGAGTTAATCATCGCCACCTGTCGTCCAGGCCCAATGGCAGCTACGCCATCAGAGCCTTGTACATGACACCGCACTCAGCAAGAAACGTGGAAGTGTGACCGGAGGGTCTGTACCAAGAATCGTACAACCAACTGAGGCCAGAAGGGGAAGTCATGATTGGCAGGGCCGGACGATGAAGAGAACCCAAGCTACAACAGGAGCAAGTCCTGACACAGCGACAGCAAGGGAAGAGGATGATAGCCCGAGAAGAAACTGGCAGCTGCACAGCGGGAGTCCGAGAGTAAGCCGCACAGCCTGCGTGAACCGAGTCTCAAGCCTTACGCTCCTCAGCGTGTTCATCACTCCTCCGTCATCAAAGTCCCAACAGCCCAAGAAGCACAGGTTCACTAATGCCAATGCCTCCCCAGAGAACATGGAGGTACCTGGCCACTCCCCGCCTCCGGTGATCGACTCCCGACTAGATGCCTGCATCCATCAAGGCAAGTCATCGACCGCCATCGTCCAGATTCACCCCACGGCTGGCAACGCCACCATGCCAGTCCTCATCAAGTGCGTTAACCGACACAATCTCGAAGACTCATGGAGTGGAGCCCTACAGGCCAACACGAAAAGTCAGAGGCTACCTGCTAAACCTGGTCTGCACCTGAACTGCGGCAGCGAGAGCATGTCCTGACAAAGATCCATACACCCTTGAGGTTTGTGCGAGAGACTGGCTACTGGCTCCTCGCCGTTCGCAGCTGCCCCCAGCCGGCACATACGCAGCCCCAATCGCAGCCTATCAGCAGTCCCGTGGCAAGCCCGAAGAAGGGCTTCCCCAGGCGGGAGAGCTGGAAGAGACATTGTCCCACCAACAGGCCACCGGACACAGCAAGACAGCCTCATAGAGACTTTCGGCTATACAGAAATAATCCAGTGAACTTTCACAATGAACTCCAACCATGATCTTGACGCACCCAGTTAATGAACAGTTGTTAATCACCACATACCATCCTCAAGGTCAGCGATAGGAAGCCATCTGGGAACAAAGGGCATTATTCCACAGACACGTTACTTGAGTGCCGCGGACATCTTCAAGCAAGCATTCGTGTCCTGAATCACACAGGTTAAATGATGAAGGCCCTCCGAGATAGTCCTGCTACCGTTGGAGTCACCAGTCCTGGTCTGTTGTCTTCGGGATGCCTGACCCGAGAAACTGATGGACCCTGTGGTGTATATTTCATTGTTATTTCTCCCTACAGGTTGGACTAGGGAACTTTTGCTTTTATTAAAATTTGGGAGGAATGTTGTGCCCTGCGAGACCCGTTCTAGTGTCTGGACAGGCACTGAGTTAGTAGCCACTCCCCCTATGGGAGTGGGCACACATACACCCCACACCCATCCATCACCGGCGTCACGAGTGATGTGACCTGGCTAATAAAGGGGCCCGAGTGCACGTGCTCGTGGCCAGTTTCAGTAACCACATACCCTGAGTCTGTTGTTAATCCTTGTCATGTGGGCCTAGTACACAACACCGCCCCCCAGGCACCATAATCTATATGGTAAGAGGTGGAAAGGCCATATGTTGAGTCTGTCATATGGACATATTTAATGAGCTGTAACAACTTGCTTCTTGTGATGTGCACATTAAAACTTTGGGGAAAGGACTGCAGGCACCATAATCCAGTTGGCCAGAAGAGATAGGACCGCATGTTGAGACTGCTGTGCGGGCATAATTAATCAGCTGTAACAGCCCACTGCACGGGGTAGGTGCCTGGGTGAAAACTGGCCCGAGGCTGGGCCCATCTTCATCCATAAGAGACCGGGCATTGGCCATCCCTCATTGTAGCTCAATCTGCTGGCCATCTGCCTTAATAAGGTACAATCCCTTTTGTATCTTAACTGCTATATCGACCATCTGTGTCCTGGTTACTGTGCCTTGTCAATTAAGTACTTGTGGTAGTAGGGGTGATGCCTCGGCTTGTTTTGTAACTTTAATGTTCGTGTTTCACTTTGCTCCCATCCGCCCTCCTGTTGTTTGTGGGCACTTTGTTCCCGCCCGCCCATTGTTTGTGGGCACTTTGTTTCCGCCCGTTCTTTGTGGGCACTTTGTGCCCGCCCGCCCTACCGTTGTTTGTGGGCACTTTGTTCCCGCCCCCTCCCGCCATAGTTTGTGTTTATTTCTCCACCCCTCTCGTGGGCACTTTGTTCCCGCCCCCCTCCTGTTGCCCGTGTTCACTTTGTTCCCGCCCCCTCCCACCATAGTTTGTGTTTATTTCTCCCCCCTCTCGTTGTCCATGTTGACTGTCTTCCCGCCCCCTCCCTTCGTACTTTCTGTTGACAAACGATATCACTGCATGTTGTGGCATACACATTGCTTGTATTTATGTTCATCATCAGTATTGAAAATTGACCAGTTTTCAGATGGAATGGTGTGTCTCAGGGAACATAAGGTATACACAGTATATACCTTTTAATGACCCGCACGCAGTGGACAAGCTCCCATATTTCTATTACACAACGCTAGCCATCTAGCTCTCCCAGGCTCTGATGAAAATGTTTGTTGTGCTCATGGGTGTTTATGTTGGCCCAAGGCATTATGACACATGCATCCTTATATGAACGTACAACATAGCGTTGCAATCCAGCTTCTCCGTGCAGTGTACACAATGGAGGGACTTGAGAGGGAGACACAGATTACATACGTGTTTAAATTGCAGGACAGGCACTGGCTTTTTCGGAAGAGGAGCCTTCACTGAGCATACACACAAGGGGCAGAATGCTGGCTAACAGTTCTAAACTGCCTCACAGTTTGCTGGCGGTGGGGGGGGGTGGGAGGTGCTTGAGCGAAAGAGGCGTATGAAGAGTGACAAGCTGTTATATGACCACATTTGCTTTCACAGCGGTCACCACGTGCCTTCTTTCTGCTGTTACTCACACTGCACTTTTTTCCCCATAGGGAAACTTTGTTCTCGAATCTCAGAACAGTCATTGCAATGCAATAGGACTTGCATTTGCGAGAGTTTGAGCTATTGGCAATGCCTTTTATTTATGTGTTTTGAAATCCTGCAAGCGGTGCGTAAACAAGCACTTTGTACTTATAGTCCTTGCTTACGAGAAGCAAGGCTGACCGTAAAAGAGGCGCAGTTACCGCCAACCTTGCTTCTTGTAGGCAATGACTATAAGTACAAAGGGGCAGATTTATGAGCCCCTTGCGCCACTTTTGCGTCACTTTTAACATGGGAAAAGTGACGCAAAAGTGGCGCAAGGGGCTCATAAATCTGCCCCAAAGTGTGTTTACGCACCGCTTGCAGGTTTCAAAACGCATAAATAAAAGGTATTGCCATTTACAATGGCAATAGCTCAAACTCTTGCAAATGCGAGACCTATTGCATTGCAAATGCTTGTTTAGAAGCTGCATGCATCAGCTAAGCATCTCGACCGAAAACTTTCCCCTGTCCTGTGCTGTTCACATACCACACATGGGTCTGAGATACATTTGTAAAGCTTTGTTTATTTCACTTACCTGTGAGGATAGAGATTCAAGTGCATGCACGGTATAGTGGTCCTTCTGGAGGCTAAAAGCAGCTGCTATCGAGAACATCCCTATCGCAGAAATGCAAACCTTATGTGAATTCCGACTGCACACGTATACACTACCTGAAAACAAGTCACTCTGTATGCAAGCATGGAAAGTCAGTTGAACAACATAGCACTGGCAAAGGCAATTCAGTATCGATGTTTGTAGACAATGGGACCACACATATATGACATATTTCCCTCACCTAATATGGCCCGCTTTTTTATTTTAAAGAAAATTTGCCTTCATTGAGCGATACTTCTCTTAAGTAAATGTCTGTTTTTGGACCCAGTGTAAAATAATGTTTTTTCTATAATTTAATTTTCAGTCCTCAGTCACATCTCATGATTGTACACAGTACATTAGTACTATTATAATATGAGACATATGGACCCATCGCAAGATAGCGCCAATTGTCATTTTTCCCCTTTGGATAGAAGTTGTCTAACTTCTGGTTTGGTTGTGGCTCCCTGTCCACTCACATGCAGGCTCAGCAAAGGGACAAGGAAAAAAACTCTCCTTACTACCAGGGAAGATCTACAGATGTAAAAACGGTATTGTTTTATTTAATGTCCGGGTTAGCTCAACCAATGGTGTTATGTTTGGTGTTAGACCTGACATACTTGGCGTTGTAATCCCCCAAACATTTTCCCTTCACCCCTCCTGTTTGCTGAATTCATTTCAGTTGTCATTAGGACTATGTGCACCTTAACACGGATAACTTGTGCTCAAATGCTTGTGTCCTCTCCTTCAAACATGGTAAAATTGACTCACATCAAGTTGGCACAATTAATGTACTTGCCGGTCCCTAGTAAATGATGCTAAACCCAAGACCTGTCAATTAAATGCTACTAGAGGGCCTGCAGCACCCATTGTGCCACCCACTAAAAGTAGCCTTTTAAAACATGTCTTAGGCCTGCCGCTGCAACATGTAGTGCAGTTTTAAACTGTCATGTCGACTTGGCAAAACAAACCTTTTGTCCTGCCCAAATCTTACATTTTAATACATACAAGCCACACCCTAAAGGGTCGAGGGGCACGGTGCTTGGTTATTAAAATAATTGGGACATGTGTACTTAAGTTTTACTTGCGCTGGTAGTGGAAAACTCCTAAAGTCGTTTGTCACTGCTGTAAGGCCTATCTCTCCAATCAACTAACACTGGGTTACTTTATTGCATTTAATAGGTGATAACCTTAGATTGGGAAAAGATAGTGAAGAAGAAATACTGTTTAGACTTAATTGGATTGTAATTTAAAATGCTCTTTAATGATGAAGCCGGATTTTAATTCTCAAAATGCCACTTTTAGAAAGTTGGCATTTTCATCCAGACAGTGACACAAAGTGGCTTAGGTGTGGACTGAATGGGGCAACCTGGAAAGATGACCCGAAGGAGCTGCACCCAGCCCCACTTGCACTTCAAAGGAATCACACACACACACACCCACACACCACACACCACACACCACACACACACCACACACCACACACACACCACACACACACACACACACACACACACACCCCTGCCCTGCGTCTCCACAGACCTCTTGGAGCCTTGACAGGGGATGGGGGGAAGAACCTTCCAGAACCATAGGTGGGGTAGTATTGGGAATCCCTCCACATCACATCTTGGTGCAGTTATCAAATTGGGCCTCAGAGCCACTCTTCAGAACGCTCTTGGAACTTACAAAAGAAGGACTACTGTAGTGATTACTCTGAGACAGGTAAGTGTAAGAGCACTCAGTTTATTGACCATTGTTCTCCATAGCCTCCAGGGAATGCCCCAACAGTCCCTGATGTTCAAACAGTAACATTCTGTAACCATGGAAATGACATCATAGAAAGGGATAGCATGGATGATAAGTTTATTAATTACTACAACATCTCCTTTCTTTCCATAAGCGAATAAAAGAGAATAATAACACAAGAGAGAAACAAGGATAAAGAGAGAGAAACAGAAGGAGAAGCAGAAGAGGAAAAACATCATATAAAAATTGACTATACAAATATGGCACACACAAACGTTTTATAAATCCAAACATTTAAGTGGAACACTTTTCCTACCACTCCTGCGTGGGTAGGAAAGTTGGGGAGACTGCTGATGCACATCCTTAACACCATCGCTCAGCCTTTGGATCTGCACGCACCCTCTGTAAAGGTTCTGACACAGCTGACCCACAACCACTCTCGAGCCCCAATTGCAGAACCACATGTCTAGGAATCTTGTAAATCCTGGAAAGGTTCCACCAGCTCCTCTCATTGACTCTCACAGCAAAACGTGATGTGGCGCCCACCATAATAGGGGGACTGAACTTCGACAAACCCTTGGCCACTCTGTAAGGTAGTTTAATCCTCATCCAGTCACCCACTTGGACCTTGAACATCAGCCCAGAAGCATCCTGGGCGCATTTTTGATACACCCGATCAGTGGTTTTGGTAGATGTACTCACAGCATCCTCACAGGATCCAACCTTCAGACGCCAACCATATTTCCTCATCCAGGCTGGAAACATGTCAAAGGTAGCGACTCTCCCATGCACCAACCCAAAGGAATTCCTACCCTCTGCTTGATTGGGGGTAGTGTGATGAGCCCACAACATACTCTGCAACGCTTCCTTAACCTCCATCCTGTTAGAAACTGCCCACTGCACACATTCAACAAGAATACAATTCATACGTTCAATAAACCATTGGCTTGTGGGTGATATAAAGCCACACGGCGATGCAAAATCCCAGATTGAGATACAAAATCAGACATTTCCTTGGAAGTGAATTGAACCCCGTTTTCTGACACAATTTCTTTAGGGAAACTTTCCCTAGCAAACAGACTTTTAAAGAACCTGATGACCTCTTGGGTGTTGAGATCAGCCTTGAAATGGACCTCCCACCACTTGCTGTAGTAGTCGGCTACCACCAAAACAAACATACTTATTAGGCAAAATATTGATAGGTCCCACAAAATCAACAGCCAGTTTCATCCATGGACCACTGGGGAGTTCAACCTCCTGAACAGGGTGAGTGACTGTCTTGATGACTTTGTCGCTAGTACAATAAGTCACACACCCCTTGACAACATCATCCACCTAACGATCCATGGATGGCCAACAATAAACTCCATGAATCCTCCTTTTGGTACTGGTTTGCCCCTCATGACCAGATTCAACAATGCCTGTCCTCAAACACTCAGGGGGAACACATTTATCATCCTGCATGACCATCTCGCCACCCTCCAACGTGAGCTCAACAGCAATCTTGACAAAGGGCTGAAGCTCACCATCTAAGTGCTTCTCTTAAGGTCAACCTTGAACAATGTGTTCCTTAACATTTTTGAGCACAGAATCAGACTGCATGGCATCAAACCACTCCTGTTCAGAAAAACAACCAACATTGCAGACATCCACGGCTGCAATCAAACACTCTTCATCTTTCGTCACCCCCAACCTGCTCTCCATTTCCCAAGGGTAATGGTGACATTGAGAGAAAATCTGCTCTCGTGTTTTTCCCACCAGGAATGTCCGCCACTTCAAAATTGAATTGTAACAACTTTTAGCTCAATCTCGCGATCCTTGGGGTATGCTCCTTAACAATGTTGCCATTATGGATGGGAATGAGAGGCTTATAGTCAGTCAACAACTTGAATGTCTCCCCCCGCAGAAAGCACTTAAACCTTTCAACAGCCCAGTAGCAAGCCAATAACTCTTATTCAATGACAGAGTAGTGCTCCTCACTCTGTCGTAATGCCCGAGAGGCAAACCCAGAAGTATGTTCCTTGCCGTGTTTGACCTGGGTGATCATGCCCCCCAACCATCCAAACTCACATCCACAGAGACAATACACTGGCTGTGGGGATCAAAAGGCGTGAGAATCTTGCACCTTCCAAGTTATTGCTTTATATGAACAACTTCATCCTGGCAAGCCTGATTCCAAACAAAAGTGACCTTCCTCTTAAGTAACTCTCTCAAATCGACAGATTTTGCAGCAAAACTCGGAATGAACTTAGTGTAAAATTCACAAACACCCAAAAATGAGGAGACCTGATCTTTGGACTTGGGGCATGGGGCATTCACAATGGCCTCAATCAATCCTTCTCTCGGTTCAAACCCTTCACCCGATATACGGTGCCCCAAATACTCAATTGATTCCACCCCAAACACACATTTTAGTTTGTTAGCCACAATACCTCTCTCCTGAAGTCTGTTTAGTACTTCCGTGAGGTGTTTGTCATGTGATACTTTGCACTTCCCAGCAACCAGAATGTCATCTTGGAAGATCACAGTGTCCTCAACCCCCTCCAACACTTTTTCCATTATACGCTGAAATACCAAGGCTGCCGAGGCAAGCCCACATGGCATCCTCTTAAACTGATAGGTCTCCACCAGAGACACAAAAGCAGTCTGATGCTTACAAGCAGTGTCCAATTCCACCTGATGGTAGGCGGGAGATAGGTCTATCTTAGAAAAGTACTTAGCACCAGTAAACTTCAAGAGAATGTCATCAATATGGGGAAGAGGATGTGAGTCAACCCAGATTTCCTTGTTTAGACTACGAAAGTCAATGCACACTCTCCATCTCCCATTCTTCTTGCGGGCAACGACCGACGGGAGACAATCATATAGAAGACTTGACCGGCTCAATAACCCCAGACTAACACATCCTCTTAAGCTCATCAGAAAGATCATCTCTGACACTATACTGCACATTGCACAGTTTGTGCTTGACTGGAACTGCCTTGGTCCTTTACCCTGATGAAATGCTTGAATCCTTAAATGCACCCCAACTTGTCAGCAAACCCACCTCTGAACTTGTTGGCCCACATGGTCAGACATTCTCCCTGACTACAGCCACCCACCACTGACACTTGTTCCTTAATACCTGGTCTGAGCGTCATACCAAAAAGACCCTGGTGATACCACCCCAGTACCTAAGATTAAGCTGGTTTAAAAAAAAAACCTGTAACTCCATCCTCCTGCCTTCATAGGATACAGGATTTCTGTCTGGTGCTTCAAGAGGTTTGTTCACCCAATTATGCCAAAACAACTCTGCTGTGATCATGGTCATGCGTGCACCAGAATCCACCAACACTTTCCATCAACATCTAAATCAACCATTGGATCCACACAATCATCAGACTCATCTTTGACCAGGAGAATCAAATCGCACATTGAACTCACCACATCACCCGACAGGTCACCCTTGTCTTCTTCAGTGTAGACTGTACTGATATTGCCCCGGGAATTACGCACTATGGCAAAGTGCCCCTGTTTGCCACATTTGCGACAGGAGGCATTCCTCGCAGGAAAAAAATTGAGTGTTAGGGCAATGTGAGGGGAACCCACATTTTGTGCACAGATTTCTCTGCTGACCCAACTTTTTCTCAGACCTGGTAACTGTGTACTTACTGCCCCTCTGCTCAATCTGCTGTTTTTCTCCCTCATTTCTGCATTCTTTTAGCGCCCCCACAACCGCTATGTCAGGTTTCAACTCTGTTGATGCTTTCTGAGATAACTCTATGCTTTTAGCAATAGTTATGGTTTCTTGCAAAGAGGGATTTTTCAGGGTTAGCAACTTTTCCTGAACTTTTTCATCTTTACAATGCACTACCACCTGATCCCTGATCAGCTGAGAGGTGAAGTGTTCAAATTTGCATTATGATGCCAGAATACACAGTGCCGTCACATACAACACAATGCTTTTGTCAGTTTCTTGTTCTCTTGTGAAGAACTTGTGTCTTGCTACAACTAAACTGCCTTCAACATAAAACTGTCTCTCTAACATTACCATGGCCTGATCAAACTCATTAAGTGCCTCTTCACACTCAACAACCTCAAGAGAGGTAAGTGTTCTAAGACAGCCTGTCCCTCTAAACCTAGATTGTGCTCTAGAATTAACCTCTTTCGTTCCGCACTGAATCTTATCCCCCCTCATTTCTCCTAAATACTTGGTGAAGGCTCTGTACCATACTTTCCACCTCACTGGTGGGTCTCCTGGAAGCTGTAGAAATGGTGGAGGAGCTTGAAAAGTTTGCATTTGCATAATGAAGATAAATCTTTAAAAGATAATCTACACTAGAAATTAATCCCAAACAGCAATACCTAGGCAAAACGATCATTGATCACAAAAGTTGAGATTTAAACACAGTCACTTGAGGACCTTTTGCAAACAAAAATTACTGTAAATACAGAGATTACACACAGACATAAGCCATGTGGCTATACTTGAGAAGTCTTGAACTGCTGACCAAAGAGATAATTTCACATGTACATAGGCGTGAATCGGCTGCTCCTGGATCGATATAACTGGGAAGAGAAACAAGAAGAAAAAACATATATTGTCCAAAACACAGTGTACTCCGTGTTCACCTGCACTGCACACCACGACGATTGGGGAATCCACTACACTTGCGTTCCGATACCGCTGTAGCAGGTCTTTACTGATGGGATACGTAATGCAATCTCCGATGAACCAAAAACCAAGCGTCATGAAATTCAGCGTGCATGTGTGGCAAGGAAATGGATCTGTCGAAGGACAACAGAGCAGAGAGATGTCAGGTAGTGCCTAGCAACAAAGCACTTATGCCAGGACGCTCAACACGATGAGCGCAGAACGCAAAGTGTCCGTTAACACCTAGCAACAGAGCCCAGAGTAGACTTCAAGCAGGAACAGCATACTACGCAATACAGTAAGAAATCGGCTGATCAGCTTGCGTCTAACTCAAAGAATTCCACTGTGTCATCATTAGAGACACTGCACTTGCCCCGAACATATCTCTGCGGTCTTACAGGGCTAGGACACAAAGTACTCAACAACGCACCTCAAAAGAGGAGGAAAGACACGGCAACAGTTCCAGTAGCAAGGCCGCTCACGGATGTATGGACACACTCGCCACCTGATACACCTCACTGATTCTACGAGGCTACAGCAGGGTGAGCAGACAGATGTTGCCATCCTCCCTTTCACCAGGCTCGAATGAACAGGAACCTCAGCAAAGTGCATAGCACACATGGATGGAGAAGAAGAACAGTCAAACTCGTCGCCAAATTTGTAGTGATTACTCTGAAACAGGTAAGTTGAAGAGCACAAGTTTATTGACCGTTCTTCTCCACAGTCTCCAGGGAATGCCCCAACAGTCCTTGATGTTCAAACAGTAACATTCTGTAACCATGGAACTGACATCATAGAAAGGGATATCATGGATGATATGTTAATTAATTACTAAAACTGTCCTGCTGTCAGAAACCCCCCTGCTGCTTGAGGACTGCTTTGCTCTCTGAGAAGAAAGACTGGGCCTGCTCCATTCATCTCAGGCTAACCTGAGTGACTCCAAGGGTCAGTTGGCTGACATCCTGTTTGAGGTACAGTGACATAACAAGCTCCAAAGGCCTCCCTGCAATTGCTCATCATGCACTGAAACTGCCTGGACCTACAACTGGTCCTGCCTGAGCTCTGGAGGCCTCTACTTGATGGAGTTCATGATCCCCAAGTGGTCCCCCCCCCCAGTTCCTGGACCCTAGTCTGGCATCATTCTCAGCTTCTCCCAAGACGAAAAGGTGAAATCCCGAAGTTTGGACTCTTTACAACTGTGAATGGGATCCTTCACTCAGAAACTTTGCCACCCCAGACGATCACCAACACAAACTTTGGTGAATGCCTGCTCTTCGTGCTACAACAACCGTCAGCAATGACTGGCACTGTGAGATCTGTACTTTGAGCTACAGCAGCAACAGTTCGCAGTGACTGCCAGCACAATGTTCTAGCAACGACCGTCTGCTATGCCCGACCGCCTCTTTTCACTACAGCGACAACAGCCCACACTATCGAGCCTGCTCTTTGGGCTACAGTGACAATCAGCACTATCCGTGACCCTCTCCCTGCTCCTGGCGGCATCCTCTACCACGATCCGAACTCTTCGTGCTGGACTTTGAGAAGGTAACTTTTTCATCTGGACTAACCTGGTCCCTGAATGTGACCCATGCTCAATCGTGATCAGCCTGAATTTGTGACTTTCCCCCATTTTAGCATGACCCACTGACAGCGAGTGGCACTTTTTTCTTTTAGGTGCTATGTTTACTTAAAATCTTTAAAATTGAATACTTTCAGTTCTTCTGATTGGATTTTAATCATTATGGTATCATTTTATGTATTAAAATTCACTCAATTGTTCTAGATTGGTTTGGGATTTCTCTTGTGTTGTGTTTTCACGTTATTACTGATTGTGAGCTGCATAAATACTTGACACGCTGCCTCCAAGTTAAGCCTGACTGCTTCGTGCGAAGCAACCAGAGGATTAAGCACAGGATAATTTAGCGACCTATGTGGTTCACCCTAACAAGGAGCTTCCACACCCCTCAACCAATAATCTAATTTTTTTACAGTTGGTGATTGTTGTGCTGGAGCACCCAGCTACTTGTTGCTGAATAAAACCAGAAAGCACAGTTACTGGAGTAATCAGTGCTGCAGCACATGCTTACAATTGTGAATGCAGCCTCATCAGGCAGTCAGAGCCTGAAAGAGCCAGGACAATTCAGCTTGCTAATGTACTCTACGGACTGTTGTCTATCATTAAAGTAAACTAAATGAACTACATATAGCGTAAGGCTTTTTTGCTTTCATGTCTTACTTCCCAAGGTTTTGTTTCTTCTTTTTCGAGAGAAGCATTCATGTTGTTTGTTCATCGCTATTCGTTTTTGTTTTAATTGGTATGTGGGCAGATGGTACATCTAGTTCAGGGACTATAAACTGCAGTGTGACATTGCACAAAAGCCCATTTGTGGTGCACTGGAGGAATATATGCATAAAGAACTTTAAACCAGAAAACAATAGGCTCTAGTCAAAACCAATATGTTATATTGAATGATAGTGTTACAGACACAGCACTAGAAGGGTTTACGGTGTTGTGCATTTTCATTTGGTGTGGGTCTGTAATCCATCAGAACTCCTAAAACCACGAGTATGGTAATATACCTCAATGGGTTAATGAAGCTGCAGGTCAGTTTTAAATCCTTGTTGCACAGCTTAACATTCTACCCATCTAACTAAAAAAAAGATAGTACAGGTTGACAGGTTTTTATTTTTGTAAAATATTTTTTATTGAAGAGTTAGAAAAGCAACAGTAGTAAAATATAATAAATGCATAACAATAAGAGTACAACTACACAATAATACAATTACTAAGGAGACACAAATAAAAACTCAATAACATGAGTTTTAAAATATAAAAACGACATTACATCTGAAATAAAAAACAGTGGGGGAGAAAGGAAAATTAGAGAATTGAAAAGAAAAAGAGAAGGAAAAAGAGAAAGAAAAAAGAAGAAGAAAGAAAAGGAAGACTATCAGAAGATAAAGGGATAGAAAAAGGAATGAGGACTAAATAACAAGTGAGTGAAAGGAAAAATATGTAGTAAAGGGTAACCAGTATAAATCTGACTTAATCCTGTGATGAACAGATACTGAAGAAACATTGGCTATTCTATGTTCATCACAAATAAAATTCCACCACGTTGATATAGATAACTTAGAAGTATCCTTCCAACAGCTAAGTATAACCTTAAAGGCAAGTGCAATAAAAAGATCAAACAACACAGGTTTGGTTGAAAGATAGTCAAGGGTCATAGATCCAAAGAAAACATTCTGAATTCATAATTGAATATTACATTGAAAGATATTTGAACATTTGCAACAAATAGCTTTACAGAAATTAAACACATGAGAACAGTAGTAGAGCAAATGAGTTAAAGTACCACTAGAGGTAGAACAAGACCAACATGATGGAGAAGAAGTTGGCACACATTTTGAGATAGATTCGGGAGTACAGCATTGGAGGTTTTAAATATTTTAAGTCACCTTTTTCCCATAGATGAACAGGAAGTCATATAGAGAGGTCAGTTTCCCACAGTAATTCAGGAGTTTTCGATCATACAGTAGTGGGGGACAATAAAATAATATGTAAATAGGCAGCCTCAAGAACAGAATTGTGAGCAATATTATGTAATGGTGTCAGGAGTGTGAGAGATGTAGTGTCAGAAGTCAAAATATTAGTTGCTAAAAAAGGTTGAAGAGCAGATGAGATTAGGTTATATTTTTGTGAAAAGGAATTTGGCAAATTATGTTTAGTTTGTAACTAGAGAAAAGGTATAACAGAGTTAAGTTTTACAAATTGATGAACAAACATAATACCCTTCTCCTTCCAATGTTTAAAATAAAATGATTTACATCGAAATCTAATAAACTTACTGTACCATATAGAAGAGGCTAAAAACATTCATAAAAATCAAAACCTGAAGAAAATAGTGTAAATATTGTATTTAACAGATACTGGGAATATTTTAGATTAAGGTTTTTTGAACTAAAGGTACAATTAAACATATAAACTACATCAGCAAATGAAAAATCCTTTACTAAAAAGCATTTTAATACAACCCATCATGGTATGGGAGGATCTTAAAAATCATCAGATAGCGCATAAAATTGTCGAATTAAAAAAAAGCAGAGTGATATAACTGAAAATCAGGAAAACAAACACCTCCTTCAGTCTTGGGCATTTTAGTTTAAACAATGCAATATAGGTGTGTTTATTATTCCAGAGGACTTTGGTACAGATAGAATTAATCTGAGAACAATAATAAGTGGGTATTTTAAAGGGTAACATAGACAATATAAATGCGACATGTGGTAAAATCATCTTTTTAATGGTATCTGGTCTGCCCGCCATGATAGATGAAGGGAAGAACATGATGAGAGTACGTTTTGAATTTTGAGTAAAACGCCTAGGTATTTTATTTTGGAGGGCACCATGTAAATTTAGTGTTAGCACACATATTGATAACAAGAGTTCAATGGTAGAATTTCAGTTCCAAAGAAATTTAGTTTATAACCAGAAACATTACAATATAACTTTATTTCTTCTAAAAAAGATTTAAAGAGGAGAGGGAAGTAGAAATATATATTAAAATATCCTTGGCATACGCCAATAGCTTGGTTTTGAAGTAATTGTGTTTAAATCCTGAAATAAGTGTATTACAATGAATGCATCCAAGGAAGGGTTCTAAACAAAGAATAAAAAGTAGAGAGGAAAGAGGGCAGCCTTGTCTGGTGCCTCTATGTAAATTAAAATAAGGGGAAAAGCATCCATTAACAAACACACTAGCACAGGGGTCTGAGTATAACCATTTAATAAAAGAAATACATTCAGGGCCAAAGCCAAACAAATGATGGGTGGTAAACATATATTTCCAATTGATGCGGTCAAATGCCTTTTCTGCATCAAGAGACAAGGCTGCAAGAGGCGATTCTAAGTTCTTACCGAATGCAAGAATATTGGAAAACTTTCTAGCATTATGAGCAGCACTTCTACCCTAATAAAAGCAGATTGACAAAGAACAAGTATGGGAACAATAGTTTCAAGGCGTAATGTTAACATTTTGGCAATTATTTTGCAATCATAGTAATTAATGAAATAGGGCAATAGTTCTTACTAAGGGTATGATCTTTGTCTGACCCAGGTATAATAACAATCAATGCTTCCCAAAAATATTCCATAAGCTTTCAAATCTAAGGTAAATGAATTAGAAAGTTCAAGTAATTTAGTGGCAAAAATGGAAGGAAAAGTGGAAAACAACTCAATAGAAAACGATCAGGGCCTGGAGTTTTATTTTTTTAGGTATTTAATAGGGTTCATAATCTCCTGAAGAAATACGTTGATTTCTAATTGTTCAAATTTATCGGGGATGGAAGGAGGATTAGGAAGGCCATACAAAAAGCATGTATATAGTGCTCCGAGTGATGAGTATCTTCTGAGTATAGTTGATTTGCAGTAGCTTTGGAAAGTATTAGAAATATCAGTATCCGAGGATGCAATGTTATTGGTGAGTTCATTACGAATTGGGCCAATGTTTTTACATTGAGATTTAATTATTAAATAATTAGCCAACATTTTGCCAGCTTTATTTTGAACTCTATGATATTTCAATATAAATTTAAGCAAGATATTACAAACATCAAAGATAGCAAGTTTATTAAGCGTAGACTTGGTCTTCATCAATTTAAGTAAGACAGAAGAATTAAAAAAATGTATGTTCCATTGTTTTAATTTGCTACCTTTTTCCTTGAAGATGAATAAGATATAGTAACGGCCTGGAATGAGTTTTGGAAAGCATCCCAATTGGTAGGAGTAGAGGTTTTAATAAACCAGTTAAATTTAAAAAAATCATTAATAAAAGCAGTAGCTTCTGTAATAATAAACTTATTGCCCAATAAAGGAAATTATTACATTTCCAGCGGCCAGTATTAGGGCTAGTGAGTGATAAATCAAAAGAACCTAAAACAGGGGCATGGAACCAATTTCTGAGGACTGAATGGAGGGAAGTAAGATCTTAGGGCCTCATTATGATGGCGGTTTGACTTTCGTCCAACCGCCATCCTGTCGAGAACGAGACCGCCCGACAAGGCGATCGCAATGTGTATCTTTTATATTGCTGCGTGTGCTGCAGGCTGCAGCACACACCACAATACAAAAAAACAAATTTCAAACATCCCTGCACTATGTGGCAGGCACCATGCAGTGACTGGCGCATGGTGCAGGGATGTTTGGGGGGCACTGTAGGTTCCCCCCAGGGCTGATGGAAGGAGGTCCAGGGGGAAAAGGGAGCCTGCTATGGGCCTCTAAGTCCCTTTCCACCTGCCTTTTCATGGCAGGTTAACCTCCATGAAACGGCCGGCAAAAACTGACATTGTAATCCCTACGGCATTGCCTGAGCAGGCACCGCCACCATTGTAGGGATTACAGTCTGTCAAATGGTTCGACGAGCTCCCCCGTCAGATTAGTGACAGACTGCCTCTCCACCTGCTGACCATCTGCCCACCATCCTAATGCGGCGGGTGGTGTTGCTTGGTCTGATAGCGGTGGGACCACCACTGACAGCCTGAGGGTGGCAGTCCCACCGCCATCGTAATGAGGCCCTTAGTAACTAAAATATAATCAATTCTAGACAAAGTGTGAAGTAAACTAGAAAAAAACGTAAATTCACAAACATCAGGATTGCAAGTTTTCCAGATAACAAAGAATGGACGATTAGCAATGCCGATTGAAATGCTTTATGAGATCTATCAGGGTTAAATGTACATTTAGATTTCCTATCAGTAAAGGGATCTAACCATTGATTAAAATCTCCTACTAAAAAATAATACTGGGATTGTCAATTGTGACCAATTTAAATTAAACATTATTCCAAAAATCAGTGTGAAGTTTAAGAAGACCATTGATAATAAATAAAGAAATCAGTTTGTTCTGAATTATTACAGTAGTCAGTACCCATCCTCCATCAGAGTCACATTGAGTTGATACAAAGTGAGGATTTTGCGATTTATGAAAAAGGATTGTGACACCACCTTTATGGCTAATAACTGGAGGATAAACAACATGACCAACCCTTTGCCTTTTTAATTTAAGTGATTCAACATCATTAAAGTGAGTTTCCTGTAAAAAAGTAACATGTGCATTGCATTTTGACAAATGAGAAAATACCTTTTGTCTTTTAACAGAATGGCCCAGACCACGAAAGTTCCACAAGACCACATTAAACATGATGGGAGTTAGGAGTAAGGATGGCACGCTGCAAATCTATAAAGGAAAACAAAAAGACACCATTTATTAACATATACATAACATAAGAACAATACAACCATGATAACAATTCTCACAGAAAAAGTAAAAAAAAAAGTAAGAGAGTAGGAAGAGGGGATAGGAGAACGACAGTAAGATGAAAAGACAGATCAAGGAAAGAGATCCAGATTTTCATCAAAAGGCATGGAAAATTAGCATGAGACGTGTCAGTACCTAAAACAAGAGTATCAGCAAAGAGAGAAGAAAAATAAAATTTATAAAAGATAGTCATAAAGATTAAACATAGAAAAGGAGAAAAAGTTAGGAGAACATGAACATGAATTGATTAAGAGCGTTGAACAGAAAAAGTACCGTATTCGTGCACATATACAATGGCAAGGTGATTCATAAGCTGACCACACAGGTAGACACCTAGATGGCTGTGCCGCTATCCATGATGGGATGCATATCAATAATCAAGATGGCTATAATACCCAAGTCCCTTTACCTATTTATTAACATGCCAATATCACTGAGCCAACAATTTTTTATAGTCATTTTAGCTGTGTTAATAAAATTAATATGAGTAGAGCAACAGGTAAATACTCACAGTTCCTATGAGGGCTTAGGGTACCAGATATTTAGACACACTTTCTAACTGCACAAGCACAATATGCCAGCCTCTTCTATCTCAAATTCTATTGTAAACACTTGATGAAAGAGAGATGACAAGCTGAGCCAGCTCCCTTCCCACAACACTTAGGCCCTCATTGTCATGTTGAGCGGACCGCCACAGACAGGCCATCAGTGGGGGTCCGCCCAACATCCAGGTCAAAGGTCAGATCGCCGGATAAAGATAACGGAGGTCTGAGTGCAGCGGGCAGGGGCAAAGATTGCTGCCTCTGACAGGCTCAAGGAGCCCGTTGGGGCGGCGGTCTGACAGTAGTCCCTACAATGAAGGTGCTACCTGTGCAGGCAACACTGTAGGGACTACGATGTCCATTTTCCACAGCCTTTTCATGGGGGTCTCACTGCCATAGAAAGGCTGTCAGAAAGGGACTTTGGGGGCCCCTAGCAGGGCCCCACCCCTATGGGCCACTGCTATGTGGCCGGGGGATATGTGGTGCCCCCACAAACATCCATGTGCCAGGCACCACATGGTACCTGACACTCGGTGCTTGGATGTTTGCAAGCTTGCTTTTCTCTACTGCGGCTTGTGCTTTGGCCCTTTTCGAGGCTGCAGCGCAAGCCGCAAGAGAAAACTGCAGCAGCAATTGTATCATAATATGCCGGGTGGAGAACCATCGACTACTTGTCAGGTGGGCTCCCTCCCACAGCAATCGTCCGACCACCATCGAAATGAGGCCCCTAGTGTGAGACCAAAAAGAACACCTACTGTAAAACACTGTGAATACTAAAAGTGTAGCCTGGTAAAACTTAGCTCACTGACAGGGATGAGGGTTCTGGAGCACTATACTCACCACTTGCTCTCCATAATGGATAACCCAGCATTGCTTCCTACCCTAGATTTTGGGCAAAAAACATTCCATGCAGTTTGGAGTGCACTTTTTCCTTATGTACATTTCATGAAACTAATGACTTTCAAGATAAGAGGAGGAGACACATGAATAACATTACTATTATCTTTTAGCCTTCACTAGGCTGCAAGAGAAAGGTGGTAAATGTTTCAACAGGCTTCGGACAAATTGATGTATTAACCAAATTAAACAAAAGTGAAATGTGAAACGACGTTTGTCATTCATATGGAGATCCGATATGAATGTTCAGTTAAGATAATTAATGGGAGGGATCTAGACCCCTTTTGAGATTTTTTTCTTTACTAGAGAGTTTGCATGCACAGCTCAAATGCTGTTAAGGCAAAATCTTAAAACGTCTAGAATGTTATCTATAAACCTATCCAGATGTGGTGAATGTACAACCCAGCCTTTGTGGATTAGTTTTCCTGTGAACCCACTTTGTTACTTGGCCCAGAAAGAACACTTCACACTATTTAAGCATATTTAAGAAATGTCATGCTGTTTTTGCTGATCATAACAAGTTTCACTGCATTCATTTTTGCCTTCTGTGTGGTTATCATTCATATTCATGCAGTAGGTTAAGATTTTAAGATAAACACTTTAAAATGTATATCCAGTTCCTTAGTGCTATTTAGAGTGTATTATTCATTTACAAAAGAATGTTTGGAATTCCACCATATTCTTTGTTTTTATTGGCCCTAAAGCATGTTTACTTGTTCCACACAGATCAGGATCACAATTCCCTCTTCTATGCATCACCACACCGGATATCTTTCAGGTACAGGGAGGTCTGGTACAGAGAAGCTCTTCACTAACTGTTTGAGCAGTCTAAAGTTTTAAATGAGATTCAAGAGACCTGAAATGTAATCTTATCTTGGATGTGCCAATTTGTTTTTGTTAATATTATTTATGTATTTTCTTTAATTGTATAAATATTGTTCTTATATTTCAAATATATTTTATTTATTTAGTTTACAGAATTAAATAAAGATCATTTTCTTGGTCATTTTGATAGTTAAATAGGTTAGATATTTCTATTGGGTTTAAATATTTATTTGTTAATTTTTATATTTTAATTTTGTTATTTTTAGTATTTTAAATGTAATATATTTAAAAATTTGTTAAATCATTGCTTTCATATTCCTAAAGAATATATATATATATATATATATATGAAATTCACTGAAAAAACCATAGGTTTCATGTACATTATAGTTAGGAATTGGCATTTAAAAAACCTTTGAAATTCACTGAAAAAACCAAAGGTTTCAGAGGCGTTATAGTTAGGAATTGGCATTTAAAAAACCTTAGAAATTCACTGAAAAAACCATAGGTTTCAGGGGTGTTATAGTTAGCTGGACATTTCCCTCGTACAAAACCCTAGAAATTCCCCTGTTATAGTTAGTTCAGCTAACTATAACTCGTGCCCCCGCAATGCACTGTTGACGACGTCACATATTACATCACTCATGACATGGTCAGTGACATCAGTGATGACATCACTGATGAAATCACTGATGGCATCTCAAATGACATCACTGATGACATCACTGATGACGTCATCCAGTGACTGTGTGTTTCTGTAAAGTTTAAATATGTTTTATATATTCATAGTGAAAGGCCTGTGGAAGAATGAGTGGCTGTACAAGTGTGTGAATGGATGATTTTCTAGGTGCGTAACTGACTCTAGCAGTGAGTCATTAAATGTATCTTACTGCAGACTAGTGACTAAACTGTGTGAATGTCTGTATGTGTCTGTCTGTTGGTGTATAAGTGGCTGCATGGTTTTGTGAATAGCTATACGAGTGTCTATATGGGTTATTGATTGGTTGTCTGAGTATCTGTATGGGTGCCTGAGTGTTTGTGTGGGTAGGGTGTGTGTGACTCTGTGCATAGATGTGTGAGTGGGTGATGCTATGGGTGCATGGTTTTAAGAGTGCATCTGTGATGAACTGTATGGTTGAGTGAGTGTATGTATGGGTGTGTTAGGGATTGAATGTATATCTCAGTGGTACATGTGTGACTAACTACATATGTGAAAGGCAGTATATATGCGCCTAAGAGTATATAAGTGGGTATATGTGAGAGTGTGTGATTGTGAGAGTGGCTGTATGGATGAGTGTGTGCTTGTATCAATGATTGTATAAGAGCGTAAGAATGTGGTACTATTTGTATGAGTAAGTGAACTTGAGTGTGTATAACTGCATAGGTGAGTAAATGGGAGTGTGATTAATTATTTGCATGACTGACTAGGTGTGAGAGTACCTCTATGGATGATTGGTGGTGTGAGTGTCTATGTAGGTGTATAAATGCATATGATAGTCTTGTACGGAGTGACTGTAAGTATGAGTGACTGTACAGGTGAGTGAGTGGAGGTGTATGTAGACCTAAGAGTTAATGAGTGGGTATGTAGTTATTGGTATTGGAGTATTTATGGTTTTGAGAATGTCCGTCTGAAATTTTGAGTTGGTGTATCAACGGTTAAATTAGGGTGTGAGAAGATGCAGTAATTTATCACATGGATGATGTCATCAGTGATGTCATCAGTGATGTCATTTGAGATGTCAACAGTGATGTCACTGACCATGTCATGAGTGATGTAATATGTGACGTCATCAGCAGTGCATTGCGGGGGCGCGAGTTATAGTTAGCTGAACTAACTATAACAGGGGAATTTCTACGGTTTTGTACGAGGGAAATTTCCAGCTAACTATAACACCCCTGAAACCTATGGTTTTCTCAGTGAATTTCTAAGGTTTTTTAAATGCCAATTCCTAACTATAACGCCCCTAAAACTTATGGTTTTTTCAGTGAATTCCGAAGGTTTTTTAAATGCTAATTCCTATCTATAACTTATCTCTGAAGATATCATGTTTAATGATTTTGATTGGATTTGTATATTTTTCAAATTCAGTGTGTCAATTTCATTAATTACATTTTTTTTTAAATACTTTTTTATCACCATTTTTTAAACTTATTTTTTCAACTAATTCTTTTAAAAATTAAAAAATATTATTTGAACTTAATGGGTTTTTCAAACGTATTTTTTTATATTTTTCAAAAAGATTTTTTAACTATATGTTCAAAACTTTATTTTATATATTTTTTTCAATGTTTTTGGATCCACACACCCTATGCGCACCGTTCTTGATCCCTACGCGATAGCATCCGCGTGTGGTATGCGTCGGGTACGTGGTTAGTGTGCGATTCCAATGCGACCGGTACGCGACTCCCAGTCTATACGCGACACGCTCGATGTACGTAACGCGACGGTTACGTTCTTCCGCGATGCGTCATCTGCGTCTATGACGCGGTAGGTGCGCGGATCCCGCAAAGTATTTAACATTTAAAAAAACATATTTATGTATTTCATGTGAATATTAATTGAAGACAAACTCTAAACTAGTCTTAAAAGTAATATATTTTTACATCTAATCCTATAATTTTTTTAAATTCAATTTCGCAGATGCGCGCTGGGTGCGTGCTGCGTAAGCGCATGGTGCGCAGATCCCATGTGACCTGCAAAAAAAGAGATTTGATTCGTTCATTACACTTCCTCTTCTAACTATTGAAAGACCCCACCCATTTCAATCATTCTTCTTTGACCTTCTTTAGAGGACCTTCTCTTTTGGAGAGAAGAAGATTTTTACACTTAGCTCTAACTTTTTTCAACCAAAAATGGCTTCAGGGCAGCAGGCATCACCTGCATCTCCTCATACATCTGAGGATGAATTTTTGGAGGAGGCACCACCCAAAGAACGTTTTTCTTCAGTGGTGTGGAAATTTTTTACTTTTCCCGAGGGGCAGAATAAGACCAATGCCACCTTGGTCACGTGCAAGATTTGCAAAAGAGTCCTGTCGCAAGGGGATCCTAACAAGACTGCATGCATACTGCATAGACATTTGAAGCAATCTATGTGGTAATGTATGGTTCACAACATGAGTACTTGGAAACTGACTAAATCATCAGACTACTGCTAAGTTAGTGCCTGGGTAAAACGTTTAAATTTTCAGTTCTGGCACAGTGAAGAGAATAGTACATGGTACTGCACTTTAGTGTCAAACCCTGACTCATTTTATCAATGCATAAGCAAAGAATAGCTTCTAAAGCTACTAAAACTTGACAACATGACCAATTTTAAAACAGTTATCTGTCATCAAATACACTATGTTACCAAATGCTTCTCTCACAATCCTTACCCAAATGTACACAGACTCACAGTGTGATTTTAGACAAGCAACACTATCCCTAGCAGTTTACCAAAACTCATTCACTAGTCTAGAAGAGGTAATGGTACTGCACACAATCCACATATTTAAGTACAGCACATTAGTGTCAAAGCATGACTCATTTAATCAACGCATAAGCAAAGACTGGCTTCTAATGCTACTACAACTTGACAACATGACAGGTTTTAAAAGAGTTATCTGCTAAAAAATACACGATTTTACCAAATGCTTCTCTCACAGTGGTTCCCAAATGCACACAGACTCACAGTGTGATTCTAGACAACAACCACTATACCTAGGAGTTTACCAAAAATCATTCACTACTGTGGAACTGATAAAGGAACTGCACACAATCTATATACTTCAGGACTGCACTTTTGTGTCAAAGCCTGACTCATTTAATAAAAGCATAAGCAAAAACTGGCTTCTAATTCTACTAAAACTTGACAACATGACAGGTTTTAAAACAGTTATCTGTCAGCAAATACACGATATTACCACATACTACTCTCTCACAGTGGTTCCCAAATGCACACAGACTCACAGTGTGATTCTAGACAAGCAACACTATCCCTAGCAGCTTACCAAAACTCATTCACTACTGTGGAAGGGGTAAGGGGACTGCACACAAACTACATATTTCAGTACTGCACTTTAGTGTCAAAGCATGAATAATTTTATCAATGCATAACCAAAGACTGGCTTCTAATGCTACTAAAACTTGACAACATGACAGGTTTTAAAAGAGTTATCTGTTAGCAAATAACATGATGTTACCAAATGCTTCTCTCACAGTGGTTCCCAAATACACACTAACTCACAGTGTGATTCTAGACAAGCACCACTATCCCTAGGAGTTTACCAAAACTCATTCACTACAGTGCAAGTGGTAAGAGAACTGCACACAATCTACATATTTCAGGACTGCACTTTTGTGTCAAAGCCTGACTCATTTAATCAAAGTATAAGCAAAAGCTGCCTTCTAATGCTACTAAAACTTGACAACAAGACAGGTTTTAAAACAGTTGTCCGTCAGCAAATACACGATATTACCACATACTTCTCTCACAGTGGTTCCCAAATGCACACAGACTCACAGTGTGATTCTAGACAAGCAACACTATCCCTAGCAGCTTACCAAAACTCATTCACTACTGTGCAAGGGGTAAGGAGACTACACACAATCTACATAATAAAGTACAGTTCATTAGTGTCAAAGCATGACTTATTTTATCAATGCCTAAGCAAAGACTGGCTTCTAATGCTACTAAAAATTGACAACATGACAGGTTTTAAAACAGTTATCTGTCAGCAAATACACAATGTTACCAAATGCTTCTCTCACAGTGGTTCCCAAATGCATACATACTCACTGTGTGATTCTAGACAAACAATACTATCCATTGCACTATACCAAAACACATTTCTTCATCTAGAAGAGGTACTACATTTTAGTATAGAAACATAGCATAACTCATTTCACAAATTCATAAACAATGACTGGTTTCTAATTCTACCAAAATATAAAAACAGCACAGTTATCTGTCTGCAAACACATGAAAAACACAAATGCTTATCACAGAATGGTTTCTACATGCACACACACTGTCAATAAGATTGTAGAGAAAAAAAGTACTCCCTACACTTTAGCAGGAGAAATACATTAGTCTGATTAAAATCAAAATACTCTACATACATCCCCTCACAATTAAATAACTCACCTTTCAAGTTGTTTTGTAGATTAAGAATATCAGTCACACACCAGATTTTCTTTTACAGAATCTCTGCACTGTGCACCTCTCAGCAAAAAAAAGAATGGAAAAGTTTCCCTTTCATTTTCCACACATATACATGTAAACATCAAATCACAATCCTTCACACATACACTCAAAAGCAAACACACATTTCTATTGGTTAAACATTTCAACCCTTTCCAACTGAAATACATTTCAACCATTCCCCCAATCTGCCTTCTGCCTCTTACCATAGAAACAGGTCATAAAACACTGCACTGAGCACACAGGTCACAAGTTCAGCACACAATGTTGCTAAACAAGACAGGAAGTGTGCTTGACTTTTCAACATATCAGCTTATCATATATAATGTTCCTTACAATCTGTTTTTTGTTAACCAATAAGAATCATACCTTTAACCAACAGAAATATACACCCTACCTTTCAGTGTAGAAAGTAGTCATTTAACCAATGATTTCTTGTCTTTTTTCCCAAAAGATTTCTGTGGATCCGCGCACCCAATGCGAGAGAATCTGTGCACCGAACGCGATAGGATGCGCGCACCGTGCGTGCATTTCGCAGTTAAAAAAAAAAAAAAAAAGAGGGGGCCCCAGGGGGTCCTTCTGGGACCCCCTAAGCACCTCTAGAGGGTCAGAGTATTTCCATTCTGCCCCCTTTATATGTTTTACACACTTATTCCCCTTGCTTCTTCAGCCTCGCTTCTACTGAGGCAGAAAATAGCCGGCAACAGTTCCTGGTTTCGAATGTAGACAGACACTTGACAACCAATTAGCATTCAGCGCGCGATCGGGAGGGTGCGCGCTTGGTTCGGGGAGGGTGCGCTTACGGTGCGGGTAGGGTCCGCGGATCCTCCCCGGCCATAGATATTTATGTACTTTTGACTCTAATTTTCTCAGGAACTACTGAATGGATTCACACCATTTATGCAAAAGGCACGAGTCTGAACTAAGGACTATGTCTTTGCCAAATTTGGTGTCATTCCGTTCAGCGGTTCGGGCTGTAGCTGCGACAACAGATCATACGGGAAATTGCATAGGGAAAACGTGTTTTGGGACCACCCTTTTTTCTCGGCCCCTGCTTGACAAATCACCACGAAACTTTCAGGGTAGGAGCGGAACAGAGCTGGCCAAAAGTTTGGAAAAGTTCGCGAAGATTTGTCAACCGGCGCCAGACTTATTGGGAATAGAATGTTGTGGATTTCCTATGGAAAATTGGTCCTAACTATAACTACCTACTGGCGACCGCCAGTAGGTAATATATATATATATATATATATATATATATATATATATATATATATATATATTACCTACTGGCGGTCGCCAGTAGGTAGTTATAGTTAGGACCACGTTTCCATAGGAAAACCTCAACATTCTATTTTGAATAACTTTGGCGCCGGTCGACGAATCCTCGCGAATTTTTCAAAATAGGTGGGGCGCTACGCTCCGCTCCTACCCTGAAAGTCTCGGGGGGATTCGTCAAGCGGGGGCTGAGATAAAAGGGGGGTCCCAAAACGCGTTTTTCCCATGCATTTTTCCATGGACCTTTAGAACGAGCTACAGCCCGAACGGCTGAACAGAATTACTCAAAATTTGGCAGAGAGGTAGTCCCTAGGTCAAGGAAGTGCCTTTTGTAGGTTTGGTGTAAATCTGTTCAGTAGATTCTGAGAAAATAGCCTTTGAATCAATATATATATCTGTATGCGCGCAGAGTGCGCGCTGGGTGCGCGCACCTTGCCGTGCGCGAGCGCAATTCTGATTGGTTGTTAGATCTTAGTAAACATTCGAATCGGTGGAAGTCAGGAAGCGGCGGCCGCCATTTTGTCTATCGCATAAAGAGGGGGTGATAAACAAAGGGGGAGCACTTGAAAAGGGGGCAGAGTGGGTAGAAATAGACCCAGTAGGCATTGTAAGGGGGTCAAAGTAGGACCTTGTAGGGCAAAAAAAAAGAATAATATTTTGAAAAAAAATATCGCCGAGTGCGCGCACCCTGCGCGCACCCGGAAAAAAAAATAATAAAAGAAATTTAAAAAAAATTGCATTTAAGTGTTTAGATATAAGGTGGCTCTAAAAAGAGCCCTTGTGTTTATTGTTTGTTTTTCGGTACCTACAAGTAAGTACCAACGCAGAGTCTGAGGTTCAAGAGGAAGACTCTGTTCCCTTCATCATTGAAGTGCACACCATCTCCTCTATAAATGTCTTGCATGTCGTAACGCAAGTTGTTGTGGTAAATGGAACCCATACCATAGTCACGGAGGAAAGCAGAAACAGATTTGTTGACGTGCTTCCTTGCTTTGTCAATCTGCGGACAAAATTGGTTGGACCAGTTCCACTTTTGCCTTTGGCATATGTTAGAATATACAAAGGCAGATTGAGGAAAAAGCGACATTAATTGCACAAAGGTGTCCTTAATAAGCATTTCCAAACCTACCCCAGTTAAAGTGCCTAGATCATTACCACCACAGTGCACAATAATAAGGTTAGGCTGTGGGAGATGTAGAAAGGTTTTCACCAAAGGCATTAATTGGTGCCACTTTAACCCTCTCTGACCAATCCACTTGATGTCTACATTTGGCAAAGCAAGGTCTCTCACCATACCTCTTTTCTCTGCAAATTTTTCACTCCAGAAGACATAGCTGTGTCCTACAATCCACACTGTGAACATCTTCAAAGGAGATCTGGATGCACTCAGGAGGTGTAATTCAGTAGAATGGTAAAAAGAAATGAAAGACAGTTTGGAAATGGAGGCATACATATTTTTTATAAAAAAAAAAGAACTGATTGGCTGTTTCATACCATTCTACACTAAAAACTAGGCTGTATGTGTAAATTAATAGAAGCATGTTTTGTATTGGTTCAGAAAAATGTGTTACCAAAGAACAGTACTATGGATTTGCTGTAAGGTTTGAAAAGTCAAGCACTCTTGCTCTGTGGAATTGAAACATTGTGTGGCGAACTTCTGACCTAACTCCACACAGCAGTGTTCCATGAGCTGTTGCTATGGTAGCAGGCAGAAGTCAAGTTGGGGGAAGGGTACTAGGCAGAAGTCAAGTTGGGGGAAGGGTACATTTGGAAAAGGGTTGGTTTTCAAGCAATAGAAATGTGTGATTACATTTGAAAAAAAGGGGGAAGCAGTGTGATTTGAAATTAACATCTATATGTGTGGAAAAATAGAGGGAAAGATTGCCATTATCTGGTTCTGCTGAGTGGAGAGAGGTGTAGAGAACAAAGGTCCTGGCTCTGATAATGTGCTGTGGGGTTTTGAGGTTTCAGTCTGTAATGCAAATACATTCAGCACCACTAAGGCTGGTTGCCCTTGCTGGAGTGTAGGCAGTCACCCAGCATACACATGGTTTGTGGTCTGAAAATGCAGTCTGGACATGTGCATTTAAAAAAATCTGAAAAGTGGATTCATAATGTGTCAGTCTGTAAAAGTAATTTTCACTTGCCAACAAAAAAGAGCAGTAAGTGTGCATTCAAATTGGCAAAGATTTTTCGTTTTGTGACTAATGTGAAAACATGACTCTGTGTGCAAATAGGAATTACAGGAAGAGATTTGTTGCGTTTTCCTCTGGTGATTTCACAGTTGCATTAGTAGGAAAAAGGGGGAGTCTCTCAAAAAAAAAAAAAAAAAAAAAAAAAAAAAAAATTAAAAAAACCTTGGGTGCGCGCAGGGTGCGCGCACCTCAAAAAAATTTCCCAAAAAAATTTCAGAAAAAAAATTTTTTTGGTTAAGTTTATAAGTGGCTCTTAAAAGAGCCCTTGAGTTAATGGAGGGAAACAGGAAGAGAAAAACGCAAAAAATGAAAAAAAATCTATGGCCTAGTGCATGAATGCGCATCAAATTTTCTCTGAAGGAGATCAAGACTGGTCTCCCCCACAGAAATAAGTGAACCGCAATCAGTGCACCGTGTAGACAACCTCGCCAAACAAGGTGGACCAACAAGAGGTAAAGAAACAGGTGAAGGCACCATCGCAGCTGAAGTGCTCCCCTGAGCTGCCGAAGATGTGCTCGGCTGAGCTGCTGCTGATGTCGTCGGCTGAGCAGGTGGAGAGTTTTCTTCAGAAGCTCGACGAAAAGATACTGGGTGCATTTTGTCAACATGTCTTAACATAGTGTGAATGCTAAAAGAATATTTCTTGTTAGGATTCCCACGAGATAAGACTTTGTTACAAAGTACACATGTAACTTTTGGTGCATTTACCTTTTTCTCATTCTCTGGAAAAGTGAAAAACTGCCATATAAAGCTGTCTTTCTGCTTCCTGTTCCTCTGCCTCTCAAGAGTGTCCTGGTCACTGTCTGAAGTAGGTTGCTGTTCAGCCATTGTCTCTCAACAACAGAATAGCTCCTTCTCCAAAGGAATCAGAACTAATAATGAGGGGAGTAGGTGTGGTTTGGGAAGAATCTGGAACAGAAAGTACTTCAAACCAATCAAAAGTGATGATTCTTGATCACATGACTTGCCATGAGGGGATTGGGTGTGGTATTGAAACAATTAGAAACTGAAAGTAATGATAACCAATAAGAAATGTTGTTTTCTTATGTATAAACCCGAGGTGCGCGCACTGAGCAAGCTCCGAGCGCGCACCCCGTGATGACGTATGCACGAACGCGTAAACGCGCAGGTGCATACGTCATATACGCGCACCTAGCGCGCATACGTTTAACACGCGTATACGCGACCGTTATTGCGCGTAATTTTAGCGTATGCGGAAGTAAACCGCGTCGAGGGCGTAGGACGCATGCGTGCGTACGTACGTACGCATACGTACTGGGTGCGCGCTCCCAGCGCGCACCAACAAGTATATTTGCGTACGTAAATAACGTACGCCGGAATTCATAAAAAACATACGAAATAGTACTAGGTGCGCGCTCAGAGCGCGCACCCCAAGAAATTATAAATAAAAAAAAAAAAGAGGACATTAAATAATTAAAAAAATAATAAAAAAAAAATATCCAAATTGAATTATTTAAAAAAATAATTTATAAAAAAATACAGATAATATATAAATGAATATAAAGTAATTTTATTTAAATAAAAAAAAATATCTTTAATTAAAAATACATAACTTAGCATATAAAAAACCATACAAATTCTCAGAAAGAAACATAGGTTTCAAAAACGAAATATTTAGGGATTAGCATTTAAAAAACCTTGCAAATTCACTGAAAAAACCATAGGTTTCACACACGTTATAGTTAGGAATTAGCATTTAAAAAACCTTGCAAATTCACTGAAAAAACCATGGGTTTCACACACGTTATAGTTAGGAATTAGCATTTAAAAAACCTTAGAAATTCAGTGAAAAAACCATAGGTTTCACACATGTTATAGTTAGCTGGACATTTTACTCGTAAAAAACCAATGAAATTGCCCCGTTATAGTTAGTTCAGCTAACTATAACTCGCACGCGCCCGCAATGCACTGCTGATGACGTCACATATTACATCACTCATGACATGGTCAGTGACATCACTCATGACATCACTGATGACATCTCAAATGACATCACTGATGACATCATCCTTGTGATAGAGTGGCAGACCTCCTCTCACCCTAATATAACCTTTGATACACACATTGAATAATAGAGACTAAATTTTTTAAAACAATGGACATACCAATACCAGTTACAACAACCTCTTCAGTAATTCTAAGATCCACATACACATCCACTCATTCACCAACAGTCCTATACAGTCACTCATACATGTACTCACTCATCATATGTACTCATACACCTATACATCCTGTTACACAATGCCACTCATCCATAGAGTTACTCACACACATAGTCACTCATGCTAATAAAGAATCAAACATACATTTACTTGCATACACAGTTATACACACACCACCACACTTACTTCTACAGAAACTTAAACATACTTAGTCATTTAATCAATCACTTATAGAAACACATACTTATTCATACAGGAACTCTTTCAATCTCTCACTCTCACATATACTCACTTATATACACCAATAGTCACATATACTAGTTTAAAACATATGTAGTTACTCATAAAGTCACTATTGAGACAGTCATTCACTCACTAACACAGCCATACACACACTCATCCACCCATATAGTCCTGCACACATGCTGTCTTCAACACATACAAACAGTGAGTGACTCATTCATGTTCCTATGCACTACATAATACCCCCACCGAACCATGCAGATACTCAGACTGACACTCAAAAAACCAACTAATAACCTATATAGACACCCATGTAGCTACTCACCAACCCATGCAGCCACTTATACAAGTGAGAGACTGATACAGATATTTACATATTTAAACATTACTCACTAAGCCATGTATTCACTATGATACACTTAATCAGTCAGTTACACAATCAATTTTTAAAAAACAAATCATCCATTTAGACACTTATATACCCATTTATTCTTCCATCAACCTTGAGATATACATATATAAAACATATTTAATTTTCAGAAAAACACACATTCACTGGATGATGTCATCAGTGATGTCATTTGAGATGTCATCAGTGATGTCATGAGTGATGTCACTGACCATGTCATGAGTGATGTAATATGTGACGTCATCAGCAGTGCATTGCGGGCGCGTGCGAGTTATAGTTAGCTGAACTAACTATAACGGGGCAATTTCATTGGTTTTTTACGAGTAAAATGTCCAGCTAACTATAACATGTGTGAAACCTATGGTTTTTTCACTGAATTTCTAAGGTTTTTTAAATGCTAATTCCTAACTATAACGTGTGTGAAACCCATGGTTTTTTCAGTGAATATATATATATATATATATATATATATATACTGATGCTGGGAGCCTGCTTCGGTCCATCAGCTTTGGCAGAATATTTTTGGCAACGCAGTATGCTGAGCATGGGGAGCCCACTAATGGCTGTATTGTTTTGCTATAATTGATTTGACCCAAAGAACAAAGCTGGGTTTTGGCTCAATGGCAGCAAGGCCAAGCCTAATATCATCAAAAAACAAAACAGAAGCCAATGCTGCACTTAACTAGACTGAAATTTATACAGTGTCCTGAGTGAAACAATGACGCTAGCAACCACTTTTTCAGTTGCATTTAATCCAAAAATGTTTATCGTATTACATTCAACTGATTCACTGTTATCAAAACATAATCATCACAATTCAGGAAAGACAACCAACATCACGACATTACATCGACATTATTAAACTGACTTTAAACAATAATAGAACAGCACTACATACAAGCCACAAGCACACACATGTAATACTCAAATATACTAAACAAACATCCTCAGTAGACAATATGCACAGCAAAACAATAATATGCAATGAATGGACAAATAGGCCAACAATTAACAACACTAAACATAGTTGTGAAACACTACACTCTGTTATTTACAAAGGATTGGCCAAAAAGAGGAAAGGTCTACGCGTTTCGAATCCCCTTGTGTGTAGGGATTCTCATCAGGACCAACACTTGCTGAAACAAAAACAAAAACAGTGTTTTACTAAAATGACCCAGCTGCATTGTATTTCAACCGCACACATAGTGCTAAATTCTTACCTCAATCTAAGTGTAAAAAGGACCGGACTGCCAAGTTTGTGTTACGTGAGCCCGTCACCTAAACAAAATGAAAAATCCAACAACTTGTCACGTAACCGCGCAATTTGAATGTGGGAAGAAGGCACTACAATCGCTCTGTCAAAGTGTGGCAACTCTTACTTGTAAAACTGAGGTATAGGCGTAAACGTGCAGGAACTGAGGCTTCCTTTGCTCACTGCATTTGAATAGCTTTGTACGCTGATTACGTGTTCGTTGTAATCTCTTTCGAGTTTCGTTGGATCAGTGACCCTGAATGGAATGCCGGTTTCGGCGAAAGCTCGATACGAATCTATAAAATGGAAGCGGAAATCTAATCAGGGTAATCCTCAATGTTAATTTTAGTTCTTGCGGGACCGTCAGGCCGGTTTTCTTACCTTTGGAGAGTGTGAATTTTCAAGTCTCTTAACTCTGGCGTTCAAACTCCATATTGGTTTGAGTGAGAGGGATGCATTCCCAGCATCCTTTTTGACGCCTCGGGTTGCAAGCGTGACTGACCACGAAGGCTCATGGGAGTTGTAGTTTTGCATTAAGTTTTTTTTTTAAACGGGGGAAGTAAGAAACTTTATAAGGTCCAAAGGTGGAAACAAGGACAGAATCATAAGTTGTATATTTCAGACAGTTCGTTTAGACCGTCAGTGGACGTGTTGAATTTAATGATAAGCATAGCTTCTCTTTTAAGCAATTTAGCATCCAGATCCCCTCCTCTGTAATCTTGTTCAACTTTGGAGATGATAGTCCATTTTAGTTCTTTCTCTGTATGGTTCTTTAAGTGCCAATGGTTGACCAGCGGTGCATTTTGTACGTTTTTGCAAATTCTTGATTTATGTTGCTGAATTCTAATCCTAGTCTCCTGGTTAGTTTTGCCGATATATAGTTTGTTACATGGGCACAGGATGCCATAAACCGCAAATTTCGATTTGCAATTAGAAAAGGTCTCGTGTTTCCAATGGATACCATTGTAGCAAAACAAATTCCCTTCTATAGTTGAACCGCAACAATCACATGTGCCGCATTTATCATGTCCTTGAATTGGTGGGAGATTAAAAAAACTTCTCATGTCAGGGCCTTTTTCTTTGGGGAGTGCTGCTCGCACTATCTGGTTTGCAATGCTTTTGTCCTTCTTGAAAGCAAATAATGGAACTTCATTTAGTGTTTTATCCAGATTCTTTACCAAATGCCAGTTTTGGTTGATGATCTTCTTAAACCAATTAGAAGTTGGACCAAAAGTAGAGACGCATACAATCCTGTCAGTTTTGGGTCTGTCTCGTCTTTGTAATAGAGCTTCTCGTGGGGTCCACCAGGCTCGCTTAATAGCTTTTTTCAAAAGCTTTTTCGGATACCCTCTGTCCAATAAATTGTTCTTCAGCTTATCAGCATGGAAAAAATATTCATCTTTGAATGAGCAATTTCTTCGGATTCGCAGGAATTGCCCGTAGGGCAGATTTTCCCTTAAACTACGTGGATGATTGCTTGAGTAGTGTAAAGCCTTATTTCTGTCCGTTTCTTTTTTGAACAGTGTAGTCACTAAGCGTCTATCTGTAGAATAAACCTCAACTTCCAAGAATGGCATTTTGTGCTTAGAGTAATTCATACTGAATTTTATATCAGGTGTTCTGTTGTTGAGCCAATTGAAAAAGGCCTGTAGCTTCTCTTCTTCCCCAGTCCACACCATAAAGACATCATCGATGTACCGGACCCAACTTCCGATACAATCTGCAAATGGGTTGTTATTGTGTACAAATCTGTCTTCATACTTTGACATATAAAGGACCGTCAATTCCGGGGCAAAGGGACAACCCATTGCCACGCCCTTTATTTGGTAGAAAAAATCATCTTTAAAGCTGAAATAGTTGTTTTTCAAGGCGAACGAAGCCAGTTCCATAATAAATTGTGTGGGGACTTTTTCCGGTTTGGGTCTGCTGTCTAGAAATGATTCTATTACTGCCAACCCTTCATCCTGCGGTATCTCTGTATAAAGTGATGTTACGTCTAGTGTGACTAGAAAATGCGAATTTTCTTCAAAAACCATCATCTCTAGCTTGTTTATAAAGTCTGTAGTGTCCTGTAGATACGATTTAACCTCATGCATGAATGGTTTTAAGAAAAAGTCCACGAATTTTGAAATAGGTTCTGTTAATGATTCACATCCAGAAACTATTGATCTCCCTGGCGGACAGTTTAGATCTTTATGTACTTTTGGTAGTACATAGAAAATTGGAGTGCGGGGATGTGTGTTTTTTAAAAAATCGTATTCCTTTTTGCCTAAAAATCCTTGGTCAAATCCTTTTTGAAGCATATTGAAAAGTGTGCTTTGTAGTTCCCCTGTGGGGTCTTTTGATATCTTTTTGTAGCATTGTTGGTTTGAAAGCTGTCTGTTGACTTCTGTTGTGTATCGTTCTGTTGACCAAATAACGATGGAACCGCCTTTGTCGGCTTGTTTAATTATTATTGATGTGTCATTTTTTAAGTCAAACAAAGCCTCTTTCTGTGCTTTAGTAATGTTTGATTTGGTAAATCTCTTTTTCTGTTTTTCAGCTTCAGCTATTGCTGATAAAATCACTTTCTCAAAGATGATAACCTCTTTAGAAACTTTTATTGATGGAGCACAGAACCTTGATTTTCTCTTTAGTCCTGTTGTTTCTATATTATCTCTTACTGGGTTATCTGAGAAAAAGGTCTTTAGGCGTATCTTTCGGCAAAACTCGATGAATTCTGACTTTAGTTGGACAAAATTAGTGGCTTTTGATGGCACAAAAGATAATCCCTTTGCCAATACGCTTAATTCCACATCTGTTAGGATTTTTTCCGATAGATTGAAAATCGGTGATGCATTCAGTTCTTGTAATTGTGCCGCCTTGTCGACATTTCCCATGGCTGGTTTGTATATCTGGATCTGCCTCGAGGTTTCCGTTGGCCTCTTCCTAAAAAAGACGGTTGTTGTTGGAAATTTTGTTGGAAATTGCCTCTTCTATTATAGTCTGAACGGGGAATTGGGATTCTCTATGTCACTTCTGCTGGATGATGATGATGTTTCTGAAAAAGTAATGAAGTTATTTCTGGATCTGCCTTGATAATCAGGGAGGAATTTTCGTGATTCTGGACTTGAGTAGAAGTCAATCTGAAGATAAGGATAGACTTTTTCCAATGAGAAATTCTTTTTATCCTTTTCGAATTTGGTCCCTTTTTGATTAATCGAATAGTCTTTGAATTCTAAGCTTTCTTTGTCGATTTTTTCTAAGAGTGCCTTTGCATCCGTAATAAGTTGGTTGGATTTGATATCATTTTCTAGGCTAGCAATTTCTTCTAATTGCTGTTTGGACAGTCTTTGTGCCGTCTCTACAGTCAGCACCATTAGATCTCTACTGCATTTGGTTTCAATCAGACTATAGCCTTTTTTATAGATTGGATCTTCCGTAAAGATGACTGGTACATTGCGGATCTGAAGTCCTCCTGGGATGGTTCCTGCTCTCAAATGTTCTATTAGAAAATGGCCATGCAAATCTGTCCTGATTTGTTTCTTTTTAAGTCTTATAAGTCTGTCAGATTCATTATTGATTTTAGCTGTAGAACTCAATGCGGCAGATGCAAACAACGGTGGGTCGTTTAATAGTTTCAATATATGTTCTTCACTGTATGCAAAGGTGTCACGATCTGTCATAATTCTCACAAATAACACAAAAATACAACTATACTCCGACAATCTAGCTGTCTTTACACACAACAAAAGTAGAAAACACTACCACCCAAAACTTGAATGGTGTAACATGAAAGACTACTACTCAAAGGAAACAATTTATCCTCACAAACAACCTCGCGGGTGTGCACCCGCTAGACATCCCAAAGAACAAAGCTGGGTTTTGGCTCAATGGCAGCAAGGCCAAGCCTAATATCATCAAAAACAAAACAGAAGCCAATGCTGCACTTAACTAGACTGAAATGTATACAGTGTCCTGAGTGAAACAATGACGCTAGCAACCACTTGATAACAGTAAATCAATTGAATGTAATACGATAAACATTTTTGGATTAAATCCAACTGAAAAAGTGGTTGTTAGCGTCATTGTTTCACTCAGGACACTGTATAAATTTCAGTCTAGTTAAGTGCAGCATTGGCTTCTGTTTTGTTTTTTGATAATTGATATGACAGCATTGAGTTTTATTATGAACCGTGGTATTCACTTAGAGACTACTGATCCCATAATGCAATTTTGACATTATTTGAAGCCGCACCTGTTGGCAATAAAAGGTACGAGTGAATTACATCAGAAGTCTTTTGCTATTTATCATGCTGCCACTCATGCCTGTGATCAAGGACGTATGAAAAGTCTGAAACGCGTAAGGCAATTTTGATTGACCTATGTTTCTGCTGACTGCGCTGCTGCCTGAATTTACAGAGGTTTACTGATGGAGAGTGCGTCCTGAGCTTTGACACTTGTGAAACTGAATAAATTGCACGGCAGGCCAGCCGTGAGGACTGCACCACCGCGGACGAAAGCGGGCTGACGGGCTCCTGATGCTGGGAACCTGCTTCGGTCCATCAGCTTTGGCAGAATATTTTTGGCAACGCAGTATGCTGATCATGGGGAGCCCACTAATGGCTGTATTGTTTTGCTATAATTGATATGACAGCATTGAGTTTTATTACGAACCGTGGTATTCACTTAGAGACTACTGATCCCATAATGCAATTTTGACATTATTTGAAGCCGCACCTGTTGGCAATAAAAGGTAGGAGTGAATTACATCAGAAGTCTTTTGCCATTTATCATGCTGCCACTCATGCCTGTGATCAAGGACGTATGAAAAGTCTGAAACGCGTAAGGCAATTTTGATTGACCTATGTTTCTGCTGACTGCGCTGCTGCCTGAATTTACGGAGGTTTACTGATGGAGAGTGCGTCCTGAGCTTTGGCACTTGTGAAACTGAATATATATATATATAACAAATTCACTGAAAAAACCATAGGATTCACACACGTTATAGTTAGGAATTATCATTTACAAAACCTTGCAAATTCACTTAAAAAACCATAGGTTTCACACATGTTATAGTTAGCTGTACATTTCACTCGTAAAAAACCAATGGAATTCCACGTTATAGTTAGATCAGGTAACTATAACTTGCGCGCCCACAATAAACTGCTGATGACGTCACATATTACATCACTCATGACATGGTCAGTGACATCACTCATGACATCAATGATGACATCTGAAATGACACATTGTGGATTGCGGTCGCGCAAGTTATAGGTACCTGATCTAACTATAACGTGGAATTTCATTGGTTTTTTACGAGTGAAATGTACAGCTAACTATAACATGTGTGAAACCTATGGTTTTTAAGTGAATTTGCAAGGTTTTGTAAATGATAATTCCTAACTATAACGTGTGTGAAACCTATGGTTTTTTCAGTGAATTTGTACGGTTTTTTAAATGTTAAGTTATGTATTTATTTTTTATTTATTTTTCTGGTTTTTCACTGTGCGCACACCCAGCGCGCACGGTGCGCTTCGCGCACCGTGCGCGCGCTGTGGGCGCTCGGTGCGCTTAGCGCACCAAGCTCCCACGTTGCGCAGCCCATGCCGTGCGCGTCTCACCTTTTTTTACACAGTAACATTTGCTTTTTTCTCCCTTGTGGCTCCTTTAATTTATTTACTAAATGTGATTGTTACTTCTTTATTTTTTTTTAAATTTTTTTTCCCGTGCGCGATCGGTAAGCTTACCGTACGCGCACTCCGCGATTTTTTTTTAAAATTATTAAATGTATTTTTCGTACTTTTGGGTCCTTCTTGGACCCCCTGACAAACACTAGGGGGTCTGCAACTCTCTTCGTTGCCCCCTTTTCACGTTCCCCACCTTTGTTTCTCAGTGCGAGAGACAGAAAATGGCGGCCGACACTTCCTGATTTCGACCGATTCGAATGTTTACAGTCATGTAACCACCAATCAGAATTGAGCTCGCGCACGGCACCGTACGCGTACGGTAAGCTTACGGTAAGCGCACGGAGCGCGCTTACAGATATATATATTGATTTAAATGCTATTTTCTCAGGACCTACTGAACAGATTTACACCAGACCTACAAAAGGCACATCCTTGACCTGAGGACTACCTCTCTGCCAAATTTCAAGTAATTCTGTTCAGCCGTTCGGGCTGTAGCTCGGACTAAAGGTCCTATGGGAAAATGCATGGGGAAAACGCGTTTTGGGACCCCCCTTTTTTCTCAGCCCCCGCTTGACGAATCCCCCCGAGACTTTCAGGGTAGGAGCGGAGCATAGCGCCCCATTAGTTTTGAAAATTTTGCGAGGATTCGTTGACCGGCGCCAAAGTTATTCCAAATAGAATGTTGCGGATTTCCTATGGAAACACGGTCCTAACTATAACTATCTATAAACTTACCCCGCTGTGTCCTAGGACTTCTTTGCACCAAAGTGGTCGAGTGGCGATATTTTCCGCGTCTGCCAGGAACGCGGTACTAGGACCAGTCTCACAAGTGTCCAGGGAGTTTGCTGGCAAAGAAACTGTTGTGAATCGAGGGATCGATATCTCCCAGGAACGCCCCAGGAACGGGCTTGCTCAGAGGCCGCTGTCAATGCAGACCGTGACTGCACGGGGAGGCGGGTTGATTCCCTCCCGCTTCACGGCCCGGCTTGTTCTTACTCTTGCGGCTGAGACGTTGGGGACTGGAGGGGGCCCTTAGCACAAGAACGAGTTTGCCTGCCACAACATGGCCCCACTTTTGCATGGCAAATACAGCGCTCACATGAGCAAGATCCGGCTGTCACACGGAGAACTCTTTTCTGGTGCATCATGGGGGAGGTAGTTGGACATCATGCCGCCTCTGCCTAAAACTACAGCTGGATCAGCTGACTTCCAACCTATTGGAGGGCCTAAGGAGTTTCAAAAGTGGGAGAAGGTGTCACTCGGCGGTTTGCAGCATCTGAAGAAGGCAGTCGCCGAAATGCATTATGCTGTTACACTGCAGTGAATAAGAGGCTCCTGAAACTTACCCCGCTGTGTCCTAGGACTTCTTTGCACCAAAGTGGTCGAGTGGCGATATTTTCCGCGTCTGCCAGGAACGCGGTACTAGGACCAGTCTCACAAGTGTCCAGGGAGTTTGCTGGCAAAGAAACTGTTGTGAATCGAGGGATCGATATCTCCCAGGAACGCCCCAGGAACGGGCTTGCTCAGAGGCCGCTGTCAATGCAGACCGTGACTGCACGGGGAGGCGGGTTGATTCCCTCCCGCTTCACGGCCCGGCTTGTTCTTACTCTTGCGGCTGAGACGTTGGGGACTGGAGGGGGCCCTTAGCACAAGAACGAGTTTGCCTGCCACAACATGGCCCCACTTTTGCATGGCAAATACAGCGCTCACATGAGCAAGATCCGGCTGTCACACGGAGAACTCTTTTCTGGTGCATCATGGGGGAGGTAGTTGGACATCATGCCGCCTCTGCCTAAAACTACAGCTGGATCAGCTGACTTCCAACCTATTGGAGGGCCTAAGGAGTTTCAAAAGTGGGAGAAGGTGTCACTCGGCGGTTTGCAGCATCTGAAGAAGGCAGTCGCCGAAATGCATTATGCTGTTACACTGCAGTGAATAAAAGGCTCCTGAAACTTACCCCGCTGTGTCCTAGGACTTCTTTGCACCAAAGTGGTCGAGTGGCGATATTTTCCGCGTCTGCCAGGAACGCGGTACTAGGACCAGTCTCACAAGTGTCCAGGGAGTTTGCTGGCAAAGAAACTGTTGTGAATCGAGGGATCGATATCTCCCAGGAACGCCCCAGGAACGGGCTTGCTCAGAGGCCGCTGTCAATGCAGACCGTGACTGCACGGGGAGGCGGGTTGATTCCCTCCCGCTTCACGGCCCGGCTTGTTCTTACTCTTGCGGCTGAGACGTTGGGGACTGGAGGGGGCCCTTAGCACAAGAACGAGTTTGCCTGCCACAACATGGCCCCACTTTTGCATGGCAAATACAGCGCTCACATGAGCAAGATCCGGCTGTCACACGGAGAACTCTTTTCTGGTGCATCATGGGGGAGGTAGTTGGACATCATGCCGCCTCTGCCTAAAACTACAGCTGGATCAGCTGACTTCCAACCTATTGGAGGGCCTAAGGAGTTTCAAAAGTGGGAGAAGGTGTCACTCGGCGGTTTGCAGCATCTGAAGAAGGCAGTCGCCGAAATGCATTATGCTGTTACACTGCAGTGAATAAAAGGCTCCTGAAACTTACCCCGCTGTGTCCTAGGACTTCTTTGCACCAAAGTGGTCGAGTGGCGATATTTTCCGCGTCTGCCAGGAACGCGGTACTAGGACCAGTCTCACAAGTGTCCAGGGAGTTTGCTGGCAAAGAAACTGTTGTGAATCGAGGGATCGATATCTCCCAGGAACGCCCCAGGAACGGGCTTGCTCAGAGGCCGCTGTCAATGCAGACCGTGACTGCACGGGGAGGCGGGTTGATTCCCTCCCGCTTCACGGCCCGGCTTGTTCTTACTCTTGCGGCTGAGACGTTGGGGACTGGAGGGGGCCCTTAGCACAAGAACGAGTTTGCCTGCCACAACATGGCCCCACTTTTGCATGGCAAATACAGCGCTCACATGAGCAAGATCCGGCTGTCACACGGAGAACTCTTTTCTGGTGCATCATGGGGGAGGTAGTTGGACATCATGCCGCCTCTGCCTAAAACTACAGCTGGATCAGCTGACTTCCAACCTATTGGAGGGCCTAAGGAGTTTCAAAAGTGGGAGAAGGTGTCACTCGGCGGTTTGCAGCATCTGAAGAAGGCAGTCGCCGAAATGCATTATGCTGTTACACTGCAGTGAATAAAAGGCTCCTGAAACTTACCCCGCTGTGTCCTAGGACTTCTTTGCACCAAAGTGGTCGAGTGGCGATATTTTCCGCGTCTGCCAGGAACGCGGTACTAGGACCAGTCTCACAAGTGTCCAGGGAGTTTGCTGGCAAAGAAACTGTTGTGAATCGAGGGATCGATATCTCCCAGGAACGCCCCAGGAACGGGCTTGCTCAGAGGCCGCTGTCAATGCAGACCGTGACTGCACGGGGAGGCGGGTTGATTCCCTCCCGCTTCACGGCCCGGCTTGTTCTTACTCTTGCGGCTGAGACGTTGGGGACTGGAGGGGGCCCTTAGCACAAGAACGAGTTTGCCTGCCACAACATGGCCCCACTTTTGCATGGCAAATACAGCGCTCACATGAGCAAGATCCGGCTGTCACACGGAGAACTCTTTTCTGGTGCATCATGGGGGAGGTAGTTGGACATCATGCCGCCTCTGCCTAAAACTACAGCTGGATCAGCTGACTTCCAACCTATTGGAGGGCCTAAGGAGTTTCAAAAGTGGGAGAAGGTGTCACTCGGCGGTTTGCAGCATCTGAAGAAGGCAGTCGCCGAAATGCATTATGCTGTTACACTGCAGTGAATAAAAGGCTCCTGAAACTTACCCCGCTGTGTCCTAGGACTTCTTTGCACCAAAGTGGTCGAGTGGCGATATATATATATATATATATATATATATATATATATATATATATATATATATATATATATATATATTTTATTACTATAACTTTAAAAAAATATTTATTTTAATTTGTTTTTACATTTCTTATATATATATTTTTTTATATACATTAAGAAACATAAAAATATTATTAAATAAAATGAATGTAAATATACCATTATTTTAAATTATATTATTTTTCCTAATTTAATATTTTAAATACATTACTTGAACGTCGACATTATTGAAAAAAACAATATTCTCATCTTTTTGGTGCTATAGCACTTCACAATATTTTTGACACAGTATTACTGACATAATGTGTTTGTAATTTACACACAGAGTATGTAAACATGAACGTTATGTGGAATATATTTTTGACACAACATTCTTGTCATTTGATATTGTTGGTCTCAATATTTTGTCATACATTTTTGTATGATATATAACTGTGTGATGGTACCTGCATGAACCAATACAGCACTTTGAGTATCTTTCCTGAAAATAGCCACACATCCCCGGAAGACTGGAAAACTGTTGCAGAGTAACTCTGATTCTACTTAAGAATTGCCATGTTTGTTGTAAGACTTCCTGAAGCTTATTTGAAAATCTGTATTCTGATTTTAAATAACATTGTTGCAACATTACCAAGTTTACAATTGTTCAGCAAGTTGATGATCACAGTTCATATTTTTGGTAAGTGCTTTACTTTGTTCAGCATATTCCAGTTTTCTTCAGTACAAATAAAAGAGAGCTATGTTCAATTATCTTTTTGATTGATTCAAATTTTGCTGAACTGAGTGTTTCCTGTATTCTAATGGGATCCCAATTGTCATGTTGGGTGTGTATCTAGTAAGCCTGCGTTTCAGAGTGTATTGTGTTTGTCACGTTATGGTAGGTTAGTCAAGTATGTTCTGAGAGACTCCCAGAATTCATGTGATCTGGTGGCCAGGTGGAGCTTCATGTGTAAGTGGCTGCTAGTTTGTTACAGAGAACCCTATTGAATAGCCAGTTCTTGTGCTTGGGTGAATAGGCTCTCATCCATTTATTGGGCAACTCTTCCCTTGAATATTATGAGCATTATTGATACAAATGTCTTGCTCCTATTTTTGGTATATCCTCTCTGTGAACTAGGAGGGTAAGTACAGGTGTATCTGGTTCACCGGCGTCAATTCTCAAATTGATTCTACTACTGCCCTCCATAATTGTCTGAACTTGTAACAGCTCCAAGCTAGGTGTATTAAGTTAGCATTAGGTGCATGGCATCTTCTGCTTATGGAGATTATGTTTGATTGAATATTCGCCATTTGCTTGGGTGTGTTATAATACTGATGTATGGGTTTAAATAGGATCCATCTGTGTCCATTGTTGAAGGGGGCTTCATGATCCTGAGTTCAGCAATATTCCCAGCACTTATAATCCAAGCTTTGTTTTAAGTGCTGTTCCTCTCTGACTCTAACTGCAGTAAGTAAGGTCTGTCTATCCTCCACTGCTTACCTGCTTTGCAAAATGTTAAAACGCATTGTCAAAGCCAGTAGTATTTGCCAAATGGACAGCCTTTTCCAAGCTGTCTCCTGCATGCACTAGAAACCAGCTGCAGCTCCTCTGCAGTGGCAGAGGAGCATCACCTCATTGGCTTAGAGCCAGCAGCTGAGAAAAATAAAACAATATTTTATCATCATTTTATTTTTCAGCTGCTGGGTGATCCAGTGTGTGTAGGGAGGGTAGGGTCTGGGCCATGGGAAGGAGGAGGAATGAAGTGGCATGTGCACTTAGAAGTGCACATGTCTATTTGGCTGGCTATCCTAGGCCGGCCAAACAGAAATGTGCAATTAGGTTTCTCTAACCCAGCTGTATTACACAGCCATGCTGGAGAAACAGCACAGACTCCCTGTGCCTGAGGAATCTTTAAACCAGCCCGGTCGGGCCGATCCCTGTGCCGCTTTCATGCTATTACCAATAGCAAAGAGAGTTTCTAATGCTGCCTCAGTGTCTGCTGGGACAAGGAAGAAGTGGAACACTGAGGCGTGAGGCGGCCGGCAGCTTCAGGTAAGTCTTTTTAAAAAAATTAAAAAAAGATTTATGTTCTCCTCCCCTGCTCACCCATGCATGCACCCCCACACACCCTATTCCCCTTTATCCCCTTCACCTGCCACACCACTGTTTGTTTGTGATGGCCACCACTTTTTGAAACATTTATGTGCTCTTCATTTTGGCGTCTTCGCTCCTGTCACATCAGTCAAATGCCCCAACTGTAAACTACAGACTTCACCAGTGGCGCGGCCTGAATGAAACAACCAGAAAGCACTTCAACAATAACACGACATATGGCAAATTATTATCTGGTGTGATACATTTGCCTGGATATCTCAGTGGAAACCATATGGTATAGATACAATTGCCTGTGTGGACAAAGCTTTGGTATTGTACATCAATATACAATGCAAGGGGGGCGTGGTTTCCGCCTGACGAGTATGGCGGCTTTTTCCTGATGCTCCCGGGTTCGGGAGGAAAGCGCCGTATTTCTCTGGCGTATTAGCGAGTGAGAGAATGCTACGAGAGGGAGACTGGTTTTCTGAGCGCATTGAGTGCCGGAATGTGCCGTTTCTCTGCCTTTGTCTCCTGGTAGGCTGCTTTTAATCATCTTTGATTTCTCCGGCGGTCCCGTTTTCGGAACGGCCGCCATTTTGTTTTTTCAGCTGAGGAAAATATAAGCTTCTACATTGATGAGACGTGCTGCAAAAGTGTTTTTTTTTACCCCTTGAGGTATTTCTGTTTTTTCCTATTGCCACTTTTTTCTTCAGTTGCCCACCAACTTCTACTATCTCATTGCTACATCCCTGGAAATTATGGAAGGTGCGTAACTTGTACAGCGTTTTTTCCACTGAATCAGCCGCCATTTTATTTTATGCATGCACCTCACAGAACTGTTCTTCTATGCTGTTTTCCTCACATGAACCAGTTCTTCTTTCACTGATGATTATTCTTCACAAGTATTTTTGTTTCGGATGTTGAACTTATTTTTATGGTCCTGCCTAATTTTTCTTTTTTTTTCTTTTTTTTGGATATGTAAATTTGATGGCTAATTCTTTAGTTTTGTTTTGAGCTCTCACTTCAATGATGCTTGCTATGTTCGCTTAATACTTACTGGATCTGACTATGATGTTCAACATTTAACAAGTGTTTTTCTACTTTTGGGCCACGTTTTTCCCCTCCTCCTCTCACTTAGAGTGTTGGGCTTACCACCTATGGGGAGAACAAAAGGCTCTATTTCTAAACAGACCGAGCCTAAGCATATCCTCATCAAAAATTCACAAATTTTTACTGCCTTTTCCAAGCTAGAGGATTCTTTGTCACTATCACAGGATCCTGTGGTGAATAGGGATCCCTCTCCCTCTCCGGTGCCTCCTGCGAAATCTTTTCCATGGAGACGCTCTTGGAAGAGATTAGGGCCCTTCGTCCCTTTATGGAGGAAACAAATAATAAATTACAAGTCCTCACTGATACTTGGGCTCAACTTGACTCACGAATTACTGCAGTTGAAAGTCACATGTCCTCTTTTACAGATACTAACGCTAATGTATCTCATCTTCAATCCCAAGTATCTGTCCTCCAGCGCCAAGTCGAGGATCTTAAAAATCGTAATAGGCGGAGCAATCTGCGCATTTATGGTTTAGTGGAGGGATCGGAAGGGTCGGATCCTCCTGCCTTCTTTAAACCTTTTCTACCCAAGGTTCTCCACATGCCGGAAGGCACTGCTCTTAACATTCAACGGGCCCATAGGTTAGGACGTCTCCCTTCGAACGCGTCATCTTCACAGAGACCGAGAGGTGTCATCTTGTACTTCTTGGAGTACACGGATTTACTAAAGGTTTTGTCAGCGGCTAAATCCTCTCAGCGCATCACCTGGTCCGGTTCCACTTTGTTTTTCGCTCAAGATTATGCCAAGTCCACTGCTAACAGACGTAAGGCCTTTCTTGATATGAGACCTATTCTTCGTACCATGGGTGCGCGCTATGGACTCTTTCACCCCTGCCTATTTAAAGTCACGTTCAATAACAAGACGACATCCTATGAAGATCCGCAGCAGTTACAGAGTTTCATAAACTTTCATAGGACGGAGACCATGGAAGCTTCAGGATCTTTGTCTTCAAATGTTACTTGATGTTATGATGTTTTTTCTTATGATTCTTTCACTTACTGCTCTTCTTTATTATCGTTCTTCATGTACTTTCCGGTGTTCTTTCTCGGCTTGGATTGTCTTTTTAATTTGAGTTGATACCTAATAGTTTTGTTTTATTTTACTTTTTTAAAATATTTTATTTTATTTGCAGTTTGAACACATCATTACAAAAAAGAGTCAGCACAAATATATATCCAATCGACACAGAATACAATACATAAGAATAAGTAAGAAGTCTATATAAGCAGATTAAAAAGTTTTGGGGTTTTTTCCCCTTTTTTTTATTTTTTTGACCCTAGCTCAACTGTCTACTGGCCGTCTCCCTCCACATTGATATTGGAGCCCACATTTTACTTCCAAAATCCCACATTTTTTTACCCTTCTGCTCGTACAGACGACTCTCTATATTATGTATGCTCAGCAGTCTAGAGAGCCACATTTGAAAAGAAGGGGCCAAAGTGTCGTTCCAACCAGAGGAAATTAAAATCCGGAGCACCGCCACAGACATAAAAACCAGTGCTTCTTCAGCCTGTACCAATTTCTGTTTATGGTCGCAGCCCAATAACATCAGGGTAGGGGATAGATCGATCTTGTGACCTAGCAGCCCCTCCCAAAACTTTCCCACTTCCCTCTGTACTGAGGACAATGAGCTGCAGTAAAAGAACATATGCAAGAGATCGGCTTGCCCAGCATTGCATCTAGGGCAACTATCGTCCACCCTAACCCCCCAAGCAAATAATTTGGCGGGAGAATGATATAAATTAAATACAGCTTTATAATGCTGGGCCCATCAAATTTGTAGATCTAAAAACTTTTTTATTCAGGGTGAGGGCCAGATCCAGATCTACATCAGGGTCTCCCAATTTCAAAGCCAGAGCAGCCTCTGTTTTTTCCATATCGTCTTGCAATTCTGTGATTAACTGCTTATAAACCCATTTTATCTTTTTAGACCCAGCAATTAACAAATCGATTACAGGGGCATCCTCCATTAACAGAGATTTTGGTCTAAATGCCTTTAATAACCGTGCAACCTGACCATACAAAAACCAATGATTGACCGGAATACCAAACCTTTGTTGGAGGGCATCAAAACCAAGCGGTTCAAGGTCTCCCCATATATCCCCAAAGGTCCCAATGCCAAGATCCCTCCATACCTGTACATTCCAGTCGGCCCCCACATTGGGGTGTAGAATAGAGTTACATAGAAGGAGATAACGGTTTACCTTTGGAATTTTGCATAGCTTAGAGATAGACCTCCAAACCCCCCAGACCCCTTCCAAAATCTTCAAGCGGGGCCTCTTATAGTATCTACGATCAACTTCACGCCACAGCAACCCAAAGGCCTTTTCCCCAATTAACAGTTCAAAAATGGAGGGTATATCCTGGACAGCCGAATTAATAACACCAGAATTAATCTCATGTTGAAACAGAATGGACATTTGTGTCAAAAGACAAGACCGATGATATAATCTCAGGTTAGGTAGGGCCAGCCCTCCCCTTTCCCTAGGAAGTGACATATAGTTTGTAGACCGCCTGACCCTGCCATACTGCCAGATAAATCTTATAAAAATAGAATCCAAACCTTTGATTAGTTTTTCCTCCAACAATTGTGGTATGGCTCTGAACAGATAAAGAACTCCAGGAAATATGGACATTTTTAAAACATTTACCCTCCCAATCAAAGAAAGATGTAAAACGTCTATCCTCTTTAGCTCTTTTTCAATAGATTTCAGGAGTGGAGGATAATTCTCGGCTATTATTTCCTCCACTGAGGCATTGATCCTAATCCCTAGATATGTAGCTTAATCCACATATCTCGTGTCACTTTTATCTATATTCCCAGTACAGATTATTTGGGTTTTGGACTCATTTAGAAGATAACCCGACCGCTTGCCAAACTCCTCAGTTATTGCGAAGAGGATCGGGGAGCAGGGGCAGCCTTGACGGGTGCCTCTCTTCATGACTATCTTCTCAGAGCTCTCTCCCATAACCACCACCCTCGCAACTGGATCTACATACATTCCTTTGAGAGCTCTGATAACTTTCTCCCCGAATCCTCTACCTACCAGTACGCCCCATAGGAAATCCCAGACGACCCTATCGAAGGCTTTTTCTGCGTCGAGCAGGATCATGGCCATCTCCCCTCCCCCTGCTACCTGGGTATCGAACAGCGCTATTGCTCTTCTAATGTGATCCGTAGTGCTGTGGCCCGGAATAAATCCGTGTTGCCAGGGGGAGACAAGACCCCCAATGATCCTGCCCAACCTCTTCGCCCAGATCTTTGAGTATAACTTAGTGTCCGCATTAATTAGCGAGATTGGGCGGTAGGAGCCTAGTTTCTCCGGGGGTTTCCCTTTCTTATGAAAGACTACAATTTTGGTTTCTCGCCAAGAGGCCAGAACCACTCCTGTACACATTACTCCATTAAATAAATCCACTAATAACGGTAAAATCACTGGTTCTAAACATTTGTAGACCTCCAGAGGGATCCCATCCGGGCCGGTGGCCTTACCGGAGGCTAGCTCACGCAGAGCCTCGCTTATCTCTCCCCCACTAATATCTCTATCCAGTTCATCCTTCTCCAAAATATTAAGACGGGGACCATTATCCACCACCTCGACCCTCTGATTACAGTCCCGCGATTCCTCGTCATACAGGTGTTGATAGAAGTTTTTAAAAGCCTGAATTATCTCATTTGTCTGCGTGAATTCCTCCCCATTTTCTTCAATCAGGGAAATAATATTCCTAGCTTTCCCCTGTCTTATTTGCAGAGCTAAAACTCTGCCTGCTTGCTCTCCCGTTTCGTAATGCTTGGTCTTAGATGTTTGATACTCTCCTGAAGCCTTCTGGGTAATCGACTTCTGAAGTTCCGCTCTAATTTTCAGCAGTTCACTCTGACTCTTACTACTGTCCCCTCCCATAATTAAATATCTCATATGCTGTTCTTCTGCATCAGACAGAATACCCATTAACCTCTCACCTTCCCTCTTCTCCTCCTTTCTTATCCTGGCCCTGAAACTTATAGATTCCCCCCTTAAAGCCGCTTTGAATGACTCCCAAACACAATTCCTAGAAGCGCTAAACCTATTGGCAGCAAAAAACTCATCTACCCATTTCAACATATGCTCGGTAAATCTTATATCCCCCAATAAACGCCTCTCAAAAGTCCACCTGGTCCTGACCCTATCAAGTCCGGATATTTCATAAGACAATATCAGAGGATTATGGTCAGTCAATAACTTCGGTAGTTTTGTTATTCCTACTCTATTTATTTCATTGGAAGAAATAAAAAAATAGTCCAACCTAGTGAACTTCTGATAGGGATTTGAAAAATAAGTATAACCAGGTTTTAATGGTTCTTTTGCACCCCATACATCCTTCAACCCATGAGAGTTGATAAGGGCTTTTATTGCCCTAAAAACTCTTGGTTTACGACCCTGATACACAGCAGAGTCGCTCCAATCAGAGGAGATATTTAATCCTCCGCACAAGATTATGGGGATAGGCCAGGTAGCTAGCTCAAATTCTAGAAAGTCAAAGAGCTCCGGATCATCTTCGTTTGACCCATACACTACACAAAGTGTCAGGCCCCTTTCTAATTCGACTAAAACCCATCTACCATTGCTATCCGACTTAGTCCGCCTAACCCCTCCCAAATTTTTTTTAAATAAAATCGCAACCTGTTTGTTGAAGATTGGGTAGAACAGGCCACTCAAAACCACTGAGAGATATAAGGCTCCTTTTAGACCAAGGAAGGTGGGTCTCCTGAAGACAGAGAATATCCATTCTATTATTCTTAACAAAGTGCGCCAGCCTTAAACGTTTCCTCCAATCATTAAGCCCACCTATATTTATAGAGCAAACCCTAATGCCCACCATCTTGATGCACTATTTGAACATAACAAAAAACCTGCTCCTCAGAATGCTTCTGTATCCATAAAGCCTTTATCTGACTAAAAAATAAAAATAAAAAAATAAACAAGATGAAACAAACTGCAATTTTTCCCCTTATTTTCCCCCCATTGACCCCCACACCCCCACCTCCCTTCCTCCCACCCGATCTCCCTCCCTTCCAATGTGAACCCCACCCCTTTCACTGTCCCTCACCTGAACCCTCCTTGGTGAAGCGCTCAGACCTAGTCTGTGCATGTGATGGTGCTGTAGTGGGCAGATGAGGACAAGCACTGAGAAAACCAAATACCTGGAACCCTTTATAACCCCTTATTTTAACTACTCTAACTATTTAACCCTATCAGAGTGACTAATATCCCGACCACCCCAGTATAAGATTATTTTACACCCAGTATCCAGTCCACAAACTAATCAGCCTTCTTGCCCAAAGAGACCAGATACTCCTTTGCTTTAATTTCTGACGAAAAAAAGAGAGTCCTCCCTTCGTTAATCACTTTTAACTGAGCCGGATTTATGAGATAGGCTTGAATCCTCTTCTCCTGAAACAATTTAATCATTTCTCTTAACCGCCATCTTCTCTCCACAGTCGTGTGGCAATAATCAGGACGGACAAAGAAGGAAAACTCGTCACCACTCCTAGCATCCGGTCTAGCCTTTTCTGCAATGGACTGTCTCAATATGAAGTTGCCAAAAAATATTAATACCGCTATTGGTTTGTCGCCTTCTTTGACATTGGACCAAATTTTAAAGGGGGTACGATGAACTCGTTGTATTTCAATAGACCAGTTCCAGCTTGAAAGCTCTGGAAATGCTTGTTCAAAGAGCTTGATAATAGATGCCCGTATGTCCGACCCTTCCATCCCCTCCGGGATCCCCAGAACCCTCAAGTTATTCCTGCGGAGCCTGTTCTCCATCTCCTCCATTTTCCACTGTAGGTCCACAACCTGGGAGCATTGGGCATTGACTTTGCTTGTGGCCTCAGCCACCTCGGCCTCCGTGGATACCACCCTCTCCTCCAGATTGGATACTCTATCCGCCGTATTAGTACAGACTTTCGATAGCTTTCTTACTACACCCTGCATCTTCCTCATGGCCGCCTGTGCCTTGCGATTATCCTGGCGTGTTTCATCTCTGTGGGCAAGTATTTCCTGGTGTATGGTCTCCAGGAGGGAACGATGAGTACTATCCGCCGCAGGTCCTCCCTGCAGAGCTAAGTCAGCAGAGTGATCCCAGCTCAGTTCTCGGGAGGAGTGACCAATTTTCAGAGACTGACTCTTCACCACCAGAGGCCGCACAATAGTTGCCGGAAGACCATGCTCAGAATCAGATTCTGAACCTGAATAGGAGCTACGTTCTTCTTCCTCGGACCACTCCGCCCCATCAGAGACAGAGAAGTAATATTCACTTGGCGCTTTTTCCTTATCGGTAGTCAGACCAGTAGGCAACGGGTCAGCTTTCTGCGACTCAGTGCTTACTAGTGTTCCCAGCCCTGGCTGACTTCCCAAAATACTGCCACATCCTTTCCCCATATCTAAGGATGCAATGGTGACCTCCACAGGGGTCGACTCGTCTGTGACAACTTCAGTATCTGCAGGGACAGATGATAAACTTAACATATTAGCTGAAGGTATACCCATGGTAGAGTCCGTGCGTTCCTCGGAAGTCAAGAAAGAGTTATCAGGAAGAGTATCCACCAGTAGGCTTGCACCTACCTCCGCAGCCTTGAGGCCCTTCTCCTTCTCCTTGCCAACCTTAGGGAAGATGTCCGCGATTGATGCTGCCGCAAGCCGGGTCCTACCTGCTACCTGTTGCCTTCTTTTCGTTTGTCCTGCTGATATTTGAGGTCCTTGCAAATCCGCATCACGCTCAGGCTCGGTCTCCTCCCTCTGAGATTTTTTCCTCTGGAGCGCCGATTTTGAGGCCGCAGCCACTTTAGGGGCCATTATATCCCTCTGCACTCTCAGACCCAATTATCGCCTGCCAAGACCGCCGAGACTGCTGTGACTGCCTCTGTCGGACTCCCGCGAGCTGCACGCCGCCACTCACCGCTGCCTCGGCGCCTGGCTCCGCCCCTTCTCGCGGAGTCCACGGGCAGAAGAGAGAGCTGCAAATGTGGCCAGCGCCAAACGAAGGGCCTGTCTAGAAAGCCGACACCCGGGAAGTGCTGTCGGCATAGCCGGTTTCCATAGCCGTTAATCCCAGCAATATTTACCGAGATCGGGTGGGACCGTGTCGACGGCTGAAAATCTCCTTGGGGCTTAATTCATTGTCCTCATTGCCCAGCTGCGTCGGCCTCCGTTACGGGGCCGCCATCTTGCTTCTCAACTGTTTGTTAGCGTTTTGTTTTATTTTATTTTAGTTTACATCTCCTATTTTTCATCACTCAGTGTACTAAATAGTTTTTATGTTTTGTGTTCCCTCTAGCATTCGTAGATATCTTATATTTTTGGCGTTTTGCCCCTCGTCCTCCGTCTGGTCGGCCTGGATGGGCTGTCTGTCTCGTGTGGCCTCACCCCTCCCCCCTTGTTCCCTTGGATCCTCTTCACATAAGTATGTCTCCTGTTCACACTTTCTTTTTATGCCTTTTTTGCTGTTTTTTACTATTGCTCCTCTTTTTCTCCTTTTCTTTTCCCTGTCTCCCTTTCTTTTCTTCCCCCCTACGCTTCCCTCATTCTATTCTCTTTTTCCTCTCTTTGATAATTCGCAAATTCATACTCCTTCTTTATTGTTCTGTTCCCCCATCGAATTTTTTAAACTTCCTGTTCTTACTTTTCTCCTCTTTTATCTCTTTTTTCGTACATTCTCAAATTCTCAATTATTTGCTCTTCTCAATCTCAGCTCTGTTTATCGCATTGTATGTTCATGGTTTTTTTGATTTTAAACTTATCCAGTCAAGTTCAGAATTATCACATGGAACGTTAAAGGATTAAACAATCCTATTAAAAGACAACGAGTTCTATCCCATTTAGCAAGATTAAAAACTGATGTTGCTTTTCTTCAGGAAACCCACCTTTCTGAGACTGGAGCATCTAAATTAAAAAAATGTTGGGTGGGCAATGTGTTTTCTTCTCCAGCTTTAGGTAAGAAGAATGGTGTTCTCATTCTTTCTCATAAAAAGTTTAATGTTTCGGTGATTTCTCAAGAGACTGACTCTGAGGGTCGCTGGATAATTGTTAAATTACTTATTGACAAAATATCATTGGTTTTCTTTAATGTTTATGCTCCAGTTTCTGTTGATAATGTTTTTTGGTTGCACATCTCTGATAAGTTGCTCTCACTTGAAGACGATTATATTGTTTTTGGTGGTGATTGTAATCAAATTTGTGACTCCATTTTAGATAGAAACTCCCCAGTCAGATTTGTAAATAACAAAATGCACTCACAATTTACTTCCGCCATTTGTCAAAAATCTTTAGTTGACATTTGGAGACTGTGTCATCCTGATCTCCGAGATTACAGCTTTTTCTATCCCCCACATAAATCACAATCTCGTATTGACTATCTCTTTTTAAGTAAACCCTTAACGCAACATGTACTCCACTCAGAAATAGGGTCCATTTTAATTTCTGACCATGCCCCGATCTCTGTTGATTTTGACCTACTTCCTTATACCCCATTTACTGGACGTTGGCGTTTTAATAACTCACTGCTCGTGGATCCTAATTTTTCCGGCCGATTCAGTTCTTTTGCTTCGGAATTCTTCACCATAAATACAACTCAAGATTCTTCTCCTGCTATGGTTTGGGATTCTTTTAAGGCAGCTGCCAGAGGCTTCATTATTAATTTTGTTTCTCGTAAGACAAAAGCTTTTGAGAAACACTCGGCTCAATTGCTTGCCAACATTAAAAAATTAGAATACGCTTACTACCACTCGTACTCTGAAGCTTCTTTGAAAGATCTTATTTCTGCTAAGATCACCTTTAACAAATTATCCACGGAAGCGGCTTCTTTTTATCTTTTGAAGAGTAGTGCTCGTTACTATGGAGGTCAGAATAAAATGGGGAAATTACAGGCTAATTATCTAAAAACACGCCGGGATAGAATTAGGATAGACTCTTTGACTGATTCTAATGGTGATGTACTTCTCAAAGATGAAGATATCTTAAATGAGTTTGTCTCCTTCTACAAAACTCTTTATACTCCTGAGACCCAACCACTTCACTCTGATCTTTCTTCCTACTTCCAATCCATTACTCCTCTCCCCTCGCAACACATTGATTTTGATTCACTACAGCTAGATATTACATTGCCGGAAATTTCCCATGCCGTATCGGTTTTACGACGAGGAAAAACTCCTGGCCCTGACGGATTTACCATTGAATTTTATGAACACTTTTCCAAACTTCTTCTCCCACAACTTCTTCTTTTATTTTCCTCTTTTATCAATAATGGAGTGTCTCACGGCACCTTTCAGGATGCTATGATTTGCTTAATTCCTAAAGAAGGCAAAGACCCTTCTTTTTGTAAACATTATCGCCCGATATCTTTAGTGAATACGGATTACAAAATTTTTGCTAAAATTCTTGCCTTACGTATTGAACCAATCTTACCTGAGATTCTTGGTTCGGAGCAATCAGGCTTTGTAAAAGGCCGTTTATCTTCTGATAATTCTAGAGTCTTTTTTAACATTCTCAGTAAGGTCTCTTCCTTGGATTACCCGCTTGCTGCCATAGCTTTAGACGCCGAGAAAGCTTTTGATAGGATTGGTTGGGATTTTATGTTCCATGCTCTTAAGTGGATAGGGTTCCCTTCTAAATTAATTTCCTTCATTTCTCTCTTATATTCTGGTCCCAAAGCATCTATTTTTGCTAATGGTAAGGCTTCTGATTATTTCTCTCTCTCTAGAGGTGTACGTCAGGGTTGCCCCCTATCCCCTCTCCTATTTGTTGTGGCATTAGAGCCTTTCCTCACCAAAAAATCGCGATAAATGTGAAGTCTTGCCCCTTAATGTCTTGTGTCTTAAACACTATTTTGTTCACACTGGTTTTTCCTGGCAATCCTCCAAATTAAAATACTTAGGATTATGGTTCTCCCCGTCTATTTCTGAAACTTTAAAACACAATTTTGATTACATTATTAAAAAACTAAATGATTCTATTACTAAGTGGCACCCTCTTTTTCTCTCTTGGTGGGGTAGATTAGACTCTATTAAGATGATGCTTGCTCCCATTATTTTATATTCTCTTTCAATGATTCCTGTACATATTCCAGATTATTATTTTAAGAAATTAGATCGCATTTTATTAAAATTTCTCTGGAAAGGTAAACCACCTCGGATAGCTTTGTCTACTCTCAAAAAAGATAAGTCAAATGGTGGACTTAAGTTTCCTGACTTAAAATCTTATCATCATGCGTTTTCCCTAAAACAAGCCTCTTCTTGACTCTCCTTAGATTCCCCTACTTATCCTCCGATTTGGCTCAGTGTCGAGAAGTCTTTTACTTCCCCCTTCGCCTTTATGGAATCCCTTGCTTTTTCTGCACACACCTCTTCTTTACGTCATCCTGTTCTTTCTTATACTTGTAAGCTCTTAACTCCTCTCCTACCATCTTCCTACCCTTCGCTTAACTCACTTTCTCAACAGCCTTTTTGGCATAACAAATTGCTGCGCATTAAAAATCGTGCTTTCTATTGGAAGGCATGGCACTCTAAGGGGTTGAAGTGGATTTCTCAACTCTTGATTGATAATAAACCTTTATTCTTCTCAGTCCTTCAGTCTAACTTTGCCCTTCCTAATTCCTTTAAGAAACAATATGACCTTCTACTCCCTTCTCTTTACCGATACCTTTCATTACTCCCACCTTCTTCAAATTATCCTACAACATGTTCTACATTATTTCCATTATTAAACGCCTCCCCTTCTCCATCTTCCCTTTACAAAGGCCTTTTATCTCTTTCGACGCGGTGCAAAGCAAAGACTGAATTGGCATGGGAAAAGGACTTATTACAATCCTGGCCTATCTCCTTGTGGGATAAATTATGGTTAAAGATCCATAAAACTTCACGGGCGGCCAATACTACTCAGACTCTTTATTTTGTATATCAACGTTCATTATATTCACCCGCACACTTAGCTTCCTTCTCTGCTACCACTTCATCACACTGTTGGTCCTGTCCATGTTTAAAGGCTGACTTAAAACACATGTTATTTGAATGTCCCAATATTGCTAAATTTTGGTGTTTAGTTTGGTCTCAAATTAACAAAATTTTTAACACTAAAATTCCCTTTTCCCTCTCAAATATTTTTCTAGGTTCTTTATCCCCTTCATGGCCTTCACCTCAGTCACATTTTCAGTTAATTGATTTGTTACTTGCTATTGCCTTACACCTAATCACCTCGAATTGGAAACATGCAGATAAAGTTACTTATAGAGCCTGGTGGAACGCCATCTGCTTTCATCATAGACTTGATACTAATGTTGTAACCCCTGTATCATTAGCAATTAAAAGGGATTTGTTATGTCTCCCTCTCACTACACATTTATCTGCTTCCGCCTCTTCAAGTACTTCAATTACTCCTAATGTGAGAACATCAGATGATGTTCGTAAACCACCTTGATCTGGTTTTCGTTGTCTTTTGTTTGAATAATCTAATACTGTTTTACATATTCTACTTGTACAATTATATCATTATATTCTTTTTAGAGTTTTAAGTTACATGCAATGCAATGTTCCATTTTTTCTCTTTTATTGTCATAGTTTGTTCTGAACTCTTCCCAATGATATTTATATTGCTTTCTTCCCACACCCCATTTTTCCTCTTTTTTTCTTTTCTTTTCTTATTCTAGGTTACCGTGTTTATTGTCACCAATATGCTTAATATCCTTTATTGTATCTATCATATTCACTTATGTTTCTGAACGGACTTTAATTGTATATTATATTTTCTTGTTGGTCTCAATAAACTTAAACTTAAAAAAAAAATATATACAATGCAAATCGTAAATGGTATCTTGAAGGAAATCAGCACAGTAACAATGTACCAACTATCTTGCAGGTGTTTTTTTTCCCACATTGATGATGCATGTTTGCTCTGCGCGTGGTATGTTTTTTTGTGTGCAAACTTATACTTATACCGCTGGTTCTGGCTGTTTACTGCTAACTCTACCACCCATGACTCAGGGGTCACCAATGCTAACGCTGTGCTACAACAGCACTGGTCTCTTTCCACGGTGCTGGACGTGGCCGGGCAAAGCCTGGAATAAGGGCTGGCCTGTCCGCGCACCGTCAGCAAGAGGAAGAGGCAGGGCAGTGCCATCCACCTTGGCTCATGGTCAGTTTTTGTACCTCGTCATTACTTCTCCCTTTTGGCTCTGCATTTACATTTATACACTTGTGATCGGCAGTTCTTGGCCCTTTGGATTACCCTGGAGGCAAATACATCGTAGTTTGTCCACTGTTGCCCTGGTTTCCATTATTGTGTGAACACTCGTTTCTGGAGACCTAACCATGTGAGCGTGACTGAAACATTTAGATTCTCCTGGGATTCCTGAGGCCGACTCCTGGATCATATTTCTTGGGCTCCCTGACTTTAGGTTCTGTAACTGTTAGTGATTTAAATGGTTAAATCTGTTTTCTCTCTCTTCTGGGGTGGAACTTAAAACTTGCATGCCATTAGGCTTCACGGTAATTTCTTTTAGTGCGGTAGTGGAAGGGGTGTGTCATGAAAAAGCAAAAGACACTAGACAAGCCAGCCTTGGCAGAAGGTGTACACAAGGCACCTAGACATTCTGCAGAAAACCGCACCCTGAGCGAAATAGATGATTTGATAGAGGAGGTGGAATGCCTGCTAGCTACTAAGGAATCAAGTAATTTGATTGATAAAACAGGGAAGGGGTGACCCCAAAGAAACATTGGCTTATACTTTGGGAAAGCCAAAGTGTCTGTAGACCAGGGGGGTGAGGAAAAACTAGTGGAATTCCAACTCCGCCTATGGAGTTACCAGTGATCACCAATGCCCTGCCAACAACTCAGGCATCACCGATGGGGCAAGTGTACAGTGTGTCAACATCGGTGGTGAATGTTGACTGCTCGAATAGATTTGCCATTTTGGCAGATCTGGAAATGGCCCCATGCTCCCACCCCCGCTGTTGAACGATAAGAACGAAGCAGTGTCCCCACCCAAATCCACTCACTAAAGGGAGAAATTGATATTCTAAGGGAGATGGTGGAAAAGCTGTCCAAGGTTTTACTTGAGAAAACAGACAAATTAACAGACATAATCATCAATTTAACTAATCTCGCTACTGTGACGAAAATGGATCCAGCCCAGACATTAACCAAGCAACAGGCCCTCTGTAGTACAATGTATTGCAAAGACACGCTAAACACTCAACTTAAGATTTCACACTTGACACAAAATCTACTAGGAAAACAAAGGGAGACTAGAGACAGCCCCAGATCTAATGGGAATGGCCTGTTTCACTCTCAGGCCCTATGTACAAAGTTCTACATCATTGTCCAACTGAAAGAACTTTTGATTGACACCGCTCCTAATGTTACTAAGCCTTTGGATAACTACCTAACAAATGTGCCCAAACTCCTAAAAGGTGTGTATGAATCACCCAATTCAAGAACTAATAAAGTGATCCGCTGGCTGAGACATGTGAGGGGCTGTAGATTGATAATGGGAGAAGACATTCATCAGGCCACACACATTAGTTTGAGACAGAGTACCTCTGACAGTTTAGGCCTCATATTGAAGTCCAGCACTTTAGCTGATGAATTGATATAGGCCGCAGGGTAATTCACTAATATTTCTTAAATATAATATTTCCCACAGCCAAGCAGCGCCCCCACTTTCAATGCCCTGTGAAAGGTCAGAGAACCCCACTCCCAGCTATCAACAATGGAGTCTTCTAATCTCTCACAGATAGACTGACGTCAATGTCATCAAGGGGGGTGTGTCCGGAAAATGTTGGACACAGGTAGCTCTTGTAGCCCTAGTTGTACTAGCAGAACCAACAGGACAGACAACCCCAGCAGAGAGGAGGCGAGGCCTATGGGTCACTTTACAGATGGACCTGATGAAGCCATTGAGCACCTTTATGTAACGAGACCACCAGAGGGGGCTATGAGGAAAGGGAGGAGCCTATTCATTTTTAATTGTGGAACATTGCAGGTATTAGATCCAAACCTTCTGATCCCGAATGGGGAGCATTTATAGAACAGCATCATATTGTTCTCCTACAGGAGACCAGGGCAGTTGACCCAGTACACAGGAGTGGGGTTGTACTTGCTCTGTTAATGCCGTTCCATCTCCTTCTGGTAGAGCGTCAGGAGGTTTGTTAATCTGGTTCAGGTTGAACCTTTTTCCAAGAACCAAACTGTTCCCATGTAATAGCAAGGATCTCTTAGGACTGCAATTAATAGTAAAAAAGGCCACAGAGAGAGAGACATCGTTTCATAGCTATCATATACATTAGGTCAGTTGCTCCTAATTTGGTTTCCCCAAAAGATGACTGGCTTAAGGATATGCTGTCCCAATACAATCGAGTTATCTTAAAAATAATTGCAGGTGCTTGTAATACTAGACTTTTTTGGGATGGGCCGAATATGGCAAGATTTATGGAGCCAGAGGATCTAGTAGCTCCAAAGGGAGTCTGGGTTCACGCAGCACCGAAGCAGACCGCTGTTGACTTGCAACTTGAAGATCTGGTTGTTGAGTACGGTCTCAGAATTAACAATGGTAACACAGTTTCTGACTTCCCCTTGCCCATCTTTTTAAGATGTACTTCTACTAGTCATATTGACTATTTTTTTGCTGCTCAAGCTCTCTGGGTAGCATTAGTGGACATGATCATCATTCCGAGGCCGGATAGTGACCACCAGGTGCTATGTGCCAGGTTCAATCAGGCCCTATTTATGAGTGAAAACCTGGCGCCAATAACTTTCTCCAGTGCTCTCGAGACAGTTAATAACAGGCGTAATGTAAAGTGGGTAGAAATATCATCAAATGTAGTATTTCAAAGGCAAATTTATGAGTCCCTTATCCATATATTCCCTGCTTACGATGCACGTGACACTGCCCTAGCCCAGTGTAATTTTGTCATCCTACACGGTCCCTCTTTCTCAAGATGAGAACCAGGGGAAGTGTTAAAAAGAAACGACCCAGCTGGTTTCATAGAAATTGTAACTGGAGGAAGAGGGCCCTGCTAGACACCATAAATAAGGTAGCAAAGAAGAGATTTCTAGGGCCAGGAAGAACTATAAGTCTACGCTATTGGCAGCAAAAAGAAGTTGGGAGTGGGGACAATGGGCAGACCTGACTGAGGCACTTCACAATAAAAACTTTAGGTCATTTTGGAAGTTAGTGGCTGAAGGTACACATATTGTTGATGATCACTTGGAGGCTGTTGAGCCCGATAAATGGGCAACCCACTTCATGTCACTGCATAAGAAGGAGGGACAAGGAGGTGTGACTGAGGGGTCCCATGAGCCTGTAGCTGAACCAACTCCCACTGAAGTTTCTACTTATCTTACATGTGAAGCCTGTCCACCTAGGGACTCTCCCTGCTTCACCTTAAGTGAAACTGAGCATGCCCTCAGGCTTACAAAGAAAGGTAAGGCGCCCGAAGTGCATGGTATTCCAGGTGATTTGTTTCTATCTAAACCTGAGGTCTGCATCCCTTCCCTTAACCAACTAGGTAACGCCATTATCGCAGGTAGTAAAATACCAACTTCATGGCAGGGCGCTACTAATATTCCTATTTATGAAAAGGGTTGTAGGGATAAACCATCAAACTACAGGCTGATTAACTTATTGGATGCCAGCCAGAAAATAATCTGCAGACCGATATTAATCAGGTTGCAAACATGGCTTGCTGACAATCATGTCCTCGAAGATGCCCAGGCAGGGTTCAGGAATAAAATAAGCACCATAGATCACGCTTTCCGTTTCAACACTTTGTGTTGGAAATTTGTGTTTCTTAAGAAGGAACATCTATATGTTGCCTTCATCGTCCTTCAATCAGCCTTTGATCTTGTCCCCAGGGATAGGCTGTGGAAGTTGCTGGGTAACTATGGGGTTCTGCAGGACTTACTGTGAATTCTCAGAGTATTACATACTGACAACTATGCACAAGTAAGGTAGAGCATCACTGGAGACCTCACAGACAAGATTCCTATTAGAAGGGGCATCAAACAGAGCTGTGTCCTTGCCCCAACCTTATTTAGTATGTATATCAACGGGGCAGTGAGCTGGGATCCACAATTTAACATGATGCACCAAAACTTGCTGGTATTCCGGTCCTGATCCTAATATTCGCTGATGACACCTTACTTCTCTCCAGAACCTCAATGGGACTTCAGAAGGAACTGGACTTGCTTTCAGCCTTTTGTAAAAACAGAGGCATAGAAATAAATCCAGATAAATCCAAATTTATGGAGATTAACCCCCATAGGTCCTTCAGAGGTAAAATAAGAATTGATGGTGTATTGATATAGCAGGCAGCACAATTTGACTATTTGGGTATAAGGATGTCTGACTAAGATGGGGGAAGCAAATAGATAAAAGTAAGGACAGACTACACCAGCGTGCACTCCTATTTAACAGGAAACACAAGTCTACTGCTGGAGGGGCTGTGTCACCGGCCCTAAAAATCTATCAAGCCACTGCAGTGCTGGCCACCCTCTATGGGGCAGAGATTTGAGTCTTTACAGACCCATCTTTGACGCATCTACAGACTTTTGATGAATACATTCATCAAAGGTCTGCTCAATTTGCCACAAAGTGCCCCATCGGTGCCACTGCGATTTGACTTAGCTCTTAATCCCATCCATTTGGTATTTTACCTGAAACCGCTGCTATACTGGAAAAGGGTATGGTTGACCCTGGAATTATTTATCTACAGAGAGGCACTTAGGGGTTTGATCAATTGTGACAAAACCGCTCATACGCCTTGGTTAAAACACAGTTTGAATAGCTCAATTTAGGGAACATGTTGGCCATCCGAAGTCACCAAAGGCGATGGGTTCCTATTAAACAGACACTATTGCGAACTGGATCTGATCAAAATCTGGGCTGAGCATAGGGATGGCTCTCTAACAGGCCAATTTCTGCTTCATAAATGTTCACCAAATTTGAAACCCTATATGGATAGGATATATCCCTCAGGGGCTATTCAATTGTATATCCAGTTTAGAATTGGTACCTTACCTCTAAGATCTCTCACCTCGAGATGGAACAATATGGAATGTGACCTAGACAGTCAATCATTAAAGGAAACAGAGGCCCAATTTCTGCTCTTTTGCTCTAGATACTCTGTTTTACAGAAAAAAATGATTATCACTTGGTATAAACTTAAGGGTGTAAGACATTATTGGGAGGCAATGTGTCTATTGAAAACCAACACTAATGAGCTATTAGTATTTGCAGTATCACACTTTTTATGGGAGGCTTGGACAATACGTACGAAAAGCTTAACACCTGAGAAATTGTAACCATTTTTTCTGCTATGTATGTACATGCTATGTGTCTCACAATCACAGTAGTATAAGTCACATTGTATCTATGAATCGATCTTCATCTTGTTTTTTATCATGTGTTCTTTTTTAATATTTTGTTAACAGAATAGGGTATTCACTAAGGATGGACCTTATGAATGGGACAATTTGGTTTTTAGATAGGGAGGGCCGGACTTCTCAACATGGCAGACCACATTTTGGCCCAGTATTAGGCTACTATGGAGGTTTATGTTGATTGAGGTAATTGCTCTTTCCAAGATCTTTTTATTAGGCCCATCCCACTGATTAATATTCATCACAATGGATTACGATGGGGCCGGGAAAGGCTCTGACCGATGCATTACAATGCTGACGGTTGGTAATTAAACCAGCAGGTCATTCTGGCTAGCTTCTGGCAGGCTCAAGGAGCCTGTCGGCCAGTTGGAACCAGCTCGTAATCCCAAAGGGCGGGCCTTTCCAGCCTTGAGATTACGATGCACTTTTTCCAGCATTGTTTCCATGCCGGCCTGTATGACATGGAAACCATGTTGAAAAGCATGTTTGGGGCCCCCAGCAGGGCCCCCTTGTGTGTGCGGCCTCTGGTTGGGGGCCAAGGGGGCAACACTGTTGATCCTAGTGTGCCTGCCACGGGGTGCAGGGATCAACAGTACCTCCCCTTTCCTGAGGGAGTGATGGAGCAAGGTTTCGCATAAAAAGAAACTTGCTTGTATGCAATCCTCTCGAATAACCTGCAACATTATATTCAACATGTCTGTGAGTACTAACAGTGCACCACATTTTACATTTGTATCTAGGGGAAGCTTTCCTATCTGCTTCACTAATGAATAACCAGAATGTCCTAAAATAGCCGCCAAAAAACGCGGGAACTCTTCTGCGCATGCGTCTACTACATCTACGTAGTATGACGTTTTTCTGTCGCTTGGGGAGAAATATTTGCAGCTGCGCAATAGCTTTTAATATGGCTGCTTTAAAGTAACGCGCTAACGCACATGCTGTGCTGAAACTAATCTATGCAAGTTTTACTAAGCCATTAATGCAAAAGATTTATTAAGTAAAGGGGGTTAGAGTAGAAGTAAGTGGTATACAGTAAATTCATTTAATTTTGTATTCTAACATGTTCTTCTCTGACTTTATTAATAGTTCGTATTTGGGCCTTGGAGGGTGACCGCATCTCTGTTTCCTTGTGGCTTCTACGCATGTGCAATGTTTGCTTGTCCTGAAACAAGCAAAGTTATTGTCTAGCTGCCAAACCCTAAGCCCAGCAAGGACGTGGGAAAACCAACTCTTGACCCTACGAGAGGAAGAAGAAGCAACATTGTATTACAGACTTATCGATCCACATATGAAATGCTTGTGGGAATAAAGCTTGTGGGTATTTAAATTAAGGGACGTGGAGATAGACAATAGGCTAAAGAAAAATTTTGCACTTAGTATGGTGTGATGCCCTCACCCCACTGCTTGGCCCAATCAAATTGCGGGTGAACATGGAATTGAAACATTTGGTGGTGGATCATACATTTGAATTGGTATAACAGAGGTAAGTTCTAGATAGTTAGACACACTTGATGCTGATGCTATGCTGAGATGCTGCCTGATTTCTCTGCAATCTGACTGAAGAATCCAACACTAGGGAAATTTGCGGAACAACCGAGGAGGCACATCTAGGAAGGGGTCCGGACGAGCCGGAGAGAGTAGCACCAGAGAGGGGTGTAACGCTGGTGTTACACTAGGAGAGGTCACCTTCCCAGTCTTGAACTGATCCTGAATCCTTGACACTCTGATGTCGAGGTCCTCGCACCATTCTAGGTAAATATAATTGTAGGGTTAAATGCTCCATATTTGCTCTCTATCCTTTCTCTCCTCAGGTGCTGTCTTTGCAAGAATTTATTAATGCAAACTGATTATAAGCTAACTGTACTATTTTCCTGACTGAGAATTCTGGCATATCCATGTGTATTCTGATTTGACTCACAAAATTATTAATTCAGATAAACCTTTAAAACTCCTTCTGAGTCTGTGGTTCTTTTTAATAAAAGTTATATGCATTATTGTATTTTCCTCCCTATTCTAATCTAAAACCAGATCTTTTGAATGTGCATTTACTCAGGAGACAGAAATGGTAAGAATACTGGTGTAAAGGCTTCCTAGGGTAAAACATAATAGATGACCAGTGGATATTTACTAGCTCATTGAGTATATGAATGTATATGCGCCCAAATGAGTGTTGCGTATATGAATGTGTAGAGCTGGTAAACTCTGCTGCATCAGTTTTTCTTGGTAGCAGAGGCATGATTAGTATAGTTAGTTAGGTGAGGATTGTATTTGAAATTTGAATGATTGATTTATGTTTTAACCCAAACCCGTTATGTATTGTTTTATGTTGTCTGAAAATTCCCGGGAATATTGAATAGCGGGTGGTGAATGGAAGCCACACTGCAGTGAGGTTATTGGTCTGGATTGAGAAAGTGCTGAAAGTTATGCAGGACTGGAAGCACTAAGTTAGGGAAAATTTCTTGTATGTAAGTGAGAATAATTGGTAGCGAGGAGTACATTGGTGAAATTTTGGTATTATATCACCTAGAAAGGGTAATACTGAAGGAGTAGCAGGTTCTCTGATGCTTGTGTGAAGAGTAAGCGGAAGGGTTTTACTCGTAGTAAAACGAAATTCTACTATTCTTTGAATTAGTGGGTCAGACACAATAGCGAATGTTTATACGTTGTTAATTAATGAAATTGTATGAAAATTTGTGAGAAAATAAGTTTTTGCATTGCCTTGTAAAGGAGGGGTCAGTTGAGGGTGATGCACTGACGTCACTGAGCGCCGCGCTGGGATTGGATGAAACAGCGGGCGTGTAGTTGATGCGAAATTGTAAAGGAGGGGTCAGTAGTAAGGAGTGAAACTGACGTCACAGAAAAACCGTGCAAGCATTGGCTGAGTGAGCGAAAAGCGTAGAAATTGATTGGTCTTCAGAAAAGAAACCGCGTTGGTATTGGAGAATTTTTAGAATTAAAGCAAGCGTCTGATTGGTTGACAAAATAGAAATCACAAGAAGAAGAATTGATAGAGGAGATTGTATGTACGATCCAACATTAACAGGGACTTGACCAGATACAAAATTTATAGGGTTTGCTTACGAGCAGTACCTTAACAAGCACAAGCACGCAATGTACGGAGAATAAAGAAAAATGTCATTTATGCAAAAGATTAAGAATTATTTCAAAAAGGACAAACCCATTAAGAGTAGAGAGGGGATTCTCATTCCTCCTCCAAATATGCCTGCATCATACATGATGGTGGAGAGAGGCTATCATACCTGTGTATGGTTAGTAAATTGGGTAGAATACACAAAAGATGATGGTATATTAGCATTTCCCGAATACAGAAGCTTTAATGGAAGAATATTGTACAACTTAAGAACACGGATGAATGAATTAGAACCCAGACCGACCCAGTATGAGGCTTTAGAAGTATGGGAAATGGAAGCTGTTGAACGGGATAGACCAAGAAGTAGCAGGACCCTAAGCAAAAATTACCCAAAATTTCCCCGAGAGACTAGAGACAGTCAAATGAAACCATGGAGTCAGGCCATGGTGGCAACAGGTTTATATCCTGTGTTAACAGCAGAAGAGCAGACAGGAGGTAAATGTACAGAGAAATCCAAGCACTTAACAATGTTAGGTAGCGGAGAAACAGAAGAGGGATACCTAGAAGACATATTGATGAAAAGTCCTCCACCTTACAATGATGGATTCAATAGAATGTCCCCTAGTGCCCCAATGATAGCAACACCTAGTACATGACACCACAGAAAGGGTACTTCAAGGAAAGGGAAGCAATAAATACAAATATAGATGAATTGATTCAGAGAATAGCTCCGATAAATGCACATCCCGAAGCATTGACCATACCAGTGACAATAGGTCCGATAGTTCCAATGTATGGAGAAAAATCAAACTGTTCTAAAATTCCTGTAATGCCTACCCCAGGTATAGAACCTAGAAAAGAAAATATAATAATAGATGATCAAGCAAGTGAATGTGAATCAGTAATATCATTGATGGATTTGCCCATAAGCCAATGATGGAAACCCTGAAAAGAAATTTGCCCAGTTGTTCAAAGGAAGTTAGACTAGAAACATCGTCAGGAACTAGAAGTGCCACAATAGTAACCCCAGAAGATCTAGAGAGATGCTTCCAAGAAATAGAGAAGCCAAAGTCACAGCCACAATTATTAGACATTTTCAAATTGAGAGTAGAATTGGAAGAAACGGTTGCTGGAAATGTGGGTCTAGACAGGTTAAGCACATACAGTAAAGAAGAATTACTGTTTATTTGTAGCAGTATTACACGAAACACAAAGGCATTCCATGAAATGCTGACAAATCTGGCATCGGAAATGGTAATTGACATAGTGAAATCAAAAGTGTTACAGAAACCATATAGAGCAGAATTTTGTGATAAGGATTTGGAAAACATGAATGTGTCTGGAAAAAAGTTGCAGATCAGGGAATTGTTATTTCTGTTGCAAAAGTGGGGAGATCTTGAAAGATGGAAAGTTAGATGGGCAAAGAAAAGGGAAGAAGCAGGTAAATCGAACGACATCTGAATATGTCATGAGAGAAACAGAAAAAGCTGAAAGGTTGTATCCAATGAGAGAAGTACCTGGAGGGGGTACGTACATGTGCCATGGAATAGACAGGATATTTTGTCTTTTACATATGATTTCCCAAAATTGAGAGAGAAACCAGTGGAATGGTACAGACAGTTTGAGAGGTTTGTGAAAGTTTCAAAGGTTTTATTAAAGGATCTGGATGGTCTGTTTGACATAGTGGTACCTGCAGATTTGTGGACTGAGTGTAAAATTACTGTAGATTGGCCTAGTGAGGAATATCCAAGAGACATAAAAACAGGAGCTCGGTCAGAAGATTTAATGAAAAAGTATAATCAGATAATCACCTTTCTAAAGAGTAAAATTCCCCCGAAAGAAACCGATTGGGTAAAGATAGACAGAACAACCCAAGAAAAGAATGAGTCCATATATGCCTATTATGAACGTCTTTTACAGGTGTTCAAACAGTTTAGTGGGTTTGAAAGTTTAGAAAATAAAGACATGAATCATTTTGTGTATCGATTTGTGTCTGCTGTGCTGAGATTGGATATATCTCAAATGATTAAGCAGCACATGCTGTGTTGGCAATCAAAGCCCATTGACAACATTTTTAAATATGCTAAATATTGTGGGGACGAAATTGATAACAAGCGAAAAGCTTTAGAAGAAAAGGTAATGTGGGCCCAAGTAACATTAGCTGAACAGCAAGAGCTCCAATTAAATAAACAGTCAGAAAATCAAGGAAGAGCACAAGGTCAAGGTGACAATAATGGAGGAAAGCCACGGGTAAGATTAAATCGGGAAGAGGCAAACAAAAAGTTTCCCTGTCACGGGTGTGGGAAGTTGGGGCATTGGAAGAACGAGTGTAAAGCTATACAAGTTAATAACGCCCCGAATCAAAATTTAAATCCACAGACGCAGAGTGAGGTGTTAATGAGTCATCAGCAACAGGGTATAGATCATCAGAGTCAATTGCCACCTGCCCCTAAGTCAGATTTTGTGAGTCAAGCCAAGTAGAGTGTGGACGCCGGATTTCCAGAAGGAAATGGTAAGAAAATGTTTCTAACATCACAGTTTCTTTTGCAGGACCCACTGATTGATTATGATCAGGAATGACAGTGCCTCAGGGGGGAGGAAGGGGAGTGCGTGCTTGGCGCATCCCTACTGGTTGATCAGTCAGGTCCATACATAGAAGGTAAAGTGAAAGGAAATTATATCACTTTCTTGTTGGATACTGGTGCTACCAGGTCTACTGTGAGAACAACAGACATTCCTAACCTGCCCCTCTCAGGAGAGAACATCCAAGTTATAGGTGTTTCAAACAAACGGTTTAGACCTCCAATCACAGAACCAATGGAGGTGCGAATTGGAAATTTTAAAGAAATGCATAAGTTCGTGGTCTGTGACTCAAGCCCTGTAAACTTGCTTGGAAGAGACCTGTTGTGCAAAATGAATTGCACTATATTTTGCACACCGGATGGTGTTGCAATACAAACACCCAATGAAGACAGAGTTTACAAGTTCATGTGAGCTAAACAGGGAACAGAAGTAAATGAATTATATTCGATGATGACACAAAATGAATTACCTGCTGAAGTCAAACTGACTGTAAATGCAGGGATATGGGATTTTACTGGAAAAGAAATAAGATTAACGGTAAATAGTAAAAGCATGTGTCGCAGCAGAAATAGAGTGATTGGTCCAACAAGGTATTATGAAAGAAATAATGAGTAGCCCTTGCAATTCACCTTTATTTGGCATTAAGAAACCTAACGGAAAATATAGGGTGGTTCAAGATCTCAGGAAAATTAATAAGATTGTTGTACCATGCTGCCCAGTAGTGCCTAATCCAGCTGTAATTCTTTATCAGATACCATGGAAAGCAGGATGGTTCACAGTAATCGATTTATGTCATGCATTCTTTTCTATTCCATTGCATCCAGATAGCAAGTTTTTATTTTCGTTCAAATTTGAAGACCATGTTTACGTATGGAATCGTGTGCCTCAAGGGTACACTGAAAGCCCTTCAATCTTTTATCAGATTCTCTAAAGAAGACTTGAAGCTCTTGTACTGCTCAGAGAGTCAGTTCTAGTGCAGTATATTGGCGACCTATTGGTGGCGTCAAACACATGAGATGACTGTGTTACTGATTCAATAGCATTGTTAAATCATTTGGCAAAGGGTGGACATAAAGTGTCCCCTGAAAAACTTCAGTTAAATACCTGGGACATCAAATAGAAAGAGGAGTTAGAAGGGTGACCTCTGAAAGAATCAGAATAATAAGACACATGCAGTTGCCACAAACCCAAAAGGAAATAAGAATGTTCCTTGGAGTTGTAGGGTATTGTATGCAGTGGATAATAGGGTTTGCTTTACTAGTCAAACCTTTGAAACAAATGAACAGGAAGAGAGCGAAAGATCCAATAGAATGGGATGAGGAAAGTATAGGATCTTTTAGAAAATTGCAGGAGTATTTGTGTGAAGCACTCGCTTTAGGAATGCCAGACTATTCAAAGGAATTTGCATTATTCTGCTATGAGCGGGGTAATTGTGCACTTTCAGTTCTGACACAGAGACATGGATTGATGAGAAGGCCAGTGGCATATTTTTCTGCTACCTTGGATCCTGTGGCCTGCGCATTACCAGGTTGCCTGAAAGCTGTTGCTGCAACTTGTGTAAGCATAGAACAGAGAGAGTCAATTGTGATGGGACACCCTGTCAAGGTGTACGTTCCTCATGCAGTGGTGAGTTTACTGACCAGAACCCGAACACAGGACCTTACTCCCAGTAGGCTGACAAAATATGAAAGAATAATACTGGGGGCTTCAAATGTGACAATAGTGAGGTGTACTGTTCTTAATCCAGCCACCTTACTACCTGATCCTTACGAAGAAGAGGTGAGAGATGAGATTGAGCATGAATGTCTTGATGTGACTGAACTTAGCACCAAACCACGTCCTGACATACAAGACGAACCCTTGAAAAACGCAGAACATGAGCTGTTCGTAGACGGCTCATGCATGCGACACGAGGAGGGAGGATTGAGTGCTGCTTACGCTGTATGTACATTAACTGGAATAGTTGAAGCATCCTAATTACCAGTGGTCAGATCTGCACAAGTAGCTGAATTAATCGCTTTAATTAAAGCATGCAAAATTGGGAAAAATTGGAGAGTAACCATATTCACTGACAGTCAATATGGTTATGGGGTTGTGCATGATTTTGGCCAACTGTGGATGCAGAGGGATTTCCTGACTTTCTCAGAGATCCCGATTAAAAATGGAATTTTTGTGAAAGATATACTTGAGGCAATTCAATTACCAAAAGAGGTGGCCGTGGTTTAAGTGTGCTGCTCATCAATCAGGAAATGACTATGTGACAGCCAGTAACCGATATGCTGACCAGGTTGCCCAACACTGTGCAAGGTATAAGATTGCCTTAAACAAGCAAATCGAAACTTGTGGAATCAGCTGCCAACTTATGCTACTTGCAGGAGTGGGAACCGGGAGGAGGTGAAAGATCTGCAGGACGCAGTAGACATGAGAGAAAAGGAAGAGTGGGTGAAAATAGGATGTCAAAGAAAGGCAGAAGATGGTATGTGGTTTGTTATGATGGCAGAACAGTCATGCCAGACAGTATGCTTGCACCAATGGCTAGAATGTACCATGGAGAAACACATGTGGGCAGAGATGCAATGATTCGACTTTTCAGACAAGATTGGTTTAACAAGAAGTTCAGGAATGTAGCAGAGAGCCTTTGCCAAAGATGTTTAATATGTCAACAAATGAACCCTGGCAGGAAAACTGTCCTTTTGTGAGACTTCAGTTAGGTTTCATTCAACTGCCTGCTTTTCGAGGGTTGAAATATGTACTTGTCATAGTTTTGTTTATTTTCAAAGTGGGCGGAAGCATACCCCACCCGAACAAATGAAAGCTTGACAGTGGCCAAACTTTTATTGAGAGAACTCATTCCCAGATTTGGTTTTCCAGTAAGGATTGAATCAGGTACAGGATCTCATTTTAAGAATGAAATAATTCGACTAATCTGTGAAGCATTTAAAGTCGAACAAAAATTGCACTGCGCTTACTGTCCAGAGGCTTCCGGAGTGGTAGAACAATTAAATGGCACAATCAAGTCAAGACTCGGAAAGGTGTGTGCATCCACCCCACTGGAATGGCCTGATGCTTTGCCTCTTGTTCTGATGGGACTCAGAAGTATTCCAGACAAAACTACTTAATTGAGTCCCCATGAAATACTCATGGGAAGAGCAATGAGACAAGAATGTGTACCAGGACACAAGCTGTTGAATATAACTGATGACTTGGTTTTGGAGTATTGCAAAGAGTTGGCTGACAGAGTGCGTTCTATCTCTCATCAGGTTGGGGAAGACGCTTTCAACAGACAGCGTCATGATCTGAATCCCGGTGTCTGGGTAACTCTCAAGAATCATACTTGAGAATCGTGCCTAGCACCCAGATGGGATACACCGCATCAGGTTATATTGACTACCTCAACAGCTGTAAATTGTGCAAGATTGCCTAATTGGATCCATGCAAGCCATATCAAAAGGGTACCAGCTCCTGAAGAAGAAGAGTTACAATTGAAACAAGAAATTGATGGTGCTGAAGGTTGTGCAGCTGAAGAACTTCCTACAAAAGATCCTGAGGTAGCTGCCCAAGATCAACCGAGCACTTAGCAGGACGACTGGATCCCAGTGGTGGATATACCTGAAGTACTTATAAGAACTAGGAGTCAAACACATTTAGATAGACCGGAAGAGAGTGAGGACCTGCCAGGTATAGAAGAACTCGCTCAGGAAAGTAGGGAAACGACTGTTAGGGAGCCTGAGCAGAATCTCAAAGCCCCATTCGGAGTCTGAGGAGGGACAGTTAGGACTTAGAGAAAACGTTCAGGCAGAAGAAGCTAAAGAGGTCAAAAGACCTGAACAGGACCAGATAGGCATAGAAATGCAAGTTCAGGATACAGAAGAAAAAACAGACATCACTAATCCTGAACAGGGTCAGATTGAGGTAGATGAACACATCCAGGTATAACAGGCCAAATTAATAAGCCCTGGACAAGGTCAGATAGAGAGGAAATCTGAAGATGAAGCTGATCAAGTTGTGCCAAAATCTAAAGAAAATAAAAGGAGTCTTGAAGAACCTGTCAGTGCAGTGAAGTTTAAGAAAAGTCGAAAGGGTGATAATTGGCCAAGAATTATAAAGAGATTAAGATATCATCTTAAAACAATCAGTGAAGAACCTGATCAAGTAAATGAAGTAACTAGTCAATCTGGACCTTCCAAAGTAATACCAAAGCGAAGGAGTCAAAGATTGAAGACATTGAATAACAAGTTCAAAGGTCCTGAATGGACATATGTTATTTTTGAAGACTTTGTAAACCTCGACTTAAATGAAGAAAGTGATGAAGAGCTGAATGTTGAACACATTGAGGAAGAAGTGACAAAGAGAGAAGACGCTTAAGGTGTTATCTCATATCAGGTTCTGAATTAAAGAAGAGACAAATCTTCTTGTCCAAAAATGTCTGATGATAAAGTTACTGGAAATCCAAAACAAAGCTGTATAAAGAAGTGTTGTAGAATCTGTATATGTAGTTTAATATTAGTCCTTGTAATATGGATAATATTGGCAATAGCTATTCCCTATTTGATGGTTACTGACAAACAGAATAGTACTAACACACATACAGAAGTTTCAAACATTGAAGGAGATAGAGTAGACTTAGAAACACCAGATAAGTTAGATTTACACCACACTATATATAAGAATGAAACATATATAAATGTATTTGCAAATCTCTTAGTACATTGTGTAGAAACGATGGAAGTTAGTGATTGTTATGTTTGCATGAAATTGCCAAACTCAGTAGCTGAAGGGGTAACTTATCATTATTTACCCTTGACATATGGTACTTCATGTAGTGTACTAGCTAGTTTATTCTATAGAACTGGAAAACTGCAGTATTATTATTCAAATGTAGATGTAATATTTTCAGAAGTTCCCATGCGAAAGAGCATGAACCCTGTCCTTAGTACTAGAGACTCACAATTCATGGGTGAATATTTCCTAACAATGAAGACAATAGATATAGCTGATGCACATAAGCATAACTTAACCTGTAAATTACATGAAGAAGAAAATATATTTTTGAATTTAGTAGAACACAGGAGACAGGATTTCCAAAGAAGAGCCTCTGAACCGAAACCTCAGATACCTAAATGGGCTGAAAGGGAAGACCTTTTAGTAACTGGCAAGACTCATGCTGCTATGTCTCTGGATTTTAAAAAGAAAGGGAAAATCTGTCTCCACAGACTTAAAATAGAATATAACAACGTATTTATTGGTTCCAGTGGATGTGAACATAATTTCTTAGTAATTGGGGTTTGGGGACTAAAAGAAGGAACTGATCCAGAGTTTCCTGGAATTTATTATATTTGTGGAAACAAAGCCTATTTTAGGTTGCCTGATCACTGGTATGGGAGTTGCTATTTCGGAATAGTATTCCCTAAAGTCTATCATGTTAAAAGAATCACCGGAATCAATAATGACAGTAGTGGACTAACCAGATATGAAAGAGCTAGTTTTTCTGAAATAGTAGGTGATATATTTGGTGCATTGATACCTTCAGTGGGGGTTCTGCTGAATTCTCGAAAAATCTGTCAATTGTCAACAGTAGTTGATCGGTTATCTACTGACACTGCTGGAGGATTCCCACTGATCAATACAGAATTAGTTGCTGTTAGATCTATGGTTTTGCAAAATCGACTTGCCCTTGATATCTTATTGGCAAAAGAGAGTGGAGGCTGTAAAATGCTGAAAGTGCAACATTGTTGCACGTATATACCTGACAAAAGTGTAGAAATTGGAAGATATATTAAAAATATTACTCATTTGGAAGAGGAACTGAAACCACTGGAGGTTGACAGTGTATGGAAGAAAATAACAAAAGTTTTTCCACCATCAGTGGTTGGTTTTCTAACATAGGTAAAAGTATCTTAGGTCAAATATTATTGCCAATCATGGGCATAACTTTGCTAGTTTTGATGATAATGTTTTGCCGCAAATGCAGTGGGAAAATAAAAAGGTACGAAGTGAATGAGAAGGGTAGAAAAAGAAAATTTGAAGAAATAAGACTTGAAGAATTGAAGGGAAATATCTACAAAAGAATGAAAGGATCCCAATTTAGGAAAGATAAAGGAAGGAATAAAAGATTTGAAGACATTGAAATGGTAGAATGCTAAAGTTGGCATCTGATTGAATCGAATCTAGTGATGGCATAAAATGCCATCAGAGAGGGGATTGATGGAGCAAGGTTTCGCATAAAAAGAAACTTACTCGTGTGCAATCCTCTCGAATAACCTGTAACATTATAATCAACCTGTCTGTGAGTACTAACAGTGCACCACATTTTACATTTGTATCTAGGGGAAGCTTTCCTATGTGCTTCACTAATGAATAACCCGAGTGTCCTAAAATGGCCGACAAAAAACATGAGAACTCTTCTGCGCATGCGTCTACAACATCTACGTAGTATGATGTTTTTCTGTCGCTTGGGGGAAATCTTTGCAGCTGCGCAATAGCTTTTAATATGACTGCTTTAAAGTAACACGCTAACGCACATGCTGATCTGAAACTAATCTATGCAAGTTTTACTAAGCCATTAATGCAAAAGATTTATTAAGTAAAGGAGTTAGAGTAGAAGTTAGTGGTATACAGTGAATTCATTTAATTTTGTATTCTAACATGTTCTTCTCTGACTTTATTAATAGTTTGTATTTGGGCCTTGGAGGGTGAGCGCGTCTCTGTTTCCTTGTGGCTTCTACGCATGCGCAACGTTTGCTTGTCCTGAAACAAAGTTATTGACTAGCTGCCAAACCCTAAGCCCAGCAAGGACATGGGAAAACCAACTCTTGACCCTACGAGAGGAAGAAGAAGCAACATTGTATTACAGACTTATCGATCCACATAGGAAATGCTTGTGGGAATAAAGCTTGTGGGTATTAAAATTAAGGTGCGGGGAGCTAGACAATAGACTAAAGAAAAATATTGCACTTAGTATGGTGTGATGCCCTCACCCCACTGCTTGGCCCAATCAAATTACGGGTGAAAATGGAATTGAAACATTTGGGAGTGGATCATACATTTGAATTAGTAAGTTCTAGATAGTTAGACACACTTGATGCTGAGATGCTGATGCTATGCTGAGATGCTGCCCGATTTTACTGCAATCTGACTGAAGAATCCAACACTAGGGAAATTCGTGGAACAGCCGAGGAGGCACATCTAGGAAGGGGTCCGGATGAGCCCGAGCCGGAGAGAGTAGCACCAGAGAGGGGTGTTACGCTGGCGTTACACTAGGAGAGGTCACCTTCCCAGTCTTGAACTGATCCTGAATCCTTAACACTCTGATGTCGAGGTCCTCGCACCATTCTAGGTAAATATAATTGTAGGGTTAAATGCTCCATATTTGCTCTCAATCCTTTCTCTCCTCAGGTGCTGTCTTTGCAAGAATTTATTAATGCAAACTGATTATAAACTAACTGTACTATTTTCCTGACGGAGAATTCTGGCATATCCATGTGTATTCTGATTTGACTCACAACATTATTAATTCATATAAACCTTTAAAAACTCCTTCTAAGTCTGTGGTTCTTTTTAATAAAAGTTAAATGCATTATTGTATTGTCCTCCCTATTCTAATCTACTACTAGATCTTTCAAATGTGCATTTACTCAGGAGACAGGAATTGTAAGAATACTGGTGTAAATGTTTCCTAGGGTACAACAAAATTGATGACCAGTGGATATTTACTAGCTCATTGAGTATATAAATGTATATGGGCCCAAATGAGTGTTGTGTGTATGAATGTGTAGAGCTGGTAAACTCCGCTGCATCAGGAGTAACCTTCACCTTCACCTTCTGAGTTTTGTTCATACGGTGTTTTGTCAGCCCCTCCTGCTTAGCCACTCTCTGTTCTCTTTTTACAGGGATTCTTACTACTGGAGTTTTGAACTCTGAAATTTCTCTTTCCTCCTCTCCTTCACCTCCACCTCCACCACCCCCTTCACCTCTACTTGCCCCCTGTCCTGCCAAGGCCTTACCCCTCTTACCACTCCTTAAAGTGTATCTTCCTGGCCCCAGCTGCTTAGGCTCACTAATATGTGAAATCTCTGCTTTTTGTTTTAAATTTGTCTTTTTTTGCTGGCCTGCCCCCTTTTGGGCTTCTTTTCCCCACTCCCTGTAGTCTGGAATTCTGCTGTAGGGCCTGCTTTTTTTCTGTACTCCCCACCCCCGTTTTCGGGACAATCTATAACCAGCTTTCCAAATGCTCTAGTTTGTGTTTTTGGGCTGTCCCCACCCCCTCCTCCCTGGTATTGGATTCTTGCTGCCGCCTTTCTCCCTCTTAACTTCTAGAGCGGCTCTAGACCACCGCTGTTCGCTACCACCTCCCCCTGCCGTGGCTGCCTTTGCCTCTGCACCCTATCAATCTTTTTTTTAAAACTCTCAAAAGATAGGAAGGGGGGCGGAATAGGGCTGGAATAGGGTCTCAAATCCGTTAACCGTAATCAATTGTCCAAATCAGGTAATCCGTTATTTCCCTACTCGACTCTATCCTCGACTCGACTCACAGTCCTCCGGCATAGAGCCCCGGCCTCTGGAAGTACGCCGCTCGAGACTATACCTTCAATCCGTTAACTCTGCCGCACTTGGCTCCCGGCTTCCAACTCTCGATTCACAGCGTGTATTCCCGGTTTGTAGCAATAATCCTCAATCCTCAGTATACTCGTCCAATTCGTCAAACTATCGCACCTTTTCTACTCATTTTTCTGCCTGGTAGATCGCAGGAAAACACCCGTTTCACACACGCCTGGAGGAGCTCCCGCAACCCGCCTCTAGCGGGCCGCCATGTTCTCCCTATCCCTGTGCAGCTGTTGTTAATGACATCAAGACCACTATGCAGGCGAAGTCTAGAGTCTGTAACCGGGGAGTTTGCATCGGCAGTCTGATGCAGGTCCCGCAGTGTCCTCTGTGAAATCTACTCTGATTCGCGAGAAGACCAGGGACTTTTATTTTTGATGCAAAGAGTCCAGACCCTTTGGGGGTTCACCGGGAGTCTTGCATTTTGCAGGAATACGCTTGAATGCAGCCAAATGTCTGGGAACTATGGAGGCACCTCTTGGGTGTCAAGGATCACTCCAGCAGAGGCCAGTAGCAGAGTCCAGGCATATCCAGTTGATGCTGGTCAGCTGGGCATTTGCAAGGAAGGCTTCTGGAAGCTTTGTGCCCTGTAGGTCAAATAGGAGGTCAACCAACTGACTCTTGGAGTTCCTGCTGGGTACTGGGATCACGGCAACCAGGTCCCAGTGGCGGCTCCCCCAATGGGGCGTGGGGGTGTTGCCCCACTGCTTTCTCGCGGTGCGAGAAGGCAGAAACCTAAACGGTAAAAACTACCATTTATGTTTCTGCCTTCTCGCATTGCGAGAAAGCAGAAGTGCCTCTGTGCCTCATTGGGGGTGGGCGGTCCTGCTGGAGGGGAGGGGGGAGTGGCTTACCCACTGTTGTGGGTACTGACTGTTTGGTCAGCTCAGGGCCGACCAAACAGTCAGTACCCACAACAGTGGGTAAGCCACTCCCCCCTGCGCTCGAGCAGGACCGCCCACTCTCTGTCTTCTCTATGCAGAGAAAATGTCCCCGCTGGGGCGCCAGCCTGCTGCGCCTACCGCTGCGTCAATCACCGCTACCAGCAATGTGATTGGCTTGAAGTTGCTTCCCTTGCGTTGCGAAGGGGATGGAAGCTGCCTGCTGGCTACTTCCTGCAGCAGGAACACGTGGTCGCGAACCCACCAGTACAGGCCAGAGCGGAGGGATTGCGGTATGCCGGCACTCAGGTACGTTGTTTACTAAGTTTTATTTTAATAGTAGTAATTTGTATTCCCCACCTGCGGGCCGCGAACCCCCTCCCCAGCGCCCTCATAGTTTTTTTAATTCACCTTATTTATTTGCTGGAATTTGTGGTTCGGTTTCACTTGGCGCTGTACATATGAGTAGTTCGGGAAAGCTGATGGTATGAAAGGCCGGCTCCTCCGAAGGACTCCGCTGGCCCGAGGGTGTTCCCCACATGTATTGCATTGGCTTTGCCTAACCCCCTCTGCTTAAACCCCTCCCAGATGGGTGAGTGCCCCGCAAGTTCCCCAGCTGTTAGCATGCACCCAAACTTGCCTTGTGGTAACACAAGAGTATTTAATGGTGCAAAATGGCCGCAGTTTTATTCACATAACATGATCAAACAAGAAACAACACAGTTCGAGATGTTCCAAGCATAAAACATAATTATTGCTAAATTGTCTGTAGATTCAGGGGAGGCATATGCTAGTTCTTAATACTCTGTACGTGTGTTCATAATTAAGATTATGGGGGTTGCGCTAGTATTTAATATTACATTGGAAAATTAATGGAGTTAATACAGGGGAAGTGTATGCTAGTTCTTAATACTCGGTAAGTGTGCACCTTAGTAATACTCTGGAGATGTGCTCTAGTATTTAAAATTACAGACCAAGGTGACTGTAGTTAATATAAGGGGAGGAGTATGCTAATTCTTAATACTCTAAGGTGCCGATTACGATCCGGCAAAAAAATTCCCCGTACCGCTCGTATCCGGTCTTTTTACCGTACGAATCATACAGGTGCCGTACAAACTGGCAATCACGATTCGCATGGTAAAAAGTCCATACGAACCGCATTCGGAATATTTCCCCACACGTCCTCGGGTCGGAAAATGTGTCCGACACGTCCTCGGACGATTTACCGTACAAATGTGGATAGTGAAGTCCGACCGAGGAATCACGATCCAACCCGTGCGTCCGTCCGCACCGAACTCCCATTGCAACCATGGAGACATGTCCCCGCGGCCGCGCCCAACACTCCCCCTAGCACCCCTACGTTCGAGTCGCACTCCCCGTTAATGTACACACCCCCCCTGTATGTACACCCGTGTACGTGTCGAACCCCCACCCGTGTATGTACACCCCTGTATGTTCGAGTCGTACCCCCACCCCTGTACGTGTCCTACCCCCATGTATGTACACCCCAGTACGTTCGAGTCGTACCCCCACCCCTGTACGTGTCCTACCCCCGTGTATGTACACCCCTGTACGTGTCGTACCCCCGTGTATGTACACACCTGTACGTTCGAGTCGTACCCCCACCCCTGTACGTGTCCTACCCCCGTGTATGTACACCCCTGTACGTTTGAGTCATACCCCCACCCCTGTACGTGTCCTACCCCGTGTATGTACACCCCTGTACGTTCGAGTCGTACCCCCAACCCTGTACGTGTCCTACCCCCGTGTATGTACACCCCTGTACGTTTGAGTCTTACCCCCACCCCTGTACGTGTCCTACCCCCGTGTATGTACACCCCAGTACGTTCGAGTCGTACCCCCACCCCTGTACATGTCCTACCCCCGTGTATGTATACCCCAGTACGTTCGAGTCGTACCCCCACCCCTTTACATGTCCCACCCCCGTGTTTGTACACCCCTGTACGTGTCGTACCCCCGTGTATGTACACCCCTGTACGTGTCCTACCCCCGTGTATGTACACCCAGTACGTTCGAGTCGTACCCCCACCCCTGTACGTGTCCTACCCCCGTGTATGTACACCCCAGTACGTTCGAGTCATACCCCCACCCCTGTACGTGTCCTACCCCCGTGTATGTACACCCCAGTACGTTCGAGTCGTACCCCCACCCCTGTACGTGTCCTACCCCCGTGTATGTACACCCCAGTACGTTCGAGTCGTACCCCCACCCCTGTACGTGTCCTACCCCCGTGTATGTACACCCCTGTACGTGTCCTACCCCCGTGTATGTACACCCCTGTACGTTCGAGTCGTACCCCCACCCCTGTATGTGTCGTACCCCCGTGTATGTACACCCCTGTACGTTCGAGTCGTACCCCCACCCCTGTGTTGTCGTACCACCGTGTATGTACACCCCAGTACGTTGCAGTCATACCCCCACCCCTGTATGTGTCGTACCCCCGTGTATGTACACCCCTGTACGTTCGAGTCGTACCCCCACCCCTGTACGTGTCGTACCACCGTGTATGTACACCCCTGTACGTTCGAGTCGTACCCCCACCCGTGTACATGTCGTACCACCGTGTATGTACACCCCAGTACGTTCAAGTCGTACCCCCACCCCTGTACGTGTCGTACCACCGTGTATGTACACCCCAGTACATTCGAGTCGTACCCCCACCCGTGTATGTGTCGTACCACGGTGTATGTACACCCCTGTACGTTTCAAGTCGTACCCCCACCCCTGTACGTGTCGTACCACCGTGTATGTACACCCCTGTACGTTCGAGTCGTACCCCCACCCGTGTACGTGTCGTACCACCGTGTATGTACACCCCTGTACGTTCGAGTCGTACCCCCACCCGTGTACGTGTCGTACCACCGTGTATGTACACCCCAGTACGTTCGAGTCGTACCCCCACCTCTGTACGTGTCGTACCCCCGTGTATGTACACCCCTGTACGTTCGAGTCGTACCCCCACCCCTGTACGTGTCCTACCCCCATGTATGTACACCCCTGTACGTGTCGTACCCCCCTGTATGTACACCCGTGTACGTCAGAGTCGCACCCCCACCACAACCTCCTAAGTACGGAGCGCACCCCAGGCCCCAACATCACAACCGCATGTACGAGTCGTACCAAGCCACACACAAGGACAGCACCGTACAACCAAATGGCCCATGTACACACCGTACACACGCTAAAAACGCACATACACAACCAGGACAAACCAAAACAACACAAGAATACACCATTCGAATGGCACAAAGCCACAAAACATGTCCAACAAACACTAAAAAAACACATTCACTGACCTGCAACTGCCAAAAACAAACAGAGGCCCAAAACACCACCACTCCTTATAACACACCCACCCAAACTTCAAACACAGCCACACCCACCAATGGACCAATAAAAAGGGCCCACACACACAAACCATGAGCCTTTGCAACAGACTCACTGCTGCCAGACACCACAGACAACCTACAGCATCATACTACAAGCTTCAATACACCTTACACTTGCACACCTTCACACAACCACCTTCACAAACACCCCCTCATCACATTCACACACACACACACCTGCACAACCACACCCACACACCCACAACCATCCACACACACCCCCCACCATCCACACCCACACCCCTCACCATGCCCACTAACAAGAATCCAAAGTTCAGTAACCGAGAGTTGGAGGTCCTTGTCGATGAAATCCTCAGAGTCGAGCAACAGCTCTTTGGAACATTGGTCAGACAGACCAGCATTGCAGCAAAAACAGCCATGTGGCAGACCATCGTCAATGCTTTGAATGCTGTTGCGGACACCAGAAGGACCAGGCATGAATGCCAAGCCAGGTGGTACGATCTGCGGAGGAGGGTCCGAGCCAAGATGCTGGAGGAACACAACCAGGCCAACGCCACTGGAGGAGGGCTCTCCCGCAGACCCGTACACTACCAGCCCTGGGAGGAGAGGGTGATGGCCATACAGCCGGTGGAGTCAGTCGAAGGATTAGGAGGACTCCGAGACCCGGGTGAGTACACAAACAACGCACCTCACATGGGGGGAACGTCATCCACAACCAAAATCACTAACAGGCACGCAACCACCCCAAGCTATCGCATGACTCAACCACACTCCATGAACACGCACATGCCACTGGCGCCACCATGCCCCATGCACCCAGCTGGACAATGTCAAGTCACAGGCCACAGAAGACACCAACACATGACACGGTAACCCGGATGGCGGGAGGGTGGGCCCCAAAATTCACATAGTGCAACTCAGAAGCAGACAACAATGCCCTCTGCCCATATGGCCTAGGTCACAGCCATACAAACACTGTGTCCCCACACAGGAAAGACTCGCCAGCAAATGGCGGACGCCTTGCATCAACACATGGGGGTGAAGGCACTGTTTTGCACATGACAGCAGCTAATGAACAGCCAACATTGTGAAAGAGTGGCAGCACACACCACCACAGCAGCAGCGCAGAGACAGACACTACACCCAATGGGTGCCTGGAGATCAGAAACAAACTCACATCAACAAGCCAAGGGCCATTCAAAGATCTGCTAACAGTGTGTGACCAGGAAGCTGGGCTGTGGTGACAGAGGGTGACACACAGAGGGAGGGAGAGGGGGACACAGAGGGAGGGAGAGGGGGACAGAGAGGGAGGGAGACACAGGGAGACGGACAGAGGGAGGAGGCTGACAAACGGAGGGAGGGAGAGGGGGACAGAGAGGGAGGGAGAGGGGGACAGAGAGGGCGGGAGACACAGGGAGACGGACAGAGGGAGGAGGCTGACACACGGAGGGAGGGAGAGGGGGACAGAGAGGGAGGGAGACACAGGGACACGGACAGAGGGAGGAGGCTGACACACGGAGGGAGGGAGAGGGGGACAGAGAGGGAGGGAGACACAGAGACACGGACAGAGGGAGGAGGCTGACACACGGAGGGAGGGAGAGGGGGACAGAGAGGGAGGGAGACACAGGGACACGGACAGAGGGAGGAGGCTGACACACGGAGGGAGGGAGAGGGGGACAGAGAGGCAGGGAGACACAGGGACACGGACAGAGGGAGGAGGCTGACACAAGGAGGGAGGGAGAGGGGGACAGAGAGGGAGGGAGACACAGGGAGACGGACAGAGGGATGAGGCTGACACACGGAGGGAGGGAGAGGGGGACAGAGAGGGAGGGAGACACAGGGACACGGACAGAGGGAGGAGGCTGACACACGGAGTGAGGGAGAGGGGGACAGAGAGGGAGGGAGACACAGAGACACGGACAGAGGGAGGAGGCTGACACACGGAGGGAGGGAGAGGGGGACAGAGAGGGAGGGAGACACAGGGACACGGACAGAGGGAGGAGGCTGACACACGGAGGGAGGGAGAGGGGGACAGAGAGGCAGGGAGACACAGGGACACGGACAGAGGGAGGAGGCTGACACAAGGAGGGAGGGAGAGGGGGACAGAGAGGGAGGGAGACACAGGGAGACGGACAGAGGGATGAGGCTGACACACGGAGGGAGGGAGAGGGGGACAGAGAGGGAGGGAGACACAGGGACACGGACAGAGGGAGGAGGCTGACACACAGAGTGAGGGAGAGGGGGACAGAGAGGGAGGGAGACACAGGGAGACGGACAGAGGGAGGAGGCTGACACACGGAGGGAGGGAGAGGGGGACAGAGAGGGAGGGAGACACAGTGACACGGACAGAGGGAGGAGGCTGACACACAGAGGGAGGGAGAGGGGGACAGAGAGGGAGGGAGACACAGGGACACGGACAGAGGGAGGAGGCTGACACACAGAGTGAGGGAGAGGGGGACAGAGAGGGAGGGAGACACAGGGAGAGCAAATCAGCCGTGTGGTGTGTGGGAATGTCTGCTCGTCAGCAGGTAGACTGCGTGCATGTAGCCAAGGGTGGCCAGTGCCAGAACCCCCCCTCTTCCCCATGGCAAAACACAGGGCCATGTCACAACCTGTTCACGAGCACAACGACAGCTACCTGCATTATATAAGTGTGTGGATCCACTCCATGTGCACATGTACAGTGCTACACGGAAGGCACCAATGCATGGCTCGCCACACCTGCCCACTCCACTGCTGACTGCAGTCACACTTGACGCAGCAAGTAAGACTGTGCCACACATAGTTAAAGGGTCCAAAGTGGTGCCCAAGGGACACACCCATGCACAACTGCACTGTGAGTGGAATGCAAGACAGATCCTAATTGCAAGAGGAAATGTGCCAACGTTGAAACTGATGAAACATGGATGTTGCATGGACCAAAATTAACATTGTCTCTCTCACACACAGGTCAACGTTGTGGTTCACCCCCCAACACTGGGGGGGAAGACTCACAGGACCCGGATCTGCGGGAGCCCGATCCCACCGGCAGCGACGACTCTCACCACTCTGTGGACGACCCCGACCAACCTGGCACCTCTGGTGTCCAACCACCTGCAGCACCTGCGTCAGGTACAATGGGGCCAACCACCACCCCCACTCCTGCCACATCCCAGGAGACACCCAGGATCCCTGCCCCACCACCATAAAGCAGCCAGGCTGGCCAGGAGGGACACGGTGTTCTGGGCACCCAGGAGGAGGCAGGCGACAACGCCAATGCCACCCCTCAGGGGTCCCGGAGACCCGATGTGCCCACAAGGGCAGGCCAGGTGCAAGTGGGCAGGGGTGGTGGGAGTGGAGGACGGCGGAGGCGCCAGCCTGACCAGTTGGCTGGGGAACCGGTATATTCCCATGTCTGTAACATCCTGGACTCATACCGGCAGGACACCACGGGCATGGCCCAGAATGTGTCCACCCTCAATGAGATCAAGGGGACCCTCGATGAGATAACGACCCAGCAGGCCCAGCAACATGCGGAGCAACATGCCTGTCTACTGCAACACCAACGGAGGATGGAGGACAGACAGGCTGAGCAAGTGACAGTGTTCCAGGGGATTCACAATACACTCCGTCGGATGGCCGACAACATGGGCAACCCTCCCTGTGCCAGAAGGCGGAGAACATCACCACCCACAGGGAGGGATCAGGAGGAGGAGGAAACATCCGATGGAGCATCCCAAACATCGGCACGACCTGCTTCTGAGGGTCCCCGCAGGAGGCCGGGTCGTCCACGGAAAGGACCGTGAGGGTCGGCGCTACATCACCATCTCCCAGGACACCTGGCCTGGCACCTGGCCCACTGGAGCAACAGCATCACAGCATCAAGAGACATTCTCTGCCTCATGGCCTTGATGGTCACTGTCTGACCAATGTGGACAAAGACTGTGGCATGGACTCTGAGGATTTCCAATGGCAAGGACACCAACTCCCCTACTGAACTTTGGATTCCAAACTCCCGGAAAGCCCCTCACGTCATTCCCCCCCCCCCCCCCCCACCCCCCCAAAAATAAAAATTCACACCATGAAGAGAAGATGCCTGCTGGTTGCATTATTACCTTACATGTGTCTTGTAAAGTCTAAACATGCCTGAGTTCTCTTTTGACTTCAACCATCCACACCCTGGGGCCTGAGTCTGGCACAGGACACACGGGCCACAGTGTATTAGGCAAGACAGACATGGAGCACCATACACACCCGTGATGGGCCCAACCAGCTGAGGGGGTGGCCGCACAACCGTGCTGACAGACACATTGAGTACAGCAACAGTCATGAGCAGAGGTCAGGGATCCAGTCCAGTGTCCTGGGGGGCACCCAGGTATGTGTAGACAGGTGGCAGAACCATGTCCTGCAAGCTTGAGTCCGGTGGATGCAGAGAATGGGGGCCTGGCCAACGTTGGATGCATGGGGATGACACATGTGACAATACCCACACAGTCATGGACATCATGCATAATACACAGTCTCAGCCCACACACACAGCTTGCATCTTGCTACTCGACACATAGACACATAGCCACTATCAGGGGAAACCCTGCCAGACATGCTGGATGCACCGTGGCAACACACCAGCATTGACTGAGAAGAGGCACCTTGGAGGCATAGGGACACCTTTATTAGTCATGTTTTCGGGATTGCAGAGGCAACTTGAAGTACACATGAACACTTCATGTGGAGTAACATGTGGGTCCAACACTGGCACCCCCCTTCTGCAGCACAAATGCGTGATAGCCATGGAACTGGCACACAATTGTCGGCCAACAGCTAAACACCCACAGCTGCTCACGGAGAGACTGCCATACACCATTGATCCGCCGATGTAGAAGTCCCACACCATGTCAAGCCAATGCAAACCGTATGTGTCCGAGGGCAGTGTTACACACATTGATGCCATCATCACAATCCACTATCCCATCACTGATGACTGTCAACCAGTCAGACCATCTATTCAGGTGTACACAGCTGCATGTCATGTCCCATGGTGATGCTACATGGCTGCAGAGGAACCAAACATCGACAGGGGCAGTGTGCATACATCGTGAACAACTGCCACACCCAATACACCCCTGATGCATCCCTTACCCTAAGGAGACTTCCAAACTTGTCTGTGCGTGTAACGCTGAGTCAGCACACGATGACGTGTCCATGAGGAATAGCAGTGCCACAACAATGCAACCAGCAGACGGCATGCGCAAGTACCTGGGGATGAGAGACACACAAGAAGTCAGCCACAAAAAGCACAGCCACTTGCATGTGCATGTACTCGACACATGTATGGATGACAACATGCTAGGTCACAATTATGACTGGGGAAATACAACCATCACTGCCACCATCACTCCAGTGACACACCCACACACACATCTGACTCACGTGCCATACATGCAGGTGGAGACACACATCACAACACATGCCACACGTGGAGCAATGTGTGCACACTCAGACACTGGTACTCACCACTAAGCAAAGAAGTCGCGTATGAGCCGAGTCCGGGTGTCCTCTTGCGGCTCCACATCCTCCACATCACTAGCCCCATTGCCAAGCCCTTCGTCCTCCACGGGTGGATGGTCCTCGTCATGTTGATCCAGGATGAGTGGCACAGCTTTCTCAACTGCCATGTTGTGCAGCATGCAGCAGACCATGAAGATTTTGCAGACCTTCTCAGGGGCATATGGGAGCGCGCCGCCGGTCTTGTGGAGGCACCGAAATCGGCTCTTCAGCAGGCCAAACGTCCTCTCTATCACTCGCCTTGTCCAGCCATGGGCAGTGTTGTAGCGGAGCTGGGCCGGCGTGATGGGGTTGCGGAGAGGTGTGAGCAGCCATGGCATGTTGGGATAGCCAGCGTCCCCTACATGGGAAGCACATGGACATCATTAGAACTGGTAAAGCGGTCGTGCTGGTAGGCTATGCAAAATACAGGACAGACAGACTGTACCCACCAACAACACATGCTCGTTCGTTGCGCAGCTGCATCATCATTTCAGGCACCCTGCTACGCCTCATGATGTAGGCATCGTGTGCTGATCCTGGAAAACGAGCACAGACATGTGAAATCACCATGTTGGACAGACACACCACAAGGGCATTGATGGAGTGGTAGTGCTTCCGATTGCGGTACGCTACCTCCCGTGCGTGTGGTGGTACCAAAGCTACATGTGTCCCATCTATGGACCCAATGACATGGGGCATCCCTCCCAGGGCATAGAATCCACGCTTGACCCCAGTCAACTGTTCAGGGGTTGGGAACTTGATGAAGTCATCCAGGTGAATCAACATGGCCTCTAAGAAATCATGCAGCACACGGCAGAACATGCTTTGGGACATGCCACCAACATGAGCTATGGTATTTTGAAAGGTACCCGTGGCTAGAAAATGTAGGGCTGCCATTAACTTCAGCTTGGGTGTCAGTGCCGTAGGATACCTGTGCAGCGGTTGCAGGTGTGCCAGTCTCGCCGTCAACTCCAGAATCAACCGTTGTGGGAAGCGGTAGCACCGGATCCGATCATTCTCCCGCATGGCAGCCAAGTCCGGCATTGCTCGGGGAAGAGGCGGCGCTCTGCAGTAATTTGGAAGTGACAAGGAAGAGTGAGTGCACCACAACAACAAATCATTTGTACTGAGCACATGTTAATCTGTCTATACACATATGCTACATACGGAGTGAGGTATGTGCCACATGCCCTGGACACGTATGGCTGCCAGGTGACACTCCTACCAAGACCCAGCTACACACGGAGATTGAGAACCTCCCCATGCCATGCCATGGGATTAGCTGTGTCCCAGTGCAAGTGAACAGCCAGACGCAAGACAGGAGTGACATACACCCACACATCAGCAGAAGTAGGATGCCGATTGCAGAGACTGGTAGCGGAACACTAGAGCCACAGGTCACATGACATTACACTAGGACAGCCCACACACCTTGCCATGAAGGTGCACATGTCATGACTCACCACACATTCATTGAGAGGATGCAGACATGTCCTTGTCACGCTACTCCGTGTCCCATGCATACATGCGCACCTCACATCCGAAACCACATGTGGCATGGTGTGCGGAACAGTGTGCAATGTCAATCTACACACAGACACATGTTGGTTGCTGCAACAGCTGCAGCTTTTGAGGGTGCTCCAACACAACCAAATGGGAAGCCCCCACACATACATGACATAGTCACATCGTGCACCGTGGGTAGTGACAAGTCAGGTGTGGTAACCCCTGTACCGTGCATCAGGGGACACTTCCGTGTGTTGGTGTCCGTGCCATGCCAGTGTCGGTCATCCCAAGTGTGCAGTACGACATGCACACATGTCCAAGGAGTCAAGGGCATGCCTGGCACACATTGCACCGTCACACATTACATCTGTACACATCTCATCATACATCTGGTGCCTTCTCGACTCAGGAGTAATGTTCCACATCACAGCCTGTCACACCTGTGCCCCACACATGTAGTAATGCACAGACAATGCCTTGATGTCCATTCATGGACAAGTATGTCCATCCATGGACAAGTATGTCCGCCCTATTCCTTCCTGTGTGCTGCCTGTCACCACTGTGATGTGTGAAAACCGCCGTACTGCTGCTAAGAGGGCCTGTGTACGTTCCCATATCACTATGGGAGTGCTGCCGTATGTGTACCCATCGTGATGGCGAGCGTACAGGCATGTGTACGGTCCGTACCACTACGAGTACGCATACGCAAGAACACCCATAGTGGTAGGGCCGTACACATGGCTGTACGCTCCCTATCACTATGGGTGTCCTCGCGTATGCGTACTCGTGGTGGTACGGGCCGTACACACGCCTGTACGCTCCCTATCACTATGGGTGTCCTCGCGTATGCATACTCGTAGTGGTACGGGCCGTACACACGCCTGTACGCTCCCTATCACTATGGGTGTCCTCGCGTATGCGTACACGTAGTGATAGTGAGCGTACAGGCGTGTGTACGGCCCGTACCACTACGAGTACGCATACGCGAGGACACCCATAGTGACAGGGAGCGTACAGGCATGTGTACGGCCCGTACCACTACGAGTACGCATATTCGAGGACACCCATAGTGACAGGGAGCGTACAGGCGTGTGTACGGCCCGTACCACTACGAGTACGCATACGCGAGGACACCCATAGTGATAGTGAACGTAGGCACGCGTGTACGGGCCGTTGCTATGCATTTGGGGTGCCCTAGGGCCCCGGAACGCACCGTACCTGTGTGTGAAGCTCCAAATTACATAGGGGACACATGAGGGACAAGTATTAAGGCCTACATGCATGCTGGTTGTCATGGAGACCAAGTTCAAATTTTGAATTTGTTCAGGAAGGTGCACAGCAGAAGTCAGTTGGAATGAATCTACTTTGTTGCAATGTGTTTGTGGGGCTGACATCATGCAGGAGAAAAAAACAGATTGAGAACCCACAGACTGCTAGGTTTGAAGGGATTGGAGAACACATAGGATGCAAATGTGAGTGACCAATCACTCTGTACTCCTGTGCATGAGATGGGCCAGCAAGGCAGATATAAGGCAGCCAGGTCCCATGAGGGAGCACTTGCCTGCACATCTCTGTATTCCACGACCCAGCTGCTGCTACTGATTCCCTGGAACCATGTCAAGGGCTGTGGAGAGGTCACAGCCATTCACCCTGGAGGAGAACATGGCTTTGGTGGATGTGATCCTCCCACGGTACCCCATGCTGTATGGGCGACCAGGTTATCAGGTGAGTGCAGTGTCCACTGGCACAGACTGTGTCCCTTTTTTGTGACTGTGACTTCTGCCATTGTGTCCAGGTGTGACACACATGCTATGTACTGTAGGGGGGGTACCAGGGGGGGGAATGCCTGATGTCTCCCAGCAGTGCCCTGAGACAGGAGGGGTGGGTTCCTATCACTCCCAGCAGTGCCCTGAGACAGGAGGGGTGGGTGCAGAGTCCTCCCAGCAGTGCCCTGAGACAGGAGGGGTGGGTGCAGAGTCCTCCCAGCAGTGCCCAGAGACAGGAGGGGTGTGTGCAGAGTCCTCCCAGCAGTGCCCTGAGACAGGAGGGGTGGGTTCCTATCACTCCCAGCAGTGCCCAGAGACAGGAGGGGTGTGTGCAGAGTCCTCCCAGCAGTGCCCTGAGACAGGAGGGGTGGGTGCAGAGTCCTCCCAGCAGTGCCCAGAGACAGGAGGGGTGTGTGCAGAGTCCTCCCAGCAGTGCCCTGAGACAGGAGGGGTGGGTTCCTATCACTCCCAGCAGTGCCCAGAGACAGGAGGGGTGTGTGCAGAGTCCTCCCAGCAGTGCCCTGAGACAGGAGGGGTGGGTGCAGAGTCCTCCCAGCAGTGCCCTGAGACAGGAGGGGTGGGTGCAGAGTCCTCCCAGTAGTGCCCTGAGACAGGAGGGGTGGGTGCAGAGTCCTCCCAGCAGTGCCCTGAGACAGGAGGGGTGTGTGCAGAGTCCTCCCAGCAGTGCCCTGAGACAGGAGGGGTGTGTTCCTATCACTCCCAGCAGTGCCCAGAGACAGGAGGGGTGGGTGCAGAGTCCTCCCAGCAGTGCCCTGAGACAGGAGGGGTGGGTGTGATGCACAGTGTGAGCCTGGCTCATTGATTGTGTAGTTGCCCTCATTCCACCTGTGTCCTTTCAATGGCACGTACTGCTTTTGGCCTTCCCCCAGAGGATCATGTCCCTATGACAAAGGTGCAATGCGTTGGATGCACACTATGCCTTGTTGTAAACAGCAAATGTGTTCTAATCTGTGTCCCTGTGACATGTGCCAGGTGTATTGATGTAGTGTCACTTGTTCATCCTCACAGGTAGACGCCTCTGCCAAGGAGCAGATATGGCTGGACGCCGTCAGCGCCGTGAGGAGTGCGGATGGTCGGAGGCGGCACCTGTCCCAGGTGAGGAAACACTGGCAGGATATCCGGTGCTGGACGCGGAGGATCGCACGGGTCTTGCTTGGGGACTCACCTGAGAGCCATAAGAACCGCGGGAGCCGCCGTCTCTCCCACATCCAGAAACGTGTGCTGGCGGTGGTCTTTCCAGACTTGGACAGGCGTCTACAAGAGATGCAGCAGCCGGAAGGGGGTAGGTACATGTGTGTGTTTGTTGTGTTTCACCAGCATTTGTAAGTGCACTGTTCCATGGATACACTTCCAGGGTTTATGGTGCTGTGCAGATCCTGTTCCCCACAGTATTGCAGTGCTCTCCTGCCTTCCTTCCCCTCCTTGCAATGTGTTCCCTGGTCTGTGTGTAGTCACTCCATCACAAGGTTATGTAGCCTGACACCTTCTACAAGTGTACAATGCCTGCAGCATCATGTGTGGGGGTGGTGTGTAACAGGTTTTGTGACCTTGCCTGTGCCCTGTCCAGTTCTGGACTTGTGGGTTCCATGTCAGTTGGCACTAATGCTGAGTCCAGACATGGGAGTTAATCTCTCGAGTGCCAGGCCTTCCAGCAGGCATGTCCCATGTGGTGGCATGTGACATGATGTGCATGAGTGTGCGTTACGCATAGTGCAGGGATGTTAGCGTGTGTTGCAGTCATTCCCATTCAGGAGCATGGAGTTGTGTGGCCACTACTGTCCCCAGGGGCATATTTTCCTAGGTATCATATGTGTAATCCGAGAATGTCGACAATCTCTGTGTCTACAGCATAGGTTGTGCTCTGTGCCATTGTCCCCTAGCACCATGTTTATTGACGTGAGATGTATTACAAGTGTCCACTGTCCAGCCTGACCTGATTTTCCAAGTACATACTCACGGTGGCCATTGCCTGTGTGTCTTGTAGCAATCATCTGATGATGCCCATTTGTACATGATTATTTGGACAGGCGCACCTTGGGTATTTGGTGTGCAATCTTGAATTATTGCATCCCATGTGTATTTCACCCAGACTAAGAGATGTAAGTGCTTCCTGTGTCTCCACAGATTTGTCTCATGTAGGGGGTGGGTGGTGCGGCCATGGCCTACATGTCAAGACCTGTAATCTCCTTGCTCGGACTGGCCAGTGTGTGATGTTTGTCTGGACATACACTCAAGGTGCAGTGTGCCAGTCAGGGTGGGCATGTTATCAGTATTACCTATGCTGCATGTGCCTCTAGTTCCTGGATATGGCCCCTGCTCATCCCAATTTCCTGCCACGCTGTGTGGTGCAGATGCAGTGCTGTATTGTCCCCAGGGCCTTGCTCCTCAGTCAAAATTCCATGTCATCTCATTTGCTATTGTGTCATGCTCTCCATAGTTTTTCCATGGCATGGTGGGTCACACAACTGTGTCTTGCAGGGCCTACATATGTACCTTGTTTTGTAGTTGTAACTCTTCCTTTGTTTCAGGCTATGCACTGTAACCTAAGTAGATTTGACTCATGTGACATATGTATACAGGTGTATGATTAATTTCTGTCTCTTCACCCTGCCCACAGCATCGTCGGGGGACACGGAGGGAGACATGGACACAGACGGCGCGGAGGGACCGAGCACCAGTGCCAGCGGTGACATCGGTGCTGGCACTTCGAGTGGGACTGAGGCGGAGGAGAGTGAACCCGGGAACCTGTCGACTGGCACAACAGAGTATGAAGCTGACAGGTCCGAGGATGATCTCTCCGAGTGGGCGGTGGCTGCACCACCATCTGACAGCAGCCCTACATCTGGCACCGCCCCCTCCATTGGCATCAGCCGCCTCCCACGTGCTCGTGTCCCTTCCCAACGTGCCCGGTCACCACATGTCTCCTTCCTGCCAGGCACCGCACCCCCTGCCCCTGTCTCCACTGCTGCCGCCAATGCTGAGTCTGTGGACATCCAGCGGCAGTTGCAGATTGGTCAGACTGCGATCCTTAATGTCCTCCATACCCACAGCCAGGTCCTCAACAACATAGAGGCATACTTGGAGGGCATTCATTCATCGCAGGCTGACCAACGCAACTTGCTGAGGTCCATAGACTCCACACTGACTGCAGCAGTGGGTCTCCTGCAGCGCTACGTCCCACCCCCTACCCCTGCCCCTTCCACACTTCCCACTCCCATGCCTGTCCCACATACACCCAGACGTAAGCATGCACCCACCACAACAGACACAGGCACCACACCAGCAGGGAAGGTCCGCCGCACACCTCCTGACACGCACACACAGGGTGAAGTAGGCACACCCACTGGGTCGGGGGGCAAACGTGTGACACGCAGCCAGAGTGGGAGTCCGCATTCCACCCAATCCACTCCCTCCAAATCCCCTCCCCTCAGCTCTCCTGGCCACATCTCCCCCAAAGACTCCTTCATGGCCGCTCTGTCCCTGAGCCCCACAGTGACACCACCCCGCAAGCGGTCAAGGAAGTCCACGGTCAGGGTGGTTGAGTCCCCCCCCGTCCACACCCTCCCCCAGTGGCGCTGCGACCCATCCCTCTGACCCCCCCCCCTCCTTGGGGCCTGTGTTTCCTTCGGGTGCAGGGGAGTCCCTGGAGGACCTTGCCGAGGTGTGCAGCGCGCTCCTAGAATCCACCTTTGGCCCTGCCCCACCCCCTGTGGTGGAGTCCTCCATCCCTGCACCCACGTCGCCTATCCTTCGCCCTCCTGTCCCTGCGGTGCCTGTTCCTTCCCCCCAACATGGTGCCCTGACCCCTGTGGAAGACAACGGCTTGTAACTGTGCAGGCAAGCTAGGGGACACGCATCCCACTGTGTCCCCCATCCAGCTGGGACTCCTGGACTGCCCTATGGGCTTTGTAAATATTGGACTTACTTCATACTAGTTTTTTGCTCATGCTGAATAAAGCTATTTATTTTTTGCCCTTGGAACACTCCTGCTTTGCTGGCATTGCTGTCGGTGGGGCTGCTACATGGTTGTGGGTGTTGGTCATGTGTTGGGTGTGTGGGAAATGTAGTAGTGTGCTGCTCATAGGGGGGACCCTGGGATCTGTGTGCCATCACACGGTGTTAGCTACCTTTCTCCATTCATGTAAGCAGTTGCTGCATGTTGCAATTGTCCCAAGGTGTATTCCTTCCTCTGTGTACCCTGACTTCTTCCCTGCAGGGTGTCCCCTGACTTTAGCGCAGAGCTGTGTGTACATTAGCTGGGTGTGTGACGTAGTCCTTCACCTTTGCACATGCATGCTGAGCCATTCTCCACCTGCATCATTCGTGGCATCCTTGGTAGTCATTGTACTTGTGTATGTGGACTATTGACATGACTTCATGTGGACATGTTTACTTTTGGCCCTATGCATGCGTATACTCCCAGCCTCGCACACATGTGGTACATGTACTGCAGGGTCTTTGTGCACCTGACTGACATTTGTGGGCATGGTATCTGTGGCTACTCCACCCTTTGCGTTCCATGGGCACTGCTGGGAGTGATGGACACCCACCCCTCCTGTCTATGGGCACTGCTGGGAGGACTCTGCACCCACCCCTCCTGTCTCTGGGCACTGCTGGGAGGACTCTGCACACACCCCTCCTGTCTCTGGGCACTGCTGGGAGTGATAGGCACCCACCCCTCCTGTCTCTGGGCACTGCTGGGAGTGATAGGCACCCACCCCTCCTGTCTCTGGGCACTGCTGGGAGGACTCTGCACCCACCCCTCCTGTCTCTGGGCACTGCTGGGAGGACTCTGCACACACCCCTCCTGTCCCCGGGCACTGCTGGGAGTGATAGGAACCCACCCCTCCTGTGTCTGGGCACTGCTGGGAGGACTCTGCACACACCCCTCCTGTCTCTGGGCACTGCTGGGAGGACTCTGCACACACCCCTCCTGTCTCTGGGCACTGCTGGGAGTGATAGGAACCCACCCCTCCTGTGTCTGGGCACTGCTGGGAGGACTCTGCACACACCCCTCCTGTCTCTGGGCACTGCTGGGAGGACTCTGCACACACCTCTCCTATTTCACAATATGTACGCTCATTACATACACGGATGTGGGTACGCTCCATGCATTCGAGGTGGGGGTACGTGTCGTACTTACACTGTTGGGGTGGGGGTACGCTCCATTCGTCCGCGGGTGAGGCCACGGGTCGTACTTACACTGTTGGGGTGGGGGTACGCTCCATACGTCCGCGGGTGGGGGTACGGGTCGTACTTACACTGTTGGGGTGGGGAGTACGCTCCATGCCTTCGAGGTGAGGGTACGTGTCGTACTTACACTGTTGGGGTGGGGGTACGCTCCATTCGTCCGTGGGTGAGGCCACGGGTCGTACTTACACTGTTGGGGTGGGGGTACGCTCCATACGTCCGCGGGTGGGGGTACGGGTCGTACTTGCACTGTTGGGGTTGGGGGTCCGCTCCATGCATACGGGGTGGGGGTACGGTCCGTACATATCCGTCCCCACGCTATGTGATGCTTGTGTGGGCCGTACCCAGGCCTTTGCCACGTGGGTACGAGCCGTACCCACGCTCTTAAGGCGTGGGTACGGGACGTACCTGTCTGGTTGTGTTGCAGGTTCGCGTCGTCAAGGACTTCCGTTGTGGCGGTCGCTGGCTTGGCTGGACACGGCCCCACCCCCTCGTAGTGACCAGGGCCTGGGAGTCAGGTATGTCCAGGGCATGTGTGCTGTGTGACTATGGTGGGGGTTTTGTGGCCTGCCCCTGGTCCTGCCCCCCCTTTCTCCCCCTTTCCCCCCTCCCTTAGTTGTTCTGACCTTCTGCGGCGTCTGCGTCGTAACCTGTAGAGGAGGTCGACTGCTATGAGGGCCGGGATGACACGTAGGTTCGGGTCCATGTCTGTCTGTCACGTACGGGTACTCCTTGTTCGCGTCGTCCTGTCTGTCCGTCGCGTACTGGTACTCCTTGTTCGCGTCGTCCTGTCTGTCCGTCGCGTACTGGTACTCCTTGTTCGCGTCGTCCTGTCTGTCTGTCGCGTACTGGTACTCCTTGTTCGCGTCGTCCTGATTTCCCGGCAGTTTTTGGCAGCCGGAAAATATTCACCGTGCGGGATGACGTCGGTGCGAGTCGTAATTCCTGGTTCGTGAATGGCAGGCTGCGAGCGTCCCGACGTCAGGTCGGCGCTTTCCCGGATCGCATTTGTAGGTTTATTTTCGTCGGTCGGGGTTTTGTACGATTCGTACGGAAATGGTGTTTCCGTGCGAATCGTAATTCCATGTTGGTAGATTTTGACGACCGGGTACGCGTCGGACGGAGAATATGCTCCGTCCGACGGTTCGTACCCGGTTTTTACAGGATCGTGATCGGCGCCTAAGTGTGCATGTAATTACTACTCTGGAGGAGTGAACTACTATTTGGAAATACAGAGGAAAGAGGCTTCATTTAATACAAGGGGGGAATTTGCTAGTTCTTAATACTCTGTAAGTGTGCATGTAATTAATACTCTAGAGGCGTGCGCTAGTAATTAGCATTGCAGGTGAAAGTGACTGTAGTTAATACAGGGATGAGTATTCTAGTTCTTAGTACTCTAAGTGTACACATAATTAATCCTCTGGAGGAGAGCAATAGTATTTAACATTACACACGGCGACTGTAGTTAATAAAGGGGAGGCGTATCCCAGTTCTTAATACTCTAAGTGTGTATGTAATTAATACTCTGGAGGGCTGAGGTACTATTTAATATTATAGAGGAAAGTGAATGTATATAATATATGCTAGTTCCTAATGCTCTGTAATTGTGCACACAATTGATACCCTGGAGGAGTGCACTAGTATTTAATATTGCATATGAAAGCGACTGTAGTTAATACAGGGTAGATGCATGCCAGTTCTTAATACTCCATAAGTGTGCACCTAATTAATTCTCTGGAGGAATGTTCTTGTATTTAATATTGCTTTATCAATCTTCTTGCAATCTCCAATTGCTTGAAATAGCTTCATTTGCCCACACTTTTTACAAAATGTTCGTGGAGGGAGAACCCCCCCCAAACCCCCCCTTAGCTTGCTCACCACAGTGCACGCCACCACAAATTTTCCGCTCACCACTTTCAAAAGTCAACAGCCGCCACTGCCAGGTCCAGTCTTTCTTCTTCTGGCATCAGGGCAGTCCTTCTGAATCTTCACAGGTCCAGGAGTGTTCTCAAGAAAGGTTCTGAGGGTGCCACTTTTTTTACCTAGTCCAGCCTGTGTATGGGAGTCACCCCTTTGGTTGCACCCTAAACTGGTTCTGGTCTGTTCTTCCCTTTCCCCACTCAGTAGTGGCATGTACGTTAATGGATTTACCAATTCAAGTTTAGTTTGCTTTGGTATTCACTTGTTATGTTATTAATATCAAATGGCGATTGGAGTGAATTCAGGAATTCAGGAATGTGTATCAGAAGTCATACTCATAAATTAACATTTCTTGTATTCACGAGAAAATGTATGAATTTGAAATAATTAATGAAAATGTGCCATCTTGAGGCCATCTGACAAGTGTGTAGAAATTATTTGTATTCTGATTTTTTTTGAATTAGGTTCTAGATGAATGGAAACTTTGCACATGGATGAGTCGCGTGGAACCATTATAAGATTGTTTAGCTGCAAGTAAAATGCCTAACCAGGCGACAAGAAGGGTCTGCCTGCAGCCTGTCTACCGAGCCATGAAGCTGTAATTACCGTCAGGGCTCAGAATAGTTTTTACTCTTTGACGAGAGCATTATATTTTGAGGTAAGTAGATACTGCTTTGCTGTCCGTGCAGTTTGACCAATTTGTTCATGGATTATGTTGCCCCTGATGGGATGCAGGTATTTACTGAATTCAGTAAGTACCCCATACGTAAAAATCTACAGTGCTCGGAATTTTAACGTCTTGCCCAAACAGGAGTTTGCACCATATTTATAATCGAGTTCTATGTAGGCATGTGATCAAGAAACTTTTTCATGCATACTTAATCGTCATCGTTTCAAGTAAAATTGTCAAGTATAAGTAAAAAAAAAAATCGTCAGGACACTTACGGTGTGATGTTACTTCTTGTCCTGTTATTTGGATCAAAGAACATGTCATTTCTATTATAGTACCCTTGTGGTTTTTGGAAAAAAGGACGAGGGGTCCCCCATGCATGCCCAAAGGAGACCCAGGGAGAGTTTCTAGCCACTGCTAATGGTGTGCAGGCGTGAGAAGATGAGGCAGTGAGCTTCACTAATATTGAACAGCTGCCAAGGAGGAAACACGAGATTCATTTATGTATATGGGGATTTCCCATTCGTCACATGCCGTTCTCTGGCTGCTTCAGAGCACCGAGCATCGAGGGCGACATTGAGTAAACAAAGTAAGGGGTGTTGGAAAGTAATTCACACTATTCCTTATCCTACAGCGCCCTCCAGTGCAAGTCGGTGTAACGACTTGCGTTGTTAAAACCACGATGTAACCATACCGCGTTGTAATGGTTGCGTGGTAAAGGATGTTTCCCGAACAAGATAGCCATGTTCTCACATAGCCATTTGACCTGCCCCACGCCCTCCCTCCTCCTAAGATGCGAATTCCGAGGGTAAGCAAAGAGAGCATTTTGAGCCGATTCCAATATATGCTGGGCTTCTGTCACTGGAACACAACTCCCTTTACAAGCAGAACCCCATTGCGTTCAGGTAACACCCCAAAACCTTGCCCCTTCGCTTCTCTATGAGGTTGGTTGTGTAATTTGCCAGCCCAACAACAAGATGCCCCGAATGGGAGACCAGGTTTTCTGTAACTAAGTATAACACATAACAGAACATAACATGACATAACGTAGCATAACAAACACTGAAGGAACAGAAGTAATCTCATAGCTCTGAAATAATGCACTACCTTGACTTATTTGACTTTTTCAGCGTGCCCAGTATTTGTCTTGCAGTTGTCTCGACGCAGTGGAGCCTTAGCCGGCTCTCCCACCCGAAACCTAAAGCCAGCATCCCATGCAACAAGGATCAGCAGCTGCAGTGCATCCAATTAGGGAATACTTCCCAATGCAGATTGTGTGTGCTTGCCAAGCAAGGATTCGGTGTTGTGAACATGAAGAACAAAGGAGTATCCTGCGGACACTGGTAGAAAACTCCCAGCAAGTCTGAGACATTTATTTTTAGTTTTTTCATAAACTAACTCCTGCTTTGGGGGATTATTCAGGAAAAACTAAAATAATTCTGAGTCAGCCACCATGATATTGTGGCCCAAACCGCTATTTATAAGCTTATCACTTTGAAAACAATTTGAACCACAGAGCACATTCTTATAAAACAGAACGCGTTTGCCTGAAGTGACAAAAGCATAATTGCACTGAATACCTGTGGCAATAATTTCACAGGTAATAATTGTGGTTCACCTCTAGGAAGACTCAAGAGTTTCATCGGTCATTAGAGAGTAGGTAACTGTTAGACTTGGCTTTTTCAGTGGTTCACCCCCAGATGTTTTGCTTTTTGCCCTCTTGTTTAGGTCTCGTCTAGCATTGCAGCACATGCGTTGCTCCCTCTGCGAGGCATAGTGTATTACGGTATGTTTCAGAAGTGGAGTGGAAGCCCCGCCCATCTTTTTCATTGGCTGGCGTCATCCTCTATGGTAAATGCTGGCTTGTCATTGATAATGAGGCTTCTTAGTCCCTCCTTGTTACCGCCCTGTCTCCTTTTGGGACCGCCCATCAGGACTGGATCGTTTCCCTGCGGCGGTACACAGTGGGCTTTATCTGGTGGGTTAGCACTATTTTGAATATGGACACTGATGGGTACAATGGTGCAGCGCTTAAAATTGTATACTTTGTATTACTTTAATGAGCGCGGCGTTCACTTAAGGGACACCGCGCTCTGGTTTTTTTTGTTTTGTTTTTTTACTTTAAAACTGAGCGCAGCGCCCACTTGAAGGACACTGCGCTCAGTGTCAAAGTTTAAAAAATAAAGCAACCGAGCGCGGTGTCCTGCAAGCGGCACCGCGCTCGGTTTTAAACTGCTCGGTGGGTGAAGAGAGAGAGGGGGGTTGCTATAATGCCTCCAAGAAAACAGGAACCGAACCCCTATGGAATATTGTGTAAATATGGTGGCCAGTGATCCCGCACGTTGCTTGGTGGGCGTGCTCTGCTGCCCCCGAAAAACCTCTTCCGGGTCCAAAAAATGTCTATTTTGCACCTTCTGGTGGTCTTTCCTGGGTGTCGTTCTTAAGATGCCATGAGTGCTTTGGTGAGATTTTGGTCTCCCTGAACATTATTCTAGGCAGATGGAATAAAGAGACAGCTCAGTGAAAAGACCTCAGCTGTTCATGTGTCGTGTAATACTTTGTTTTTGTTTCCTTTTTTTCTATTGTGTGGCAGTACATTTTGGTGCAATTGTCCTATCTTCTTCATCAGCTTGGAGGCTTAAAGTTCTTTCCGCTTCATGCCGAGCGTAAACACGTTTTGGCCTATTTTACTTCTAAAGAGGCCTGGGGAATTCAGACTGATCACTAATCTTAGACAATCCTTTCTATTATCTCTGATCCTATAATAGAGATGGTGTTATGTGCAGGTTTGCTGTAGATGTGCGTCGCACAGAAGGAAATCGATAATTTTACACATCTTTCTTGTGGACACTCTTCGCCACGCCCACAGCACAACACCTGATGGTTATAGTGATAGTGACTTTGGCGCAAGGATACATGCGATTTCATGCAAATGAGCTGGGATCCTGCTACTTCTAACGCTTGTGATAAGGCCACAACAGTGACTACAAAAACACAGCTGGATATTGGGCTAAACGGTTCATTTTAAGCCTCAAAGGGAGCATATCATGTTTTATTTCAGTGCACGCTATTCAGTGAGGGTGTAATTAAAGAGTTACAACCTCTCTTAGGTATTGAGTTTTGTCCCACAGTGATGTTTGAAAGGTTATCGCTTGTATTGAAAAAGCCACACATATGAGAATACGTAAACTCAAACTGCACCCCGTTCCAGCTGCCTAATCCTAAAGTCACATTGATTCACAGATACTGCATTTTTATTACATTCTAAAATGCAATTGATGCAACCCAAGAGACAATGGGGCATTTTATCAAGACAGGCGATAAAATTATCGCCGCTTTAGCGGCAGAAAACTGCCGCTAAAACGGCGATAATGGGCTTGATAATATGCTCTATGGAATTCCAATTGAAGCCCGTGTTAGATGTGAAGGACATCTAACCTGAGCTTCAATTGGAACTCCATAGAGCATATTATCAAGCCCATTATCGCCGTTTTAACGGCAGTTTTCTGCCGCTAAAGCGGCGATAATTTTATCGCTTGTCTTGATAATATGCCCCTTTGATCTTTGCTGTAGCATTACAGAAAACACCTAGGTGCATATTATCAAGGACGGTGTTAAAAATTATCGCTGGTTTAGCGGCAGAAAACTGCCGCCTAAAGGCGATAATTGGCTTGATAATATGCCGCAGAGAATTCCAATAGAAGCCCATGTTCTGGTGTCAACATGGGCTTCTATTGGAATTCTCCAGGGCATATTATCAAGCCCATTATCGCCGCTTTAGCGGCAGTTTTCTGGCGCTAAACCGGCGATAAGTTTAACGCCGTCCTTGATAATATGCCCCTTTGTACTTTCAAAAAGAAACCGCAGAACACTTTATACAACACATCACCATCCCCTTGCTATGCAGTGTTTGTCAACTGGTTTATCATATGCACAACTCTATATACATCGCCCCCTTTGAATATGTTATGCAGTGTTTGCCACCTGGTTTATCTTTTCACTGTTGTCACCCATATCTTTACCATGTTGTTTTTCGTATCTTAAAAGTGCTGGGATTCGTTGACCAAAATGGGCAGATATCTCCAAATCTGAAACCTACACTTGGACAGACTTCTGCACATTTGAGAGTTTTCATAAATACACAGACGTATGTCCGAAAATGTATGCAAATTTAATTATTACGAATATTTACATTAACACTTTTTTTTTTTTAATTAAATATGTTTCTGAGTGGACAAATTACTTTTCTTTCAAGTCTAGAAAATATAGAGGTTTATTGGATTTTTTTACCTTAACTGCGCATTTATTTTATCCTTATTTGGGACTAGAGCGAAGGCAGTAGCAATGCCTGTTAATGTCACAAAAACTGCACCTTTTTGTGTTCACGTTCTTTCTGAAAAGCTCACATTCTCATACCTAACCCATACTTTACATTGGGCCAAACCACCATGCCTGTGAATTTTCCAGAGTGGTAACTTCCATCTTCGGGTTTAAATTTTTGTGCACAATGAATCCGGGGCTGTCATTTGGATGGCACTTTTTGTGCACTAAATTAAACCTTGTGTGTGCAAACCGTTCTGTAAATCCGGCCTCTCAGTGGTTTTCTCACTCCTGTTATTTTCTTTTCTGTCTTAATTTTTAAATGTTTGATCTTTGCTTTACAATCTTTGCATTGCGTTTCATTTGTTGGGTCTTCGCTTGAGCTTTTTAAGCTTATTTTGTACACCAGTTAGTTCTTAGAAGCATGAGTGTCAGAAATGTCACCTCCAATCACTCAATCCATAAATATAAAATAAAATAATAGTGGAATAGCGATAAAAGATGGGTGCAGAATAGGGATAAGATGTAAGGTTAGTGTTAGAATGCGACTAAAGTTGTAGAATAGCGTGAATAAAAAACAGCGATGTGGCGCTGTGAGCGGCAGCAGTTGGTCCCGAGTAAGGATTCACAGCGGGGGCTGGATCTCAACATTCCTTCTCCTCTCAAGACGCCCGGCCGCCATGATGTAACAACGAGTTGGAGAGTTGCGCACAATAAGATTCGCGGCCGCCATGATTCAATGTATTAAAAAAAGCATTTGCAATGCATTAGGTGTCGCATTTACACGAGTTTAAGCTATTGGCATAGTAAATGACAATGCCTTTTATGTACATTTTAAAAACCAAAACATAAATAAAAGACACTGTCATTTACAGTGCCAATAGGTAAAACTGACGTAAATGCGAGACCTATTGCTGTCTAAATGCTTGTTTTGACCTTGTTTTTGATGGCTTTAGGATTCTGGGCACTAAAGTGCATATGCTCTCCATGTAAATTGTGTTTATGGATTGGTGTTTCCATGGTTGGCTTATTTGATTTACTAGGTCCCTAGTACAGTGCACTGTGTGTGCTCAGGGCTTGTAAATCAAATGCTGCTAGTGGGTCACCCACACAGGTAGCCTTTCAAAGGTGTCTCAGGCCTGCTACTGCTACTGTGAGCAGTTTATACTGCCACGTCGACCTGGCAAGTGCATCCACTTGCCAGGCCCTAACCTTCCCTTTTCTTACAGATAAGTCAGGTAGGTCCAAAGTACCCCTGTGGGCAGGGTGCAGTATATGTGAAAGTTGGGACATGTACTGGTGTGTTGTACATGTCCTGATAGTGAAATACTGTACATTTCGTTTTCACTGTTGACACACTATCTCACCCATAGGTTAACATGGAGGCTGGTTTGTAAACACTTTTACAGATGTCGCTGGCCAAGGGTAACTGATAGTAAAGTGGAGTTTAGTATGACTGAACTCAGGATTTAAAAATGCATCTTTTAGTAAGGATGATTTTTATATTGTGTGAATAGAAATACCACTTTTAGAAAGTGGGTATTTCCTTGCCTAACCATCCATGTGCCTCTGCCTGTTTTGTGTTTTAAACTGACAGGGGCTGGGTTGTGCATTCACATTAGACAGACACAAGGGTGGTTGAGGTGTCGTCTGCCTTTCCTGGCTGATTCATAGCCAGACTGATTAGACCTGGCTGCATTTAGAGTAGTGGGAGGAGTTGTTGCTTGCACCTGAATAGACTGTGTCTGTCTTCCAGAATGCTGTCTCCACCCCCTGGAGTGAGCCTGGCCTGAGCCAGGCAGAACTGGATTATGTATGCCAGTGGAACTTTGTTTGTGTCAACTTCAAAGGGAAATGTGGTATAAATATTGTGCATCTGACCCCAGAACTTTAGATGACAGCTGGACTAAGGAACCTGCTGGAAGAGCTGTGAGTAGAGACTTACTCTGCTTCATTATTTGCTGGATTGGCCTACAGTGGCTGCTTCTGTCTTGGGCAGGGAAAGGACTGGACTGTTCTTTCTCCAACCTAAGTATCTTCAAGACCTTGATGTAGAGCTTGCCTCCTGTTGGAAGTCTCAAACCAAACTTCAACTTCTTCTGGGTACCGCCTCTGGAACGTGTGTTTCAATGGGCACAGAAGGAAACTGCGGTCCGACGCTGTCACTGAGACCACCGGTGGTACCGCAACCTGAAGGCACTGCCGCACCGCAACACGGGTGTCATCGACAATGACATCCGTCGCTGCCACCGAGCTGCTGCTTGCACCGCGACCTGTGGGCACCGCATTCCCTGCCTTGCTTTACTCTGCTGCCCTGGTCTCACCAACAACGCGGCTGCAAGCTGACATTGCCGCCATCGCCTGCACCGTGGTTTAGGGGCACCGCTCATAAGTTACACGATGCACCATGCCATCCCACATCGCAGTCTTGGCCCACCGATGCTAGTTCCAATGACTCCAGATCCTCAGCTGGCACCGTAGCTTGCACTGTGACCTGTCAGCACCGTGACTAGCACCGCCCCACATCACACTGCAGCTCTGGACTCACCAACGTCACTAGACGACTGCCACCAATTTGCTGCCTGCACCCTGACCTGAGGGCACCGCACCTTGCACCACTCCGTACTGTTTTGAGGATCTTCCGACACTGCAGCCGGCCCACACAACCACGGTCAGCTTGAACCATTGGATTTGGGTGTTCACAACACAGCGATAGCCCCGGATGGAGCTATCAACTTCAAGCAACTATATGCAAAGCCTGTTTTTGCAATGTTTGCATTTTGGTCACTCTATGTTGGATTTTTATTGTCTTGGTCTTGTTTTACACAGATTAATATTGGATATTTATCTAAAACTGGTGTGATGTCCTTTTGCAGTGTTTTCACTGCATTACTGCTTGTTCTGTGCAAATGCTTTACTCACTGCCTTTGGATAAGCCTAACTGCTTGTGCCAAGCTACCAAGGGGGTGAGCAGGGGCTATTTTAGACGTGTAATCCCCTTATTCTGACTAAAGTGGTGGATTCTACCTGGCTTACGTGCATACCCTAGCCAGCCAGAAAGACTTCAAAGCCATTGAGGGGCATAACTATGAGAGCTGAAGCTCCTGAACTTTGGAGAATGGCTTGATCAAGATTGAACAAGACTGGAGCTACTTCATGGTCAAGAGGAAACTTTGCCAAGGAAGAAACAACTTAATAGACTGAAGGAATGGACTGACCCTTGCTGTGTGTTCTGGGGCTGGCCTGCAGTTTGCTGTTTTAACCAAGGAAAGGCTGAAGGGACTTTGCAGCATGCTGTATCCCCCTGCTTGAAAGGACTTTGCTGTGCTGTGTCCTGAAGTAACTTATCCCCAAGGGCCCGAAGTGAGCTGGCTCCCTGTTGCGGAAACTCAGGAACACAAATGTTTTCAGGAGAGTCTCAGCGTCGCTGTGGGTGTGTGCTTTTTGCAGCCTGAGACCCTCGAATGCAGTGCCCCGTGATCGAGGGCACCTGGAGTCCAAGCGAGGATCAGCAACGCTTTGTGCGTGTGTTTTTTGCAGCCTGAAACTTTAGTGAGGATTGTCAAGTAATTGTGTGCACCGGAATACAAGTGAGTCTCATGACGCTGTGTGCGTGTGCTTTGTGCAGCGTGAGACCTTCGTGAGGATTGCCTTGTATCGTGCACTTGGAATCCAAGTGAGTCTCCACGACGCTGTGTGCGTGTGCTTTGTGCAGCATGAGACCTTCATGAGGATTGCCTTGTTAGCGTGCACGCGGAGTTAAATTGAGTCTCAGTGATGCTGCGTGCGTGTTCATCGTGCAGCCTGAGACCTTCGTGTGGAGTGCCCGGTGATCGTGCACCCGAAGCTCAAGGAAGTCTCAGCAACGCTGTGTGCATGTGCCCTGTGACAGCCTGAGATCTTTGTAGCAGTAGCGGCCCAGACGGGCAGCCCTGGAGAAGCTGAGCCGCCGGCCTGAGTCCACCGTTGCCAAGTCCCAAAGATTGCATCGGAGACCCAAGTCGCTGGACGAGAAGAGGAGAGTGAGTTTGCGCCCCCCAGGTAACGTGTGTCGACTCCTGGGGTGGGGCGCGGGCTCGGAGGGAGACGCTCTCGGCCTCTTTTTCATTTCAGCAGCGCGAGCCTCTGCTTTGGCTCGTATCGCAGCCCGCATTGCCAAGGGAGTGGCAGTACCGGGGCCGGAGTGCGGAGCTGCGCTTTTTGTGTTATACCATACCCGTGTGGGGGGCAACTCTTGTCAGAGGCTACCTGCGAGTCAGCACGAGTGGTGGAGGGACCGCCTAAGGCACCGTGATTGGTGGCAGAGTGTATTACGGAATACTCTATTTCTGCATAATGGAGTACCTGATTGTCGTATTACACATTGCATCATTTCTGCATAACGAAGTACCTGATTGGAGTATTACGCATTGCATTATTCCTGCATAACGAACTATCTGATTAGTGTATGATGCATGGCATTATTTCTGTATACCAAACTACCAGATTGTCGTATGACACATTGTATTGTTTCTCCCTAACGAACTACCTGATTAGCGAATTACGCATTGCATTATCCCTGCATAACGAACTACCTGATTAGTGTATTGCATTATTTTTACATTGCAAAGTGCCTAATTGTTGCGTACACATTGCATTATTTTTACAGGGCAAAAGTGCATGATTCTAGCATTACGATCTGCATAACATGGTGTTAGGATTACAGTAGACTGTTTAGAAGTGCTCATTAATATTGCCAGAACTTAAAAGTGCTGGCTGGCCTAACAACCGGCCAGAAGGAATATTACAAATACGCATATGTTGAATTTATATCATGTGGTCTTATCGTATATCTTTTTACATACAGTTTATACTCGTTTTTATAAAACTTGTGTGGAGTCTATTTGTGGTGTCATCATTGGGTTGCTGTCAGCGTGGTTGCAAATACTTTAAACATTTGCCTTGAAGAGAAGCCTGGCTGCTCGTGCCAAGCTACCAAGGGGGTGAGCGTGGCTATCTCAGAAGGTGACCTTCCTTTCCCTGACGTGGAACCGTGGGTCCCTATTTGGCCTAAGGTACCTACCTCAGCAAACCAGGGTTCCCGGGTCTAATACCTGTTAATATATCAACACACATCAAGCTGAAGGCGGTGCCCAACTATATCAAGCAGCACAGATACAGCACCTTTATTCACCTTCCTTTGTACCAATGTTATTTAAAATTCAGACATGCCGCCATTTTTCATCATATCTGTATTGAATTCATACACTTGCATTCACAGTTTCTAACTATTATCTGAACTCTGGTGTCTTATTCACTGATTCCATAATATGAATATCATTTGCTTCCATGACAAAAATAACATTTCATTTGACACCCACTTTATGACATCTTGGAACCAAACTGTGCCTAATCAATAAAAAAAGGAAAATAAAAAGACAATCTAATCAATAATACATAAACAAATTTCGTATTGAATAGTCAACATACATAATAATGGTTTTCAAACAATCTGACCCAGTTATGATCAGTACACATAAAATCTTTAAATTTATATCTTTTGAAATATGTCCCCATTTGCTTGGGTGTTACGGATTATCCATCAGTCCAAAGTTAAAGACTCAATCCCTTTTAATAGTTGAACCCAAAACTCCAACGCCCGGCCTAGGCATTTTGATCTCCCTTTCTCTCAATGGACCTTAGAATGTGCCGACACAGTCGCCCCCACAAAGTCAGCCAACGCCAAAGGACCAACCAAAAGAGCCAGCTAGTTCACCGAGGAACTGAAATCGACCAAGTGCATCTTCTGACAACTAGAAAGGAAGAGGTGGATCACCAAAACGACGGAAAACTGCACCTCCTTCAAGACCCCACCCACACAGTAACAAAACCTCCTAAAAGAAACTAAGAGGAACGTCCCTACAAACCACAGCAAGGACCTTTTCACCATCGTGAAGCAATTCTCCAATCCTGCTGCCACAGAGACATTACACCCTCCCAGGAACTGTGCAACACTTTTGAGGATTTCTTCTACAACAAGATCTCGGCCATCTAATAAGAAAACTTGAACCCTAACCCTCCGCTGCCCACAGTAATAACCAGCTCACACCCACAAACCCAAACACCTGCACTCCCACTGGGTGCTCCTCACCACGCAAGACACCATCTCCATCATGAACTCCGTGCACTTGGGAGCACCCACGGGCCCCGAGCCCCACCACACATCTTCAACCTTTGAAGCAAGATAATTGGCGATGACCTCCATCACATCGGCCTCCTTCCCTGAAGGCTGGAAACATGCTGAAGTGAGGACCCTTCTGAAAAAACCATCTACCGACCCAGTTTAGCCAAACAACTACCGGTCCATCTCTCTGCTCCCCTATCCAGCAAAGGTCCTCTAGACAATGATCAACTGGCAACTCACTCAACACATGTAGCACCACAACCTCCTGGACCCTCCCAAACCGGATTTCAAGCTAACCACAACACCAAGACAGCCCTGATTGCAGCCACCAACATCAGGGCCTTGCTCGACCGTAGTGAAATGGCACCCCTTAACCGCCATGACCTCTTTTGACACTGTCTCCCTTCACATCCTGAACAGCAAACTCCACCACATCGGGATCCAGGGACACACCCTCAAATGGATAGTATCATTCCTCTGCGGAAGAACCCAGAGGATCCGTCTCTCACTGTCAATCTCAGAGCCCAAGAAGATCATCTACGGAGTTTCCCACGGATCATCCCTCAGATCCACCCCTGTAACACCTACATGATCTCTCTGGCCTGCTCCGTCAGATCGCATGGACTCAACATTATCTCCTAAGCTGACGACATCCAGCTCATCATCCCGCTGACCGAAGACCCCTCCACCACCACAGCCAACTTCCACACTTGCATGTTGATCGTCACCAAATGGATGAAGGACAACTGTCTCAAACTCAACATGGACAAGAGGGAATTCCTTATATTTGGGAACAATGCCTTGCCCTGGAACGACAAATGGTGGCCCGTGGAACTTGGCTCACCCCGGGCCTCAACAAACCATGCCCGCAACCTCAGCATTATCCTGGACAGCAAGCTATCTATGGAAAAACAGGTAAATGCAGTCTCATCCGCCTGCTTCCACACCCTCCACAAGATCTTCAGGTGGCTCCCAGTCAACACCAGAAATCATGCAGGCCCTCATCACCAATGGGCTGGACTACAGAAACACACTAAACGTAGGAATCACTGCAGAGACTTCAGAGAATAAAAACACAGTGGTAGGACTCATCCTTGTACTCCCCAGAAGGACCCACATCATACCCCCACTTAGAAAACTGCACAGGCTCCCGATGCAGAAGAGATGCCAGTTCAAGATGCTGACCCATGCTTACAAAGCCCCACACAACGACGTACCAGCATACATCAACAAATGCCTGACCTTCCACCAACCGACCAGACACCTGAGATCAGCCTCCCTCTTTCTCACAGACACCCTCTGGGTCCTGCAAACCAACAGTGGAGGACGCTCTTTCTCGCACCTGTTGGCCAGGACATGAGACAACCTTCCTCTGCACCTCAGGATCGCCCCATCTCTCCAGCAATTCAGGAAAAAGCTCAAGACCTAGATGTTCCAATGAAAACCACCACGCAGCAGTCAACATCTCCAGTGCCTTGAGACCCTCACCGGTGATTTGCAGCTCGTTATTAATGTTGATTGATGGGAGTCAATTTGTCGAGATCTTCCTCGGGCCATACTCTTTTAGATATTGTGTATATAGTATTCCCTACCGGGTAGTTCTGTGGCAGAAATTTTTACAATATTTATCTTATTGCTACACCGAATGACTTTGAAGGAATACCCTTCACCATCTACCCTTTCAGTGCATATAAATCAGACATAGCTGATTACAAGGAACAACAATCAACTCAATGGAAATGACTTGCAAAGCAATTTTGAATTGTAAACCATGAAAGGAAAAAATAGAAAACCATAATTGTATTACACCCATATTAATACCGACTAACTGATCAATCGCCACTGTCCATCACCTGGCACCCTCAAAGTACTTAGGTTTTGCTGTTTAATGTCTCAATTGCCTCATTTGGAGATTAAGCATTTCGAAGTTAACATTTCTCTGACACCGCAATTGTCCATGGCGCAGCATGCACGCGTTTCACGACCATTCTTCACACTTGTGTACCGGTGGCGTGTTCTCACTTGTCACTACGTCCTCACACCAAAGGGGCTGCGTCCTTCATTGCGCTGTTCATGTTCATCAACAGCTGAACAATTACGTAATCGCCACGCGCCCCTCAGCCAAGGAAAAGGAAATGTAGTCCTGATTCCAACCTTCAATTTGCCAGCGCGATTATCCCTTTTAAGATTTCTTAGGGGCGGATTCAGGAACATAAGATTATGGCGCTTTTAGTGTGACATGAAGCATGATGATTGAGTGTTTCAAAAGAATGTAACAATTACCACTTTGGTGGCCCTGGACCTCAGGAATCATGAGATACAGAGTCTCTGTTTTGTCAAACACGATATACAGATATCCAACATTCATCCACTAAAAGCTTGCTATGCCATCAATATTTCAACGTGGATATTGTAAAACATTTACTGCATGGTAATAAAATATGTCGCCCATACTCCTCTTTCTGCATTCATTAAAGGTGTAGCATGCAACAGTAACTCAGGGAAGGAATTAGTTGGAAAACAACCAGCAATTTATATATTAGCACCTCAGAGATTTCAGTCAGACCCTTTTCAACTGTTCGCAGTTTCAAAATAAGGTTTGCTTTAGCTTTTAACAATGCTGTTTCCATGTCACTATTCAAGGGAACCTTAATAACTTTGTTGTGGTTGAAATATTTATGCTGCATTATTTGTTGTTTTACTTCCAGCACGTTTTTCCAACATATGCCAAACCACAAGGACACTGGATGAAATATATCACATTCCTAGTATTGCAGTATGTGAATTCCATGTGTTTTATTTTGCATTGGTTATACACATTTTCCTTCCCGTCTTTAGATAATGGGCAGACTGTACAGTTTTCACATTTATGGTGGTCCACAAAGGGTGGGAGTCCCAATTGTTGTTGCATCACATTAGATTTTTGACGTATTTCAGTGTTTGAATGTACCACCAGGTCCCTAATGTTATTATTTCTTTGTGGAATGAAGGGAGGCTATTCCATGGTGCAATCAAGGTTTTTGATTGAATGCCAATTCTCACTGACAATTATTTAAATCAAACTCTTATGGTGATTGAATGTCTTTATACACACACCATTCGATCACACCTCACTTTAGTGTTCTCTTCCAACCGACAATCTTTTCAGAGATCTTTTAAAAATTTCCGTGGATAACTCCTCTCCACTGATTTATCCAGAAGAGCATTTGCATGGCAAAAGTAGTCCTCCCTCGTATAACAGTTTCATCTGATCCTTAAAAACTGACTATAGGGTAAATTAGTTCTGACATTACATTGGTGAAAGCTGGAATAATGAAGGAAAGATTTCGTATCTGTATCGTTTTGATACATTGTTGTATGAATCCTCCCATCTTGATGTCGTATCAGCAAATTGAGAAAATAAATCTCATATTTATTCTGAGTTACAGAGAATTTGATATCAGGCATATGTGCATTAATCCATTTATGGAAATTCATCAAATCCTCAGAGTTCCCCTTCCAGATCATCTACATATCTTCTCCATAGGGAGATCTGGTTTCTATAAGGATAATTCCTGTAAATCCATTTCTCTTCGTACTGTCCAAAAACAAAATTGCCAGTTCCGGTTCTAAGGGATATCCCATCGCAGTCCACTTAATTGTATTTTTAGATTAGTTTTATTTGCAGAGAGTATAAAGCCAGTTAGTACATGCCATGGCAACTCTTTCAAAATGTGATCACAAAGCAAAAAACATTCTTTTAAAAAAAAAGAATTTCGTTTTGACATATCAAAAATAAATTCATACATATCAATAAACAGCTTAAACACGCCCAACAGTTTTAACTTCTGAAGAAAGTGCAAGTGCAATAAGTATTCCTAAGTAATGGACAATCGAAAAAATGTATTAAAAAATATCTGTACGTGGCTAAATCAGATCATTACACTGAGGCAAAAATGGGAGTGGGCAAGAGGAAAGATGGAAATTGTAATGAAAGGCATGGCCATACTTCACCCCCCTTAGCCTATCGTCCCGAAGTGGGCAAGCCAGAGAACAGACAGTAAGCACTTACGAGTATCTCCTCATTGTCCCTTGTCTCCTTTACCAACCCAGCGATTGGTGCCCAGATTCTTTGTCCTAGCTCCTTTTTTCTTCGTCCTTTCATCTTGTATACAGAGGTTTCTATGTTATAAGTGGCTAACATTTTGGCTGCCAATTGCTGAAGAGAGGTTGGGTAAAACTTAACTAGTGGGAGGTAATACACCACCGAGCAATAGCCATTGCTAAAATCAGAAAGCCTGTGTCTACCCCTGCCCACTGGTTTGCCTCTGTGCTATCTAATATCCCCAGAATCCTTAATGCAGGAGTGATTGGCAATGGCACAGCTAGAACCCTATCAAAAAATGCCTTGAGATCCTGCAAGAATGTAATCAATTTAGGGCAAGAGTAAAACATATTGAGGGTTCAACTGATTGCAATCCACATCTATTGCACTTACCTCCGCTCATACCACCCCATTTGGCTATCTTCCCAGGTGTATAATAAAGATCAAAAATAGACATAAAATGTTGACTCCTAAGACTCCCTGTTATCAACACCCGATTTGCCAATTCCAAGTACTCTACATTGTCTATTCCACTCAATCCCAGCTTAATTTCCCACTTTATGTTCTGAGCCTTTATATCAACAGGGGATGCTTAGATCAGTATCTGGTATATTTGCAGAATCCAGGCCTTTAATCTCACTGCCTCCACCACTCAGATTTTGTTTTTACTTCTGAAACAGCCCTGTTCGTGCTTCCCCCAAGAAAGCACCATATATGCAGATATTTTAAAACATTTTGCTTGTCTACCCCATACAGCATCGGCAAGTTCAGGAAGGACAAGAACTGTCCGTCCCTATATAAATCACCCAGAACTTTGATCTCCCTCCTCCCCCATCTAAATGTGGCTTGATCCTGGAAGATTGGCGGGGGGGATACCTATAGCCGAGAATGGTGTATATAAATTTAATTTTGGAATATTTAATTTACGCCTCACCTGCCTCCATACCTTATAGCCAACTTTTAAAATGTTACATTTAGTTTTTTTTGTAATAACTAGGTTCTAATACCTTGACCAAACAACCATTAGCACCATTCCCCAGGGCTAATTCATTGATAGTTGGTCTCTCTGCCATGAGGACCTCTGCCTTATCTCCCACTAACAATATACTCGTGTTTCAAGAAACAAGAATAGCAAAAAAGAAAACGTGGAATTGCCCAGCCCCCCTGCTGCCTTGGAAGAGTCATCCATTTAGATGCTCTCCTTGGTTCGCAATACCACCATAAAAATTTGTAACATACACTTTTTAGCTTCGTCAGCCATGAGGAGGAGAATTCTAAGGGATAGTCCTAAAAGCATACAGTACCTTTGGCAGGATCAACATCGTAAGGACATTGCTTTTGCCAAACAGCGAGAGATGTAAATGGTCCAGTATCTCCAATTTTCTACTGACATTATCTAGAATTGGGATCATATTAAATTCAACAATTTTATCTGTGATGGCTGCCATTGTGACTCCCAGGTAGGTTATCTGAGAAACTACTGATGGGTCCGAGCACTGCATCTTTTCAGAGCAGAGAATCTTTGTTTTCTCCATATTTAGTTTATACCCCGAAGAGGTGCCACACTGCTCAGCTAAGGATTGTATCTCTGGGAGTGCAGTAACGACCTCTGTAGTGAGGACAGCTATATCGCCTGCTTAAGCCAGTGCTCTATATTTGACCCCATGAACCTCTACTGCTTTAATATTGGTGTTTAAATCTAAGGGGCATATTTACAAGCTGGCGAAAAATAATTATCGCCGCTTTTGCGGCCGTTTTCGGCCGAAAAGCGGCGATAATTTGATCGCCTAATTAGCAAGGCCACGCGTGAAACCTTGCTTTAGCGTGGGGATTCCTAACGCCCAGCTTTGCATCTCTAATGAGATGCAAAGTGGGCGTTCCTGACCTAACATGACAGGAGAAATGTCGCTAAGTGACATTTCTCCTATCATCAAGCCCCACGCTATGAAGCATAGCGGCAGGAAAAGTAGCAATAACCCCTGTTATCGCTACTTTCCTTACGCCTGCTTCAGGACTGACTTAGCCACGATATCCTATGGAAGGTGGATATCATGGCTAAGTTTGTGAGTCCCTATCAGCAAGCTAACGCCAAACTACGTGAGATTATCGCTGGGCTTCCAGCGATAATCTCACGTTAGGCAGTTAGCGTGAGGATTTTTATCACTGAGGAGATAAGCGTTGCTAATAGCACGCTATCTCAGCGATAAAAATCCACGTTACCCGGCGATAATTATCCTCACGGTAAGAGCGCTGAGCGATAATTATCACCGGGTGTTGCTGATATGCCCCTAATTTCTTTAGAATAGGTGTCAATAAATAGAGCGAATAGTAGGGGAGATCACGGACATCCTTGGCTAGTGCCCCTACTAATAATAAACAGATTTGAGTCCTGCCCTGTAATGCGAATAACAGCCTTTGATAGAAAATATAATGCCCTGATTGACTTGACAAACTCTTCACAGATCCCTTTCCACTGGAGGACAACTCACAGAAAACACCAGGAGACCCGGTCAAAACGCTTTCTCAGCGTCTAACAGGACAATTCCCAATGGTGAGCCCATGGCTTGTGCCCAGTCAAAAAGGGCTATGACTCGGTGGACATTGCCCGTCGTATCTCTACCAGGGATGTCTCATGCTGTCACGTTGAGACCAGAGGAGTGACAATCTTGCCCAGTCGATTTACAAGTATTTGAGTATATTTTACTGTTGCAGTTAATAAGGGATATAGGTCTATACGACCTTGAACTCAAATATGGGTTCCCCTTTTTTTTAAACACAACTATAGTAGTCCTATACCATGAGGAGGGGACATAACCCCCTTGGGCCAGAAGAAAAAATGGCAGCATTTCCTGCCGTATAGATTGAAAAAAACATTATATAACATTTTGAGGGGATGCCATCAGGCCGAGTGGCTTTACCCGATGCCAGGAAGTTAAAAAAGCCTACTCCATCTCTTCACAGGTTATTGGGGCATTTTGTTCCTGCCTGGCCTTCAACGTCTCCAGATCTTTAAAAAAAAAGTCCTAGATCCACAATCCCCAACCAGGTTGTTTCCTCAGCGTATAGCTGTTCATAATAGTTCTTAAAAAGTTCCAGCACTTATGCCGAGGAGTCATGGATTAGGCCAGAATGATCTTTAATCTTGGGGGTTTGATTAGTTACTTCTCGCTGCCACAGGTGTTTTGCCAGTAATCGCCTGGCATTTTCCCCCAGCTCGTAAGCTTCAGCCCTATGCTGCATAAATTTAGCAGCCACCTCGGTTCCAAAGTGTTGGTGAATTTTAGACTTGATAAAAGCTATTGTTTGATGGCATCCCTGAATATCTTGGCCCTTACTCACTTCATCCAGGAGTTCATACTCAGCGACTCTTAATTGCTCAACCCATTCCCGAATTTCAGTTTGTAGTGTTTTTTGATGATGGAGGGAGAATCTCAAGGTTTCCTCTTGAATCCCTGTCTTAAAGGCATCCGAGACTATGGTGTCTAGTGCTGTACCCTTATTGATGCCAAAGAATTCTACCATCTATTTGGTCATATGGTCGCGATATGGTTGATTAAGCAAAAGCTTCTTTTCAAACGTCCAAGGCCTTCAAGCTTTAGTGGCACCTCCCATCACAAATTCTATCACTAGGGGGGTAATGATCTGATATGACCCTTGGGAAACTCTCTGTCTTAATTGTTTCAGCTGGAGCATTTGAGACAAACAAATAATCGAGCCTAACTAGTTTATTATGGGGCACTGAATAGAAGGTAAAGCCTGGATCCGATGGCCTGTGTTTATGCCAGATATCTACCAGGCCAAGTTCTCTCACCAGGCCTTGCAAAGCCTTAAAGACCTCCACTTTCCTTCCCTGATATGACTGATCCATGTTTAAATTAAATTGGCTATCTATGTGAATATTAAGGTCAACACAGAATAAGGAGATGTGGTCATAGAGCAAGTTCTATGCTTAAGTGATTGAAAATGTAAGGATCATCTACGATAGGCCCATAAATGGGGCAAACCATAAAAAAGAGATATTTTTGGCAGCTGATTCATATTACACAATAGCCCACCGCCCAAACTATCTTCCTTTGCTTGCTTGCAAGTGCCCATGTGTCAACTTACTAAAATTGCCACCCCTCTTCTTGTTGTCCCTTGGCGAGTGCAAGCTAGCATGTTGTATCCCAAATCCCTCAGCCACCAGCGTTTATTCCAGGGTACATGAGTTTCTTGAAGGCAGACCAAGGCAGCCTGCATGAATTGAAGGTTCTTAGCCATCATGACCTTTTTCTATTATCATTAAGTTCACACACATTCATTGAACAAATCCAAATTTTACCCCATCCTTATATTTTAAGTCCTTCAATCTAACTCTTCCCCTGCTATGAATCATATTGCCACTTTCTGAAAAAAATCATTTTATTGCTCCTTACAAGGTTAAGAATGCCATTAAGAATGCCATGACAGATACTAATAATATCTCTAATCACTTGCTCCCCCTCCATTATCCCGCCCAATACCCTTCCTATCCCCCCACCCTTCAACCCCAAACCCTGCCCCCACCAACCTTACCAGCAGTTAAACAATCAGGTTAAGTGATGGAGTGAGAACCCTCCTGTGTGATCTCCCCGATCTTGAGTCTACAGGTAGCCCTTGCGAGACAAAATGGAAAAACAAACCATTACTTGTTTCTCCACTCATACCCAGAGATCTATTGAAGAGTTTGTAAAAACTCCATAGCTTTGAGCTCAGAATTGAAAAAATGAGGAATCTCTCTCCAAATTACTTGGCTGGATTAATTAAAAAATCCTGTGCTCCCTTGCTCTAGAAAGTTTGATCAACTGGCAAAGGTGCCAACTGCGTTCTACAGTAGAGTGGCAAAAATCAGGTATGACAAAGAAATGATGATCATTAAAAGAGCGCTGTCGATCTGGTCCAGCCAGATCGTACACTGCTTTGATGTAGGAAAGAATTACAATATACATCAAGATTGCATGAGGTTTGCGCCCATTCTGTTGAGGTGGATTTTTTTTGCTTAAATGGAAACCTGTGCGCCAGCTGGATTTATTGAGCCCAATCCCAATTCCCCAGCTTGGGGAGGGCACCTTTGAGAAGGTCAATGGTAAATTTAGCACATCATCCCCCTCAGACCTCTCTGGAAAACAGAAGACCCGCAAATTATTCCGTCTCAGTCTGTACTCAAAGTCTTCCAACTTCCATTGGGTATCTAACATTTGATTTTCCAGAGTTACTGTCATTACTCTCTGTGTCGATGCATCATTTTCCAACATGGCCCCCCTATTCTCCACCTCAGTCATTCTTTCGATAAACTCCAAGCAGATTTTCGAGACATTGTGGATAGCCCCCTGCATCTTGCTCTATGCCGTCTGAACTCTCCGACTCTCCAGATGTTTCTTTTCTCTGTGAGCCACAATACTTTGGTAAATAGACTCCAGTGAGACAGTCTCCACTCCTCGATGAAAACAGAAAGGTATGCAGTTCCTAATATTAACGCAGTGTGTATTAAAGTCACTCAGATCCCAGGGTGATGTTGTGAAAGCAATCAGATGGATAGGAGTAAAAATTACTCCTTCTGGAAAAGAAGACCCTCACACACCCAACAAGCGGGTGTCTTGCTTCATCACCGGGTCTTTGCTCCTTATCGGGCCGGCGGTGCAATGCCCGATCAGGCACCCCAAGGGGGCCTTCCTGTCGGAGATCTTTATTTCCAAACGCCGGTGAGCGAGGTGTGTGGGGGGGAAAATTAGTTATGATAAATGGTGTAGGTGCAAGTGAAGTGAAAGGTAAGTGTACTAAAACAGGGGTAGGTGATCCACTTCAAACAATTTTAATAAAGTATGGTCACCACCCTGATTAAAATCAAACAATCCGCACATCTCTCACCATTAGGTATGTGAGTAATATGTGCTAGAGGAATAAAAAGGTCGACATGTTTCTTGCATTGTATTATATTAAATGGCAATTCTTCAGGACCAATAAACAAGCATATACGGCTACCTGCACCTTTTTGGTGGTGGCCACAACCTCTAAGAGGTGTCAGTGGTGGCCACACGTACAGCACCCTAAAAACGTGTGGTACCGTGAATAACAAGAACACACAACCTGTGGAAGAAACAAAAAGTAAAAATCATTGTCATAATAAACAATTCGAGGCATCAGGTTTAATTGAGACAATAGGTGATGTCAAACATAAAACCGTGGCATGCGTCGATTGAGAGCAAATATTTGTAGGACTTTATCAAGGCTGACAGCAAATACTTAATTAAAAGCTACCTCAGAAATCAACCCCCGCGAGGTTGCAACGATTTGTCGGAAGCAATCTAGCATAAACTCACCCTCTTAGGCTGTGGAGAAAATGAGGCCGGGGTAGGAAGGCACTAAATTTTAGTGTCCTAAAAGGAGGAGAGTGGATAAAAACAACAGATACGTCAGGTAAATATACATCAAGAGCACCCAGTGAGAGTTTAGGAACCTTAGTGGTTGGGCGCCTCATGGTATACTAGGGCATGCAAAACTTAGAACTGTAACCCAGTCACACGAGGGCAAAAGTTTGCTTCAATGGTCAATAAACGCATAAATTAGGAAGTGGGTATGCGTGTACCTGTGATGGTATAGTATTAATCAAACAATGGTTACATAGACCAGTATTTCTGCACGTAGGCACATGTGCATGGCAATTAAAGATGTACGCGGTCTGGGCTCAGTGTAGGTCAGTGAGGCACTAATATGACGACCATACTAGGCGCAATAACATTGCATGACCGACCAGTCTCTCCTGTAAGTTACTCTGCCAGCTAAGGCTAAGAACTGCACAATCCAACTCATAGATGGACAAATGACTGAAAGTACTCACGATTTCGTTGTGAAAATGTTACCGTATACCTACGGCCCCGCCAGCCGCTCGAGTCTGATGATAATGAGCTCAACTCGCTCCAAGTATTGAAAGCAGGTCGGCGTGCTACGCGGGTACGTGTGGGGCGGTCGCATCCGGTAGAGGCGTGGCCACGTCTCAACCGCTAGACCGCTGACCAGGACGTATGTCAGGCGGAAAGGGATGCAACGGAGTTGCTATGGAAACTCGTACGCGACGGGGAATGCCTCTCGCTCGCATGCGTATGAGGCGGTCGCACCCAAAGAGGGCGCGGTCAAGTGTCACCCAATAGGAAGCTACCCTCAGTAAAGTGTCAATCAAACAGGAAAATAACAAGGTGGTTGCTATAGAGCCTCGTAAGCGAAGCGAGACCTCGCACGAGAAAAGGCCGGTTCCCGGAAAATCAAAAAATTCGTACATGACTCAATCTAAGGCCCCCTGATAAAAAAATGTGTCCACGTAAGCGCTATGTGCTGCAGATCTCGGTTAATGTCAGGCACAAGGTGGTACAATTACAAGCATGGAGGAGGTTCGTCAAAAGGGTGGTTAACCCTGTTGCTCAAATGGAGTGTGGTGATTTATTAGGGAAAGTAGCATAACGGAGAGCACCCATGGTGCAAGGATTATCCTCAAAATTGCTACCAGGGGCCATCAGTGGTTGAGAAGGGCGTAGGAGCAACCTCGACAAGTGTGCCTCTTGGCGAGGAATGCAGGCTCATAGAATATGAAAGGGAGATAGTAGCCTAACTCAAGTCAGCATGCTCCACGGAATGTCCTCATTAAGGCCAGAAGTATCAGCAGCCAATCTTAGGACCCAACGTTGTTTGAGTCTAAAGAGGGCTTTTTGTGACATATGCGGGTGGGATTCTAAAACCACCCATTGAAATGAGGTGGGAGCATGTCGTTCCAGGTTGTAATGAGTCGTCATTTTAGTGTTTGTCTTAGCGCATCTGAAATTGCTTTTGTGTTCCAGCATGCGAGTTTTAACTGCACGCGTGGTCATGCCTATATATGGTAAGCCACATGGGCAAATCATAAGGTAAATGCAATTTTTTGAGTTGCAATTGGTATGTTTGTGGATTTGCCAGGTTACGCCATTAGTGAGTGTCAACTCTTTGCTAGTGCGTGTCTGTGGGCACATGGCGCACGACCCGCAGGGATAGTGACCCTTAACTGGAGGTAAATCCCACAGCAGTTTTTGAGACCCAACAACTGATTTCCTGGGCCTAGTATGTATTAGTAGGTCCTTGAGGTTATTTGTGCGCTTGAATGCAAACCTAGGGATTTCCAGATCTAGATCACCAGTGTTGAGAATCCCCCAGTGTTTTTTGATGATCGCCTTAATTCTGTTAGAGTCGGGGGTGAAGGTGGTAACACAGGTTAAGGATTGGTCAGATTCTTTAATGTTAACGTCTAGTAGACTCTCTCTATTGTTGTTTCTTGCTCGTTTGCGAGCACGAGACACGACCTGTGTGGGGTAGTCTTGCTTGATCAGGTCATTCATAAGAGTTGAAGACTCTTTCTGATAGTCTGCCACAGAACTGCAGTTCCTTCTAATACGTTAAAATTGTCCGAAGGGCAGATTTTCCCTTAACGACTTTGGATGGTAACTGCTGAATAAGAGGAGACTATTCCTATCAGTAGGTTTACGATAAAGACTGGTCGAGATCTTTTCTCCTTCAAGGCGGATGAGTAAATCCAAGAAGGGAACTTCTGTGTCTGAAATGGTATGGGTGAATCTCAAAAAGGGATTTAATGTATTTCTCCAGGTACAGAATTCTGTACATTTCGTGTAATCTCCCTTCCACAGGATCAAGATGTCATCAATAAACCTTTTCCAGAGCAGTACATTCGCCGAGTAGGGATTAGTGGGATGATGGATTGCCCTACTTTCGAAGGCTGACATGTACATACATGCCAGACTCGGCGCAAATGTACTGCCCATGGAAGTACCCTGGGTTTGATGGTACAATTGTGTGTTATACTCAAAGAAGTTTTGAGTCAAGGCTAGGCACGCGCATTCCATTATGAAAGGTACAGGTGTAGTGGAAATACGCTCACTGCTACTCAGTGCATCCTCGATCACTTGGAGGGTGGCTTGTTGGGGTATATTAGTATATAACGCCTCAACATCCAATGTCAGCAAGAGGTCAATCTCCTGTGGGTGTTGGAATCCTTCCAGAAGTCGGAGAATATCAGAGGTATCTTGAATGTATGAGGGAGTAGCTCTGACCAAGGGCTGGATAAAGTGGTCAACAAACTGTGATAGTGGTTCTAGAATAGACCCTATCCCTGATACAATGGGTCGTCCAGGTACAGGGGATATTCCTTTGTGAATTTTAGGCAGACAGTAGAAGAAGGGGATCACTGGTTCCTTAGCTATAAGGAAATTAGCTTCTTTCTTAGAAATCCACCCTTCTAGCTCGGCCATGGAGACCATAGAGCCTATGGTCCGGGTCAGCCGCGGGGTCGGGTCTTCTTTGATGGGCGTGTAATATCTAGTGTTGGTAAGTTGTCTACGACATTCAATATCGTAGTCAACTGAGGACATGATAACAGTGGCCCCACCCTTATCTGCCTGTTTTATAACGATAGTGTTGTCGTTTGCCAGGTCTCTTATTGCCAACTTCTCACTAGTAGATAGATTCTGGAAGGGTGCTGGATTAGTATCCACATTTAGATCCTTCAGGACTGCCTTCTCAAAGGTCAGTACTTCCGGTGGGACCATACTCCTTGTAGGCGTGAAGGATGATGGTCTATGCAGGCCAGAATCTTCCTGACTAGGTGGTAGATGGTCCTGAAAAAACGCCTTCAGCCTAATCTTGCGAAATAAATTCTGGATCTCGCAGGTGTCACGAAATCTATCTGTCTTTGGCGTCGGGACAAACCCCAGGCCTTTCTGGAGCACTCTTTCTTCCACGGGGGTGAGAGTTCTGGTGGATAGATTGATCATCAATCTCTCTTGTCCCTGGTTTGGCTCCTGGTTTCCACTGTCCTCGGGGGTTGCTCCTGCCATTGTACTCTTTTTTGCTGTCGCCCTCTTCTGCGCCCTCTTCCTCTGCCCCAGCCTCTGTCTAAAAAAGGTTGTTCATTCCTGGGTGGGAAAAAGGGCGGGGGAGGACCTTGATGATACATAGGATATTGCCAGAAGGGGGGGGGGTCCCTGAAAAGGAGGCATATTGAATGCTGGATAGCCTGGCTGCTGGAAAGGTCTTGCTTTCCTGTTGTTGTTATTCCAACTCCCTGTGCTTGAATCACTATTAGTAGAGGAGCCTCGTCTAGAAGGTCCTGAACTCTCGTCTGACGAGTAACTAGTAACTGTGGAGGTATAATCTGCTTTAAGATAAGGGTATACCTTTTCTGTCGAAAACTTCTTGATATCTTTTTGAAGTTTAGTTATTTTCTGCTTCATAAGATACTCCCTGTTCTCAGCGAGTTCAGCATTGATTTCAGCTAATTTAGTCTTGTATGTAGTTGTTTGGATGATGACTTTGATAGCACCCTCAGTCTCCACTCCTCCCCATGGAGCGTTATCAGCCACGGCCCTATCCCCTTCTAGTACTGAGGAAATAGAGTAATTCCAACGAAGCCCACAAACTCTTGCATCGCTTTTACTTGCTTTGTCCCATGTGGGTAAGCTTTTACCCTTCTTCACTGTGGCAGCATCTGTAGTCATGTCATCTTGTCTTCCCTTAGTGCTGCTAGAATTGGACTCTAGACCGTGGCTCTCTGGGTCAGACCAATCTGAAATATCTGACAGGGAGAAGAACTTATCCCACCCTCTATTTCAAGTCCCAGACTGGTAGTAGGTATTCCACCTGGAGTGCCCTCCTAGAATTAAGACAGAGCAGCCTCTGTGGCTTCTAAGACCCGGTTAGAGATACATCTGCTTTATGCTCCTGGGAGTGGAACCCATCCTCTCCTTCAAATCTCTCAGTAGCTTGTAATAAAACTTCACTAGTAGGCATTACTGATACTGAGATTTTGCCTCACCTCTGGTTCTGTGCATGCCGGGTGGGGATGTACCTCAGTAGGTGTAATTTCTGCCTGATGTAGGGCAGGGGGGCTGTGGCCCAAGGACGATTGACCAAGCACTGCAGCAGTTTTTCCATTAGCAGTTTTGCCACACTCTCTGGAGATTGTGCGGATTTAAAAAAAAAAAAAAAAAAGGTTTGTCCAGGTGCCCTCCAGGTCAGCTACGCCTCCTCCTTAGCAACAAGGTCGGAGTCCGCTTTCCCTACAGACGTCATAGGCAATGCTCCCGCCTCTGTCCTACCCTTAAAAGCTTTTGTCGCCTTCACCGAAGACATCGCCAGACTGTTCTCCCTGGATACTCCGACTTTAACATCCGCGCTACTCACGAGTGAAGTCTGCCGCTGTGCAAGTCGCCCCCAGTACACCTGGGCCGCGTGGTGTGTGAAGAAACCGAAAAAAGCGGTCTGCTGCTCGGTCCGTGCTCCGGTAAGTTCCCCCGACTTTCTCATCCTTTTTTAGCTGAGGGGGTGACCTTTTAATAGCTATGAGGCGGGCAACGCGGGAGGGTTCCAGCGGCCTCGATTAGACAGCCACCATCTTGTCGATCTCCTGCTGGCCTCTAAGGCACCCTTAAGTTGTAATTTATGATCGCAGGCCCCTTTATATGAATGCAATTTGACAGATTAAATTAAAAAAATCTTCAGACAAATTCCTGCCTACCCAACTGGAGTATAAAATTGGCGGGAACAGGGTGTGGGTGTGGTCTTGTTTCCCAAAAATGTTCAATAGTTTCCAATGCAACATCTTGGGGAATGTTAGTGTAGAGACTCTCAACATCCATAGTGGCCGGTATTTCATGTTGATCATCAAATTCACAACCTTCAATCTGATTAATGATATTGGTGGTGTCTTTAACGTTTGATCTAACATCTTGATGAATGGTTTTAGAAACACATCCACATACTTTGCTAATGACTCCAGGATGGAATTTACTCCCAAAATAATCAGTGTTCCGAATGGCTTTTCTTTGTCTTTGCGAATGTTTGGCAAAATATACATAACCGGTGTCTTAATCATGAAGAAGCAATGCTCATGTCTAATAAGCCATCCTTCCTAAAGGGTCTTGGCAGTTATATTTTTAATCTCCATCTGTGTTTCGTTTGTAGGGTCATGATCAATTTGTTTGTAGTTTACTTTGTTACCTAACTGCCTAATATTCCCTGTTCATAGCCCTGACGATCTAAAACCATGATAGCCCAACACTTCTTGGCTGGTTTTATCATGATTTTCCCTGGCTGTTGTTATTTAAAGACTGCAGCTGATTCTGACTTAAGGGCCGATTACTAGTTTGGCGGTCCTTCTGCAGCATCACCAACGCTGCGCTGGCAGGAGGACTGCCAAGCTTGTGGTGCGCCTACTCACCAGATTCTGAGTTGAATCCAGGGCGGGCGGGCAGTGCTGCAGCAGTCTCACGAAGGTGGCTGTGTTAGGCCCATAGGGGAGCCTTAACAGCAGACCGCCGCAATGGCAGCACCTGGAGCACGTTCCTGCATGGTGTGGCATGCGCCCTGTTGTGCATTCCACACCGTTTAGGAACAGGAGTGCAATTCCAGGTGGGCACAACATGTACCTTGAGGCCCAGAAGCAGCAGGGGGCCCTATTAGGACCCCCTTAGTTGCTTCTACCTTTTCATGGCAGGCTCACCACCATAAAAAGGGCAGTGGAAATGCAATTTGGAATGTGCACAGCAGTGTTGCAGTGGCATCGGCAGCATATTCCTGCCCCTTTCTGCTGCACCGCCGCTGGATCCTGGCGGAAGCGGGGGTCCGACTGCCACACTCGAAATACAGCAGGCAGACCTGCAGTGGTGGCTGTGGTCAGACCACCACCACTAGTATGGCAGCCCTAGGACTGCCGTATTCTGAATAAGGCCCTTAGTCAAATTAAACTTGAGTATTTTCTTTTCTTTTTGAGTTTGTCCACCTCTTTAAAAATTGTCCTCTCGAAGTCTATAATCTGCGTAGGCATCTTGTTAGCAGGAAGGCAAAACCTGCACAGGTTTTTCAAACCAGCAGTGCTCATGGAGTGTGCGGAGTCCATATTACCAAAGAACTCTAAGAAGGATCTTACAAAAAATTGAATCCTCTCTAGTCTCACCTATGAAAAATCCGTACTTTGTGTTGGAACAAATGATAATCCTTTTTCTAATACTTTCCTTTTATTTTCATCCAGAATTCTTGAGGAGATGTTATGAATGGGTGTTAATTCTCTGTCCCCCACCTCTTCATTGGTACAGATTTTGGGGAGAGACACAGGAGTTAGCATGATTACTTTTAGGTGTCATCTGGAGTCCTCAGAACAAGTAGTCTTTGATGTAGGCCACCAGGTTGTGACAGCAGACAATCAGGCGAGCTACTATCCAGTGACTCTAGTTCCCTTTGAACCGGGTGGTCTCAGGTTCCTTAAGGATGCGTTGAGTCTAGTCATGCCTGTCTATATACCCCACATCTACATAGACACCTTTTAAAATGGAGCTTGAGGCAGTTGACATGTAGGACCTTTAAGGGGTTTCTAGATGTCTTAAGGTCCACCAAATACAATCCCAGCCAAAGGCCCTGCAAAGCATTATGGGACGAGATTAGCAGTGGGCAGTGAATATTATAGTATCCAATATCAAAATAATTCTACAAAGAGCTGCAGTTCAACTCGTCGTTAATAGGTGTCCCTCACGAGTCAAATGCAAAAGCATTGAATCAAGCTGCAGTTCCACTAGTCGTTTCTAGATGTCCCTCACGAGTCAAATACAAAAGCATTGAAACCCTTTCATGAAGCTGCAGTTCATAGAATTTATAGTATTAGCTCTCAGCTCAGCGTTTCAATGCTTTTGCATTTGACTCGTGAGGGACATCTAGTAAACACTAGTGGAACTGCAGCTTGATGTAATAATTAGGGGTGGGCAGAATTTGCGTAATCTAGTTACGCAAATCTCCGCGAAACGGTAAAAAATCTCCACGAACATGCAGAAATTCGCGAACATGCGGAATTGCTTGTTCGCGATGCTTTTTTCCTGTTCACAGTTGCTGTTTGCGTGCTCGGGGAGAAATATCTCGCGAACACGCATTTTGAGTGCACGAACAAGAAACAATTTCGCGAAGTCGCGGAAAGCAGAATTTTGGGCAATTTCGCGTTCTCCGCGGAACGCGGAATTACCGAAATTATGCAAATTCCGCGAGCGGAACGGAATTTACCACCCGGGCCTAGTAATAACTTCAATGCTTTTGCATTTGACTTGTGAGGGACATCTAGTAACGACTAGTGGAACTGCAGCTTGATTCAATGCTTTTGCATGTGACTCGTGAGTGACACCTAGTAACGACGAGTTGAATTGCAGCTCTTTGTAGAATTATTTTGATATTGGATACTATAATATTCACTGTCCACTGGTAATTTTGTCCCATAATGCTTTGCAGGGCCTTTGGTTGGGATTGTATTTTTGCCTATAATAACTGTGCTTGGGGTGGTTCTAAGAGGATGGGACCATCACTGAATCGTTCAGCAAGATGTGCTCTTTGTTTTCAAGGCATCTGTTCGGTTCTCTCCCTAGGTTAGGGAGGAGCCCAAAATCATCACCTCTCTCACTGCTTGCTAAATTATCACTTTCACTTTTGTGAAATGACTATATGCATTTTAGCATTTAAAGACAGATACTTGTTATTTTACCAAAAATGTATGAGGTCTCTGTTGGCGAAGTTGCAAAATTCACAATTTTTTTTATATTTCATGGAGTTCTGCGTAGAAGTACTCTACCAACTACCAACTTTGCCCACCCTTACTCATAGAGTCTGGTAAACCAGTCTTCTAAACCTGGGATTCCACAGGCTCCATCAATCAACTCTTCTGGCCAGGCTGAACTCCATCAGAGAGGCCTTCCGGTTGCACCAGTTTTTCATGTTTACCTGGCTGGCCTCCAGGTTCTCAGTGGCCTATTTCCAAAAGCGCCTCATCTGCGACCTGAGTGCGAACATTTAGCTTACTACATCCTGAGGGGGTTTCTTGGGAGCTTGGACTATCCATCCTTCACAAGACTGAGAGGTCCATGAACTGCTGTAGAAAATGTGGCTTTTAATTGAGAGAGGTGAAGACCCCTCTTAAACAACAACCACAATTTATGTCATGGTGAACCACAAAAGTCACTAAATCAACCTGTGCTTAACCCTTTGGTAGCTTGGTACAAAAGCAGTCAGGCATAATTTAGAGTTTTGTTGCAGCACAGAAACAATTTTTAAGTAAAAACGCAACACAAGAAAAATCCCACACCCATTTAGAGTAACATTTAATAAAATTGAATAAGTAAAGTGAGACTAAAAGAACACAAATCCAATCACTAAAACTGGAGATTTAGGTACATACAGCACCTAAAAGCACAAAGAGTCACTCGCAGCCATCAGGTCATGTTAGACTGGGGGAAACCCACATGCTCAGGTCAACTGCGATAGAATGTGAGCTGCATGCAGAGATCAGGTTAGTCCTGCTGAAAGAGATACTTTTTCAAAGTCTGGCACAAAAAATTCTAGTTCGTGGTGGAGGAGGCCACAAGGAGAGCGGCGTGGATAGATGTTGCTGTAGCGCAAAGAGCAGGGGCATGATGGCCGTCACTGTAACAAGAGCATCCTGTTGGCTGTCGTGAATGGTCGCTGATGGGGAGATTTGTGTTGATGATCACTGTGGGCTTTAACCACTGTAGAGTGTAGTGCAGATCTTGTGTTGCCGGTTATTGCTGGTGGTCGATGTAAGTTGAAGATTAATCTTAAACAGAGATTCGTGTTGGCGGTCATCACGGCCGGCAAGTTCTTGCCATGAATGGGCACGTTCGCAATTGTGAAGATCCCAAAACTTCAGAATCTCTCCCTTTCTTCACAGGAAGAGCTCAACTGATGTCAGCCAAGGGTCCAGGACCTGGGGAGTCACCTCTTTGTGATCAGGAGCTCACTCAGCATAGGCCAGCATGGCTCATGCAAGTCCAGTTGCAGGTGCAGCCAGGTCTAGAGCAGCGGGTCAGGTGAGCAGTTGCACGAAAGCCTCTCAAGCAGGTTGTCTCCCTGTAGCTCAGAGCAGAAGATCAGCAACCTGACCCTTTGATCCACTCTGTCTTGAATGAAGGAAGCAGGTTCAGTCTTCCTTCTCAGAGACCAGGGCAGGCCTCGAGCAGCAGGGCAGTCCTCTGGCAGCAGGGTAGTGATTCTTATGTAGTATCCACAGGTTCAGGATTGTACTGAAGAGTTGGGCTGAGTGTCCAATGTTTATACCTGGTGCTATCTTTGAAGGGGGAAAATCTCCTAGACTTCCCCCCACATTTAGTTCTGGAATTTCCTTCCCACCACTACTCAGGCTTGAAGGGGACTTAGTCAACAATAGGCTGGTGTCAATTTCTTTGTGAGTGTGCTGGAGAAAGCCCCTTTGAAATATAATTTGAGGAGGGAACAGCTCCGCCTCTGCCATCCTGGCAGGATGTCTCAGCCCGTCAAAGCCTAGTCCTCCTTTGTCTCACTGTCTGGGAGGAACACAAAGCCTAACTGTCCACTACACTTAGTTATGTTAACCAGGACACAGGCACCAAATGTTAGGATAAGAAGATGTCAACATTCTAAAAGCAAAAAGAACAATTAATGGACGGACTGCGGAAACAATGTCAAACATTCACTCTCAGTACAGAGAACTGGGCCTAAATGCACAGTCTTTTTGCACACCATGACATTCCAGTTTAGGCCCAGCCATATGTAAACCAGTCTTGACCCATGGGAACAGTCCAGCCCAAACAGAGGTTTTAAGGGACTGAACCCCGCTCCCTTGTGAGTTGCTTCCCTGTATGCAAATAGCAGGTATGGTAGCAAGACATCCCACTTATGCCTCATGGGTTCTAGTATTTCCATAATCATGCTTTGCAAGGTGTTGCTGAAACTTGATCATTGGTCTGGAGTGGAGAACTTATAGTTTACCCCAGAACCCTCCCATATAGACTTCATGTAAGCAGACATGAAGTTGACGCCCCAGTTAGACACAACCTACTTGGGGAAACACACATGGGTAAATATACCTATCAGTGTACTGACCCCCACGGTGCAATTATTGACCTCAGGTGTGTAACCTCAGGGCACCGTGTGGCATGGTCCCCGAAGACAAGGATAAAGCTGTTGCCCAAGGGCGCCCTGAAGTCTAGAGGCCCAATAATGTTGATTCTCACAATCTCAAAGGGTGTTCCCAATACAGAAAAGGGAAGCGGGTGGTCCTTCTGCTTTACCTCTGACTTCCATTAGCCTGGCATGTTAAGCAGGATCTGGAGAATTCATTCGACTACATTCTCATCCAATAAAAGAAAGTTACCAGCCGGTCAAAAATGTTGGGCTGCTCAGATGTCCTGCTAGGGAGAAGTCATGAGCCAACGCCTGTGGCAAGGCCACCAATACACACAAGTCGACACAGGCTCAGGAACACTATAAAGGAGACCATTCCCCGAATAAGGTGATCATCAGAGATGTCACCATTTGCCTGGACCTCAGTCTGCCTCTGCAGGCCCTCAAGAGCAGGACGTTCCCTTTGTGCCTTGCAAGATTCTGCATGGGATGGCCTTTCTTCAGCTTGCCACCTGTCTAACTCATGTAGCTCCCCCGGGGAATCAATGTCTTCCCCTGAAGGTTACAGGTTGTGACCTCCCAGACCATTCTTCTGGGGTGGGATTTCCATGATTAGTGCCCTTTCGTCTTGGCAGGCACCTGGGTCACGTTTTAGGCTCCAGGTCCTTCTTACTCTGATGGCACACTGACAGGGAACATGTGGTCAGGCACACCCACTCAGTCAATCCCAAAATCTGTAAGTGGACCTGAGCTTCATCTCCTTCCAGTTGGTGTGCTGTAGGTCATTTCCTAACAGATAGTCAACAGGCATGGCTTTGCCTCATTTGCATGCTTTTATGTTATTTGTAATATAAAGATGTTACTTGTAAGGTGTTAATTTTTTATGATTTTAATTTTTATATTTTGTTTGTTTCGGGATGGTGGATAATATTATGGGTTCGGGTTTGTTGTAATTTTAACTAAAATAGAAAATTAATAATTGTTAAATTATGGTATTTTTCTGGGCGGGGTCAGTTATGGTATATGTTTGTAAATATTTGGGTTAATAAATGTTGTAACATTTAAAACAATGTTTTACATTTGTTTTAGATTATGGGTTTAATTGGGCGGGTATTGTTTTTTTTGTTAATAATTTAGGTGTCGATTATGATGACCACAGGTCGGGGGCTTTCCGACCAACATCAACGTTTTCAATTCTGACCGCCTAATTTCAATCTATGCAGTCGAAATTGAAACTGGCCGGTCATTCTGACTCGCTTCCGTCAGCCAGTCGGAACCGGGTGGTAATCCCTATACAACAGTGTTTCTGCCATCGGGATTAAGATTTCGGCTTTCGACAGGCTTTCCATTTCTGGCTTTCCAACATGGAAAACCTGTCAGAAAGTGACTTTGGGGGCCCCTTTCTCCCTTTTTCCTCTGTTTGGGGGCCGAGGGGGCACATATAGGATTAACAGTATCTCCCATTTCTCTATGGGAGCTTGTGCTATGGCCGGTTTATGGCCGCAACACAAGCTTCCCTAGAGAAATGGGAGTATGCGTCTGTACAATGTGCGGTCGCATTGTAATACTGCAGTCGGGACCGCCGACTGGAGGTCGTCAGTCCCGGACCGCGATGATGTTGGTCGGAGGCAAATTTAGTTAAAGCTTAATTGAAATGGTATTTTTTTTTTTTTTAAATAATGGAATGTAATTTATTTATTTATATTAAAAAGTCGAGGTACAACATTTCTGGAATTTTAAATCAATTATTTAAATCATTATTTTTAATGGTATTATTTGGGGTTCATAAATTTGTTTAACATTACTTTGAAATTATATTTTACATAACTGTATTTAATGAGTTTAATAATTAATTTGTAAAATCTATTTTGGTAATGAAAATACAATTTTAATTTCTTTTATATAATTTCTTTAAATATTATGTGTATTGAAACAGAAACAAATAATGTGTCTCATTTTGTTTAATAAAAATATGTGGTCTAGCTTAATTTAAAATTATAGTATTTGGTTACATCCATAAGTTAACTACTTAATTAGATTATGTTAACCCCGCAATTAAATATAATGAAAGAATATGTATTTATATTTTACATTAACATAAAAGATTTTAAAATAGAAATAAAATGTACAGATATGGGATGTAAAATTCTATACATATATATATATATATATATATATATATATATATATATATATATATATTCACTAAAAAACCATAGGTTTCACACACGTTATAGTTAGGAATTCGCATTTAAAAAACCTTGCAAATTCACTGAAAAAACCATAGGTTTCACACACATTATAGTTAGGAATTAACATTTAAAAAACCTTGCAAATTCACTGAAAAAACCATAGGTTTCACACATGTTATAGTTAGCTGGACATTTCACTCGTACAAAACCATTGAAATTCCCCCGTTATAGTTAGTTCAGCTAACTATAACTCGCGCGACCGCAATCCACTGCTGATGACGTCACATATTACATCACTCATGACATGGTCAGTGACATCACTCATGACATCACTGATGACATCTCAAATGACATCACTGATCACATCACTGATGACATCATCCAGTGAATATGTGTCTTTCTGAAAAATAAATATTTTTTATATATGTATATCTAAAGGTTAATGGAAGAATAAATGGGTAAATAAGTGTCTAAATGTAAAATGAATTGTATAACTGACTTATTAACAGTATCTTAGTGAATACAGTGATGTAATATGTAACGTCATCAGCAGTGGATTGCGGTCGCGCGAGTTATAGTTAGCTGAACTAACTATAACGGGGGAATTTCAATGGTTTTGTATGAGTGAAATGTCCAGCTATTTATAACATGTGTGAAACCTATTGGTTTTTCAGTGAATTTGCAAGGTTTTTTAAATGCTAATTCCTAACTATAACGTGTATGAAACCTATTGGTTTTTTCAGTGAATTTGCAAGGTTTTTTAAATGCTAATTTCTAACTATAACGTGTGTGAAACCTATGGTTTTTTTAGTGAATTTGTAAGGTTTTTTAAATGCTAATTTATGTATGTTTTATTATATTTTTTATATATTTAATTTACAATAAACTACCTATGTATATAGTTATAGATTGACTGTACAGCATAGTTAATATCTTCTATAAACTTATAAACAGTTTAAAATGTTGTTGTTTTTTTTAAGGGTTTTTCACGATGCGCGCACCGTGCGCGCACCGTGCGCGCCCCCGCGATTTTTTAAAAAAAAATAAAATGTTTTTTTCACCCTTCGGGGTCCTTCAGGGACCCCCTGACAAAAGCTAGGGGGTCAGGAACTCTCTACCCTGCCCCCTTTTCACGTTCTCCACCTTCTTTTTTTCACTGTCACACACAAAATGGCGTCCGACACTTCCTGATTTCGACCGATTGGTATGTTGACTGACATCTAACCACCAATCAGAATTACGCTCGCGGACATTTGGTGCGCGCATATAGATATTTATGTACTTATAACTGCAATTCTCTCAGGAACTACTGAACAGATTGACACCATATATGCAAAAGGCACATGCCTGACCTGAGGACTACCTCTTTGCCAAATTTCATGTGATTCTGTTCAGCCGTTCGGGCTGTACCTTCGACTAAAGGTCCTATGGGAAAATGCATGGGGAAAACGCGTTTTGGGACCCCCCTTTTTTCTCAGCCCCCGCTTGACGAATCACCCCGAGACTTTCAGGGTAGGAGCTGAGCGGAGCGCCCCATTAGTTTTGAAAATTTCACGAAGATAAGTCAACCAGCGCCAAAGTTATTCAAAATAGAATTTTCAGATTTCCTATGGGAACTCGGTCCTAACTATAACTATCTACTGGCGACCGCCAGTAGATAATATATATATATATATATATTTATAAATTACCTACTGGCGGTCGCCAGTAGGTAGTTATAGTTAGGACCGTGTTTCCATAGGAAATCAGCAACATTCTATTTTGAATAACTTTAGCGCCGATTGACGCATCCTGGCGAAATTTTCAAAATAGGTGGGGTGCTCCGCTCCGCTCCTACCCTGAAAGTCTCGGGGGGATTCAACAAGCGGGGGCTGAGAAAAAGGGGGGGTCCCAAAACGTGTTTTCCCCAAGCATTTTTCCATAGGACGGCTGAACAGAATTACTTGAAATTTGGTAGAGAGGTAGTCCTCAGGTCAGGGATGTGCCTTTTGTAGGTCTGGTGTAAATGTGTTCAGTATTTGCTGAGAAAATAGCATTTAAATCAATATATATATCTATATGTGGGAAGCACTGAGATTTGTAATTACCATGTCTATGTGTGAAAAAAGAGAGGGAAACATTGCCATTTACTGGTTCTGGAGAGAGGAGAGAGGTGTAGAGCTCTGATATTCTGACTCTGATAGTATGCTGTTTGAGTGCCACATTTCTTTCTCAACTAAGTAATTTTAAAGGTGAGTTATGAGTTTGAGAGAGGATGTATGTGGTGATTTTTGATATAAATATTAGAATTGTGATTCTTCTTTAAAAGTTATGTTTTACATTTTGTGGTTTGGGAGATATTTAACTGTCTTTAACTAGGTAAATATTATGGAGTGTGTTTTTACCATAAGTTAAGGTGTACTGGTATCACTGAGGAATACTGTTTTGTGCCTAGAATCAACCCATGAGTCTGTTTTTACACAGGAATTGTTGTTAGAGATTTTAATAGTGATGGTCCGGTTCTGTAAGAATGGCATTTGTAGGAAAGGGGCAGCTTTCTTTTTGTAAATATGATGGTTTCCATTCAGCATAAATCAGTAAGACACAAATGGGAGGCAAATGCTAACACATTTGAAATTGATATCGCAGATTTTGCTTCTAATCATGCAATTGCTGAGCTTGGTCATACATATACAAAACTGCAATTAAACCTTGCCACACATGTACTTTTACATACATTACTACAATGTTTAAGCTTTTATGGATGCATGCATGAATATGTCTCTTGCAACTGAAAATACACAGTGTGCATAAGCAGACTGTTAGCACACACCCAGCAGTTTATCCTGTACAATCATGCTTAGTATTCACAAGTGAGTGGTGTTTCAGGTAGCAGTGAGTAACGCAAATACATTCAACATCACTAAGGCTGATTTGTTTTGCTGGGGTGTAGTCAGTCACCAAGGTCACACATGTTCATGGTCTCAAAAAGCTGTTTGCACATGTGCTGTTTTCTGTTTCTGAAAACTGTAATGAAAATGTATCAGACTATTAGAGTACTTATCACTTGCTGAAAAAAACAGCAGTAAGTGTGCTTTCAAATTGACAAGCAAATTTCGTTTTCTGACAAGAATCACAGCATGAGTCTGTGACCACACAGGAATTGTTGTCTGAGATGTATTTCGTGTCACTCTTGTTCTTTTAGAATTGCATTGGTAGGAAAGGGGAGGTTTTGAATGTTGTCAGAGATTTTATTTCTGTTGGCCTGGTTGTGTAAGAATGCCATTTGTATGAAAGGGTCAGCTTTTTTTTGGGTACTGTGATGGTTTCTATTCACTATAAATCAGTATCGGACAAATAGGAGGCAAATGATAACACATTTGAAATAGATATAGCAGATTTTGCTACTAAACATGGAATGGGTGAGGTTGGTCCTACATATACAAAACTCCAATTAAACCTTGCCACACGTGTACTTTTACATACATTACTACAATGTTTATGCTGTTATGGATGTATACATGCATATGTCTCTTGTAACTGAAAATACACAGTGTGCATAAGCAGACTCTTAGCACACACCCAGCAGTTTATCCTGTAGAATCATGCTTAGTATTCACAAGTGAGTGGTGTTTCAGGTAGCAGTGAGTAACGCTAATACATTCAACATCACTAAGGCTGATTTCTTTTGCTGGAGTGTAGTTAGTCACCAAGGTCACACATGTTCATGGTCTCAAAAAGCTGTTTGCACATGTGCTCTTTTCTGTTTCAGAAAACTGTAATGAAAATGTATCAGACTGTTAGAGTACTTAACACTTGCAGAACAAAACAGTAGTAAGTGTGCTTTGAAATTGGCAATCAAATTTCATTTTCTGCCTAGAATCACAGCATGAGTCTGTGAGCACACAGGAATTGTTGTCAGAGATGTATTTCGTGTCACTCTGGTTCTTTTTGGATGTATACATGCATATGTCTCTTGTAACTGAAAATACACAGTCTGCATAAGCAGACTCTTAGCACACACCCAGCAGTTTATCCTGTAGAATCATGCTTAGTATTCACAAGTGAGTGGTGTTTCAGGTATCAGTGAGTAACGCTAATACATTCAACATCACTAAGGCTGATTTCTTTTGCTGGAGTGTAGTCAGTCACCAAGGTCACACATGTTCATGGTCTCAAAAAGCTGTTTCCACGTGTGCTCTTTTCTGTTTCAGAAAACTGTAATGAAAATGTATCAGACTGTTAGAGTACTTAACACCTGCAGAAAAAAACAGTAGTAAGTGTGCTTTGAAATTGGCGAGCAAATTTCATTTTCTGCCTAGAATCACAGCATGAGTCTGTGAGCACACAGGAATTGTTGTCAGAGATGTATTTCGTGTCACTCTGGTTCTTTTTGGATGTATCCATGCATATGTCTCTTGTAACTGAAAATACACAGTCTGCATAAGCAGACTCTTAGCACACACCCAGCAGTTTATCCTGTAGAATCATGCTTAGTATTCACAAGTGAGTGGTGTTTCAGGTAGCAGTGAGTAACGCTAATACATTCAACATCACTAAGGCTGATTTCTTTTGCTGGAGTGTAGTTAGTCACCAAGGTCACACATGTTCATGGTCTCAAAAAGCTGTTTGCACATGTGCTCTTTTCTGTTTCTGAAAACTGTAATGAAAATGTATCAGACTGTTAGAGTACTTAACACTTGCAGAAAAAAACAGTAGTAAGTGTGCTTTGAAATTAGCAAGAAAATTTCATTATCTGCCTAGAATCACAGCATGAGTCTGTGAGCACACAGAAATTGTTGTCAGAGATGTATTTCGTGTCACTCTGGTTCTTTTTGGATGTATCCATGCATATGTCTCTTGTAACTGAAAATACACAGTCTGCATAAGCAGACTCTTAGCACACACCCAGCAGTTTATCCTGTAGAATCATGCTTAGTATTCACAAGTGAGTGGTGTTTCAGGTAGCAGTGAGTAACGCTAATACATTCAGCATCACCAAGGCTGATTTATTTTGCTGGAGTGTAGTCAGTCACCAAGGTCACACATGTTCATGGTCTCAAAAAGCTGTTTGCACATGTGCTGTTTTCTGTTTCTGAAAACTGTAATGAAAATGTATCAGACTGTTAGAGTACTTAACACTTGCAGAAAAAAACAGTAGTAAGTGTGCTTTGAAATTGGCAAGCAAATTTCATTTTCTGTCTAAAATCACAGCATGAGTCTGTGAGCACGCAGGAATTGTTGTCAGAGATGTATTTTGTGTCACTCTGGTTCTTTTTGGAAGTATCCATGCATATGTCTCTTGTAACTGAAAATACACAGTCTGCATAAGCAGAGTCTTAGCACACACCCAGTAGTTTATCCTGTAGAATCATGCTTAGTATTCACAAGTGAGTGGTGTTTCAGGTAGCAGTGAGTAACGCTAATACATTCAACATCACTAAGGCTGATTTATTTTGCTGGAGTGTAGTCAGTCACCAAGGTCACACATGTTCATGGTCTCAAAAAGCTGTTTGCACATGTGCTGTTATCTGTATCTGAAAACTGTAATGAAAATGTATCAGACTGTTAAGAGTACTTAAAAATTGCAGAAAAAAACAGTAGTAAGTGTGCTTTGAAATTGGCAAGCAAATTTCGTTTTCTGCTTAGAATCACACCATGAGTCTGTGAGCACACAGGAATTGTTCTCAGAGATCTAGTTCGTGACACTCTGCTTCATTTAGAATTGCATTTGTATGAAAGGGGAAGCTTGTTTTCTGGAAATGTGATGGTTAGCATTGAGCCCAAAACAGTATCTCAAATAAGAGGCAAATGCTAACATATTTGAAATCAACATGGTAGATTTTTCTTCCACTCTTGCAATGGGTCATGTAGTTGCTACATGCTAAAAACTCATATTAACCCTTACCACACATGTAGTCTTACATACATGTTTACAGTGTTTAAGCAGTTATGTAAGGGTCCATTCAAGTCTCTCTTGCACCTGACAGTAGACAGTCTCCAGAACCACACTCTTAGCAGAGAGCTAGCTGTTTTTCCTGTACACTCATGCTTACTAATCAGCACTGTGTGGTGTTTTAGGTAGGAGTGAGGAACGCTAATGCATTGAACATCACCAAGGCTCATTATCTTTGCTGGAGTGTAGTCAGTCAGCCAGGTTACACATGTACATGCTCTGAAAAAGCTGTTTGGACATGTGCTCTTTTCTGCCTCTCTAAACTATAAAGAAAATGTGTCAGACTGTTAGAGTAATTAACAGTTGCAAAAAAAAAAAAAAGTAAGTGTGCTTTTGAATTGCAAATGAAATATCGTGTTCTGCCTAGAATCACACAAAGAGTCTGTGTGCACACAGGAATTGTTCTTAGAGATTAAATTTGTGTTGGTTTTGTTGTGTTTTTCACTTGTAGGAAAGGGGTAGATAGTGTTATAAGATTAGAAAAGATCATAACAAATATAGTAATATATTTAAATTACAAAAAGGTATTTTTTTTAGTTTCTTTCAGGTATTGCTGCAGAGCAGTGAAGGAAATATAAGATGCCTATAAAATCAAGAAAGAGAAAACAACAGAAAAAACATGTATATTTGAAGACAACTGGAGGACCCAAGTTAGTTGAAGATGCTCATGTTGGGAAAAAGAAAAAGTCTTCTGGTAAGCAGACAAAGGAATTCTTTAAAAATATATTTAAAAAAAGGAAAAATTTAAAAAATGTCCCCATTGGAAAAACTGTTTCAAGTAGAAAACAACAGGACAATAGTGATAATTTACTAAATGCTAATGTACAAGCAGAAGCAATAAAAATTGACTTGAAAAGAAAATCAGCATTTAAAGAGATCCGTAGGAAAATGTTTCAGAGAAGAGTGATGTCCAATTTGCTAAAGGATGTGAAAAAATATAAGAAAAGAGCTAAATTTTACAAGAGAAAAAAGATATTGAAGCCATTGTAGCTAAGGCTTTAGAATTAAAAAGAAAACTATTCATTTTAATTTTGAACAGGATGCGTACATTAGAAAAAATAGTCAATGTAATGAAGTCACAAAGCAAAACGAAAAGAGTAGTGAAAAGAAATAACTTTTGTAAAGTGTTTTTAGGAGAATGGATGCATAGTTCAAGTACTGAACCATTTTTTAATGAAGAGAGTTATCTTCAAAGTAATAGTTTGCTGCATGCAGTTGACACCACTGGACGAGCTTATGAAGTAAAAGATGGTTGTATAATGGAAAAGGAGAAAATGGTTCCAAGAAATGAGGAAGAAGTGATTGCGGATGAGGTTATGGGGAGACATCCTAAAGCCCCAGTGTATACTTGGAATTGTAGTAGTATTTGTACTTTGCGACAGGAATCTATTGATAAATTACGTGAGTTTTTAAGAGAATATAGTAAAAAGAGTGTTAAACAGAAGATTAAGGTGCTTTAAGGACTAGATCCATGCAGAGTGAGAGAGAATACTGGTTTGCAAGGACACTCTCTGGCTTGTCTATCTAGAAAAGTTTGTCAAAGTGTTTTTCACCATTTTAGGATGCTGGCAGTTCATCATACTGAAATTAGAAAATTTGTGAGAAGATTGTATTTTGCTAAAAGTCCAGCACTAAAGTTAAATGAGTTGAATAAGGCTCTGTTCCGTGGAACTGTATCAGATGTTGAGAAGGTTACTGATGAAATTCAGTTAAGTTACTTTGGTCCGGAACAAGAAAGTGCAGGGAATGACACAGTTATTGAGGAAAATGTGGAAGAGAATGTAGAACCCTCCGTAAATAAGCAATTTGAAGATCAAATAACAAAATTTGCTATCATCTCTAATGAAAGACCAAATATTACTTGTATTTGTTGCCGGAGAAGCCATTATAAAATCCAAACAAGGAATGTTGATCTCTACAAAAAAAGTGAAGAAGAAGATAATTATAAGTGGAAGGATTTTGCAACATATATATTTCTTGAAAATTGTTTTGATTTGGGTGAAGATCATCGTATTTGTAAATACTGTTACAACAAGTTAGAAGAAAATAAAATGCCAGCTAGAGCTGTACATAATAATTTAGAATTGGTTGAAGTTCCTGCAGAACTTTCTGATTTAAATACGTATGAGTCTATACTCATTCAATGTGTACATCAGTTCCAGACCATAGTACTTATGGAGCCAAAAACAGGCAAATTACCTCCTTCAGATTTACAGAGAGGTTTAAAAGGAAGAGTTGTCTATTTGCCGTTGGATTTGAAAAAAAATATGGAAACTATTAATACAGATACTTTGGAAAATGAGCCATTAGTTATTCTGGTTAATGGTGTACCTACAAAGAGTAAGAAAATTTGGCAGGAGCTGGTAGATGTACGGAAAGTACAAAGAGCAAATTTATATTTGAAAAGGAATAATAAATGGTATGAATCAATTTATATAGATGAGGATGAAGTAGTAGGAGACACAGACACACTAACTGGGCAAATTGAAAAAGTGGACAAGTCAAAAGAAGAAGAAATGTATGAACATTTCAGCATACATCCTCTTCATTCAAAAGAAGTTATGGCAAACACCATTGATCTATTTCAGATGAAAAAAGCCAAAGGAACTCCCGTAAGTGTATGGGAGGAGAGTTTGGAAGCTCGTTGTTTTCCCCAGCTGTTTCCTACAGGAGAAGGTGAACGATATGATGAACGTCCAGTACAGATTCCTGCTTCGGAGTATCAGACTACAAGATTATATGCAGAAGATCCCAGATTTCGTCAAAGTATTCCTTATTTGTTCCATCTTTTATTTGAAAGTGACTTGCCTACACTATCTTATGCAGTAAATCACATTTTAAAAAGTGGAGTACATCTACATAATGTGTCTGCTAAGGATTTTATGAACAAAGTGCAGCAGCGAGATGATCATTTGGAATCACAATTGATCAATCTGATGGCTTGTCAGCGTGGGACAAATGAATATTGGTACTGACGCCATGGAGAATTGTAGTGCATGTTACGGAATTTAGGAACTCCTACATGGTTTCTCACCCTAAGCTGTGCTGAGTACGCTTGGGATGATCTCCTGGATTTTCTACGAGAGGCAAATTCAAACATTAAAAACATCGAATACAAGACAGCAGGAGAACTGTGCTCATTGGATCCGGTTAATGTTTGCAGATATTTCAATCATAGATTTGAGGCTATGATGTCCTTCATCTGCAATAAAAAAAATCCACCTCTTGGAGAAGTTGTGGATTTCTTTTGGAGAAAAGAGTACCAAGCAAGAGGTGCTCCTCATATTCATATGCTGTTGTGGATCAAGGATGCCCCAAAATTTGGAACAGATGCTGATGAAGCAGTTTTATCTTTCATCGAAGAATATGCAACATGTGCTATACCTAAAAGCACAGAAGAGAAAAAGTTAAAAGACCAAGTTTTACGTTTCCAAAGTCATCGGTTTGGAAAACACTGTCGACGGAAGTACAAGAGTAAAGATAAATTCTACACAAAATGTCGATTTGGATTTCCACGACCTGTTCTTTCAAAAGGAAGAGTCAACAGTTTTATGTCAGCTGTGCGACATACTATTACAAGAAAATCTCCAAAAAATACGTACAACCTAAGAAGAAAAGAAGAGTCAAAGTATATAAATGACTACAACCCAGTCATTTTATCCATGTGGAATGCTAACATGGATATTCAGTATGTGGCAGACAATTCTATTGCTGTTGCTCGGTATGTCACATCGTACATTACTAAATCTGAGAAAACGGAATTGAAGGAAATGTGGGAAGAGATTTCTCACGAGAAAACTGTCAGTAAGAAACTATATAGTTTCAGTTTAAAGATGTTATCGCATCGAGAAATTGGATCCTACGAATGCTCAGATAGGTTATCATCTGCAAGTCTGTACTCGAAATCCAGAAGAATAATTTGGGTAAGTTTAGGCCTTGCAGCAATGCGAAATCGGGTACTGAAATCTGTTGCAGAAATTGAATATTTGGCCGAGAACGACCCGGAAAGTACAGATATTTTGAAAACAAACATGTTGGACATGTATTACCCAAAAAGAAGTTGTCATCTTGAGAACATGTGTCTCTATGAAGTGCTGCAGAACTACATTTTTTCACGGAAAGCCACAGAAGACATCAAAAATGGAAAATATAACGTCATTGGTGAGGAAGGATGTTTGGTGAAGCAAACAAAAGGAAGTTTGATTAATCATAGGAAGCTGAGTTGCGACACTACTGACAAAAAGGAATTTTACTACTTGGCACTTTTACAGCTGTTTAAACCATGGCGTACAGAGGACAAACTACTTGGAGAATTTGAAAGCTATGAGGATTCATTCAATGCATGTAAAGATACGATTGATTGCAGCACTTTCATAAATTATGTCCAAATGTTAAATGAAGAAATTGAACAGGAAGCAACAATTGCAGCTGAACTAGCTAGAGACAGTTCTCAAGACAGCCAAAGTTCTGAAACGCTCAGTCAAGATCCCCTAGGACAACCAATTGTAGAAAATGAAGCTGCAATAGCCATGAATGAAGATGAAACAGCTATGAATCAAGCTCAAGAAGATTTAATAGACTTACCAAATTTGGAACAACAACTGAATGAAGAACAACAACAAATTTATGAAGAAGTCAGAAAAAAAATTGATCACGGATTACTACATGAAAATAAAGAGTGCACATGCACATCATTTGAACCAATCAGGATGTATGTGAGTGGACAAGCTGGAACTGGAAAAAGTTTCCTAATTAAACTCATCAGATGCTACCTACAGCAAAAAACAGATTCAACTTTGTCTTGTGTTGTTACTGCTCCAACTGGGTTAGCAGCATATAATATAAAAGGAATTACCTTACATCGCTTGCTAATGTTACCAGTGGAGCATGAGAACAAAATAGAATATTACAAGTTTACAGGAGAAGCATGCTTCGAAGTTTCAAGAGTGTTGAAGAAGATGCAAGTTCTCATTATTGATGAGGTAAGCATGGTATCAAACTTAATGCTTGCCTTTGTGCATTTAAGAATGCAGCAAATTCTAAAGAGCGACTATGACGTGTTATTTGGAGGAAAACATGTTATAGTTTTTGGGGATCTTCTACAGCTTACTCCAGTTAAAGGACAACCAGTGTTTAATACTGTGACACATGAAGACACGAAGAAGTCATTAGGAAGCATTGGTAATGCGAATATTTGGTCGTTCTTTGAGTACAAAGAACTTACTACCAATATGAGGCAAGCAAACGATGAAGATTATGCAAGTATTCTGAAAGATATCAGAATTGGACTACTGACAGAAGTTGGCAGAAAAGCATTACAGAGTCGGTTGCTACATAATTTATTTCCAAAGGAAGAAATAGTTGCAGAGAAAATATACAAGAACATTGCAGAAAATAATACTGTAATCTGCTTAATGCCAACACTACGTGAATGCTCGATATTCAATGAGGAACTTTTGAAATTGGAAAAGGAAGAGATTAAGAAAATGGAAGCAGTTGACAAAATTCAGCATGAAGGAATTACTATTACATTAACAGGCAAACTGCAAAATAAATTGGATTCTCTAGAGAAGAACATTTCGAAAACAGCTGGATTAGAAAAAAATCTATATCTTTGCATGAACTGTCGAGTATTTTTAAGGAGAAATTTGGATGTTGAAAAAGGTTTAGTGAACGGAGCTATGGGTAAAGTTGTGGGTTTTGTGAAATACCAGAAAAAAGATGGAATTTAATTTTTAAAAATAAAATTTGATCAGATTGCAGAGATTAAAGATATTTGTCATTGTTCAGTCCGTTTTTTGCTTGTAAAAGACTTATATGTACGTAGGAAGCAGTTTCCATTTTCTCTAGCATATGCTGTAACTATTCACAAGTCTCAAGGATTAACTGTAGATAGTGCTTTTGTAAACATTGGATCTACTGTGTTCAAAGAAGGTATGGCATATGTTGCTTTGTCACAAGTGAAAACATTATCTGGTTTATTCATGATAGACTTTGATGACTCAAAAGTTAATGCAGATGCAAATTGTGTAAAGGAGTATAATAGATTAAGAAGAACCTATGCTCCTCATTTAGGTCAGTATCCTGTGATGGAGAAACGTGTTGTTTCTTGGAAAAGGAGATTTGAGAATATCTGTAATGAGGATGTAGAGAAGAGAAAACAAAAAGAGACTCATGTGATTGCAAGCAAAAAGAAAAAGGATAATGTTGAAGAGGTTGTTGGTTGTCATTTTGAAAATAGCTCTGGTGTCAACTGCTACGCAAATGTAGTGCTAAATGTTGTATTTTATCTTGAAAGTTTGCAAGAGCAGATAATAGTAAATCATGATAAAAGATTCTGTTCTGTGCTAAGTCTCCTTTATGAGAAACTGAGTATTGATAAAAATAAAATAGAAAGTGCTAATGAAATTAGAAATCTTTTAGACGTATGTTCAGGACGTACACAGTTTACTCAAAATGTCCAGCAAGATGCACAGGAATTCTTGATGTATGTCCTTATGGTACTGGAAGATGAAGGCATAGATATTGAGAATATGTTCGGTCTCTCTTATAAATGGGAACATACTTGTGAAAACTGTTTCTACACATGCAGCTCTAATGTTGATTCAGAAAGCTTTATCTATTTTACATTGCCAGAAAGTAAATCAGTGAGTTTTAGTAAATTAGTTAAAGATGCCAATCATAGCATGGAATGCTGTGAATGTAAATCTGACATGTTTTCAACGTTATTTTTAAAGAAATATGGAGAGTATGTAATTTTAATGATGCAACGTTGTAGAGCTGATGGTTCAAAATTGGACACTTTAATAAAGAAGTTTATAGGACAGCAATTATCAATTTCAGGAAAAACTTTTGTTACAGTTGCAACAATTTTCCATGATGGACCTACGATAACTTCTGGTCATTACACAGTTTATCTTAAATGTGAAAAAGGCTGGACACTGTGTAATGATTCTCAATTGGTTTTTAAGCAACGTTTGCCTTTTGATTTAGCAAATTCCTATTTAATTTTTCTGAAACCAAAATTTTAGATAGAATTTGCAACATCTGTACAAACCATTTTTGCAATTTTATTGGATTACCATTGGAAATTTCATCAAAAAAGGTTTTAAAAATTACCATTTGGCCTAAAGGAAAGGTAACAATTTGTATTGTGGACTTCTTAGACACATATTATTTTGGTGATTATGCTTATGCAAAAACATTTTTACGACGACATGTAGTGCAAAAAGTTATTGTTCTTAGATGATATTTTTGAAAAATATGTAACATTTCTATAAAGGTATGTTTTAGTGAGAAGAGATTCTGGGCTTTTTTTAAACAATCTTTCAGATTGTTATTTTTTTTTGCCCGCTGTTAAGTGATGAATGCTATTGCTTTCACGATTTACAGTGAAATTCAATATATTCTGAAAACAGCAAAAAAAGGGCAAAAGAATTGTTTTTTAAATATGAAAATATGTGTATTGTATTGTAAAATGTATTATTAAATATTAATACTTTGTTCTTTTTTTTCAGATTGAGAATTTTTTTTCTTTTTTTTTTTTAAATGTTTTTTCTAGCAATTTAAATGAAGCATTTATTAATAAATATTTTATTTTTTGGGTCAGGTAAGTGTGAAATTTCTGTATTTATTACACATTTATTTTCATGCTCCCTTTTTTTCACTTCTCCTCTCTCTGCTTTTCTCATTTCCGTTGTACTCCCTCAAGGACCTTGTAAGGTAAAAAAAAAAAAAAAAAATTAGTTCAAAAAATTTAAAAAGAAGTTGTGAGGTAAAGTTGGCTCTTAAAAGAGCAGTTGTGTTAATACAGGGAGAGAGGAAAGAAAGAATGGGAATATTAATAAGTACTACAGATGTGCTGGTCTATCTTATTGTTTATTAGGGAAACACTGCTCTCCCCATGAACAATTAGACCATAACATCTGGTGCACCTCATTTGTACCCTCAGAAATCGATGGTTCATTTCCAGAGGAGCAGAAGAGGGTGATGCTCCCACCGCAGAGGAAGGGCTCAGCTGAGCTGCCGAAGATTTACTCGGCTGAGCTTCTGCGGGTGTGCTCGGATGACTTTCTGAAGGATTTGCTTCAGAATGTCGGGTAAAAGTCCTGGGATGTTTATCCCTAATGTGTTTCACCATAGTGTGGTTACCAAAGGAATACTTCTTCCTTGGGTTACCTCTAGATAAGACACGCTCACAAAGTGAGCAGGTGACTAATGGAGCATTTACCTTTTTCTGCCCCTCTGGAAAAGTAAAATACTCCCCAACAAAAGAATTCTTTTGTTTCCTCCTTCTCTGCCTGATGATGCTGCTGCCCTGCTCACTCTCAGAAGAGGTCTGCTGCTCTGCCATTGTATCCCAAAGACAATTCAGCTCCTTCTCCTAAGAAATCACAAGCAGTAATGAGGGGAATGGGTGTGGTGTAGGAAGATTCTGGAACTGAAAGTAGTTTAAACCAATCAAAAGTGTTGTTTCTTGATCACAAGACCAACCGTACGCGCACGGTAAGCTTACCGAGCACGTACGGTAAAAGTACGCATGCGCGTACGAAAGACACGCGCACGCGCGCATGCGCATTACAGGCACGGTCGAACACTTCCGCGTAACGTGCGCGCGCGCGTGCGCGTGTAAAGCATGCGCTTACGCGTCGCGTAGAAAGTACGGATGCATACGCAAATTGCGTAAGCATACGCAAACAGAGTAGAAATATTACGTACGCTCACCGTACATAAAGCGAACCGTGCGCTTACAGTAAGCTTACCGTACGCGCACGGTAAAAAAAAAAAAAAAAGGTTTGCTGAAGATATTAACTATGTTATACAACTATATCTAACCAATTATTTAAAAAAGGTGAATCTTTAAAAATTGAAGAATGAATTAAAACCATGAATATATACATAGGTAGAATAGTGTTTAAAGGAAAAAATAAAAAGGAAAAATGATGTGAAAAGGAAAAAAAACAATAAAAAATCATAGGTTTCACACACATTATTGTTAGGAAATAAAATTCTAAAAACCATGCAAAAAGAAGAATAAAATATAGCTTTCACACGCGTTATATTTAAAAATTAGCTTTTAAAAAACCTTGCAAATTCACTGAAAAAACCATAGGTTTCACACACGTTATAGTTAGGAATTAGCATTTAAAAAACCTTGCAAATTCAATGAAAAAACCATAGGTTTCACAAATGTTATAGTTAGCTGGACATTTCGCTCGTAAAAAACCAATGAAATTCCCCCGTTATAGTTAGTTCAGCTAACTATAACTCGCGCACCCGCAATCCACTGCTGATGACGTCACATATTACATCACTCATGACATGGTCAGTGACATCACTCATGACATCACTGATGACATCTCACATGACATCACTGATGACATCACTGATGACATCATCCTTGTGATAGAGTGGCAGACCTCCTCTCACCCTAATATAACCTTTGATACACACATTCAAAAATAGAGACTAACATTTTCAAAACAATGGACATACCAATACCAGTTACAACAACCTCTTCAGTAATTCTAAGATCCACATATACATCCTCTCATTCACCAACAGTCCTATACAGTCACTTATACATGTACTCACTCATCATATGTACTCATACACCTATACATCCTGTTACACAATGCCACTCATCCATAGAGTTACTCACACACACAGTCACTCATGCTAATAAAGAATCAAACATACATTTACTTGCATACACAGTTATACACACACCATCACACTTACTTCTACGGAAACTTACACATACTTAGTCTTTTAAATAATCACTTATAGAAACACATACTTATTCATACAGGAACTCTTTCAATATCTCACTCTCACATATACTCACTTATATACACCAATAGTCACATATACTAGTTTAAAACATATGTAGTTACTCATAAAGACACTATTGAGACAGTCATTCACTGACTAACACACCCATACACACACTCATCCACCCATACAGTCCTGCACACATGCTGTCTTCAACACATACAAACAGTGAGTCACTCATTCATGCAACTATGCACTACGTAATACCCCCCACAGAACCATGCAGACACTCAGACTGATACTCAAAAAAACAACTAATAACCGATATAGACACCCATGTAGCTACTCACCAACCCATGCAGCCACTTATACACAAAGTGAGAGACTGATACAGATATTTACATATTTAAACATTACTCACTAAGCCATGTATTCACTATGATACACTTAATCAGTCAGTTACACAATCAATTGTTCAAAAACAAATCATCCATTTAGACACTTATATACCCATTTATTCTTCCATCGACCTTGAGATATACATATATAAAACATATTTAATTTTCAGAAAAACACACATTCACTGGATGATGTCATCAGTGATGTCATCAGTGATGTCATTTGAGATGTCATCAGTGATGTCATGAGTGATGTCACTGACCATGTCATGAGTGATGTAATATGTGACGTCATCAGCAGTGGATTGCGGGTGCACGAGTTATAGTTAGCTGAACTAACTATAACGAGGGAATTTCATTGGTTTTTTACGAGCGAAATGTTCAGCTAGCTATAACATTTGCGAAACCTATGTTTTTTTCATTGAATATATATATATATATCTCCAACAAAGAAGGTTGCCCTCAGTGAAGGCGCCGCTAGCGCGGAGTAACACCTTTAATTGAAGACTGCAGAGTCAAAGTCTGTTGCTTACAATCTTTAATTCAGAGCCCAACGTGTTTCAAACATGAATGTCCTTGATCACGGGCTAAAATGCAAAGCAGCAACCAGCATTAGGATGGAACACCTGATATACTCCAAGTCCCGCCCCTGTGGGCGTATGCCTAGCGTGCTTGATGGTACTTGTAGTTCCATCCATATTATTCCCCAGTGGGTGTTGGTGTGCCCCAAAATAGTTCAAAGTTTTACCCAGGTGGGTTGATTGTGAGCACACAGAAACTGCCACTCTGTTAATTCTTTTGTCATTCAACACGGACCTCTGCGCTCCTTTTAGCGGATTGGCTTCAATACGTAGGATCTGCAAAGCAGCAGGGCGCCTTCGCGGCTGGACCAGCCGCTAAAATCCAACAAAGAAGGTTGCCCTCAGTGAAGGCGCCTATATATATATATTCACTGAAAAAACCATAGGTTTTAGGGAAAGTTATAGTTAGTTGGACATTTCGCTCGTACAAAACCCGTGAAATTCCCCTGTTATAGTTAGTTCAGCTAACTATAGCTCGTGCCCCCTCAATGCACTGCTGATGACATCACATATTACATCACTCATGACATGGTCAGTGACATCACTGATGACATCTCAAATGAAATCACTCATGACATCACTGATGACATCATCCAGTGACTGTGTGTTTCTGTAAAGTTTAAATATGTATTGAAGAATGAGTGGGTGTATAAGTGTCTGAATGGATGATTTAGTAGGTACGTGACTGACTCTATAAGCGAGTGATTAAACGTATCTTATTGAATGCATGGGTTAGTGACTAAACTGTGTGAATGTCTGTATCCGTCTGTTGGTGTGTAAGCGGTTGCATGGGTTTGCGAATAGCTACATGTGTCTATATCGGTTATTGATTGGTTGTCTGAGTATCTGTATGGGTGCCTGAGTGTTTGTGTGGGTGGGGTGTGTGTGACTGTGCATAGATGTGTCAGTGGGTGATTCCCTGTGTGCATGGTTTCAAGACTACATCTGTGATGGACTGTATGGGTGTGTGAGTGTGTGTATGGGTGTGTTAGTGAGTGAATGTATATCTCAGTGGTACATGTGTGAGTAACTACATATGTGAAAAGCAGTATATATGTGTTTTGGATTACATAAATGGCTATAAGTGAGAGTGTGTGATTGTGAGAGTGGCTGTATGGATGAGTGTGTGCTTGTATAATTGATTGTATAAGAACATAAGAATGTGCTAGTATTTGTGTGAGTAATTGAACTGGTGTGCGTATAACTGTATAGGTGAGTGTGATTAATTGTTTGCATGACTGACTAGGTGTGTGAGTACCTCTATGGATGAGTGGTGGTGTGTGAGTGTCTATATAGGTATATGAGTGCATATGATAGTCCTGTACTGAGTGACCATAAGTATGAGAGACTGTACAGGTGAGTGAGTGGATGTGTGTGTAGACCTAAGAATCAGTGAGTGTGTATGTAGTTATTGGTGTTGGAGTGTCTATGGTTTTGAGAATGGCAGTCTATAATTTAGAGTGGGTGTATCTAAATATATATTAGGGTGTGTGAAGATGCATGAAATTATCACATGGATGATGTCATCAGTGATGTTATCAGTGATGTCATTTGAGATGTCATCAGTGATGTCATCAGTGATGTCACTGACCATGTCATGAGTGATGTAATATGTGACGTCATCAGCAGTGCATTGCGGGGGCGCGAGTTATAGTTAGCTGAACTAGTTATAACTGGGGAATGTCACGGGTTTTGCACGAGTGAAATGTCCAACTAACTATAACTTTCCCTAAAACCTATGTTTTTTTCAGTGAATTTCCCCTGGGGCCTGGCCTCTCGTTGGGGACTGTGGGGGGAACCCCAATTCCCCCAGGGCCCCTGCCGGCTCCCTGCGTCCTGCGGGAGCCGGCATTGCTTTTCCACATGGGGAGCTACTGACATGTAGCTTCCCGTGTGGAAAAGCAATGTGGCAGGTTTCCTGCTCTCTCTTCCAAAATCCAAAACACAGTTTGCTACGAGGCTCCCGCCCTGCCATACCAAACAGCAGTGTCCCGGGGGTGGGCAACCCAGGACACTGCAGGGGGGTGGCGGTCCCCAGGGCCATCACTAACTCGAGGAGGGGGCCCCCCTCCCAACATTGACAAAGACCCGGGGGTTGGTGGTCCCCAGGGCTCGGGGGTCTGCTACAGACCCCCACATTTAAATATCAGTGCCCCGGGGAGGTGGAGGTCACCGGGGTGTGTGGGGGCGAGCCCCCCCACACTGGTGTTTTATTAAAAAGAAAAAGCCCTGGGGGTGGCGGTTCCCGGGGCAGCAGGGGGCCTGTGTGCCCCCTGCTAAGTAATTAATAAAAGCCCCAGGGGATGGCGGTCCCCAGGGATTGGGGGGCCTTCAAGGCCCCCCACTGATAAAAAAACAAGCCCCGGGGGGTGGCGGTCCCCGGGGTTGCAGGGGGCACGTGGCCCCCCGCAATTATTTTTGAAAAGCCCCGGGGGGTGGCGGTCCCCGGGGCAGTGTGGGGGGGATTGGGCCCCCCGCATATTTTTTAACTTCCCCCGGGACCTGGCCCACCCGGGGGTTTTAATTAAACAAAGTGCGGGAGCCCGCGCTTTGTTTGTTTTACATTTTTTAGAAAAAAATACTTTTTGGGGCCCTGGGGTCCTTGAGGGACCCCCTGAGCAGGCCTAGGGGGTCAGGGTGTTTCTACCCTGCCCCCTTTTCTTGTTTTGCACGTTTCTTTTTCTCTTTTCTTGTGCTTCGGTTCTACCGAGGCACAAGATGGCTGCCAACACTTCCTAGTTGGAAGTGTTGACAGCCAGTTAGAATGCAGCTCGTGATCAGCAGGGTGCGCTCTTTCTGTACCAAGAGCTACCTTTTTGCCAAATTTGGTGTAATTCCGTTCAGCTGTTCGGGCTGTAGTCGTGTCTAAAGTTTCCTATGGGAAATAACATGGAGAAAACATGTTTTGGGACCCCCCTTTTTTCTTGGCCCCCGCTTGCCGAATCACCCCGAAACTTTCAAGATAGGAGCTGACCGGAGCGCCCCATGAGTTTTGAACATTTTGCAAAGATTCGTCAACCGGCGCCAAAGTTATTTGGAAAACAAAAAACGCTTTTCTTATGGAAAATAGGTCCTAACTATAACTATCTACTGCCAACTGCCAGAAGATAATTCACCTATGTTGTTGAGATTGCAATCAGAATGGTAATTGAAAACCCACACACACACACAAATATATGCTTTTTCCACTATGTTAGAGGGATTGATGTTAAAGTGGTAACTCAAATTCTCTCCTCCAGTATACACACTTTACTGAATATTTGCCAAACTGTAGTTAGAATAGTAAATATGCTCTCCCTCAATATATGCACTTTATCCACTATTGTTGCATTTGAAGTTAAAATAGTAAATATAACCTCCCCAACTATATAAGCTGTTCCAGTGTTTTGCCACCCGGGAGAGGCAGTGTAGTTTAGCTAACCCCTCTCTCTGCTGATCAATATGTCAAAACTACACCTAAAAGTATCAATATTTCCTCGTGCTTGTCCTGGAGATGTGAATGCCACAGGACCTGAATAGGGCAAAAAGACAATTGTAGCTGTGGGTGCAGCCAGAGGCCAGGATGGGCTGGCCCCTACTCCAATCTTTTTCATAAATATAAACATTTCCGGGGTCTAGTAGGCTTTCTGTTCCCCCCAGGAGTGGTGTTGCGGGTAGGTAAAGCCCCAATGCCTGGTGTGTGCTGGCTCCTAGCCTATTTTTTCATAACTATTAAAATCCCTTGTGTATAGCTTACGTGCTGCCTCCAGAGAGGGCAGATTGTGGGTAAAGCCTCATAATCTGCCCCCTAGGGCAGTGAAAAAGTGTTGGGGCCATCGGTTGTAGATGTATGGCCTGCTGCTCGATTGGGTCTGCCCCCCACCCCATTTTTTTCTTTAATATAGAAATCTCAGGTGTCTACTGGGCTTTCTGGACACCCCCAGAAGAGCAGACTGAGGAATAATCTCCAATCTACCACTCAAGGGGCAGAAAGGCTTTTGGGGTCTTTAGGAGTGAGGGTACTGCCCAATGGCAGGACAGGCCACTGTTACCACATTCTATTTTCACCAAAACTTAAGTTTTACTGAGACAAAATCCTAACTTTACGACTTTCGGTATTCACAAAGGGCATTTAGGAGTAGTAAAATTAGGATTCCTAATTTTAAACTACTCCTAAATGCCCTTTATGAATACCAAAAGTCATAAAGTTAGGATTCTGTCTCAGATTACTTTTGTGAATCAGGCACATCATTTTTGTCTTTGCCAAATTAATTTTTAAGTCATTGACATCATTAAATTCTTGCACTTTTTTTAACTGAAACTGCAAATCTACTTCAGATGAAAAAAAAGACAATGTCATCAGCAAATGCAAGGTACAAAATGTTTTTTCCACCAATCTTAGGAGGCAGCCTCATTGTGCCACTGAGATATAAGGACAGGCTGTAATTATAAAGTGAAAAAATTGAGGGGGACAGCGTGCAGTGTTGCTTAAGTCCACATGAGGTACTAATCTGTGGTGAACGGGTTCCCTCTGTAAACTTTACATGTAACCAAGTGTTGTCATGTAATGCCACCATGAAGAGGAGCAATGTTTCATTAATTCCCCATTTCTTAAGTTTTTGTAAAAGTTTAGACTGAAATACTTTATCAAAAGCTGACGAGTAGTCAATATAACAAACAAACTATGGCATCCTTTTCTACTAAAGTATGATTGAGACTGTAAGAGGTATAGGAGACTTAATGCAACAATATTGTCTAAAGTAGAGCAACCTAGCCTATATACAGTTTGATCAAATGGTAATAAATTACAATTGATGGAACAGACAAATATATATTTTAGCAAACTTTGAGCAAATAACTTCCCTTCGGCATCTAATAATGCAATACTGTAATAGTTTTTTGAATCGTCTGTATTCCCTTATTTGTGTAATGGATGAATGATTGATTCACGCTAAAATGATGGAGTTAGCTAGTTTGGAGAATTTTGATGAATAAAGACCATAACAGGTGGCTCCACCGCTCAGGGTCAGACTTCAAGATATTAAATAGAATCCCGCTGGTCCCAGCCGCTCTTGAAGTTCTAGACTTTTTGATCAATGAGCAAATCACATCCCTTGTGACCTACTGACCCTCTTGGGCGTAGCTTAGTGGAAAATACTTCAATTGAAACACACTAGCATGGATTTAAAGCGACAAGAGCAATCCGAAATTGCTTTATCATTGACAATGTCCAAGAAATCTAGGCGGCAAGAAATTATGTATTGATGGTATTGGAAAGCTTGAGGCAAGGGATAAAGAATAATCAACAAGGAAAGATAGGTACGTTGTAACAGATTTGAAAGTGCAATTAAATCAAATTATAACTAACAAGTCTGAGCTAACCCTACTGAAACTAGGTCAGCCATTTTACAAGAAATGGAACACGGTTGCTATGCTCTTTGCCAACAGACACCTCACCCAGTGAGCGAAGGCACATTTAGGTATGTTAAAAGCACAATGGAAAATTAACCTTGTGTCAGGGTGAAAAAGAGAGTTTTTTTAAACTTTTACTTGAAACTGAATAAAACACCTTGGCCAGAAGATATGATGGAGCAGGGTTTTTACTTTAAAACCGAATACCTGTTTCATTTTCGCATGTTATAACTAAAAGTACTACTGATTAATTATTAATTACTAAAAGTTTGTCAAATGTTGTCTAACCAACCTTATTAACAAAAGAATTACATGTGGGAATGCTATTGCATGGCTAAGATAATAAGTGAACTAAGTTGGTGAGCAAACTGACAGAAATCGATGTTGCTTATGTGAAGTTATTGTGTTTGCGCTTATAATTAATATGCATTAATGGCTTTTGATGTCGCAAATGGCTAGATAAATACACACACATAAGAGTATTAGCAGGGAAATAACACTGTATAATCATTTCCGTGCAGTAATTCTGTTTTATGTTTATTTTCACTTAAGTTGTCTAATGTGGCCTACCACAAGATGGCTACCACCCGCAGCCTGCATTCGAGTAGATGGAAATTTTACAAAAAGGCTTCGCGCTGCCTGTGACCTTGCACCTCCGATGAACTGAAAAGCCATGAGCATGATGACAAGTCCAGAAAATCTGCCAAGAGCCCCTGGAAGATGGAGATGTTGCAATTTTGAAATATTGACTTCATGAACTTGTAATGATCCCACCATTTGATACAAATTTATCCAGTAGAGACATCCGTAGATGTATCGAATTAGTCATGGACATTCAATTTTGCTATCATTATTTGGGACAATCTATGTGTGAGAAAATCTCGCACAATATCGAAAATGTACCAAGATGACATTATTTCCACCATTCATCAGTTCTGAACAAAGAATTGTAACTTTATAGAATGTAAATTTTAGTATAAATAATAGTAGGCTAGAGAGGTCTAGCGCCACTTCTTCCCGAGCTGATGATCCGAGGTCCCTATGCTGACGGAGAGGACGATGACTCTACATGACGGCAGGAAACTCTAATTCTTCTACAGAGCACCGGTTCTGACTTAGGATCTGACATTTAGACAGAATAGGTAAATATGAGAGAAATAAATTTGCATTTAATTGGCTTTTCTTACAATTTTAGATAAACAAATAATTCTGTTTGAATTTCTGTGTTGGGTGATTATTTCTGGTCATGTTTATTGAAATTATTGTGTATTCTTTTAAATGTTTTCGCTAGATTTTTAAGCAACTAAGCAGATGCCATTGACCTCAAAGTACAGGCAGATTGGATAGGTATTAAAAGGTGTGTTTCCCCTTATACATGGCACGGATAAGAGTGGTAGGATGAATGTTGGTGTAATGGGCCCCACCAGCGTGTGATGTGTGTATGCGTGTGTGACTGTGAGACTGCTCCGTCCGTGGAAGTAGAGGGCATTCGGCAGCTCCGATCTGCACCAGTTTCTTGGTAGCAGAATGATGGTTTGCTATTGTCTTGGTCTGGCGAAATTGCGTGTATATAGGCTTGTTGATTATTGATTGATATTTGTACTAACACTATATGTTGGAGTCGTGTTGAGTTTTATGTATTGTGATCGACTTCTGGGACGTAGGGAGTCGGTGACAGTTCCGTAGTAGAGCAGAGGGAGTGTTGCTCTCGGAAAAAGGCGGGATTGTTGGCCCTGTATGCAGACAGGGGAAACGTGTGACAATTGAAGTTGCGCGTCGCATTGTCTGGGTTCGATGAGGTAGCATCGCCGTGTGTTGCCATTAGAAACGTATTTTCTGTGTGAGAAAAGTGTGTATGATAGCGAAGGTTATCTGTGAAACTCTGGTCTTAGGTCTCAGGGATCCGTGTGGCATTCCGTTAACGCTTACCACTGGAGAGGTAATAGGTATTCTCGGAGCTTGTTAGAAGGACAGGGCAGAGGTAAGCGCTGCTTTGTTAACGTGTGATATAATTCTGTAGTAGGACAGACTGTTCGCTGTTCTCGGGAAAGACAGAATTCTGTGTGAATGTTCTACATTTTCTGGTGTGAAAGTGCGTGAATGAGAAGGCATTCTGGTTAATTGTGAAACTCTTAGGAGCATTCCGGAGAAAAACAGTTAATAGATGCTTGTTAGAAGGGTAAAGTAGAGGGATGTGCTACTTTATCAACGGAAGTAACGATTCTGTAGTAGGGCAGAGGTAAGCGCTGCTCTCGGGAAAGGCAGAATTCTCGTGGGAAAGGTCTTTTGCTGTTCTGTGGCTAGCGAAGCAGACAATGGAGATGTTTGTATGTTGTAACTAACAGACTCGTAGAAGTTGAAACAAAGTCTACCAAGTAGTCTTGTAAAGGAGGGGTAGACGAGAGACAGGAGACAGGAGCAGAAGCGACTGCAGCGACTGCTGACGTCAGGGAGACCGCGCTGTGATTGGACAGTGGGTTAGAACAGTGGAAGCACGGTGATTGGTGTGCTAGTGTATGCCGCGCTAGGATTGGGAGACATACAGGGTGACGTAGACGCTCCAGGATTGGTGCGTTAGTGTGAGTCGCGCTGGGATTTGCGGACTGAGTCAGTGACGTAGACGCTCCAGGATTGGTGCGTTAGTGTGAGTCGCGCTGCAATTGGACAAGAGATCGTACAGTTGTAGAAAGAGCAAACAGCTTAGGGAAAATAAGGAAAATGTACTACCAGGCTGAGGAAAAGAAGAAGAAATCCTTGCTTAGTAAAGTAAAGAACTGGTTCGACAAGGATAAAGATATAGTGACTAGGGAAGGACAGTTATTGCGCCTGATAAGAACCCCGGCATCCTTCATGGTTGCGAAGTATGGGTATCATACCTGTATTTGGTTAGATAACTGGGTGAAGTATACAAAGGATGATGGAGTGTTAGCGTTCCCGGAACATGGTTCATTTAATCTGGCCATACTGAGGAACTTATGGGAGCAGATGATGAATCTAGAGACTCGGCCTAGGCCAACGCAGTTTGAGGCACTGACTGAATGGGAAGATGAAATGCATGAACGAGAAAAACAGAGGGGTGGGGGTAGCTACAGATACATGTTTGGGCGAAAATATGATCGCGAAACCCATCATGACAGGATGAGAAGGTGGCGTGATGCCAGTATGACCGAGGGATTATATCCTGTGAGAACGGCAGAGGAATCAGGAGGGAGAAAATGTACAGAGAAAGAACATAATGTAGAACCCAGGAGATATGGGGCAAATGAGTCTGATGATGATGTCTTAGAGGACATGCTCTATAAAAGACCACCCCCGTATAGACGAGAACCAGAGGTAGGAACAGCAGTGACTCTGATGAGAGACACACTGCGGATTATTAAGACAGAGGGTACCACCCCTGGGTTGAAAAGCAGTTGTTCTCTGGTGGAAAGAGAAAGAGAGAGTGTTAGAGAGAGAGAGAAAGATAGAGAGAGAGAAAGAGAGAGAGAAAGAGAGAGAGAAAGAGAGAGAGAGAGAGAGAAAGAGAGAGATAGAGAGAGAAAGAGAGATAGAAAGAGAGAATGAACTAGAGGATGAAAAGACCAGAGAACTAGCAAGAACTACCTTTGAACTGAAAGAGAAAATTAGAGAACTGACTAAAAATCTTGAGGCCGTTACAGTGCCTGTGACAATAGGCCCGGTTATGCCGATTTTTGACAAGCAGAGGATGGGCGAAAGTGGTCTGATGGTACCATATGTGGGCAATAGATTGATTGTTCCTCCGGAGCAGGCAGAAATGAGAGCAGGAGAAACACAGTGGAGAACAGGAGAAAATCAGTGGAGACATACCATATGTGGAGGAGAATTGAGTGTGCAGACTAGCTCAAGTTTGAATTCTGGATGTGCGGAAAGGAACAGAGGATCAATTTTAGAACCGCAAAGGTTGACAGAGCCAGGGGGTGCAGAAAAATCTGTGATAACTGCTGAAGATTTGAATGATTGGCTGAAAACATTACAAAGAAAAGAAAAGGAGTCACAGGGAATTAATGTAGCTAGGCTACGTATGGAGATGGAAGAGATGATAGTAGGAACAATCCCTACAGAAACACTAAAGAATTATCAGGAAGGGGAGATCCTCTTCCTTTGCAAGAGTATCACATGGAGAGCAAAGAACATACATGACAGGTTGAAAGGAATAGCCAGTGAATTGGGAATTGACATGGATAAGGTAAAAGCTTTACAAAAGCCTTACCGAGTGGATTTTTCAGATAAGGACATTGAGAATCTGAACAATGCAGGCCGAACAGGACAGATTAAGGATATGATTGCCTTGCTGAAGAAATGGGGAGATGTAGAAAGATGGAAAGACAGATGGTACCGAAAGCGAGAGGATGGGGCAGATAGAACTTACTCGGCATTCCCCCTGAAAGAAAAAGAGAAGGCAGTGACAGCTTACCCCATGAGAGAGATTCCAGGAGGTGGGTACGTACATGTCCCATGGACCAGACAGGATAATTTATCATTTACAAATGATTTCCCTCGACTAAGGGAAGAAGCCCGTTGAGTGGTACAGACAGGTCGACAGATTTGTAAAGCTGTCAAAAGTACTGTGGATTGACCTGAATAGTCTGTTTGATATAATTGTACCAGCAGACCTGTGGGCAGAATGTAAAATAGTCATAGACTGGCCAACTAAGGAATACCCGAGAGATTCAAAAACAGGAGCTCCAGACCCGGAGGTAATGAAGAAGTATGAGCAGGTTATGGCCTTCTTGAAAAATAAAGTACCCCCCAAGGAAACAGACTGGGTTAAAATAGATCGAACACACCAAGAATTGAAATAATCAGTCCATGCTTACTATGAAAGACTGATACTAGCTTTTAAGCAGTTCAGTGGAGATGAACACCTGGGTGACAAGGACCTGAGTCATTTTGTGTATAGATTTGTGTATGGTTTGCGCCCTGAAATCAGTGAAATGAGACGGCAGCACACCGTAGACTGGCAGAGTAAGAAGATTGATGAGATTCTGAGACATGTAAAATACTTCAGTGATGAGATTGAGGCAAAGCAGAGGAAGCTAAAAGAAAAGGCAATGTGGGCACAGGTGAAAGTTGCAGAAAGACAGGAAGCTCAGTTGGTTGAACAGGCAAATAACCCAGGAAATAAACCCAGGTTTTGTCCAGGAAAAGGAAAGGGGAACATTGAGGAAGCCAAGAAAAAGTTTCCATGCCACAACTGCGGAAAATTAGGGCACTGGAAATCCGAGTGTAAGAATCCACCGTCTACTAATGATGATAATCCATCATTGAATTCACAGGTGCAGAGTGAGGGGTGTGGTCAGCATCGGCAACAGCAGAAGGCTGATAAGAAGCAGAATCAGGTGCCAAAACCACCCTTGCCACAGAGAAGAGGATCTCAGAAGTACAGCCAAGAGTCGGGATTCTACGATGAAGAGCAGGTAATGAAACCAAAACGCGCAAACGCAGTTTCACAGTACTGGCTGAAGAATGAGGGAAGTGATTCCGAGGGAGACTTCTGACGTTGCCGAAGAGAGGAAGAAGAGTGCGTACTTGGCGCAACTCTAGAAATAGACCAGGCAGGGCCTTTTGTAGATGGAAAAATTAATGGCGAAAGTGTCACTTTTCTAGTTGACACAGGGGCCACGAGATCAACTGTCAGGTCAGCTGATATAAAGAATCTTCCTCTCTCGGATGAAGCTATCCAAGTAGTTGGTGTGTCACACACACAGATTAAAACTCTACTTACTGAACCAGTAAGGGTTAGAATAGGGAAATTTTCAGACATGCACCGATTCGTGGTGTGTGACACAAGTCCTGTGAACTTGCTAGGCAGGGATCTGCTGTGCAAGATGAATTGCACTATTTTCTGTACTCCAGATGGAATAACCTTTGAGACACCTGATGAGGATGTTCTATACAGAATGACCATGGATAACAGAGAATGTGAGGCTTTGGGAACATATGCAATATTTAATCCAGATGCATTACCCCCAGAGTTGAAACAGACAGTGAAAGCAGCAGTTTGGGATTTTACTGGAGAAGATGTGGGTCTGATGAGAAATGTAGATCCAGTAAAGATTACTGTAAAAGAGGGAGTGGTTTACCCAAACATACCGCAATACAGATTGACACCTGAACTAATTGAAGGAATAACACCCATAATCGAAAAAATGATTCAGCAGGGGGTGTTAAGAGAAATATTGCGCAGCCCATGTAATTCGCCAATAATGGGACTGAAGAAACCTAATGGAAAGTTCAGAATAGTACAGGATTTGAGAAAAATTAACAAGATTGTTGTGCCATGTTGTCCTATTGTACCAAATCCATCAGTGATTTTGTATCAGATTCCCCATGATGCAGAATGGTATACGGTAATTGATTTGTGTCATGCTTTCTTTTCAATCCCATTGCATCATGACAGCCAGCCAATATTTTCTTTCAGATTTGGAGAATGGATTTTGGCATGGTGCCGAATTCCACAGGGGTATACAGAGAGCCCTTCAATATTTAATCAATTGCTAAAGAAATCTCTGGAAAGTCTGACAATGCCTGAAAATTCGGTCTTGGTCCAATATATTGATGACCTACTTGTGGCATCAAAAACACGTGAAGCTTGTGCAGTAGACACCATTGCATTACTGAATCACTTGGCAGATGGAGGGTTAAAAGTATCTCCAGCCAAATTGCAGTTCTGTAAGAAAGAAGTCCAGTATCTGGGACATAATATTGAGAAAGGCCTGAGAAAAGTGACCATTGACAGGATCAAAATCATTAGAGGAAGGAGAGCCCCAATGACACAAAGAGAAGTGAGAATGTTCCTGGGAATGGTGGGTTACTGTCGTCAGTGGATAAGTAACTTTCCCCTGATTGCCAAACCATTGATTAAATTGACCAAAAGTGAGGTGAAAGACCCATTGGAATTAAACCCAGAAGAAATGGCTGCATTCAGAGAGTTAAAAGACAGGCTATGTGAAGCTCCTGCTCTAGGAATGCCTGACTATGAAAAGGAATTTGAGCTGTATTGTAGTGAGAGAAATGGATGTGCACTTTCAGTGTTAATCCAGAAACATGGACGTCTGAGGAGGCCAATTGCCTATTTCTCAGCAACTCTTGACCCAGTAGCTGTGGGTTTACCAGGTTGCATGAAAGCAGTAGCTGCTACCTGCAAAAGTCTGGAACAAAGTGAGGGAATCATAATGGGATACCCTGTACGGGTATTCGTACCTCATGATGTGGTAATCCTTTTAACAAGGAGCCGGACACAGTTCATGTCTCATAGTCGGCTGACTAAATATGAGAAAGTCATTCTTGGTGCAACCAATGTAAGCCTGGAGAGATGCGTGAATGTGAATCCAGCGACACTGTTGCCTGATGCGGAATGTGTGGGAGTGAGAAATGACGTTGATCATGACTGCCTGGATGTACTTGATTACTGTACAAAGCCAAGGCCAGACATAAGAGATCTGCCACTGCCTGAAAGTGATCATGTGTTGTTTGTGGATTGATCTTGTCTGAGAACAGATAAAGGAGTGTTGAGTGCTGCATATGCTGTGTGCAAAGTCTCGGAAGTTGTGGAAGCATCACCCTTGAAAGGAGTTAAATCCGCCCAGGTGGCAGAATTGGTGGCACTGACAAAAGCATGCAAGATTGGGAGAAGTGTGAGAGTGACTGTGATGACTGACAGCCAGTATGGCTTCGGAGTTGTCCATGATTTTGGCCAGCTATGGCTACAAAGAGGTTTCCTGACCTCAAGTGGAACTCCCATAAAGAATGCTGAAGTGGTTGGAAAACTGCTAGAGGCAATACAGCTGCCTAAAGAACTAGCAGTTGTAAAATGTGCTGCTCATGGTCATGGTGATGATTTTGTAACTGTGGGAAACAAGTTCGCCAATGACAGCACAATACTGTGCAAGCAACAATCATTCAATTAACAGGAGTAAAGAGCGAGAAATGTCTTCTTGTTCCTTAATGTTTACTAATGAGGTGGGAACATGGGAGGAAGTAAAACAGCTGCAGGATGAGGCAGGAGATGAAGAAATGCGAGATTGGGTGAAAGCAGGTTGTGCACCTAGAGAGAAAGATCATGTGTGGGTCTATAGGGATGGAAGACCAGTCATGCCAAATAGCATGCTATCAACAATGGCAAGGAGGTATCATGGCCAAGGACACCTGGGGAGGGATGCTATGATAAGAGCCTTTAAGCAAACCTGGTACAGTCCAAAGTTCAGGCTGATAGCAGAAAGTCTCTGCCAGAGATGTCTGATATGTCAGCAATTCAATCCTGGAAAGAAAACAGTGGTGAGCCTAGGAACAATAGGCAGGGAGGGAGGACCCTTCACAAGAATGCAGATAGACTTCATTGAAATGCCCCCAGTCAACAGATTGAGGTATGTCCTGGTGGTGGTCTGTTTGTTCTCCAGGTGGGTGGAGGCGTATCCAACAAGAAGAAATGATGGGATAACAGTGGCCAAATTACTGTTAAGAGAGTTCATCCCAAGGTACGGGTTCCCAGTAACCATTGAATCAGACAGAGGAGGACATTTTTATAATGAAATCATGAGTCTAATTTGTGAAGCATTGAGTGTACAGCAGAAGTTACATTGTGCTTACCGACCAGAGGCTTCTGGTGTGGTTGAACAAATGAATGGTACCATCAAAAACAGAATTGGCAAAATGTGCTTAGCCACAGGAATGAAATGGCCCGATGTCTTGCCTCTAGTCCTGATGACCATTAGGTCTACTCCAGATTGAACGACAGGTTTGAGTCCACATGAAATTATCATGGGACGTGCAATGAGACATGCATATGTACCAGTCAACAAGTTGATGACAATAACTGATGACATGATTTTGGATTACTGTAAAGGACTGGCTGACGCAGTTCATTCTGTGTTTCACCAGGTTGGAGAAGACGCCACCACACTTGAAAAGAAACCAGCCCATGATCTGAGCCCAGGGGACTGGGTAAGGATAAAAGTCCACAGAAGAAGGAATTGCCTGGTTCCAAGGTGGGGAAGGCCAAGACAAGTCATCTTGACCACAACGACTGCTGTGAAGTGTGCTGGAGTGAAAAATTGGATACATGCAAGTCACACACTGAGAGTTCCAAATCCAAGAGATGGTACTGGAAAGGAATACTTTGAAGAATCAGATTCCAGTGATGATGCAGACAGTGAGACAGTAAGAAGGAAAAAGAATCCTGAAAGTGGGGAAAGTGAGTCCAGGGAAATTTTCATCCCACCAGAAGAGGTTCTGAAGAGAACAGTGCAAACGGCAGAAGCAAGTTCAGACTCAGAAGAATTACCTGAGGTTCCAATTGACAGTGACCAACACAAAAAGAAAGAAAGAAAAGAAAATAACATTCCAACAGAAGAGACACCTGAATCACAAGTGGAAATTGGACAAGTTCCACCTGAGATAAATATTGAAGAAAAAGGGACAGACAAAGACAGTGAGGGACAGATTGCGGAAAAACCCCGAGGAGGTGTAGGGAACATCAACAACAAGCTAGGTGAAGGGACAAGTAGACAGCAAGAAGATTGCGTGGCGGAGACCCGAGGAGGGACAGAAGTAGGGAAATCTCAATTGGTGGAAAAAGAGACTGTTGGAGAAAAGGAAGTTGTTGGGGAAAAGAAAACTGTTAATGAACAAGAGGCAACTGAGACAGAGTCTGAGGAAAGTGACAATGAGATACATGGGGGACGAGTTCTGAGAAAGAGAACTTGGCTTGGAGAAAGAAACAATAAAGAAGGAAAACAAAAGAGAAATGCTAAAGGAGATCTTTGGCCAAAAAAGATAAGGAGACTAAGGTACAGACTGACACAAGTTAACTCTTCGAAAGCTGAACAAGTGAACGAAGTGTCAAGTCAAAATCCAACCAAAGAAGAAGAAACAAAGATACCTGAGAGAACTAAAAGAATAAGGAAACCAAACCAGAGGTACAAGTCACCGGAATGGACGTATGTGGCACTGCCTGAACAAGGAGAAGAGGCCGACAGCCAAGGAAGTCCAGAGGAGGCTTTACTGAAGGAGGTTGCTGAAGAAGAAGCTGTGGGAATCCTGAGAGTTATCTTGTCCGACATTGGAGAAGAGACGGATGTTCAGGACCTGATACAGTTTGATGATGATGAAGAGACAGTGAAAAGTGATGAAAATCCAAATTGAGTAAATCCAAGGAAAATCACTTGGAGAAGAGAAGAAAAAGAAATACTAAAAAATGAGTAGATTGTAATAATCTGTTGGGTACTTGCGGCCCTTAAAAGTTCAGTAGAGGAGTAGAAGAGGCTAAGTCAAAAGACACGGTCAAATTAACAAAATGTCTAACACTGAGAATAAAAGTAGATGTACCTTTCTGAAAAGATGGTGCAAAATGTGCTGCTGCTGTACAGGTTTATTAATATTGCTTTGGAGCGTGCTTGCTCTATTGATTTAATTTAGAGTCACTATAGACACTTTAGAAGGTCATACTGAGAACAAAACTAATATAGGGAAAAGTTCACAAAAAATAGTACCGACTAGAACTAGCAATATACATATACATAAGGATAGGTCAATTAATGATTTTTCTAGCAATGTTTTTTCTAAATTGTTGTATGAGTACGTAAAGACAATGGAAGTAAGGGATTGCTACGTCTGCATGCAATTACCTGCCTCTGTTTCGGAAGGAGTGACTTATCATCATCTTCCGGCTACGTATGGAATTTCCTGTAGTGTGCTGATTAGTATATTTTATCAGTTAGGGAAATTAGATTATAATATGTCTAATGTAGATAATATTCTTGGGCAACTGCCTATGAATAAAGCACTGAATCCTGCAAAGGAAGCTAACACTTTAGGTGAGATTTTTTTAGAAACTAAAGAATTAACATTAGAATATGTTTTTAGAAATAATTTAACTTGCAGTTTGAAAGGAGAAGAGAAGAATTTTCTAGACATGGTTGAGAGAAGAAGATTGAACATGCACAAGAAAGCAGAAGGGCATAAAATGAGTGACACAATGTGGGATATTGAGAAAGAAAAGGAGTTGAAAAATGGAGCCAGTCCAACTATGGCTATAGATGCCCCACAGAAAGGAAAACTGTGCATTACCAGGAAGAGATCCCAGTATGATTATTATTACATAGGGACTAGTGAGTGCCATGATACATACTTTATTGCAACCGGATGGGGATTTAGAGGAGGAGAAAATCCAGTTTTCCCGGGAGTGTATTATATTTGTGGGAACAAGGCTTATTACCGTTTGCCTGACCATTGGTTTGGTACATGTTATGTTGGCCTGGTCTTTCCAAAGATTTTTCACATGGATAGAGTAGATGATGCTGAACATTCTAACACATTAACACGCTATAGAAGAGAAACATGGACAGAAATTGTAGGAGATATTTTTGGAGCTTTAATTCCAGCAGTGGGAATTTCTTTGAATGCATTTGGCATTCGGAAGCTGTCAACAGTGGTGGATCGCTTGTCAACAAGCACCGCTGGAGGCTTTCTTTTGGTTAATACAGAAATGGTTGCTTTGCGTGCTATGGCGATGCAAAATCGACTTGCCCTTGACATACTTTTGGCAAAAGAGGGTGGAGTCTGTGGAATGCTGAAAGTTCAACATTGTTGCACTTACATTCCTGACGAAAGTAAAGATCTAAAGGTTTATATCAAAAATATTACTGATTTGCATGAAGAATTAGTACCACTGGAAGCTGAAAGTATCTGGGCTAGAATGGCTAATAAGATGATTGCTATTAAGAACTTTATAGCTAAAATAGGTAGTACCATTTTTGGTAAGATATTATTTCCATTAACCTGTGTAATTGTTGCATTATTGATCCTTCAATTAGGATGTATGTGTTGTAGATATAGAAGAAATAAAAAGAAAATCACAAAAGAAAATGTTAAAAGGAGACAAAAGAAACCAGAAAGAGATCCACAAGAAATAGAATTAGAAGAGCTAAGAGAAAGTATGTATATAGAAACTAAAAAGGAAGATGAGATGGAAACAAGGGTTTAAAACATGAACAAGAAGATATTTTGAATTCTTCCAACAGGCGAAACTAAATTGATTTTTGGGGTTTTGATTTTTGTGGTGATTAGATATCACGAAAGGGGGGATTGATGGAGCAGGGTTTTTACTTTAAAACCGAATACCTGTTTCATTTTCGCATGTTATAACTAAAAGTACTACTGATTAATTATTAATTACTAAAAGTTTGTCAAATGTTGTCTAACCAACCTTATTAACAAAAGAATTACACGTGGGAATGCTATTGCATGGCTAAGATAATAAGTGAACTAAGTTGGTGAGCAAACTGACAGAAATCGAAGTTGCTTATGTGAAGTTATTGTGTTTGCGCTTATAATTAATATGCATTAATGGCTTTTGATGTCGCAAATGGCTAGATAAATACACACACATAAGGGTATTAGCAGGGAAATAACACTGTATAATCATTTCCGTGCAGTAATTCTGTTTTATGTTTATTTTCACTTAAGTTGTCTAATGTGGCCTACCACAAGAAGGCTACCACCCGCAGCCTGCATTCGAGTAGATGGAAATTTTACAAAAAGGCTTTGCGCTGCCTGTGACCTTGCACCTCCGATGAACTGAAAAGCCATGAGCATGATGACAAGTCCAGGAAATCTGCCAAGAGCCCCTGGAAGATGGAGATGTTGCAATTTTGAAATATTGACTTCATGAACTTGTAATGATCCCACCATTTGATACAAATGTATCCAGTAGAGACATCCGTAGATGTATCGAATTAGTCATGGACATTCAATTTTGCTATTCATTATTTGGGACAATATGTGTGAGAAAATCTCGCACAATATCGAAAATGTTCCAAGATGACATTATTTCCGCCATTCATCCGTTCTGAACAAAGAATTGTAACTTTATAGAATGTAAATTTTAGTATAAATAATAGTAGGCTAGAGAGGTCTAGCGCCACTTCTTCCCGAGCTGATGATCCAAGGTCCCTATGCTGACGGAGAGGACGATGACTCTACATGACGGCAGGAAACTCTAATTCTTCTACAGAGGACCGGTTCTGACTTAGGATCTGACATTTAGACAGAATAGGTAAATATGAGAGAAATAAATTTGCATTTAATTGGCTTTTCTTACAATTTTAGATAAACAAATAATTCTGTTTGAATTTCTGTGTCGGGTGATTATTTCTGGTCATGATTATTGAAATTATTGTGTATTCTTTGAAATGTTTTCGCTAGATTTTTAAGCAACTAAGCAGATGCCATTGACCTCAAAGTACAGGCAGATTGGATAGGTATTAAAAGGTGTGTTTCCCCTTATACATGGCACGGATAAGAGTGGTAGGATGAATGTTGGTGTAATGGGCCCCACCAGCGTGTGATGTGTGTATGCGTGTGTGACTGTGAGACTGCTCCGTCCGTGGAAGTAGAGGGGATTCGGAAGCTCCGATCTGCACCAGATATTCCCCATCTGATTCAATACAATATTTGCCTATAAATAGGCAAGGATTTAACAAACTTGTTCAATCACTTATTGCAGGGTGGCTGGGTGACTCCCATAATGAGAGAGGTAGATATTTCCCTAATCCCAAAACCTGGAGAGGACCCTGCACACAGTGCCTTATAAAGGCCTATTGCTTTTTTAAATACAGATTGTAGGAAATCTGCCTTTTTGCATGGCCAACCCAGATTTTTCACCTCTCCCTGGACCCCTATATTTTCACTGGTTTATTCACCCTGTGTACTTGATGAATGAATGAACTTGCATCTGTAAAGTACACAGCTACTCAGCAAGAGTGTCCCGGCGCTAATAGGCAGCTCTCCACTTTCCCCTATACCCCTTAGTTGCAGAATAACAGCCAGATCCGTTGTGGCTCTGATGGTCGCTGGAAGATGGTTTCAGGTTTGAGCTCCCAGAAACATAAAGGATCTCCCTCTGGATCTACCTGACGTATCTTGGGTACAGAGGCCAAGCGATTGGATGACGACCTCATTGTTCAGGATGGCATGTAATGGGATATTTTCTTCCTGAAGTAACAGGCATCCATGCCATGTAAGGCTTTGAAAGTAAGCAAGAAAGCCTTAAATTTGATCTTCTTTCTCACTGGTAAACAGTGAAGGGCACTGAGGTGAGGGGACATATGTATCCTGGGATTTAAAATGGGAACCAATCTCGCCGCTGTCTTTTGAACTACCTGCAGATGGTTGAGAAGATAGTCCGGCAGAGCCAGGTACAAGACATTCGCGTAATCCAATCTCGAAGTCACCAGTGCCTAGATTACAGTTTTCCTAGTGCTCAATGATAGCAGAGGTAAGAATTTCCTCAGCATTCATAGTAGACCAAAACAGGTGCCTACTACCGTTTGGATTTGATGTTTCATCAGGAGAGAGCAATCTATAAAAATGCCCAAATCATTGACTGAGTTTTGAGCAGAGGATGGCGGAGACAAGTCCAAAGGCCACCAGAGTCTCCACTCTTCAGAGCAAGGTGCACCAAAAAAGATAATCTCCGATTTCTCGGGGTTGCACTTTAATTGATTCCTCACCAACCAATTGAACACTCTAGAGAGGCACATTCTAATCTTATCCCTATCAAGCTCGTCCCCTTTTTCACTGGTGAAGAGCAGCTGGGTGTCGTCAGTGAACAATATTATTTTAGCCCTGCATGCTTCCACGAATGATGCTAGTGGGGTCATACACATGTTAAAAAGGGTAGGGCTCAAAGCAGAGCCCTGCGGGACCTCCACTTTCAAATTAGGAAGGGTAGCAGTGAAGGGAGTAGTCCAGACTTCCTGACTTCTGTCCTGTAGAAAGGAGGCTAGCCACTTTAAAGTAGTACCACTGATACCAAGCTTCTCAATCCTTTCCAAGAGTTTAGCATGCAGGACCGTATCGAAGGCCGCCGACAGGTGCAGCAATACTAGGACTGCTCTTCCCCCTTGATCTAACTTCTCTTTGATATGTTCTGTAACCTCTAGCATGGCCGTTTATGTGCTGCAGATAGCTTTAAAGCCTTATTGGCTACTATGCAGCAGATTATTTTTTTCCACACAGAATCCGGAATGACTGCATTCACATGTTTTTCCAGCACCTTGGAAAGGCCAGGATGTAGGCCTGTAATTAGCTAGAATTTAAGGATCACCAGAAGGTTTTTTTAGTAGCAGGATGATTTTAGCATGTTTCCAAATAGCACACAAACACCTAGCATCCAGTGAGGTATTGAGTACCTTATTAGCCACTGGATTGATGGCCATGGCCACCTTTACCAAAAGTTGAGCTGTACAAGGGTCAGGAGGGGATCCTGATTTTAGTCCCTTGATGATAGACAGAGATTCTTCTAGTGGCAACTAGGGTATTTGCAGAAGAGAAGGGGTTTCCCTGAGGGCTGCCCCATACCTTGAACTATCATATCGAAGTTATCAGCTAGAGGCACCCCAGCGAAGGAGTTCTGTATAGTCATGATTTTTCCGTGGAAGAATTCAGCCAAGTGGTTGGTCCATTGCATCGATATTGGATGATCTCTGGTAGTGGGTTCAGGATTGAAAAAGACTTTGACAATTTTAAAAATCTCCTTTCCTTTATTATTTGATGTCTCAATTTTATCTTCCCGGAGGTTTTTTTTTTAGTTGCCTTAACTTTAATGTAGTGGGCCTTCAAGGCTAACTTATATTCAAATTTGTCCTCCAAACTATAGTTTTTCTGCCATTTCCTTTCTAAACACTTACAAGCTTTTTTACTCGCTTTTAATGATTTATTGAACCAGGGAGCAGAAAGCTTGTGTCCCTTTCTGGATTCCCTTTTAGAAGAGGGGCGGAAGTTTCAAGGTGTCCCCCAGATCTGACGGTGAAATTCTGTGAAAATCCCTATACCTTGTCGCCACACCACTGGAATATTTAGCTAATTAGACCGTGATCCGTCCAAATCAAAGGTACTGGAAGGTCCACCTCAAGCTTGACATTAGAGAACACCTGATCCAGGGTATGTCCCGCCCTATGCGTACCCCTACTAACTAATAGTAAATTGCCTGTGCTCTGCCTTTAAATAGGTGTCAATCGACACTTTCCAAATTGATATACTCAGCTTACAAATAGGTTCCTAGTATATTGTGCAAACATCTATGCAGGGCCAGGAACTTAAATGTGCTAGTTGACTGGCGCACCTGTTGGACCATCCACAACAGTAGCAGTGAAAACATGGCTTCAGGTCTACCAGTGTAGCCTGGAAGTAGCACTGGAAAAAATGGAATTCGACCTGTCAACATAAACCTTTTTGACAGATCAAAAATCTCTCTTTTAAATATATTAAGTTACCGCTATGTAGGCCTTGTAGCCCATAAGGCAGGGTTACCGGTAATTAAAGGACGGGCATGTAGAAACTTAATATTAACATGTATTTACAGAGACTGGCAACTAAAACTGCAATTCGACCTGTCAACATTAACCTTTTTGACAGATCAAAAATCTCTCTTTTAAATATATTAAGTTACCGCTATGTACGCCTTGTAGCCCATAAGGCAGGGTTACCGGTAATTAAAGGACGGGCATGTAGAAACTTAAACCTATTTTTCTTTGTACCAGGACTGGCTGTACTGTGTAGAAAACTAGAGTAGAGAATGAATAACCTAACACTGTATCTCTGGAATAGGACTAGCTAGAAAAGTAATTAAACAACTATATTTAATATTTAGCAAAAATCCAATTCAATGGTGAAGTACGGAATTATAAGAAATATTAAGGAAAGGTAACTTTTAGAAAGTTACCTTTTCCCTACCTGAAGCTCCTGAAGTCTAATTTACAGTTGCTCTCTTACTTCTCCCAGCTGCTGATTCGCATTTGAATAGCTGTGAAAGAAGTTGTGAAATGCTTCACAGGATAAAACAGTAAGCTGACCTAAATGGGCAATGATGACTCCGCTGAACGTCACTGAAAATGCAGGGTGTGGGCTGTGGGAATCCTCTTTGACACTACAGTATGAAATCCTGCTGGACTGTCAGGTCCTCCTTGACAGATCTACATATAACACTGAGAACATACTTGAAAGCAAGGAAACAGGATGCCAAAACGATTCTTTTGTATCCACTGTCCAGTTGCTAGAAATCCCTGCTTTTGTTTTGTTCTTCCAGACTTTAAGTTCTGGGCTTTACATATAAGACCTGGAAGAAAGAGGATGGTTCTTGTGTATACACTGCATGGTTGCTGAAAAATCATACTTTTGTTCTACCTGACTTTTGACTCTGGGTATTGGTAGTATGGTAACTGCTTCAAATTGTATTTGGGTGTAATATGTGGGAGAACAGTTCCCACACACACTCCTAGCCATCAGAGCCCACGTTTAGTGTGGCTGAAGACTTTTGCCATCTTGAAAATGCCAAAATTGGGTAGGGTTGCGTCCAGGGAATTTTTACCTCATTGGTTAGGGATGGTCCGGTAGTCACCCCTACCCACTATGCTGGTACCAGGTATAAATGTGGCACCACAAGGAACCTGGATAAAACACTTTGCGGACATATGACAGAGTGGAAGAGGACTAGACCTGCCATCTGTGACCTGTGAGGAATGCTGAAGGAGCGCTGAAGGGATGGACCTATCCCATTTTGCACCCAGGAAAGATGTGGGTTCAAAGGGTCAGTTGGCTGGCCTCCTGTGTGGCTACAAGAACAAAAATAATGCAAGAGGTCTTTTCCTTACAATTCTCAGCTGACCAGTGGTAACTAGAAATTGGACTGTACTTTTATGGTGGCCTCTGCCTGGCACCCTGTGAGTCTCTATGTTCCTCTCGCCCTAAGGACTTGGGGGAACTTAGAAGTGTACTCCTGTGGTTATTTGAGAATCCAGAATGTTTTTGGAATCGTATGAAAACGTTTGCTTCAGAGAACCAGAGACAAGGGGCACTACTGTGAAACGTATCGGACTGGCAGTTCGACTGCATTGAATTGAATTTCAGATTATTCCACCAGTAAAGCCCTCAACAACAACAAAAGAGCCATTCTGTTTTCAGACTTAGAAACTATTCAAACAACTCCTCAAAAGCTCCAGAGTCTTAAGGGTCCCAAGCTGTGGCAGGAAGCTGATCGGTAATTCCACAACCGCTGCAACAACTTCCGATTTGTCTGGCTGGGTGACATGTTTTTCTTGAAAAACATGACAAAGTCTCTTTTTGGATCAGGACTTTTGAACTTTTTCAAACTTTTTGACTTCCAGACTTTTACCTTGACCAATCTACATGGTATGTCTGACTTTATTACTGCTTTGGTGATGCTTAAATGCTTTACAAAAGGCCCTAAGTTCACTGGCTGATGGTGACATTTGAAAGTAGTGAGACGTAAAAGTTTGGAGTGAGTGCTCGGTGGCGAGTGAGCTTAGCGAGTGAGCCTGACTGCAAAAGGTGGGTTCGGGGATCCTTCTCGCCATTTTTGTAATTACTCTGACAATCCCCAGAGTTCAACTAACCCAGGCTATCAGTATTCAGATGCTGATTAAGCTGCCGTGTTATATCTGAAAAAACTCCGGATGACAATGGCGAACACTGCACAGAGACTGACCAGCGAAGCGCACACGGTAATGACCAGACAGGTCAACTCGGTGACCTCTGCATGCTTCAACACCCTCCGCATGCTCCGCAAGATCTTCCGCTGGATCCCCACCGACACCAGGAAGACCGTCACCCACGCCCTCGTCACCAGCCGCTTGGACTACGGAAACACTCTGTACGCCGGCATCACCACCAAACTGCAGAGAAAACTTCAACGAATCCAGAACGCGGCCGCACGACTCATCCTGAACATACCTCGCCACCACCACATCTCCGGACACCTGATGAAACTCCACTGGCTTCCAGTCAACAAGAGGATCACCTTCAGACTCCTCACCCACGCACACAAAGCCCTGCACAATCTCGGACCAAAACTCATCAACAACCGAGTCTCCTTCTACACTCCTCCTCGCACCCTACGCTCAACCGGACAAGCCCTGGCTGTCGTACCTCGCATCCGCAAAACCACCGCCGGAGGCAAGTCCTTCTCCTACCCAGCAGCGAAGACCTGGAACTCTCTTCCCAGCCACCTTCGCGCCACACAGGACCACCTCTCCTTCAGAAGGCAGCTCAAGACCTGGCTCTTCGAGCACTGACCCCCCCCCCCCAGCGCCTTGAGACCCTCACGGGTGAGTAGCGCGCTTTATAAATGCAAATGATTGATTGATTGATTAATGGACAGGCACACAATTCATGCACATGCGAGGTAATTGGCCACTGTGGGTAACAACAAAAGGAATGGGGGCGCTTGACACCCTGAAAACTGGCAACATATGCAGGGAACAAGCCCCCAATGCATCCTATGTGACCCAAGAACACCACCCAGCATGGATGGAACGATAAAGGAGTATGCATGCAAAATGAATGGCATAGGAAGAGAGCAGTGCTTGAATAAACAAAAAACAGTAATAAACACATTCATGAACGGAATAAATGGATTTACCAACCAGGAAAGAAACAATAAAATGCTCATTTAAAGGGTGAGACTCCAGGCCATCTGAGCTCCTCGTAGAACATTTCACTACAAGTGACATCACACAGCCGGGTCCTTACAAGGCTGCACATCCCACCCCTTGAAATACAATAATCTGCATAAACCAGAAGCATTGAGGGAAAATAAACCGTGTGACAACACCATGTTAATTTTTAAATAATTCTCTCTGTGGTAATTTAGAACAAGTCCTTGCGTGCAGGTTTGTGTAACTGTGCAGTGCTGTTTACATTCCACTCGGACAAGAAACGGAACTAATAAGCTCTCTGATTCGTACACTTAACTTCCTCACACCTGTGGCATCCATACCGTTTAGACAGCGGCCGCCGTCAGCAGATGTCCACTTCTCTGTTCCTAATCCCAGCAGAATCACGGTTGTTTCCGTGGTCTGCCAGTTACCTTTAACCAGTTTGCCTCATGTCTGGAAACATCTGAAAAGGTCAGATTTTCAGACTCACTTGTAATTAGAGTCACATAACTGGAAGCAACAAATATGCACATATATATATATATACCTTGGTTTGATCAGCGTGGATTCCCGTAGCACTATGGGCTGGAAACGCCTCCTTGCAAACTCGGGCGAAAATCTTCAGTTTTTACCCCTGAAAATTAATTGTGTTTTTCTATTTGTTTTTATTTGTTGGCTTGGGTCGGTCACTTTTTTTGTTTTTTGTTAAATGGTGTTAGGCAGGCATTACGTTTTACGTAATACATGTTGGAATGTTTTTTTCTGAGTTCGACATATACATCTTTATTGGGCTTGTTATATATTGATGTGTGATTTATTTTTTATTTATTATTTATCAATATTTATTGTGTTGATTTTTTTGTCTACTTTCAGTTATGTTTAAAATATTTTTGTAGTCAATGTATAATTTGTACAATATTTTTGATTCTGGTATTTTTGCTATCCCTATTGTTTTCTTTTACATTAGAATTGCAAAACATTGCTGTATTGGTAGTCGATATTGAGGTAATAATATTTTTGTATCCCATACTTTTTGTTTTCAATGTTGTTGACATATAACCATGATCCCTGATGTGCAGCGCCTCACTGACGGCACACCAGTCAGACGTCAGTCCTTGAGGTGGCAGTCTTCCGTAGTTTGGTATTGTCTCTCTCCTGGACTAGGTGGAGACTTTTGGTAGTGTTGGCTGAGTCTCATCACACCATGGACCATCCTAGGTTCGATTCGTCCTTCTTCATTGTTCTTATTTCCCTTTCCTCAAGTCCAGTTGCAGAAAAAGAAGAGCCATTCCCTTTGTAATCCTCTCCCCTGTAGAAATTTCAGATAACGCAGAGGAGAAGTGAACAAAGTTCAAATAAGTAAGGCTGATATTCTATTTGTATTTCTATAAGGAGTTATTTATTTCAGTGACTTACTGACTGCAAGTTTCAGATATGGAAAGATTCTGAATAGTTCTGAAGTATTGTGGTTACGAGGAGTTCCTCCTGGCTATTTCCTCAGCCAGGGTATTTTATTTTTCAGGTTGGGAAGTATCCTTTATCTTTGTACATAGATTACTGTATGTTTATTTCTACGTGTGTATTGAGACGTATTTTCGCTTGGTTTGTATTTATGGGTGTTTGTATGTTTTTCAGTCTGTATGCAAGAGAGCCTGTTTGTCTGTTGGTCTATTTGTAGGGGTGCCTTTAGGTTTGTTGGTCGGTTCACAAGGAAGTCAGTTTGTTAGCTTTTTTACATAAGTACTGTTAGGTCTGTATGCATGGGTATTTGCATGTCTGTATGTGCACATGTATTTGTGATTTTTGTGTAAATGTGTCTATGCAAATTGTGTTCATTACTCGGTGCACGGGATTAAATTATAATATATTGGCTTTCCTAATGCTTTTTATCATGCTGAGAAACTCAGATGGAATAATGTTGCAGTTTCAGAAACAGTGATGTCATACTAAAACTCTCTTGTGGTGCTGTATCTCTGGTTTATAGTGATCGATGTAAGAAACATTTCCTATTCAGCAAAAAGGGCATTTTCCGCCATGTGTTCATTAGTTTTTCATTGTGAATGTATAGCAAATGTTAATAGACATCCAGTAAACAACATGGATTCTTCATGACTACCATATTTTTGCATTCCCTAAACTTGAAATATAGATTTTTTTACTGTGATTTGAAAAAAGATATAATTTCCCAGAATATATTTTGGAAGAAGGAAGTTGTGACAGTTATACTATTTTCATGCTACCCGCATATTTTTTTCACAAATTCAGTAACAGAAAAAGAAGGCCGAAATGCTGGATTTGTAATTGCAGGAGGAAGTTAAGATAGCCACACAGTTGAAAATGTAATTGGGAAAGTAAAAGCAAGCAAATAAAGAAGTTAGAGATTAATCATTTTTAAACTAGCTCATCTTTCTGCCTTTGCAGGCAGATGCAAGGGGATCACAAGAGATCACAAATTATATCACATGAGTACTTTATCAAATGTTCGCAATCATTATTGAAAGCCCATTATGCATAATATTCACACACATTTCCAATTATTAATTAAAAATAAATGATAAATGTCTGTACTTCCGCGCAGCCGACTGGATGTAAATTAAGAATGGGACACCTGTAGGGGTCATCCATTTGTACTGGTAATGTACCTCAAAACCAATAGGGCTGCTGCAAACTAAGGGGCAGATTTATGAGCCCCTTGCGCCACTTTTGCGTCACTTTTCCCATGTTAAAAGTGACGCAAAAGTGGCGCAAGGGGCTCATAAATCTGCCCCTAAGTCCTGTGCATAGGGGTCGAAAGTGACTACCTCCTGCCTCCATGACACTACAGCATACATGCCAGTCAGTACACTATCAGTTTTTTAATCCAGAAAGGCCCTTGCTTAAAATTGCCCCCTTCAAAGCAAGTGAATTAGGAAAATTAATTCCCAGGATTTTCTTTAGGGGTGGGTAGAATGTTTCATTCCACCTACGGAATAGGTGGAATTTTGGTAACTCCCATTACTCTTTAATGTGGAGTTCCGGCCATATTCCACCAATTGCTGCCTAGTGAATTGTTGCTCCCGCTAGGCTCCAGAAAATGCTAGAGCGATTTGGCATCCTCTAGTACCATTTTCTAACATGGAGGGTTGTGGGCTGCTGCTTGAGTGTGCAGCTTGAGTAGATTTTGTACTCGAGTGGCAGCAAAATAAACTCCAATGGCCGCATGCTCTTGTGCAACGCATGGTGCCAATTGCACTGATTTTTCAGTGCTGCTTGCACTGCTGGCGCTTAATTGCAGCAGGAGCAGTGCAAGCTGCATATGTTATGCCCATTGGAGCTTTTTATGTAACTCTACGGTATTCCGTGCAGTCAAACTCCATGAGTTCTACCCAACCCTTATTTTGTTTTCAAATAATTCTTTTTCAAATGTTAGCATGTACACTACAGGATGAGAGACCATTGTACACACTTTCCAGCCTCAAATGCATACCACATGGATAAGCAGTTTCTTTGACTCCTTATGATCAGCGGTCTCACAAACTGTGGCCAAAATATAGGTGAAGTTCTATGGACAAAAGGAAACATTCATTGTTTCAGCTGTACTGCCTTAACATATTCCCCAGAAGCAAAGATCAAGGGTTGATCCTCAGATAATATACCCACACCTACTATTTTGTGCTGGGCTTCATTCTGGGTTGACAAGCAGAAGCCTGCAGGGCCAAAGTGTTGTGTATATGGAGAGTAGTTTAGTTTTTCTGTATACTGCACCGAGAGAGGGATATTCTCACTCTATTAATGCCCATAACTGTATTTGTTCTTACTCTTCCTTCAGCATGCATTAATGACGCACAATTAAAACTGAAGATAGTTTAATGAACACTGCAAATACTTGAGTATGAGTTCAGATTACCAGCTGTACAAAAACCTATTGTGTTTAATAGACTATAATGTTGCTGGATCTGGGCCCCATACAGGGTTCACGTGACAGTCCTGCCTCGTAGTTCATTAATGGCACTGTTGCCAGGGTGGAGCGTGAAATGTTTCTAAGTTCATGTTTATAAATGATCACTTTTGATAAGTATTTTTAGTAGCGTGCTATAATATGCCGTATTAATGTCAACACTTCCACAAGTTAAAGAACTACAGTCTTAATTTTGAAAAAAGTTCATCATATTGTAGGTGATGATTGCTTTATGACTTACATGGCATACATTTTCAGGGTTCGGCTTGTGCATATCCTCTAAGAGCCAACCCAGACCCTTTGCTGGGTTAGCCCTGTTTATTTGTTGGCTTGCCCACCTCTACTACAAGAACACCATCAACTTCAAATGTATTCTGCTGTTGGCAATACACGCTGTGAGGCAGCCACTGGCCAATTGCGACCCTGCTACCCTAGGCTGGAGTGCTATGCCAGTGCTTCATTTGAGCCAGTGGTTTCCGGTGCTCGCACTGGCACTTAATAGTCAACACCGGGGCTTGTAACAATCTGCCACACAGTGGCACTGTCTGTCTAATTTAAAAATGAGCCCAAAACAGTTGTTTATTAATTCAATAGAAATGAAAAATTACTATTGACTGCCGCACAAGCAATTCTTATAGCTTTTGGGGCCTGGAATAGACTGAATTGTCACACTTGTAGGAGTGTGATGATTAATAATTGTGTTGGTACTACCACTGGCAGCACTGGTAAGGGCAATATGTGGTGCAAGCTGCAGTGTCTTCCAGATGAAGGCGCCTGCACTTCTTTTTTTACAAATCAAGCACTGACTGAGTAATGTTAGTAATGCAAAGACTATAGGCCTCATTATAAGGTCCTTGTTAATCGTGATTTCCCCATAACCACATTTACTCTTCAAATCAGGATTATGAGATCTGCCATAATTGAAGAGACCAGTGAATGTTAGCAAGTGAAGTTTCTGGGTGGAAAAAGTATGTATTGCTGAGAGATTTGGGACCAGACTTACTCATAATCTCAGTGAGCCACTGTTTAGCCTAATAATAAGGACTTAAATGGTAGTTAAAAAGTCTGATTTACAGCGGGAAATGTATGTGCAGAGATCTCAGAAAACATATATTTACATCTATATACATTACATCTATGACTAGGTGCAGCTCTCCAACCTGAATTGTATTCATCAATTCTGAATGGAAATTCTGATTTGATGAAAACCATCTAGGTAGAAGGATTCCTACATCTCCAGATGCAGACTCTTACAACAAAATGTATAAATGTAAAGTTACTGTAAGAAACCTTATAACCAGATTTCGGATCTATATCTACAGGTGGAGATCTCTACAGCAGTGGCGCAAACTCAAGATGGAAACCTATAGGCATTCACCTGAACTAAATCACACACATCTAACTCACATTAAACCAACAATCTAGCCAACACTCTAGGCTCTCCACTCTTCCCCTTGGATTGAGTGACACTGTACCACAGCTCCAGCCTCTAGAATGTAACTAGTCTCACCCAAGAGAAAGAAGAACACTTTTCTATTTGACCAGTCACAGTACAGTTTCAGTGAAGGGGATCAGAGGGTCCTGTGGCTCGAGTTCATACACTTTGTCAATAATTTGAGGGTGGAGGTATGCACTGTAGGGGACCTGGAAAACAATAGCAGGATTAGAGGAGGTGGGTGAAAGAGAAGTTTTCCACGGTCCAAGTCCCTCCTGTTGGCAGACATGGATCCTGACTGCTTCTCACCCCCTCTGATGAACATATCCTCTCCTTCAGGCACCCTGACCTGCCTGTTCCAAAGAATACCTATGTAAGTAGCTGTCGCTCCTCCACAATGGTGGAGGAGGGTCACCCCACTGGCTCAGAGTCACCAGCTGAAAAATAAAACAATATTTTATTCTTGTTTTATTTTTCCGCAGCTGGCTCAGCCAGCGTGTGTAGAGAGGGGCGGGGCTACGCCATGGGAGGGAGGGAGGAGGAATGGTGTGCATGTGCACTTCTAAGTGTGCATGTCTGTTTGGCTGGCCGTTTTAGGCCAGCCAAACAGACATGCGCAGTTAGGTTTCTCCAACCCATCTGTATTGCACAGCAGGGTAAGAGAAGCCAGCACAGACTCCCTGTGCCTGAGCGAGCTTTAAACAAGCCCTCTAAGGCCAATCTCCACGCTGCTTTCATAACATGAGAGCAGAGTCAGGATGGCACTGGGAGTCTCTCATGTGTCCCAGTGTCTGCTGGGACCAGGAAGAAGAGGAACTCCAAGGCGCGAGGTGACCAGCAGCTTCAAGTAAGTGTTTTTATTTCTTATTATTAACTGGGTGCACACCCCTCCGCTCCCTCCCCTGCACTCCACCACGCACCCTCCACCCGCCCCATCACTTTTAATTTGTGTCGGCCGCTACCAAATGTAAGACCAAATAGGAACTTATCCCCTTTACTTTATCACTGCATTTCTACTCACACTCCTCCCCCCTCCACAGATAGCACACATCTGAGATTTCAGACACAATCATCTTAGATTTTGGCAACCGGGTACTTCACAAATGATGAAGATTACCCTGTCCCCCAAACCCTAGGTCCACCTCACTCAGTTAGAGATTGGGGGAACCTTACGCTTTGTGTTGACAGAGCCCCCATATGCTCCATCGATGGAAAACTTTCTCTGATGACCCAACAGAGTAGAGGCTGTCAGAGGTAGGACATTACACCGCCTGCCTTAATTAGGGTGCTTGGTGCAAAGCATGGCTGTGAGGAACAGAAAAAAAACATTATGGCTCCCACAGTCTGGGAGAGAATTCCCAGAGTGTGGAGGTCTTTATTTTTTTGTTTTTCAGAAAGGGAGATAGTGAGTAAACAGTAAGGTAGTGAGAGGTGATGTAGAGATAGCACGATGATGGAAGGTGGAGTGGTGAGGTAGCCAATAATGGGTGAGATAAATTGAGAAGTTAGGTAGTAAGCAAGAGGTGAGGTAGACAAGTGAGATAGCAAGGGTTCCATGATGGAATATCGTTAACATAAATATCGTCAGAAATAAATATCGTCACTAAAATATCGCTTACATTAATATCGTCATCCTATACTTAAACAAGAATTCACACAAATATCGATTTTTTTTTATCGACAACCCTAATATCGTTCACACTAATATCTACAACATAAATATCGACTACTACATTATCGACTTTATTTTAAATATCATTACCTTAGACATTTATATCGACTACACTAACATCGACGACCTATCTGCTTATAGAAATATACAAAAAATATCGTCTTTTTATTACCAACTCGATATGCACGATTCTTTTATTTTACTCACTTGTTTTTACTATTTTACTTTACAAAACTATTCACACATATAATTATTTAGTTTTCCTAATACTTATTGATATAAAAATATATAATATATGTTAAAAAAAATTACATTTACTGATACTATCATACACTCCGATGGCCTAAATGTGAAACACATTTCATTATTTTCTACATATAAACTATTTACATATAAAAAAAAAAGCACATATAAAACTTTTTACAATGTACTTTAACAAACAAATAGTGATGCAACAAACTCTTACGAAAATAACGGTTTTCTAATTCGAAATTACGTTCTCGACCAATGATTTTGAAATTTAACTAATTGAACCAATCAAAAGCTACCATTAATTAACTCACTAATATAAAAACAATTATACACTTAACGTAATTTACCATTTTTGGCACAAACTTGGAGAAAAACGGTTACCTTGCTGAGAGAAGAGAATACAAACCTACGACTACAACTACAAAACGTCATACTACACTTCAAGTAAGTAAAATCCCATTGCTTTTTTCATTCGAACTTAGCAAAAAGTAGATAAACTCCCTAATTTAAAAACTGTTCTTCTTTAGAGTGAAAACAAAACATGTTGAACTTATCAACAACGACCAAAAAATTAGATGTAAAAACATTTATAAACTACCTTATCCATGTCTACTTAGATAGCTGATAAAAATTATTTAAACTTGCTAAGTAAATGTACTATTTACTTCATATGTTAACAACTACTATCATCCAAATACTATAAGTAACACAATGATTATTTTTTCCACAGACTCTACAAAATTATTTACCTATCTACAACTACACTACCAACATCTTCTACTACATCAAGTAAGTATAGTCACTGTATGTATAACAATTCTGAAAGTAAAATCAAACACCTATAACACTAAATCATGTCTTTCAATTATTCTTTAACACTACTACAGAACTTAAAATAAGAAAATTCAGAAAGAGAAATAAGAATAAAAGAATTACCAGTGAAGCCACATAGTAAGTATATGTTCACGCTTTTTCCTGCTCTTATACACATCTCTGTAAATCGTCTTCAATGTTCTTAAAAATACATATATATTTTCCACATATCTACCTTAGACATGGCAACTGGAGCTACTTTCATTACTTCGCAAAAAGGGAAACTAATGCTGAACTACATGGGTTACACCTACACCCAAGAAAGAGTAAAAGCGAATAAGACCCATTGGAAATGTAGCAAATATTACTCAAGTGCATGCTATGGTAGAGCAACAACTGTTGATAACAATGTGGTAAATGTACGTGAGCATAACCACCCACCAAATGTAACAGAAGTGGAAGTTAGAGAAGCACTGGAAACATTGAAGGATGCTAGTAAAGGATCACAAGAAACAAGCACTAGTATTTTGAAAAATGTTTTAAGCAAAGTGCCAGAACATGTGACAGGACAGCTACCTTCTATTCCCAACTTAAAAATATTAATTTCAAAAACTAAACGTGCTTCAGATCCAACTCCACCAACGCCAGAAAGTTTTAAGGATATAAAAATATATCCTGAATATACCATTACACATAATGAGGATAAATTCCTAATGTATGACAACCAGAGTCATGACAAACGAGTTTTACTTTTTGCTACTAATAGTAATTTGCAAAAACTTAAATCATGTGAAACATGGATGATGGACGGGACTTTTAAAGTTTGTCCCAAACCTTTCTATCAACTTTACACCATCCATGGGGAATACCAAGATACAAATATCCCTCTAATTTATACTCTGCTGCCAAACAAAACAAATACTACCTACGTTGAACTTTTAACAAAGATCAAAGAATTAACAGATAATTACTATCCTCAAAAAATTATAATTGACTTTGAAATAGCCATGATTCAAGCTATCCTTAAGATATATCCCCATACCTCAATACAAGGTTGTTATTATCACTACAACCAAAGTATATGGAGGCACTTACAAAAATCTACCTTAAGCATTGAATATTGTACAAACAGCCACTTTGCTTATCAAATAAAAAAGTTGATTGCATTGGCATATGTACCAACAACAGAAGTAGCTAACTACTACAATTTATTAATTGACAGCCCTTTCTACCGCACCAATGAGAAAATACTAACTCCCTTCTTGGACTATTTTGAAGATACCTGGGTTGGAAGATTACATCGTTCAGGCCACCGTAGACAACCTAAATTTCAAATTCCATGGTGGAATGTGTCTGCTAGTACAATAGCACAGAAAGCTAAAACTAACAACGCAGTTGAAGGATGGCATAATGCCTTCCAAGCCACTTTAGGAAGAAGTCAACCAACACTTCACAAACTAATCCAAAGCATTAAAAAAGAACAAAGCTACCAAGAACTCAGAATAGAGCAATCCCTTTCTAAAATTGGCCCTAAACTAAGTAAACAAACATTAAATATGTACGAATATCTCCAGCAAAAAACTAGACTGTACCCAAGTATAGAAGGTCTAGCATACTTAGACCTAATAGCTAAATCCATCCTTTAAATATAAATTTACCATGTTTAGTAATAATTTACTTTTTATTCTTAAAAAACAAATGAATATTGTAAAATATACATTAATATGTTCAATAGAATTATATATTAATTGTTTATTGTATATTAAAAAATGTTTTTCATTGTTAAATATTTTTCTCAGATGTTAAAAAATGTAAATTTATGTTATGTACATATCGTGATAAAATCAATGTCATAAAAAATATGTAATATATTAAATTTTTATAAAAAATATAAAAATTTAATATACTAATGTATGCATAATTGAAACTGTATTTATGTACAAAACTGCAATATAATTTGTTAACAAAAATTATGTTAAATGTTTTATAAAATGTTCAAAATCTTTGCAGTAACAAATTAAACTATGAATAAAAAAAAGATCTAAAAATTGTTATTTCTTAATTTAGAAACTTGTCATATGTATGTAAAAATGTTATAAAAATGTTTTTAATTTATATTGTTGAAATGAATATTACAACATGACATATATTATTCTTATTAAAAATAGTAAATAGATAATGCTGGATAATAAACCATAATAATTAACTATTCTAACTCCAATCCTACGTAAGTCAGGGTAAATGGTGGATAGTAAACCATTATAATTAACTATTCTAACTCCAAACAAAACATAAGTCAAGGAAAGTGCTGGATTGTAAACCATAATAATTTACTAATCTAACTCCAATCCAACATAAGTCAGGGAAAGTGCTGGATTGTAAACCATAATAATTTACTATTCTAACTCCAATCCAACATAAGTCAGGGAAAATGCTGGATAGTAAACCATAATAAATTACTATTCTAACTCCAAACATAACATAACTCAGGGAAAGTGCTGGATAGTAAACCATAATAAATTACTATTCTAACTCCAATCCAACATAAGTCAGGGAAAGTGCTGGATAGTAAACCATAATAAATTACTATTCTAACTCCAAACATAACATAAGTCAGGGAGAGTGCTGGATAGTAAACCATAATAAATTACTATTCTAACTCCAATCCAACATAAGTCAGGGAAAGTGCTGGATTGTAAACCATAATAATTTACTATTCTAACTCTAATCCAACATAAATCAGGGAAAGTGCTGGATTGTAAACCATAATAATTTACTATTCAAAGTCCAATCCAACATAAGTCAGGGAAAGTGCTGGATAGTAAACCATAATAAATTACTATTCTAACTCCAAACATAACATAAGTCAGGGAAAGTGCTGGATAGTAAACCATAATAAATTACTATTCTAACTCCAAACATAACATAACTCAGGGAAAGTGCTGGATAGTAAACCATAATAAATTACTATTCAAACTCCAATCCAACATAAGTCAGAGAGAGTGCTGGATAGTAAACCATAATAAATTACTATTCAAACTCCAATCCAACATAAGTCAGGGAAAGTGCTGGATAGTAAACCATAATAAATTACTATTCTAACTCCAAACATAACATAAGTCAGAGAGAGTGCTGGATAGTAAACCATAATAAATTACTATTCAAACTCCAATCCAACATAAGTCAGAGAAAGTGCTGGATAGTAAACCATAATAAATTACTATTCTAACTCCAAACATAACATAAGTCAGGGAGAGTGCTGGATAGTAAACCATAATAAATTACTATTCTAACTCCAATCCAACATAAGTCAGGGAAAGTGCTGGATAGTAAACCATAAAAAATTACTATTCTAACTCCAAACAGAACATAAGTCAGGGAGAGTGCTGGATAGTAAACCATAATAAATTACTATTCTAACTCCAAACATAACATAAGTCAGGGAGAGTGCTGGATAGTAAACCATAATAAATTACTATTCTAATTCCAATCCAACATAAGTCAGGGAAAGTGCTGGATAGTAAACCATAACAAATTACTATTCTAACTCCAATCCAACATAAGTCAGGAAATGTGCAGGTTAGTAAACAATATAAATTTTTCTATCTAAATTATTTTTTATACCCTATTACCCTATAATACCAAAATAACGCTTATTCAATATTAATTTAATATTTTTTATTAATATTAAAAAATAAATTTCATGTAAAATTTAAAATTTCGAAGTTAAATTTTGATTTCATGATAAATTTCTATTTTATTAATATTTTCTACACTTTTAAAACACGACATTTTTAAATTACTACCCACCCTAATCCCCTATAATACCAAAAACCCGCTCCTAAAATTTTTTGGGGGAAGTTTAAAATTTAATTACAAATTTAATTTGGTGAACAATTCGAAATTTCTAATTAAAATTTCGATTTCTTAATTATTTTCTAATATTTTTATAATTTAGAAATTTTGTAAAAACCAAATTTTAAATTACTACCCACCCTTATCCCCTATAATACCAATAACCCGCTCCTAAAAATTTTTTGGGGAATTTTCAAATTTAATTACAAATTTAATTTCGTGAACAAATCGAAATTTCTAATTAAAATTTCGATTTCTTAATTATTTTCTAATATTTTTATATTTTAGAAATTTTGTAAAAACCAAATTTTAAATTACTACCCACCCTTATCCCCTATAATACCAATAACCCGCTCCTAAAATTTTTTTGGGGAATTTTAAAATGTAATTACAAATTTAATTTCGTGAACAAATCGAAATTTCTAATTAAAATTTCGATTTCTTAATTATTTTCTAATATTTTGATATTTTAGAAATTTTGTAAAAACCAAATTTTAAATTACTACCCACCCTTATCCCCTATAATACCAATAACCCGCTACTAACATTTTAACAATTCTTTTGTAGAAAATATTTTTTAACACATATTATTACTAGTAGGAGTTTTGTAAGTTTTTTAAAAACATAATACATATTTTTTTATAAATTTTATAACAACTTATATTTTTCTGTCGATATTATATGAAACGACATTTTGATCAACGATATTCTGTTCATCGATATTTTTTCTTGACGATATTTTTGTCATTCTCAAGAAACGATATTTTTTACAAAGATATTTTCTATTACGATATTTTTCACAGTCGATATTCTTACCACGATATTAATGCTAGTCGATATTTTCCCGTCGATATTCTATCTTTATACCATAGCAAGTGAGATGTGAGTTAGAGGCAGAAATGAGTTAGAGAGAAGTGAAGAAGAGAGTCATGGGGTATAAGGACCAGTTAGATGAAGAGAGAGCTGAGGTACAGAAATATGAAGAAAATACTTGAGAGAGATGGAGAAGAGATCGAGGGAGGAAAGAAGGAAACAGAGCAGGGAAGTGCAACAGAAGGGGTGAAGTAGAGGGCGAAAGCTGAGGTAGACCAAAGGGATAGAAAGAAAGAAATTTAGAGGAAAGCACAAAACGTGGTAGAGAGAAGTGAACTTGTTAAAGAGAGGTACTGAGAGAGTGGTGTATTTCTTAGAGGTGAGAAAGTGAGAGTTGAGCTAGAAAGAGGAGGTTGGTACATAGAGATACAGAGGTAGAGAAAGAAAGAGTGTGAGGGAACACAAGGGGTGATATAGAAGAGATGAAATGAAGGAAAGGGGCAGGCATGAGACATACATAGGAGAAGCAAAGAAAGAGGTGAACGGTGGCAGAGAGAGGTAAAATACAGGTAGAGGGGTTAAGTAGAGACATGAGGTAGAGATTAAGATGGGAATTCTGTGATTAGTGAGCTAGAGAGAGATTGAGGTGGATTAGAGAAAGGATCGGATACAAAGAGATAACAGATATAAATGAACTAGGAGAGGCAGACTTGTAAGGAGAAGGCCCTGTCTAATTGGCCACTTTTCCCATGCCTTAAATGGCTCTGTCAATGGGGGTCAATGGGGGACTCTACGTGTGTGACTATATATTTCACATTTCTGTAATCAAGCCAGTTTTCTCATAAAATCTAATGGAAGTTACTTAATCCTTACTGACCAAGGTTGTTGTGAAATGAAGCTAGGTGTCCCCTACATTGTAACAGTTTCAAGTGTTTTATGAATGTGTTATATCCACCCACAAACATGACTGAGAACTTGTCTTATGATCAAAAGCCCCAATTTCTAATTTTAACTTTGATAGGTTAAGCCAACTCAAAGGCTTATTGTTTCAAAAGGATGTGGCACTAGCATCTGCCCAAGAATTTCTTATCACCAAGTTGCAAGGTCTTTCTCAGAAGTACAACCGTTGTTGCATACTAATTTGCCGCTACACTTTGGTGAACTTGTCTACCGCATTTTTAATGCTTCAAACATCGCTGGTGTTGTACACTTTTTCAAAACAATTTCAGGATGCCAGACTGTACTTGGAAAGATTCTGAACTATATACATTCACTCTTTTCAAGCGTTTTTGGAGGCATTTTGTTAGTCTTATTCCCGTTAATTGCTGTTTGGGTTCGATTTTTGTTGCTCTGCAATAGATGTTCCACAACAACAAGCCCAAAGAGTAATGCAATTGCCACTCGTCCATCTATGCTGTGAATGCATGGTGCAGTACTTTGGACGGGCTGTGCTATTGGAATAAAATGATGACTGGTCTTTGTCTCTCAGCCCTATGTGGTTTTAGAGTGTAAAGCCCATGTTTAGATGCCTCTGGTGCTCTTTCAAATGTGCACTAGACATACGCCTTGTTATGCAGGCCGAGCAAACAATGGGACATGGATCTGCTTGTGTATCCAATGAGGGTGTCTCTCCAGTGATGTCCTATGTTGCTACTGTTGCTGCAAAATGCTTAATAAGATGTGCTGTGCCAGATTGGATGGACGCTTTCGCTCAAGGATCTATGGCATCCGGTTTTTCATCTGAGGCCACACTTCTTGCACACCGACCCTTGACTTTGGCTGACAGGGCTGGTACTAACCAAGTTGGTTCTTTGGAACTTGCTCTCCAGGCTAAAGTGGGTCTGTTGTCTGCGGATGTTGGTCCTTCCAAGGCTTTCTGGACATGGTGGACCTTTCTGGGCTACCATCCAACAGTACGGTTGCCTCATAGGACACTTTTTTAATTTTGCCTTTTGCTTTTAAATTGATTTCATTCATTTTTTATTAATTGGTGGTATTTTTAAAGGGCCATTTTTTAATGCCTTTATTAGACCTGGCACCTTGGCGTGAGTTTCCCTTCCACTTTTTGCTGATGTGCCTCATGTGTTTTGTTGGTGTTAGCTGCTCTGGGCACTGTGCCACTGCTAATCAGTGCCACAGTGCAGGTGCTCCCTTTGAAAAGTGTATACATTGATTGGTGTCCATGTTTGGCTTATTTGGTTTACTATCAGCCCCTAGTAAAGTGCACCAGGAGTGCCAGGGCTTGTAAATACAAATGCTGCTGGTGGGCTTGCAGCACTGGTTGTGCCACCCACAGAAGCGGCCTAGTAAAATGTGTCTAGGGTCTGCCATTGCAGAACCTGCGTGCAGTCTGGTACTGTCATGCTGACTGCGCAAGTGCACCTACTTGCCAGTCCCTAAACCTTCCCTTAACTACATATTAGTCACCCCTCTGGTAGGCCCAAGGGCAGGGTGCATTGTAGGCATAAGGTAGTACATGCCCTGATGTGTGTGGCATGTCCTAATAGTGAATTACAGCCATTTTCGTTTTTCACTATTGAAGGCTACCTGCTCTCCATAGGCCAGAATGGGCTGCTGGAATTATTACACGCTGTAATCCCAGCGGACTCAGAGAGTATGGTAGAAAGTCAAGTTTAGTATGCCTGAACTCAGAATAATAAAATACTTCTTTTAGTAAAGTTTATTTTAATATCCTGTGTTTGTAAATACTACTTTTAGAAAGTTAGTATTTACTTGCTTAGCCATTTCAGTCCGCCTCTGCTTTGTGTGTGTGTGCTGCCTAGTTTCAGTGAGGGGCAGGGCTGGGGAATTCCAGGAGACAGGCTGGCTGCCAGGTGGTGGGTAGAGAGATTACACCAGGATGGGTGGGAGGAGTACACCTTGACTCTGAATAGACCTGTGCTCTGCCACCACAATGCTGGCTCCGCCTGTGGAGCGGCTGATGTCTCTGCCCTGTGCACTGAAAGGAAAGAGCAGAGTCACCACAACAAAGTGCTCCAAAACCAGACTGAGCCAGGCACAAGCCCCCTGGTGACAAAGAACAAAAGAAACTGTGTATAAAAGAAGGAGCCCTGCTCCTAAGAAATCAGATCCTGTTTATGCCAAGAAGAACCTCTGCCCGAAGAGAAGGACCTGGGAAAGCTGCATGGAGGAGTACTGTCTCTAAGCCTGAGAGACTGGCCTGTGGTGGGTGCCTTGCTGCTGGAAGGAGAGGAAGATAAGACTGAGAAAGACTTTGAATTCAACTTGTGCTTTAAAAACAATCTCCAAGGGCTTGCTTGTGAACTTGCCCCCTGAACTGCGCCCCATGAACAGTGGGCGCTACCCCTCCCTGGAAGAAAGGAAGCTGCTGTGGGTGGATTGCTAACGCTGACCCCAGAGAACCTGTGTGCCCCCACCTCGCTGAGCAACGCGACTCCTGCCCGCCTGTGCTGCTGTGAGCACCGTGACGGCCTGCCCTGCCTGGCCTGATCAAAGTGAACAACTGCCTCCTCGAGCCGGAGCTCGCAACGTAAGGAGAGACTGCCTGTGTCCAAGCGCCGAGCCTCTGCGACCCCAGGCCGTAGAGACCACTGCGAGGACCGACGACGCACTGGTTCGCCGATCCTGGCCGATGCCGATAGCGCTGAAAATCACCCCCGAGCCGCCCCTCCTGCTTCCCACCTCGAGGTGTGCCGTGACGTTTGAAAGCGCCCCACGAAGCATCGCCGTCCACTGACCAAGCGGGACTGCAACGCGACGCGGGACGCCCTTCTCAAGACTGCTGAGGCCGCCACAAACTTTGCCCCCAAGAATAAGGTACTGTGAGCCCAAGCGCCCCCGTACGACGCGTACTTTCCTTTGTACGGCCCGTACGCGCTGTCGTCCCGCTACGCTACTCACGCGGGAACTAGCAGAGAGCATCCATAGTTTTGGCAGAGGCCTGTCGCCAGAGGAGCTGGCAGACAGACAGGCCACCAGGGATCATGAGATAACATTAGCAAAGCTGAAATTAAATGGCCAATTGGAGCTAGAGAGCAAGAAGATGGCTCTGGAAGAAAGAAAAATTCAGATGGAGCACAACATGAAAATGAGGGAGTTGGAGATAAAAGCGAAAAGTTTGGAAAACCCTCCCTCTGGTGGCAGCGCAACGCCGGTGCAGGTAGAGTCAAGGGTGTACATGCCAAAAGATGTAGTTAAAGAGTACTTTAAGAATGATGACATAGGGCAATGGTTCAAGGCCTATGAGGTAGCCATGTCTTCCCACCGGGTCCCGGAGAGAGATTGGGGAGCGGGGTTGTGGGGGCGGTTCCTCAGTGAGGGGCGGGACACACTCTTAGATTTGCCCTCTGACATGTATAATTCTTACCCCCACATGAAGGAAGCTTTAATGACCAGGTATGGGCTAACTCCTGAATTATATAGACAGAGGTTCAGGGAGTGTACCAAGATTGCTGGGAGTGCGTATGTGGAGTATGTAACCTTTTTCTGCAGAGCACTGGATGGCTGGGTGAAGGGTAGCAAAGTTAATGATTACCAAGGTCTCTTTGATTTAATTGCATGGGAGCACTTGTCCCTTAATTGTTTTCCTGAGCTACGCCAACACCTGATTGATAGCAAGCTGACTAACCCTAGGAAGCTTGCTGAAGAGGCGGACCGTTGGGTCAGCACCAGGGTCCACAAGGGTCAAGTGGGAGACTCCGCCAAGGGTGGGCAGGGTCTCCAGCAGAAGAGTGGGGGGGACAAGGGAAAACAGAAACGGTTTCCAAAAGGCCCCCAAAGTAATACCCAAGAGAACCAGCAGAAAGATTCTCAGCCTCCCCCACCCCCGAAGCAGACAGGGGCCCCGACAGTTAAACCTGTTCCCAAGGGGCCCCCACAGTGTTATAAATGTGGTGAGCTGGGTCACTTTGCCAGTGATCCCAAGTGTCGCCAGTATGTAAAACCAGCACCCACCGGTGCTCTACCGATGCAGATGGCTACAGTAGCCTTTGGGGAGGAGGTAGAAGTCCCAGGTGGGTGGGACACCGTTCAGCTGACCCTAGTCTTGTTGGGAGACAGTGAAATGGTCCCTGAAACCTACTTGCCCTCCAACACTAAGAAATATGGGCAAGTGGTGACCGTCAATGGGAAGAAGGTAGAGGCTCTTCGAGACACAGGCGCCAGTGTGACTGCAGTGCGGCAGCACCTGGTATCTCAAGAGCAAGTTTTACCCCATGCCTATTGTCGGGTTGTCAATGCTGACAACACAGAGAGCCGTTGTCCAATGGCTCAAGTTCCCTTTGAGTGGGGGGGGTCTCTGGTACTCTGCAAGTCGCTGTGAGAACTGCCATGCCTGTAGACTGTCTCCTAGGAAATGATTTGGAGAGCTCCCCTTTGAAAAAGGTGGAGAAGACAGCTCACCTGCGGATAGTGGGTTTACCTGTCTGGGCGTGCGTGACCACCCGGTCAATGGCAGCCAGTAGGGGTGTTCAAGAGAACCTGGAGCCCGAGGGAGAGGCCCGGGAACCGGCCTTAGGGAGAGGGTGCAGGAGGCGCGGGAAACCGGCCCCTAAAGTTCCCTCGGCCCAGGAGGAAGCAGACCTTGAGGGGGATGCCCTGGAGCCTACCGGGGAACAGATAGCCGAACTGGGGGACCTGCCTGAGCTGACCAATTGGCAGCAAGAAGGAGGCCCCTCCAGGGAGGAATTCTGCAGGGAGCAGAAAGAATGCCCCTCTCTCGTGGGTATGCGGCAGCAGGCTGCAGCCCAGGCCAATGGTGATCAGTCCGGTACACATTTCATCTACTGGGAGAATGACCACCTGTACTCAGAGCCTAAGGTTGCTGAACCTGGATCAGCCCGTGCGCTGGTGGTACCCCAGAAGTTCAGAGCCTTCCTACTGGGGCTGGCTCACGATGTGCCATTAGCAGGGCATTTGGGGCAGGACAAGACCTATGAGAGGCTTGTCACCCACTTTTATTGGCCTCAAATGCACAAGAGCTCAGATGCTCATTGTAGGACCTGCCAGACTTGCCAGGCAAGTGGTAAGAGTGGAAGGAAGCAAAAGGCTCCACTCCAACCTTTCCCTGTGGTCAGTACCCCATTCCAGCGAGTGGGGATTGACATTGTGGGGCCATTGGACCCCAAGACAGCCATGGGCAACAGGTTTATCCTGGTCTTGGTGGACCATGCCACCCGGTACCCTGAAGCCATCCCTCTGAGGACAGTGACGGCCCCCATGGTGGGACGGGCACTGATGGGAATTTTCTCACGAGTAGGATTCCCTCTAGAGGTGGTGTCTGACAGGGGCACCAATTTCATATCGAAATATATGAAATCCCTTTGGCAAGAGTGTGGTGTAACCTACAAGTTCACCACCCCTTACCATCCCCAAGGAAATGGGTTGGTTGAGAGATTCAACCGAACCCTAAAGGGCATGATTATGGGTCTTGAGGAACCCATGAGGCGTAAGTGGGACGTCCTCTTACCATGCCTTCTCTTTGCGTACCGTGAGGTGCCACAGAAGTCTCTAGGGTTCAGTCCCTTTGAGCTTCTGTATGGCCACCCAGTACGAGGACCTCTTAGTCTGGTCAAGGAAGGCTGGGAGCAATCTCCCAAGAAACCTCCCCAGAATGTATACAGTTACATGCTGGCCTTCCGGAACCAGACTAGGCGTTTCAGGCAACTTGCTGAGGCAAATCTGGAAGCCAGCCAGGAGGAAATGAAGCGGTGGTACGACCAGAACGCCACTCTGGTTGAGCTTCAACCTGGGCAAAAGGTATGGGTCCTGGCCCCTGTGGAGCCTTGTGCACTCCAAGACAAGTGGACCGGACCCTTTGAGATTGTGGAGCGCAAGAGTTTTGTCACCTACTTGCAGTCTCCCAGGAACCCCTTGAGGGTCCTACATGTCATCCGACTAAAGCCCCACTTGGAGAGGTCCGAAGTGGGCATGCTCTTGGCCACAGATGATGGGGTGGAAGAGGAGTCCGAGCCTCTTCCTGACCTCCTGGTAGCCTCAGAGTGAGACGGGTCAGTGGATGGAGTAACCTCTCATCCACCCTGACCCCTGAGCAACGGGATGACTGCCGCCAGCTGCTGGGGCAGTTTCCTGACCTGGTTCCTGGTGTCACAGATTGGTGCGTCCATGATGTGGACACAGGAGACAGCTTGCCTGTGAAGCACAAGGCTTACAGAGTAACTGACAGGATCAGAGCCTGCATCAAAGAGGAAGTCTCAAAGATGCTTGCTCTAGGGGTGGTTGAGTCCTCCAGCAGTCCTTGGGCCAGCCCAGTGGTCTTGGTCCCAAAGGCTGCAACGCCGGGTGCCACACCCGAACTCCGGTTCTGTGTGGACTACAGAGGACTCAATTCAGTCACGAAGACTGACGCGCACCCCATCCCCAGAGCTGATGAGCTCATCGATTGGTTAGGGGCTGCCCGGTACCTCAGCACGTTTGATTTAACGTCTGGGTACTGGCAGATCACCTTAACTGATGGGGCCAAAGAGAGGTCAGCATTTTCCACACCAGATGGGCATTTCCAGTTCCGGGTTATGCCATTTGGGATGAAGAATGCCCCTGCCACCTTCCAGAGGTTGGTCAACCAGGTGTTGGCTGGGCTGACCGAGTTCAGCGCCGCCTACCTGGATGACATCTAAGTGTTCAGTGGCACATGGAAAGAACACCTGCACCACCTCTTGGAAGTGTTCATGGCACTGCACAAGGCAGGCCTCACGATCAAGGCAAGCAAGTGTCAGATCGGGCAGGGTTCCGTGGTGTACTTGGGACACCAAGTGGGGAGCGGCCAGGTGGCGCCCCTCCAACCCAAGATTGAAACCATCCTGGCTTGGGAGCCCCCAAAGACCCAGACAGAGGTGAGGGCCTTTTTAGGACTCACAGGGTACTACAGGAGGTTTGTCAAGGGGTATGGCAGCATTGTTGACCCCTTGACAGAGCTGACTTCGAAGAAGCAGCCCAGGAAAGTGATCTGGACTGACACCTGTCAGAAGGCTTTTGACACCCTGAAGACTGCCATGTGCCATGCTCTTGGCTCCTGACTTCTCCAAAGAATTCCTAGTGTAGACAGACGCATCAGAGCATGGTGTAGGGGCTGTTCTCTCACAGATGACTGAGGAAGGCTGGGACCAACCTGTAGCCTTCATTAGTAGGAAGTTACTTCCACGGGAACAAAGGTGGAGTGCAATCGAGCGAGAAGCATTTGCTGTGGTCTGGGCGCTGAAGAAGCTAAGACCCTACTTGTTTGGGTCTCACTTCCGGGTTCAGACCGTCCACAGGCCCCTCAGGTTGATGCAAATGAGGGGTGAGAACCCAAAACTGTTGAGGTGGTCCATCTCCCTACAGGGTATGGACTTTACGGTGGAGCATCGCCCTGGTACAGATCACGCCAATGCTGACGGTCTGTCCAGGTTTTTCCGCCTTAGTGAAGATGAACTCCCTGGGGTAGGGTAGTTCCCCCCACATTTCAGCTGGAGGGGACACGTGTTAGACCTGGCACCTTGGCGTGAGTTTCCCTTCCACTTTTTGATGATGTGCCTCATGTGTTTTGTTGGTGTTGGTGTTAGCTGCTCAGGGCACTGTACCACTGCTAATCAGTGCCACAGTGCAAGTGCTCCCTTTGAAAAGTGTATACATTGATTGGTGTCCATGTTTGGCTTATTTGGTTTACTATCAGCCCCTAGTGAAGTGCACCAGGAGTGCCAGGGCTTGTAAATACAAATGCTGCTGGTGGGCTTGCAGCACTGGTTGTGCCACCCACAGAAGCGGCCTAGTGAAATGTGTCTAGGGTCTGCCATTGCAGAACCTGCGTGCAGTCTGGTACTGTCATGCTGACTGCGCAAGTGCACCTACTTGCCAGTCCCTAAATCTTCCCTTAACTACATATTAGTCACCCCTCTGGTAGGCTCAAGGGCAGGGTGCATTGTAGGCATAAGGTAGGACATGCCCTGATGTGTGTGGCATGTCCTAATAGTGAATTACAGCCATTTTCGTTTTTCACTATTGAAGGCTACCTGGTCTCCATAGGCCAGAATGGGCTGCTGGAATTATTACACGCTATAATCCCAGCGGACTCAGAGAGCATGGTAGAAAGTCAAGTTTAGTATGCCTGAACTCAAAATAATAAAATACTTCTTTTAGTAAAGTTTATTTTAATATCCTGTGTTTGTAAATACTACTTTTAGAAAGTTAGTATTTACTTGCTTAGCCATTTCAGTCCGCCTCTGCTTTGTGTGTGTGTGCTGCCTAGTTTCAGTGAGGGGCAGGGCTGGGGAATTCCAGGAGACAGGCTGGCTGCCAGGTGGTGGGTAGAGAGATTACACCAGGATGGGTGGGAGAAATACACCTTGACTCTGAATAGACATGTGCTCTGCCACCACAATGCTGGCTCCGCCCCCTGTGGAGCGGCTGATGTCTCTGCCCTGTGCACTGAAAGGAAAGAGCAGAGTCACCACAACAAAGTGCTCCAAAACCAGACTGAGCCAGGCACAGGCACCCTGGTGACAAAGAACAAAAGAAACTGTGTATAAAAGAAGTAGACCTGCTCCTAAGAAATCAGATCCTGTTTATGCCAAGAAGAACCTCTGCCCGAAGAGAAGGACCTGGGAATGCTGCATGGAGGAGTACTGTCTCTAAGCCTGAGAGACTGGCCTGTGGTGGGTGCCTTGCTGCTGGAAGGAGAGGAAGAAAAGACTGAGAAAGAGTTTGAATTCAACTTGTGCTTTAAAAACAATCTCCAAGGGCTTGCTTGTTAACTTGCCCCCTGAACTGCGCCCCAGGAACAGTGGGCGCTACCCCTCCCTGGAAGAAAGGAAGCTGCTGTGGGTGGATTGCTAACGCTGACCCCAGAGAACCTGTGTGCCCTCACCTCGCTGAGCAACGCGACTCCTGCCCGCCTGTGCTGCTGTGAGCACCGTGACGGCCTGCCCTGCCTGATCAAAGTGAACAACTGCCCCCTCGAGCCGGAGCTCGCAACGTAAGGAGAGACTGCCTGTGTCCAAGCGCCGAGCCTCTGCGACCCCAGGCCGTAGAGACCACTGCGAGGACAGATGACGCACTGGTTCGCCAATCCTGGCCAATGCCGACAGCGCTGCGCGCTGAAAATCACCCCCGAGCCACCCCTCCTGCTTCCCACCTCGAGGTGTGCCGTGACGTCTGAAAGCGCCCCACGAAGCATCGCCGTCCACTGACCCAGCGGGACTGCAACGCGACGCGGGACACCCGTCTCAAGACTGCTGAGGCCGCCACGAACTTTGCCCCCAAGAATAAGGTACTGTGAGCCCAAGCGCCCCCGTACAATGCGTACCTTCCTATGTACGGCCCGTACGGCGCTGTCATCCCGCTACGCTACTCACGCGGGAAGCGTGAGGCTTTGCGCGGTTCGTACCAAGCTCGTACGGCGCGTCCCTGCACCTCTACGGCCCGTACAGGGTGAAGATATAGCCGTTTGCTCATGCGGGAAGCGTGAGGCGAACAAAGACCCGTACTGTTGGTGTACGACGCGTACGACGACGAGAAGAGCCGTACTGGAGGTGTACGAGGCGTACCGAAGCAAGTACGGCGCGTACTGACGCCGGTACCAAGCGTACCTTTATGATGCTCATATTGTTAAAGTTGTATACTATATTTTTTATGCCTTCTAGATGCTTTTTAGATTGGCTAGTTTTTAGTGAATACATCACCTTCACAAACAAGGAGAGGGTGTGGCGTTACTTGCAGTTAATTCCCATGTTAAAGTCATCTCCCTTTGTAATTCTTTCCTACTTTTTGACTTTTCTGCTAATGTGTGAATGTACTGTACGCATATTTATTTGAGATCAGCACTAATGCCCTGTACTCTGGACAATTTGTTCTAGGGTTGCACATGTAGAACACATTGGTGCCAATTCCGATCCGGTAAAAACCGGGTACGAACCGTCGGACGGAGCCTTTTCTCCGTCCGACTCGTACCCGGTGCGAAATCCATCCGAAAATGCAAGTACGATTCATACGGAAACACCATTTCCGTACGAATCGAACAAAACACCGACCGAACAGAAACTAAACACAATTCCGATCCTGAAAGGCGCCGACGTGACGTCGGTACGCATCCAGCCTACGTTTCATGAACCAGGAAGTACGATTCGAACCGACGTCATCCCGCACGGAAAATATTTACCGGCTGCCAAAAACTGCCGGGAAATCAGGACGACACACGCAAGGAGCAGCTGGACGCGACGAACAGACATGGACCCGAACCTACGTGCCATCCCTGCCCTCCTAGCAGTCCACCTGGCGTACAGGAACCGACGCAGACGCCGCAGAAGGTCAGCACAACAACCAGGGGCATAGGGGGGGGCAGGGGCAGGACCCACAACACCAACACATGGTACCAAATCACACATGGCCTGGACATACCTGACCATCAGGGCCTGGTCACTTCCAGGGGGTGGGGGCGAGGCCAGCAACGCAAGCGTCCGCCACAACGGAAGTGGATGGTCACGCGAACCGGTACGTACCCTACCCAGGCCGCAAGAGCGTGGGTACGGAACGTACCACGCGTCCCCCTACGTCACTCCAACAATGGCGGTACGGCCCGTACCCACGTCAGAAATGCCTTGGTACGGCTCGTACCAGCATTGCTGGGGTCATGTAGGGGTACGCGTGGTACGACCCGTAGCCACGCCCCCAAGGCCTGTGTACGGTGCGGACCCCACGGCACCGCAACAATGGGGGGACGCACCGTACCCACCCACCAAAGGCATGGGTACGGCCCGTACCCAGGCACGCAGAGCGTGGGTAGGGGCATGTACGGACCGTACCCCCACCCGTGGAAGTACGGCCCGTACCCCCACCCGTGCATGTACGCCCCGAACCCCCACCCGTATATGTACGCACCCAAGCACCACCCGTGTATGTACGCCCCGAACCCCCACCCGTGTATGTACGCCCCAAACCCCCACCCGTGTATGTACGCCCCGAACCCCCACCCGTGTATGTACGCACCGAACCCCCACCCGTGTATGTACGCCCCGAACCCCCACCCGTGTATGTACACACCGAACCCCCACCCATGTATGTACGCCCCGAACCCCCACCCGTGTATGTACGCACCGAAACCCCACCCCACCCGTGTATGTACGCCCCGAACCCCCACCCGTGTATGTACGCACCGAACCCCCACCCGTGTATGTACGCCCCGAACCCCCACCCGTGTATGTACGCACCGAACCCCCACCCGTGTATGTACGCTTCGAACCCCCACCCGTGTATGTACGCACCGAACCCCCACCCGTGTATGTGCGCACCGAAACCCCACCCCAGCACTGTATGTACGCACCGAACCCCCACCCGTGTATGTACGCACCGAACCCCCACCCGTGTATGTACGCCCCGAACCCCCACCCGTGTATGTACGCACCGAAACCCCACCCCACCCGTGTCTGTACGCCCCGAACCCCCACCCGTGTATGTACGCACCGAACCCCCACCCGTGTATGTACGCCCCGAACCCCCATCCGTGTATGTACGCACCGAACCCCCACCCGTGTATGTACGCACTGAAACCCCACCCCAGCACTGTATGTACGCACCGAACCCCCACCCGTGTATGTACGCACCGAACCCCCACCCGTGTATGTACGCACCGAACCCCCACCCGTGTATGTACGCACCGAAACCCCACCCCAGCACTGTATGTACGCACCGAACCCCCACCCGTGTATGTACGCACCGAACCCCCACCCCACCCTGGTATGTACGCCCCGAACCCCCACCCGTGTATGTACGCACTGAAACCCCACCCCAGCACTGTATGTACGCACCGAACCCCCACCCGTGTATGTACGCACCGAACCCCCACCCGTGTATGTACGCACCGAACCCCCACCCGTGTATGTACGCACCGAAACCCCACCCCAGCACTGTATGTACGCACCGAACCCCCACCCGTGTATGTACGCACCGAACCCCCACCCCACCCTGGTATGTACGCACCGAACCCCCACCCGTGTATGTACACACCGAACCCCCACCCGTGTATGTACGCCCCGAACCCCCACCCGTGTATGTACGCACCGAAACCCCACCCGTGAATGAACGGACCGAACCCCCACCCCCCCCAGCCGTGTATGTACGCCCCGAACCCCCAGCCGTGTATGTACGCACCGAACCCCCAGCCGTGTATGTACGCACCGAACCCCCACCCCACCCTGGTATGTACGCCCCGAACCCCCACCCGTGTATGTACGCACCGAAACCCCACCCCACCCGTGTATGTACGCCCCGAACCCCCACCCGTGTATGTACGCACCGAACCCCCACCCGTGTATGTACGCACCAAACCCCCACCCCACCCTGGTATGTACGCCCCGAACCCCCAGCCGTGTATGTACGCACCGAACCCCCAGCCGTGTATGTACGCACCGAACCCCCACCCCACCCTGGTATGTACGCCCCGAACCCCCACCCGTGTATGTACGCACCGAAACCCCACCCCACCCGTGTATGTACGCCCCGAACCCCCACCCGTGTATGTACGCACCGAACCCCCACCCGTGTATGTACGCACCAAACCCCCACCCGTGAATGAACGGACCGAACCCCCACCCCCCCCCAGCCGTGTATGTACGCACTGAACCCCCCCCAGCCGTGAATGTACGCACCGAACCACCACCCGTGTATGTACGCACAGAACCCCCACCCGTGTATGTACGCCCCGAACCCCCAGCCGTGTATGTACGCCCCAAACCCCCACCCGTGTATGTACGCCCCGAACCCCCACCCGTGTATGTACGCACCGAACCTGCAAGAAGAATGGTGTGTGCCAAACACCCCCAGCAGTGCCCAGACATAGGAGGGGTGGGTGCAGAGTCCTCCCAGCAGTGCCCAGACACAGGAGGGGTGGGTGCAGAGTCCTCCCAGCAGTGCCCAGACACAGGAGGGGTGGGTGCAGAGTCCTCCCAGCAGTGCCCTGACACAGGAGGGGTGGGTGCAGAGTCCTCCCAGCAGTGCCCAGACACAGGAGGGGTGGGTGCAGAGTCCTCCCAGCAGTGCCCAGACATAGGACAATATACCCCATCAACAAGTTCAGTGACCAACAAGGGTGATACCCCAGATGCAGGCGGAGCCATCGCTGAGCCAGCATGGCTATATTGAACGGCAACCCTCACACTTCCAGGAAATGTAGACACAGCACAGCACAGCATTTGGGAGACACCCTGCAGGGAAAATGGCCTGCTCCACAGAGGATGGAACACACCTTGGGACAATGTCACCATACAGTGAGAGCAAACATGACCAAATACCATTGGCAGAGACCTTTGTGATGGCACGCAGATGGCAGGGTACACCCCATGAGCAGCACACTCCAACATTTCACAGACCCCTAACACATTATCACCACCCCAACGCAGGGAGCACCAGCACCAACAGCAAGTCCAGGAAAGCATCAGTGTGCAAAACCAAAAGAAAATGCTTTATTCAGCAGGAAAATATCTCTGAGAAAATGTCCACTATGTACAAGGGCCATGGGCCAGCCCAGCAGCAAAGTCCGGGGGGGGGTACACATCGGGACGTGTGTCCCCTAGCTTGCCTGCACAGTTCACAAGTCCATTTCATCCACAGAAGAGGGGGCATCAGGGGGGAGGGTGGAAACAGGCACCGCAGGGACAGGAGAGGAAAGGGTAGGTGTTGTGGGTGCAGGGAGGGATGATTCTGCCACAGGGGGGGTGCCAGCGCCAAAGGTGGAGGACAGAATGGCGCTGCACACGTCGGCAAGTTCCCCCAGCGACTCCCCCGCACCCAATCCAACCACAGGCCCCAAGGAGGGGGGGGGGCAAAGGGATGGGTCGCAGCGCCACTGGGGGAGGGTGTGGACAGGGTGGGGGACTCAACTCCCCTGGCCGGGTCCCGCCTCCACCGCTTGCGGGGTGGTGTCACCCTGGGGCTGGGGGGCACACTCGCAGTGGATGATGCTGTCACCGACTGTTGGCCAGGAGAGCTAAGGGGAGTGGATTTGGAGGGAGTGGGTTGTGTGGAATGCGGACTCCCACTGTGGCTGCGTGTTCTACGTTTCCCCCCCGACCCAGTGGGTGTGCCTTCCTCACCCTGTGTGTGCGTGACAGGAGGTGTGCGCTTCGACTTCCCTGGTGGTGTGGTGCCTGTGTCTGTTGGGGTGCGTGCACGCTGACGTCTGGATGTGCGTGTGACAGGCACGGGAGTGGGAATTGTGGATGGGGCAGGGGTAGGGGGGGTACGCAGCGCTGCAGGAGATCCAGTGCTGCAGTCAGTGTGGAGTCTATGGACCTCAGCAACTGCCGTTGGTCAGACTGCGCAGCCGACATGCCCTCCATGTATGCCTCCATCTGGGTCAGCACCTGGGTGTGGGCATGGAGGACATTTAGCATCGCAGTCTGACCAACCTGCAACTGCCTCAGGATGTCCACAGACTCCGCACTCACCGCAGCAGTGGTGACAGGGGCAGGGGGTGCGGTGCCTGGCAGGAAGGAGACATGTGGGGACCGAGCACGGAGGGAAGGGCCACGAGCATGTGGGAGGCCGGTGATGGAACCTGAGGTGGCGGGGGGATGTGGAGGGCTGCCATCAGCTGGGGGGGTAGACTCCGCCACCTCTTGGAGCTCAGCCTCAGACCCGTCTGCGTCATAGTCTGTGTTGGCAGTCGACAGGTCCTCTGCCTCACTCCCTTCGGCCTCCGTGCCACTCCATGTGCCAGACAGGACAGCACTGCTGGCACTGGTGCTCAATCCCTCCTCCCGGTCCGTGCTAGTGTCTCCTTCCGTGTCCCCCGGCGATGCTGTGGGCAAGGTGAAGAGACAGGAGATAATCAGACACCTGTACACATATGTCACATGAGTCAAATATACATAGGTCACATTGCATAGCCTGAAAAGCAACAGGAGGAACACCTACAAAACAATGTACACATGTAGGCCATGGAACACACAGTTTTTCGACCCACCATGCCACTGAGACACAATGGAGAGCATGACACAACAGCAAATCACTGCACCTGAAATTTTACAGAGGAGCCAGCCTCTGGGGACAAATGTGCACAGCACCTGCACCACACTGCGTCGTCAAAAAGGGATGAGCATGAATGATATACATTTACTCTTGCCGCATGCTGCAAAGGCAATACATGAAACCAGGCCAAACATGACTGGGTCACTGCACCTTGAGCGTATGTCCAGTCAAACATCACACACAGGCTAAACCCAGCAAGGAGGATGAAGCTCCTGACATGTAGGCCTTGTACGCACAAACCACCCACACCTGAGACAATCTCATTGAGACGGAGAAAGTATGTACACCTCTTACTCTGGGATGAAAACACATGGCCTCCACTAATTAATGACTGTACACACACAGCCCCTGGTGGGCATGTCCACACATCATTGACAGGCAAACATCATCAGATTGTCTCAACAACACACACAGGTAATGCCCACTGTGAGTATGCACAAGCAAAATGGGTCCCCCTGTACAGTGGACACATGTAGCAACCTGTCGGTCCTAACAGTTGAGCCCAGGGTACAATGCCACCCTACCCAACCCATGGCGAAGACACAGTGAATGGCCATATTGTTGGATGACGCACATGATACCTAGGAAGAGGTGCCCCAGGGCACAGTAGTGCCCACACTCCTCCATGGTCCAGGATGGACATGACTGCAAATTAAGCAACCGTCCCTGCACTTAGCAGGCCTCCCACTCAGGCACATCATGTCAGAGGGCACACAATTGGACATGCATGCTGGAAGGCTGTACAGTTTGGAGACACACCCCTATGTCGTGATTCACAATCAGTGCCAAGTGACATGGACACTACAATGACTGAAATTGGCCATGGCACACGCAAGGTCCCCAGACCTGTGGCACATCACCCCCACACATGATGCTGATGGCATAGGGCACCTGCATGAACTGCCTGCCTAAATAACCTTGTGCAAGAGTGGCTACAGACAGACCAGGGAACACATGGCAAGGAGGGGAAGGGAGGGAGTGAGAACAGCACTGTGCTACTTTGTTGAGAAGTTGACGCACTGCACAATCAAACCCTGGCAGTGTATCCATGCAACTGCACACTTACATTGGCTGGGGACACACAACTGACACACATGTACCTACCCACTTCCTGCTGCTGCTTCTCCTGTAGGCGCCTGTCCATATCGGGGAAGACCACCGCCAGCACACGCTTCTGGATGTGGGTCAGACGACGGCGCCCACGGTTCTTACGGCTCACAGGTGAGTCCCCCAGCAGGACCCGTGCAATCCTCCTCGTCCAGCACCGGATGTCCTGCCAGCGTTTCCTCACCTGAGACAGGCTCCGCCTCCGACCCTCTGTACCCCTCACGGCACTGACGGCTTCCCTCCAGATCTCCCCCTTGGCAATGGCGCCTACCTGTGAGGATGCAAAAGTGAGAATACATTAATCCACATGAGCAAAGACACAGAGACACACATATAGAACAATCCTCTTTATGAACAGGCCATGGTATGCATGCAACTAATTGCACCTTTGTCATAGGGACATTATCCACTGTGGAAGGCCAAATGCACTACGTGCCATTGAAAGTACACGGGTGGCATGAGGGGTACCACACACTCACTGACCAGGGATCACACTGTGCCTCACAGGCTACACCAGGATTATGTACAGCACCTCACAGCAGTCACCTGCCCCAGCACACTGATGCTACCTCAGCAGAGTACACAGACACACACAGGTACAGGACAATCACATGGCATTGCCAACTGCGGGTACACACCTCACTCTGCCCATGTGCCAGTAGACGGGGGGTGTCACAGGTGTGGGGCTGGCTCAGCACGGCATGCACACAGCACTGCTCCCTGCTCACATCGGATGGCCAGGCTATATCCATCCCTCATGCTGCTTGTGTGCAACACTCCCCATATGCACTCACCCACATGACAGGGAACTTACACACACACCAATGTGCAGGGGACGAACACGGCCTTTGGACACTCACAGCACAGGTACACTGAACAAACACACATCCATGGGTACTGACACCTGTCACACTGGGGGGAACACAGGATCACATCAGGACTGTGGTAACAACATCCCCAGGAGGAGTATGCAGGCAGAATGTGGCATGCACCTTGCATTCATTGTCACAGTAGGCACTATGCAAGTGAGGAGTGCACACAGGAAACACAGCATGCTCTGCATGGGTGACATGAGGCCTTCCACACCCTGGGACCCACTCCAAACAACAGTGCATGTCTGTCACACATGGACACAATGCCAGAAGTCACTGTCACACAAAAGGGGCACAGTCTAAGCTAGTGGAGTCTGCACTCACCTGAACCCCTGGTCGACCATACAGGCTCTGGAACTGTGGGAGGATCACATCTATCAGGGCAAGGTTCTCCTCCTGGGTGAATGGCTGTGACCTCTCCACAGTCCTGGACATGGTGCCAGAGGAATCACTATCAGCAGCAGTGGTCATGGATGAATGGATGTGCAGGCAAGTGCTCTCTCATGGGACCTGGCTGCCTTATATATGCCTGGCTGGCCTGTTCATGTATAGGAGTACAGATTGATTGGTCAGTCACATTTGCATCCTACGTTTCATCCAATCCCTTCAAACCTACCCCAGTGTGTGGCTTTGCATGGTTTCAGTTTTGATGATGATGTCAAGTCAACATCCACATTGCAACAATGTAGATTCTTTCAAACTGACTTCTGCTGGGCACCTGGTGCTCAAATTCAAAAATCTAACTCAGTCTCCATGGCAACCATCATGCATTTAGGCCCTTATACTTGTCCCTCATGTGTCCCCTATGTGTTTTCATACATTTACACCCAGGTACGGTGCGTTCCACGCCCTAGGGCACCCCACAAGCAGTGATACGGACCGTACACGCGCTTGTACGGTCCGGATCACAATATGGGCGCTGGCGTATGCGTACGCCACAGTAGTACGGACTGTACACGCGCTTGTACGGTCCGGATCACAATATGGGCGCTGGCGTATGCGTACGCCACAGTAGTACGGACTGTACACGCGCTTGTACGGTCCGGATCACAATATGGGCGCTGGCGTATGCGTACGCCACAGTAGTACGGACTGTACACGCGCTTGTACGGTCCGGATCACAATATGGGCGCTGGCGTATGCGTACGCCACAGTAGTACGGACCGTACAAGCGCGTGTACAGTCCGTACTACTGTGGCGTACGCATACGCCAGCGCCCATATTGTGATCCGGACCGTACAAGCGCGTGTACAGTCCGTACTACTGTGGCGTACGCATACGCCAGCGCCCATATTGTGATCCGGACCGTACAAGCGCGTGTACAGTCCGTACTACTGTGGCGTACACATACGCCAGCGGCAATATTGGCCCAGGGACCCTATACACGCACTCCGAGCGTATGTACGGTGCGTTTCACAACTGTCAGTGGTGACAGGCGGCACACAGACAGGAATGGAGCGGTCAGGTATTGCCAAGGGTGGACACCAATGCATTGTCTGTGCAATACCACATGTGTGTGACACAGGTGTGTCAGGATGTGATGTGGCACTTTACCCCTGAGGTGTGGGCAAAGCACATGTACGATGAGCTGTGTACACATGTCGTGTGTGATGGTGCGCATTGTACCACACATCCCCTGCACTCCTTTGACATGTGTGCATGTCGTACACACTAGTGGAGCCATGAGTCACTTGCATGTCCCAGTCACGGACACCCGCACCTGTCCCCTGATGCCAGGTACACGGAATATTACACATGACATGTGTATGGCTGCGTTGCACGCTGCAACCATGTCATGTGTGTGGCATGTCTTTCCATGATTTTGCTGTAGGTGTGTGGTCCAATGCATCAGCAGTTGCTGCTGCCAACATGTGTCTGTGTGTAGATGGCCATGGCACACTGTTCCACACACCAGCCCACATATGTGATTTGCCATGAGGTGTGTATGTATGCAACTACACGGAGTATCAACACAAGTACATATCCACATGCTCTCTATGTATGTTCTGTCTCGACATGTACTCCTCCAAGGCAATGTGTGTGGCCTGTCCTATTCCTATGACATGTGACCAGTGCATATCGCATCCAACAACCTGTCTGTACCATACGCATACTACTTCTGCACATGTGTGGATGTCTGTGAATCCTGTGATGCGTGTGCATGTTCACTTACACTGGCCCACAGCTAGTCTCATGCCATGTCATCGAGATCTTGCCCCCCTCCGTTAGTGGCTGTCCCTTGGTGGGAGTGTCACCTGACTGGCGTACGTGTCCAGGAAATGTGGCACAGACCTGACTCAGAATGTGGCATATGTGTATTGGCTGTGTAACATGTGCTCAGTGCATTGACAATGTCGTTGTACAGTGCTCACTCTTCGGTGTTCCTTCCATTTCACTGCAGGGCTCCGCCTCTCCCTCGACGTATGCCAGACATGGCTGCCCTGCATGAACGGGACTGTATACGCCGCTACAGATTCAGCCAACGGTTGATTGATGAGTTGACTGGCCGGCTGGAAGCACAACTCCTCCCGCGCCACAGGTATCCCAGTGCACTGACACCCAAGTTGAAGGTGATGGCAGCCCTACATTTCCTTGCCACGGGTACGTTCCAACATACCATTGCTGATGTCGGGGGCATGTCCCAGACGATGTTCAGCCGTGTTCTGCATGATTTCTTAGAGGCCATGTTGGTTCACCTGGATGAGTACATTAAATTCCCAATTCGTGAGCAGTTGACAGATGTCAAGCGTGAGTTCTATGCCCTGGGAGGGATGCCCCATGTCATTGGGTCCATAGATGGGACACATGTTGCGTTGGTACCACCACAGGCACAGGAGGTGGTGTATAGGAATCGCAAACATTATCACTCCATTAATGCCCTTGTGGTGTGTCTGTCCAACATGGTGATTTCACATGTCTGTGTTCGCTTTCCAGGATCAGCACACGATGCCTTCATCATGAGGCGTAGCAGGCTGCCTGAAATGATGCTGCAGCTGCGGAACGAGCGAGCATGTATTGTTGGTGGGTAGACTCTGGCAGTTCAGTGTTTGGCGTCATCTTCCAATCTCACTGCCTGTGCTGACACACTTCTGTCCATGATGTTTCCTTGTAGGGGACGCTGGCTATCCCAACATGCCATGGCTGATGACGCCTGTCCGCAACCCCAGCACGGCTGCCGAGCACCGCTACAACAACGCACATGGGCGGACCAGGAGAGTCATTGAGAGGACGTTTGGACTTCTGAAGAGCCGATTCCGGTGCCTCCACAAGACCGGCGGAGCACTCCCATATGCCCCGGTGAAGGTGTGCAAGATCATCATCGTCTGCTGCATGCTGCACAACATGGCAGTGGAGGAAGCTGTTCCACTCATACTGGATCAAGATGACCAGGACCATCCACCCGTGGAGGATGAAGGCCTTGGTGACGGGGCAAGTGATGTGGAGGAGGAGGAGGCTGTGGAGGACATGCAGATTCGGCTCATACGCAACTTCTTTGCTTAGTGGTGTGTTCCAGTGTCTGAGTGTGCACGCATTGGGCCGTGTGTGGCATGTGTTGCAATGTGTGTGTCCATCTGCATATCTGCCAAGTGAGTCAGTGGTGTGTATTGAAGTGTCACTCGAGTGATGGCGCAATGGAAGGATGTTGTCTGAGGGTCATCATTGTCACCTGTCATGTTGACAACATGATACGTGTTGAGTACATGCTTGCGGATGTGCTCCTTTGGGCTGACTCCTTGTGTGTCTCTCTTCCACAGGTCCATGGGCATGCTGTCTGCTGGTGGCATTGTTGTGCTCCTGCTACTCCTCATGAACACAGCAACATGTGCTGATTCTGCGTCACATGCACGGGCAAGTTTTGAAATCTCCTTAGGGTAAGGGATGCCTCACGGCGTTTTGGGTGTGTGAATTGTTTGTAGTCTGTGTGCACTTCTCCGGTTCATGTGTGTTCCATTTGCATACATGTGGATCCTACATGGGGAACATGACATGGGGCAGGCTTCACCTGGAGCCATGGTCAGACTTGGTGACTGTCATGTGGCAGGGGATTGGGGATTGTGATGAGGCCATCATTGTGTGTAACACTGACCTCGGAAACATACAGGTTGCACCGGGTTGACATGGTGTGTGATTGCCCCATCAGGGCCTCAATGGTGTATAGCGGCCTCTCCGTGGCAGCAGGGGGTGTTTAGCTGTTATCCGTCACTTGTGTGCCAGTTCAATGGAATACCAGCATCTGTGTTGCAATGGGGGGTGCCAGTGTTGCTCCCACATGTTCATCCACATGACCTGTGTATGTGTTGACAGAGTATCATTGTCATTCCAACACACATGACTAATAAATTTGTCACTCTGTCTCCAAGGTGCCTCTTCCCTGTCAATGGTGGCCTGTTGCCACTGTGCGTGCGGCATGTCTGGCATAGTTTTCAGAGGTGGTGCATATGTGTCTATGTGTAGAGTGACAAGATGCTAGGGGTTTGTCAGGGAGTGGGAACTGTATTATGCACAAGATGCACAGTTCCATCCACCTCAAGGCAAGAGAGACCATCCCCCAGGGCAACTACAACATCCGTGTCGAATCCTACCCTGCAGTCTACGGACATGTGCCTTACGACTCCCATGATACTTGTCCATATCCGGAGTGCATCTGCACAGCTCTGCTACTGCGTCGGGCAACCAGGCCACATCAACGTCCAAACGGGATGGGGGGAATGTTTCACAGCCAGCTGCAGGATGACCTTCTCGATCCACGCCCACACTCATGATGCAGCCCACAACCCCAACACAACCATGTGGCACTGTGATCCAAAACTGCATTCTGGCATCTCCATGCATCCAACCTTGGGCTAGCCACCATTCTCAACATCCGCCTGACGCAAGCATGCAGGACATTGTAGGGACACATGTCTAGACATACCTGGGAGCGGCAAGCCAGGTCACTCCACATGATCCCTGACCTCTGCGCATGACTGTTGCTCCCCTGAATGTGTCTGTAGCCACAGTTGTGCGGGAACCACTCAGCTGGTTGGGCCCAGCACAGGTGAGTATGGTACTCCATGTCTGTATCAGATGATACATTGGGACCCATGTGTGTCCTGGGCAAGACTGTGACCCCACGGTTTGGATGGTTGGAGTTAATTCTGAGATCAGGCATGCTTTGACTTTACGACACACACATGTATTGTAATAATGCAGAATCACGGCATCATCTTGTAAGTGTGATTAATTTATTTGTGGTGGGGTACGGGTTTGTGGGGATGACAAGAGGTGCACAGCGGGAGTGTAGAATCCAAAGTTCACTGGGGGAGTTGGTATCCTTGCCGTTGCAAAATGTCAGAGTCCATGCCACAGTCTTCGTCAACATAGGTCAGACAGTGACCAGCAAGTCCATGTGGCAGAGAATGTCATGTGCTGCTATTGGGCCAGAGGGCCAGGTGCCAGGCCAGGTGACCTGGGAGATGGTGATGTTCTGCTGACTCTCACAGTCTTTTTCGTGGACGACCCACCTTCCTGCGGGGACCCTCGGAAGCAGGCCGTGACGATGTCTGTGACGCTCCGTCGGATGAATCCTCCTCCTCCTGATCCCTCCCTGTGTCTGGTAATGGCCTTCGCCTGGTGCCACAGGGAGGGTTGCCCATGTTGTCGGCAATCCGACGGAGTACACCGGTCATTTGGGTTTGCACCGCCACGAGCTCAGCCTGTCTATCCTCCATCCTTCCTTGGTGTTGCAGTTGACAGGCATGTTGCTGGGCCTGCAGGGTCTTCATCTCCTGGAGGGTCCCCTTGATGTCATTGAGGGTGGACGCAATCTGGTCCATGCCCCTGGTGTCACGCCGGTATGTATCCAGGATGTTGCTGACCTGGGACACTACCGGGTCCTGAGCTGCCTGGTCAGGTTCGCGCCTCCGCCGTCCTCCACTCCCGCCACCCCTGCCCACGTGCACCTGGCCTGCCGTTGTGGGTGCATCGGGTCTCCGGGACCCCTGAGGGATGGCATCTGCGTTGCCGCCTGCCTCCTCCTGGGTGCCCGGAGGACCGTGTCCCTCCTGGGCAGACTGGCTGGGTGGTCGTGTGCGGGCAGGGCTCCTGGACGTCTCCTGGGATGTGGCAGGATTGGGGGTGATGGTTGGCACAGTTGTACCTGACGCAGGTGCTGCAGGTGGTTGGACACCAGAGGGGCCAGGTTGGTCTGGGTCATCCACGGAGTGGTGAGAGTCATCGCTGGCGGTGGGGTCCTCATCCTGCGGAGCCTGGTCCTGTGAGACTTCCCCCCCAGTGTTGGGGGGTGTTCGTCGACGTTGACCTGTGTGTGAGAGAGACAATGTTAACAGTGTCACATGTGGCATCCATGTTTCATGCATTTCTGATTTGGCACTCTTCCTCTGGGTAGTTGGATCTGTCTTGCATTCCTCTCACAGTGCACTTGTGCATGGGTATGTCCCTTGGCCACAGCTGTCAGGGCTTTACGCATGTGTGAGACACAATCTTAGTTGATGCATCTATTTGGGTACACAGTCAGCAGTGTGGTGTGCGGGCGTAGCGAGCCATGCAGAGGCGCCTTACGTGTTGCACTGTACGTGGCCAAATGGTGTTTTGCCAAGGCAATTTGATGTTGCAGGTAGGGGACTGAAGCATTTGTGACAGGGTTCTTACCGACACAGTGGGTGGGTATACTGGGTGTGTGGTTTGGTCTGTGCCTGCAGCACGGATGGACTCGTGCACAGATTGACACATGGACCGGTCTTCATCTACGGAAGGGGGGGTTTGAGGCACTGCCAGACCTGGTCTGCATGCACACAGTCCACCGGCTGACGAGTGGACATGGCCACACCACCCAAGGGTGATTTAGTCTCCCTGTGTCTCCCTTCCTCCCTCCCTCTGTCACCCTCCTCCCTCCCTCTGTCGGTCTCCCTCTGTCACCCTACTCCCTCCCTCTGTCTGTCTCCCTGTGTCCCCCTCTGTCTCCTTCCCTCTCATTCCCCCTCTCCCTCCCTCTCTTTGTCACTCTCTGTCACCTCAGGCCAGCTTCCTGGGCACACACAGTTAGCCGGTCTTTGAATGGCCATTGGCTTGTTCATGTGAGTTAGTCCCTGTTCTCCGGGCACCCATTGGGCAGTGTGTCTGAGTGTAGGCTGCTGCTGTGGCGGTGTGTGCTGAGACTCTATCAGAGCGATGCAACTTCATTGTCTGCTGTAATGTGCAAATTGTGCCTTCAGACCCATGTCATCCTGCATGGCAGCCACCATTTGCAGGCAAGACAGTACTGTGTGGGTACACACAGTTTGTATGGCTGTGCCCTGGGCCATATGGGCTGAGGGCATTGTTGTGTGCTTGTGAGTTGCTCAATGTTAGTTTTGATGCCCCCACTCCCAGCATCGACCACATCCTGTGTTGTGTTGGTGTTTTGTGTGGCCTGTGACTTGGCATGGCCCTGATTGATACATGGGGCATGGAGGCGCTAGTGGCATGTGTGTGTTTGTGGAGTGTTGTTGTGTGCGGTGGTGGCTTGGGGGGGGTGGCATGCATGATTGATTGTGTATGGCATCCCCCCCATGTGAGGTGAGTTGTTTGTGTACTCACCAGGGTCTGGGAGTCCAGGCAGTCCGTGTAGTCCCTCCACCGCCAGCGTGGACATCACCTTCTCCTCCCAGGGATGGTATTGTACCGGTCTGGGGGGCGGCCCTCCTCCAGTGATGTTCCCCTGGTTGTGATTGTCAGTCATCTTCCTCTTGACCGTCCTCCGCAGATCGTACCACCTGGATTGGCACTCGTGCCTGGTCCTTCTGGTGGTCCCAACAGCATTCACAGAATCGACAATCCTCTGCCACATGGCCGTTTTTTCGGATATGCTTGTCTGTCTGACCAATGTCCCAAAGAGCTGTGGCTCGACTCTGAGGATTTCGTCGACAAGGATCTCCAGCTCCTCCTTTGTGAACTTTGGATTCTTGGTGGTGGACATGGCGTGGGGTGTGGGTGTGGATGGTTGTGGGTGTGTGGGTGTGGTAGTGGAGGTGTGTGTGTGAATGTGATGAGGGGGTGTTTGTGTAGGTGGTTGTGTGAAGGTATGCAAGTGTGAGGTTCAAGTATGGTGGTGTGGGTCGTCTGTGGGCTCTGGCAGCAGTGGGTCTGTTGCAAAGGCTCATGGTTTGTGTGTGTGGTCCATTTTTATTGGTCCATTTGTGGGTGTGGCTGTGTTTGAAATTTGTGTGGGTGTGTTATGAGGAGTGATTGAGTTTTGGGCCTCTGTTTGGCAGTTTGGCAGTTGCAGGTGAGTGTATGTGATGTTTGTGGGGTTGTTGGGCATGTTTGGTGGTGTGGGGAAACTCTAATTGACTCTCCTTGTGTAAATATGGTTTGTCCTGGTTCAGTACGTGTGTTTTTGGCGTCAGTACGGTCCGTACATGCACTGGTGGGGGTACGGTCCGTACATTCCCTGGTGGGGTGTGGGTACGGCCGTACATACACGGGTGGGGGTTCGGTGCGTACATACACGGCTGGGGTGGGGGTTTGGTGCGTACATACACGGGTGGTGGTTCGGTGCGTACATACACGGCTGGGGGGGGGTTCGGTGCGTACATACACGGCTGGGGGGGGGTTCGGTCCGTTCATACACGGGTGGTGGTTCGGTGCGTACATACACGGCTGGGGGGGGGTTCGGTGCGTACATACACGGGTGGGGGTTCGGTGCGTACATACACGGCTGGGGGGGGTTCGGTCCGTTCATACACGGGTGGGGGTTTGGTGCGTACATACACGGGTGGGGGTTCGGGGGCGTACATACACGGGTGGGTGTTTGGTGCGTACATACACGGGTGGGGGTTTGGTGCGTACATACACGGGTGGGGGTTGGGTGCGTACATACATGGCTGGGGGGGTTTGGTGCGTACATACACGGGTGGGGGTTCGGTGCGTACATACACGGCTGGGGGGGTTCGGTCCGTTCATACACGGGTGGGGGTTTGGTGCGTACATACACGGGTGGGGGTTTGGGGGCGTACATACACGGGTGGGGGTTCGGGGGCGTACATACACGGGTGGGGGTTTGGTGCGTACATACACGGGTGGGGGTTTGGTGCGTACATACACGGGTGGGGGTTCGGGGGCGTACATACACGGGTGGGTGTTTGGTGCGTACATACACGGGTGGGGGTTTGGTGCGTACATACACGGGTGGGGGTTGGGTGCGTACATACACGGCTGGGGGGGGGTTTGGTGCGTACATACACGGGTGGGGGTTCGGTGCGTACATACACGGCTGGGGGGGGGTTCGGTCCGTTCATACACGGGTGGGGGTTTGGTGCGTACATACACGGGTGGGGGTTCGGGGGCGTACATACACGGGTGGGGGTTCGGGGGCGTACATACACGGGTGGGGGTTTGGTGCGTACATACACGGGTGGGGGTTTGGTGCGTACATACACGGGTGGGGGGTGGGTGCGTACATACACGGCTGGGGGGGGTTTGGTGCGTACATACACGGGTGGTGGTTCGGTGCGTACATACACGGCTGGGGGGGGGTTCGGTGCGTACATACACGGCTGGGGGGGTTCGGTCCGTTCATACACGGGTGGGGGTTCGGTGCGTACATACACGGGTGGGGGTTCGGTGCGTACATACACGGCTGGGGGGGGGTTCGGTCCGTTCATACACGGGTGGGGGTTCGGTGCGTACATACACGGGTGGGGGTTCGGTGCGTACATACACGGCTGGGGGGGGTTCGGTCCGTTCATACACGGGTGGGGGTTTGGTGCGTACATACACGGGTGGTGGTTCGGTGCGTACATACACGGCTGGGGGGGGGTTCGGTGCGTACATACACGGGTGGTGGTTCGGTGCGTACATACACGGCTGGGGGGGGGTTCGGTGCGTACATACATGGGTGGTGGTTCGGTGCGTACATACACGGCTGGGGGGGGTTTGGTGCGTACATACACGGGTGGGGGTTCGGTGCGTACATACACGGCTGGGGGGGGGTTCGGTCCGTTCATACACGGGTGGGGGTTCGGTGCGTACATACACGGGTGGGGGTTCGGTGCGTACATACACGGCTGGGGGGGGTTCGGTCCGTTCATACACGGGTGGGGGTTTGGTGCGTACATACACGGGTGGTGGTTCGGTGCGTACATACACGGCTGGGGGGGGGTTCGGTGCGTACATACACGGGTGGTGGTTCGGTGCGTACATACACGGATGGGGGGTTCGGTGCGTACATACACGGGTGGTGGTTCGGTGCGTACATACACGGGTGGGGGTTCGGTGCGTACATACACGGCTGGGGGGGGTTCGGTCCGTTCATACACGGGTGGGGGTTTGGTGCGTACATACACGGGTGGTGGTTCGGTGCGTACATACACGGCTGGGGGGGGGGTTCGGTGCGTACATACACGGGTGGTGGTTCGGTGCGTACATACACGGCTGGGGGGGGTTCGGTGCGTACATACACAGGTGGTGGTTCGGTGCGTACATACACGGCTGGGGGGGGTTTGGTGCGTACATACACGGGTGGGGGTTCGGTGCGTACATACACGGCTGGGGGGGTTCGGTCCGTTCATACACGGGTGGGGGTTTGGTGCGTACATACACGGGTGGGGGTTCGGGGGCGTACATACACGGGTGGGGGTTTGGTGCGTACATACACGGGTGGGGGTTTGGTGCGTACATACACGGGTGGGGGTTGGGTGCGTACATACACGGCTGGGGGGGGTTTGGTGCGTACATACACGGGTGGGGGTTCGGTGCGTACATACACGGCTGGGGGGGTTCGGTCCGTTCATACACGGGTGGGGGTTCGGTGCATACATACACGGGTGGGGGTTGGGTGCGTACATACACGGCTGGGGGGGGTTTGGTGCGTACATACACGGGTGGGGGTTCGGTGCGTACATACACGGCTGGGGGGGGTTCGGTCCGTTCATACACGGGTGGGGGTTCGGTGCGTACATACACGGGTGGAGGTTGGGTGCGTACATACACGGCTGGGGGGGGGTTTGGTGCGTACATACACGGGTGGGGGTTCGGTGCGTACATACACGGCTGGGGGGGTTCGGTCCGTTCATACACGGGTGGGGGTTTGGTGCGTACATACACGGGTGGTGGTTCGGTGCGTACATACACGGCCGGGGGGGGGTTCGGTGCGTACATACACGGGTGGTGGTTCGGTGCGTACATACACGGCTGGGGGTTTGGTGCGTACATACACGGGTGGGGGTTGGGTGCGTACATACACGGCTGGGGGGGTTTGGTGCGTACATACACGGGTGGGGGTTGGGTGCGTACATACACGGCTGGGGGGGGTTCGGTCCGTTCATACACGGGTGGGGGTTCGGTGCGTACATACACGGGTGGGGGTTGGGTGCGTACATACACGGCTGGGGGGGGGTTTGGTGCGTACATACACGGGTGGGGGTTCGGTGCGTACATACACGGCTGGGGGGGGTTCGGTCCGTTCATACACGGGTGGGGGTTCGGTGCGTACATACACGGCTGGGGGGGGTTCGGTCCGTTCATACACGGGTGGGGGTTCGGTGCGTACATACACGGGTGGGGGTTGGGTGCGTACATACACGGCTGGGGGGGGTTTGGTGCGTACATACACGGGTGGGGGTTCGGTGCGTACATACACGGCGGGGGGGGTTCGGTCCGTTCATACACGGGTGGGGGTTTGGTGCGTACATACACGGGTGGGGGTTCGGGGGCGTACATACACGGGTGGGGGTTTGGTGCGTACATACACGGGTGGGGGTTCGGTGCTTACATACGCGGGCGGGGGGGTGGTGGGGTGTTCGGCGCGTATGCGGGCACATGTCTCCATGGTTGCTATGGGAGTTCGGTTCGGACGGTGTTTTTTGCGTACGGTTGTGAAATGGGGAGGACGGGAGGGATCGTACTTGCGCTGTCGGACTTTATTTTTCCGCACGGTGGATTTTTCGACCGGGGACGTGTCGGTGACTTTTCCCGACCCGAGGACGTGTGGGGAAATCTTCCCAATGCGATTCGTATGGACTTTTTTCCGTTCGAATCGTACTTGGCAGTTTGTACGCTACTTTGACGATTCGGACGGAAAAAAATCCGGATACGAGTCGGACGGGGAATTTTTTTACAGGATCGGAATTGGCACCAATGTCTTTGTTTTCTTTCTTTTTGAGCTCACTTGGAGACACCTTACTTTAGCTAGACAAAACCAAACTGCGCCTCAGTGATAGTTGATAAGAGCTGGAGCTCTTTGAGTGGAGCATTTCCATGCTTCGAATCATCACGGATTCAATGCTGACTATGGGGTAGACTATCCCAATTAATGTGCAAAATAATGCTATCACTATGATTTTGTAGTATAGTGTAGGTACAGATAGGATTAGGCAAACATTAGCAACAGATAAAATGGTTGAACTGTTCATCCTGTTTACCATTCTAACAATGATTACAGTAACATCTCATCTTTCTTATAATCGCAGCTCATGCCTCTTATGCAATAATACAATCTTTTCAATAAATGTTTGAAAACGCATTGTCGCAGATTTCTTGTGTTTGCCTTCGGTGCGCAAGAGGGACAAACAAAAGTGTTAGATCTTTTTCCACAGATTCCTTGAAAATTAGAGCATTATGTTCGAGGGTGCCAACAACATCCGTCACCCTGTTTGGTTTAGGGATTAGATGTGGTGCTCTGTGCTAGTTGTAAAACCCATCAACACTCATTGATGGTATGAGGTACGTGTTGGTCTATTACACAGTCCTGCTATATTTATGGAAACCGTATAACATTCTGTTTTCCTAGAAAAACCCTCCCCTGAGTTATTATATAATACCCTTATGCTCACTGGAGCAGCTCCAAAGTGAATTATGTCAATGCTGAAAATACATCTTCAATAGAGAATCTTTACATTAACCTTCAAGAAGTACTCATTTTCTCATAGGGTGTGTTGAAAATGAAAAAAAAAATACAATCATCAATTGTGTTAAAAACATTCATTATAGTGAATAGTCTTTGATATTTGCAAATTACGTGCCCAATTTTTCCATTGACAGTCTCTTGTTTTCATAAGGTCAACATAAGGACAACATACAACTATGAATACATTCTTGAGCACCTTCAAGACTTCGAAACAGAATGGTGAGTGCATATCTAAAGTTAATTGAGTTCATGAATCTTTCCAACTGGAAAGAAAGTTATCTGTTAATAAATGGTGAACGGTGCAGTGGTTTTTAAACATAGAGGGACTGCTCTCTAAAAGGGTGGAAAGAGGGATTAGTCCCTCTATGTTTAAAAACTGCAGTGATTTTTAAACAGAGAGGTACTGTTCCTTCTTCCCAACCTGTTTAAAAATCACTGCAGTGCATACCCATCTGCACCTTTACATACACTGCAGTGATTACAGCAATAATTCTCTGCAGTAATTACTGCAGCGTATGTAAGGGCGCAGAGGGGCATGACCTGCATAGTGATATGCAGTGGTTTCTAAAATTTAGAAACTACTGGATACTACTTAGCGGTGGCTTCCTTACAGACTCTGCAGGGATCACAGCAGAGTATGTAAGGGGCATCAAGTGGCATTTGGCTGTGCTATTTTCTTAGCACAAAATGCATCCTTGCATCCATTTTTGGACGTGAGGGTGGATTGAGCACTAAGAAAACAGTGCAAAAAGCCCACTCTGCCCCACCGCTAAATTTCACAGAATCTTGTGGAATATTTTGTAATTCCACAGAATCAAATTCCACTATTTCTGCCCACCCGAGAGGGTTTATCCTTCGCGGTGTGTAGTATGCCACATTTTTAAATTTCAAGCACCAAGACCTGTATGCTTTCAAGACACACATGTTAGACCCGTCAGCTTTAGGGTAGTTTCCCCTAAATGTTTTGCCTGCTTGCCTCCAACCTTTCTGAATTATTTTTGTTGGACTTAGGTGTCTGAGCCCTTTAACGGTGCCAACCAGGGCTAAAGTACATGTGCTTCTCGTCTATGATTTGATTGACTTACCCACAACTGGAATACTTAAATTTAATTTATCCATAATTCACTAGTAGAGTGCACAACATGTGCCCAGGGTCCGTAAATTGAATGCTGCAGCACTGATTGTGTCGCCCACATAAGTAGCACTCTAAGCATGTCTCAGGCCTGCCACTGCAGAGCCTGTGTGTGCAATTTACACTGCCATGTCGACTTGCCCCAAACTCCCCTTTTATTACATATGTCACCCCTACAATAGGCCCTATGCAGCCAATAGGACAGGGTGCTGTGTAATCAAAAGGTAGGGCATGTACTTTTTGAATGTCCTGGTGGTGATGAGAGGGAGGAGCTGATACTTACAAGCCTTGTCCTCTCTCGACACAAATGGCTGCATACCCCCCTGGAGTGAGTCTGGAGCCAGAGCTGGGAGGAAGGACCCCTGTTCACTTCAAAGCCCCTCTTTGCAGTCACCCCCATTCCAAGGACACAATTTAGTATAAGTACTGGGTCTCTGACCCCCACCTAATCAGTACACTAATGGACTTGTGAAGATCTTTACCAGGAGGAAGGACTGCTATGTTGCTAGAAGGACTGCAACTCTACTGGACTGCTGCTCTGGAAGAACTGCTTTTCTGCTGTGCTGCTCTGCTGCATTCTACCCTCTGCCCTGCTGAGGAAGGACTTGACCCATCTCACTTAAACCCAGAGTGACTTCAAGGACATGCTGGTTTAGCCCCTATTTTTAGTCTCAGAGATATCAAAGACTTTTCATCAACCTACAACAACAGCAGGACTTTGCTTGCTGCAAGTCTTACCCTGCCAAGTGTTGTCAATCTAGTCCTGTGCCCTTGGAAGTGGGTACAAAGTATTGCAACAGCTAAAATTAACTCATCAACTCCGTTGAGCCAATCACAACTCCACTGACACTGAGGCATTTCTGTGGCTGCAAGGATCGAGCGCATCGTTTGACTACTGCTCAACGCCATTGTGCCACTCGGAACAAGTGCATCTCCATCCACGATGACGCATCGCTGCAGCTGCGAGGATCAAGGACATCACTTTGCTGACTGTCATATCCTCGTTTTCTTGTTTGTCTTTATGTCCCACTGCTGGCAGAATGGAGTTTAACTTCTGCAGGCTGACCTATATGTCAAAAATATGAGCAGAGAAATCCAATTTCCTCTCACTTTTCAATAGTGTTGGCTCCAAAATTAAGCATCAGCTGGGAACCAGGGAACCCTACAAATCCTTAGCTTTTCTGAAATCTATAGACCCTGGGTATTCCAGGGTGGCATAAAGGGCATGGGTTCTAGCATGATTCCTTCTCCAGCATGTCCTGTAAATGTCAACATTATGCCTAAGAATACAATTCAGGGATTCAGTGTTTTTGCCTTGGGTTGACCAGCACCCAGTGATGTCTATCAACCCTGGGCATTACTGACAACTAGAGAACAAGGGAATCCAAGGTGGCATGGCTTACATGAGTCCACCCACATTTTCCTTAGAACAAGAGATAGAAGGCCAGGGCACTCAGAGCCTGCACCAGTAAGTATATGTCATTTGAAATAAGGGCAAGAATGGTAGTGCAAAGAGCTGAGAACTTGACCCTCCTATTTCCCACAATTTTGGATAACCAAATACACAAATTACAAAAAAGCTCAGCACCTACTCAAATGTAAAAATGTGTTACAAGCAATGTGATACAGTATTTAAATAGACAAATAACAAGTGCAGACTAATCTCCCAAATAAGTGACTTGAGACTTCCAATTCTTGTAAAAAAGCATATATTCCTATTTTATTCTGGTAATCCTCCATTAGACTTCATTAAAAACACAATGCATGTTCATAGCCGAAGCGACGCGTTTCGTCCCCACGGGACTTCTTCAAGGCTGTTTGTGTTTTTTTATATTAGATCACAATGATAATGTACGAAATCAGGTCCTGATGTGTCCAATGAAATAAGTGTCCTTTCTTTTATCACACATTAAGTTCTCATAGTACAAAACAGCACTGTTATTTATTGTTGTGGCCAGTTATATAATCATTCTTCTAAGGGGTATAATAGCCCCTGATTCAAACGCGAGCGGTCCGATGTCCTAGGTCATAGGTTGAACTAGAGAACAAGGGAATCCAAGGTGGCATGGCTCACATGAGTCCACCCACATTTTCCTATCCAAAATACCATGCAGATCTCTTCAGTACGGGTCAAAAATTAACAATTTCCACAAATCAATTTCCTCATATTTGTGTCACAGAAAACTCTGGAACTTGCACCCAACAGCAAAAGTCATAAGACCTTGCATTTCCGCACTTCTCCTGATGAAGACTGAACCAGACATTTGTGGTTGGCCCAACTGTCACGGGCATGAACAGGTCAAAACAGGAACAATGTTAAATCATTATAATGGTTAGAGTTTCGGTCCATTCTTGTCAGATACATTAAGGTTTTCTCCGGTGAAATGTGGGAAGGCAGGATGGTCAGACTTCTGCTATTGACTGCATTGTGTTTAGATATAGGTCACTTAAATATGATCAAATTGAGTTTATTCTCCCATAGTTTGACATTTCCAGGGTAGTTAGGGCATGAAAAAGTGGTGGGATTCCTACAAGCCACACCATCCTGGAATCTTCTGGTATCTAATTTTTAGAAATGTCTGAGCTTGGTAGACTTCTAAGGTGCTGGTCGACACTGGGTCCAATACTACAGCCATCCACCCTGGAAAGTGTGAGGCCTGTAGAAAGCATAGCAAAAAAGCATCGAAGCAACAGAAGAACAATTTAGGGACAAACCTGATTTGAAGGAAGGAGGAAAATAACAATGGCAAGAGTAAGGGAAAGCTCAGTCTGGAGCTGGAGCTAGAAGAGTGCAACCAGAGCAACAAAGAGAAATAACCAGGCACTATGATGCCCTCATGCTCTTCTCTTATATTGACTGCATCAAGTGACCCAGAAGTGACCCCCACCACCCTAGTTATACTGCCTGTTAACCACTAGAACATTGACCAGCCCATGTCTGCCATAGCAGCCAATGCAGTTTTCTACAGGCACATTAAAGACTCTGACATACACAGTGATGTGCCCAGGAAATGTGCAATGTGCCATGAATCCTTACAATAATGACTACCCCTCAGAAATTGCACAGCAAGCATTACATTCCTACAAACAAAAGTCATATGTTGTCTTACATGGCACTCTCTGAGCATTTTTCTGAATTAAATGTCCCATTTTGGCTGTTTTCTCAGGCCGTTCGAGTGTAGATCACAAACCCTTGGCACTTAACAGTCCACAACTTGTAGGGTGAAAAAGGAAGCAAATTTGGCCTGGATTTTTTTTTCTCCAAAAAACTGTTATGAAGACCAAACTCAAACTGCTCCAAAAGTCAAACAAGAATTTGCAATGCAATAGGTCTCATATTACCGAACGTTTGAGCTATTGGCACTGCATTAATATTTTCAACCCCAATAGCTTAAACTTTCAGTAATGCAAGACTTACTGCAGTGCAAATGCATCTTTAATTTGTAGTCCTGAGTTGCCCACACTGAATACATTCCAGTGATACTTAACTTCGTAATAACAGCTTGCTTTGTAAATAGCGTTTCATACTGAGCCTGCCGTTAAGGGCTGTAAAAACAGGAAGCACTTTTACCAATTTAAAGTTCTCAGTTTCTCTCATTCCGAAAGAATAGAGGCAGAGTTGGTCTTGCTGGGATTCGAGCTAGTCACATATCGATAACCAGCGATAGCAGCGATCCATCGTCATAGCTTCTATAGCTCTATTAAGAAATATGTCACAAACTCTGCCTGGCTAACGCTGTGACCTCTGCTCCCGGCAGCAGGACTGGCTGTGCATAGAGCGAGAGGAGGAGAGAATCTTCCGTTCTGTCACATTGCCAACAGCTCAAACTATTGCAAATGCAAGACGTATTGCTGTATCAAAAGTGAAGAAGTCAAATTCTATTATTTTCTATTTCTTTACTTTTGATGTGTGCCGCGATCGCTTCACAAGTAACGAAATAGAAAAGCATGGCTACTTTTGGCAATTATGCATAGTAGCAGTAACATGACTTTTATGAATAGATTCAACTTAAACATGAGTTTGGTGATGGAACCACAGACCAGTCCTCTAATTTAGGGCGAATACTTTCTTTTACCACTTACTCGTAGCAGTATTAATTAGCTTCAATAATGTTCCTGAGACTCAGGGCTTACATGCCACCCCATGTGTTTCATATCACGCTTCTTATTCTGGAAAAAGTGAGACCGGCAGAGGCGTGGCACAGTTTCATAAAGTTAATCTCATAAGAGGGTGCACTGTGTGCTAGCTGTCGCCTGGTATCGTTTACTGTCAGTTCTTGAGGCTGTGCTCCTCAATCATCTTTGGATTAGAACATCTATATATGTTTATGTATATATCTTGCTTTTATCTGGACATTAATCTGCTCCATCGTAACACAAACTGATTACAACATGTATCCTATCACTGTCGGGTCTCCCGTCACGACCTTTTACTCCTATTATGCAATTACGATGTAATCATTGCAAATACTGTATATACACCGCACATTATCACGTTTCTATCACTGTGACTTCCGCTCTCTTTCCCACCATATGTTGCCCACCACATGATGTTTAATATCATTCACACAGCCGTGAGGAAGCCCCAGGCCGGATGGCCATGTAAAAGGGGCGAAACACGTGTTGGCTGTCACTCCACTTTTTCCTCTGTGACTCTAAACTGTGCAAACGAGTCACAAAAAACTAAAAAATCAACAATTAAACAACCTCAACCTGCATACCTTGCCTTGGAATTTACTCCAGAAAAAATAAAATACATAAAGCCTGTCCAGACATTCACTTGGAACCATATATAGAATATAAGATTATATTTTGTTTGTGAAAGTAAACGTCCAAAAACACATAATATCTGGAACAAGTGTGCTAAAAAACACTGATTTTCACATTTACGTCAACTGTGCCAAATTCCATTCTATTAAAGCAGTACAATCTTACTGACTAAGTAAAACAATTGCAGTCTCCTCACATGATGACGATGATGATAATAATGCAAATTTATAGCATGCATGTCTTCTTATAAAACGACCTGGCACTTAGAATCTGACTGAGGGCTGCCTTAATATAGATGCAAAGATTAAAATTACTTGAAAAGCCAAGTTTTTAGTTGTCTTCCGAAGGCTGCTCATGAAGAGATTTTCTGTTGCCTAATGTTATGCCATTTCAGATTTTCAGGGCACAGGATCTAAAAGTACTATCCATCACTCTAATTTTATGAATCCGACCTACCAGTGCTAGCCAAGACCCTCAGCATCGTAATGATCTTCCAGGGGTGTAAGGCTTTATTAAACTTGAAGGTAGCTGGAACGACATGGTCATGGCAGCCCTCACTTGGCATATGGGGGTCACTTCTGCACATGGGCAGAGATCAGATCGGTGCAAAGCCATTTCCCCATCCCTCACTTAGGGAGTTCTCTTGGTCGGGTTCCCCACCGGACCTTGCTCCCTCCAACCCTCTCCTCTGCCTCATAGGGCACACTGGTCTTGGCAGGCACTGAGGCTTCAGGGCAGGTGATCTTGGTTTTCCCTGGGTGATGTCCCTTAACCCAGCAGGGAGACTAGCAGATCTTTGCCCCCAGCCCTGGTCACAGGCAGAAGTCTTGCAGAGCTTTCCTTCTTACACAGCTCATCTGTCTGCTTGACAGATGACCAATTTTGGGATCTCAATCTCCCCTTCTTATAGTCCATTTAAAGACACTAAATGTGATTTGGGGTCTGAGTCTTTGATGTTTTATGTTGGGGTTCTGCTTTTTTTGAAGTGTACAATGTTCCTTTTATTCTTACCTCTTGAAAGGCTCTCTGTCACTGCAAGAAGGACTCTGAATTTGATAGACTCACAACAAAGTTCAGGGGAGTAACCGGAGATCGAATCTGGCTGTCAGCCACAGTCATATGTGCATCAAAAGTTTCATCCTGGTCTCCCAGCCCTACTCTTTAAGATTCCCTATCACCTTTCAGAGAAGTGTGTAAGTTCCTTTCTTGTGTTCTATAACTGAATCACAGAGCACACTTTTGAAGTGCAAAAGAGAGATCTCTCCCTCTCTTCCTCCAGTGTGTGTCCCATGCCAGCTCACAAGAATGCAACAATACACAAATCTGTCTAGAGGGATTCCTCTACCCCACATGCAGGCCTGGGATCCCAAAATGGAACCCAGGGTTATCCATGTAATGTACCATTGCAAGCACACTTGCACTCAGTGTACATTCACAGCACACTCATTGTCCAGCACTGTTACTTCCATGCACTGTGCCATTACAGACACCTACATTCAGCACACCCATTCAGTTTTGTACACTGTTCAGCACTGTAACTTGTCTGTTTTGTACTAGGGTGTGCTATTTGCAAACCCATACACTGCCAGCACGCACACTCACTATGTTCGCATTGCACAACATTTCACCCTTCATGTATTTTACTTAACGCAAGCACACATGCACCCAGCACATGCTTCCATTGCTCACACACTGCCAATGCACTACATCTCTCCAGTAATATATGCCCCACTAGCATATATACACCCAGTTCATGCACTAACCACGCATTTACTGCACAGATCTGCTCTATCCCTGTACTGTACCCTTTTCATGAACACATACATCCAGTGCAGAATCACCAGTCCTGCGCTGTGCAACACTCCACATCTGCCTAATGTAGGCCAAGGGTGAGTTAAGAACACAGCATTGAAACCTTTAAAAGGTGAGTGAGCCTGGAGGCCTCTCTCCAGTAACACAGGGTAAAAGACCTGTTCACTACTCCGGATCACTACACTATATGCTGCCACTACAGCACTTGTGCTGTTTAACTCTAGATGAAGGCGGAAGCATTCCACCACTATGAGGCTAGCACTTTGGGTGCCCCTCCAGGTTCAAGCCTGCAATCCGTGAGACAGGCCTATGTCATGACGTGCACACATGAGCATTGTTTGTCTATGACACAAAATCACCATTGGGGATTCAGACAACTGTAAAGTTGGGCACTCAGGGCAGGGGTACACATCTTTATCCATCCAGAGGACTTTCCCATATGAACACACAGCATGTGTTACATTTTGCATTGCTGTCTATAATGTAACACACAGGAAAGTCAACAGATCTGCATGTGCATTTGGGTAAACAGGTAAAAATTGTTCCACGGGCACTGTGTTGTATAAATTAAAAGCTGTTTGTATATTATGTGCAGTGCAGTACAAGGGGTTGTTTGTGGAGACTGCATTGGTTATTTAAAATGAATAGGAGTATGTTGAGGTAGATAATTAAAGACTATTTCTAAAGTAATATACAGCAGACATAGCAGATGGCTAGCAATATCTGACGCCTGTTTTGCACATATATGTGAACTTTTACTGCTGTTGCATATACTGTGCCTACTCAGTGAGGCTGAGGAAGCCTATGCTCCTTCCCCATAACCTTTCTTCATGTTAGGGCAGTTTGCACTAATGCTGACTTTGCTGTACCTGTTGCTAGTGAAGCTAACCTTAGTGAACATAATTTCCCTATAAAAAATTCAAGAAAAACGGAATTATAAAGACGTGTGCACAAGAGTAGAGCACCCACAGAACAGGTGGCCCACACAGAGCAGCTAGGCATAACTCCTCCTCCACACAGAATACAGGTACTACATGGATTTTGGATGCACTGACTTTCTTCGTGCATATAGATAAGGTATTTTGTAGGGGTGGGCATAACTCGCAAAATTTAGTGTAACGTAATCACGCAGAATTACCTAAAAACTCTGCGAGATTACACTTGAATTACACGTGAAGAGTAATTCTGCATTTACCGCTAATTCATAGCACAAAAATGGCCCCTTGCATCGAAAATGTACGTGAGGATTCATTTTGCGCTAAGAAACAGTGCTAAATGCAACACAACACGAATAGCGATCATGGGAGGGTGCTTGGACTCGCTAAATGTGCTGTTGGGATAGGATTTTCTACAAACTTACTCCAGACATTTAGTGCTGTGGGGCTGATTTACAATTAACTAACGCAGCGCAGTGCATCAAGACATTTTGCTGCGCTGTGCTTTGTTAGTGTGGAAGCACTGGGATGTGACATATTTACAACAATATATTGCATCTCTGTGCTTCCCCCTGCACGGGTGCACAAACTGCTGCCATGCGCCGACGCTGGCACCCTTGCACCATGTTGCAAGGATGCCTGTGTCACGGGGATGATTGTTTATGTGCAGGAAGAGTTCCCTTCCTGCACATAAACAATCAGAAATGGCGTATTCCAAATTCTATGTGTGCTTCATTAGCACACATGGAATTTGTAAAACTTCATTTATTTAAAAGATTGTTTATGTGCTGGAAGGGACACCTTCCTGTAAATAAACAATCATTAGAGGTTATTTCCTTGTTCTATGTGTGCTGGGGAATGGAGCACACATAGAAAGAGGAAAACGATGAGGAGCAATATATACATTTAACTCGTTGCGCCTCCCTACGCCTCCCCTGGGGAGGTGTAGCATTCAGACGCATTTCCAGATTTACAATTTTTTTGTAAATCTGGAAATGTATCTGGTTCCATGGGTGTTGCATGGGAACACCCACACCAACACCCATGAAACGCCCCTTTCACGCAAAGTGTTGTGTGTAAATGGGCCGTATTTACAAGGACAGAAAAAGCCACGCAGGGTGGCTTTCCCTGCCCTTGTAAATATGAGGCAAAAAAATGTGCTGCCAGTGCATCACAAAAAGTGACGCACTGGCAGCGTAAGGTGGTTGTAAATCTGCCCCTGTATTCTTTGCACAAAATGCACTCTCACGTCTAAAATGAACGCAAGGATGCATTTTGCACCAAGAAACAGCTCTAAATGAAGAACAACACATAAAGCAAGCCCAAGCAGCCACTCGCGCTCATTAACTGTGCTCCTACATTAGGATTTTCCCCCCCAACTTACTCTAATTAGGTGAGTAGGAGTAATTGCATAATTATAGGTCAATTTGTAACACAGAATTACCAAAATTACTCAAATTACCTCAGCGTAATTGAAACTACGCCCAGGCCAAGTATTTTGCTGGAAGCCGTATATATGCAGGCACTAACAAGTGCAAACTGAGCATTAGCAATGCAAACACAAGTTTCCCATGCATGACTGCCTGTTTGTGTTTATGCACAAGTGCTTCCATTGGTGTTGACTGAGTGTACTGGATCCAGTGGGTATGGTGACCAGTGTGTGTAGACACAGAATTTTGTGCTGGGTTTTGCCCGCAAGTGTTGCTCTGATCGCATGTCTTACAAAAAAACAAAACTATTACCCTGAAAACATGCTTGTGGATAGCAAGCAATTTTTAACAGTCCTAATGGCCTTCCAGGGGTGCCCAACACACGTGACATGGGACTGACTGTTCAAGCCCTACAGGGTTTCATTCAGCATGCGTGCGTGATATTTGACGGATACCCTGCTTCCTCCCAGACTGCTCGAATTGGTCTGACAATTAGACTGACATCGCCCCAGACCTATTGGCTTGTCTGCAGTGAACCAGGCATGTATCTCATTCTGCTCCAGTTCTCCTGATCTAAGGCATGTCATGTATTTCTACAACATGCTGTATGTTAGAGATGCATCTGATACGTGCCTGACTTTGGCCAGCCCTACACCATATCAAAGCTGCATCTGGCATGTGACTAGCTCTGCGCCTGCAATTCAGGCAGATCAGAGATGCAAGCGATTCTTCCTCAAAGATGCATCTGGTGCGACTTTTCCCAGCAGTACCATGCTATCAGATGTCTGTGTGCTGACATACTCTGCCGCAGCCTTTTTACCCTTTCAGCTGCATGTATCCATAAGACTGACCGTGAATCTTTTAGCCTTTCCAAATTGCACCTGCCATTTGACTGATGCTGCCCCAGGCCAACTTGCATTTCAGAAGGGTGTCTCTCATATGGCCGGCCCTGCAAGCAGGCCTGCTGTTTTCTCAGAGTCACACCTGTCATGTAACAGAGCTTGCACCAGACTCTTGACTTTTTTTTTGGTTCAAAATATTTTATTAGGATCTTTTGTAAACATGATAAACAAACAAAAAAAGATACAGCGTTGGTATATATAATAAAATAGTACTAACATTCAAATATTATTTTAACAATAGCTATTTACCAAAAATTTACCATTGTCATATAAATAGTGAAATTATAAAAGTTAGCAAAAGGAACAAACGAGGCTACTCCTCCAAACAGAAATTTTACAAAACTGTTAACAAAAGCAAATAGTGTTATAAAATATTTTAGATATACCTTCTAATATAATCCTCAATTGGTTTCCATAACTGTTGAAAGGACAATGTATTTTATAATTGTCCCTTGTAAGATAATTGGGCACCAGATCTAAGAAAAATAACATATGACCACCATGCTTGGATTGATATTGTTTCCGATGATTTCCAATTGGAAGTAATGGATTTAATAGTAATAGAGATAAGGAGATTAAAAAGGTTTAGACTGAGGCTCCAATAGTGTAGATGATTGTACGCAAGATTTACCAATGGTATGTTGTTAGTGAGAGACTAAGAAATAGGAAGTATTTTACCAATGATATCCGAAACATTTTTCCAGAATCGAGCTATTATATTACATTTAAAAAGCATATGTTTCAAAGTACCATCACAACATTTGCAGTTCCAACAAAGTGGTGAGCCTATAAGTTTAGCCTTAAATAATTTATAGGGAGTCCATAGACAATTGAACAAAATAAAGGCGTTGGTTTGGGATAATGAAACAGGAAACCATCCTGAAATATTGATGGCCCATATTTGTCTCCACTCTTTTAACTAGAGATTCAGGGAACGTTCTACAAATAGTGGATAAAAAGATAAAGTTAGTAGCATTTGTACAATGAAATTGTTTATAACATTTAGGGACAGTATATTGGGAAGCACCAAAATCTTTAATACAATTTACCGAATCTGGAGTCTTAATTTGGGGAAGCACATTTGGAAAGGTGTTAAGCAGTGTGTTACAAAGAAGTTCATATTTTAAGGGCTTCAGTATTGGGTAACATGAATCTGGCCTGTAGTTCAGAAAAGGATAATAAAGCTGTATCATCATAAATATCCTGGGGAAAGAAAATGCCAACCGAAATCCATAATTTCCAGAATGTGATTGTACAATTACATTTTAATGCAGGATTATGCCAAAGGGAGATCATAGTAGAATCTGAAATACGTGATGAAAAGGATGCTTCAAAATCATTAATAATCAGTTTAGTGGATGCAATAATGGGGGAGGATTTAAAACATTTATTTGAATTAGACATGGATAAAAGTGATGGGAGAGGAAATGGTGATACTAAATTGCACTCGATCATTAACCATTTAGGAGAATAGTTAGGGTCCAGGCACGAGAACCAAAGTGAACCCAGTTTTAAAATAAATGCTTTATGATATTTGAAAAAATCATGCATATCAAATCCTCCATTCAGTTTAGACAGTTTAAGTTTAGTGTAAGCAATACGAGAAGGCTTGCTATTCCATATAAATTTAGAAATAAGCTTATCAACTTTTTTTAGACTGAGAGGGGCAATTGTATAGGGATCATAGACAAGGTATAGAAAATAATTGGGGCTTATACCATTTTAATGGTTTCAAGTTTCCCCCACCATGATAAGTATAAGGTGGACCATTGATGAATTTTTTCTGTAATTTTGGTAAATGAAGAGTCATAGTTCAGAGTAACAGAGTGCTTTAAAGGAAGTGAAAAGAGTATACCTAAATATTTAATTTTCTCTTTTTGCCAAATAATTTCAGTATTGTCCAGTATTAAGGGTGTACAGTGCACATTCAGCGGAAAAATCTGTTTTATGAGTATTCAAGGTACAACCAGAAACAGTAGAATATTTGCATATGACATCTAAAACAGCCAGTAGAGATGTGGGCGGATTGCTATGATATAATAGGACATCATCTGCATAGGCAGATGTTTTCAGATTAACATCCGCTAACATAATTCCTTCAATATCAACAGAATTTCTAATGTGGGAAAGAAAAGGTTCAATTGCCAATAAAAAAAGAAGGGGTGATAATGGGCAGCCTTGCCGGGTTCCTCTTTAAAGAGAAAAGGGATTTAAAAATTGACCATTAATAAAGAGTCGGGCAGAGGGGAGCCATATAAAGTTGATATCATTTTTGTAAAGTTATTTTCAAAATTAAAAGAAAAAAGTGTTTGAAAGAGAAATTGCCTGTGAACCTTATTGAATGCTTTCTACGCGTCTAAAGCTAGTAAGCCAGCAGGAGAAGTGAGGGTAGAGGCCTTGTCAATAATATGAAAATGGAGTCTTGTGTTATTGACAGAGAAGCATTTTGACATAAATCCAAATTGATCAATTTGAATAAGAGACGGCAATACTCGAGCTAATCTGGTTGCAAGAATTTTTGCAAAGATTTTACAATCCTGGTTGATCAGTGAGATAGGACGATAATCTGAAACTTTGGTGTGGTCTTTATCTGGTTTAGGTAAAACTATAATTAACGCCTCCGTAAAGGAGCCACCAAGCAAACCATTTTGAGCAAATGTAGTGAACAGATGATGTAGGTGAGGAATGAGAGTTCAGCAAAGGTTCTTATAAAATTATGCAGGAATACCATCAGGGCCAGGAGATTTTTGAGGTTAAAGCGATTGAAAAGCCAATAAAAGTTCATCTGTCATGATAGAGTTGTCTAATTTGATTTTGTCGGACTGGGAAAGTTGAGGGAGATTGGCAGAGATTAAAAAATGACCACTAAGCTGAGGATTTAGGAGGTTCGGGTTACTATACAATGTGGAGTAAAATTTAAGAAGTTCATCTATAATGTCAGGTGAAGATAGAGCAACTGTACCATTGTGGCTGTGGATAGCATGAATTTGATTTCTATCTTTCTTGATACGGACATAATTAGCTAAGAGTTTTCCTGACTTGTTGGCATTAAAAGCAAATTCAGCTTTCTGGTTGGCAATCTGTATACCAGCTCTTTTACTCAACATAGAATGATACTCATATCTAAATTTCTGCAGTTTGGTTTTAAAATCAAGATTCTGTAAAGAAATAAACAGTCGTTCAAATTTTGCAATCTGTTTTTCTAGGTGTAACAATTTGGTATTAAACATTTTATTTCCATGCACCATTATATAAATAACAATTCCTCTTAAATAAGCTTTAAACGTATCCCATTTAACACTAGGGGAGGTAACATCATCTTGGTTATGTACAAAATATTAATGAATAGCTTTTTAAATGGTATCTTTATGAGCATCATGAAGAACAACATCAACATTCATGTGCCACCGAGAATGAGAGACTAAAAAACTATCTGTTTGTAAGTGAAGCGTAATTATGGCATGGTCTGAGACTTTAATACGTCCATAAGCAGGTCAAGTTATAGTTTTCACTAAGTTCCTGGAGACCAACAAATAATCTAGAAATGAGTGAGAACTTTGGGGACTGGAAAAAAATGTGAATTCTTTCTGGGTGGGAAAATGTAATCTGCAGACGTCAACCAATTTAGGGTTTTTAAATAATGTTCTGAGGGAATTAAACGCTTTAGAAGGAGTATATTTGGTGGAAGATAGTCTATCTAAAAGGGGGTCACAAATCAACTTAAAATCACCCCCCAAAATGAAGAAAACTTTCCCAAGTTGAAAAACCTCAGAAGTAATATGAGACCAAAAATTAGGGTCATCTGCTGTTGGTCCATAGATATTAATTAGGTGTAAAATCATATCTCCAATTTTAACTTTGACTAAAAGAAATCTACCATGTGAATCAGATATTTTGTCAAGAACTTGCAGCTGAAGAGAGTTTGAAAAAAGAATAGCCACTCCATTATTTTTACCTTGCGCAGAGGAGGAGATAATCTGGCTGACCCACTTCTTTTGCATGTATGTTAAAATGGTGTCATCGATGCGAGTTTCTTGTAGAAAACAAATATAAGATTTTTGCCTATGTAAATAGTCTAAAATCTTTAATATTTTAACTGGATGACGTAAACCTTTGAAATTCAGTGAAACAACTTCAAGTTTAGGCGAACAATTCATTGATTATGGGGTGAAAAATAATGAGAATAGAGAAAGAGAGGAAGAATAACAATATACAACAGGAGTTGTATAGGAGACCAGAGAAGTAGCAAATGGACATGGAGGACATAAAAACAAAAAGACAAATATGTATACAAAGTAGGAAAACATACATATACGAAGAAGAGACACACGTGCATCCAAGAGGAGATGCCTAACACAAAAAAATGAATGTGTGTCCTCATGTAACGTAACTGGTGCTATGTAAAGTGCTCTGATACCTTATTGGATTCGGGTCTAGTTCGCGCTATATAAAACTCTGCAAAAAACAAAAAAGATAAAGTAGGAGGGTGGTACACTCGTACTGAAATGACTATCATAATAATAACAAGAGCATTACTAGTTGGATATCAAATACACCTATGAGTTATAACAGTAATAATAAAGCATAAGTAGTAGCACTAATAGAATAACTTCAAGTTGGGGAGACATGAATATCCATTGATAGAGGAGAGTGTTTGTCAAGAAATGTTTGAAGGTCTTCTGGTTGATGAAAGGATTTGGAGATGTCGCCTTTCCAAATACGCATTGTGGAGGGATCAAAAAGATCATATGTGAATCCAGAGTCTCTCAGTCGTGGTCTCAATGCTGCAAAATCTCTTCGCATTGCAACTGTTTCCTTGACGAAGTCCTGATGGATGAAAATCTTCGAGCCATTAACTAGAAGAGAAGGAATCTCACGAGCTGCCTTCCTGATAAGGACGAGGTGATGATGGCATAGAACCTTGAAGATGACTTGCCTGGGTTTAGTTTGACCTGGTTTACGGTGAGATGGAATACGATGGGCTTTATCTATCTCAAATTTTTCTGAGAACTTCACATTCAATAAATTAGGTAGCAGATTCTCTAATATCGCTTGCAATCATTCCCTTCAATATCTTCAGCCAAATTAAAAATACGTAAGTTATATTGCCTATTCCTGTTCTCTAACTCAAGCAATCTGATACTTGTGAAGGAGATTTTTGTAATCATTGGCAAAATCTGATCTGTTTTGGTTATAACGTCGTGCAGCTTGATCTCATTATCTGCAACCTTCATTGAAAGACTGGCCATGTCTTTGCGTACATTTTTAATTTCCATGGCAATATTGTCAGTGGTTGATCTAACTGCCTTTAATTCCTCCAGAATAGTAATAAGAGAAGGTTCCGATGAGTCAACCATTTTTTACTTCAACGGTGGAGGAGAAACTGTTTGTTCACGCTTCTTTGCTGTAACCTTACTTTCCATTCTCAAGAAAATAAAGAAACCCAGGCAACAAATTGTCAAAATTGCAGTAGAAATAAAGATAAATAATTCAAACCGGTGCAGCAGCTAAAACTGGCTGTGGGAGGAAACCAAGGCCGAAGCCGTGCTTTCTCTTGGTGTAGAACTCGGCCTTCTTGACAGGAACCTCGGAGCAAGCTGAAGGGAGCCTCGGTGGAGAAGAGCCTGCAGCTAGAGGTGCCAGGAGTCACCAAAATTTCCGAAGAAATGCTCTCCTGAGAGCAGGTAAGATGTGCTAATAGCAGGAAATGTTTAAATCCTGCAATTCCAGCTTAATTAACCTCGTCGTATGGACAGGTGAGTCAGAGCTTATTTCTGAGCTGCCATCTTGTTTTAAGCGCTTGCTCATCTCCTCAGACTATTGACTTTTACCAGGAACTAGGCTGGTAGAAATTCTCCTGGTCTCCCTGCGGCCTGTCTGCTACTTTTAACTGTTTGCTCTCCGGATCTGTACAGGCTCTTACGGATGCTGTAATATCCCATAAAAGTTTATATATTGTTAAAACCAAGACAGGTTAACTTGCACGGCGTGAAAGGGACTGAGTGGCCTCTCAATTTGCATGAAGTATAAACAAATATCATGTTTTAATGGCACGTTTTGAAATGTTTCTGTTCTATGAGAAACAAGGTTGATTCCAAGGACTGTATAAGTAGAGGTATCTCTTGGTTTACAACTTTCAACACATTCAGTCATATAAAGGACATTCAATTATGCTTAATCCACATTTTGTCACGTTGTGAAGTGCTTCCTAAAAGAGATTCGTGAGATGGACTGGGAATCAAGTTTGAGGACTGAGGGAGTAATCGGTCCTTTTTAAATAAGGTGGAGGACTGATTATCCTCCTGTGATAAGATCGTTACCATTGGAGGGCTATTATACCCAGCTGACCTTTATTCAAATCGGTCCGCTTCCTGGAAATTTTAAAGTAAAAGTTCTGAAGAAGGTGGCTTAAAACATATAGCTCACCGAAATGCGGCGAAGCCCTAAGTTTTTTGATATTGTTAAATTCTAGGAACTTTTGAGCGTAATCCAAGAGAAACCTCTACTTATACATTGAGGTGCCGATCACGATCCGGTAAAAAATTACCCCGTGCGACTCGTATCCGGTCTTTTTACCGTAAAAATCGTACAAGTGCCGTACGAACTGGCAATCACGATTCGCATGGGAAAAAGTCCATACGAACCGCATTGGGAACCATTCCCCACACGTCCTCGGGTCGGAAAATGTGTCCGACACGTCCTCGGACGATTTACCGTCCAAACGTGAAAAGTCAAGTCCGACCGAGGAATCACGATCCATCCCGTGCGTCCGAGGTCACAACCGTATGGAAAAAACACCGTCCGCACCGAACTCCTATAGCAACCATGGAGACATGTGCCCGCATACGCGCCCAACACTCCCCCCAGCCCCCGTACGTCCGACACGTACCCCCCGTGTATGTACACCCCCACCCGTCTAGGTACACCCCAGTACGTTCGAGTCCTACCCCCACCCCTGTACGTGTCGTACCACCGTGTACCCAGTACGTTCGAGTCCTACCCCCACCCCTGTACGTGTCATACCCCCGTGTACCCCCACCCCAGTACGTTCCAGTCCTACCCCCACCCCTGTACGTGTCGTACCACCGTGTACCCACACCCCAGTACGTTCCAGTCGTACCCCCACCCCTGTACGTGTCCTACCCCCGTGTACCCCCACCCCAGTACGTTCCAGTCGTACCCCCACCCCTGTACGTGTCCTACCCCCGTGTACCCACACCCCAGTACGTTCCAGTTGTACCCCCACCCCTGTACGTGTCCTACCCCCATGTACCCCCACCCCAGTACGTTCCAGTCGTACCCCCACCCCTGTACGTGTCGTCCCACCGTGTACCCCCACCCCAGTACGTTCGAGTCCTACCCCCACCCCTGTACGTGTCATACCACCGTCCATGTACACCCCAGTACGTTCGAGTCCTACCCCCACCCCTGTACGTGTCCTACCCCCGTGTACCCACACCCCAGTACGTTCCAGTCGTACCCCCACCCCTGTACGTGTCCTACCCCTGTGTACCCCCACCCCAGTACGTTCCAGTCATACCCCCACCCCTGTACGTGTCGTCCCACCGTGTACCCCCACCCCAGTACGTTCGAGTCCTACCCCCACCCCTGTACGTGTCATACCACCGTCCATGTACACCCCAGTACGTTCGAGTCCTACCCCCACCCCTGTACGTGTCCTACCCCCGTGTACCCACACCCCAGTACGTTCCAGTCGTACCCCCACCCCTGTACGTGTCGTACCACCGTGTACCCCCACCCCAGTACGTTCCAGTCGTACCCCCACCCCTGTACGTGTCGTCCCACCGTGTACCCCCACCCCAGTACGTTCGAGTCCTACCCCCACCCCTGTACGTGTCATACCACCGTCCATGTACACCCCAGTACGTTCGAGTCCTACCCCCACCCCTGTACGTGTCCTACCCCTGTGTACCCCCACCCCAGTACGTTCCAGTCGTACCCCCACCCCTGTATGTGTCCTACCCCCGTGTACCCCCACCCCAGTACGTTCCAGTCGTACCCCCACCCCTGTACGTGTCGTCCCACCGTGTACCCCAACCCCAGTACGTTCCAGTCGTACCCCCACCCCTGTACGTGTCCTATCACCGTGTACCCCCACCCCACTACGTTCCAGTCGTACCCCCACCCCTGTACGTGTCCTACCACCGTGTACCCCCACCCCAGTACGTTCGAGTCCTACCCCCACCCCTGTACGTGTCGTACCACCGTGTACCCAGTACGTTCGAGTCCTACCCCCACCCCTGTACGTGTCGAACCACCGTGTATGTACATCCCAGTACGTTCGAGTCCTACCCCCACCCCTGTACGTGTCGTCCCACCGTGTACCCCCACCCCAGTACGTTCGAGTCCTACCCCCACCCCTGTACGTGTCATACCACCGTGTACCCAGTACGTTCGAGTCCTATCCCCACCCCTGTACGTGTCGAACCACCGTGTATGTACATCCCAGTACGTTCGAGTCCTACCCCCACCCCTGTACGTGTCGTCCCACCGTGTACCCCCACCCCAGTACGTTCGAGTCCTACCCCCACCCCTGTACGTGTCATACCACCGTCCATGTACACCCCAGTACGTTCGAGTCCTACCCCCACCCCTGTACGTGTCGAACCACCGTGTATGTACATCCCAGTACGTTTGAGTCCTACCCCCACCCCTGTACGTGTCGTACCACCGTGTATGTACATCCCAGTACGTTCGAGTCCTACCCCCACCCCTGTACGTGTCGTACCACCGTGTACCCAGTACGTTCGAGTCCTACCCCCACCCCTGTACGTGTCGAACCACCGTGTATGTACATCCCAGTACGTTCGAGTCCTACCCCCAACACAACCTCCTAACTACGGAGCGCACCCCAGTCCCCAACATCACAACCGCATGTACGAGTCGTACCAAGCCACACACAAGGACAGCACCGTACAACCAAATGGCCCATGTACACACCGTACACACGCTCAAAACGCACGGACACAACCAGGACAAAACAAAACAACACAACAATACACCATTCGAATGGCACAAAGCCACTAAACATGGCCAAAAAACACTAAAACAACACCTTCACTGACCTGCAACTGCCAAAAACAAACAGAGGCCCAATACACCACCACTCCTTATAACCAACCCACCCACAATTCAAACACAGCCACACCCACCAATGGACCAATAAAAAGGGCCCACACACACAAACCATGAGCCTTTGCAACAGACCCACTGCTGCCAGACCCCACAGACAACCCACAGCACCAGACCTCAACCTTTACTACACCTTACACTTGCACACCTTCACACAACCACCTTCACAAACACACCCTCATCACATTCACACACACACACGCACCTGCACAACCACACCCACACCCCCCCACCATCCACACCCCTCATCATGCCCACTACCAAGAATCCAAAGTTCAGTAACCGAGAGTTGGAGGTTCTTGTTGATCAAATCCTCAGAGTCGAGCCACAGATCTTTGGAACATTGGTCAGAAACACCAGCCAGGCAGCAAAAACAGCCATGTGGCAGACCATCGTCGATGCTGTGAATGCTGTTGCGGACACCAGACGGACCAGGCAGGAATGCCAGAACAGGTGGTACGATCTGCGGAGGAGGGTCCGAGCCAAGAGGCAGGATGAACACGACCAGGCCAACGCCACCGGAGGAGGGCCCTCCCGCAGACCCGTACACTACCATCCCTGGGAGGAGAGGGTGATGGCCATACTGCCGGTGGAGGCAGTCGAAGGATTAGAAGGACTCCGAGACCCGGGTGAGTACACAAACACCGCACCTCACATGGGGGGAACGGCATCCACAACCAACATCACTAACAGGCACGCAACCACCACAAGCCATCGCATGACTCAACCACACTCCATGAGCACGCACATGCCACTGCTGCCACCATGCCCCATGCACCCAGCTGGACAATGTCAAGTCACAGGCCACAGAAGACAACAACACATGACACGGTAACCCGGATGGCGGGAGGCTGGGCCCAAAAAAGCACATAGTGCAACTCAGAAGCAGACAACAATTCACTCTACCCATATGGCCTAGGTCACAGCCAGACAAACAGTGTGTCCCAACACAGGAATGACTTGCCAGCAAATGGCGGACGCCTTGCATCAACACATGGGGGTGAAGGCACTGTTTTGCACATGACAGCAGCTAATGAACAGCCAACTTTGTGAAAGAGTGGCAGCACACACCACCACAGCAGCAGCGCACAGACACACATCACACCCAATGGGTGCCTGGAGATCAGAAACAAACTCACATCAACAAGCCAAGGGCCACTCAAAGATCTGCTAACAGTGTGTGCCCAGGAAGCTGGGCCGAGGTGACAGAGGGTGACACACGGAGGGAGGGAGAGGGGGACAGAGAGGGAGGGAGAGGGGGACAGAGGGAGGGAGAGGGGGACAGAGAGGGAGGGAGACGGACAGAGGGAGGAGGCTGACATACGGAGGGAGGGAGAGGGGGACACAGAGGGAGGGAGAGGGGACAGAGAGGGAGGTAGAGGGGGACAGAGATGGAGGGAGAGGGGGACAGAGAGGGAGGGAGAGGGGGACAGAGAGGGAGGGAGAGGGGGACAGAGAGGGAGGGAGACGGACAGAGGGAGGAGGCTGACACACGGAGGGAGGGAGAGGGGGACACAGAGGGAGGGAGAGGGGGACAGAGAGGGAGGTAGAGGGAGACAGAGATGGAGGGAGAGGGGGACAGAGAGGGAGGGAGAGGGGGACACAGAGGGAGGGAGAAGGCGACAGAGAGGGAGGGAGAGGGGGACAGAGATGGAGGGAGAGGGGGACAGAGAGGGAGGGAGACGGACAGAGGGAGGAGGCTGACACACGGAGGGAGGGAGAGGGGGACACAGAGGGAGGGAGAAGGCGACAGAGAGGGAGGGAGAGGGGGACAGAGATGGAGGGAGAGGGGGACAGAGAGGGAGGGAGACGGACAGAGGGAGGAGGCTGACACACGGAGGGAGGGAGAGGGGGACACAGAGGGAGCGAGACACAGGGAGAGCTAATCAGCCGTGTTGCGTGTGTGAATGTCTGCTCGTCAGCAGGTAGACTGCGTGCATGTAGACAAGGGTGGCCAGTGCCAGAACCCCCCCTCTTCACCATGGCAAAACACAGGGCCATGTCACAACCTGTACACGAGCACAAGGACAGCTACCTGGATCATATAAGTGTGTGGATCCACTCCATGTGCGCATGTACAGTGCTACACGGAAGGCGCCAATGCATGGCTCGCCACACCTGCCCACTCCACTGCTGACTGCAGTCACACTTGACGCAGCAAGTAAGACTGTGCCACACATAGTTAAAGGGGCCAAAGTGGTGGCCAAGGGACACACCCATGCACAAGTGCACTGTGAGTGGAATGCAAGACAGATCCTAATTCCAAGAGGAAATGTGCCAACTTTGAAACGGATGAAACATGGATGTTGCATGGACCAAAATTAACATTGTCTCTCTCACACACAGGTCAACGTCGTGGTGCACCCCCCAACACTGGGGGGGAACACTCACAGGACCCGGATCTGCAGGAGCCCGATCCCACCGGCAGCGACCACTCTCACCACTCTGCGGACGACCCCGACCGACCTGGCCCCTCTGGTGTCCAACCACCTGCAGCACCTGCGTCAGGTACAACTGTGCCAACCACCACCCCCACTCCTGCCACATCCCAGGAGACACCCAGGATCCCTGCCCCAACACCACAATGCAGCCAGGCTCGCCAGGAGGGACACGGTGTCCCGGGCACCCAGGAGGAGGCAGGCGACAACGCCAATGCCACCCCTCAGGGGTCCCGGAGACCCCATGTGCCCACAAGTGCAGGCCAGGCGCAAGTGGGCAGGGGTGGTGGGAGTGGAGGACGGCGGAGGCGCGAGCCTGACCAGTTGGCTGGGGATCCGGTATTTTCCCATGTCCGTAACATCCTGGACTCATACCGGCAGGACACCACGGGCATGGCCCAGGTTGTGTCCGTCCTCGAGGGGATCAAGGCCCAGCAGGCCCAGCAACATGCGGAGCTAATTGCCTGTCTACTGGTACACCAACGGAGGATGGAGGACAGACAGGCTGAGCAAGTGACGGCATTCCAGGGGATTCACGCTACACTCCGTCGGATGGCCGACACCATGGCCGACCCTCCCTGTGCCAGAAGGCAGAGAACATCACCACCCACAGGGAGGGATCAGGAGGAGGAGGAAACATCCGACGGAGCATCCCAGACGTCGTCACGGCCTGCTGGTGAGGTTCCCCGCAGGAGGCCGGGTCGTCCACGGAAAGGACCGTGAGGGTGGCTGCTACATCACCATCTCCCAGGACACCTGGCCTGGCACCTGGCCCACTGGAGCAACAGCATCACAGCATCAAGAGACATTCTCTGCCACATGGCCCTGCTGGTCACTGGCTGACCAATGTTGACAAAGACTGTGGCATGGACTCTGAGGATTTCCAATGGCAAGGACACCAACTCCCCTACTGAACTTTGGATTCCCTAATCCCGGAAAGCCCCTCACTTTGTCCCCCCCCCCCCCCAATAATAAATCACACTATGAAGAGTAGATGCCTGCTGGTAGCATTATTACCTAACATGTGTCTTGTAAAGTCTAAACATGCCTGAGTCATCTTTTCTCTTCAACCATCCACACCCTGGGGCCTGAGTCTGGCACAGGACACATGGGTCACAGTTTATTAGGCAAGACAGACATGGAGCACCATACACACCCGTGATGGGCACAACCAGCTGAGGGGGTGGCCGAACAACCGTGCTGACACACACATTGAGTACACCAACAGTCATGCGCAGAGTCCAGTGTCCTGGGTGGCACCCAGGTATGTGTAGACAGGTGGCAGAACCATGTCCTGCAAGCTTGAGTCCGGTGGATGCAGAGAATGGGGGCCTGGCCAACGTTGGATGCATGGGAATGGCACATGTCACAATACCCACGCAGTCATGGACATCATGCCCAATACACAGTCTCAGCCCACACACACAGCTTGCATCTTGCGACTCGACACATTGACACATTGACACATAGCCACAATCAGGGAATACCATGCCAGACATGCAGGATGCACCGTGCCAACACACCAGCATTGACTGAGAAGAGGCACCTTGGAGACATAGGGACACCTTTATTAGTCATGTATTCGGGTTTGCAGAGGCAACTCGAAGTACAGATGAACACATCATGTGGAGTGACATGTGGGTCCAACACTGGCACCCCCCTTCTGCAGCACAAATGCGTGATAGCCATGGTACTGGCACACAAGCGTCGGCTAACAGCTAAATACCCACAGCTGCACACGGAGAGCCTGCCATACACCATAGATCCGCTGATGTGGAAGTCCCACACCATGTCAAGCCAATGCTAACCGTATGTGTCCGAGGGCAGTGTCACACACATTGATGCCATCATCACAATCCACTATCCCATCACTGATGACTGTCAACTAGGCAGACCATCTATTCAGGTGTACACAGCTGCATGTCGTGTCCCATGGGGATGCGACATGGCTGCAGAGGAACCAAACCCCGACAGGGGCAGTGTGCACACATCGTGAACAACTGCCACACCCAATACACCCCAGATGCATCCCTTACCCCATGGAGACTTCCAAACGTGTCCGTGCCTGTAACGCTGAGTCAGCCCACGATGTCATGTCCATGAGGAATAGCAGTGCCACAACAATGCAACCAGCAAACGGCATGCGCAGGTACCTGGGGAAGAGAGACACACAAGAAGTCAGCCACAAAAAGCACAGCCACTTGCATGTGCATTTACTCGACACATGTATGGATGACAACATGCTAGGTCACAATTATGACTGGGGAAATACTACCATCACTGCCACCATCACTCCAGTGACACACCCACACACACCTCTGACCCACGTGCCATACATGCAGGTGGAGACACACATCACAACGCATGCCACATGGGGACCAATGCGTGCACACTCAGACACTGGTACTCACCACTAAGCAAAGAAGTCGCGTATGAGCCGAGTCCGGATGTCCTCTTGCGGCTCCACATCCTCCACATCACTAGCCCCATTGCCAAGCCCTTCGTCCTCCACGGGTGGATGGTCCTCGTCATGTTGATTCAGGATGAGTGGCACAGCTCTTTCAACTGCCATGTTGTGCAGCATGCAGCAGACCATGAAGATCTTGCAGACCTTCGCCGGGGCATAAGGGAGTGCACCGCCGGTCTTGTGGAGGCACCGGAATCGGCTCTTCAGCATGCCAAACGTCCTCTCTATCACTCGCCTTGTCCGGCCATGGGCGGTGTTATAGCGGAGCTGGGCCGGCGTGATGGGGTTGCGGAGAGGTGTCAGCAGCCAAGGCATGTTGGGATAGCCAGCGTCCCCTACATGGGAAGCACATGGACATCGTTAGAACTGGTGAAGCGGTCGTGCTGGTCGGCTATACAGAATACAGGACAGACAGACTGTACCCACCAACAACACATGCCCGTTCGTTGCGCAGCTGCATCATCATATCAGGCATCCCGCTACGCCTCATGATGTAGGCATCGTGTGCTGATCCTGGGAAACGAGCACAGACATGTGAAATCACCATATTGGACAGACACACCACAAGGGCATTGATGGAGTGGTAGTGCTTCCGATTGCGGTACGCCACCTCCCGTGCGTGTGGTGGTACCAAAGCTACATGTGTCCCATCTATGGACCCAATGACATGGGGCATCCCTCCCAGGGCATAGAATCCACGCTTGACCTCAGTCATCTGTTCAGGGGTTGGGAACTTGATGAAGTCATCCAGGTGAATCAACATGGCCTCCAAGAAATCATGCAGCACACCGCTGAACATGCTCTGGGACATGCCACCAACATGAGCTATGGTATTTTGGAAGGTACCCGTGGCAAGAAAATGTAGGGCAGCCATTACCTTCAGCTGGGGTGTCAGTGCCGTAGGATACCTGTGCTGCGGTTGCAGGTGTGGTGCCAGTCTCGCCGTCAGCTCCAGGATCAACGGTTGGGTGAAGCGGTAGAGCCGGATCCTGTCATTCTCCTGCATGGCAGCCAAGTCTGGAATTCTTCGGGCAAGAGGCGGCGCTCTGCAGTAATTTGGAAGTGACAAGGAAGAGTGAGTGCACTACGACAACAACTCATGTCTACTGAGCACATGTAAATCTGGCAATACACACATGCTACATAGGGAGTCAGGTATGTGCTACATGCCCAGGACACGTATGGATGCAAGGTGACACTCCTTCCAAGACCCAGCTACACACGGAGATTGAGAACCTCCCCATGCCACGCCATGGGAATAGCTGTGTCCCAGTGCAAGTGAACAGCCCGACGCAAGACAGGAGTGACATACACCCACACATCAGCAGAAGTGGGATGCCGATTGCAGAGACTGGTAGCGGAACACCGGAGCCACAGGTCACATGACATTACACTAGGCCTGCCCACACACCTTGCCATGAAGGTGCACATGTCATGACTCACCACACATTCCTTGTGAGGATGCTGACATGGCCTTGTCACGCTACTCCGTGTCCCATGCATACATGTGCACCTCACATCCGATAACACATGTGGCATGGTGTGCGGAACAGTGTGCAATGACAATCTACACACAGACACATGTTGGTTGCTGCAACGGCTGCAGCTTTTGAGGGTGCTACAACATCAACCTGATGAAAATCCCGGACACATAAATGACATAGTCACATTGTGCACTGTGGGTAGTGACAAGTCATGTGTCATGACCCCTGTACCGGGCATCATGGGACACTTCCGTGTGTTGGTGTCCGTGCCATGCCAGTGACGCTCACCCCAAGTGCGCAGTACGACATGCACACATGTCAAAGGAGTCAAGGGCATGCCTGGCACACATTGCACCGTCACACAGTACACCTATACACATCTCATCATACATCTGGTGCCTTCTCCACTCAGGAGGCATGTTCCACATCACAGCCTGTCACACCTGTGCCCCACACATGTAGTAATGCACAGACGATGCCTTGATGTCCATTCCTGGACAAGTATGTCCATCCATGGACAAGTATGTCCATCCATGGACAAGTATGTCCGCCCTATTCCTACCTGTGTGTCGCCTATCACCACTGTGATGTGTAAAAACCGCCGTACTGCTGCTAAGAGGGCCTGTGTATGTTCCCAAATCACTGTGGGAGTGCTGCCGTATGTGTACCCATCGTGATGGCGAGCATACAGGCATTTGTACGGTCCGTACCACTACGGGTACGCATACGCGTGCAGACCCATAGTGATAGTGAGCGTAGATGCGTGTGTACGGTCCGTACCACTACGGGTACGCATATGCGTGCAGACCCATAGTGATAGTGAGCGTAGATGCGTGTGTACGGTCCGTACCACTACGGGTACGCATACGCGTGCAGACCCATAGTGATAGTGAGCGTAGATGCGTGTGTACGGTCCGTACCACTACGAGTACGCATACGCGTGCAGACCCATAGTGATAGTGAGCGTAGATGCGTGTGTACGGCCCTATCACTATGGGTCTGCACGCGTATGCGTACCCGTACTGATGTCTCCCAGCAGTGCCCTGAGACAGGAGGGGTGGGGGCCTATCACTCACAGCAGTGCCCAGAGACAGGAGGGGTGGATGCAGAGTCCTCACAGCAGTGCCCTGAGACAGGAGGGGTGTGTGCCTATCACTAACAGCAGTGCCCTGAGACAGGAGGGGTGGGGGCCTATCACTCACAGCAGTGCCCTGAGACAGGAGGGGTGGGGGCCTATCACTCACAGCAGTGCCCTGAGACAGGAGCGGTGGGGGCCTATCACTCACAGCAGTGCCCTGAGACAGGAGGGGTGGGGGCCTATCACTAACAGCAGTGCCCTGAGACAGGAGGGGTGGGGGCCTATCACTCACAGCAGTGCCCTGAGACAGGAGGGGTGGGGGCCTATCACTAACAGCAGTGCCCTGAGACAGGAGGGGTGGGTGTGATGCACAGTGTGAGCCTTGATCATTGATTGTGACATTGCCATCATTCCACCTGTGTACCCACTATGGCACGTACTGCTTTTTCCCTCACCAGGGGATGATGTCCCTATGACAAAGGTGCAATGCGTTGACTGCATGACATGCCTTGTTGTAACCAGCTAATTTGTACTCATATGTCTCTCTGTGACATGTGGCTGGTGTATTGATGTGGTGTCACTTGTTCCTCCTCACAGGTAGGCGCCACTGCCAAGGAGCAGATCTGGCTGACCGCTGTCAGTGCCGTGAGGGGTGTGGATGGTCGGAGGCGGAGCCTGCCCCAGGTGAGGAAACGCTGGCAGGATATCCGGTGCTGGACGCGGAGGATTGCACGGCTCCTGCTGGGGGACTCACCTGAGAGCCACAAGAACCGCGGCCGCCGCCGTCTGAGCCACCTCCACAGGCGTGTGCTGCCGGTGGTCTTTCCAGACCTGGAGAGGCGCTTACAGGTGATGCAGCAGCCGGAAAGGGGTAGGTACATGTGTGTTTGTTGTGTGTCACCGGCATTTGTAAGGGCACAGTAGCATGAATTCACTGGCAGGGTTTAAAGGTGCTGTGCAGATCCTGTTTGCCCCAGTATAGCGATGCGCCCCTGCCACCCTTCCCCTCCTTGCAATGTGTTCCCTGGTCTGTGTGTAGTCACTCCTTCACAAGGTAATGTAGGCTGGCGCTTTGTCCACGAGAACAATGACTGTAGCATCATGTGTGGGGGTGGTGTGTAACAGGTTGTGGGACCTTGCCTGTGCACTGTCAAGTTCACTGCATGTGGGTTCCATGTCAGTTGGCACTGATGCTGACTCCAGACATGGGAGTTGGTCTCTCATGTGTCATGCCTTACAGCGCGCATGTCCTATGTAGTGGCCTGTGGCATGATGTGCATGAGTGTGCGATACGCATAGTGCAGGGATGGTGACGTGTGTTGCAGTCATTACCATTCAGTAGCATGTAGTTGCGTGCCCACTACTGTCCCCTGGGGCACCTTTTCCTCAGTGGTGTATGTGTCATCATAAACGTGGACACTCTCAGTGTCTACAGCGTAGGTTGTGCTCTGTGCCATTGTCCCCTGTCACCATGTATATAGACGTGCTATTTTGTACAGGTGTCCACTGTGCAGCCTGACCTGATTGTCCTTCTTCATACTCACAGTTGCCAGTGCCTGTGTGTCTTGTTATACTTATCTGAGGATGGGCACTGGTACCTCATTATTTGTACAGGCGCACCTTGGCTGTTTGGCATCCAATCTTGCATTTTGCCTGCCCCTGTGTTTATCACCCAGACTATGAGATGTTGGTGCCACCTGTGTCTCAACAATTTGCCTCGTGTAGGGTTTTGTTGGGGCGGGCAATGCCTATGTGTCAAATCCTGATTTCTACTTGCTGGGTCTGGGCAGTGTGTGATGTTTCTGGACACACACGCAAGGTGCAGTGACCGAGTCATGTTGGGCATGTTTTCAGCATTACCTATGCAGCATGTGTCTCAAGTTCATGGATATGGTCCCTGGTCATCGGTATTTTCGCCAACGCTGTGTGGTGCAGATGCAGTGCTGGATTGTCCCCAGGGCCTGGGTGCTATGTCAGACTCCGTTTCCTGTCTTTAGCTATTGTCTCATGCTCTCCATGGTATTTCAGTGGCATGGTGGCTCAACCAACTGTGTGTTTCATGCCCTACATCGGTACCTTGTTTAGTAGATGTTAGGGATCTTCCTTTTCAGGCTATGCAGTGTTACCTATGTCGATTGGACTCATGTGACTGATGTGTACAGCTGTCTGATTAATTTCTGTCTCTCCACCCTGCCCACAGCATCGTCGGGGGACACAGAGGGAGACATGGACACAGGCAAGGCGGAGGGACCGAGCACCAGTGCCAGCCGTGACATCGGGGCTGGCACATCGAGTGGGACAGAGGTGGAGGATAGTGCGGCCGAGGACCTGTCGACTGGCACGTCAGAATACGAAGCTGACAGGTCCGAGGAGGATGTCTCCGAGTGGGCGGTGGCTGCACCAGCAGCTGACAGCGGAACAACACCTCGCACCGCCCCCTCAGTTCCCATCAGCTGCCTCCCACTTGTGTCCCTTCCCAGCGTGCCCGGTCACCGCATGTCTCCTTCCGGCCAGGCACCGCACCCCCTGCCCCTGTCTCCACTGCTGCCGCCAATGCTGAGTCTGTGGACATCCAGCGGCAACTGCAGGTTGGTCAGGCTGCGATCCTTAATGTCCTCCATGCCCACAGGAAAACCCTCACCAACATCGAGGCATTCTTGGAGGGCATTCATTCATCGCAGGCTGACCAACGCAACTTGCTGAGGTCCATAGACTCCACACTGACTGCAGCAGTGGGTCTCCTGCAGCGCGACCTCCCCCCACCTACCCCTGCCCCATCCACACTTCCCACTCCCATGCCTGTCCCACGTACGCCCAGACGTCGGCATGCACCCACATCAACAGACACAGGCACCACACCAGCAGGGAAGGTCCACCGCACTCCTCCTGACACGCACACACAGGGTGAGGTAGGCACACCCACTGGGTCGGGGGGCAAACGTGTGACACGCAGCCATAGTGGGAGTCCGCATTCCACCCAGTCCACTCCCTCCAAATCCCCTCCCCTCAGCTCTCCTGGCCACATCTCCCCCAAGGACTCCTTCATGGCCGCTCTGTCCCTGAGCCCCACAGTTACACCACCACGCAAGCGGTCAAGGAAGTCCTCGGTCAGGGTGGTTGAGTCTCCCCCCCTGTCTCCACCCTCCCCCGGTGGCGCTGCGACCCATCCCTCTGATCCCCCCCCCTCCTTGGGGCCTGAGGTCCCTTCGGGTGCAGGGGAGTCTCTGGAGGACCTTGCTAAGGTGTGTAGTGCCATCCTGGCCTCCGCCTTTGGCCATGACACACCCCCTGTGGTTGAGTCCTCCATCCCTGCACCCACAACGCCGCCCCTTTGCCCTGATGTTCCTGCGGTGCCTGGTGCTTCCCCCCCCCTGATGCCCTCACCAGTATGGAAGACGATGCCATTTGACTGTGCAGGCAAGGTAGGGGACACGCATCCCACTGTGTCCCCCATCCAGCTGCGAATCATTGACTGCCCTATGGGCTTTGTGAATATTGAACTGCCTGCGATCCACGGACATTGTGCTCATGCTGAATAAAGCTTAATTTTGTTTTCATTATCACACTACTGCTATGGTGGTATTGGTGTTGGTGGGGCTGCTACATGGTTTTGGGTGGTGTTTAAGGGTTTGGGTGTGTGGGATATGTAGTAGTGTTCTGCTCATTGGGGGGACCCTGGGATCTGTGTGCCATCACAAGGTGTTGGCTAACTTCCTTTGGTCATGTAAGCAGTTACTGCATGGTGCAATTGTCCCAGGGTGTATTCCTTCCTCTGTGTACCCAGATTTCTTCCCTGCAGGGTGTTCCCAATGTTTAGCGCAGAGCAGTGTCTACATGAGCTGTGTGTGTGACGGAGCCCTTCTACTTTGGCCATGCATGCATGGCCATGTCTCCACCTGCAACAATCGTGGCATCCTTGGTGATCACTGTACTTGTGTGTGGAGTCTGTTGACATGAGTTCATGGGGACATGTTCCCTTGTAGGCAGTATGGATGTGGGTAATTCCGGCCTCACACACATGTGTTACACTCCTCCTGTCTCTGGGCACTGCTGGGAGGACTCCACACCCACCCCTCCTGTGTCTGGGCACTGCTGGGAGGACTCTGCACCCACCCCTCCTGCCTCTGGGCACTGCTGGGTGGACTCTGCACACACCCCTCCTGTCTCTGGGCACTGCTGGGAGGACTCTGCACACACCCCTCCTGTGTCTGGGCACTGCTGGGAGGACTCTGCACACACACCTCCTGTCTCTGGGCACTGCTGGGAGTGATAGGCACACACCCCTCCTGTCTCTGGGCACTGCTGGGAGGACTCTGCACCCACCCCTCCTGTCTCTGGGCACTGCTGGGAGTGATAGGCACACACCCCTCCTGTCTCTGGGCACTGCTGGGAGGACTCTGCACCCACCCCTCCTGTGTCTGGGCACTGCTGGGAGGACTCCACACCCACCCCTCCTGTCTCTGGGCACTGCTGGGAGGACTCTGCACCCACCCCTCCTGTGTCTGGGCACTGCTGGGAGGACTCTGCACACACCCCTCCTGTGTCTGGGCACTGCTGGGAGGACTCTGCACACACACCTCCTGTCTCTGGGCACTGCTGGGAGTGATAGGCACACACCCCTCCTGTCTCTGGGCACTGCTGGGAGGACTCTGCACCCACCCCTCCTGTCTCTGGGCACTGCTGGGAGTGATAGGCACACACCCCTCCTGTCTCTGGGCACTGCCGGGAGGACTCTGCACCCACCCCTCCTGTGTCTGGGCACTGCTGGGAGGACTCCACACCCACCCCTCCTGTCTCTGGGCACTGCTGGGAGGACTCTGCACCCACCCCTCCTGTGTCTGGGCACTGCTGGGTGGACTCTGCACACACACCTCCTGTCTCTGGGCACTGCTGGGAGTGATAGGCACACACCCCTCCTGTCTCTGGGCACTGCTGGGAGGACTCTGCACACACCCCTCCTATCTCTGGGCACTGCTGGGAGGACTCTGCTCCCACCCCTCCTGTGTCTGGGCACTGCTGGGAGGACTCCACACCCACCCCTCCTGTCTCTGGGCACTGCTGGGAGGACTCTGCACCCACCCCTCCTGTGTCTGGGCACTGCTGGGAGGACTCCACACCCACCCCTCCTGTCTCTGGGCACTGCTGGGAGGACTCTGCACACACCCCTCCTGTCTCAGGGCACTGCTGGGAGTGATAGGCACACACCCCTCCTGCCTCTGGGCACTGCTGGGTGGACTCTGGACACACACCTCCTATTTCTGGATATGTACGCTTGGAACATACACGGTGGGGGTGCGCTCCATGCATTCGAGGTGAGGGTACGAGTCTAGTTACACTGGTGTGGTGGGGGTACGGTCCGTGAGTCCGCGGGTGGGGGTACGGGTCGTACTTACACTGTTGGGGTGGGGGGTACGCTCCTTGCATACGCGGGTGAGGGTTCGAGTCGTACTTACACTGTTGGCATGGGGGGTACGGTCCGTGAGTCCGCGGGTGGGGGTACGGGTCGTACTTACACTGTTGGGGTGGGGGGTACGCTCCTTGCATACGCTGGTGAGGGTTCGAGTCGTACTTACACTGTTGGCATGGGGGGTACGGTCCGTGAGTCCGCGGGTGGGGGTACGGGTCGTACTTACACTGTTGGGGTGGGGGGTACGCTCCTTGCATACGCGGGTGAGGGTTCGAGTCGTACTTACACTGTTGGCATGGGGGGTACGGTCCGTGAGTCCGCGGGTGGGGGTACGGGTCGTACTTACACTGTTGGGGTGGGGGGTACGCTCCTTGCATACGCGGGTGAGGGTTCGAGTCGTACTTACACTGTTGGCATGGGGGGTACGGTCCGTGAGTCCGCGGGTGGGGGTACGGGTCGTACTTACACTGTTGGGGTGGGGGGTACGCTCCTTGCATACGCGGGTGAGGGTTCGAGTCGTACTTACACTGTTGGCATGGGGGGTACGGTCCGTGAGTCCGCGGGTGGGGGTACGGGTCGTACTTACACTGTTGGGGTGGGGGGTACGCTCCTTGCATACGCGGGTGAGGGTTCGAGTCGTACTTACACTGTTGGCATGGGGGGTACGGTCCGTGAGTCCGCGGGTGGGGGTACGGGTCGTACTTACACTGTTGGGGTGGGGGGTACGCTCCTTGCATACGCGGGTGAGGGTTCGAGTCGTACTTACACTGTTGGCATGGGGGGTACGGTCCGTGAGTCCGCGGGTGGGGGTACGGGTCGTACTTACACTGTTGGGGTGGGGGGTACGCTCCTTGCATACGCGGGTGAGGGTTCGATTCGTACTTACACTGTTGGCATGGGGGGTACGCTCCATGCATACGCGGGTGGGCGTACGGGTCGTACTTACACTGATGGGGTGGGGGGTACGCTCCTTGCATACGCGGGTGAGGGTTCGAGTCGTACTTACACTGTTGGCATGGGGGGTACGGTCCGTGAGTCCGCGGGTGGGGGTACGGGTCGTACTTACACTGTTGGGGTGGGGGGTACGCTCCTTGCATACGCGGGTGAGGGTTCGAGTCGTACTTACACTGTTGGCATGGGGGTACGGTCCATGAGTCCGCGGGTGGGGGTACGGGTCGTACTTACACTGTTGGGGTGGGGGTATGCTCCATGCATACGGGGTGGGGGTAGGGTCCGTACATATCCGTCCCCAAGCTATGTGATGCTTGTGCGGGCCGTACCCAGGCCTTTGCCACGTGGGTACGATCAGTCCCGCCATTGTTGGGGTGACGTGTGTGTGGGCGTGGTACGACTCGTACCCACGCTCTTCAGGCGTGGGTACGGGACGTACCTGTCTGGTTGTGTTGCCGGTTCGCGTGGTGACGGACTTCCGTTGTGGCGGTCGCTGGCTTATCAGGACACGCCCCCACCCCCTCGTGGTGACCAGGGCATGGGAGTCAGGTATGTCCAGGCCATGTGTGGTGTGTGACTTATGTGGTTGTTTTGTGGCCTGCCCTGGTCGTGCCACCCCCACCCCACCCCACTTTCCCCCCTCCCTTAGTTATTCTGACCTTCTGCGGCGTCTGCGTCGTAACCTGTAGAGGAGGTGGACTGCTATGAGGGCAGGGATGACTCGTAGGTTCGGGTCCATGTCTGTCCGTCGCGTACTGGTACTCCTTGATCGCGTCGTCCTGTCGCGTACGAGTCCTCCTTGATCGCGTCGTCCTGTCGCGTACGGGTCCTCCTTGGTCGCGTGGTCCTGTGTGTCTGTCGCGTACTGGTCCTCCTTGTTCGCGTCGTCGTCTGTCCGTCGCGTACTGGTGGTCCTTGTTCGCGTCGTCCTGATTTCCCGGCAGTTTTTGGCTGCCGCAAAATATTCACCGTGCGGGGTGACGTCGGTGCGAATCGTGATTCCTGGGTCGTGAATGGCTGGCTGCGAGCGTCCCGACGTCAGGTCGGCGCTTTTCCGGATCGCATTGGTAGGTTTTTTTTGGTCGGTCGGGCTTTTTTACGATTCGTACGGTACTGGTGTACCCGTGCGAATCGTAATTCCTTGTTTGTAAAAATTGACGACCGGGTACGCGTCGGACGGAGATTATGCTCCGTCCGACGGTTCGTACCCGGTTTTTGCCGGATCGTGATCGGCACCTGACTGTATTTGATGCCCCATCCCTTGGTTAGTGGGGCCACTCCCTTCTTGTTTTGAATGATTCCAAGGAATAACAAGCATAAAAAGGAATGTACGTGCGTAGAAGTACTCATGCCCTCTTCTTTTCCAAAGCCTTCGCCACCGAGGCAAAGCAAAGCAAGAAGAAAACAAGCACTCATCAGCTGCACTGCACATATGAACAGCGTGCGCACCGCTGCTCGTTCCCGCAGCAATGCTCCAGCGGAGTTAACTTTTAAAGAAAGGGGGGACATGCACCAAGCATTAGCCAATTGAAGGCTACGGTTTTTAAATGACACATTAAAAAGCCAATCGAACATGTGGGAGGAGTCAGACTCCATAAAACAGATACAACAGATCGCCTAACAGCACAAGCGCTGTATAGGCTCGACCTAAAAAGGGCTCAGCACCAGTCACTGGGAAGCCGTTACTGGATGAAACCAATTTTACAGTACAGTTTTAGGTACACATCACATGCTCTGTGGCATTGATTAGCAGTATCACCGTACACAGAGTCAAACATACCAGCAAGAATATGATCGACATAAAGGCAAACAACCACGGGGACTACATAGGAAAGTTGGAATTCCATCAATATATAACATCGGAAATGGTAGACTTGGAGGCCTTTCAAACGGTGGTTAGTCTAAATATCAAGTTTTAAATTTTGACCTACAAGTATATCGAGTTGTTAATATCGTAGGTAAAGAATATCGAAGTCAAGAATATCGATGGACAGAATATCGACCCCAAGGTAAGTATTATCGAAGTTAATAATATCGAAGTCATTAATATAGATGTAAGTAATATCGTAATCAAAAATTTCGATGTCAATAATATCGATATTTTATTAGTGTAATGTATTTTAATATGTATTTTATTTGTATGTTAAAGATTATTGTAATGTATTTTAATACATTTAAAAATAAATGTTTAGCGATTAATAATTATTTAAAATATAATTTAGCGTTTTAGTATCAGAGCGGGTTGTGGGTTTATAGGGGAATAGGGTGGGAAGTAATTGAATTATAATTAATTAATTAATATGTATTGTTTAATTGGTATTTATGATTAATTAATTGTTAATTAATTACTAATTGTAAATTAAATATATTAATTGATTAATTAATTGTTAATTAATTATTAATTGTAAATTAATTTTATTAATTGGTTAATTATATAAGTTATAATTAGTTTAATATTAATATTTATTTATTGGTGTTGTTAATTAATTAATTGTTAATTACTAATTAATTGATTTATTTTTATTAAGTGATTAATTGATGATTAAATTAATTATGTGAATTTTTATGTGTAGTGGGTTGTGGGTTTATAGGGGAATAGGGTGGGATGTAATTGAATTCAAATAATTACTGATAATTTTTATGTATTTGTAATTAATAATTAATTGTTAATTAATTATTAATTGGTAATTAATTGTTATTAGTACGTTAAATATATTAAATATAAATAATTTATTATTTCATGTTATTTGTTGTTATTGCTAATTAATGTATTGTTAATTAATCATTAATTTGTGAAAAATTGTAATTTGGTAGTTAATATGTATAAATTAGTAAATAATAAGTATATTAATTATAAAGAATGTATTAATAATTGTAAATAATAGATACACTGATATTTAAATGTATTGTGTATTTTGTATGTGTAGTGTGTTGTGTGTTAAAGGGGGAATAGTGTGGGTTGTAATTTAAAGTTATTTATATAAATATTTATTTTAAATAATTGGTATTTAATAATAAATATTTTGTAAATTAATTATTAATATGCAATTTTTTTATAACTAATTATTTAATTGGTTATTATGTTTATAGAATCCCTATGCTATCCAGTGCTTTCCCAACTGTTTTACTATCTGGAGTAGGAATAGTAATTTTTACCCCTACGCTATCCAGCGCTTTTCCTACTGTTGCACTCTCTGGAGTTGGAATAGTAATTTTTACCCCTACGCTATCCAGCGCTTTCCCTACTGTTTCACTTACTAGAGTGGGAATAGTAATTTGTACCCCTACGCTATCCAGCGTTTTCACTACTGTTGCACTCTCTGGAGTGGGAATAGTAATTTTTACCCCTACGCTATCCAACGCTTTCCCTACTGTTGGACTCACTGGAGTGGGAATAGTAATTTTTACTCCTACGCTATCCAACGTTTTCCCTACTATTGCACTCTCTGGAGTTGGAATAGTAAATTTTTTTCCCTACGCTATCCAACACTTTTCCTACTGTTGCACTCTCTGGAGTGGGAATAGTAATTTTTACCCTTACGCTATCCAACGCTTTCCCTACTATTGCACTCTCTGGAGTTGGAATAGTAATTTTTACCCCTACGCTATCCAACGCTTTCCCTACTGTTGCACTCTTTGGAGTTGGAATAGTAATTTTTACCCCTAAGCTATCCAGCGCTTTCCCTACTGTTTCACTTACTGGAGTGGGAATAGTAATTTGTACCCCTACGCTATCCAACGCTTTCCCTACTGTTGCACTCTCTGGAGTTGGAATAGTAATTTTTACCCCTACGCTATCCAGCGTTTTCACTATTGTTGCACTCTCTGGAGTGGGAATAGTAATTTTTACCCCTACGCTATCCAACGCTTTCCCTACTGTTGGACTCACTGGAGTGGGAATAGTAATTTTTACTCCTACGCTATCCAACGTTTTCCCTACTATTGCACTCTCTGGAGTTGGAATAGTAATTTTTTTCCCTACGCTATCCAACACTTTCCCTACTGTTGCACTCTCTGGAGTGGGAATAGTAATTTTTACCCTTACGCTATCCAACGCTTTCCCTACTATTGCACTCTCTGGAGTTGGAATAGTAATTTTTACCCCTACGCTATCCAACGCTTTCCCTACTGTTGCACTCTTTGGAGTTGGAATAGTAATTTTTACCCCTACGCTATCCAGCGCTTTCCCTACTGTTTCACTTACTGGAGTGGGAATAGTAATTTGTACCCCTACGCTATCCAGCGTTTTCACTGCTGTTGCACTCTCTGGTGTGGGAATAGTAATTTTTACCCCTATGCTATGCAATGTTTTCTCTACTGTTGCACTCATTGGAGTGGGAATAGTAATTTTTACTCCTAAACTATCCAGCGTTTTCACTACTGTTGCACTCTCTGGAGTGGGAATAGTAATTTTTCCCCCTACGCTATCCAACGCTTTCCCTACTGTTGGACTCACTGGAGTGGGAATAGTAATTTTTACCACTATGCTATCCAGTGGTTTCCCTACTGTTGCATTCTCTGTAGTTGGAATAGTAATTTGTTTCCCTACGCTATCCAACACTTTCCCTACTGTTGCACTCTCTGGAATGGGAATAGTCATTTTTACCCTTACAATATCCAACGCTTTCCCTACTATTGCACTCTCTGGAGTTGGAATAGTAATTTTTACCCCTACGCTATCCAACGCTTTCCCTACTGTTGCACTCTTTGGAGTTGGAATAGTAATTTTTACCCCTACACTATCCAACATTTTCCCTACTGTTGCACTCTCTGGAGTGGGAATAGTAATTTTTACCTTTACGCTATCCAACACTTTCCCTACTATTGCACTCTCTGGAGTTGGAATAGTAATTTTAACCCTACGCTATCCAACGCTTTCCCTACTGTTGCACTCTTTGGAGTTGGAATAGTAATTTTTACCCCTACGCTATCCTACATTTTCCTTACTGTTGTTTTTGTTGGAGTTGGACTAGTAGTTTTATTGTGTCTGATATTTAATATGTTTTGTATTATTTTTGCTATTGTAATATATCATTAATAATAAAAATTATTCACATTAAAAATATTGATTATTATTTGCTATATGTAATTATTAAATATTTATTAATGTTATTGTTTTATGTGTATAGATGTATTGGTAATTTTTAAAAACATTTAATAATTTATACGTTACAGAAATGATTATTAAAATTAATTATTAAGTAAGTATATATATTATATATTATATGTATATGTTTAATTAAAGTTTTATTAAATTATATATATTAATTATACATTTTAAATATTATACAATATATTTAATTATGTTTATTTAATTTCTAAGTATAATTTGGTTTATTTTACATATATTTTTAAAGTAAAAGAAAAACGATATTTTTAATAACGATATTTTTGACATCGATATTTAATTTTCGATATTTTTGTACTTACCATGTTGTAGATAGGATGTCGATATTCTTGACATCGATATTTTTGTTGCGATATATTTGTAGGTCGATTTTCTGTCTGTCGAAATTATGTCATACAACCCTTTCAAACGTCTAGAATGTCTTTTTCCCCCACTGGAAGTGATAAATTATAATCCTGGTGCGCAGGTGCAGTTTGTTTATTTTTTATACTATGTACGATTTCATGGATGGGGATTTACATATCTTAATGCAGTACATTTAGCTCATTTTCCAGTTTAATTGATAGAGTTATGAAGGTTCATATACTCAAAAATTCTCTGATATGCACTGTTTAAGATAAAGTGGTAAAGGGCACATGCTATTCTGTCTAAGAAGAAGTGAAACCAGTTGCAAAATTCCCTACTGTACCCACTTGTCTTTTCCCTTTTCTTTTAAACACTTGCCTTTCACAAAACCACTGCCTATGACACTGCTACAAATTACATTTTAAAATAACTGTTGTCCATTGACTGTACCAGTTGTTGTCTTTGTTTACCAGCATCCAGACTCTGCACCTCTAAGGGCCAGATGTACGACCATTCACTTTAGCGAATCGCAAATTACACGATTAGCGACTCGCTAAAGTGAATGTAGAACAGTGTCTCAGACACTGTTTGCATTTCCCAATGGGGGTCACAAATTGCATGCCTCATCAATATTCATGAGGCAAGTGCAATTTGAGACCCTTTGAGAATGGCTAGCACTCACAGGGATGGTGGCCTGCAGAGGTCAGCAGATCACCATGTCTGTTACTGCTTTTTATATAAAGCAGTTTTTTTTAAATGCAGCCTGTTTTCCTTAAAGGAAAATGGGATGCATTTAAAAAAGAAAAACTTTTCACTTTCATTTTTTAAGAGCAGGCAGTGGTCCCCTGCTCTTAAAAAATATTTGTGCACACACTCACAAAGGGGAAACCCTTTCTAGTTTGCGAGTGGTTTACCACCTACTTAAAGTAGGTGGAAAACTGCAAGGGTTATAGTACATGGCATTGAGACTCGCTATTAGGAAGGGACGCCCCTTCCTAATAGCGAGAGTCGCAAACGCTAGTTTGAGTCAGTGACTCACAAAATAGCGTTTGTACATGCCTGCACCTTTTTTTGTGGTCACAAACGGGCCGATCTCCCGTTTGCGACCGCAAAAAAGTGTCGTACATCTGGCCCTAAATGTGTGTTAATATGGTCGTCTAAACAGTTACACTGTCTCTGTCACAATGTACACTGCACTGCCCAAAATTTGTGTGGTTGCTAAAATTCTGTGTGGTTGCTGACAAAAGATTTTCACAGAAACTGGTGTCTTTATACACAAGCAGCTGGAAAGCAGAAGCCATAGGATTATGGGAAGAGAAAGTAGCTTATTAAAGCACTATTAAAAAGGAAGAGTTAAAGTGTTTATTTAGATAAGACTAGAAATGGAGATATGAGTTTATGTGCACCAAGCAATATGTGAAAATATAATTTTACAGCAATGAGCGATTTGTATGAGTCATCATTTGACAGTTTGAATGGTCATTCTCCTGCCGGTCCACAAAGACCTCCTCTGAGCACAAATCCACTAGCTGGCCGTAAAAAACGATCATCGCTGAAGGGAAAAAGATCTTTCCTGATCACTGATTTACTCTGCCTAGAAACTGATAGGCTCAAGAAGAAACCCACCCAAACCTCATTCTTCTCACACACTGCAAAGTACGACCCGAAACCCACCTTCCATGAATTTGCCCTACAGCCTCACAGGTCTCAAACAACTTTTGCACAGTCATCATTTGTAGATTTGATCCCCACCAATACTCCACGTCGTCTGTAAATCACTAGAAAGCTTGAAAGAAGGACAGCCAATGATGGCTCATAAAACCACATGGAGTAAAGGCGTGGAATAGTACAAAGTCAGTTGCCAATGCAGGGCTAAATATGTTCACTCAGAAAGCAGTAACGCATTGCATTGTGTTTTCGCGATCTGTTGCACGGATTGAAAAGAGTACAATAAACGTAATAAAACCTAAGGAGGAGGAAGATTTTATGTCAGCCAAAATAAGAGACACAATAGTAATTTAAAGCTCTAGAAATACAATGTCGATGTCGGAATTTTGGTGGATTTGAGAACTACTGACAGTGGGTGAAAACTAAGTATCAGATATGGCACTATACAGAGGCGTTAAATGGAAAATTATTATTCTAAGGAGAGGTGACTAAGGAAATCCATGGCAAGGGCCAGAAACTCAGATGGTGAAAGTCAAGGGGGCCGATTCACAGAACTAATCTGAGGCAAAATCCTAAACGTACTACTTTTGGTATTCACAGAAGGCATTTAGTAGTAGTAAAGTTAGGATTTTGTCTTAAATTTGGCTTAAGACAAACTCAAGACAAACTCAAGACAAACTCAAGACAAACTCAAGACAAACTTAGGACAAACTTAGGACAGACTTAAGACAGACTTAAGACAGACTTAAGACAAAATCCTAACTTTACTACTACTAAATGCCTTCTGTGACCAAAAGTAGTAAGTTTAGGATTTTGTCTCAGATTACTTCTGTGAATCGGGCCCAAGGAGAGCCCCACCTACATGTGTAATTACTGCAGTAGTATCGAAAGGTCTCTCTTGCGGAAGCTTGTGGCAGTGACTTTTAGGTTCTGTATTACAAAAAGTACCTCACGTCAGCCTATTGACAATTTAGGCTTTCATTCAGAATACTGCCAGCCCCTAGGTAGTCTGATAATCATACAAGAAAGTTGTCACTCAGTTTAGGGCCACCTCCAATTTTCCACAGATGCACAAAGATCAGCCTGCAGTGCTCTAGCACCACACATTAAGAAGTAAAAGAAAAGGCAGTTCATTCCCCTCTTACTGTGTTGCAAAGCAGGGGTTCGCAATACAGCAATGCGAGGCCTACTGCCCCACAGCTTGGAAATGCTCAAGTGAAAATGACCCTCTAGTTCTCAGACATGGTCTCGGACTTGTGGTAAAATAGCATCCTCCTCACAAGGGGCCCAATTCAGAAAGGTAGATTAAGACCTGAAGTCTAAGTTTACTACTTTTCGTTATACACAAAAGGACTTAAAAGTAGTATCATTATGATGGCAGAGGTTCTGCAAATGGGGCGGAATCTCTGCGCTTGGGGCAGAACTTCCACACTTGGGGTGGAGAAAGTGAGAACCACACCTCTGACTTACTAGTAAGTGCATACACCTGGAAACAACTCATGACAACTGACACCCATCAAGTCTCAAACCACATAAACACAGCCCACATCCAAGACTCTCTTTCTTCCAATCACATTAGACAATCTACCTTCTGTGGGACCCAGATACAACTTAGCCTTCCCTACCTGCTGAAAGTTGGTGCTTGTCCTGTCAAGAGAGCTAGGTTAAATTCATCATTCTTTTGCTCACCATGCCACCCCAGTTTAGACCTGGCCATACGCAAATCAGTCTTGACCCTGTGTCTCATGGGAACAGTCCAGCCCGAACTGCCAAGCCAGGTCCTCCCTGGACCGGAAACAAAGCATCCTAGGACTGGTCTCGGGTTTTCACCTCTCCTCAGCCAGGATAACTTGAATCCAGTGGCACAGTGAGCCCAGGACCCACCTCTGGGCATACCCGGTGCACTTAGGGCAATGAAGCAAAAGACACACAATTGATGAACGGAATGCAGAACAAACCTAAACATTCACCCCCATTCTTTTGCTCACCATGCCACCTGAGAAGGAAGCATAATTTTTCAGAGGAGGAGACGAGCATGATAATCAGATTTGTAGTTCTAAACTAAAAAAAACTACATGGCGTACCCCCCTCATATTACAAGTGTGAAACAAAAGGCAGCAGTTAGCAAATTCAGTCAGTGCATTGGGGAGGTTTTCTGGACCGTTACTGAGATTAAGCAAAAGTGGTACAATGAGAGAATCAGGTGAAGGAGATGTTCACCAGAATCAAGCTGGTTAGAGCTCTTCCTAGGGCCCTATTACAGATGGGACGCACTCTTTCTGATGCCATGGTGCACCTTTGAGCAGGTGCACCGGGTGCAAACAGGGAAAGTGGGCCCTATTAGGTTGAATGTGCTGCTCTCAGGGCAGCCGTAAACACATGCTGCCTCCAGGGCAGAGCATTCAAGAGAAATACAGAGCAGCTGTTGAAAAGCTGCTCCTTGGTTCACATTGCAGGCAGCAATCAGCCTGCACTTTTAAAAGGGAGTAGACATCCCCTTGCAGGTGGGTGCAGTGAGTGACTGCACCTGCCTTTAAGGCGATGTCTGAGGTGTCCATGGGATCCCTCTAATCCCTCCAGAGGGCTGCCTTTAGAAGGTGCACTGAAAGTGTGCCACCTTTTTGTGGCACACTGTCAGTGCACCTCCTAAAGACATGTTTGCCTCTGCGTCCACAACAGTAGTACGGAACGGGTGCAGAGACAAACATTCCCTCATTTGCATGGGGCCAGGCCCCATCCAAATGATGGAAAGGCCCCTTTATTGATATTGCTGGTGCTACATGTGTGCCAGCCCTATCAGTATTACAGAAGGGGCTGCACAAGCATTTGCCGGCCCTTCTGTAATACTAAAGTGGCCTGAGGGTGCACAAAGTGGGCACAAGTGCCAGTTGCACCCCTGGGGAACTTCTGTAATATAGTCCCTGGTGGGCAAACTGAACCAACTCTCACCCCACTTGAAAAGGGCATCCACCATGCACCCCCACCTTCTGCATGGGCTGCCTGCTACAGATGATCATATTGTGGTGCCAGGTAATACATGAGCACAGAGATCTTTTATATTTGTAAATATGTGTTTTCTCATTAGCAATGGTGACAATTGAAGGCACTCCATGTTTGTGCAATGACTTGTAGGATGTTTTACTGTTATGTGTATATCACACTACAAGTTCCAGAATCCAAAGAAAGCAAATTCAAAATTCCATTTAATTGTAAATCGTAACACTTGGCGATCCTCTACCTGTGGTTTGAGATATGAATTATAAGTGACTCATGAAAATGCCTCTGATTGTGTAAATTTAGGCATTCATTAGATATGTTTTGTCAACGTCATTGCTTTGCTTTTTCAGTGTGTACAGCTTTGTGGGTGAGACAAGCAATTTTGGAGCTCAGTGTGCTCTGATTGGTAGCCATTTTAGATTTTTCAGTGAGGGGGAGATGTGATTGTATCTCTTTGCTCCGGTGACCATCCTTGCTGCTGCATTTAGAGCATTTTTCATGGGGTCTAGGTACGCTTTTGGTGCACCTGTGAGGGTGGCAGTCCCGTAGTCAAGTCTGGACAAAACTTGTGCTTGCTTCGCATTTTTTAGGCCGGAAGGAGGAAGGGCTTAATTTTTGTCATGTTCAAACTAGAATCCAGGGTGATTCCCCAGAGATTTGGCAGCGTCAGCCAGAGTCAGCTTGCAGTTCAGAGCGTCCAGGTTTTTAGCTATTGTTGGACCTGGGGTGATTGGGCCTTGTTTGACAGCGCAGGAATCTCCATCATTTCTTCCCTGAGTTTGAGGTGGTTGTGCGATAGCCAGTTTTGAACTTTTATGAAGGTGCCATTAAGCCGGTGTATGTCTCTTTAAGAGGAAATGTCCAGGTAAAGCCGGATGTTGTCTGCATTAAGGTGTAGGCAATGTTTGCTTGTCTAAGTATTGCAGTGAGGGGCTCCATGTATATGTTTGTGAGTGTTGGTGAGAGGACTGATCCTTGAGGGACACCTTGGGTGATGGTGGAAACGTTGGATGTCAAATTGTTTATTTGTATTAGGTGGGACAGTTTATGTAGAAATGAGGTGAGCCCCTGCAGGACTGTGCTTTTTGCTCTGATTCATTGTTGTAGGGAATTTAAAAGTAGTTATGGTCGACTGCATCGAAGGCTGCTGATAGGTCTAGGAGGATAATCAGGCAGCATCTGTTTGTGTCTAGGGAGTTATGTATGTCATCTGCTATATTCAATATAGCTGTTTCTGTGCTGCATCCCATCCTGAAACCCGACTGGTGTGAGTCGAGTAGGTTATTGGTGTCAAATTCAATCTCCTGATTGAGTTGGGAGAGAACACATTTCTCGAGAATTTTTGCCAGGAAGGGAAGGTTGGAGACGGTCCTCCTGGTCTGCGCCTGGTTTTTTCAGCAGTGGGGTAATTTGACTGGTAGAGGCAGTCAGGTACAATCCAGTTGCTTATGGAGCGGTTTATCATTTTGGTCCATAGAAGAGTTAAGGGATGGTTGAGGCTTTTTGCCAGTGAGGTTGGGAGAGGGTCTGCATAGTGGGTGGAGGGCTTGGATTTAGTTATCACCTTGGAGATTGCCTTCTCCGTGAGAAGGCTGAATGTCTTCCAACTCTTGGGTGCTGAGGAGATCCTTGGGCACTGGGCTGACCTGCATTGTGGGGGGAAAGTTGTTGGTGGAAGACCATGAGTGGCAATCCAGGGAGAGTTTGATCTTTGTGATTTTGTCATTGAAGAATTTGGCAAAGTTGTTGCAGCGTTCTTTTGAGGCAGGGGGACTTTCTTTGGTTTGTTTGGAGATTTGTTTGTTGATTATGTTAAAAAGCTATTTTGGAGGGTTTCTTGCTTTATTTAGGGCAGGTGACTTTTTCTTTTAGGATGTGATTTTTGTATTTCCTGCATTCTCTTCTGAGCTGCTATAGGTGGGTTGTGATCATGTTAGCTCTCCAGAGTCTTTCAACAGCTCTTACTTGTCTTCTTTCCACATTAATGTCATTTTTGAACTAGAATCTTGAGGGAGTATCTATTATCAATTTTAGTTGTAGATGGGCTACCTGGTCCAGAGCGGTTTTCATAGTTGAGTTGTAGTGAGTTGTAAGCACATCTGTTGTGAGGTTTTCTGTTAGAGGGGGGGAGTAGAGATGACATTTTTTCTTTCAGGTCAGTTAAAGGGATCTGATTGAGGTTTCTATACCACTCGGGAGTTTTCCTAGATCAGTTGAGAGGTGCTTCTGCTTGGTTGATGTGGAACATAAAGATGTGGTGATCTGACCAGTCGACTTGAGAAATGTTGTTTATGCTTTTTGCTTCTTTATGAGCTATAATGGAATCTCAGGGTTTGAAAGTTTGCCCTATGCAGTGTTGTGTAAGATCTTTGCTGTGTAGTAGTTAATTTAGGGATTGGATTAGTGAGCCCTCCTCAATGTTGCAGTGGAGGTTGAAGTCACCAAGGATGATGTTGTTGGTGTTAGAGAGAGTCCTGTGCATTATCAGATCTGAAAAGTGCTCACCAAAGGTGAACGTGTTTCCTGGTGGGTGTTAGAGGAGGTGATATTTCGTCACTTTATTGTCTTTTAGCACTATGGTGGTGCTGAGGTATACAAATATGGGATAGGAGAAGGAATAAGTTTCTGTCATAGTGCTACTGTTCTTGTGGATAATAGATAGGTCACTGCCGTGACGGTCCTCCCTGTCCTTAATGATGGAGAAGCCTGGTGGGACTAAAACGTCAAGGATCATATAGGAGGATTCATTAAGCCAAACTTCTGTTATGAATTCGATGTCAATGTCGTGGTGTAGAATGACTTCATCCAGCACTGTTGCATGCTTGGTTGCTGGCCTATAGTTTATGAGCATGCAGTTCGTAATGTTGTAGCTAGTGTGTATCTGGGAGGGGGGTGCCATAGGCATTTCGATGAGTTGTGAAGGTGGCCTGGCAGCTCTGGGAGGGTTGATGTCTTTGCCAATTCTGGTGATCACCTGGATGTTGGAGGTGGGGGAAGTCAGAGTTGGTGCCGGGTCGTACAATTTTGCTACTTCCGTCGCCTCACTCAGGGACATCTTGGGTCTCATTCTTTTCTGCCTGTAAGGTTAGTTGATGAAAGGGGTTGTGAGCCAGTTGTTTGGCTGGGATTTGTATGGCAGTATGGGTTGTCTGGTGATGTTTGAAAAGGGGAAGAGCGAGTGTAGGATGTATTCAGAATAGGTTTTAAGGTTCATAAGGATGTTGTTGATGTCTTGAGTTACAATGACAAGTTGGTTTTCCAGGCAAGTTAGACATTCAGTTATGACATTTGTTGGCACAGGGTTAAGCGGGGAGAGTGTGGAGAGTCTTTCTATGTGAGTTAGATATTTAGCTAAGTCGATCATGGTCACAGGGTTCGATGGAGACAGAGTGCGGCGACTAAGGGTCGAGTTGACATGTGCGTGTTGTTCATGACTTGGGGGTTTGGGTCATTGGCAGTGTGAGTCGCATTGCCATGTGTTTTCCCCAGCTTTTCCCCCAGAGTGGACGTAAATAGGATATGAGTTTAGAGCACACCCTTGTGCTTATCTAAATATAATTGGTGAAAGACCTTGCAGTTAGGCCAAAGTCATACAGCAACTCAGAGTGTTCTTATTAATCCCTTCTGTGCGTCGGACGGCCGGGGGCTGTCTGACGCACCAGTGCTCATGTGCATCCTCACACATGGCACAGGGAATCCCTCTAGTGCGGGCACCAGAGGATTCCCTTAACACCCCAACAGCCTCGGGAGCTGGGGAAGAGCTTCCCCAGCTCCCGAGACTGCATGCAGGAGGGCGATCCCCAAGCAGGGATCAACCCACTAGGCACCAGGGAGGGGGAAGAGGTCCCTTGGGCAAGGGCCTTTCCTCCCCCCATAATATTATGGCCAGATTCAGTCGTTCTGCCCCCCTGCCCCCACCCCATGCTGCAAACGTACAGTCTTTCTGCCCCCCGGGGGCCAGATAGGGGCAGTTTGCCCCAATCTGCTCCCCGGGGTGCAGAAAGCCCACTAGAGACCGGGGATTTTGTTTTAAATGCAAATTAGGGGTGGGGGCTGCCCAATATGGGCATGCCAATGCCTCCACCCCCTTGCAAAATTACAGTCTTTCTGCCCCCCCTAGGGGGCAGATGGGGGCACTAGCCCACAATCTGCCCCCGTGGGGCAGAAAGCCCACTAGACACCAGTTTTGATTTCCCCTGATCAATTATGGGGTGGGGGTTGCCCAAGATGGGCATGCCAATGCCCCCCTCCCCCCAACAAAGTTCCAGTCTTTCTGCCCCCGCTGGGGGGCATATGGGGCAGTAGCCCCCAATCTGCCCCCCCCGTTGGGACAGAAAGCACCCTAGATGCCAGGGATTATTTTTATAGGCCCCTAATGGAAGCTGCCCAGAATGGGCATGCAAATGCTCCCACCCTACCCCCCAAAGAAAACAAAAGACTTTCTGCCCCCCAGGAGGCAGATGGGGGAATTAGCGGCTGATCTGCCCCCCGGGGGGGCAGAAAGCCCACTAAGCTCCAGGGATTTTATTTATATAGGTAGTGGTGGGGGCTGCCCAGAATGGGCATGTCAATGCCCACCCCCAAAACAAATGCTACAGTCTTTCTGACCCTCCCAGGCGGTAGATGGGGCAGTAGTCCCTGATCTGACCCCCGGGGGAGGCAGAGAGCCCACTATGCGCCAGCGATTATGCTGGCTTTTTTATACGCAGTGGTAGGGGCTGACCAGAATGGGCATCCCAATGCCCCGGACCCCCCCAAAAGAATAGCCACAGTCTTTCTGCCCCCCGCAGGGGCATATCGGGGCAATAGCCCCCGATTTCCCCCCTCCCCAGGGTGGCAGCCCCTAGAAATACTGTCAAATAAATTTCGAGGCATCCTTAATCAAGGGAGCAGGTGTTTGAAGGACTGTTTGTAAAGAGTGTAATGCCGACTGAAATTACCCGCAAAACATTTCCCAGCTTTATGGTGTGGGAGTACAAGTTATTGTGCCGCACTATGTATTTATGGGAAGCTATGGAATTTATTTTCATCAGTAATTTAAATTTAAATATATTCAAATGGGCCCTTTTTGAACTAGAATATTTTTAATTAAAGACAATTGTGGGCAGTGTATATGCCCTAGCAAATCATGCTCCTGCTCTGCCTTTCTCATAATGCATCCATGCACATAGGGGCGCTACTGCTTTCCTGTTATTACCAAGTACATCCTTCTTTCCATCCCAGTGGGACCTCAAGTAAGCTCCCTGGTCAGGTTCATGGCATTTGTAGGGTCAGCGGAGAACTGCTTGTTGGGTCATAATATTATAGGTGCCAAGATAACTAATTCTTCACCACAGAAAACGTTGTCCTCTTGCAATTATCTCAAGGTGGTTATCCAGTTTTCCACGCTGGTGATAGAGCAGCCCACCAGGGCTGCTTATCAGTCTACTGTTTCCTGTGTTATTGTTGTGTTAGCCACCCTTTAGCTATGCCTCATTGAGCTGTATGGATATTTTTACAGTTGTGCACATTAAAGCATTCGCAAATACGTTTTATGAGACTAACCAACGAAGACTGCTTTGATTCCATTTACTGACTAGATGTTATGCAGTTTCACTGTCTTGTATGTGCATGGGTGTGATTGGTGCTGAATAAATGTGTGTGTATGGGACTGTACTGAGGTGGAGACTTTGCAATGAACAGCCTTTGATGTCATATTAGTAGGTTTGTTAAATCTATGTGACTGTAAGTTTTGGCATCTGGAGAGAAAGTGAGAGAACTGGAAAAACAGTAGGCACCGCCGAGCTTCCGTGGCCCTGTCATTCATCCCTGGCAGGCTAACGATTTAAGCAGATCCCATGGAAGTTCGTGTTTGAAGCCCGGCTGCGGTCTTGCCAGGCTGCTCATGGAGGGAGCCCCAGGCTACACTTTCATGGTCTAAGTGGTGGAGTCACCCAATCGTCACAGCAGAAGGACTGACTGGGAGGTGTGTCTTTGTGATTAAAGAATCACAGATGGTCTACCAGGTACCTTTGTTATTCTGCTGAAAGAGTTGTATCATTTATTCTCGATGAACGAGGGGCGTGCGTACCCCATAGGGCTGTTTAGTGCCCCCTGAGTTTCCAGTGAGTGAATGAGTGTGAGTTTCCAGTGAGTGAGTGATATTTTTTATTGGATTTAATTACTTAAAATATTACAATTGATAGCACTCCCATGTACATGGAACGGATAAAACACAGATTCCCTTAAAAACGTTAGTATCAGGATCAAGCCTATAAATAGCACAAAATACTTTAATAAGGTCGTGAACCACTAATGAACTGTGTAAGTAAGCTCGTGCTAAATATTTAATAATTTAACTATTCACTAGAGTTTGTTCCTTTAAATCCCTGTTTTTTTTTCATTCAATAACCGGACGGTAACAAGTTACAACTCACAAGTTTCACTAAAACCTGATAATATAAATGGATGGTGTACGGTCATTACTAAAATGTAATTAACTTCGCAAACAACACACTGACATTACTTCCACCTCAAATTGATTTGTTAAAATACAGCTATTTAATAGAATTCATTATTTTAAGCATCATTGGGTCGAGCATTCGAGACCTCTTGTATATAGTTTAGTATATGCTCATATGTGTACTTTGTGGGCTCTGGAGATCAACCCTAGGACTGGTCTGCTTCCGCTTAGGGACTTTATTTACTGTCTTGATAGAAAACTATCAGTAAAGGTCAGTAATATACCAAAATTGCTTTCTGCTGAGGGACTTTATTATTTACATTTTTCTGGCAACTGCCTCTATTTAACTTTTTTGATAGAAAACGATCAGCAGAGGTCAGTAAAACACCAGAATCACTTTAGCATTCTCTAGATTCCAGTCCATAGAAATTGTCTTCCACGAGCACCCGTAGACAATAGATTTTTTTTAAAAATCTTGTATTTTCAGTGAAATGACTACCGAAGGCCCTGATTTTATACTAAAAACAGAGCTTTGGACTATGCCATTTCCCACTGAAAGGAAATATTTCTTTCCGTGTGTTCCCATACCTGGCGTGTCACGCAGTTTGGTGCTTACTTTCCCTCCATGTTAAAGAACAGTAGATGTTTTAGCACCCAGGCTAATGTGCTGCATAGCTAAATACATATAAGGTCCCAAAGGCGAGACCGATTGCATTGCAAATGCTTGTTTTTAAAAATGTTGCTGAACGGGTGGGTGGGCTCTTTTCCAGTGGGTATACAATTTTCTCTACTACCTTATGCATTTATTTACCAATTAACTTATTTGCCTAGTTTGTAAGAGGAAGATAAACTACAGTTGCACTTAAATAAAATGAATTTATTATCTATTTTGATATAGGTTGAAAGAAACCCAGGGGCATCTTTACAATGGCCCTGTGGCACTGATACGCCGCTAGAAGTGATGCTCCGGAGGCGCTGTGTGCCGACCCCTATTTAAGAGGCCACATAAAGCCACCCTGCATGGCTTTTCATAGCCTTGAAAATATGGCTCCCTTTCAAGCATTACTCTGTGTGAAAGGGGCGTCCTATGGGGGTTGCTGTTTGTGTTCCCATGCAACTCCCATGGAATCTGACACATTCCCCTATTTACAAGGTTTTGTAAACTTGGGAATGCGTCAGATTTTAACGCCTCCCTACGGGATGCATTAAAGTGGCGCAACGAGGAGAAAGACCTTTATTTCTCCTTGTTTCTTGCTCTTTCAATGTGTGCTGCATTCTGCAGCACCCATAGAAGGAGGAAAACGCCATCAGTGATTGTTTTTGTTCAGGAAGGTGTCCCTTCCTCCACAAAAACAATTATCCTTGTAACACAGGCACCCTTGCACTCTGTGGGATTCTGCAGAGTTCTGCAGGTGGGCGGAGTATACTGAAGTCATAAAGGTCGTTGTGCCGAATTATTCTAATCCACTTTAAAGCAAGTCTCTCATCCTGTGAATATCTATGCATTGACATCACTAGCAAACATAGACCCCGATCCAGCCTACACATCTTCTACCACCCTCCAGGAGACAACCTCCACCTAATTGAACAAACTATGGAAACCATCTCCTCCAACCAGGGACAACACTAACCCAGATCTTCCTTGGTGACTTAAATCTCCATTGGTATGACCCACATGACCAGGTGGTTAACAGTCTCAAAAACTTCAGAACTGACCTCGGCCTAACTCAAGTCTGTGACAGCCCCACGCACAACTTAGGCCCAACCCTCTATCTAAACACTTCCAATCCCAACTCCATTCAGCTTGAATCTATTCTCCCCTGTGACTGGTCGGACCATCACTATATCACCTTTCGTATACTAGAAATCTGGAGCTCCAACAGATCTCAACCACGAAAACAAAAACAGTGGAAAAGAACACCCCAAAATACTAACGTAAATGAGCTAATATCCAGCTGCAATATCGCCCTACCTTCGCCTGCAAACATAGCTGACATCCACGACCTCACTGACCATTACAACAACTCCATGTTGTCTGCCCTGAATGCAACTGCCCCCCTTGAGCTAAAAAGCAAATCCATCAAAGACTCTAAACCATGGTTTAATGACAGCCTTAATGCTGACAGACGCAGCCCAAGATTAGCAGAACGTGCCTGGAGATCCGCTCCATCCACTGGTCTACTAAAAACTCTAAGAATAAAAAGGCATAGATACAACAAACTCATCAGAAGGGCGAAAGCAACTTTCTTCAAATCCCAACTTGACAAAGCCAAAAATCGCCCGAAAAGGCTGTTCGAGCTGATGAAGCTACAATCCAATAACACTCCTATCCAATCTCCTCTCATCTCCTGCCCTCAGCCAAACTGCGATGCCGTTGCTGACTTCTTCCTGGAAAAGACGAGTAAGATCGATTCAGATCTAAAGTTGGCCCTGATCGATCTCTCTCCCTCTCCTACGCCACCCTGCCACGCCCCTAAAAACATTGCCTCGTGAAGTCAATTCACACCCCTCAATGACACTTCCATCTTCAACATACTCTCGACCCTGAAACCTTCAAATCACTTCAGTGACCCCTCCTCCCCAACTTCTTTGAAGAAATTATAGGATCACTAGCCCCGCTCTGGTCCAAGATCATCAATGCTTCCCTTCTTCAAGGGGAGATCCCTGACTGCCTGAAGGCGGGCCTAGTTCACCCTATTCTCAAAAAACCTGAATAACTATCAACCAATCACAAACATACCTACCCTGGCAAAACTCCTTGAGAAATGTGTACATGAGCAGTTGTGCAAACACATTGAGCAATTCCAACTCCTTGACCAATTCCAATCGGGCTTCAGTCCTGTCCACAGCACCAAAACGGCCAACACTCATATAGTGGATGACGCTCCCACTTTGCTTGACCAGAATGAATCCTGACTACTAATATTACTCGATCTCTCCTCTGCATTTGACACTGTCAAACATGACAATCTACTTAACCTTTTGGAACACAGAATGGGGCTCTCAGGCACTGTACTAAAATGGTTTGCCTCTTTACTCAACAACAGAACGCAGAGAGTCAAATCCAATCAAGCACTTTCCAATCACAGTCCCTGCTCTCTGGGTGTCCCCCAAGGGTCCTCGCTCTCCCACACGCTCTTCAACCTTTTAATTGAACCACTTACGGTAATCCTCAAAGCATCTAACATCCAATACCACATGTATGCGGATGACACACAACTGTACATGGAAATCTCTTCCCCTGAAGATATCAAGTCGCTTAACGGAACCCTGCATAAAACCCTTAATTGGTTAACGTTCCAACCACCTCAAACTAAACACCCTTAAAATGGAATTCCTCCTCATTTCACCCACCAGGCAAACCCCCATTGTGCAGAAATATCTAAGAAACCTCACCACTCTAAACTACACACCTCACATCATTGACTCCACAAAATCACTAGGAATTGTGCTAGACAAAAACCTAAACATGCAAGATCACATCAGAGCATATACCAAAGGAGCGAACTTTCAACTGAGCATACTAAGAAAACCCAAACCCGACCTTTCCCAAGATGACTTCAAGTCTGTTATGCAAGCACTGGTCATCTCGAGACTAGAATATGGCAGTGCTACTCTAAGCGGGCTACCGAAACTCAGTTTAGCCCCCCTCAGAGCATCTCTGAATGCCGCGGCTAGACTCATCACTGGTTCCAAGAAAGCCAACCATATCTCTACGGACCTGAAAGCGCTCAACTGGCTTCCCTTTGAGTCAAGGATCAATCTAAAAATTGCATGTATGACCCATAGAGCACTACACTTCAACACTCCTCTTTACTTGTCAAATAAACTCAAACTAACGGGTGGCTCCTGTTCCTCAAGAACCACCAGCACATTGCTCCTCAGCCGAAGAAGTTTAAAAAAATGAAAACATACAATTGCTCCTTCTCTGGTATTGCCGTGAGAATCTGGAACTCCCTTCCTGTGGAAACAAGACTGATTCCCTCAACATTTGCCTTCAAAAGGGAAGTGAAAGCGATACTGATGAACACTGCGCTGAGCTAGAAGCCCTTCTCCTTTTGTCTTTTATCCTGTTTAGCCGAGTAATCTGCTACCTGGCATTTGATATTGCCTCAATGTCACCAGCTAATATGTCATTGTGTAACTGATGTATATTTATCTGCTTTTCTCCCACAGCTATCTACCCATGTCTTCCGCAACCCTTATGTAAAGCGCTCTGATACCAGCTTAGGTTTTATTCGCACTATACAAAACTTTAAATAAATAAAATAAGTAAAATACTGCAGACAGCAAAGTGAACTAGTTGTGGCATGTATTATTGTTATGAGTCCCGATGGCAAATGTGTCTGCTTTCTCTTCCTGACTCAGGTAACTTCGGCTTCGTATCGGCTATTTGCAGTGACGAGTTTTAAAAGGCTGGCAAGAAGTTTCATATTTTCCGGTGTAATTCTGACATAAATAAAAAGATCCTTTTTCATCCACATAATGAAAGCTGTGGTCCGCGATGAACGCCCTTTCAATACTTGCACACACGTGGTGTTAACAGTTCAGTACATTACTTTTGCCAGGTCTTCATAAGATCCTGTGCAGTGCAGAGACATAATGGTTTCTCCAACCCTTTTTACACTCCACATAATAAGTGTTAATTATAGGGAGCACCCCACACTCATCCCAAGCAGCTCTTGCTCCAGCTGCCTGACTAGGCAAATGATATGACACTGCATTCCACAGGGCACATTGAGGGGTCCATGCCTCACAAGGTTAAAGTGGTCAGCCTAGGAAGGCTGCAGTGCTCTCCACATGGCATGGCCCCAAAAAGGACAGAGCCCTGAGAACCACAGCCTCCTCTTCCACAAACACTTAAATGCTTGGTTAGTCACAGTGGGTGTGCTGTCTTTAATCTGCCACTTTCAGAGCAGAGATAATGCTCTAAAGCGCATGCTCAGTGGAACACTTCCAACCCAAGCATGCGTAATGGGAATACACCACTTTATTCTTATCGATGAGAAGTATGGTGTTTCTGTTTATTTCTGTGACAGCAGTCTAGCTCTGGATAAGGTCAGCGGCAAACTCTGTCTATGCGTGGTCGGTGGAGTTTTCAGTTTTTGCAGAACTCCACGCTCCAAGCGGAGTGCGAAGTAGCAAGAATTCCATAAAGCCTGCCGAGCGGAGTTCATCATCCACTCCTCGTAAATATGCCTACCCTAGTTTCCTTTGTGGTAAGACTAATTTGTATTTTGTCATTTGTATTTTGTGTGAGGTTATGCATGAATGAGGGTCACCTTACTATTCTCTGAAGCTAGTCAAGGTCGTTTGTAAACAATATGGATTCTGAGGATGCACACAGCCATCAGAAAATTGTGCTTTGGCTCTTCTGCAATTTTCCCTAAAGGTGGATATTTTCACTGAGGGATAACTCATGCTATTTACAACTACTACTGTCAGAGACACAGACACATGTTTACTATTCAGAACAGTCACATAAGCAAATGGACCTTGGTGGCCTCTAACATGCAGCTTTAAGTGTGCAGGAGGTGCGATGAGGAGAAAGAAAGGCACAGTCCCAACATCTCAGAACCTAACTGAGCACTCTATGCTACTACTGAAAAATTTGGTGGTAAGTGAAATATAAAGAAAACAAAAATTATTGCATACAATGTCACAGATTTTCCTTGAAAGGCTCATGCAATTTTTATGGAACATACCAGTCCTTCCACAGAAGAAAGGAAACAATTTTACATTGCAATTTCATAAAGCAATAAAAAAAAAGCGAAAGCGTACATTCAAAGGTGAAAGAGTGATTTTTTTACTTCATAAATACCACGATTGATGAAAGCTGTTCAATACATAATGGTTAGGATCCTTCCTATATGTTGACCATACAAAGAGTACACAAGTGACATTTTCAATGCAGTATATAAAAGAGGCATATGTTCATTCTTACATTTTCCAGACAAAGCAAATAACTTAGATGAAAATAATTTGTTGTGAAGTTCAATCAGAATCGCCTAACCTGGGGGCTGAGTGTAAATCTCAGGTAAATTCCCATACCAACAAGATATATTAACTATTATTTGATATAGACATTTAATATAGTGAACAAATCACTTCCAAAGGAGTATCTCAGCACTGCACTGCTGAGAAAGGAGAAACTTCCTAAAACAGCCAGGTCTTCAAACACTTCTTGAAGGAGATAATGTCTGAGCATAAGCAAGGACTGGGGGGAGTTTATTCCAATGATAGAGGGCAGTGTAGGAAAAAGATCTACCCCCCTGATTTGAGGTCCGAATGCAAGGGCCTCAAGAGCCTTAGCCGAGAATCTAAGGCATCTTGCAGGCCGATATGGTATTACATGCATGGACAAAAAGGCAGGGCGGGATTTGTGAAGTGCCTTATGCGTCAGAAAACAGAGTTTAAAATTATCTGTTTTCTCATAGGCAACCAATGGATTGTCCGAAGAATAGAGAAAGAGAAGGAGCGAGTGGGAAATACAAATTAGTCTAGCAGCGCTGTTCTGTACCACCTGCAACTTCGTCAACAAGGAGTTGTTTACTGATGTTAACAGAGCACTCCCATAGTCCAGGCGACTGATTAGGAGAGCATGGATAAGAGTTTTTCTAGCACTGTCTGGGAGCCACGGAAGAGCCTTTTTTAGAAGCCTCATAGTGGCGAAGCAGGAGCCACAAGTGGCATTTACTTGATTTTTCATGGAGAGAGTCCGATCAAGCTTCACGCCAAGATTGTTCACAGACTGCTTTGGTGAAGGGGCTGGGCCCAATTCAGGCGGGCACCAATCGACTAACCAGAGCTCTGACACTTTCCCAAAAAGCATAATCTCGACCTTGTGGCTGTTTAGTTGAAGATAGTTACTAGGTAACCAAGCAGCGACTTCCCTCATACAGTTAGCAAACTTGCTTTTCACTTTGTCTAGGTCTGGTCCGAAGGAAATGTGAAGTTGGGTGTCATCAGCGTACAACACTATCTCCACATCGCAGGCTCTCACTATCTGGGTGAGTGGCGCCATGTAGATAATAAAGTGGGTTGGGCTTAGACACGAGCCCTGGGGTACTCTCTTATACAAGTGCATAATACATGACTTGAAAGGGTCCAGGCAGACCTGTTGTGTTCGATTGGTAAGGAAGCTGCAGAGCCAATGCAGGGCTCTGCTGTATAGACCAGCCTTGTGAAGCCTGCGAATTAAGATGGTATGAGAGACTGTGTAAAACCCTGCTGACAAATCCAACAGTACCAGCATAATAGGGGTACCTGTGTCAAGAGAGAATCTGATACATTCAACCAAGGCCAACAAAGCGTTTTCTGTACTATGAAGCTCTCTGAAACCGGATTGTGAATAATCCAAGATGTGATTTTCTTTGAAAGGCAGTAAGTTGTTTGTTGATAAACCCTTTTAGAGATTTGGCAAGGAAGGGTAACAGTGAGATTGGTCGATAGTTGATAGCATCTTTTGGATTTCTTGAGCAGTGGAGACACCAATGCGTGCTTCCATTCCTTGGGCATTGTAGCTGAAGTCAGTGAGAGATTATATAAATCTGTGAATACAGGAGCAAGACAAGTTGCTCAGTTTGCTGTTATTCTAGAGTGGCATGGGTCCAGAGGTGAACCGGACTTAGCATGAAATGGCATATCCAACATCTGACCCTCAGAGCAAAGTGTGAAATTGCTCAGGCTACCTGTGCCCGCCAGATGGGGGTGATTAAGGTCAAAATTATGATGAAAGCTGTCCGAGATAGCTGGCAGATTTTTATAGATAGATTCAATTTTGCCTTCAAAGAAATTGGCTAATTTATCACAGAAATCCTTGGAGGTCTCGTTGGTGTCAATATAGGCATGGAGTTTCAAGAAATTATTTAAAACTTTAAAAAGTTCTTTGGTGGAATTGCCTGCTTTTTCAATGAGATTGCTAAGAAAGCTTTCCAGTCAGCCCTGATCTTATTGTGATAGCTTCCCAGTCTGGGGCAATAGTCTGCTTTATCTTTAAGAGATTTAGTAGAATGCCACCTGCGCTCTAGGCGCTTGCACATTGATTTCTTTAGATGGGCGATTTGGTCATGGCTGTACGAAATTGGAACAGTTCTACGGAGGTACATTTCCTTACCATGATTAAGCTGGGATAGCCCCCAGTGCCAGATGGGGTAAAATGTAAGAGGAACAAGAGAAAAGGGCAGGTGTCCAGGCGTGTACAGGCACAGACAGGCTTGCCTTTGGTGCGCCTGGAGGGCATCCGCAGCTACTTTTATGAGTTTGAGTGCCAATAGAGGTAGGAAAAAAGCTACACCGCAGACCTGCCCAAAATGGCGGCAGTCTACAGCACACAGGAAGTGGGGACAGACTCCAGTCCAGCTCTATCTGCAGCAAACAGCACAACAGCTGCGGCAGACCAAAGAGCAGGAAAACTGAGGCGAGAGAAGAAAAACAAAAGAGAATTTAAACACCACACAGGTAGGCAAAAGGAGGTTAAAATTAGCAGACACACAAGAGCAAAAACCATGAGGTCAGGTCACAGAAATGTCGAAACTAAAGTTTTTACCCAGCCTAGTAGTTCCTGACCCAAACCCCACAATTTCAACAAATATTCTTTAAAAACTTGATAAAAAAGGTACAAGTCAAAGAAGGTACCCTACTAGTAGTGCTGAGAGCATTTTGCTAATTACAGAGTGTTGGGCGTCAGGACAGACTTTGTGTCACGTTCAACAAATTGCTTCATGTCGAGTAAGGTTCTGTGATAGATAAATCATCTTTATGGATTTTAAGGACATAAAGATTTTGCAAAGCTGCCTCTACTGAACTGTTACATTTTGTAAAGGCTCCCCCATCTTAGTAGAGCCAGACATATGGGGGCATGGCCGTGGCCTGACTCAGATGTATGGCGCTAGACGCTGTGGCCCTCGCGAAGGGTGAGGCGGGAATGGGGCACATGGGTATGACTTGGAAGCACTAGAGTGCTTCTGGGGTCATAGTTGGCCACAAGGAGTCCCGCCCATAAAAGGCGGCGTGAGCAGATCTCTTTCCAACTTGCTGCCATGCAAGTCGAACGCCGCCCAGACCCCACACTGCCCCAATGTTTGGAGCAGGATTTTCTTTTCTGTCATTGTCTCCATCTGCAGGTTCCACAGACTCATCGGTTGTACCTTGTGAGATTACAGACCATGCTCCGTTCCCAACTCTGCAGCCACAGCTTGCAGCTTGAGCCTCTGGGAACAGCACAGGCTTGAGTATATCTTTCCCAACCTGAGTTAGCACTTAGTGGCTTCTCTGGTGGCGCGCTGTGGGCTGTGAGGTGAGGGGGTCCAAAAGGGGGTCCTGGTGGCGTTTTTGGAACCAGTTTTGGCATTTAGAAGGAGATCCAGAGCGCTACGTCAAGACCAATGATAGTTCTATTGTGGTATCAGCGGCGGCCTAAATTAATCAGTGCCGCCGGATTGTAGAAGGGGTAAAGCAAGAGAATCTACAGGTAGAGACAGCGAGAGGCACTGAGGTGGATCAGCCCTGCAACTACGGGAGAACCCTCCCGAGTGCCCTCACTGATCCTAATTCTAATACTAAGGGAAGTGCTACTCCCTTCTACAATCCGGTGGCACTGGTTAATTTAGGCCATCGCTGATACCACAATAGAACTATCATTGGTCCTGACGAAGCGCTCTGGACCTCCTTCTGAGGCCACACTGAGCGCGAAACATGTTGACCGTCATATATGTCCATTAGGGACATATATCTTACCTAGCTACAGAGGGACATAATACCCCTTAGAGCAGCACCACACACTTTGTTTTTTAACAATGACAGAGGGATCACCCTAATAAAAGTACTCACTCCCCCTCCAGTCATTTTTTAACACACCACTTTAGACTTCACTGCCACTCACACCCACGCACCCATATTGCTTCATCAAAAGATCTCCAACAAACAGACCCATGGGGAGACCCGTAGGGCATTGCAGCCCCGGCCTGACGAGGAGCAAAGCCCAATGGTGAAGCATGACATCCTTCCGGGTGTGTGAGGCTCTTATGTCTAGCCTTTGGAGCATTTGTGCGTCCCTAGATGAGGTCCGTCTGTTCAGAGATGCCTTTGCTCTGGCATGCTATGGTGCTTTGAGGGTTGGTTAACTGGTGGCCAAGAATAAGAGGGATGGGCCTGAGGGCCTGCAATATGCAGACATACAGTGGCTGAATTCAGTGGCATAACAAAGCCCCCCGCAGCCCCCACAATGTGGGGGGGGCGAGCACTGGGGGACCCCTCAGAACAGTACCCCGGCCTGAGCATTATTGAGTAGGTCCGCAGGGGGGCCCCCTCAAGTTTAGTTATGCCAATGGCCAAATGGTTCCCTGGCAATAACTATCACCCGTTCAAACATCGACCATATGTGCTCCAGGTAATGAATGCTGCCCCCGGAGAATCTGGAAGATTTTCTGTCTCACCGTACTTGGGAGCCGAGCGTCCCTTGTCAGTACATGCATATGGTACACCACTCACTATATATCAGTTCTGTAGGGTGCTGGATAGGTCTCTGAGGGCAGTGGGTTTGGACCCATCTGAGTTTGGCTCACATTCCTTTAGAATTGGGGCTGCTAGTGCTGGAGCAAGTATGGGGATGGCTGGGCCCACAGTGCAAAGGATTGGCAGGTGGCAGTCAGACTATTACAAGCGTTATGTAAGATTGAATTTGTTGTAGCTCCCTTGCACTAATACCTTTTCTCCTACCCTCCCATTTTTCTATTCTATTGTGGACGCAGGTGGACAGTGTGAGGAGTTGGGATGGCCGCTGGATACCTTTGTACCTCCTGTCCATGTGGGAACAGATGAGATTACAGACATGCTGAATCTGGGCCACTCATACATGAGGCGAGTGAAGGTAATCTATTCTGCAGGTGGCTTTGCTGACAGAGTTGAGGTGGTGGGTTAATGTTTAATTTTCTGTAGTCATGGGGGTTTGTGCCTGGCTAATCTAAGGACTGCATTAGACACTATTTTGCAATGGGGGTTTCCACTCCCAGCTCTCGGCTGCAATTATATGACTGAGATTAATTGGAGGGACTTTTTTGAGCTAATCATCTCGGAGATGGGCTGGCTTGCAAGGAGGTTCCTCGACGGGGTGCTAGCATGGTCAAGCATTGTTCCCAAGCTGGATTGGGGAGGTGAAAAGTTGGTCAAAGCCCTCAATGACCCTGTGAGGCAGTTGAACAATAGGAATGGTAAGTTGTTCAGGTCAGCTAGGTTGTCATCAATAGCTCATGGTTCCATCTGGGGCAAGCTTTTTTCTAACAGGATGGTGTTCATCTGTCTAAGATGGATAATGAACTCTTTCTTGAGAATTTGTTGGCTTGGCTGGTACATCCACCACACCGTGTGGGGGCCAGATAGTAGGTGAACTATGATGGACTGTAGCGGGTGAGGTCATGATGGTTGGGACTGTTCGGGTAAATACAAGGAATCCTTTTAGCTCAAAGTGACAGTGGAGTCAAAGGATCCTCCAGACGGTGCTGGCTCAAAGTACAGAGTATCCAGGGGCGCAGGGGGTTTAGGGCAGTCTCTGACATGCGGACCTTAGCTGGCACTTGGGGAGGAGCGGGGGTGCCCGAGGTTGGTATCCTAGCAGGCAGACACAAACCCTGCACAGGAACACCCCCAGTAGGGGAGATTAGTTGTTCGTGCCCACCCATAAGAAGGGCTCCACCCAGGTCCAGAGCTGCTGGATAAGGGGTCTAAAAGGAAGGGACTCTGCTACGAGTCATGATCTCACTGATCAAGAAATGATGTTGATGGATGAACAACAATTTGTCAGCTATGGATAGGAAACTTCGGTGAAGGTTAGGACTTGATGTCTGTAAGCAAAGATAAAAAACTGTGGGTTATTTTTATTATAATAAAATATTTATAGAGTGCACAGCTACCCAGGTACAGCTTTCCAGCACTGTCAGGAAACAGTGAGGGGGATGGAGCAAGGACTCGTATAAAAGAGACTTGCTCAGATGCAATCCTCTCAAAATAACTTATAATACCATAATAAATCATGCTTGTAAATACTAACATGCACTACAGTTCATAAATTTAAGTTTAGGGGAAGCTTGCCTGTGTTCGTATCAACAAGTAACCCGAGTGTGACTTAAAACGGCTGCTAACGCGGGATTCTGTACTGCGCATGCGTCAACTACATCTACGTACTAATGACGAGTCTGCTTTGAGGGAATTTCTTGCAGCTGCGCAAGAGTAATCAAAATGGCCTCTTGAAACTCACATGTAAAGCACCTGCTTCGTCTTGAACTAAAACATGCAAATTTACTGAAATGCTAATGCGAAAGATTTTTATAGGTAAATGGGTTTAGAGTAGAGATAGGTGGTATACAGTGAAATCATTTTATTTTGAATTTAATATGTCTCTTTCTGACCCCTCTACTAGTTCGTATTTGGGCCTCTGAGGGTAACCGATGTCCATACACCACATGATCTCTGCGCAAGCGCAATCGTAACCTGCCAGGAACCATGATGATACACTTGAATCTCAGCCAAGGCCACGTTTGGGAAAGTAATGGACATCCTGAAGGATGAATAAGAAAACTGTTAAATGTATTCTTTTTATTGATAAAGATGTGTAATGCGGGCGGGAAATAAAGCTTGGGGAAATAAATTAAGGGGCGGGAACACTGAACAATAGGCTATTGAGAAATTATTAAAACTTAGCATGGTGTGATGATCACCCCCCCCCCTTGCTTGTCCAATCAGAATTAGGAGTTTCATAATTTTGAAACATTTAGGGGTGGTGTTTACCGTTACAGGAGTATAATTGGGGTAGTTAGTTAGTTAGAGCATGAGCTTGTGTTGCTGAGATGCTGAGAGACCAGGATGCTGTCCGAGAGCTGAGCAAATATTGAAGTAGTATCGAATGGCAGACTTAGAGCCTAAACCTAATTAATTAGAAGACGATCACGGAAGAATCGAGGAGGGAAATAAGGTAAAGACTTGGAAGAAGATCGCGGAAGAATCGAGGAGGAAGATAGTGTCAGAGAGGGGTGCGACGCAGGCGTCGGATCTAGAAGAGGTCATCTATCCTGTCCCTGAATCCTGTCCTGAACCTATGTCACCTGAGCTGTCCCAGGGGACCCATCCAGCTCCTTGGCCAAGGGGTTGATTTTCAGACCATCCTAGGTAACTATAACTCTATGTGGTATGTCATTGTACTCTCTTTTATTTCTCATCTCCAGGAACTGTCATCGTAATCAAATTTCTTGGATGAATTTTTTGACATTATTTCAATAGATTAATTTCTTCCTCTAGAGAAAACGGTGTACGAATTGTATTGGTTTTTGGTTCACATGAATTTAACTAGATAAACCTTTAAAAACTCTCCCGAGTCTGTGGTTATTTAAAGATATTTTATTATATGTCATTTCGCCTACAATAGTTAACTAAAAGGTCCATTGACCAGAGGAAACTACAATCGGACAGAAAAGGTTTGGTAAGAAATGATAGGGTAAATTCATCTTACAGGTATCACAATAAATTACTAGCTTATGTGAATGTGTATTTATGGGCCCAGGTGAGTATGTGGATTGTGAGTATCTCTAGCTGGTAACCTGCTGGATCAGCTTTTCTGGTAGCAGATCTATGGTTTATTTTATTAACTAGCAAGGTGAAAATATTAAGATTTGAATTGTGATTATGTATTAACAAACCTGTTTGTATCTTGTTCTATGTTGCCTGGAAAGTCCCGGGAATATTGAATAGCGGGTGGTAAATGGAAAAAACACTGCAATGAGGTTACTTGTCAGTTTAAAATAAGTGCTGAAAAGCTGTGCAAGGCTGGCAGTGCTGATTTAGGGATAAAAAGTATAAAAGTGAGAGAGACTGATAGCAAAAGAGTTCACTGGTGAAACTTTGGTCTTATATCACCTAGAAAGGGTAATACTTAAGGAGTAGCAGGTTCGTCGGTGCTTGAGTGAAGAGTAAGCGGAAGAGGTTTACTCGTAGTGTGTGAAGAGTAAGCGGAAAGGTTTTACTTTCAGTAAATGTAATCGACTTTTTGATTTTAGCGGAGCAGACAGAGTAGCGAATGTTTCTATGCTGTCATTTAATGAATTGTGTATGTAAAATTGTAAGAAAATAAGTTTTCGTGTTATCTTGTAAAGGTCAGTTGCGGGTGCTGCACTGACGTCACATAGGGCCGTGCTTGGATTGGTCGGAACAGCGGGCGTGTGACTGACATGAAATTGTAAAGGAGGGGTCAGTAGTAAGGAGTGATACTGACGTAACAGCAGGCGTGTGACTGACATGAAATTGTAAAGGAGGGGTCAGTAGTAAGGAGTGATACTGACGTTACAGAAATGCCACGCTAGTATTAGCTAGATGAATAGCGTGAGCCCAAGTATGATTGGTCAAAAGAATAAAAACCGCGCTGGGATTGGTCAAACCTCGAGTGTGAGGATGGATCGAATTGGTTATCCAAATAGAAGCTACGATAATAATTGATAGTGGAATTTGTATGTGAAAATACGATCCAACATCAATAGGGAATCGCCCAGGCAAGAGATATTTAGGATTTGCCAGAGACGAATATATAAAAAGATCTTCACCAAAAATGTACGGAGAAAAGAGAAAAATTACATTTATGCAGAATATTTAAAATTATTTTAAAAAGGATAAACCCATTAAGACTAGAGAGGGGATTCTTATTCCTCCCACGAAAACGCCCGCATCATACATGATGATGGAAAGAGGCTATCATACCAGTGTATGGTTAGAAAATTGGATAGAATATACAAAAAGAGATGGAGTGCTAGCTTTCCCAGAACATGGAACATTTAATGGGAGAATTCTACATAATTTGAGAATAAGAATGAATGAATTAGAGCCCCAACCTAGATTAACACAATATGAGGCTTTAGAAGAATGGGAGACTGAAGAATTTGAGCGCGATAGATCCAGAAGTAGCAAAAGCTTTAGAGGATTTTATCCTAGACTACCGCGCGAATCACGAGATAGTCAGGTGAAACAATGGAGACAAGCAATGGTGACTGAAGGATTATATCCTGTACTATTGGCTGAGTAACAGTCAGGAGGCAAGTGCACAGAGAAAACCAGACATTTAACGATGACAGGTAGTGGAGAATCAGAAGATGATTTCATGGAGGACATTTTAATGAAAAACCCTCCACCATACCAAGCAGGACTCAGTAGAACTACTCCCAGTGTCCCGGTTTTGGGAACACCTTTGGTTCCACAAGTTAGCAAGGGAGGCAATAAATAAAAATACAGAAGAACTTATACAGAAAATAACTCAATTGAGTACCCACCCTGAAGCACTGATTATACCAGTGACTATAGGTCCGGTGGTTCCATTATATGGAGATAAAGCGATCTGCTACAAACCACCCGTCATGTCCACACCTACAATTGAACCCAGAAAAGAGAATATAATAATTGATGATCAAGGCAGTGAATGTGATTCTGTGATATCATTGATGGATTTACCGATAAGAGGGCAGATAAATGAAACCCCAAGAAGAGTTACACCTAGTTGTTCAAAGGAGGTACATTTAGAGACTTCAACAGGAGTCAAGAGTGCCACAATAGTATCACCAGAAGAATTAGAAAGATGGGCATAGGGAATGGACAAGCCAAAACAGCCACTGAAAATTTTAGATATTTATAAATTGAGAGTAGAATTAGAAGAGATGATAGCTGGAAATGTAGGGTTAGATAGATTAAAAACCTACACTGAAGATGAATTGCTGTTTATTTGTAGAAGTATCACTAGAAATACTAAGATATTCCATGAGAAATTGACAGACCTAGCCTCTGAAATGGGGGTTGAAATAGGGAAATCCAAGGTACTACAGAAACCATATAGAGCAGAATTTAGTGATAAGGATTTGGAAAATATAAATGTGTCCGGAAGGAAATTACAGGTTAAAGAACTAATGGCCATTCTACAAAAATCAGGTGATCTAGACAAATGGAAAACTTGATGGATAACAAAAAAAGAGGAAGCACATGCCAATCGAACAAACTTCTGAATTTTTGTTGAAAGAAACAGGAAAGGTAGAGAGATTATGTCCAATGAGAGAAGTAACGGGAGGAGGATATGTACATCTTCCATGAACCACACAGGACATTTTGTCATTTACAAATGATTTTCCGAAGTTAAGAGAAAAGCCAATTGAATGGTATCGGCAACATGAAAGATTTGTGAAGGTTTCTAAAGTTTTGTTAAAAGATTTGGATGGCTTATTTGGCATAGTGGTACCTGCTGATTTATGGACAGAATGTAAAATTTCTGTTGATTGACCTAGTGATGAGTACCCGAGAGATGAGAAAATGGGAGCCCCTTCAGAAGAGGTAATGAAGAAATATCACCAGGTGATCACTTTCTTGAAAGGTAAAATTCCACCAAAAGAAACAGATTGGGTAAAGATAGATAGAACGAACCAGGACATAAATGAGTCTGTGCATACTTATTATGAACGCCTACTTCTGGTATTCAAACAGTATAGTGGATTTGAGAACATTGGAGATAAAGATATGGGACATTTTGTGTATCGTTTCGTAACAGGATTAAAACCCAAAATTGGTGACATGATTCGTGAGCACATGTTGTGTTGGCAAGCGAGACCAATAGATGACATTCTTAAATATGCAAAGTATTGTGGAGATGAAATTGACAATAGACGAAAGAAGTTAGAAGAAAAGGTGATGTTGGCCCAAGTGAAATTAGCAGAGCAACATGAACTCAAATTAAACAGTCAGACAGGGAATCAAGGGAAAGGGCAAGGCCAGAGTGAAATAATGGAGGAAAACAAAAAGGACGAATGAGTGGAGAGGAGGCAGAGAAAATGTTTCCCTGTCATGGGTGCGGAAAATTGTGGCATTGGAAAAACGAGTGTAAAAATATTCTGAATAATAATGGCCCAAATCAAAATTTAAATCCACAGACGCAGAATGAGGTGATAATGAGTCAACCGCAGCAGGTTGTAAATCTACAGAGTCAGCTGCCACCTGCCTGCGCCACATTTTGTGAACCAGGCCAAGTACAGTACGGATACCGGATTTCAAGGAGGAAGTGGTAAGAATAACTCTGTAACATCACAATTTCTTTTACAGAACAGTTATTTTGATGACAGCGACCAATGACGGTGCCTGAGGGGGGAGAAAAAGGAATGCGTACTTGGCGCATCCTTACCGGTAGATCAGTCAGGTCCATATATTGATGGTAAAGTAGAAGGGAAAGATATTACCTTTTTGTGGGACACTGGTGCTACCCATTCTACTGTGAGAATAGCAGACATCCCAAACCTACCCCTCTCGGGAGAAGCGATCCAAGTAGTGGGCGTTTCGAATAAACAGATCAGCACTCCTATTACAGAACCAATGGAGGCAATTTTAGAGAAATGCACAAGTTTGTGGTATGTGACTCTAGTCCCGTAAATTTACTAGGAAGAGACTTATTGTGCAAAATGAACTGCACAATATTTTGCACACCAGATGGTGTTGCAATTCAAACCCCAGATGGAGATGGAGTCTGTAGGAAGGTGGAATCTGACTATATGGTTGCCCCCAACTTTTTGCCTGATATTTGAATGGTTTTTGACTAGTCTGGCTGGGATCCTGCTATCCAGGACCCCAGCCTATCTGCTTCCTCCCTACAACTGATGTGAGTACCCTAGGTACCTTCCAATTGGATACTGAGGACACCCTATCAGCCCCTTGTAGATGGTACCCTAGGTACCCAGGGCATGGGTCCCTCAGAGGCCTACCAGGGGCTGCAGCACTTATTGTGCCACCCCTTGGACAGCCATACAAAATGACACCACCAGACCACTACTGTAGTCTGCGTAAGGTGGTGCTTACACCCCTTACAGGGATACAGGTATTCTGTATCCCACTTAATATACCACATATATATCCTTATAGGTCACCCCTAGAGCAGGCCTTGCTAATCCTACAAGGCAGGGTGCTGAGATATGTATGAGGGGGGACCCCTACCTGAGTAGGGCCCCTCTGCAACCTTCGTAAAATCATTACTGGGTTGTTTGTAGTGTAGCCATACCATATACTCTTAACCACATTATAAGTATATCGCGATAGCGTGATAACTGGAGAATGGCTACACAGAACCATATCGTGTTTGGTGTCAAACATGTAGGAATCATACCCCCAATCCAGCCATGGGACTGAGGGCATGATCCCCCCCTGCTAGAGGGGTGATATGGGAAAAGCGGCAGAATTTAGACACCAATTTAAAAGTGCACGCAAAGTACAAAATGGATGCTACCCGCCACTCACACGACTCTGGCTGCCTGTTGCTGGGCAGAACTCCAGCCATGGCAGCTGGACAATAGGGATCCTGTTGCAGGGAGGTGTTCCCACCTCCCCAGACAGACTATGTAGATTGGAACTGGGTGGGTGCACCATAGGATACCTTTCAGAGTTGCACATAGGCATCTCCAGTGCCTACATTAGGCATACACCGCCTGGAACCGGTTTAGGGGCATCCTGTCCCCTGCCCTGGTGGGAAACACACAAAGGGGAGAGGGTGTAGCCACCCTTTCACGCCTGACCTCTCATTGGCGGACCCTGATCTGGACACTCCCCTAATCTTTGGATAAAGGTGAATACTGGGTCCCCAGAGCCTCAGAATATTCTTGAACTTCACAGTCTTGACCTTCGACTTGCTGCCGCACAGCTACCTGAAGAAATCTCCCTTGGGGTAAAGGTGTTACCCCCCCTGCTTGGCAGGCACCTGAAACACTGCAAGAGACCCAGTTGGAACCTCGCTGCTCCTTCGGACATCGACGACCCTTTCCTACCTTGAGGTGGGTTTCCAAGCATCCCAGAGAACAGTGAGTGTGCACAGCAAAGCTCTGCACCGTGGACCCCGTGGGAGCCGAGATCCCCAATACCCCAGGACACCAGCCACCTCTTGCACAGCACCCGACCCCGACAAGTGGGTAAGTTGTGCTTTGGCCCATTATTGAGCCAACCTCTCAGCAGCATTTGTGCCAAAGATCGACGCCCTAGCCCACTCCGGCGACCCGTGGACGCACCTTTACGCACGCCAAATTGCTGCCTTCCGCGGTCCCTTTTCTCTCGACTGGTGGGCCCTAGTAGAGGACAATCTTCAATTACAAGAGTTCCCCTGGTTGCTCCAGGCCTGCTCTTCTGTCTCCTTGCTGGAGACCTTGCTCAGACCTTGTGGGTCTGCACCAGTAGCTGCTTTGTGTTTCTTATGTGGGTTGCGGTTGCCAAGGCTTAGTGGATCCAATCCGGACACTAATACTGCAGTGACCCTCATCCTTTGTGGGACAATTGCCCTCCAGAAGCTGGCCTTCCTTGAAGCCTCCTGGACCCCGTGGCTGACGATCCAAGCTACACTTCTTCCACCTGGAAGCACCCGACATTGAAGGGCTCCTTCTCTTGAGCCCCCTGGTCACTGTGCCGTGACCCAGACTCTTTCCCCTCTGCTTTCAGGTCCTTCTCTACAAGATCTACATTTTCATTCTTCACGACAACGACGACGCTTGTGGCTAGCAGCAGTTCTTCACGTTTTGCCTTTGAAAATCAGCCCGCGACCCGACATCGAAAACGACCTATGCACCCGGCTTCCCTGGGGCAGGTAACAGTGGTACCTCAGTACTCTCGTGGGTGTGGGCCCTTCAAAAGCTTAACTCTAAAGTGTTGAACTTGAACTCCTGCTGGAAGTCTTTTTAAACTTGTAAAATCTGACCGCGACATTCTCCATAGGCTATAATAGAGATCCCGACAGTAACTTCAGTCACTGCACGCGTCTCCCGTGGGTCCCCTTCCTTACTACCTTGGGTGGTTTCACAAGGGGGCAGCGACCCTAAAAGCCCTAGGCATTGTCTGTAGAATTGCCGTGGTTCTTATACCACTTTTTTTATATATGGTTTGGTCCCCCCCTGGGGCCTTGTGACTCCAGTGCTATTTATTGTAACTATCAATGCTTGTTTGAATTGTATCTTCACCTCTAGCCTCATAAAGAGACTAGTGGGGTTATTCCTAGAATAAATACATATATTTTATATATATACCTGTGTGGACTACTCTTTCATTTGGTTATTCAAGAGGTTATCTATGGTAAAACAATAAGCTTAACACTCCTTCAAGACTTAGCCTGAAGGCTTATCTCCACAGCTACCACTAGGATAGCTTTCTTTAAAGGTTGTCTTTAACCTATCACCTTAAGAGTCGAATGGGACTGGTACAAGGTGGCCACTAGAACTAGTGGCCAGCATATGCCAGGCCAACTTCTCACATTGGTGTGCCTCGGTTGGATTCAAGCTTGCCATTGTTTTACCAGATAACAAATTGAATTTCTAAAGTGAAAGCCACTTGGTACTAAGGTACATATAAATTTAAGCTTAGAATACAATAAGTTCTACTGAACTTAGGAGTTGTGTGTAGAGGGCTTAGCACACCTTGACTACAACTCAAGAAAGGGTTCAGTAGGCCACACCTAGTGTAGGTAGATACACCAGTACCACTACACTAGACATGTAGTCAGGTTTAGGAGCCCATAAGGCCCTGGAAGGACCCTCAACGGTCCCAGTCTACAAGTATGACCACCTCTCTTTTGCAGAGCTTAGGGAGATGTGCACTGCTAGGCAACTGAAGACAAACAAGGGTGCCAACACTCAACGTCTCAGGGAAATCCTGCTCATAGCAGACTTCAAGCAGACTCGAGTGTCTGAAGGGGTAGACAGGTTGGGTGGGCATCCTGCTGAAGAGGATACCCCAGTGGTGGACTCTGATGAGGACCAGGAAGAGGAAGTTGAACTTGGCCTGGATGATTCAGACCATTCACAACATGGAGGTGATGGCCCAAGAGGCACTCTCTCCATCCCTAATAGGAGAGTTGTGGATCCAAACAGAAGGAACATATCCCCCTCAGTGGGGTCCAACCATTCTGAGAGATCCAAAGGGACCTCTGCCTCTTCTCAGAGAAGAGAATCCTCCAAGGCGAGGAAATGCAGACTGATCCAGTTTGAGCAGGCTAAACTACAGCTCAGGAGAGAACAGTTAGCATTAGACAGGGAATCCCTGGAGCTTCAGAAAGCTTCAAGAAAATGGGGTCTAGAGACCCCTGGTGGCAGTAATACCCCTAGAGTTAGAGAGAAAGCTCCTGACAATAGGAACCTGCATAAGATTGTTCCCCCCTATCAGCCAGGGGATGATATCCATAAATGGATCACTGCACTGGAGAGGGCCTGTAAAGTTCAAAGGGTCCCAGTAGATCAGTGGGCAGCAATCTTATGGCTCTCCTTTGCAGACAAAGAAAGAGACAAGCTCCTCTCTGTCAGAGAAGAGGATGCAGATGATTATTATATCTTGAGAGATGCTTTGATAGATGGGTTTGGTCTAACCACTGATCAATACAGGTTAAAGTTCAGAGAAACCCAGAAAGCACAACATCAAGATTGGGTAGACTTTGTGGATTGTGCTACCAAGGCTCTGGAAGGTTGATTAAATGGCAGTAAAGTAAACGATTATCAAGAATTGTGCAATCTCATCATGAGGGAGCAGATTCTTAATAATTGTCAAAACCAACTCTTACACCAGTACCTGGTGGACTCGGATCTGACCTCTCCCCAAGATTTGGGAAAGAAAGCAGACAAATGGGTCAGAACCAGGATTAGGCCCAAGAACCAAGGTGGTGACCAGAAGAAATATTCCATCAAACCCAAAGAGAAAGGTGGTGATAATAAAACAGAAAAATCCCCTGAAGGGCCCCAAAAATCCAGTTCTGGGGGTGGGTCCCAAAATCCTTCCTCTTCCAATAAGAAACCATATTGCCATGTGTGTAAGCAACCTGGCCACTGGAAAACTGACTCCAGTTGTCCCAAGAATGGCAATAAAGAAAATGTTCCTCCCATTGCAGCTCCAACACCTCCTGTTACTACTAGTAGTAATCCCCCAGGTGGTGGGAGTGCACCCAAAAACTTTGTTGGGCTTTCTTGGGAACACAGGTGGACTCTGGCCTAACCAGGTCCCCTGCACAAGCAACTCTAGTCTGTGATAGTGGCATGGGGTTTGCCAACTTTACCATGAGTCCTAATATATTGGGCAGGTACAGACAAGAGCCCATGGTCAATGGTCAGAAGGTTGTGGCCTACAGGGACACAGTGGCTAGTGTCACCATGGTGACAAAGAGACTAGTGCCCCTATAACAGCTTTTACCTGAGTTTAGCTACCAGGTGACCAATATTGATGGAATTAGGACAGATCATCCCATGGCAGTGGTAAATCTCAGCTGGGGAGGGGTCACTGGCCCAAAGAGAGTGGCAGTGTCCCCAACCTTACCTACTGGGGAATGACCTGGAAATCTCAGCCTGGGCTGAGGTAGACCACAATTCCCATTTAAGAATGTTAGGCATCCCTGAGATAGTGGATGGGACCCTGAGGGCCTCACCTCCACCCCAGGAAGAATTAAAGGTAGTGAAGCCTGAGACTATGGATCACTCCACCCAGACAGAGAGCATAGGGGGTGAGGAACATTCCTCGCCCCACCAGAATAAAGGTAAGGGTCAGCTTCCTAAGGGAACTGATCCTGCCCCTTGTGAAGTAACTGCCCCAGAAGTGGTCAGGCCTGTCCTGGCCACAGCTCTGATGGCAGGGGATCCTTCCAAGGTGGTACCCAGTCTGGAGCAGGTATCCTGCCCCTCTCTACCCTGCCTCAGTCTGCCCAGGGCTGCAGAGGTCAGGGAGGTCAGTGGACCCTTAATGGGCCCCTGTCCAGAGGAACCCCCTCATTAGCAGATTAGGGACACCCAGCAGAGTAGTTCTAGCCAGGTGACCATTCCTCCACAAACTGAGGGATCCCCCTTACCCCTAGGTACAGGTACCCCCCAGATGGACTTTGTTGGGCACAGGGAAACCTGGAGCATAGTTGCCCCAAACCTTCCAGTGCCCTCCACTATTCCAACCAGAGGGACCCAACCCCCAGCTGTCGGCAGCCAGAGGTTGACCCTTAGGGCCAGATATGACACATTCATGGACAGAAAGGCTTCCATGGTGACCAGTGACCTGAGGAGGTTGAGACCACCCCAAATAGGGCCTCACTTCCAGACTCAGACACCCCACCAGCTTGCTTCTGTACCAAAACCCAATACAGGTAATTTCCCTAGACTTTGGAGAAACTCTAAAACCCCTTGGGGTAGGATTTCCCAAGTGGACCATGAGACAGGGAGCAACCATGCTAGTGCAGGTTCTTCCTTATATGGCCACTCAGGAAATAAAGGCTTATCTGGACAAGGTTAGCCTTATCTCCTTTCGTTTGGGGGTGGGGGGTTATGTAGGAAGGTGGAATCTGACTATATGGTTGTCCCCAACTTTTTGCCTGATATTTGAATGGTTTTTGACTAGTCTGGCTGGGATCCTGCTATCCAGGACCCCAGCCTATCTGCTTCCTACCTAAAACTGATGAGTACCCTAGGTACCTTCCAATTGGATACTGAGGACACCCTATCAGCCCCTTGTAGATGGTTCCCTAGGTACCCAGGGCATGGGTCCCTCAGAGGCCTACCAGGGGCTGCAGCACTTATTGTGCCACCCCTGGGACAGCCATACTAAATGACACCGCCAGACCACTACTGTAGTCTGGGTAAGGTGGTGCTTGCACCCCTTACAGGGATACAGGTATCCTGTATCCCACTTAATACAACAGATATATCCTCATAGGTCACCCCTAGAGCAGGCCTTGCTAATCCTACAAGGCAGGGTGCTGAGATATGTGTGAGGGGGACCCCTACCTGAGTAGGGCCCCTCTGCAACCTTCGTAAAATCATTACTGGGTTGTTTGTAGTGTAGCCATACCATATACTCTTAACCGCATTATAAGTATATCGCGATAGCGTGATAACTTGAGAATGGCTACACAGAACCATATTGTGTTTGGTGTCAAACATGTAGGAATCATACCCCCAATCCAGCCATGGGACTGAGGGCATGATTTCCCCCTGCTAGAGGGGCGATATGGGAAAAGCGGCAGAATTTAGACACCAATTTAAAAGTGCACGCGAAGTACAAAATGGATGCTACCCGCCACCCACACGACTCTGGCTGCCTGTTGCTGGGCAGAACTCCAGCCACGGCAGCTGGACAATAGGGATCCTGTTGCAAGGAGGTGTTCCCACCTCCCCAGACAGACTATGTGGATTGGAACTGGGTGGGTGCACCATAGGATACCTTTCAGAGTTGCAGTTCCAGTGCCTACATTCTGCATACACCGCCTGGAACCAGTTTAGGGGCATCCTGTCCCCTGCCCTGGCGGGAAACACACAAAGGGGAGAGGGTGTAGCCATCCTTTCCCGCCTGACCTCTCATTGGTGGACCCTGATCTGGACACTCCCCCAATCTTTGGTTAAAGGTGAATACTGGGTCCCCAGAGCCTCAGATTATTCTTGAACTTCACAGTCTTGACCTTCGACTTGCTGCTGCACAGCTACCTGAAGAAATCTCCCTAGGGGTAAAGGAGTTACCCCATTGCTTGGCAGGCACCTGAAACACTGCAAGTGACCCAGATGGAACCTTGCTGCTCCTTCGGACATCGACAACCCTTTCCTACCTTGAGGTGGGTTTCCAAGCATCCCAGAGGCCAGTGAGTGTGCACAGCAAAGCTCTGCACCGTGGACCCCGTGGGTGCCGAGATCCCCAATACCCCAGGACACCGGCCACCTCTTGCACAGCACCCGACCCCGAAAAGTGGGGAAGTTGTGCTTTGGCCCATTATTAAGCCAACCTCTCAGCAGCATCTGTGCTAAAGATCGACACCCTAGCCTGCTCCGGCGACCCGTGGGCGCACCTTTACGTACGCCATCTTGCTGCCTTCCAGGGTCCCTTGTCTCTTGACTGGTGGGCCCTAGCGGAGGACAATCTTCGATTCCAAGAGTTCTCCTGGTTGTTCCAGGCCTGCTCTTCAGTCTCCTTGCTGGAGACCTCACTCAGACCTTGTGGGTCTGCACCAGTAGCTGCTTTGTGTTTCTTGCATGGGTTGCAGTTGCCAAGGCTTAGTGGATCCAATCCGGACACTAACACCGCAGCGACCCTCATTCTTTGTGGCACAGTCGCCCTCCAGAAGCTGGCCTTCCTTGAATCCTCCTGGACCCCATGGCTGACGATCCAAGCTACACCTCTTCCACCTGGAAGCACCCGACATTGAAGGGCTCCTTCTCTTGAGCCCCCTGGTCACTGTGCCGTGACCCAGACTCTGTCCCCTCTGCTTTCAGGTCCTTCTCAAGATCTACATTTTCAGTCTTCACGACAACGACGACGCTTGTGGCTAGCAGCAGTTCTTCACGTTTTGCCATTGAAAATGAGCCCGCGACCCGACATCGAAAACGACCTATGCACCCGGCTTCCCTGGGGCAGGTAACAGTGGTAACTTGGTACTCTCGTGGGTGTGGGCCCTTCAAAAGCTTAACTCTAAAGTGTTGAACTTGAACTCCTGCTAGAAGTGTTTTTAAACTTGTAAAATCTGACCGCGACATTCTCCATAGGCTATAATAGAGATCCCGACAGTAACTTCAGTCACTGCACGCGTCTCCCGTGGGTCCCCTTCCTCACTACCTTGGGTGGTTTCACAAGGGGCCAGCGACCCTAAATGCCCTAGGCATTGCCTGTAGAATTGTCGTGGTTCTTATACCACTTTTTTATATATGGTTTGGTCCCCTCCTGGGGCCTTGTGATTCCAGTGTTATTTATTGTAACTATCAATGCTTGTTTGAATTGTATCTTCACCTCTAGCCTCATAAAGAGACTAGTGGGGTTATTCCTAGAATAAATACATATATTTTATATATATACCTGTGTGGACTACTCTCTCATTTGGTTATTCAAGAGGTTATCTATGGTAAAACAATAAGCTTAACACTCCTTCAAGACTTAGCCTGAAGGCTGCTCTCCACAGCTACCACTAGGATAGCTTTCTTTAAAGGTTGTCTTTAACCTATCACCTTAAGAGTCGAATTGGACTGGTACAAGGTGTCCACTAGAACTAGTGACCAGCATATGCCAGGCCAACTTCTCACAGAGTCTATAAAATCATGTTAGCTAAACAAGGCACAAAAGTAGATGACATGTATTCCTTGATGACAAAAGACGATTTACCAGATGAAGTTAAAACAACTGTGAATTCTGAAGATATGGGATTTTACAGGAAAAGAAGTAGGGTTGATGGCAAAATGTGGGCCCAGTGAAGGTGACTGTAAAGGAAGATGCAGTTTATCAAAACACTCAACAGTACAAAATGAGCCCTGAAGTTAAAGCTGGTGTTGCCGCAGAGATTGATCGAATGATTGAACAAGGCATTCTAAAAGAAATAATGAGCAGTCCCTGTAATTCACCTATAATTGGCATTTAGAAACCCAGCGGGAAATATAGGATAGTTCAAGATTTAATAAAGATTAACAAGATTGTTGTACCTTGTTGCCCTAACGTGGCCAATCCAGCAGTATTCCTGTACCAGATACCATGGAAGGCGGGATGGTTTACCGTAATTGATTAATGCCAAGCCTTTTTCTCCGTGTTAAGTTTTAATGGGGTAACCCACGTAAAACTACCCGACTTGGGTCAGTATACAGTACAATGAAAAAGCGGTCGCGGTAGCAATATCTTAAACAAAGAAAATACATTCACCACTCTTGCTTTTCTGTGATGCTCAAATCTGATTTAATCCCAAAATTGAAAGGCATCGAATGCAAATTTAAAGTCAAATCATTACTTAGTGGCAACACAGTTGCTCCAAAAATTAGCAGTGCGATAAATATTTACAGTGCTCTTGGTGTGAGGGGAGAAAAAGAAAAGGTTGGGTAGATGGTGGTGAATATGTGAGTGAAGGACAGGGAGAATGTATAGTGACATATATACATCATTTGTTCATCAGATAGAACCTTTTCAGCCTAACACAGGTCAATTGTTTCTGAGTGTATACATAGCCCAGATGTGCATATTAATTGTCTTTTCTGAGAGCTTGTAGTGTGGTTGTATGGTGTCAACGTTTTGACCCCTATGGTTGATGGTAAATTTAGTCCTCACATTGGGGTCATCATCAGGACAAGGCTGAGAAGAGCACCTGTGAATAATCAGAGAGATGTGTAAGGGGGGGAGGTGGGAGTTTGTATTTATGTAAGAGGGGTGAGTGCTAGGGTAAATGTGGTAACAAATACCTACTTCTGGCAACAGCACAATAGCTGTCCGTTCAGGAGATAACAAGCTCAAACGTAGCTCCTATAAAAACAGAGAGGGAGAAGTTGGATCATGGTCAGTGAAACAAATGAATCCAGGCAGGAAAACAGTGGTCAGTATGGGAAGAATTGGAAAGGCAGAGGGTCCATTTGTAAGGCTGCAAATAGATTTCATACAATTACCACCTTGAAGAGGTTTGAAGTATATACTTGTCAGAGTTTGTTTATTCTCACGGTGGGTGGAGGCATACCCTACCAGAAGAAATGACAGTATAACAGTTGCCAAACTATTGTTGAGGGAACTGATTCCGCGGTTTGGTTTTCCAGTAACTTTGGAATCAGATAGAGGGTCTCACTTTAATAATGAAATAATTTGATTCATCTGCGAAGCCTTTAAAATTGAACAAAAACTGCACTGTGCATATCGCCCAGAGGCTTCTGGAGTGGTGGAACAAATGAATGGCACAATTAAGACAAGACTGGCAAAGGTGTGTGCATCCACCCCACTGGAGTGGCCTGATGCTTTAACTCTTGTTCTGATGGGACTCAGAAGCATTCCTGACAAAAATACAGGATTCAGTCCTCATGAAATACTCATGGGAAGAGCAATGAGGCAAGCATGTATACCAGGACACAAACTGTTGAATATATCTGATGATTTGGTATTAGACTATTGCAAAGAACTGGCTGACCTAGTGCGTTCTATCTCTCACCAGGTTGGAGAGGACGCAGTTGGCAGGCAGCCGAATTAGGCACATGATCAGAATCCCGGTGACTGTGTGTTAGTGAAGAATCACACTCGAGAGTCGTGTCTAGCACCCAGGTGAGAAAAACCACATCAAGTTATATTGGTTACAACAACAGCAGTAAAGTGTGCTGGTTTGCCTAACTGGATTCATGCAAGCCATACTAAGAGAGTACCCGCACCTAACGAGGAAGGACCCCAACTGACTCAAACAGTTGAGGCCGCTGAAGGTTGTGCAGCTGAAGCATCTAGAATATCCGATCCTGAAGTAGCTGACAAGAACAACCGAGCATAAGTCAGGATGACTGGATACCAGTGGTTGACATACCTGAAGTAATTGTAAGGACAAGAAGTCGAACCAGGTTAGAGAGACAGGAAAATGGAGAGGACCAGAAAGGTGTAGAAGAACAAGCTCAGGAAAGTGAAAATACAGCTGATGGTGAACCTGAGCAGGATCAGACAAGGAGAGAACAATCTACTCAGACAGAGGTGAATGAAAACATTTGCGAGTCTGAGGAGGGACAGATAGGTCTAGAAGAACACGTTCAGGCTGCAGGAAGTCAAAGTGCTGTAAGACCTGAGCAGGACCAGTTAGGAGAAGAAGAACAAGTTCGGGTAGAAGAAGAAGAGAAAATCGAAATAAAACCTGAACCGGGTCAGACCAGAGAGGAAGAACTCGTCCAGGCAGATAATGATGTTACAGAAATAAGCCCTGGAGAAGGACAGAGAGGGATTCTGAAAACGAAAATAACCAGATTGTGCCACAACTTAATGAAAATAAAAGAACACTAGAAGAAAGTGACAGTGCAGTACAAGCCAAAAGGGTCAGAAGGGGTGATAACTGGCCAGGTTAAAGTATCATTTCAAATCAATAACTGAAGAACCTGAAAAGGTAAACGAGATCACTAGTCAATCTGGGAAATACACTGATAAGCCCAAACGAAGAAGTCAAAGACTAAAAGTATTGAACAATAAGTTCAAGGGTCCTGAATGGATTTATGTAATTCTTGAGGAATTCGAGAATTTAGATCTAAATGAAAACAGTGATGAAGAATTAAATGCAGAACAGATTGTCGAAGAAGTGAGAACAACCTGAAAGAATCCCCAATTTTTTTTTATATCTCACAAACAAATCGAAATAAAGAAGACAAATCTTCTTAGTCCAAAATGACTGATGATAGGGCTGCTGGAAGACCAAAACGAAAATTGTGTAAAAAGATGTCGTAGAATATGTATATGTAGTATATTTTTGGTACTTATAATTTGGTTAGTTCTAACAGTAGCCATTCCTTATTTGATGATTACAGAAAAGAAAAATAACACTAATACACATGAAAAGGTAGCTAACATTAAAGGAGATAGAGTAGCATTAGAAGCACCACATGAGTCTAAGACTAAAAGAGATAGAGTAGATTTAGGAGCATCAGATGAGTTAGACTTACATCACACTGTGACAAATAATGATACTGCTTTAAATGTATTTACCAAGTTATTAGTACAATTCGTAGACACTATGGAAGTTAGTGATTGTTATGTGTGTATGAAATTGACAACATCAGTAGCAAAAGGTGTAACATATCACCATTTACGATTAACCTATGGTATTTCATGTAGTATTTTGGCAAGTTTGTTTTATAGAACAGGAAAGTTACAGAATTATTATTCTAATGTAGATGTGATTTTTTTCTGAGGTTCCTATGCGAAAGAGCATGAACCCAGTTCTTAGTACTAAGGATGCACAGTGTATGGGTGAATATTTTCTAACTATGAAAACAATAGATATAGCTGAAGCACACAAGCACAATTTAACATGTAAATTACATGAAGAAGAAAAGATATTTTTTGAATTTAGTTGAGCAAAGGAGACAGGACTACCAAAGAAGGGCTTCTGAACCAAAGCCTCAGATACCTCAATGGGCTGAGAAGGAAGATATTTATACAGCTGGCAAGACTCATGCTGTTCTGTCCCTTGACTTTGAAAAGAAAGGGAAGATCTGCCTCCATAGATTAAAGACTGAATATAACAATGCATTTATTGGTTCCAGTGAATGTGAACATAATTTCTTAGTTATTGGGGGATGGGGACTAAAAGGTGGAACAGACCCAGTATTTCCTGGAGTTTATTATGTGTGTGGCAATAAAGCTTATTTCAGACTGCCCGCTCAGTGGTATGGGAGTTGCTATTTTGGAATAGTATTCCCAAAGGTGTACCATGTGAAAAGAATCACTGGAAGCAATGAAGACGCAAAGGAACTAACACGTATGAAGAGAGCTAGTTTTTCAGAAATAGTAGGTGATATTTTCAGTGCATTGATACCTTCAGTGGGAGTAATTCTAAATTCACGTAAAATTTGTCAGTTATCTACAGTGGTTGATCGTCTGATACTGCTGGAGGGTTCTTGATGATTAATTCAGAAATGGTTGCAATTAGATCTATGGTTTTGCAAAATCGACTTGCTCTTGATATATTTCTTGCAAAAGAGGGCGGAGTCTGTAAAATGCTGAAAGCGCAACACTGTTCCACTTATATTTCCAATAAAAGTGTCAAAATTGGAGGATATATTAAAAATATTATGAAATTGGAGGAAGATTTGAAACCACTGGAAGTTGACAGTGTATGGAAGAAGTTAACAAATAGTATTACTACCCTAGGGGACTGGTTTTCTAACATAGATAATAGTATTATAGGTCAAATAATACTGCCAATATTTGGAATAACACTATTAGTTTTATCAATAATGATCTGGTTCAAATGTTGTAAGAAAAGAAGGAAATATGAAGTGAATGAAAAAGAAAAGAAAAGAAAGTATGATGTGATTCAGTTGGAAGAAATGAAGGGAGACCTATATAAAAGAATGAGGAGCTTACAGTACAAAAATCAAAAAGAAGGAGATGGAAAGGTTAAAGAGGGAATTGAGATGTGTTAAAGTTGGCATCTGATTTAGTGATGGGAAATTAGTGATGGCATTAAATGCCATCAGAGAGGGGATTGATGGAGCAAGGACTCGTATAAAAGAGACTTGCTCGGATGCAATCCTCTCAAAATAACTTATAATACCGTAATAAATCATGTTTGTAAATACTAACATGCACTACAGTTCATACATTTAAGTTTAGGGGAAGCTTGCCTATGTGTCGTACTAACAAGTAACCTGAGTGTGACTTAAAATGACTGTACTCCACATGCGTCAACTACATCTACGTAGTAATGACGAGTCTTTGCTTGGAGGGAATTTCTTGCAGCTGCACAATAGTAATCAAAATGGCTGCTTGAAACTCACATGTAAAGCACCTGCTTCGTCTTGAACTAAAACATGCAAATTTAGTAAAATGCTAATGCGAAAGATTTTTATAAGTAAATGGGATTAGAGTAGAGATAGGTGGTATACAGTGAAATCATTTTATTTTGAATTTAATATGTCTCTTCCTGACCTCTCTACTAGTTCGTATTTGGGCCTTCGAGGGTAACCGATGTCCATACACCACATGATCTCTGTGCAAGCGCAATCGTAACCCACCAGAAACCATGATGATACACTTGAATCTCAGCCAAGGCCACGTTCGCAACATGTCATGGGAATGTAATGGACATCCTGAAGGATGAATAAGAAAAATGTTAAATGTATTCTTTATATTGATAAAGATGTGTAATGCGGGTGGGAAATATAGCTTGGGAAAATAAATTAAGGGGCGGGAACACTGAACAATAGACTAAAGAGAAATTATTAAAATTTAGCATGGTTTGATGACCCCCCTCCCCCCCCTTGCTTGACCAATCAGAATTAGGAGTTTCATAATTTTGAAACATTTAGGGGTGGTGTTTACCGTTAGAGGAGTATAATTGGGGTAGTTAGTTAGTTAGAGCATGAGCTCGTGTTGCTGAGATGCTAAGAGACTGGGATGCTGTCCGAGAGCTGAGCAAATATTGAAGTAGAATCGAATAGCAGACTTAGAGCCTAAACCTAATTAATTAGAAGAAGATCGTGAAAGAATCGAGGAGGGAAATAAGGTAAAGACTTAGAAGAAGATCGCTGAAGAATCGAGGAGGAAGATAGTGTCAGAGAGAGGTGCGACGCAGGCTTCGGATCTAGAAGAAGTAATCTATCCTGTCTTTGAATCATGTCCTGAACCTTTGTCACCTGAGCTGTCCCAGGGGACCCATCCAGCTCCTTGGCCAAGGGGTTGGTTTTCACACCATCCTAGGTAACTATAACTCTATTTTGTATGTCATTGTAATCTCTCTTTTTTTCTCCTCTCCAGGTACTGTCATCGTAATACCATTTCTTGGATGAATTATTTGACAATATTTCGATAGATTAATTTCTTCCTCTAGAGAAAACGGTGAACGAATTGTATTGGTTTTTGGCTCACATGGATTTAACCTTTAAAAACTCTCCCGAGTCTGTGGTTATTTAAAGAGAGTTTATTCTATGTCATTTCGCCTACAATAGTTAACTAAAAGGTCAATTGACCAGAGGAAACTACATTCAGACAGAAAAGGTTTGGTAAGAAATGATAGGGTAAATTCATCTTACAGGTATTATCACAATAAATTGACCCCAGCGATATTTTACTAGCTCATGTGAATGTGTGTTTATGGGCCCAGGTGGATTGTGAGCATCTCTAGCTCGTAACCCGCTGGATCAAGGGCAAGTGGGAGGTTTTACTCTGCTTGGGTGAAAAGGTGAGCTATTACCTGTTTCCTTTCTGATCTTAAGTAAATAGGAAGAGTGTTCGGAGTTTTGAGACGAGGTAACTGAAGGACCGCCAACCCCCCACCCCCTTTGATCTCCTGACTCTGGAAACAGTTAACAGAGATTGTTTGATCTGAAATCTCTAGGTGTAGTGTAGGAAGTGACAACATGAGAGTACTTTACCCTGTGAGCAATGCAGAGGGCCTTGAATTTTACTCTCTCTTTAATTGGCAGCGAATGAAGTTGCACCAAGGGATGCAGATTGCACCAAGGCATGCAGAGTGTTAGTGCTCTGGGCAACCTGCGGCATTCTGGGCAACCTGAAGCTTTCTAATAACATAAGAGGGGCTACCGAGGTAGAGTGAATTGCTATAGTCCTGTCAGAAGAGCATCTATCCCTGGGCCACTGTTCTATGACACTCCATAGGAAGCCATTTGAGTGTCTTCAGAAGAGACCTCAGAAGGCCAAAGCAAGTGCCTGACATCTTTTTTGCTTGGGTGGCCATTGTCAGGCCTTTTTCTAGGGTGACAACTAGGCTCTTTAGTTCGAACTTGGGGATGTTCTGGGTGTCATCCTCATAGGAGACCATTGTAAAACCCAGATCTCACATTATATCTGAAAGCAGCTGCACATATTCATTAAACAAAGTAGGGCTGAATGAGGAGCCTTACGGCACTCCACATTTCAACTGGTGCGTCTCAGACAGAAAGCTCCAGTCTGCACAAAACAATGGTAACCATCTTAGAGCTTCACCTGTGACCCCAATGCTTTCCCCAGTCTCTGGCAGAGAATTTGGTGGGAGACCGTGTCAAAAGCTCAGATCAAACAAAATAAGCGTAGTATATCTGCCTTGGTCCGGAGTTTTCTTTAAGTCCTCTGTTGCCAGCATAAATGCTGTCTTCGTGCTGCAACTGGATCGAAATTCTGTCTGTGTCTGGTGCAGTAGTCTATTGGAGTTCAAAAGTCAGATAAAATGCCATTAGTCCTCTTCTCCAAAATGTTACTGACACCATGCAGGAGCGAGATTGGCCTATAACGTTCTGCCTTATTTCGGTCCATAGACTTATATCCAGCGGCGGCGCTACCACGCTTACCACAGAGGAGATCTTTTGATCCCTCAAGTCCATTGGTGGCTACCCATACTATAATTTGAATTGGTTTCACCCTGTGGCGTTGTTTGTTCCTATTACCCATATCCTGATTAAGCCGAAAAGTGTTGGTCCCACAGAGCAGAGGAGTTCAACAGAACATTAGTGTCACATAAAGAAATTGGATACACACTTACTGGAATGTGTTGAGGGTTGATCTAACCCCTCAAGTGTGTATTGGACTACCTATTTTTCAGATAGAAAAACTTTTTTAGCTTGAAAAACTTTTGCTTATATTCAGCAACCGTTCTTTAGAAAGAATGGGTGCAAAGGAATTGTGACTGTATAGACCTATTTGTTTTGTGTATATGGTTTTGATCCTTTTTGTGTTGTTAAAAATTATAAAGAATCGCTCTATATTTGATTTGAATTTGTGTATTATTAAGTCCTCCGCATCATCTTATTTTTGGTTGGTTGTCTGGGTCCCAAGACTTTTTTTAGCAGAGGGCAGATGAATGCATGTGCCCACGGATTTGGAACCCGTGTGCTCTCCAGGGATAGGTTATAAATAGATGTTAAGGCCTCAATGACTGACTCAACCCCTTTCCGCATGATTTCTAATGGAGCAGGGCCTAGAGTGAGCCTGACTTAATCATTGTTGCAATTTTCATGGCCTCTTTCTGACTAAGATTCAGAAGAGCAGAAAGTTCTACCTCAGGCTTTCTGCTTATATTGTTATTAGGCTTGATTTGTGAATTATCCATGATATATTAGCCTGCTGACCCTGACAAGGAATTGTAGATAAGTCAGACTTTCCCTAAAAAATAATTCGTTCACATCTTTCTTTAGAGGAGAAGGGACCTGCGTCTGCGATGATTGGTTTGATAAAAAAATTGACGATGGAAAGGATTTCTTAGGTCGGGAACATGGATTGACTAATCCTGACTTCAAAGTCGGTTACTGTGCATAGTAACTGTTTAAAGGTTCTGTTTGTATAATGTGTGTAAAAAAAATAATCTGGTGGTCTTTTGACCCCTAATCCTAATTAGGGGTGGGCGGAATTTGCGAAATCCACTTTCGCAAATTATCGCGAAAATGTTAAAAATTATCGCAAACACGCGGAAATATCGCGAAGATGCGGAACTTTTTTTCCTGCATGTTCGCGAGATTTTCTGCATGGTTGCGGCTCGCCAACTTCCCCATGTGGTTGCTCGCGGGCGCGGCCATCTTGTTTTCAGTTGTCTTGCGGTGCATGATCGCGAGAAGAAAGACGTGATCGCGAGACGCATGACGTCACTGCGGGCGCGAACTGTCGCGAGACAGCGCAAATGGCTAAAAACAATACAACATCCCATGGAGAACGCGACCGGATCAAGAAAACTTGTCGGCGAACGCAGGGAATCAGGCAAGGCGATCGCGCGCGCGCGAGAATGTATTATTTTACAGCGCGAGCAAGAAACAAATTATCGCCAAGCTGCGGAAAGCCGAAATTTTGACATTTTCGCGCTCTCGGCGGAACGCGAAAATGTCAAATTATCGCAATTTCCGCGAACGGAACGAAATTTTCGCCCAGGCCTAATCCTAATGTGTCTTGCTATATCATCTTGCCATTGTCTGAGGGGGGAATTGTGGGTGGTCTGAGGGAAGGATTGACTAGGGACATTGGAAACTGCTTGGCCATAACACATTTCCATTGGCATATTTTTGAGCGCTTGAAACACTTACAAACATAGAAAGAATCTTTGGCATTAATTTTTTAAGTATGATCAAGACAGTATGATACATGATCAATACTGTGCATATCCAGTTCCAGGCATAAGTCTAGCTTCACTGCCAGTGTGGCTCTCAATATCAAACAATGGCAGGGACCTTGAGGAGATCCTTATTTGCACGAGGAGCAGGTAATCACTTGAGCTTCCCATTTGCAGAAGATGTGGGCGGTCGCTGTTTGGCATGAACAGCAGGTCGTTCTCTGAAGTGCGTGTTGTCTGAGAGTTGCGGTGATTGCTGCTGACAGAGGAGCCCATTCACATTCGTGGAGAGCCCCAAACCTCTGGATTTTTCACCTGGAGATACGTTTTTAAGCAGGAGGAGAACACTATGATGCCAGCCAAGGGTTGGGGTCCTGGGGGCACTTCTTGGGGATCAGGATTTTATGTCAGGACCGGAGGCGAGGATTATGCTAACTCTTCCTTCGCTTTAATACAAATAATTTTTACAGCAGCCTTATTTAAAATAACATTAGACAACTACATTTCCCAAAAATCCAGGGAAAGGAAAAACAACAGTCAATAATTTTGTCCTTTAACGATGTCCATGGCTCTCATCCCATAAACCTCAGTCGTCTCCCTTGCACTTCCTCTTTCTTGGCTGCTTAGCAGCTAGAGTTAAGTGCCTTTCCTCCTCTTACCGATTGCTTGGTGTATGGTTGCTGTGGGTCTGGGCTGGAATCGTATTCCTGTGCTCTAATGCGGGTTTTTCCTTTCCAGATTCCCTGGTTTGCCTGCGTGAGCACTCCTCCGGGTTTATTGCTTCAATAAAGAGCTGCCTATGAGCATGGCGCAAGAATATTATCAGGAGGATTTTCTTGTCCTACCTACAGTGGGACGATGACTTTTACGCTGCAGTAGATGATTCCATCTATAGGGCGGTCAATGAAATGATGACCCCTATGGAGCAGCGCCTAGTTGATAGGATTGAGCAGTTGGGCGCAAGGGTAAGTCAGACCCCGGTTGGTCCTTCAGCGCCGGGCGGAGAGTCAGTGGGAAACCCGAATGACAATGAAGGGCCACCTCCCCCCAAGAAAAAGTGTGAGGCTGGGGTGGACATGGACGAGTTTGCGCGCCTTAAGCAGACCTTTTTAGACCGCTCAGCGCCTCATGAAATACCCCAGGATCCGGCGCCATCGGATCTTGACCCGCGACCTGCTTCCCCTCAGACGCAGGTAGGAGAATCCCCCGATGGGTCGGACGATGAGGCTGGTTCCTCAAGGTCTTGGCGACCGTCTAGCTCTATGGGTCCCTGGTGAAAAAGCGGCCCAATGTGTAGTGTCTAGACTTAGGAAGCCCTTGGAGAATGAGGCCCGGAGTAGATTGCGGGCGGAGTGTCCTCGCCCTACCTTGGAGGGCAAAGTAGCCTTGACCCCAGATATTGAAGGTAAAATGCCGACATTCCTGGCGAAATTTATTAAGGACCCTAAGAAAGGGAATGACGGCTCCTGGCGCGCTTGTCAGGACAAGCTGTTAGACACTATTGGTCCAATGACGAAAATCCTGGACATGGCGGAGGAGGCCCGTAGTTCGGGCTCCCTGATTGACCCGCAGGTTCTGTCCGCATGGGCACAACGTGCGATCTGTTTTATGGGCAACGAGAATTACGCCCTCTCGACTGAGAGGCGTAGGTCACTTTTGATCAAAGTCGACCCTAAGTTAGGTGTCTTGGCGTGCTCGGAGGCAGGAGCGGTCGCGCAAGGGGGTTTGTTTGGCGAGCCCTTCGTCAAGGAACTGGGCAAGTTCGTTGCCACCTTTACTTCCCTGGATAAAGCGCAGGTGAGCATGAAAAGGGTTTTTCATCCTCAGGTTTTCCGTGGGGCCGGTCGGAGCAGGGGCCGTCCGTCTGGCAGTTTCCAGTCCCAAAAGACCCAGGGCAGGGGGCAAGGCTCTGGACGTGGACAGTACCAAACGGACCAGCATTTCAACAACTTCTACCCGACCAGAGGACAACGCTTCCGGGGCCGCGGCGGATACAAAGGCGGCAATTCCGGAAACCCCAACGGTGAGTGTTTTGCCCGCGGCGATGTTGCAAGTTGGCGGCAGGCTGGTGCACTTTTTTCCCGCTTGGGAGGCGCTTACAAGGGACGCTTGGGTTCTACAGACGGTGCGGGGGTTCCAGATAAAGTTTTACGGTTCCCCCCACCAGGCCGTCCGGCCTCGTCCCATAATTTTCTCCTCGTCCGATGCAGTCATGATAGATGAGGAAGTGGCTGCTTTACTCCGCAAGGGAGCGGTCTGCCGTACGAACGTTCACCCTGGGGGTTTCCTCAGCAACCTCTTCCTGGTGGACAAATCCGACGGGGGGCAGAGACCGGTGATCAACCTCCGGGAGTTCAACGACACTTCAAAATGGAGGGCATTCATCTGCTCAGAGATGTTCTCCGGCCCCACGATTGGATGGTGCGCCTGGACCTGAAGGACGCGTACCTCGTAGTACCCATATTCCCACCGCACAGGCGATTCCTCCAGTTTCTGTGGCGCGGTCTGGCTTACGAATTTGTGTGTCTCCCATTCAGCCTATCGTCGGCCCCGTGGTGCTTTACTAAGGTTCTCAAACCGGCAGTAGAATACTTGAGGGCGCACGGAGTCCGCTTGATCGTCTACTTAGACTATATTCTCATCTTAGCCCAATGTCCAGTACAATTGCCCTCCCATCTGCAGCTGGCGGTGTCTTTGCTTCAGGACTTGGTTTTCCTAGGTTTCTCTATAGACTCCGTCTTGGCGTCGCTCAGCCTGCCCTCCAGGAAAGTGGTGAGGATCCGTCACGAGATCCGCCATACTCTAGCCAAGCAGAGGACCTCGCTTCGACAGATTGCGCGTCTGGTGGGCCTGTTTTCGGCTTCCATCCAGGCAATCTTCCTGGGTCCGTTACATTACCGGGCCCTTCAGCGTTTGCATCAACTGCGAAGACGTCTGATGTATTCACAGGTGGTTCCCCTGACGGAGGATGTGAGAGACGAAGTGGAGTGGTGACTGGAGCACATGGAGGCCTGGAACGGAAGAGCTATATTCGGTTCTGCTCCCGACTTGGTGATAGTCGGATGCCAGATGGTCCGACCGGGGAGCGCGGTGCGGGGATTTCTCCACCGGCGGAAGTTGGTCTCCTTTAGAACAGTGACTTCACATCAATTGTTTGGAGTTGCTGGCGGGCTCTTTCGCAGTTCGTTGCTGGACCAAGGACCGGGTCCAGGCTTCAGTGCTCCTGAAAATGGACAACGTTTAGGCGGTCCGGTATATTAATCACATGGGCGGCACGCGGTCCAAAGCTTTGGCGAATCAGGCCAAGGAGTTCTGGGAGTTTTGCTTAGCCAATCACATCTCGGTGATGGCGGAATACCCCCCAGGTCGGGACAATTTAGTCGCGGACTGGCCCTCCCGATACTTGCGGGACACCAGCGTGTGGAAGCTGGATCCGAAAATGTTTCTCCGCCTGCAGGAGCGGTGGGGACCTTTCTCCATCGACCTCTTTGCGTGCCGTCTCGATCATCAGCTCCCACGGTTTTTCAGTTGGAGACCAGACCCGCTGGCGATGGATGCGTTCACTCAAGATTGGAGCCAGGAGAGCGGGTATGCGTTTCCCCCGTCCTCCATGATCACTCGGGCGGCAGCCCTAGTTCGCAGGCAATGGGCCTCTGTGGTTCTGGTGACGCCGCTCTGGAGGTAGCAAGTTTGGTTTCCGGTTCTACTGGAACTTTCTTGGGATTCTACAATCCAACTCCCCCAGACTCCCCTCCTTCTCACGAGTCCGGAGGGCACCCCTCACCGGTTGGTGGAGGATGGATCCCTTCAGCTCATGGCTTGGCGGATTACAGGCATCGATGGAGACTGCCGGGCCTTTCGGAACACACTGAATTCCTGCTACCCAGAGCCTGGGCTGATAGCACGTCCAAAAGGTATAAATCAGCTTGGACGCGCTGGGTATGTTGGTGTTTGTGACGGGAAGTGGATCCCGTGGTCGCAGTTTTGACCCACGTTCTTAATTATTTGGCTGGCCTCGCTAAAAAAGGTTTGGCTTATAGGTCCGTGAACACGGTATGGTCCGCTATTTCAGAAGGACACGCTCAGGTGGATGGAGCGCCCTTGGGGGAACCTCCTTTTGTTTGCAAGCTTCTCAGGGGCATTTGTTTGTCGTTGCCTCCTGAGCCCTGCTACTCAGCCCTTTGGGATGTGAACCAGGTGTTGAACCTGTTTCTGTCCTGGCAACCCAACCGTTACCTTTCAAGGAAGGAGTTGCCGGCTAAGCTGGCAATGTTGCTATGTTTAGTGTCCTGCAGAAGAGTTTCTGACGTCCGAGTCCTCGACATCTCGGCGAGAGTTTTTTTCCCCTGATGGGGTTACCTTCACGGTGAGTAGATGTACTAAGTCCAACACTCGCACGATCTCTTACCCTGCTTTCAGGGAATCTCCAAAGCTCTGTGTGGTTCAATGCTTAAAGCCTATGAGGAGGCTACGGAGGAAGTCCGCCCTTCAGGTGAACGACAACTCCTGATAGCCCTTAAAAAAATGTTCAAGGCAGTTTCTTCTCCCACTATAGCCCGCTGGGTGCGGTGTGTGATGCAAGAGGCGGGCATCAAGACGAGAGCTTTTGGTGCCCATTCAGCATGGGGGGCTATGGCTTCGAAGGCATTTACCCTAGGTGCTCGGTTGGAGGACCTGATGAGAGCCGCAGATTGGTCTTCGGATTCTACCTTTAAAAGGTTCAATTTCAATCCAGTGCTGAATGTTGCTCAGGTGGTTATCGATAAGCTTTAAAGGAGCATAATCCTCGCCTCCGGTCCTGACATAGAATAGAAATTTGCCTAGCCCACGAGTAGGTAAGTTTCAATTCTATTAAGGACAAGAAGGCGAGGATTATCCCTTCCCCGTCAACTCACGGGTTGCGGATTCCCCCCGTATGGCCGCAAGTAATCTTTTTACTCTGGTTTAAAGGTCATATGATGGTGTTGCATTGATTTATCTTCTTGCTTTACCAAGAACTGTGATTTCATGTTGTTCAGTACGTTGTTTTACATGATCTTTTCATGATGGACTGTTGTTTGACTATGCTTTGTATGATTCGTTTTTAGGTCTTGCCTGACCCAGCGCATGCGCTGGTCTGACAAGACTTTTTGAGAGGGCTCCAAAAAGTGCTACCAGGCCAGCCTAGAGCTACAGTGCATGTGCGCGGGCGTGCGCCATGCTTTTCCGCGATTACTTTCACTTTCGCTTTGATGTTTGATCGCGATCACTTTCGCGGCCGCTTGTTATATTCTGGTTCTCGTGCTCAGCCCCGCCGTGAAAAGTTAAGTAATCTGCAGGCTTCTTCATGACAAAACTTGGTCTGTCTCTGCCTTCTAATTGCCATGATATATTACCCCGGCACCGTTCAGAAGCACTTTGCCAGGCTAGATGTGCAATTTATGCAAATCAGCGGACATTCAACGAGACCACGCTCTTGTATCAGAATGTTGTATATTTCTAAATTTTTGGTTTACTTTTGTGACCTCCCCTACCAAATGCCGACCGTTATCCTTCATTGTGTTTCGCAGTAATCTGAAGCATTTGGCACAGAAGTAAGGCATGTTTTATGCAATGTACCTCTGCGCGTGCACGGCCATGAGTCGCGTTACAAGGCATTATTTCTTGAGCTTGGGCTTAATGGCCTTCAATATTTTTCCTACTTCTGCATTCTAGTCACACTGTGCTGTACTTCTCAGAACTCTCACTGGAGATTGACTACTTTAGGCAAAATGAACTCTGAACTCATGTATCATCAAATTCTTAATGCGAGTATATTTTAACTTTTATTGATTTGGAATCGTTTTTTAAGACATCCAGTTACCCCCTCCCCCCCACTCTAGACTGATCTAGAATTAAAATTTATAGATTTACAGTAAACATTGAAAAAGTTAAATATGTATATGAATAACTATATGAATAACTACTTTGCAAATGCACAGATTTTATGTAACATTTTCCACCATTTCTCCTACTTCTATCGGTGAATTCGTAACTTTAAATATAAGATTTTGAGAAGAATTTGCCACTTCTAAAATGTAAAAACAGCAGCAGAAGACGTACCCTGACATTTGACAGAATTTAAAGGCATCTATATCTATTACTTTGACTTTTGCCAATATATTTTTTCACTTAGAAAGAGTACAAAGAGAAAATTCACATTTTTCGTTTTCTCTCTAGTGAACGAATAGCAGACTTGACAAATGTCACGGGTCACAACAATTCTGAGAATGCAGGCACAAAAATGCCTACCTAAGTTTTTCCTCTCCATAGACACTCACTGACAAACATGTACAAATGTACCTTCACTTCATCAAGTCAAGAGAAGTAAGTCCATTTGTCATGTTTCTCTTCTCACAGCTTTTCACGTGGATGGAAATAGCACAATGAGGTGTCAAACCAAAGATGAATCTGGTCCAGGCAGCATGGAGTTTTGTTAGAAAATGTGGCTGGTTTAGTTGTGGCCTTGGGGGAGGGGGTTCAACGGTTTGTCAGCAGGTTAGTAAGACTTTCACACATAGGTCACTGGCCACGTTACTGTGGCTAAGGACTTGTCTTTAGACTAATTTTCATTTAATATAGTTGTAAAGCGCAACAACTACCTCAAACAGAGGTGTCCTGGCGCTATGGCAGACAAACTAGTTGTGTGGTAAAATACAGTTCTCTTTACACAAGTCATATTTGTGACCATAGTGTTAAATCAGCAGGCAAATCCACAGATTAAATCTTTTCCACCAAACAATATGTTTGTATAGGAGCTTATAGCCAAAGGGCAACAGTGCAGATGACAGGAAGGAGCCCCGAGTTAGAATATTAACCCCTTCAGTGCCCGCCCCTTTCCCCGCCCAGTGCCGGCCGTTGCATTAGCGGGCGGGGTCTATGACGAGCTGGACTCGTCATGGGCACAGCGCCACCGCGGCCCATGACGAGTCCAGCTCGTCATGGGCACTGAAGGGGTTAAGGATCCTTTACAACGAAGCAGGCAATTTGTGGTGGGTGTTAAGAGGTAGGGCCCTACTGATTAAAAACAATTGTAAATTTGCACCCGTAAAAGTATCCCTATGTAAGAGTAAAGACATACTACATTTTGCTAATCAAAAAGATACAATTGTTATGCCTTGAAAGCTGCCCCAGGCATAGGTTGCTAGGCATATTACTGATAATGTTATGTGACATGTCCCACGGGGTTTGACTTTCCCTTATGGACTTTTACATAGTGTAGACTTGCGCACAGGGGAATGTAGCCCTCTATGCAAATGCACATTTCTTTCTAAGCAAGGGAAATCATTTATCTTATGGAGAAATCCTTTCCCCCACACTCCCACCAAATCTTTGGATGATACATTCCTCCTCCTGACCTGGTATGGCAGTTACTCCAGCCCCCTGACTGGATTAAATCTCTGCCCAATTCCAGGGTAGGAAGAGCTTGGATTGCAATTAGGCAATGTCCACAAATGTACACGTTTGAACTGAAAGTCCCTATATTTCATTTGAATATGCAATTCTTTGAGTTCTATAAATACAAATAAAATGTAATACTTGCAATAATTTTCAGCAAACCTGTTCACAGCTACACAATATCTGCAATCAAGTGCCAATAAGATCACAATGCTACACAACTTTGGCAAATGAGCAGATGGCAATGAAACCAAGCAAACATCAAAAGTATATATCAAATTATATCACTAGGCTTTGAAAGCATAGTAGTGCACCATCTCACAAGAGGAGCATCCTAAAAGCTGCTGGAACGAGAAGTAGGAAGAGTGGCTAACTATGTCTTATGTGTTACATGTATAGTTTGATTCACAAACTGCACTTTTGAGTAAATTTAGTACTTTTCAGTATTCATAAACTGCACTTTTGCACTAAGTTACACCTTTGTAGTGTCTTACAATTTTGTAGTAAATCCCACAATACACAAGGCCAACCCCTAGTGCTGCAACACCCTCCCATTAAGTTAGGGACTTAAAATAAAAATCCCATAGAAAATAATGTTAAATTAAAGGATTTAAAATAGTAAAAAATATATAGAAATATAAATTGATTTAAAGCATTATTTAATTACAAAATATTTAATAATGTATTTTGAATTAAAAAAGTAATGTAACAATGAAAGTTATTAAAAATATTAACGAATTGGCTTTGTTCATGGTACCCAGTCACCATTCTCTCTTCCCTTAAAACCATATGATCACAACAAAATTGTGAAGACAGACTTTGGCAGTCCTCATACATAGTTTGTCTTTCTTACGATGACACAAACCTTTAGAACACAGTATACAATATGGCGCTAATAGCCCACCAATTATTTTTTATAGAACTTCATTTGAATCGGAATTTCACCAGAAATGAATATTATCATCTTTTTTTAAAGTAAAACAATATATTAAACAAATAAATCACAATGTGCAAGTTAATTGCCCCGATGTCAAGTAGTCGATGAAATGTATAATATCCCAATGTACATGTTATATAACCCCAGTGGGCTTTCATCCACATCCAAATATCGCAATTCCTCCATATCATCCAGGGTACTTCCCTATAACATCAGATTCAATTTTATATCAGGCCATCATCGTAATCTGTCCTCATCATTGTGCTGTAGGACTAGCTCCTTTTCTATACAAGGAAGACGGTACAGCCTTCTTAGTTTTAACATTACAGAAGAATTGATTGTACATTTGCCTGACTAAAGTAAACTATGGACTGCTTCAAAGTTACTAAGTTGTCTTTTATTTGATCTGATGTCTATGAATTGATTTTTAAAAGAAATGTAATTCCACAGCACAGACTTCTTTAAAGATTGTTTTTTAATACATGCAATTATGAAGGCTATCATTGCATATAAAACACGGAGAGATGTACTGACCACGTGTGTTTAACAACCAGTTGCAATCCAAGCAAAGGGCCCAACTCACAGTCTTCCACTGAGTGAGGACTCACAGAATGGCTGTGATGGAATGTGAGAAAATATTTTTGTATCCAATAATTAATCTAATAACTTTTTTGAAACCTGCTGAACTTCAGTCATACTGGATTAATAAATGTGGCACTGCACTCCTAGACTGACAGCAGCACTGTTGCACAGTGGCACAGTAATGTCAAGGGCACGTTCACAAAGCATTGGAATTCTTTGAAGGGGAACATACAGTCTTGCATTCACTGCCTCAATCAACAGCTATGATCAATGTCTGCAAAAGAGTGGATGCCTGCCGTTTACTTGCTGGACTTTTCTCTAGACAATCCCACTCCTCGACACTTCTCCCAAAACTATTAGAATATCTTTCAAAACAAGCATTGGCATAGCCAATAGGTCTCGCTTTTGGGACCTTATAAGTATTTAGTTGTGCAGCACAATATCTTTAGTGCAACAACATCAACTGCTGCATGGCTAAACACTTATAAGGTCCCAAAGGCGAGACCTATTGGCTATGCCAATGCTTGTTTCTTTTGCTGATCCGTGTTGTTTTTTCCAGGGAATGATAATTCGAAGAACGATGCGTAAACAAGGGAGAGTTCCTCCAGCGAAGAAAGAGGAAGTGCAAGGGAGACGACTGAGGTTTATGGGATGAGAGCCATGGACATCGTTAAAAGACAAAATTAGTGACTGTTGTTTTTCCTTTCCCTGGATTTTTGGGAAATGTAATTGTCTAACGTTATTTTAAATAAGGCTGCTGTAAAAATTATTTGTATTAAAGCGAAGGAAGAGTTAGCATAATCCTCACCTCCGTGTCCTTAATAGAATTGAAACTTACCTACTCGTGGGCTAGGCAAATTTCTACTCACTCCAGGAGAGGCCAACAGAAACGCTCAGATAGGTCCACGTGGTGCAGGTCAGCTGGGCAGTTCCAGAAAAGGACCATGGAAGTGTCTTGTAGCCTTGTCGCTCCAACAGAAGGTCAGCCAACCAATCTGTGACGTCACTTTTGAGATCTTGGGTTCAAGGCAAGCAGGCCCAGTCTTTTTTCTTCATACAGCAGGGCACTCCTTCTTCTGAATAGTCCACACATCCAGGCATGTTCTGATGAGAGGGTCTAAGGTTGCCACATTTAAACCCAGTGCCAACCTGTATGTGGGGGTCCCTCTCTTTGTATATCCCCAAACTGGGTCTGGTCAGTTCTGCCTCTGGGTATGGCTCCAAACTGCCTAGAGTAACAAAGGGTAGGCAGTCATGGGTGTCAGCTGCACTTTGCCAGTGATAGCAAAGGCAGCCTCAGAAGGCAGAGAGGGGGTGGGCACAGGCCCCAAACTATCCTTTGAAGCTCAGGAAGGGCTGAGTACAACTCCTACGTCATCATGCTCTAGAGAGGTATACCCTGCCCCCTTTTGTTCCCTACTTGGAAGGAATACAGATCACTCTTCATTGGAGCCATTTCAGTCATGGGACCCCTGGACACTGGCAGAAAGTCACATTTGGTTTACTCAGGGTAAAGTCAACTTTCTAAAACTGGTATTTTCATAATATTAACTTAAAGGCTGACTTTACTATCTAAAAGGATTTTAAATTACAATTTAAATGAGTGGAAAGTATTTTTCTATCTGGCCGCAAACTGAATGTATGCCTTGTTACGTGTAATAGGATAAACCAATGTTAGTTTATGGGAGATATGACCTTGCCAGAGTGAAAAAACTACTTTAGTTGTTTTTCACTGTCAGGACATGTAAAACATAAGTACACATGTCCTACTTTTTAAATACCACTCAACCTGCCTTTTCAGCCTTTAGGGCCTAACCTAAGGGGGGACTTATAATTATTAAAAAGGGAGGTTTAGGCCTGGTAAAAGGTTTTTATTGCCAGGTCGAAATGGAAGTTTAAAACTTCACTAATGCTGCATTAGCAGGCATTAGACATACTTTACGATGCTACATTTGTGGCAGGCATAATGTGTGCTGCAGTCAAATTAAAGCATTACATTTACAGGCTGTGGGTACACGTAGTGCCAGCTACTAGGGACTTACAAGTGAATTAAATGTGACAATAGGGTATATACCAATTTTAAGATGTTTACGGGAGAGAATGCAAGCACTGTGTCACTGGTTAGTGGGTGGAAGAGCAGAGTCCTAAAGCCAACTAAAACAAGTTCAGCAAATAATAGGGGATGTCAGGTCTAACACTTTCTTAGAATACTGTCCATAAATTGATGAGGCATTATAACTTGCTCACTTTTCATGTGTATACACATTATTTAAGGTATAATCACTTATCCTTCTATTTATTTTGGGCTGTTCCCCACACTATACCTTTGGTCTTATCTAGAAAATATCAATTGACTGAAACCTCTTTTATCTGGCTTGCCAATCCTCCAAATATTTCTCTGGTAGATGTCTGAACTGACTTTCAATTGTACTTTTTTGCTGCTATAGGAAGTATCTATCAGAGATGATAAGCTTGGATGGACTAGAATGTAGGGGCAATTACAATTCCTTAATAGTCTGTGAAACTCCCAGTGTGTGGATTTATCTTTCAAGTTTAACCATGCTAACTACTTTAAAAAAGATCAGGCTTCAGACAAAGCGCCTATGTACTGCAGGCACTACTATGCGCACCCCTTATCAGTCTTCCAGGAAGGGCCCTTGGCACAAATTGGATACGCCTACTTTTTTATTCACCTTAAATCGGTCCCGCCCAGAATGGCCCATTGATCTAGAGGCAGCCGATAGTGCTTTTAGGGGCTGGATCAGCAACTCACTTGATCACTGCATCCCAGGGAAAATGATCAGTGCCAAGCATACCCAAACCCATGCGTGGTACAACAAGACCTTGACCAAGGAAAAGAAAAAATGCAAAATTTTTAACGTGTCTGGAGGTCTGCCTATAGCGTTACTGAAAAAATCACTTATAGGAAAGCAATTAAGGCCTTTCACAAACTAGTCAAAAGATCAAAGCTTCATTCTATTCCAACCTGATCTCGTCAAGCCCCAACCCCTTCAAAACTAATTTTTCTCTTCTGAAAGAGATGGTGAAACTCCCAGTACAGGCTAATAATATTATATCCCACAGCACACACTGTGACTCACTGTCCAAACATTTCATCAATAAGGTGGAATGCTCATACAGTGCCCTGGAAACGAGAATGAGAGTCTCCAAACCTCCAGTGAACTCCCCTATGGCAGTCATATCCTATTCCTTACAAGATCTACCACCCATGTATTTTAAAGATTTGGATGTGCTGGCAGCTTAGGTCAAATCTGGCTCCCCCGACCACCCGCTAAAACGTGACCTCTTTAGGAAATTTCATGACTGCCTCCTGATTGAGGGTCAGGAATTGATTAATGGGTCACTCCAAACTGCGAAGATCCCTAAATTATGGAAGCACGCAAAGGTGATTCCTTTGCTGAAGAAGCCCACATTAGACACGTCTCTGCCGGAGAACTTCCACCCAATTTCTTTACTCCCATATCTGGCTAAGATTTTGGAGTCCCATGTAAACACCGTCCTGACCTATTAGCTGGAAGCAAAGGAGATTCTGGACGGATCACAAAATGGTTTCCGGTCCAGACACAGCACGGAATCTGCCCTACTGGCAGTTACAGAGCAGCTACGGGCTTCACTGGATGAAGGTAACACCTCGGCACTGATTTTACTTGACCTCAGCGCAGCCTTTAACACAGTCTCCCATAAGATCTTGCTTCAACGGCTGGGGGAGATAGGGGTCAAAGGCAAGGCTCTGGCCTGGTTTGCATCTTTTCTGACCAAGCTCACCTTTTAGGTCCACGCCCCTCTCTATTGATCCAGTGTCTGTCCCCTCAGCTGTGGTGTCCCGCAGGGCTCTGTCCTGAGCGCCACGTTGTTTAACGTATATGTCCGCCCATTGGCCCTCTTGGCGAAAGCACGGAACATCAAGATGGTATCATACGCTGACGATACTTAGTTGGTGTTTACCTTTTCTAACAACGTTAAACTTCAAGAGCATCTTCTGGCCATTTCAGACTGGATGGCAGACAACCGCCTACAATTGAACTCCACCAAGTCTGAGGTGCTCCTGGTAGGTCGGGAGATCCATCAATGGGACAACCAATGGTAGCCGAGGGCTCTGGGTACTCCTCCCCAGTCACAAATGGCAGTTAAGAACCTAGGAGTCCTGATGGACAATGTCCTCTCATTTGAGAACCACGTGAAAAAAGTGTCGGGGACTTGTTTTGGCCTCTTACGCGGCCTGAAACCCATCCTGAGATTTTTTGATGCATCTATCCGCCAAACGATTGTCCAATCAGTAGTGCTGTCTCGATTGGACTATTGTAATGGGCTACTACTTGGAGCATATAAAGCTGTCATCAAAAGACTCCAACGGGCACAGAATGCAGCAGCTCATTCCCTCTTTGCCCTACCAAAGCACTGCCATGCTTCCAATCTCCTTCACCGTCTCCACAGGTTGCTGATTGAACGGAGAGTCCAGTTTAGGACTCTATGCACCATGCATAAGAACTTACATAAGATCTTGCATGGCCCAGCCCCTCAAATCCTGCAATGGCTCTGTTCTCCATACGTTCCGGCGCAGGCTCCGCACTCTGCCAATTTGCACCTGGCCGGTACTCCTAGAGTGTGCAGGCGGAGAGCGGGAGGACGTTCCTTTAAGGCACTGGCCCCCGTTCTATGGAATGCCGCCCCTCTTGCTGCTCGGAACACACAAGATCATTGGGCATTTAGGAAATTGATTAAAACATGGCTTTTCTCTTCCACTTAGCTCATCCTCCCTGGCCCCCTTGTCTGCTAGCGCTGGGATGCCCCGATGTTGGGGCAGCCATGCGCTTTATAAATTCGCCTAACATAACATAACAGAACAAAGCAGGCATACAAGTTTTGAAGACGCAGAATATACAGTATTATTTTGATTCTTTATTTTGCATTCTTTAAACAATTATCCAGTACAGGAATGTATTCTTCTCAACTGGTATTTCTGACAAACGTGGAGGTTACAAAACGGTTCTTAGCTTTTGCTATGCTATTTCTAGAAGGAATAATTTGATTTACCTGAAATGTTAATGGTGTGGTTAATAATCATAGCTCACATAATCTGTACAATAATTGGAATGTGAAGCAATAAACATTTTTGGTTATTTATATACACTTTACGCCTAAACACTGCAGATGATTCTACCTTCTTCTGACAGCTTGTGGTGAGGATTGTTGTGTCTCTCACCTTCACAGTCTTCTGCAAGGGAATACAGATGCTCAATTGAGCGATGTTAGTAAGGTTTAAGATGACACCATACAAGCTCCTTACAGGAAGTTACCTTATCCCTGTTGTGCTGAGCAAATATCTTGTGCAATCACCTCTACATTACCCAGGATGCAACTCTCCTGTTGCTGACATTAGTGATATAATATGGACATGCACACTGTTTGTTTCTAGACCAGGATTTTGGTAGATATAGGCAAGGTTAGATTATACCGCTCGCCACAGATCCTAAACTGGTCATGTTTTCACCTAACAAACCTACTGCGCCCTTTAGGGTTTGGCAATCTATTTTTTTCTGCAGTGAATGTGCAGGACCACCCCTAGGTATGCTTCATTGGTTAAAATCCAGGGCCCACAATCACTAACCTTTAATGCAACTCATCAAGGTAACTTGCTGTGCTGCATTGTGTGAAAGGGAGAGAGCAAAAGTGTGTCATATCTACTAAGATATGGGACAACCCTGCTCTCTTATAGCACTTTTACACTTCAGACAGCCTAGCGCCAACACAGGCACCCTTGTGCCATTGTGCATGGGTGCCTACGTTAAGGGCAGTTTTTTTTGTTGCAGGAACGTGCAGACCCAGGTTCACTTTCTTTTGTAAATATGTGTTTGTGTCAAAATACATGGGTGGATGAATGGGAACGGCCCTGCTCCATTCATGTAACACCTACCCAGCGCAGTGTGATGCAACACAGTGAAAGGCACTTCATTGCGTTGCTTTTGTGTTTTTTACAGAGCCACCCATGGCAACACAAATCTGCCCTTTAGAGGCTTTCTAAATCTGACTGTTTTCTCAAGGCATGTTATGGTGAGAAAATAATTTAAAGTTCTAAAGACCCTTGGTCATAATATGATCCTGGTTGAGGAGAGCTGATTGACGGTGTCCTTCTGTATAGAACACCTGAGTAATGATGCTGTAGCTGGATGTGCGTTGAGAAATGCAGGGCAGGGGGAAAACAACCTAGGAAATGAAGCTGCATGTTCTGGTGGGGTTTGTTAGTACTAACTTATCTGTAAGTTGCAACCACAGTAAAAGTTGAACGTATGTCTTCAGGATTTTGTGATTGCTATGCCTCATACTTCTTCCAAGGTTCACTGTAGCATTATCAGTATTTGAATATTCCTCCCACTGCTGGAAATAGTATCACAGAGTACCCCCACCCTCAGGATTCCTAGCTGTCAGTTACAATACATTATGGATGCCACTCGATCATTAGAATCATGAAAATGTGCTATATGGATTATACATGAATATCATTAAAATGTATAAGTGTGCCCTTAAATTATACATCCAGTTGCCTGCTAGTGTTACGAAGGTAAGCAAGCGACAAAGGAAATTAACGCCTTAAATCACTTGCATTTTTGAGAGGAAGGGCCCGATTCACAAAAGTAAACTAAGACAAAATCCGAACTTTACTACTTCTAAATGCCCTTTGTGAATATCGAATGTCGTAAAATTAGGATTTTGTCTCAGATTACTTTTGTGAATCGGGCCCGAAACCACCACTCACATTCAAAAGCACAAAATGTTTCAATTAAAATCTGTAACCATTGTTCCTTATTTACTCCTCAGTGTAGTGTCTCAAAATTATTACACAAATAAATGCCACTCCGTGATTAGAGAACTGAAAATGCCAAAGTATGGATATGCTAGCAAAACACTTCAAGATAATGAGGCATCTTTTGTAAATCAGCTCCCGGCTAATTTTAACAAAGTCTCTTACTCGGATAATTCCCTCCTGCTCCCTTAGTGTAGGAATGAATTAGGAAGCAACACTTTTATTGTCGTCTCAACTACAATCAAAACTTTAAAGGCAGATCAGACTATAAAGGCAATAATTTAAAGTTAGGGTAAATATATCCTTCGGAGCTGTACACGATTGGTGGTGCGGGATTACATGAAACCATAGGTCTGCCTTTAATGTTCCAATACATGCTATTTGCATGTGTGTATGTCTGTGCATTCGTGCGTGCATTAGCACATTCAAGCTAGATGATCAGGCTTCACAAAGCAATGCAGATATTGTGGCTCTCTGGCAAACTGAATGTCGTGGCCCTGTCTAGGTGTTCACAACATCTACTTGCAGAATTTATTTCTCAAGAAACATGCATCTGCCGCAATCCTGAATGAAGTTGCCAAATAGTGGCAACTCGTGATCTTATTTCCAGCATCTTCTCTCCCTTCCCTTTAAGCAATTCTTAAACAATTTGTGAAATTTTCAGATTGTTCTTTAAAAAATAACAAATCTGAAGTCATTTTATTGAAAGAAAATAATATGCGGTGGCCATGATGGAACTTGTTTGGCTGAGTCACATGTAGTGTATGACATCAGAGTCAAAGAGGAACAAATAGGGAAGTTCAGCCAAGATTAAAGAGGAAATACGCTGGGCTTGTAAGACTTGATGATACATAGAACATGCCGAGAAGTAACTAACTTCTTCCAGATATGCTTTTCGTAGAAGATGTGCAAGAAAAGAAAAACTCAAATGGAATAATTGAAGTAGTGCTGGCTATGTAATATCCATCTTGGATGTAGGAGAAAATAGCCATAGCCTGCTCTGATAATGATTCATATAGCTGTGTACTGGATGTTATTTTCAGACATGTGCATCACTGGAGAAAAAATGGAGGGGCATATGTACAAGGATTTAACGCCGCCATAGCGCCAGTTTTCTGACGCTATCGCTGCTTTTTTTTTTATCCCGTACGTACAAGTTGCCGCTAACCGCGGTTAGCGACAGCATTCTGGTGATCTCGTCTGTTTTTTTGTTCGCCACTTCTGTTAGCGATACCTAACGACAATTGGATGCAAGGTAGGCGTTCCCATGTGAAATGATTGCCAGGGCTGGAGAAATGTTAAAAAAACAGCTGCTAAGGTCTGTTAGCGGATGGTTTCTAAGACCAGAAACAAAGGTGTTCTTAAAAATGGAGATAACAAAACAGGATTTAAGGGGGAGTAGCCCAGAACCAAATTTGACAACCCGCTGATGCCATGGAGGTACTGCTCATGCAGCTTGGAGCACCAAGAAGACCACAACAACCACCGCCCCCGCCCCCAGGACCACCTCTGAGACAGCACCAAAGAAGACACGGGTCCATCGTCAACGCATCACCCTGATAGACCTAACACCAGAGGATTTGATAGCCCAATACGGGCTGAAAAGGTCCTCCATTCTCCACATATTGACCCGGATAGCCCCCAGGGCCCAGGCACCAACACAGCATTGCAACAACATCCCTCCACAGATGAAGCTCCTTGCAGTGCTGCACATGTTGGCCTCAGGTACCTTCCATCCAACCATTGCCAGAGTTGGGGGAGCCTTCCAGTCATCCTATTCAAGGTTCCTCCCAAATATCTTGGATGCCATCATCAGCCTGACGCCACAGCACATACGCTTCCCCAACACTGCTCAAGAACAGCTTGACAACAAAGAAGACTTTTATGCCATTGCTGGCTTTCCCCATGTGTTGGGAGCAATTGACTGCACCCATGTCCTACTTGTGCCTCCTGTGGACACTGCACACATTTACCAGAAAAGGAAGCACACACACTCCATGAACGTGCAGGCAATCGTGGACCACCGTGACTTGTTCACCAATGTTGTAGCCAAGTTTCCAGGGAGTATGCATGACTCCTACATCTTCCAGCAGTCCATCATCAACCAGCGGTTTGAGAATGGCACATATGGAAAAGGACTGCTTGTTGGAAAGTACAAACTGAACACACCGCACACAACAAGTCCACAATCATGTAGCACACAAATGTGAGAATGCACATGTGGCAAATGTCAAACAACATGCCTTGAAATATGTCCATCCACCATACACAAGAACCCAAGGGACTGCGGTCAATGGGGGTAGCCTTGTCAACAAACTTCCATCCAAAGTCCTGCCCCTCCTTCATACAGCTGCAAATGCTGCGAGAGGCGGAACCAAGTAGGTGTGATGGTGGGTCGGGACCTATGAGGAAAGTGTGAACACAAGCCTAAGTATGGTGGTGGTGTCTTGCATAGTCATGAGTTTGCGTAGCAGAGACTGTTCCATTTTGGTGCAGACAGAGCGTCCGTATCCCAGTCTGATGTGCATTGGTGACTGTATTCTTGGATTTGGAAGGATCTATTTGAATCTCTTACAGAGGATGCGGAGGGTGTTGAAGTAGCCGGATGTGACAGCGGTGACCAGTTGTTACATGGAGTGGGAGGATTGGAGTACGATGCCCAGGTTTCTGGCGTGGTCCGTGTGTGTTGTGGGACTGCCGAGGGTGCTGTGCCACCAGGCGCTGTTACATGCCGCTGGGGTGTTTCCAAGGATGACAACTCATGTTCCCTCTGCATTGAGTTTCATGCAGATGTTGCTCATCCAGTCTGCAACTACCTGCATTCCTTCCTGGAAGTTGAGACTGGTGGTGGTGGGCTCCTTGGTGAGGGAGAGGATGAGGTGGGTGTCCTTGGCGTAGGATACTATGCTGAGTTTGTGCTGTTGGATGATGGCGGCGAGGGGGTCCATGTGGATGTTGAAGAGTGCAGGGCTGAGCAATGATCCCTGGGGCACTCCGCATGTGAGTATTCGTGGGTTCAGAGAGGAAGGGTGGCAGTCTGGTCCCTTGGCTTCTGCCGGTGATGAATGATCGGATACAGTCAAGGGTGGTTGCTTGTATGCCTGCATCATGTAGTCTGCCCGCTAGTGTGTGGTGGGAGACGGTGTGGAATGATGACAGGTCAAGTTGAATCAAGGCTGTGGTGTGGCCTTGGCTGAGGACGTGTGGATTTTGTCTGTGGCAGCGAGTAGGGCAGTCTCTGTGCTGCGGTTGCTTAGAAATCCAGACAGAGACGTGTCCAGGATAGCGATGTCCGTGGCTTATCTAGTGGTCTTGGTGAATTCATGGATGATGTTGTAGAGGTCTTTGGAGTTGGTGGAGTATGCAACTATTATGTCGTGGATGAAGCTCCTATCAGTGCTGCCGATGCGTTGGTGGTATTTGGACATGGTGTTCTTGTATGTCAACAAGTCAACGTGTATATTGCAGTTTCTCCTGTTTTACTCTAGGGTTCTGCAGTTGTGTCTGGAATATTTGAGTTTGGTGGTGAAATATGTGGAGTTGCTGCTGCGCTGTCTGTCGGAGTTGTGTGACGGGTGAGTTTGTCTGTGCATTTGGAGATCCGTGTGTGGGATTCCCTGGAAGCGCGTTTGGCATCTGCTGCAGTGTTGGGGGAGTTGCAGTTGAGGGTTGATTACATCTGCTCATCGATGACTCAGCTCCAGTTCCTTTGCGTTGCGCGATGTGCGGGTGTGTCCAGCTTGGTTTTGTTGCCAATGAAGTGTATGCTGTGATGGTCGGTCCATGGGTGCTGTGTGGTATGACTGAAGTGTACGCTGTTTCCTCCTGCAAAGAAGGGGTCGAGGGTGTCTCCTGCCTTGTGGGTCAGTGTGGGTAAGAGTTGTGTCATTCACATGTTGGCCAGCTCTTCATCCAGAGGGTAGTGGAGTTGGTGTCTTTGAGGTTGTTGAGGTGGAAGTCCAGGTCTCCGATAAGTAGGTAGTCCATGGAGGTGATGGTGTGGGGTGCAAAGAGGCCGTTGATGGTGTTGGCAAAGCAGTCCATGTGTACGGGGGGTCTGTAGGCAAGTGTGCCACAGAGTGTGGAGTCGGGCTGGGCTGGACCTGGAAGTGCATGTCTTCCATGGTGGCAACCGTGTTGCTGAAGGTGGAGAGGCAGAGGGACTTTTTCATGCACAGCGGTGAGGACTCCTGCCGAGTGTTGGGGGCAGTCCTCCCTCCGGATCTTGTCTCCGTCTGGGATTGTGAGGACGATGTCAGGGGCAGAGGAGTTGGTGGTCCAGCTGTCCAAAAAGAAGGCGATGTTGGGTGATAGTGTGTCCCGGAGGTACCAGATGTCCACGGGGTGTCTGTGCAGGGAGTGCATGTTGATGAGGATGCATCTTAGTGCGTTGGCGGCTGTGGTGGTGGTGAAGGTCATGCAGCAGTGGAGGCAGGATATCTGGCCATGGGTGGTGTTCATTGTGGCCTGTTGTCAGTTGTACTTCCTTCTGGGGTTGAGTGCGACAATGGCGGATGTGTCGTAGAGGTAGACGTAATGAGATCCAGGGTCGCTGGCGCCGGTTGTGTCTGGGTCACGGACGGATACAAAAGTGCTTGCTTTTTGTGAGCCTTCATTGCACCAGCGGTGCTAATGTGCAGCCGCCGCCATTACATAGGGCAGGGGGGATGGACGAGCAGCTGGGAGGCAATGTAAGTTGCATTGATGCTGGACAATTGTCTGAAGCTACACATGGCAAGGCTAATTTACCTAAGTAGCACAAATCACACACACAAAAATAGGAACACTGCAAACACAGCATGCACATATACTATGGACACATCTCTCCATTTCCTGTTACAGGTGATCAAGGATATGCACTATCTGCATGGCTGATGACACCCCTCAGAGCCACAAACACCCAGGCACAGAGACATTACAATGTTCCACTTGTATGCACCCGCTCCATTGTGGAGAGAACATTTGGTATACTCAAGTCACGTTTCAGGTGCCTCGACATCTCAGGTGGCAGACTGCTGTACAGCCCTGAAATAGTCTGCAAGATCATCTTGGCATGTTGTTTGCTGCACAACATATGTGTCCGCACCAATGCACCATGGATAGAAGTTCCGGATCAACCGGACAATCCTGAGGATGATGAAGAAGATGCTGATGCTGCACACCCCCCAGCCATGGCTGCAGGAACAGCACGAAGGAACAGAATAAGCCACAATTTTTTCAAATGAGCACGTAAAAATATGACCTTTTCTTTGTTTAGACTGTGCAAAATGCACATGCATAGTTTTTCAAATAAAACATCACAACACAAAAACCTTGTGTGCATGTTCATAACCACATGATCACATACATCTGTGAAAGTTTAACAATGTGCGGTTATTATTGTTGAATTGTATGTTTGTGGGTGGGTATGTGTTTTGGGGTCAAAGATGAAATTTAGGGTGTGTTTTGGGCCGGAGATTACATTTACGGTGTGTTTTGGGGTCAGAGATGAAATTACAGCAAATACAGTTAATCGGAGGTAAAACTTGCAGTTAGCATCCAGATTTTAGCCGCATTAACGCGATAATTATTTCATAACCGCGATAGGAAAATATAGCTAAATCCACGTGAAAACACGAAATATTACCGCAAAATCTATTTTGCGTGCAGAAAATAATCACAAACTCAAAAAACGGGCGCAAACACACAGGAAGTGATGTCAGCATGCATCCTGTTGTCTGGAGGAGTACTGTGCACTTTCACTTTCACTTTTGAGCACACTTCTTGTGATTGTGGAGAGTGTTGGAGGTTTTTGGTGCTGTGTGCTGTGTGCTGCTGAATTTGGTTTTGAGAGTGTGGTTGTGTCCTATGAACTGTCCCTAGTGTCCCTGTGAAGTCTTGTGTAGTTGTCCTTACTTGTTTTTTGTGTCTAGTACTATATTTTGTCGGGTGTTTGTCCAAGGGATATTTTAAATTATTAATCATTGTTGAGGTATATAATGGGGTTTTAATTTTTTAGGAGTGGGTTTAGGTGTGTGCTGGGAGATGGTGGGTGTGGATAGGGAGGGCAGGATGTCAGAGGGGGCATTGGGTGGCTTCCTCTGGCTGGTGAAGCACTACCTGCCATTGATGATCGAAAGTGGGGGTCGGATCCAGGGTTGGATTGGGATTAACAATCGGCCCGGGCACGCTAAAAAAAAGTGGCCAACATTTGCATATTGCCTTTCCGCAAAACACTGCTTCGGCGAAATTTTATAAAAAAAGGTGGGGGTGGGACGTTAAAAAAAATGCATGGATTAGTTTACACTGGTGAAACACATCTGAAAACAAGTGAGGCCGCTTTTTGCTCAGGCCCCCTGCCCCCGCTCAATATGCATATATTAATGGACAGGCCCAGTGAGAGAATGGCAGTAACACCTCTGCCGTTGATAAAAGGGAGGTAATGGACGCCCATCTACCTCCAAAAAAGCTACTCAGGCACCCACTGGGCCGCTGGCGGCATCGAACAATGCAGAAACCACCCAAATCAGCCCCCAGGCTGCTCAAAAAAGCAGCCCACAGCTGGAGCTCAGACACCGGCCCCTCGGGCATAGCCCGAGTGCCCGCGTTACCAATCCGACGCTGGTCGGATCCTGCAGGGCTATGCTGTACGTGTGAGGAAGGGGAGGTGGGAGAATGTGAGGAGCCAGATGCTGCGGGTCTTCGATGTCGACAGCACTGTCCGACAGTGGAAACATAGATGGCAGGATTGCGTTGGCCGTGAGGGTGACATGTTGGACCACCTTGGAGTCCTCATTGGCCACCAAGGTGGTAAGTATAACCTCAAAATAGTTGAATGAACACTTTTGTTACTAATAATAAATGCTGTCTGTAACACAATGGGGTATATGTACAGGTATTTTGCGGAGTGAGGCATTCTACATCACGCCTTCAGGCCTAACTGTCCCACTGCAGAGAGGCAGCGCTGCACCATGTTTACAAGCATATGGTGCAGGCTTGCTTTTCCACCAGCGCTGGTGCAAAACTGTTGCAGTGTAGTGCCAACCCAGGCACCCTTGTACCCTAGTGCAAGTGTGCCTGCATGTTGGGAAAAGATTGTTTATGTGCATGAAGTGTGACCTTACATGACATCAACAATCCAATGCATTATGATCATTCCATGTGTAGTGTACAAGGCAGCACACATGTAAAGATCATAAAAAATTAGGATTAATGCTTTTCTCAGAGTTTTGCTGAGATAGGAACAGCTATTCACTAACATCCCATGTTGGTGCAGACTACTATGTACACAGCCCTTGTACCTCTGTATAGAGTACCATTGTATGAGACATGAAAGTTCAAATATTTAGCATATGACTTCTCAAGAGTGACATACACCATCAATAGTTTTGACACACCCTTGTACAATCTCGGTCTATGTTATTGACAAAAGAGCACTGAGGACAGGATTATGTTTGGCCAAACAGGGCCTTGGGAATATGTCAAACAAGTCGTTTGTGCAAAATGTGTGAATGTGCATGCATGATTGTCTTGTTTGCCCTCCCTCAGCATTATCATGTCTTGTTAGAATAACAGGCAAACTCAACACAATCATGTATGCCACATGAACTGCAAAAGTACAGTTACAGAGCATTTACATTAAAGGTGATCAATTGGATGATGACTAGGACAGATGTGTGAATACGTTTTTGGGTTACCAACATACCTTTTGTTTTATGTCTCACAGCCGGAAGACCACTCATCACACAGGGGGACATTGACGCCTTCAGGAACCCACATGCCACTGGTGAGTACACCCCTAAAATGTTGTCAATGTGAGATGTGATGAATGTCAGGATCTATTCATGTCCTTAGTACCAGGCAGTATGTGTGTGTATCACAAGTACCTTAACTCCAGTGTGATGGGCTTTGGTAGAAGTGTGAAGGGTGTACAAATTAGTAAGTGAAGATGGAGGAATGCATATGTCTTCCTGATGTATGTTTGCACATCCCCAATCAGTGATACCCATGCAAGAAATATCAATGTTTTCTGTCTATACAGCACATGAATGCTGATTCCAGAGCGTACAGACAGGAGATAGGAGAGGGGACATGTTAGTGGTGTTGGTGATGTGTATGACCACACATGGAATGCGTGTACATCCTTGGCTGAGATGACTGTACAAGTATGCCAGATTATGCAGAAGTAGGTTGTGTTTTCCTGGCTTTGCGGTGTCAGATACAGGTCTGCACAGTACTATCGTTTGTATGCTGCATAACAGCTTTAAACGTTTGCCATGGCGTAGCTTAAACGAAAGCTTCCAATGGCACGTTCCATCACCAACTAGCAAAGATGGGCCTATGTATGTAATTGGCATGTTTTGTCACTGCAATCGTGTTGTAAGGCTGTCTCCTTGGACTCATTCCCCTCACTTGACTCAAGGTCAAATGTACAAGCCACTCTCGCAGAATCTGTGAAGTTACACATGCATTTTCAAGGAATGCTTTTAATCCACATGCTTTAACACACAATACCTTTTACAACGCTGGGCTTTACAATGCAATTCTTTACAACACATTAGCCATTAAATCTCAATGACTATTCTGATTACAGGGGGGCGTTACTTCTGGGAATGTCTTGTAACATTTAGCAGACTACAGTCCTGTGTTTTAAAATGTTAGCAGGGTCAAAGATGTGGATTAAACCACATTGGTCCCAATCACCACCACTACGTCACCAATTGTGAAGGGGAAACAGCCTTTACTACGCAACCGTTACAACGCATGCCATTACATCGCATGCCGTTGCAACGAAAAAGGTGTGCAGCAGTGGGAAGAAGGTGTTGGATTTAACACCTTCCCTACTGTTCCACACACTGGAATGGAAAAGAAAATTAATCTATTCCAACTTCCAGCGTAAAGGTTGGCGTTGCAACTGCATGCGATGTAATGGCATGCGTTGTAACGTGAGAACACTAAGTATGAAGTTCCTATCAGAAAGAAAAAGATGACATGTAATAACTGTAGGGTTGAACCCAGTGAAACACAGGAGAGCAATCTCCTTGTTGGAAAAAGACCCTCACACACCTGACAAGTAGGTGTCTTGCTTCATCATCGGGTCTGCTCCTACTCGGGCAGGCGCTGCAATGCCCGATCAGGCGCCCGTGATGGGGCCTACTTCACGGAGATCTTTATTCCAAAGCCGACAGGTGAAGTGTGGGTAAGGGTCCTAGTGTGGGTGAATGTGGTGAGTAAAGTGAAGTTAAAATAGAGAAAAATAGTCCAATAAAAATAATTTTAATGAGGTTGGCTACTTCCCTAGTTAAAATGAAAAAATCGCGTATCGTCACTCAATGTTGTGCATTAATACGCTTAAAAGAGGTCGACATGTTTCTTGCCCTATTATCAAACTTGATGGCAATTCCTCAGGACCTTATTTTGTACTACCTACACATTTTTTGGTGGTGGTCACCCAACACAGCCAGTGAGAAGCGGCCACCTTTACAGCACCCTAAAAAATGTGGGGGTACCTTTGGTATCAACAAAGATTATCAAGTATTAACCTGTAATGATAAAAACAGTTTGAATAGTCAACAGCAAAGTGATACAACATCATATCAATGATAGCCAATACTATTGGTTCAACAGTTAGTGATAGTGCATCAAACACATGCAATTTACCCCTAGGGCAGTGACATGCTTGATGCATTCAAACAGTATTCTATCAATCTGTAACGCCCTGAACGTCTCAGGATCGTTTAACAGACACGACAATGAGGACGCAACCACTAGTGAAGGGTTAGTTGTTTTAATGAAGGCAAATATAATACAAAGAATAAACAAGTTATAGTCACTGGAATCCTCCAGGCTAAGTACGTTACCAGCCCACAGCACGGATGGTCCTAACCGTCCTCTGCATATACGCCGGTCCCGGCGTATGCCAACAGAGGGCAGAAATGAAATGGCCGACAATGCCAATCGGTAGGCTGTGAGGGGCACGAAGAGTGTTGGGGAGAATCGAGGAGTCAGGGAAACACCCAGCCGGGGTCTCTACCTGAAGGGAGCAGCCGCTCAACCTCTTCCTCAGACTGCACCGGGACGCGGAGTCACCTCCTGATGATGCGTCACCGATACCCCAATCACAAGCAAGAAGACTGAACCGAGAGCAGCCGCTCGATCGATCCTGTGGACTTCCGAGTCTGTAACGCGGCAAACACCTCCTGGTGTGCGTTACAGCTGGCAGTCCCTGTGTCTCTGGTCGGGCTGGGAGTTACGACTCCAACCAGCAAAAGCGCCACTGCGCTTGGACTCAGCCGAGTCAAAAAGCGAAGCTCAATGGTTGACCGGTAGAGCTTCCGGGTCCTTCACAGGTGACGATGGGGCAAGACACGGCCCAGGGAGTAACGACTCGACCTACCTCCGTTCTTGCCTTACTGGAGCACCACTCCGGAACACTGCTCTTCACGAAGCAGGTACGTCGGTGTGAACACAATATCCGACAGCGTTGTACCTCCCGGTTCCTCCCTTTATAGGGCGTGTTTTCCTTGAGTTATGTAACAGCTCTCCTGTTTACATAAGGGCGTGTTTCCTTGAGTTATGTAACAGCTCTCCTGTTTACATAAGGGCGTGTTTCCCTTGAGTTATGTAACAGCTCTCCTGTTTACATAAGGGCGTGTTTCCCTTGAGTTATGTAACAGCTCTCCTGTTTACATAAGGGCGTGTTTTCCTTGAGTTATGTAACAGCTCTCCTGTTTACATAAGGGCGTGTTTCCCTTGTATGACAGGAATTCTTGACAGTACATCCTCCCTCTCAGCGGCTCCCCACGGGTCCAGCGCTGGCAGGAAAACGCCGATGGAACAAGGAGACCAAGCGCGGAGCATGAACCCCTTCAGCCGGTTCCCATGAATGCTCCTCCGGGCCATAGCCTTTCCACGCAACCAGGTACCACAGCTTCCCCCTGCGCCATTTGGACGCCCGTATGCCCGACACTTCATACTCCACCTCCGACTCCACGCATACCGGCCGAGGTGTCCCAGACGGCTTGGAGGGTGCTGGTTTGAGCAATGATACATGAAAGACAGGGTGTATCCGCAATGACTGGGGCAAGCACACCTTCACGTTCACGGGACCCATACACTTGGTAATTCGATAGGGGCCCATGTACTTGGGAGGGAACACACTGTTCTTTCGAAACCTCATGTTTCTTGTGGATATCCAGACGTAGTCTCCAGTGCGGTACAGTGGCCCGGGCCTTCTCTTCCTATCTGCCGCAGCCTTGTATCTTCTCTTGGCCTCTATTAGGACAGCCCTTGAGCGCATCAATGTGTCTTTTATGTGTGCCACCCTGTCCGCTGTGGCGGGAATCCTGTCCTCTCTGAACGGATGTAGAAATGGCAAGAACCTGGGATGTTGGCCATAGTTGCTATAGAACGGAGATGACTGTGTGGAGCTGTGAGTGGCGTTGTTATAGGCTATCTCTGCAACCCATAGCAAGTCGACCCATTCTTCCCTGCCCTGGTCCACAAAACATCGCAGATACTGTTTGAGCGTTTGGTTCAGGCGCTCGGTTTGGCCGTCCGTTTGAGGGTGGTAGCTGGTGGACAGGGCGGTCTTAACATGCAGCGCAGTGCACCAAGTCTTCCAGAATTGCGCAGTAAACTGCGACCCCCGGTCCGACACGATCACCCCAGGTAATCCATGCAGTCGTACCACATTCTTTAGGAGTAGTGACGCCAATTCCCCGGCCGTAGGGACTCTCTTGCAGGGGATGAAGTGCCCCATTTTCGTCAAGTAATCCACCACCACCAGTATTGCCGTCATCCCCTGGTCTACCGGTAGGCCCACCACGAAGTCCAGTGATATGCTATCCCATGGTCTATCCGGGGTTGGAAGTGGATGTAAGAGCCCTTGGGTTCGGCCATGGTCGGCCTTCATGGTAGCACACGTAGGACACTCCTGCCCCCACCTCCTGACATCCACTCTCATGGTTGGCCACCAGAAATGCCGTCCCATGCTAGCCACCGTTTTTTCAAAGCCCAAATGACCTGCGCATGGAGAGTCATGGCACCAGATGAATGCTTGTTTCCTTAGCCTAGGCGTGGGTATCAATAGGCACCTGCCCTTCAGGGGTATCCCGTCCTTCAGCTGCCATTCTCTGTGACTGAGGAGCCACCTCCGCCATGCGAATGACCTGATCCCTCTCTTTATTCCCCTCAGGAAAGTATCCGGTTGGATAACCCCCAATACCATCCTCGGGGAAATGATGGAACGCTCGGTCGCAGGCAATGGTTCCTTAACTGCAGATTGACGGGACAGGGCGTCCGCCTTTCGGTTTTCCGTCCCCGGCCGATATGTGATGCGGAAGTTGAACCCCGCAAAGAAGATCATCCACCGCAGCTGCCTGGGAGAAAGGTGTCTAGTGGCAGTCATGAACTGTAGGTTCCGATGGTCCGTGTACACCGATACCACATGTCTTGCCCCCATCAACCAATGCCTCCATTCGGTGAAGGCGTCCTTGATTGCGAGAAGCTCCTTCTCCGCAATATGGTAGTTGCGTTCGGCGTCGTTGAGTTTGCGGGACATGTACGCAACGGGATGAAGCACCCCTGTGTCGTGGTTGCGTTGGGACAAGATAGCCCCCAGCGCCACATCCGACGCGTCCGCTTCCACCACATAGGGGAGATCCGGATCGGGGTGAGCCAACACCGGCGCCTTACCAAAGGCGCTTTTCAGGGCCTCAAAGGCTTTGTTCGCTTCAGGGGACCAGACAAACTCCTTGGACTTCCTCAGTAGCTGTGTGATTGGGGCCACCACTCCTGAAAATCCATCTATGAACCGCCTGTAAAAGTTGGCGAAGCCAATGAAACTTTGGACGTCCTTCACGCTTTGGGGCACCGGCCATTCTTTCACCGCCTTGATCTTTCGTTCTGCCATCTCCTGTCCCTCTGGACTCAGCATCACTCCGAGGAATTCCACGGATGTGACGTGGAAGTCACACTTGCTGAGTTTACAAAACAGCATGTTTTCCCTCAGCTTTTGGAGCACAGCTTTGACGTGGTGTACGTGCTCCTCCACACTGGACGAATAGATGAGGATGTCGTCGATATATACGACCACGTAGATATCCAACTCCTCTCTGAATACCTCATTCAAAAAGTACTGAAAGGCTGCCGGGGCGTTGCACAGACCGAACGGCATGACGAGGTACTCAAAAAGGCCGAACCTGGTCTTAAAGGCGGTCTTCCACTCGTCTCCGTCCCTCATGCGCACCAGATGGTATGCCCCTTTCAAATCCAACTTGGTGTAGATACGAGCTTTCTTGACCTGTTCCAGAAGTACACTGATGAGAGGCAAGGGGTACCGATTTTTTATGGTTATCGCATTCAATGCCCTAAAGTCCACACAGGCTCTCAGCTCCCCATTAGCCTTCGGGATGAAGAAGAGTGGCGAGGCGGCCGGAGACTTGGACGGGCGGATGAATCCTAGCTTGAGGAGTTTATCCAGGTACCCCCGGAGATGCACGTTTTCAGGCTCCGTCAGGGCATACAGCCTGCCGCTGGGAACGCTGGCCCCTGGCACCAGGTCGATCTGGCAGTCAAACTGTCTATGTGGTGGTAGCACTTCCGCCTTCACCTCATCAAATACATCCTCAAAACTGTGATAAGCCTGGGGGAGAGCCACATCTTTTTCTGCCGCTGTAGCCACCGTCTGACTCCCGCTCTCATCTGCGTCAAGGGATTCCGTTCTTATTCCACAATGCAGGATGCAATACGGTGACGTCATTTCGATGCGATGTGTTGGCCAATCCACAAAGGGGTTGTGTTTCTGTAGCCACGGCAATCCCAATATGACGCCATATTGGGGCGCTCGGATGATGTTAAAATCGATTTGTTCCAAATGGTTCCACCCATATCTCATCGGAAGGACCCCCGTGTGCTGCCCGATGGGCCCCGTCACCAATCGCCTTCCGTCTACAGCATAGACGTCTTCGGGTACAGCTTTGGGAAGAAGCACTAGCCCTAGCCTGCATGCCTCGTTGTGGTCCATAAACATGCCAGTGGCCCCTGAATCCACCATGGCCACAACGGGTATCCACTGGTCATGCACTCCCACGTGCACCGTGATAAACAGGTGTCGTTGTCCCTTAGTGACCGAGTTGGAAAGTGAAGGGATGGATGAGTGACTCCGAGATGCCCCTTCTCTGGTCTTGGAGTCCTCTAGTTTTCCGCCGGTATGTCCACCACGGCTGTTACCGACCGGTTGGCCTGATAACGTGACGTCTTCGGTTTGGCAGGGCATTCACGTACGTAGTGGCCTTTTTTGCCACAATATAGGCACAATCCTTGTTTACGGCGTGACTCTTTCTCCGTGGCTGTGAGGCTCGCTCGTATTGCGCCGATGTCCATGGGTTCTCCCTTGGATGCGGTGGAAGTTTCAGGACTTCCCACCGTCACATAGGATGGAAGGGATTTTCCTTTTCTCCCATGATCCCCCTTTCTTTCACTTAGCCTATGTTCCAGCCGTAATACCAGGTTGATAAGGCCCTCACATGTCTTGGGTTGTGGGTCAATATGAGCCACGGCGTCCTTGAGCTCATCGCACAGCCCTTGATGGAAGAGCGCCGTCTGTTTAGCAACAGGCCACTTGGTTTCCGCAACCAGCCTTCGGAACGCGTTGAGATACTGCACCAGGTCGTTGGATCCCTGTCTCAACTCAAGCATTTCACGGTCCGCCGTGTACGAGTCAGCCCTTCTGTCGAATACCTTCAGGAATTCCTCGCGAAAAGCACCCCAATCACATAAGAGGGGGTCGTCCCTGCTCACCAGAGGTACGGCCCATTGTGCCGCGTTTCCAGCCAAATAGGATATAAGGAAAGCCACACGAGCCTGACTCGTGGGGAACGCCTTTGGTTTGCACGATAAATGTAGCGCCACTTGTGTGAGGAATACCTGCACTGTGTTAGGATCCCCACTGTACCTCTCTGGTGTCGCCAAGGGGATGGCTACCGGCATTTCCACTACTACCGCAGGGGTCTGATTCGTGAGGGAGGTGCTGGGCGTGAGCGGGTCCAATTGGATAGCATCCAGTCTGGCTTTTACATCGGCTGTTTCTTGCCTAGAGGCAGCCACTTCAACTTGCATGGCCGCTAAAGCAGCCAGCACATCATCAAGTGTTGCCATGTCTGTTATCGACCGGGAGACAGTTAGTGTTATTAAGGTCGGATATTTTGTAACGCCCTGAACGTCTCAGGATCGTTTAACAGACACGACAATGAGGACGCAACCACTAGTGAAGGGTTAGTTGTTTTAATGAAGGCAAATATAATACAAAGAATAAACAAGTTATAGTCACTGGAATCCTCCAGGCTAAGTACGTTACCAGCCCACAGCACGGATGGTCCTAACCGTCCTCTGCATATACGCCGGTCCCGGCGTATGCCAACAGAGGGCAGAAATGAAATGGCCGACAATGCCAATCGGTAGGCTGTGAGGGGCACGAAGAGTGTTGGGGAGAATCGAGGAGTCAGGGAAACACCCAGCCGGGGTCTCTACCTGAAGGGAGCAGCCGCTCAACCTCTTCCTCAGACTGCACCGGGACGCGGAGTCACCTCCTGGTGATGCGTCACCGATACCCCAATCACAAGCAAGAAGACTGAACCGAGAGCAGCCGCTCGATCGATCCTGTGGACTTCCGAGTCTGTAACGCGGCAAACACCTCCTGGTGTGCGTTACAGCTGGCAGTCCCTGTGTCTCTGGTCGGGCTGGGAGTTACGACTCCAACCAGCAAAAGCGCCACTGCGCTTGGACTCAGCCGAGTCAAAAAGCGAAGCTCAATGGTTGACCGGTAGAGCTTCAGGGTCCTTCACAGGTGACGATGGGGCAAGACACGGCCCAGGGAGTAACGACTCGACCTACCTCCGTTCTTGCCTTACTGGAGCACCACTCCGGAACACTGCTCTTCACGAAGCAGGTACGTCGGTGTGAACACAATATCCGACAGCGTTGTACCTCCCGGTTCCTCCCTTTATAGGGCGTGTTTTCCTTGAGTTATGTAACAGCTCTCCTGTTTACATAAGGGCGTGTTTCCTTGAGTTATGTAACAGCTCTCCTGTTTACATAAGGGCGTGTTTCCCTTGAGTTATGTAACAGCTCTCCTGTTTACATAAGGGCGTGTTTCCCTTGAGTTATGTAACAGCTCTCCTGTTTACATAAGGGCGTGTTTTCCTTGAGTTATGTAACAGCTCTCCTGTTTACATAAGGGCGTGTTTCCCTTGTATGACAGGAATTCTTGACACAATCTGAATGTACTATAGTGATGAAGAACAAGGAAAAATGAAAGTAATAGATAAAAAGGTAATGTTACGATGTGGAGATTTGGCATGGAAGGTCTAGTTGTTCAAGAACCGATTAACACACCACATGAAAGTATCTCACCCTCGTTGAGTCCGTTCCGGGCCATAATGGTACCGGTCGCCGTCGACACTGAAATCTAGTGTTAGTTCTTAAAAAGGATGCTGAATAAAATCAGCAAAGATGGTGAACTCAGGATTATATTAGAAAAAGTACCTAATATAAAAACATCTTGGTAATCAACAGTGTAATTAATATCACTGTAAAATTGGTCAGACACGTGTATATGTATAAGTTAGTACCACCCCTGCAAATGGTGCTGGAAGCATAGCGTACGAAGGTGCTGACCGGACGTACAAAAACCCTTGCAAAAAGATCTACTTCACCCAATAAGCGGTAACAACAACAACAAGCTGGGTAAAGATTTAAAAATTAAAATTGCTTACTGTTGCTGGGGTTTCATGCCCATCTTAGTGGGGAGTCCCGCAGGCCTCTACATATGGCCGTACTGTTGCGTGTAGAGAACTAAATAGAAGCGGCAAGGTTACTCACGGTTTTTTAGTTGAATCAGAGAGTTAATCCTACCCTACACGGATCGGCCGGTCCACACGGTCTGGTAACCGGAAGGTTACTGACTAAGGTATATAGGAAGGCAAGGCGTGGAGTACGTGTCCCCTGAGCTTCCGGGTGGTTGAATTGAAAACGAAAGCGCTGTACAATAACTCGTGCCATGTTGGAAGAGTAAACGTGACCCGAGCAGAGTCACGCAATGGAAAAAGGACCAATCATAGTCTGGCGATCCTAAAGGTGCGAGCGCTGCATCGAATAGTTTAAAATATTGGAATGGTGTAAATTCCGATCACAAAAGTGCCCCCGAAATCGTATAATTGCAGAATAACGAGAAGCCCAATATAAAAAATATAAGAATAACGATGGTGCAGCAAGACGCTAGTAAATAATGAAAAACAAGGCAAGCTTGAAGAGGCCAGTGATGCCAACATGTTATACAAGGGTCTTGTTACAAACACAGAGATGGGAGCATGGGATTTCTAGCTAGTGCCAAACCTCCTGTTAGGAATGTACAGAGGAGCAGAGAAAATGAATGACTGTAAGAACCACTCAGTTATGGGGATATCCTCATTGAGTCCTGATTTATCAGATGACAGTCTAAGGACCCATCGTTGTTCTAAACAGAACAAGGCGTCCTTCGACATGCCAGGATGTGCTTCCAGAATGCACCATTCAAAGGAATCGGGAGGATGTTGTCTTTCTTTAAAATGGGTAGTCATTTTGGTATTGGTCTTAGCACATCTAAAGGTGCTCCTATGTTCCATCATACGTACTTTCACTTGTCTTGTTGTCATCCCTATGTAGACAAGGTTGCAAGTACATCTCACCAGATAAACACAATTGGCTGTGTTGCAGTTGGTATGTTTAGTCAACCGCCACAAGACACCATTCGAGAGATTCAGTTGTTTTGTGACCTTGGTTTGGGGACAAACAGAACAAGAACCACAAGGAAAGTGTCCCTGGACTGGTGGCAAGTCCCAAAGAGTGTTCTGTATCATGTTAGGGTGTTTCTTAGGTCTAGTGTGTATCAACATATCTTTTATATTGTTCGTTCGTTTGAAAGCGAATCTAGGTTTAGAGAGGTTCAATGTACCAGTATTGAGAATCCTCCAATTCTTCCGAATGATGTTTCTTAACCGATTGGAATCGGGGGTGTATGTAGTGACACATGTGATGGTGGAGTCTGGTTCTCTAATCCTGTCCTCCAACAAACCCTCTCGGTTGTTGTTCCGCGCCCTTTTGTAAGCATCATTGATCACCTGTTTTGGATATTCACGTTGAAGCAGATCTTGCTTCAACGTGTTTGCTTCTTTTTTATAGTCACCAAGGGTGCTACAGTTCCTTCTGATACGGAGGAACTGGCCAACAGGTAAATTGTGTTTCAATGCCCTGGGGTGATGACTACTGAAAAGGAGAAGACTGTTTCTGTCAGTAGGTTTACGATAAAGAGTGGTGGTAATCATCCCTGCTTCAAACCTGATAAAAAAGATCAAGGAACGGAATCTCGCTCGTGGAAATCGTGTTGGTGAATTTCAAGTATGGGTTAAGGGTATTAATTCAGGTGCAAAACTCATTGCATTTGGTCATCTCTCCCTTCCAGAGGATGAGGATGTCATCTATAAATCGTTTCCACAGTAGGATGTTGGAAAAGTACGGATTGTCAACGTGAAAAATCTTACGTGTCTCAAAAGCCGACATGTATAGACATGCCAGGCTAGGAGCAAAGGTACTACCCATTGAAGTACCCTGGGTCTGATGAAAAAGTTGGGTAACAAACTGGAAGTAATTCTCTGTGAGTGCAATGGTAGCACATTCCATAATGAATGACACTGGGGTGGGGGAGTTCCACTCGGCATTATTTAAGATGTCTTCAATGACATCTAAGGTAGCTCTTTGGGGAATATTGGTGTAGAGGGCCTCAACATCCAATGTCACCAAAAGGTTCACCTCATTTTGATGTTGGACCCCCTCGAGGAGATGTAACACATCAGTCGTGTCCCTCACAAAAGAAGGAGTCTCCTTGACAAAAGGTTGTATGAAATGATCCACAAATTTGGAGAGAGGCTCTAGTACAGAACCAATACCAGACACAATAGGGCATCCAGGTACAGGTGTCATCCCTTTATGAATCTTGGGGTGACAATAGAAGTAGGGCACAACCGGTTCCTTGGTTGTTAAGAAATCGGCTTCTTTTCTCGAGATCCACCCTACTGATTCAGCTGAAAATGTCATCGCAGTGATGGTGTTATGTAATCTCTGTGTGGGATTCTCTCTTATTGGAATGTAGTATCTTCTGTCACTCAATTGTCTCTCACACTCAATATTGTAATCTACTGTGTTCATAATTACAGTAGCCCCACCCTTGTCGGCTTGTTTGATCGTGATAGCCTCATCGTTTGCCAGAGCCCTGATGGCAGTAGTCTCCTCAGTGGAGAGATTATGGAAAGGGGCTGAGTTTGCATTGGAGTTGAAATCTTTCAGCACTGCTTGCTCAAAGGTGAGGACCTCATTGGGAACCATAGCACTGGTAGGAGTGAAAGTTGATGGTTTATGTAGGCCAGAATCATTGGCAGTATATGCCGGTTGGTCCTGGAAAAAAGCTTGGAGGCGAATCTTGCGGAAAAAGGTTTGTATCTCGCAACGATCCCTGAACGTGTCAGTTCTTGCAGTGGGAACAAAGCCTAATCCTTTCTGCAAGACCTGTTCCTCAGTATGTGAAATGGTTCTGGAAAAGAGATTGACAATCAATTTCTTTTCCCCTTGGTTTGACTCCTGGTTTCCACTGATCCGGTTGGTTGGTCCTGCCATTGCACTCTCTTTTGGCCTCTACTGCGCCCTCTTCCTCTGCCCCAACCTCTGTCAAAAAAAGGAGGTGCAGGTCCAGCTTGGTAAAAGGGTGGTGAGCCTTGTGGATATAATGGGTATTGCCAGAAAGGTGGTCCCGGGTAGGGCGGGGCATTGTAAGAAGGAAACATGGGTGGTTGGTAGGTGCGTGTCTTCCTATTGTTCCAACTTCCAGTGTTTGAGTCGTTACTGGATGAGGAACCCCTCCGTGAAGTATTGGAACTATCATCTGAAGAGTATCCAGTTACTGAACTCGTGTAGTCTGCTTTAAGATAGGGATAGACTTTCTCGGTTGAAAATTTCTGGATGTCTTTTTGCAATTTAGAAATTTTTGTGTAATCATAAACACAGCTAAAAGGATTGTGGACGCCCTATTAATTAGAATCCAAGCAGCAGAGGGTGCTATCAAAGTCACAATTCAGACGGCAGCTTACAAGAGCAAATTATCGGAAATAAATGCGGAAATTGCAGAGAATAGAGAATACCTCATGAAACAAAAAAATTTTAAATTGCAAAAAGACATCCAGAAATTTTCAACCGAGAAAGTCTATCCCTATCTTAAAGCAGACTACACGAGTTCAGTAACTGGATACTCTTCAGATGATAGTTCCAATACTTCACGGAGGGGTTCCTCATCCAGTAACGACTCAAACACTGGAAGTTGGAACAATAGGAAGACACGCACCTACCAACCACCCATGTTTCCTTCTTACAATGCCCCGCCCTACCCGGGACCACCTTTCTGGCAATACCCATTATATCCACAAGGCCCACCACCCTTTTACCAAGCTGGACCTGCACCTCCTTTTTTAGACAGAGGTTGGGGCAGAGGAAGAGGGCGCAGCAGAGGCCAAAAAAGAGTGCAATGGCAGGACCAACCAACAGGATCAGTGGAAACCAGGAGTCAAACCAAGGGGAAAAGAAATTGATTGTCAATCTCTCTTCCAGAACCATTTCACATACTGAGGAACAGGTCTTGCAGAAAGGATTAGGCTTTGTTCCCACTCCAAGAACTGACACGTTCAGGGATCGTTGCGAGATACAAACCTTTTTCCGCAAGATTCGCCTCAAAGCTTTTTTCCAGGACCAACCGGCATATACTGCCAATGATTCTGGCCTACATAAACCATCAACTTTTACTCCTACCAGTGCTATGGTTCCCAATGAGGTCCTCACCTTTGAGCAAGCAGTGCTGAAAGATTTCAACTCCAATGCAAACTCAGCCCCTTTCCATAATCTCTCCACTGAGGAGACTACTGCCATCAGGGCTCTGGCAAACGATGAGGCTATCACGATCAAACAAGCCGACAAGGGTGGGGCTACTGTGATTATGAACACAGTAGATTACAATATTGAGTGTGAGAGACAATTGAGTGACAGAAGATACTACACTCCAATAAGAGAGAATCCCACACAGAGATCACATAACACCATCACTGCGATGACATTTTCAGCTGAATCAGTAGGGTGGATCTCGAGAAAAGAATTTGACTTCTTAACAACCAAGGAACCGGTTGTGCCCTACTTCTATTGTCTCGCCAAGATTCATAAAGGGATGACACCTGTACCTGGATGCCCTATTGTGTCTGGTATTGGTTCTGTACTAGAGCCTCTCTCCAAATTTGTGGATCATTTCATACAACCTTTTGTCAAGGAGACTCCTTCTTTTGTGAGGGACACGACTGATGTGTTACGTCTCCTCGAGGGGGTCCAACATCCAAATGAGGTGAACCTTTTGGTGACATTGGATGTTGAGGCCCTCTACACCAATATTTCCCAAAGAGCTACCTTAGATGTCATTGAAGACATCTTAAATAATGCCGAATGGAACTCCCCCACCCCAGTGTCATTCATTATGGAATGTGCTACCATTGCACTCACAGAGAATTAATACCAGTTTGGTACCCAACTTTTTCATCAGACCCAGGGTACTTCAATGGGTAGTACCTTTGCTCCTAGCCTGGCATGTCTATACATGTCGGCTTTTGAGACACGTAAGATTTTTCACGTTGACAATCCGTACTTTTTCAACATCCTACTGTGGAAACGATTTATAGATGACATCCTCATCCTCTGGAAGGGAGAGATGACCAAATGCAATGAGTTTTGCACCTGGATTAATACCCTTAACCCATACTTGAAATTCACCAACACGATTTCCACGAGCGAGATTCCGTTCCTTGATCTTTTTATCAGGTTTGAAGCAGGGATGATTACCACCACCCTTTATCGTAAACCTACTGACAGAAACAGTCTTCTCCTTTTCAGTAGTTATCACCCCAGGGCATTGAAACACAATTTACCTGTTGGCCAGTTCCTCCGTATCAGAAGGAACTGTAGCACCCTTGGTGACTATAAAAAAGAAGCAAACACGTTGAAGCAAGATCTGCTTCAACGTGAATATCCAAAACAGGTGATCAATGATGCTTACAAAAGGGCGCGGAACAACAACCGAGAGGGTTTGTTGGAGGACAGGATTAGAGAACCAGACTCCACCATCACATGTGTCACTACTTACACCCCCGATTCCAATCGGTTAAGAAACATCATTCGGAAGAATTGGGGGATTCTCGATACTGGTACATTGAACCTCTCTAAACCTAGATTCGCTTTCAAACGAACGAACAACATAAAAGATATGTTGATACACATTAGACCTAAGAAACACCCTAACATGATACAGAACACTCTTTGAGACTTGCCACCAGTCCAGGGACACTTTCCTTGTGGTTCTTGTTCTGTTTGTCCCCAAACCAAGGTCACCAAACAACTGAATCTCTCGAATGGTGTCTTGTGGTGGTTGACTAAACATACCAACTGCAACACAGCCAATTGTGTTTATCTGGTGAGATGTACTTGCAACCTTGTCTACATAGGGATGACAACAAGACAAGTGAAAGTACGTATGATGGAACATAGGAGCACCTTTAGATGTGCTAAGACCAATACCAAAATGACTACCCATTTTAAAGAAAGACAACATCCTCCCGATTCCTTTGAAAAGGTGCATTCTGGAAGCACATCCTGGCATGTCGAAGGACGCCTTGTTCCATTTAGAACAACCATAGGTCCTTAGACTGTCATCTGATAAATCAGGACTCAATGAGGATATCCCCATAACTGAGTGGTTCTTACAGTCATTCATTTTCTCTGCTCCTCTGTACATTCCTAACAGGAGGTTTGGCACTAGCTAGAAATCCCATGCTCCCATCTCTGTGTTTGTAACAAGACCCTTGTATAACATGTTGGCATCACTGGCCTCTTCAAGCTTGCCTTGTTTTTCATTATTTACTAGCGTCTTGCTGCACCATCGTTATCCTTATATTTTTTATATTGGGCTTCTCGTTATTCTGCAATTATACGATTTCGGGGGCACTTTTGTGATCGGAATTAACGCCATTCCAATATTTTAAACTATTCGATACAGCGCTCGCACCTTTAGGATCGCCAGACTATGATTGGTCCTTTTTCCATTGCGTGACTCTGCTCGGGTCACGTTTACTCTTCCAACATGGCGCGAGTTATTGTACAGTGCTTTAGTTGTCAATTCAACCACCCGGAAGCGCAGGGGACACGTACTCCACGCCTTGCCTTCCTATATACCTTAGTCAGTAACCTTCCGGTTACCAGACCGTGTGGACCGGCCGATCCGTGTGGGGTAGGATTAACTCTCTGATTCAACTAAAAAACCGTAAGTAACCTTGCCGCTTCTATTTCTTTCTTTACACGCAACAGTACGGCCATATGTATAGGCCTGCGGGACTCCCCACTAAGATGGGCATGAAACCCTAGCAACAGTAAGCAATTTTAATTTTTAAATCTTTATCCAGCTTGTTGTTGTTACCACTTATTGGGTGAAGTAGACCTTTTTGCTAGGGTTTTTGTACGTCCGGTCAGCACCTTCGTACGCTATGCTTCCAGCACCATTTGCAGGGGTGGTACTAACTTAAACGGCCCTTCGATACATATACACGTGTCTGACCAATTTTACAGTGATATTAATTACACTGTTGATTACCAAGATGTTTTTATATTAGGTACTTTTTCTAATATAATCCTGAGTTCACCATCTTTGCTGATTTTATTCAGCATCCTTTTTAAGAACTAACATGCTTTTACTATATATCAGGACACTAGATTTCAGTGTCGACGGCGACCGGTATCATTATGGCCCGGAACAGACTCAACGAGGGTGAGATACTTTCGTGTGGTGTGTCAATCGGTTCTTGAACAACTAGACCTTCCATGCCAAATCTCCACAGCGTAAAATTACCTTTTTATCTATTAGTTTAATTTTTCCTTGTTCTTCATCACTATAGTACTTTCAGATTGATTGAATACTGTTTGAATGCATCAAGCATGTCACTGCCCTAGGGGTAAATTGCATGTGTTTGATGCACTATCACTAACTGTTGAACCAATAGTATTGGCTATCATTGATATGATGTTGTATCACTTTGCTTTTGACTGTTCTAACTGTTTTTATCATTACAGGTTAATACTTGCTAATCTTTGTTGATACCAAATGTACCCCCACATTTTTTAGGGTGCTGTAAAGGTGGTCGCTTCTCACTGGCTGTGTTGGGTGACCACCACCAAAAAATGTGTAGATAGTACAAAATAAGGTCCTGAGGAATTGCCATCAAGTTTGATAATAGGGCAAGAAACATGTCGACCTCTTTTAAGCGTATTAATGCACAACATTGAGTGACGATACGCAATTTTTTCATTTTAACTAGGGAAGTAGCCAACCTCATTAAAATTATTTTTGATTGGACTATTTTTCTCTATTTTAACTTCACTTTACTCACCACATTCACCTACATTAGGACCCTTACCCACACTTCACCTGTCGGCTTTGGAATAAAGATCTCCGTGAAGTAGGCCCCATCACGGGCGCCTGATCGGGCATTGCAGCGCCGGCCCGAGTAGGACCAGACCCGATGATGAAGCAAGACACCTACTTGTCAGGTGTGTGAGGGTCTTTTTCCAACAAGGAGATTGCTCTCCTGTGTTTCACTGGGTTCAACCCTACAGTTATTACATGTCATCTTTTTCTTTCTGATAGGAACTTCATACTTAGTGTTCTCACATAGTCTTCTGGGCATGTATGCTGGACCTCATTATAAAAGCCCTTACCATTACGTCCCCTCTTTTTAAACTCAAATGCGTTGTAACGTCACATATTCATTGTGAGGTAGTGGTGGCGAGAGGGGCTGCGCCTCATGTACAAGTCAGTGTTCATACACCGTATGTTGTTTTGCCATGTGTGATGCTTGATGCCACACCAGTGAAAGTGACAGTAGGGCTTCTCCAGGAAACAGCCTTTACTACGTAACTGTTACAACGCATGCCATTACATCGCATGCCGTTGCAACGAAAAAGGTGTGCAGCAGTGGGTAGAAGGTGTTGGTTTAACTCCAACACCTTCCCTACTGTTGCACACACTGGAGTTGGAATAGAAAATTAATCTATTCCAACTTCCAGCGCTCCCCTGACAGAAAGTCGGGGTACAGGTTGGCATTGCAACGGCATGCGATGTAATGGCATGCGTTGTAACGTCACATATTCGGCTTCTCCAGGATTGTTCATGTGCATGGAGGGACACCTTCATACCCATGAACAATCGTCACATGCACACAGACACCCTTGCACTCTGGTGCAAGGGTACTTGCGTTGGCGCAAAGCAGTTAAACCTAGCATCATCGCAGGATGAAAGGCAAGGCTGCATCATATTCTTGAGAATACGGTGCAGCCATGCGTTTCAAAAGTGGCGGAGAATGTCGTTGAGCCAAGGAGGCTAACGACACACTCCGCTACTTCCTAGTACATATTCCCCATTTTTCATGTACATATACAAAACATGGCATTTTGCATATTTCATGTGTGCTGCACACATCGAAGAATCAACTACGATGAGAAATGCATTGGTTATCCTCCTTTTGACTATTTTGGACCAGGATTATCAAGGTCTTATTTCTGGTGCTGCCTCATACATAGGCCACCCTTGTACATAGGGGGCAGCGTCAAATTCAATGGGTGTTGTGCTGGAATGAACCACACAACACCCACTGGACGCACCTTTCACACTAACCATAGTGTGAAAGGGTGCCTGATGTACAAGGCAGCGTTAAGCCACGTAACGTGTCTCAATGCTGCCCCTTTCTCCACAATAATGTCACTTAAAGTGACGTTACGGTGGCGATAGTGGCTTGTACATATGCCTCTGACAGGGTCATGGGGTTGTGATACTACCAGTCACATGCCAAGCACTGTCATGTCAGTGTTGCCAGCATGTTGGAACAGATCATTGATTCAACATTGCATTGTACATGTTATTTTCATACTTCACAATCTTTTGTTAGAGTGTAGGCTCCCATTTTCCACTGACCCAGTGTTTCTGTGTTAAATGGAGAGAATTGACATAGTCTTCATGACTCACATTTGCTCATTGCTCTTCTTTGACAGACCACATGTGGCCAGAGGAGGCCCATGCATTCAATGTCAGGAAGGACCGGTATCTCCACATCCGCAAGGTGACAAAGGGATACTGCAACATGTCAAGGAGGCATCAAGCTGACCGAGCAGCTAGTAGGTGGAAATCGGTGCCCAATGTAGGCCAAGGACACAGCCAGAGTTTGACACAGGCCAGACCGGGCACTTCTGGTGACAGGCTTGGGTCCCAACATGGGCAGGGATCTGCACATCACCCTGGAAGAACGCCGAGACAAGCTGCAACCTCAGTCTCTGGAACACATTCTGGTGCCCCCTCACAGACCCAAGGACAAGCTACATTGGCTGCAGTAGGATCTGATCAGGTGGTCCCGTTTACCATGCAGGACCGCCGTGCTATAATGGACATTAATGTCAGGTTGGCATGTTTAGAACGTGAGATATCTGAGCAGACCATCCACATGCAGGACATAAAGGCTGCCCTAGGTCTCCCATTTTGAACTGGCCAATGGAGACCCATCTCCCTTTTATACGTTCTCCCAATGTAATTTATACTTAGTAGTTAGTGATAGGTTAGTTTTTTAATTGTTAGGTAGTGTAATTGTAGTGTAGTGATAGGTAGTGTTAGAGTTTATGTTTATTATCTTGTAGTATTTGTGGATAGCTTTCCTTTTCCTTTGGGTGGGGGGGTCAATGTCTTTGTTCTTCAAAAAAATATTTAAAAAACAAAAGAATATATATTTGTGTGTGATATCTGTGTAGTTAGTTTATGTTTAGCTAAGATGTATTTGTCCTGTCTTCTGATGTGCTTGAAGGGTGGGAGGGGGGTTGATGTCTCAGATATGTTGCGTGTTTAGTGTTAGTAGAGTTAGATCGTTAAGGTTATTATTCACTTTGTCATAGTTAGTTAAGAGTAGGTTAGTTGTAGTAGCGCTTAGTGTCAGTTTAGAGTTGTTTATTTGGTTAAAGTTAATAAATGCATACTGTTTTGGAATTCAGTTAGCACTTACGTCTAAAGTGGTTTGGTGGTGTGTTGCTTTTTACCTTGTTTCCCACTTCTTCAATCTCAGGGCAATCATTTGAATGTGTATATGTGGTCATTACATGTAACTTAGCTGCATGCATAGTGTCATGATCCTTTTGATTTGAGCACAGTGAACTTGCATGCATCACAGTGTGACAAGTTGGAGTCATGGCCTAAGCTAGGCACACTCTTTTGCAAAGTTGATCATCTTATGTGTGACTCACAGAGTTGGAATACACATTGATGCACATTTGTAACACAATGTTGGAACATGGCCTTGAACCGACTTTGACATTGCAAATGTTTTCCATCATGATGATGGATGTCTGCACTGTGTTCCACAGATTACGTCCATACCCTTCTTATTCTAAGAGCCTGGCACTGAGTACATCTAACATGCACAGACATAGGCACACTTGTTGCGTAGTGCAAATGTGTCATCATTATGGACATTGGTTGTTCCTGTGGCTGGTGGCTCACCCTCCTGCCCAAGCACAATGTTGTAAATTAGCTGGTCAAATGTGCATGGCACAACGCCGAACACAGTTCTGCAGCAAACAGGAGGGGTAATGTACCATTGCTCCCTGCAGTGCCAGTGTCATACCCACTTTTCCATGTGGTTACTTTTCTCATTGCCTCATAGTGATGCCACACTTGAAATGGTGATACAACATCTGACTATGTGCTAAGTGCAGTGCACTACACATCCCTGGACACATCTCCCTCTCCTTTCACAGTGAGCACAGCATGAGAGGGTTCCTTGTTTCCAAGGCACTGTTAAGCCACGGTAAGTGTCTGACAGTGGACTTGTACTTAAGGCTAAGTCCCTATTGCCAACACAGCTTCACTGAAACAGACATTGTGATTCCAATAGCAGGTGGGTGATATGTTCCATAACAGATCGTCATCTATGTGCATGTGGTGTGGTCTGTCTTGGAATGTGACATGCAATAACGCCCATCACAACAAGCTTTGTCTACCCCGTAGAGTGTGAGTAGATCTGCCAAGTGAGACTTGTTATCAATCCTAAATGGAGATACTGCTTGTGGCATGCAACAGACTTAGACCTATTTCCACACATGCCTATTGCCATCATGTATGGAGGGCCATGTTGGGATATTGCTAGTATGTCATATTCGATCAATGAGGGCACAGCTAGATCTCACATGCCCAGTCATCTCACTACCTATCTGTGACACAGTTTAACATGAACGTTTATCATGTGTCACTCAGTGTACTTTTGGATGGATTCACTGCTCAAACATTATTGAAGACTTCTATGCCTGAATGGTCATGTTAGACACAAATCTGTGTAGATTTTAGGTTTTAATTAGCATGTGCATTGGCTTTGGTGAAGACAGCCACAGTACTTGATCAAACAAACCCCACATTTCATAAATGCCTAGTGAGGGCCTGATAGACTCCTTTGTTTGGAACATGTCCAGAGGAAGAGGCAGAGATCAGTCAGCAGGCTGATTGCAGTGTCTTTGGGTTCAACACAAATTATGGCAGTCCATATTGAGGTCCAAGGTGAGTGTCACTGTGTGTAGCAGAGGACATTGGAAGATGATGTTCCAAGACATGATGCTAAGCACAGATCCAAGGCAAAACTGACCGTTTGGCATTGATGAATTCTACCGCTTTCTTCTGAGCAATATTGCAAAATTATCAACATCTTCGTCCTCTGATGTGTCATGTGCCTCCGGTGTGCATGGTGGTAGATTGTTAGCGGCACTGTGAAGCACTGACACATCAGGGGTGGAGATGTGGATGTTGAAGCAGCAGCAGCATTTATCTGTGCCAAACCTTAATGCAGCACTGCTGTGACGAGCAACTGCAGGGCATGAAAGATTCCAGAAATGTGTCTGTGGTGTTCAACCGTGGCTGTCATTAGCGAGGCTTGCATCGGCTCCATGTTCTCCATGCTCATTCGCATGTGCTGCAACTCCTTGCTGACATCACTGGAGCCACTCAGACTGGACAGTTGTTGTCTCTGAGTCAGTACTCCAGCAATGTCTGCCATGGAATGCTGGAGAGCATGGAGCGGACTGTGGGTGTCTGTGATGGTCTGTAGGTGGTCCCGAATGGGACTGAGACACCCATGTAACCCATCTAATTTGGCAGCCAGGCTGTCAAACCCCACCCGCACCTGCCCAACCATCTCCTGCTGGACCACTACCGCACGACGTTGAAATGCCAGAAGTGGGTCCTCAAGGTCCTGGGAGACAACTGGGGTGGTCGTTGCTTGCTGCTGGGTTATTTGTGCAGGGGCCGTAGTTTCCACAACACTGCTGGATGGCCCTGCTTCCAGAGATGGTGTGCTAGCAGATGTTGGAGTGTGTCCTGTTCGATGGTTGCTAGGTCTTCCTCTTCATCATTGAAGAGTGGGACAGGCTGCTGTGCAGGAGGTGATGTTTCTCCCTCTGCAACGTAAAGGGGAGATGCATTTGTATGTGTGTTTATAGTATGATCATGCATGGTATAGGTGTACAAGCAGATAGCATGAAAATGTACATTTATAGGTGCATATGTACAAGGCCCTATTGCCACAACAACGTCACCTTTGTTGAAGTTGTGGTGGCAATTAGGGCTTCATCTTATGTACAAGGCAGTGTTAAGCCACGTTATGCTTAGCGTGAAAGGGTTGGGCAGTGGGTGTTACGGTGGCTGTTCCACCGCAACACCAATTAATTTTTACGCTGCCCCCTATGTACAAGGGTGGCATACATAGGAGACAGTGCAAAAATGAAGGCCAGGTATAAACTGTTAGGATGGAAAACCAAGGAGAAATGCATCATTTTGCACAAGTGGCATGCCCCCATCGATGTCGGCACACATGCACCAATGTGCATGTCTGTCTGAGTAGTGTGCAAGAATGTGTATGTGCAGTAAGGTCCCCCTTCATGCACATAGACAATCTGAAAATCAACTCAGACACCCTTGTACAATGGTGCATGGGTGCTGACATCAGTGGGGGCATGCTCACTTGTGCACATCATCTGTCGCATTCACAGTGCATCCTCATTTTGTGGTCAAAGAGATGCAGCCCTGTGCAGGCAATTGTATGTGCGTGGTGTTGAGGCAAGGGGGACGTTTTGCCAGCCTGCTGCATCTCCAGGCTATGTACCAGTTAGCTCTTTCCTGTTGCCCTTATATTGTGTTCTGATATGGATCTTTGGCTATGTTTAGAATTACTTTTCTGTGCATATTTCCAAGTATATGATCCGACCAATATGTGTCTTGCAATATATTTGTTGACTAGGTTGATATGTGTCTCTACGCCCAGGGACAAGAGTATCTGTGACAAGTTCTGCAGTCATTGTGGATGTGCACTAGTGGATATTTAATTGTGCATGAGTGATATTGGGCCCATCCACCCCTGTCCCCCCAGTCCCTCGTTGTTACTCACCGTGTTGCTGATGTTGCTGGTCATGTTCAGCAGTGTACTGTCCCTGAACTCCAACCACCGACTCCTTGCAGATGACTGCGGACAACTGTTCCTTCAAGTCATCCAGCTCCTCCTGTGGCGCTGGACTCCCACCTCCGGTGTGCTGCATTGCAATTGGCCGTCAGTTGCTCCTTAGTCTTGCGCTTAGCATCATGCTAGCGCTTCTTTCAGTCATTTACTGTTCTTCTCACCTCTTCGACAGCATTCATCTTGGCTGTGATGGACTGCCATATTGCATTCTTTGTCCCCAATGACACAGTGGAGCTGACAAATAGCTGCTGTTGTTTTTCTGTCACCTCCGCAATCAGGACCTGGTTTTCCTGCTGGCTGAACATGGTTTTCCTCTTCTCCTTGCCCTTCTCCTGGCTCTCTGGTTGGTCCTCCTGGCGGTTTGGCGGGTTGTTTTCTCCTGCAGTACTGGGTCCAGCTTCATCCATGGTTCTTTTTTTCTCTCAGTTTGTGATACTTTGCGGGCATTTTGCAGTCGCTTTTTCTGGCCTAACGTGAAAAAAAGTGGTGTCACGCTAATTTGCGTGTAGTTTCTGGCCGTTGACTGGCCTGCCGCCACTTTTTTCACGCTAGTGGCAAGATTTTTATCACCGTGATGCTGTTATTAACATTGAAATTTTCAGCTTAGATGAGATACTATCGCCGTGTCACGTCGGCTTGTACATACGTCGCTAATGTGGTGATAGTTTGCGGCGGTGCGCAGCGATAAAAATGTGGCTGCTAACTAACGTTAGCGATATTTTTTGCCGGTTCTTGTACATATGCCCCTGAGTAGCTAAACATGACAACATTTTCTAAATAATTGATCCAAATTGGCCAATAGAGGTGACCATGAATGTTCTTCCAAGTGAGCAACATTTTTTGAATAGGACACAATAGAAAGAAAAGCAGAACTACACTGAAAGCTTCTCTGCTAGCCGTCTTCAAGCCTTCATTATATGTCTGTCTATTTGAAACAAACTTTTGATAGTAAAGCAGCCTTCAGTACAGTCTTTCTTTCAGTTATGTGGTACCTTTGTCATAGTATGGCAACAAAAGAAAGGGGGACCAGGAGCTAGTTATGGTCCAATGTCCGTGCTCCAACATTAATAGTTACATCAATGAGGACATTGTTCCTTGTTGGAGGTGAAACAGGATTAGTGAACACCTACTCAATGGGGAAAGAAGAGGGAAAGGTAGAAAGAGAGAGGAAGTGTAGAAGGGAGGAAGAGGTGAGGGGGAGAGGTGAAGGTGAAAAGAGGCAAAGAGAACTATCCCCAGTATCAACGATCCAATCCCAAAGGGGAGGACTCAGTGTAGCCTCTAGTTTGCCCTCACACACCCCGAAGGATGTCTTGCTTCATCATCGGGCTTTTTATTGCTCCTCGTTGGGCCGGCGCTGCAATGCCCGACGGGCCTCCGAAAAGTCTCTTTAGCGGAGGTCTTTTAAAGAGAAAAGCCGATAGGTGAGTGCGAGTGTGTGAGATAAAACGGGGGTAGGGAGAAAAGGATCCAAGGAACAAATGGTTACGTGCGTGCAAAGTGTGTGGATAAAATTACCTAGGGGTGTCCAAAAATGCTATTTTAATGTTTAATGTTATGGAGCCACTGGTAAAGTAAAAAGACCAGAAGGTCAGGGAGTCACTAGTGGGCATAAAGTGCTTATGTGACTCAGAAAAAGGACGACATGTTTCACGCCTGCTTTGCCTGTAAAGGTCAGTGGCGTTTCTTCAGGACCTAGCTATGTGAAAGGATGTGCACGGTATGGACGGGAGTTCCAAGGATTGGAAGGGTAACCCGCGTGAGTGAAAGGTAGTGTTTGGTACAATACTGCGAGGTGCAATGACCTAGTAAGCAGTGAGTCTAAAAATGATCTCTTCAGAGCGTACCAAAACTTGTGTTACCCTCGTATGTTGTCCCAACAGGCAGCCGCTGGCAGAGGGTAGGTGCTGAATGAGCCGGCCCCCGACACAACCCAAATAGGGCGCGGGCAGCCAACGGCCAAGCCTAGGAAGCCCTCATTCATGCATACGAGGGTAACACAAGTTTTGGTACGCTCTGAGTAGGTGTTCACTAATGATGTTTCACCTCCAACAAGGAACAATGTCCTCATTGATGTAACCTTTGTCATAGTAACATGGAGGAGGAGCAGCAGGGAGCTTTAATAAAAGGGAAAATGCAGCCAGGTTAAGGGTCACAAGCCAAACACAAATAATGAAATACATTCCTTTCATGAACTGAAGTGAAAATATAACATTTGCTTTGATGTTTATACACTATGAGTTACATAAAGAATTTAGTGAGGCATAAAGTGTGGTGATTCAACTTATTTTTAGCGTGTAAAATATTCCCTCATGCTGTGCAATGAAAGCACCCCAGGGGAGGCAAAATGATACACCAGACAGCAAATAGCACATTGTGAGAGACTGTCATTTGAGGTTACTTTTAGAAGAGCAGCGATAAAATCTCTGGCAGACAACTAAACTATCAAGCGAGAGCTAAAAATACTCATGAGACAGGGAGAGGAATAATCAAATACTTTATCCATTAGGAAATGTTAGTGTGTGTTACCACCATCCATGTCACTTTGTCAATTGCAAAGCCTCATCAGTAGCCGCTGGTCTGAAGGATAAAAACATTTTAAACACAGTCCATTGATGGGTTGCCATAATGATACAGGGTTTACACCGCTAAGCCTATTGGAGAGATATACATTTTAATAACAATACATCGAAGGTAAGAAGAGAGATGAAGGATATTACGCAGACATGGTGCATTATAAAAAGAAATACCATGGTACGAGAAGTAATAACCTTCTGTATTTTGTAGCATACAGAGTACATAAAATCTATCTATCTATCTATCTATCTATCTATCTATCTATCTATCTATCTATCTATCTATCTATCTATCTATCTATCTATCTATCTATCTATCTATCTATCTATCTATCTATCTATCTAATAAAGTGATAATAAAGTAAGCATAATTATTGATTAATGGCATACATTTTTTTAAACTTAATAAACTTCATTAAAAAAAATATTACTATTTTTTACATCAGTCATAATATAAAATATATTTAAATTAAAAGAAGTACCTTGTAACCAAGTAACAATGAAATAAAAATAGAAAATGTTTTTGAAGGTAGGTAACTGTTTATTAAACTATTGCTTGCAAAATAATATTTTAAAATTATATTAATATGTTTAAATTATTTTAATATCTAATCAAAGTTTAATTTAATTAGTAAATGTGCCATAAAATTGCATTGTTTGTTCAACTGTCACATTATTTGTTTTAAATTATTTTACTTATATGTCAAAGTATTTGAATATTTTTTTAAATATTTACATTTATTATATTTCTCCACTCTGATCGCAATTATCTCTATCGAGAGCTGAAAGGTTAGTATTAGTAACTTTATGTTGTGTTTCTTGTTGATGGGTTGCTTGGCAATGTACTAGACTGTGTTCTAGCATTTTAATGTGGACTGGGGAGAGGCAGTTTTAGTGTTGGACGGTGTTGTGAGGAGGTTACTACTTGTGGCTCCAGACAAACAAACTTGTGTTCTTGAACCTGTGACCTGTTGTATGTACACAACAAACTTGGCGACAAGTGTCTGGAGCCGAACCTAGGTAATCAAAGAAGAGGTGCAGTCTCAGGAACCATTTATGCTCAAAGGAACTGTGGCCTGGAATCGGCTTAATTGAATACTGAAGTAAAGCTACAACTACGTTTATACTACGTTTGTGAAGACAGGTTTTATTCCAAGGATATTTTCTTCACCAGGAAATGTTGGTGTTTGCCTTCTCACAAGGAAAAGCGGCTACGGTGAATTTAAGGAAAAGTCTTTTGCATCTGAAGCGTTCTACTGCTGGAATTGATACACTAGGTCCGTGAGTATTTTGGTCTCTGAGTATGATAGTGGTATTCAAACTTAACTTCTCTAACGTGACGTTTTAAAACTTAGTGAAGTCACTTACTTGAGCTTCAAGTTAACATTTTTGTTATCGCTTATAAGCATTGGAGTGTTTCCATTTGAAATTCGCTGCCGCGTTCGAGCTCAGCAAGCTGATTCCTGTTTCCGCATTCCGTATTCCGTTTCCGTCTACTGAACTGACTGAAGGAAAAACTGTGTTGTTAGTTTCTTTTATTTATTTGCTGCCATTCTTCACATCGTTGACTCCTCAGAGATGCTAGAAGTATTCACCACAAGATATTTTTAGCACAATATATAGTTTAACTTTGAGTCATTTGGTTAGGTGTTCTGTATTTCATCTGAGAGAAGAAAACCATGGCCACACAAACATTTACAATTTCAACACCTCATGCCTTTTGTCTTTCAAGATCTAAACCCAATATCAAGTGGGCACAATGGAAAACTAATTTTTAAACTATCTTGCTGCAATGGATGAATCAGAGAAAAGCCAGCGGTACAAAAGAAAATAAGTTTGTTACATTCTCTAGGTCCATATGGCTTAAAGGTGTATAATCAGATGTCTAAAACTCATGTAATGGGAGATAGCATTGTTTTTTTAGCAGCATTGAAAGATCTTGATGTGTACTTTGCGCCTAAGGTGTTTAAAGGCATAACTAGGTATACATTTTGTCAATGCAAGCAAAAAGGAGAGTCTGTACATCAGTATGTCGTAGAACTTATACAAATTGGCCATAGATTGCAAATTTGGGAGTTTACAAGACGAAGGCATGAGAGACCAATTAGTTATGCACACCAACAACCAAGCCATATACAGCAGAGGTTATGGGCACCTGGGGATTCCCCTCTTCTTGATGTCATTAACATTGTACGTAAGAGCGAACCTTCGGAAAGATGTGCAAAGGACTGTCTGGTAAAAGAGAAAGAAATGGAGGTTATTACCAAAATCGATGCTAAAGCCTCAAATAAACCCTCCAAAATTCAGTCCAAATCCAATATGATTGTCAGAGGAAGATGTTATAGGTGTGTTAGCAGGGACCATTTCTCATATTGCAAGAATTGCCCGGCTTTAAAACAAAAATGCAGTAACTGTGGCAATATTGGGCATTTTGACAAAATGTGCAAGAAAAAAACAGAGGTGGTGTGGTGTGAAATGTGTATTGGAGGATGAGGGGCAAAATTATGAAGCGAAGGTGCACTATGATAACAGATCTGGTAATGTTTTGAATCTCTCCAACAAGCTAATCCGCAACATAGGAGATGATGTCACTATAGATAAGCCTGAATGCATGCTAACTCTGGGTGGCAATTAAAAAAAACGAAATTGCTGATTCGGGCTCACTCTATACCATTACTAATGAGAGCTTGTGGAGGAATGCAGTTGCAGAGAAGGTTGGTGACAGTTTGAATGAACCAGATATACATCCTCAGGGGTAAAAATGTGATATGTTGGTGTACAGATGGTGTGAGAAGTTGGCATGGTATATGATGTCCACTAATTAAAGTGGGCACCTTGCACCAGTCCAAACAACCCTTATAGTGATTTAAGAGGTCAAATATAACCTTATAAACTTATCCAAGTGGTAGCTGTGGAGAGCAGCCTTCAGGCTAATTCTTGAAGGAATGTTAAGCAGCTTGTTTTATTCACAAAAAAGAGGGTACAAAGTTCCTAAGTGATGTATTATTCACTCGAGAGTAGGAGGTTTAAAAGGGAAGAACTACGGGTTGTGAGGAGGGGGATCCCTCCTTTCGGAACTAAGGTCCTCACACACCCAGCAAGCTAGGTGTCATGCTTCATCATATGGGCCTGCTCCTCGTCGGGCCGGCGCTGCAATGCCCAACGGGCACCCTTGAAGGGGCTCTTTTTTGGAGATCTTTTGTTCCTCGCCGTAAGGGTGCAGTGGGTATGAGGGGCCTACGTGAGTGTAGATGTGTAAAGTGATGGTAAAACAGGTAAGGGAGTCCTCTGTGGTCAATTTATTATGCGAGGGACCCAACCTGGTTAAAAATCAAAAGGGAGGGGTGACTCCTTTGTTTATAATGTGACAACAAATGTCCTCAACTCCCAGATGGTCAACATGTTTCTCGCCCTATATTGTCATGGAGTGATCATCGGCGATTCTTCAGGACTGTGTGAATTAAAAACTATCTACACAAGTGTGGCAAGGCGCAACGCTACCTACCACTCGTTAATTCCCTGGGACATTATCCTTGTGAGAAAGAGGCAACCTGTAGTGCAAGAAAGAACACAACAGTCTAGTTAAATTTCACAAAAGATGCTGGTGCTGTGATGTGTTCAAGTTGCTAAGTTAAAAACACAGTACTGATCAAGCATAATATTGAGCAATCAGCGTGACATAAAACAAATAGTGACATAAAGAGGCCCCCAATCATTGACCAAGCGCACATTGAAAAACTTAGTTGGTGAATGTCGTGTAGACTCACCTAATTAGGCTTTGTGTGCTGCCTCATCAGTTGCAGCGGAGTATAAAAAGACACAGTGAGTGGTGCCTCTATTTAGTGGTAAAAAGAGACACACGGAGAAGTCAGGGGTTAGAGTCTTGATTATGGCGTTTTGTCTAAGCCAGGTACATAATAAGCAACATGAGGACCTTAAGTCAGCCTGGGTATGACCTATATGAGTGCTGTCGCGTCCTATCCAAACTGCAATTTGAAAGAGAACCATGGTCACACACCTTGAACCGAGGGAGGTACTGAGCCCATCACAACTCAAATGGATATAGGGGAGACCAGATGCAATAGACGCTCATAGTAAACCCCCTGTGAACCAGCTGTGTACAGGTTCACCTCTCAAGATTGGTCTCAGGATGAGGGCAGCTCGTGCTACACAGACGGGTATAATGCAGGTACTGGTATCGTATCCCCAGTATCACCATTTGTAATAGGTACAAAGAGTCGCCTTTGATCAGTCATGCTAACTTACCTGCTCCTACTAGGAGCTTGTCAGCCAACCTACCCCGCTCCGCTGCATCCAGGACGGTACCTCATCCCCAAAGGTGGACGCGTTATATAACTTCCTTAAAAGACGCCAGTGTGCGCACAGGAGAAAGCCGAGTAGCTTCAGCTGGAGGCACCGGATGTCACGTGGTGAGAGAAAAAAGGCGTGCTCATGTGGCTCCGCAAACACGGCGGCTATCTTGAAGTGGACTGATAAAACATTGTTATGATGTGTGGTTTGAGTCTCACATACGAAATGACAAAACCCGGATTATTCGATAATTGTGAAATTGGGGTTTGGAGGGGGATCCCTCGGTGGTATGTTATCGCCAAATTAGAAATTAAAATCGGGGGTTACCTAGAGGTCATGTGATGTTCGTGACCTAATAGAATGCGGTGGAGGGCGGTGCGGATGTTCGCTGACAAACGGCGGGGCTCCCTAAAATTCAAAATGCGAAGCCCATATATTGGGGGACTAGCAACATAAAAGACAGGATGCGGTAGATGGGTATCTGCATGGTGTCTCCTGTATGTTGACCTGTGGATCACTGCAATACAGTAGGTGTCTAGAAAACTAAGTGGTGGGGATGTCAAAACAAATATCATGTATCATCACCTAAATGTGGAATACAGGGTGTCAATATAACGAATGCTCCGACTGCTTAAGGTGTATCTATTGCTGTTGAGGCTAATAGAGCCCAGGGCATGCCAGGGGTGTGGTACACACTTAATGCTATAGCCCCATGAGGCGCTTGAGATGGAAGGAGACCTGGTGTAGTAGTAAATCAGTTATTTAAGAATCCCCAAGGGATTTCATCGTTTAGGCCGCAATTGGCAGCATCTAAACGGTAAACCCATCTCTGTTCCATCCTAAAGAGGGTCATTTGTGTAATCTGTTGGTGTGCTTCTAACACCACCCAGCTCAAGCTCTCAGGAGGATGCTGGTGTTCTGTGAAGTGGGTGTAGAGTTTTGTGTTTGTTTTTTTGCAACAAATATTTCTTTTGTGTTCCGTTATTCTTGTTTTAATGGTTCTCATTGTCATGCCCACATATTGTTTGTCACAGGGACAAGTCAACAGATATATGCAACGTGTCATGTTGCAATTGGTGTGTTTTGCGATTCTCCATATGAATCTATCTGTAAGTTTAAGTTCCTTAATCGGTCTTGTCTGAGGGCATACGGCACATGACCTACAGGGGAAATGTCCTATGATAGGAGGGAGATCCCATAAGCGCCTTTGGTTAGTGGTGGATTTCTGTTTGGGTCTTGTATGTATTAACATGTCCTTCAGATTATTCGTTCTCTTGAATGCAAATCTGGGTTTAGGAATTTTTAGGTCCCCCGTATTTAGAATGCCCCAATGCTTGTTCACAGCTTTCTTAATCATATTAGATCTGGGTGTGTAGGTGGTCACACATGTAAGGAGATTGTCCGGTTCCTTACTCCTGACCTCTAAAAGGTTCTCCGGATGATTATTACGGGCATGTTTCATGCATGTCCGGACTTGATTTTTGGGGTACTCTCTTTTGCTTAGGTTAGTAGATAAAAGTTCGGCTTCGATTTTGTAGTCATGTATCGAGCTACAATTTCTCCTGATGCATAGAAACTGGCTGAAAGGAAGATTGCCTTTTAGGGTCGTGGGGTGGTAACTTCTGTACAGTAACAAGCTATTCATGTCAGTTGATTTTTTGTAAAGTGTTGTGTCTAGTTTACCGTCTTGTAGCCTGATGGTCAGGTCCAGGAATGGAATTTCAGTACTGGAAATCGTGTGGGTGAATCTTAGAAATTAGTTTTTGGTGTTGATCCATTCACAAAATTCAACACCGGTTTGAATTTCACCTTTCCAGAAGATGAGTATATCATCTATGTATCTCTTCCACAGTCTCAGGTTTGCTCTGAAGGGGTTGCTGGCATGCTGTATGGTGTCTTGTTCGAATGTTGCCATATACATACATGGCACGCTGGGAGCAAAGGTGCTCCCCATCGAAGTACCCTGAGACTGGTGGAAGAGTTGTGTATTGAGTTCAAAAAAGTTCTCTGTAAGTGTTAAAGTAGCACATTGCATGATAAAGGATATGGGGGTAGGTGACACCCATTCAGTACCCATCAGAGCTGTTTCTATTGCAGCCAGTGTCTCTCTCTGTGGGATATTGGTGTAAAGTTGTTCCACATCCAAGGTGACTAGTAAGTCAATGTCAGTCGTGTCTTCCAAACCATCAACGATACGTAAGACGTCATTGGTGTCTCTCACATATGAAGGGGTTTGATTGACCAATGTTTGGAGGTAATGGTCACAGAATTTGGATAGGGGTTCTAAAAGAGAACCAATCCCCGATACGATCGGCCTCCCTGGGACTGGGGTAGTCCCTTTGTGCATTTTTGGGAGGGTGCAAAAGTATGGAGTCTTTGGTTGCTTAGTAATTAAGAACTCCGCCTCTTTTTTGCTCACCCATCCGTTGCTTTCTACCTCGAAAACCATGGAGGCAATTTCTGCTGCCAACCGTGTTGTTGGATTGGCTGTTATAGGTGTGTAAAATTTCCTATTCTCAAGCTGGCGTAAGCATTCGGTATTATAATCCATAGTGGATTGAATCACAGTCGCACCCCCTTTGTCTGCTTGTTTAATAGTAATACTCATGTCCTCATTGAGTGATTTTATAGCTGCACGCTCTTGGTTAGACAGATTATGAAAGGGGGCCGGCGCATTCCCTTTCTCAAGTTCTCTAAGTACCGCTTTTTCGAAAGTCAATACTTCTGCTGGTACCATGTTCATATTGGGAGTAAAGGTGGAAGGATTGCATAGGCCTGAGTCAGTTTGACTGGGTTCTGGAGTATCCTGGAAAAATGCCCTGAGTTGAACCTTCCTAAACAGGTTTTGAATCTCACAATGTTCCTGAAACCTGTCTACCTTAGGGGTGGGTACGAAACCCAATCCTTTTTCCAATACTCTTTTCTCAGTGGTGGTCAATTTTCTCTGTGATAAGTTCACTACTAGGCTCTCCTGCCCCGTGTCTTGCTCCTGGTGTCCATCCCGTTCGACTGATCATCCTGCCACTGAACTTGTTTCTGGCCTCCTCTTCTGTGCCCTCTTCCTCTGCCCCAACCTCTGCCTAAAAAAGGTGGGTTTTCAGTAGGATAAAATGGTGGTTGATTTGGAGGGTACATTGGGACAGGCCAATATGGTGGTTGTGGGCCGTGAAACTGCTGCACGTTGTATTTGGAAAACTGATAGTGGTTTCTCTTTCTTTGATTAGAGCCCCCCCCCCCCCAGCTCCCATTGCTTGAATCACTGTTCGCCGAACCTCTTCTATTAGTGTCACTATTCTCGTCAGATGAATAGCTGTTCTTGTTAGAAGTGTAATCTGGTTTAAGATACGGGTACACTCTTTCCTTTTCAAATTTCTGTATATCTTTTTGCAGTTTGCTGACCTTCTGTCTCATAAGGTACTCTTTCTGTTCTGCAATTTCATTGTTAAGTTCGGACAATTTATTCTTAAAGAGGGAGATCTGAATAGTGGTCTTGAGTGCCCCTTCAGCTATTTGTATCCTAATGAGGAGGGTGTCTGCCAGCCTCTTTGCTGTATTAATTATAAGGATGAGTAAGTCCCTGGTGCATTTCCATGCCACCAGCGACCATTCTTTTTTGAAAACTGCATCTTCTAAAAAAAAACGTGGAAATATTTGACTATCTGGCCATTATGTGCTATATTGGCCCTCAAGTACTCTGTCATCATTGCGCCGTGGAATGTTATTTTAAGCCATTCTTTCTTCGTAGTAGCAAACATAGGATAACATAGGAACCAACCTCCTGTGTTGCTGAAGCCTTCAGAGTCCACAAGAGCTTAGGATCAGCAGAACAGTCAGTTGTGTTACGGCGTCTGTGAATTCATGGGGAGTGACTCCTTCACCCCAAGGGAGATAACTTCAGTTGTCCTTGATGCTCCACAGGTCCTGCACGGAGCCTGTATGGTGCATGGGCACAGACAATGCTTTGGACGGAGAGAGGGAGATGAAGTCGGGCCCAGTCAAAATCCAGCGAAGCCCAGAGTCAGACGGTCAAAGGTCAGTGGTTTCTGGATCAGAATTTTGAACATGCCGAATCTAGGGTCCTACAGCCAGGTAATCCCTTTTGTACCCACGGGAGAGGGTTGGACAGATTCAGGGGACCCTCGCAGTGGAGGGTCAGGACAGTGAAGAGGTTACTCCCATGTCCTTTGTCCAGTTTCATGCCAGAGCAGGAGTAAACGTCTCCCAGGACTGGTTTGAACTGGACTAGGCACAGGAACACCAAATGTGCCCCTCGTGCAGACTTTCAGGCACTTTGGAAGTACACCCACCCCGCCCCAATACACTAACTCCTGTCTGGGAGGTGGTCACATCTCCCTGTGACAGGATGCCTATTGTGCTGCCTTCCTCTTCTCGAGCTTGGCTCAGCAGCAGGAGAGCAAAAATATGTCTCTGGTCGGCAGCAGCCATTTTGAGTTGTTCGGGTCAAGAGGGCTGGTACCGGGAAGACCAGGGACCCCACGAAGCTCGCTTCAGAAGGGTAGAATCGTATCTCCTACACTGGTTACCGGTGTGGAGGTATGATTCCAAGGTGATTAATACCAAACAAAGCATGTTCTGTTGCAGCCATTTTCGAGATAGCATTTTACGCGAGCATAAAATGCACCACTACCTATATGCCTGGCTGCGTCACCGACAACCCGGGAGAATGGTCTCCGAAGGCTGCAGGGGTGCTCTGCTCATGCAGGGACACCCTCTCACGTAAAACCCAGCACCATGCTTTCAGGATTGTCAAGGCCTGCTAGAGTGGTGACTGATAGGTTTTAAGTGTAGTGCCCTATAGATAGTAAACCTATATCTAAAGTAAGTGGTGCATGCACCATCTTACACCAGCTGCAATGGCAGGCATGGAGTTCCATTTTGCATGGCCTCAAGGGTGGCATAATACCTGCTTCAGCCCATGGGAGGCCTCTGGGGTACCTATGCCCTGGGTACATGTGTACCATATACTAGGGACTGACAAGGGTACCGCAGTATCCAATCTGGAGTGTACTCAAGTGCATGGCATAACATTTTAGGGAGAAAGCAGATAGACTGGGGTCCTCATTAGCAGGATCCCAGTCAGACTACTCAAAAACAGTGTAACATCAAGCAAAAAGTGGGGGTAACCATAAGAAGCAGATCCTACTTTTCTACAGATGGTTTACATTTAAATTCAGAGGTAGAAGTGCACATGCAAAATTGTGTGTGGCAAAAAAGTGTCCACCTGTTTTGGGTTAGATCGACCAACGTAAATTGCCTATTATTTTGGACCCCAACCTCAGTGACCAAGTAAAGGTTGTGGATGAAGGAGTGAATGTAGCCACAAGTTATTGCGAGAATTTACAAATGTATTTGGTACGGCATTAGGATTCCTGAATAATTGTTATCTTTGCACTGTCCTTAAAGAGAATACTGAACCTTAAAGTACATTAAGTAAGAAATATTCCCGATATGCTTAGAGAGGATGAAATCGAGGTCCTTATTTGTTGCCTTGCATGGCAGTCAGCAAGACAGGCAGTAAGTATGTTGGAGCAGATGCACTCATGTGTCTGTACATACACATGTTTATCTTTCCTTTGTGAATCGGGCCCTACAATTTTTCCATGTAAAGATACACCTAGTAACCATGCTGGTGCTATGGCAACTAGTAATGCATTATTAGGCAGACACATTTAGCAAGTAAATAGTGCTGGATGAAGTTGCTTTAATTAATTATAATCAAGGGCATTTTGGTAGCACTCTAGTATTTTGTTTTTCAGCATATTGCACCATTACAGAAAGGAACCAAGGATATGCAAATGTGTATTCATCCGCTACCAAAAGGAGCCTAATGACAACATTTTTCTGCCACATAAATTGTTTATGTTTAAGCAAAAAAACCTGTGTTTTTTATTTACTCTTCATCTCACTTTCACCTGGAAATTTACTTTTTTTCTTGCTTTGACTCTGAAACTCTGTTGCATTAAATTATGTGGTTTTTCTCAGGGATTTTGCTGTTGTGCCTTGTGTCCCTTACTTTACTGACTGAGTCTTAAGTGGCAGCCATCTTTGGTGGGCAATGCTTTAATTGCTGGGAGTGTACAGAGTAGTTGTACACCTGTATAGACAGAGGTGTTCAACTGTCACACTAGAACCGTGCCTAGTGACAAAGTTTTTCCTACTGAATGAATTGTTTTATGCATGAACGATAAACATGTGCTTTTAAACTAACTTTGCACTGCATGACATTTCCCATGTAAATGTGCTTTTTTACGTGTTCTGAGTCCGTAAATATGTTGCATTTATTTGTCACATTAAATTCAGTTTTTTCTTCAATGTGGTTTTTTACTATTTACCTTATTTCCCTCACTCTACCGGCTAACTTCTTCAGCAGTAGCAATCTTGTGTATTTTTTTGCTCAATTTTAGTGGCTCCTAATGCTGTGAGCTTTTTGCGCATGTGTAGACCCATGGACGCTTACATTAAAAGAGGCATGGGTGTCAATTCACGAAATTGACTGGGGTAGCGAAAGTGTTATCACATGCCTTTCGACTCCCAGATTATGTAATTGTAAGTGACTTTATAAGACCTTTGACATAGTGGCATCACAGGAGGTAACATCATGCAAACTTTTTCCATCCCCATTACATCACATAAAGTGACATCCCATGACCTTTAGCCTGCTGCAATCACAGGAAGTGAGGCATCTGACCTTTGGTTGTTACATTATGCATAAGCAAACGTCATTAAAATCTTAAGGAAGATGTTCCCACATACATTGTCAGCATCAGACAGTATCTTCAGAAATCGGGTTGAGATAGTGCAGCATTATTTGAGACATTTTCAAAATACTGTACAACAATGAAAAATGCTGGCCAAGTTGAAATCACCTAATATCAAATAAAATCACCTCAGTTTTTCACTCTTTCATTTTTCTGCCTTGTATTTATCCCCCAATTGTCTTGTACATTGTTGTATACTCTTATATTCCCTTCACCTTGTCCTATTCTTTCATATGCAACTGTGCTCTTCTCACCTGTTAGAATATCAACATTTCCCAGATCACTTGCTACACCTTCAAATATTTCCCGTCTCTCACTCTTATGTTCTCCCCTCTGTGCAGCTTTTATTATGTGACTATCCTAACCTTCAATATTGCCTCCTCTTGCCTCCTGTATCACCCTGCACCCCTTTACAACTGATAGAGCGCTTACAGCACTCTAAATTATATGGGTGCACTATACTCGTGGTTTAAACGCACTCACATGTATTTTCATTGTTTGCAGTGTTTTACGTTTATTAAGATGCATTTAACCAATGTTATCTTCACATTGAAATGTAGTGTGCACATTCAAGTAGGATTTTAAATGTATTAGAAACATTTATAATTCCTGTATATGTAATGTGCAAGATGAAATTATATTTGTGCAATGTAACCGTGTTTAGTTTAAGTTGCCTGAATTGTAGGCCCAATCTGTAAGATTGTTGTTAGTTTCGTTTCTCCTTGGCTGCTCAACAATATTAATTAAATGAATCTCTTTTGTACTCGAAAGTAGCGTATTCTCATCCTACTGCAGGTGCAGGAATTCAGCCTCATTATTCTTAGATCCAAGGAGATACCCGGAATGTCTTTGAAGAAGACTGGAAGGCGAGAAGGGAGGACGTTTTTGTATCTGGCCTGCCTGGGAACCAAGGCCATTGGAAGACTAAGAAGAAAGTAATTAAAGCTACTGTGGAAGAAATGTTGCAATGGAAAGTTTTAATATATGATGTATTGAGGGGTGAACACTGCTTTTGGTATGATGCGCAGGGACAGAGTCTAGAGACTTCTGCTGATTCTCTGAGGAGAAGCAGCATCTTAGAGCGAGCTCCATAGTCGTAAGCTAGGAAACCCATTTGACGTGAGTACTTCTTAGGAAGTCAACACGTGCTGACACCTTTGGGAAATGATATAAGAGAAATAGGTAGGACCCTCATTTAGAGCAGTGTAGGGAAAGATATTTTTCTTTGTTTTGTTTTCCTTCCAGATTAAAAGAAAACTCGACTCAGCTTCCATCCTTTGTTATGTTTTGATTTTGGAGTTCATTATATTATGCCTTTTGTGCCGAATGAACTATATTCGTAAACTTGGCTCTGTATTGGTTTTCATGTATCTGTATACGCTGATGCTGAGGTGTGTTCATATTCAATTATTTTTGGCCTTATAATAAATCCACAAAATTGGATTCGGAGTCTGTGGTCCTTTAGAGAATGACTACAATTGAAAGTATAACCTTGACTTGTTTTACTCCCCTCTACCACTTTTAGCACGCAAATAAAAGACCATCAGTCGTAATTTAGTAGAATAATTAGGGAAGACAATTTGGCGTAATCACCTCCACACTTTCTTCCTTTGTAACAATCACACAGCTTTCCAAATGCTCATTTACTTGTCTTCACTTCTTCAGCCTCACCGTTTGCCTATTACCTTTTGACTCACATCTAACCTGAGTCCATCTAGCTCTTTTTTAATCTCTTACCATCTCTACTTAAATTTCTCTTAACCAGGGCCGGACTGGCCATAGCGGGCACTGGGCGTTTCCCCGGTAGGCCGCCAGGGTGGGGGCTGGTTTGGTCCCCTGGGGGGCTGTTTTTGTTACCAGGTAGGCAATATCACCCCTCTGTAACAAAATCGGCCAAAACTGGCCCTCGCAAACTGCTTGGCTGCACTCCTCCTCACCCCGGAGGGGATCAGCTGAGCAGTTTGCCAGGGCTGGTTTCTGTTCCCAATCCGGCCCTGTTCTTAACTAATCCCTTGCTGACCCTCACACCTTTCCAATGCACTAAATACTCCCCATGTTCTCCACCATCACTCCTTTCATCCCCCCTCTCTGTTACTTTTCTTGGAACACCATTATCCACGCCCAAATCTCTCCTTTCTCTCTTCCTCACTTCAAATAATGGTCAGTAATTTTACTTAATATCAGACCCCACCTCCACTCCGCTATCCCATCTTCACCTTCACCAAACTCCACATTTTCTCCACTTTAGCCTTCCTTTCTCTCACTCTCCTTGTTCATACCTAACACACACCTCTCTTTTGCATACCCTTGGGCCAATTCCCAGTGATCTGGAACGCCCCGCCCCCACTTTCGAATCTCATCACTGCTGTTTCTTCACCTATCAATTTGTCACATGCCTAACAGTACTTCTTCCTGCCCATCTAATCTCTCAACCGCTATTTCCCATCAATTCTCACCTCTTTGCTATTCCACACCTTGCATTTCATGCACTGTACTTTTGGTACAACTGCCAAACCCTATTTGAGGAACTATTAGGATTTTGAGGATGCCTAAAGACTTGTGTAGGTAATGTTGGAGGTATATGCAATTTGAGTGGTTCTGAGTGATTTGAGCTCACAAGGCTCTAGCTTACAGACTGGCAGGGGCTTTGCGACAAGGCAGGCAAAAATTAGGGCTGGGCGGAATTCACTGAAATTACATAAAAATTCTGTGAGATTCTGTGGTGTTCCACCAATAGGCTGAAATAGGTAGGTTGCGCTTCTACCGCTGAGATTAAGCACAAGAAGACCTGACAGGGGTCCTGGTCTGTACCAAGAGACTATCCACTGGTGGGAGCTTCACAGTGTCTGGGGAGATGGGTGGGGCGGCTGCTCAAGGAGCCCTGCTAGTTCCATTGGCTGAGGGAATCACTCCACAGTGGAGGGTACATAGGTCCAGATAGAAGGGCCACAGTCGGAGGACCAGTGGAGAAGGGATTGCCAGTGCTGAGATCAGAGCTCCCCCAAGATTGACCCTCGTGAGGTAACCTTTTGACCTGTGGTGCTCCTGCCACTGTCTCAAAGACAGAGGGCTAGAGACCTGCATCAGGTGTTGTGTGTTTCTTGCATGGCCCATTGTCATCTTTCCTATGTTAGCCTAATCGTGCACGCTGTAGGCACTTTCATTTTTCACATGTTACTACATAACTCACTTGCCTTTGTGCCACATTGTATTTTCACACAGCACCTGCACATGTTTTCGTATTTTGTTCCTTTCCTAGGGTTTACTCTAGACAAGGTCAAGCAACAATGCCCCTTGTTATTCCCTCTGGTCAGACACTAGCACCTAGACATAAGAAAATGCAGCTGCTGTTTGTGAGAGCAAATGCCTTGTCATATAACTAAGGACAGTGGTTAAAAAACACACACCGAGCAAAAGTCCTGAAGCAAGAGTGCTGTGTGAGCTGAGATCTACCTATGTATGTTAAGGTACGGGGTCCACCCCTAATCCCAGAGATCTTTAATATATAATCACTTAACTTCAGTAGAAGGGGGAGAGTTTAGGCTGTCTTATAACATGAAAGGGCTTTTTATGGTATATGGCTTGTTGACTATGCTACTGATATTTTTGGCATGCGTTTTTTGTCTAATTGTGGCGCAAACACTAAATCTGAGAGCACAATAAATATTATAAACGTCCTTTGTGTCGCTTGTTTTTCTGATTGTGGACAAGTACGAGTGAGAAAGCAAAAGGATGTGTTCTGTTACCACAATCCCTGAGACGGCCAGGGGCCTTATTTATTGTTTTTGGATTTCCAGTTAATGCCTCAGTAGCTTTCTTTGCACTTTGTACGCATTATCTGATTGATTTTTTCAACTTAATATATTTGGTCATCATGATCAAATTCTATAAGTTGTAATAAACATTGCACATTGCACATTAAAAATACAGTTAATATGCAAGAGCTATGCTATATTTTACTACTAAAGAGGCAGCCACAAGTGCAGACAACAGGGTCCTGATTTGAATGGTGCAGCAGGTACAGTCGCAAAGGCTCCAAAAGTTGTCAGAAATCCTCTAAACATATAATATTGCTAGATTTGACTATTAAACAGGCAGTCACAATTGCAGTTATCTTTCAGTTAAAAGGGGCTTGATTTGAATGGTGCATCAGGTGCAGTTGCACCGGGGCCAAAAGTACTAGGGACCCCACTAAGCGCAGAATATTGCTACATTTTACAACTAAACAGACAGTCACAATTGCAGTTATCTAGCAGGCACCAGAGCCATGATTTCAATGGTGCTACAGATGCAGTGGCACCCAGGCCAATAGTTGTCAGAATTCCTCTAAACACCAAACATTACTAAATAAGCAGTCACAAGTGCAGTTACCGTGCAGGCACTAGGGTCATGATTTCAATGATGCAGCAGGTGCAGTGACTTCTGGGCCCAAAGCTCTAGTAACCCCTCTAAACACCAAATATTGCAATATTTTACTACTAAACAGGCAGTCACAAATGCAGTTACCTTATAGGCAATAAGGTCATGATTTGAATGGTGCAGCAGGTGCTGTGGCACCGAGGCCAAACGTTGTCACAAATCCTCTAAACACCAAAATTTGCTATATTTTATCACTCAACAGGGAGTCACAAATGCAGTTATCTTTCAGGCACTAGGGGAATGATTTGATTGGTGCAGCAGGTGCAGTGGCACCAAACCCAACATTTGTCAGAACTCCTCTAAAACATAAAATTGCTATTACATTAATTAATTCTATTATTCCGTCTTTCATTTCATTTTTCAAATTTTTGCCGTTACTAACCTGCACTATACCACTAGTAACAGCAAAATATAATGCCTTTTTGTTCATAAACAAGTCATAACAGACGTTCTGTAACTTATATTGTACAACTTCTCAGCAAGCTACAACTTACAACAAACAGCTTATTATTAATCACATAGGTGAAACCTAATGCATTTTCAAATGCTTGTTAAAATTGCTTTGAATAGCAATTTTACCTAATCAGGGGTCTTAATTTATCGCTCCCCAGGCCCTTCCAAATTTTTCAGGGAGGCACTAACCAACCTGATTGCCTCGCTTACCATTAAGTCAGCCAACTTCATCATGGTCGCTGATTTTAACCTCCATTTCGAAGCCAGCCAGGACAGTGATATCCTAATTTTCCTAGATGATCTTGCAGCATGTCAGCTGATATAACTAGTTTCTGGTGCCACACAGTCATCAGGTCACCTCCTTGATCCATTTCCTGATCCCTATGTCCATTTGCTTCAAAGGCCAGAAACAGACTTCTGGCCTGGACTCTACTGTCAAATGTCCATGGCACAAATTTAATCCTCAAAAATGTGTAGATTTTCTTCAAACTCTGCGTCTTCTGCTGGCCTCCAATGCAGAGGCGGTGAACAATACTTTTCATAACTGGATAACCTCTACTCAACGCCGAGACTAAAGGAGGAGTGAGAAATCTTTTTGATAGGTATATCCTCGTCTTCCCAAGTACTATGTTTCAACAAACTTGGGGCCATATTACCAAGGAACGGCGATAACATTATTGCCGCTTTAGCCGTATCAGACCGGTCCATGACAGGAACAAGCAAGCTGCTCCCTAGTTTAATGAAACCCTGATTTCGGCAAGAATGAACTGTAATGTCCTTGAATGTTCTTGGAGGCACTCTTATAATACTCCCAAAATTTTTTATATAGAGCAGCTATTAAATGATACCACAAACTGATTCTGAAATCGAGTATGGAGTTTTTTGCAAATGAAATAAAGAACAGTAACAATCTTGCAAAAGTAATTTTTTACTTTTTCAAAAACCTTATGAAACCAATACTCGCTGTGGAATCTAATGAAGCTTCTAATGACCACTGCAAGAAGCTGGCAAAGTTTTTTATTGGCAAAATAGAAACCATCTATTCTAATTTTGCCTCTAATACTACTGCCTCCAGACCAGATGGGCATACCAGAATTTCCCTGTACTTTATGCAATAAAGTAAAATGAGGCTCACCGGCTGATCCAGTTAAGCCAGATATGTTTCTTAAACTCCAGTTCTGTCTCCTTCCACCTTGTCTTGAACTGATCACTGGTCCCTGGAGCATGCCAAAGTTATCCACTCTTGAAAAAACCTGCTTTGAATTATTCCAAAACAGAACTCCTTTGCCCTATTTCTCTTCTGCTCTTTCTTGCCAAGGTTACAGAGACACATGCCAGTGCCATTCTAACTAAGTTCTTGGAAGAGGATCATATCCTGGATAACTCACAGAACGGCTTTATGTTGCTACATAGCATGGAGTTTGGTCCTCCTTGCAGCTAAAGAGCAACTTTGTGGTGCTTTAGATGTAGGCAAATCCTCTGTAATGATCTTGCTCGACTTCAGTGCCACATTTGACAAAATCTTGCTTCAGTGCCTACGGGAGATTGCCATAGGTGGATCTGCATTAGCCTGGTTCATTTCCTTTCCCTCTGATTGATCTTTCCAGGTCCTTTTCCCTCCTTACAGTACCCACTTGCACGCTCTGCACCATGGCATTGACCAGAGCTCCTCTCTTGGACTTACTTTGTTCAATATCTACATTCAACCCCAGGCCCGGGTTGTGAAAGCCTTGCGACTTGCGTTGGTGTCTTACACAGATGACACCCAGCTAGTGCTCTCTTTTTCTGACAACCCCAATTTGGACCTGGCTAATTTCCAGAGAGGTATGTTGGATGTCGCAAAGTGGATAGCTGCCAAATGCTCACAACTGAACACGAGCAAAACTAAAATTCTTTTTCTAGGCAAAGATACCTACTTGTGGGTTGACCACTGGTGACCTCCTTCCCTTGGGCTCCATCCTCATCTCAAGTCGGTGGTTAAAAACCTAGGTGTCGGGTTGGACAGAACATTAACTTTTGAAACACAGGCGAAATCTGTGCTAGGCATTTGTTTCGGGCTTTAACGTGGGCTCAAACCCATTCTATTTTTTTATTGATCCCCACATTTGACAATTGATCATTCATGCAGCAATCCTCTCCAGGCTGAACTATTATAACATTTTATCCCTGGGAACCAACAAGGCTGTGATTAGAAGACTGGCCCAAAATGCTGCAGCTAGGCTGATAATTTCTCTCACGAAGCATTGCCCGGTCTCTGGCTTTATTTGTAGATTGCATTTGCTCCCTGTGGATAAGTGTGTTTACTTTAAGACCTTGTGCACAGCTCATAGGATCTTCTTCTCCCAGAGGGCCTCCATTTTGTCCAATCTGCTATTTCCGTATCTTCTTCCTTGGCCATTGCGCTCTGCTGATCTAAACTTGGCTTCTGATCCTCGTGTTAAGAGAATAAGAAGAGGAGGTCACTCTTTTAGCGCTAAAGATCCTGCTCTTTGGAACACACTCCCTTTATCTATTAGGAGTATTCTGAACCATTGGTCCTTAAGGAACATTTTGGAGACCTGTAAGTTTTCCTCTTAAGTGCTGCACTTTTTTTTTCTTTTTTTTGTCAATTCGATCTGTGCAGTTTTTTCTTTCTGAGACTAGAGCTGGGACGCCCCGTTGCTGGGGCAGCAATGCACTCTACAAATTTTATAACATAACAGAACAGAACATAACATATAACATGATTAGGAGTTAGTAATATTGATTAAGTCATGATAAGTAAGAATTAGAAATAAATTATATTCACAGAGAAGGGAAAAGCAGAAGTCAATATCATTATAATATCCAGATTTGCTCACAAAGCCCTGTTATAGGAATTCACAGGTCATTCGTGGGGCCTAAGTAGAGACAAAAGGGCAAAACCCAGAGGAATGAGGCTGATTTGAAGATATATAGAAAAACACCTAAGTGACATTATCCAACATTGGAAATCCCATGGCAATTGATCCAACCCCACAAGATAAGTTAATTCCAGAGAGAAATCCTCAATCAAATGTTCAGAATTACCAATCATACATCCAAACCTTATCTCCAAGGATGGATCACATCCATAGTGGACACTGGGTAAGTGAAGTGTTAAAAGTACTTTTGTTGAATTAAATGACTTTCACGCACATTTTAACCCTAGCCTCAGTATATTCGATACCTTTTTTTCAAAGCAACCATGTCACCTCATAGTACGATCTAAATCCAAACTGGATTTCAACATCCACATAATTCACCATCAAACTGCGGGATAAGCCATAATGTATCATATTCAACCGCCAGCATATCCCAACCCATATCCACATTTTGTGTAAAGCGCAAACAATCACCCGTAAGGGTCTCTTTGCGCTGGGGGCCGTCGGGAAGATTAAGCAAGCTATTGCCCAGAGTCACATGGTGTTGAGCTAATCTGCCGCCGCCGCCGGAGATCGAACCGTGATCCCCAGATTCCGGGAGTCAGTCACCCTGGCCACGGCACCACACCTCTTCCCCATATTGGCTCACATGTAGCACTTCCTTTTTAGATTTATGCAGTTCATTCCACCAACCTTGTATTTCGATTCATTCACTAAGCATGATGTGTCAACATCTTATCTAATCTGGAGTCCTTCAACTAGAAGTGCCTGTATATTTTGTCCGCCATCTTGACATGGTTTAACTCCTAATATAAGTGACTCCATCCGCTTACCCCAACAACCAAATGGCTGCTCTGTGGGATCTCTTTGTGTGGTGTTATCAATGTTTTAATGTTTGAAGTGTTGCACAAATACTGTGCACATTGCCTCCAAGTTAAGCCTGACTCCTCTGTTCTAAACTACCAGAGGGTTGAGCACAGGTTAATTTGGGGTTTGCTTGTGCCATACCCTGACAGGGATTGTGGTTGCTGCTTGACCAGGGCTCACACTCTAGTCAACCAGCAACCCAATTTCTTACAGGGAGAAAAAGCTGCATCTGGCAATTAGGTGTCACACTGCACCTAGGATGGGACAGCACAATTCCACTGAACAAAGGAGGAACCCCAGATATCTGAAGCAAACACAGGGCGGTACTCCTGTTTGATGTTTTTGTCGAAGAGTGCCTGGCAGGGATATCAGCGAGGGCTGGGGCTGAGACCTCCAGATGAGCTGTGCACAGAGACCACTTGAAGGCACCATCTTGGACTGTGATGCTGTGCATGAGAGTTGGGATGGGATGGAGGGGTGATGTGGAACTCTAGGATTGACCAGGGGTACTTTGCGTCTAGAACTTTCAACCCAAATTAAACATTCTTGCCCAGAAGAGACAGAGCATTGGACACTGGAATTAGACACCATGGAGAGCTGGAAAGACAGGCCTTCTGATGCCCTAATGGACTACGGTCTCTGCCTGCAGATGACCCCAGGACAATTTGGCCGAAGCTGCCCATTCAGCCTTAATGCTCCTCGGAGAGAATGCCTCATAATGCTCTGTGGAGCTTTGTTTGGCTAAAGCTAGCTTCATTTTGGTGGACCCAAGAGGGCAGAGGCACCACCAATGCCTCAAAAGAGAGATGTAGGGGGCAGAAGGATTTCCAGCAGCCCCCCAATAGGAATTTTAAAAGTGACCCTAAGTAGTCAGGGTCTAGAGTCTATGACCCCAGGCTTTTACTCACTATTTTAACCTCTAATAAGGTTAGAACATTTGGTCTACAGCCTGAGAGTGCAGATATCTCTAGTAGTTGGTCCTATAGCTACACGAAATGTGGACTAAAGTGGTTCAAGAAAGACACAGACATGTTATGTTATTTGACACTGCTTTATTTGCAAATGTATTGCTGACAATGATTTATGATAAATATTTGCAATGCTTTATTGACTATATTGATTGTATGTAAAACATGTTCACTGTTTTCAGTGATAGAAAAGATGGTTTTAAAGATGTGATTTTCAATCTTTTAGTGTGAACAGTCCCAATAATCCGCATGTGAAGCCAGAGTCCTTGGTTTAGAATTAACAAGAAACTCTGCTTCTTTTGCAGTGATCCATTTCTTTTCTTTAGCTGCAGATACCATAGTTTTAATGATATCCCAGTTTTGTCCTCCAGGGTCCAGTGTGGGTCTGGAGGTTGCAGTGTTTGAGAATAAAGTCCTTGAAGAAATGAATAATTTGGAAAACACTGTTCATAATCACACTTTTAACAACATGAGTAAAGATGACTGGCAGGCGGTCAGGAGTCTTCAGGATAACCCCCTTGTCACTATAAAATCAGCAGACAAGGGGGGTGCTATAGTTATTATGAACACGGAGGATTATGAAAAGGAGGTCCTTAGGCTTTTGGGTAAACGTGAAAATTACCAACCCCTGGCTCGTGATCGTGTGAATGAATTGCTGGATATCATTAAAACTATGATATCTGCAGCTAAAGAAAAGAAATGGATCACTGCAAAAGAAGCCGAGTTTCTTGTTAATTCTAAACCAAGGACTCCGGCTTTCTATATTCTACCAAAAATTCATAAGGCCACACGGCCTCCTCCTGGTCGTCCCATTGTCTCGGGGGTTCAATCAGTGCTTGAACTCTTGTCACAATTTGCGGACTTTTTCCTCAGGGAATCAGTGATTAAACAGACTTCATTTGTACAAAACACTAGAGATATTCTCAATGTACTTGGTGACATCTGTTTTGATACACAACAGGAATTCTTAGTGACTATTGATGTCGAGTCATTATATACTTGTATACCCCAGGATGCCACGCTGGTGGCAGTAGCGTGTGCACTTGGGGACCAAGAATGGTTCTACGATACACTACAGTCGTTTGTGTTACAGTGCATTGAAATCGCACTCACCAGGAATTATTTCTGCTATAAAAATGACCTGTTTTTACAAGTCTCGGGTACTTCGATGGGTGCAACTTGTGCACCCAGTCTGGCCTGCATCTATGTGGGCCAGTTTGAAGAACATCACATTTTCCATCCGTTCAGTCCCTTCCAGAGGAATATCCGCCTCTGGAAGCGTTATATTGACGATGTTTTGTGTATTTGAACGGGCACAGAGGATGGTCTGCTGTTATTCCTCAATCGTTCTTTATATTTTTTTTATTGGCATGTTTTAACAATAGAAAACATACAGAGTCAACATATAGGTAACTTACAGGCCATGGTACAACAACATCCTTCATCCATTGTTGATGATTTAACCATGTTACTGGGAATCTCATCATGTACAGTGCAACTGTTAATCATATTTAGTCTACCTGGTACGTTTGTAAGTATTGAACAAAATATTTCCAGTAGTCTCTAGGCTTAGAGCCCATTGGTAGTTCTTCCTCATATGTTTGCAAGGTGTCTTTGCAATACGTCAAGTCTTGAATCCATTGCTTAACCTTTGGAGCTCTCTTGCTGCCCCAGCATAACGATATTCTCCGCTTGGCCAGGAGCAATGCAACCACACAGAACTTACGCTTATTTGCCCGTATTTCAGGCAGCAGGCCCAGCAGACATGTACGAACAGTGCATGCAATGTTTACACCCACCATTGTCCCCACCATCTGTGTCACTCTTGCCCAGTACCCAGCCAAATTCCTCAATCGGTTAAAAACTTTGGGTGACAGCCTCAGAGTCACGTGGACGTACAGCCAACAGTTTGTTTGTTTATTTGGACCTTGACATCCATGTTGAACAGGGCCAATTGAGGACTACAGTACACCAAAAGGCAACTGATAGAAATTCTTTGTTGCATTTTAATTCCTTTCACCCCCGGCCACTCAGGGATAACCTACCTGTGGGACAGTTTCTCCTGTACCGGAGAAACTGTTCTTCCACGGGTGATTTCCTGCAACAGTCTGAGGCCCTCTGTGAGAAGTTGGTACAGAGACAATATCCGAGGCAAGTGGTGAAAAACACACGTATAAGGGCTTTGAACACTCCTCGTAGTGTTTTATTGGAAAAGAACTGTAGACCAAAGAGTGAATGTTTGCCAGTTGTCATGACATATGACCCTCTGGCCAGTAAATTACGTCAAGTGATGCATAAACACTGGCCTTTATTGTCCACAGCAGACTTTAAAATGCCCCCTCCGAGATTTGCCTTCAGGAGAGCATGTAATTTGAAGAATAAATTAGTGCATTCACGCTTCAAAATAGACACAAAAAGGTCCAATTTACCTGTGGGTCATTATCCATGCGATCCTGTTCCGTATGTGATTTGACTTAAAAAACCAATAAAGTGACACTGAGGGATGGTAAAGTGTGGTATCTTACCCAATTTACCAATTGTAATACAACCAATGTAATTTATCGGATTATGTGCCAATGTGGACTACACTATATTGGGTTGACATCTAAGAAAGTCAAGGTTCGCATCCAGGAACATCTCAGTACTATCAGAATAGGAAAGTTGACGACTAGATTAGTACAACATTTCATTACTGAGAGGCATGATGTTAGATCCTTGACATGGACAATATTGGAAAAAGTAAGAGGCGATGTCTCTAATATGTATAGAATTCTAGCGAGTAGGGAAGCTCGTTGGATTTTTTCAGAAAAAACTGATCAAGTTGGGCTCAACAATTGCATTGAGTGGAACAGAGTTTCCTTGTGAGGTGGACTGGTCCACACCCAGGCGTGGGTGATTGTTCCTTTGTGGGCAGCAAGTGTGTCAGGCGTACATAATTGTGCAGACTGTACTAGTGCCATGTTCCAGTGAGACTTTTGTAACAATGTGGGCAGTGATGCATCATGACAACTGAGAATACCCACTGTGAATGATCAGTTTGTTGTTAGGAACTAACAGTGGGGTAGATGGCCTGTGTTGTTGTAAAAACGACTGTGCTGCCCTGATGGGTGGTATATGTTTTTTTGGTTTTTTTAAAACTTTATTTATAGTTTTCTCACATAAGAACAAACAGAGCAACATTACTTGCCGGCCAGGCGTTACACAGCTCAATACAGTCTTAGATCCATTGGGTACAAGCACCTCACCTACGATCTGGACCTTCAATATAGTCACACACATCAAGAAAGAGACACACCAACTACTAGTTTCTCCGCTCAGGCTCTCCCATGACCATCCCCTCCGCAGCCCCGATACTACCAGGCTAGTATAGTGCACCATTTCCAGTCAAGCGGAAGGGTCAGCGGGCAGTGCATGTGCTAACCGACCAGAGGGATCGACAGCCCCCCACCCCCACCTAGGAGTCTTCTGTGTGGGCTAGCAGGTATTGCTGGAGGGAGGCCCATATGTCTGAGGGTCTCGAGGCCCTAGGCAGCGTCTCCGCATACCGTGTTATTTGCTCCTGACAATACGTCATATCGTGCAACCACTCCTTAAATTTGGGGGCCCGCCCTCTCCCCCAGCGACACGCTACTCTGCGCTTGGCGATTAGCAAGGCCATCGTAGCATATTTGCGTCACGCTCTGGGGATTTGCTTCGTGTAGCCCAAAAGAGCGATTAACGGGTCTGTCACCACTGGCTGTTCTATCATCTCCGCGAGCGCCCCAAAGACGCGGTTCCAGTACTCCATCACCGCCGGGCATTCCCAGGCAAGGTGCATAAACCCAGCCCCCTCTCCGTCGCACCTGTCACAGCAATCCGAGTCCCTCAGCCCAAAGCGACATAGTCTAGCCGGCGTGTGATACATGCGCTGCAAATATTTGTAATGAATAATTCGAAGCCGGGCACTACCCGAGATCTCCGTGGTCTGCAGGCAGCAGTAAAGCCACTGGTCATCTGTGAGTTCCCTGTCCATGTCATGTTCCCACTGTGTTCGGGCATCCCCCTGGGGCAGTCTCCCTCCGCTCGTATCATTCGATACAAGTTAGACACCGCATGTTCAGGGGTCTTGCATTGCAGCATGTGTTGCATTGGCTTAAGGGAGTCCGGTTCCCACGGGAAGCTCGGAAAGAGGGCCCGTATTCCCTGTCTCAGTCACACGTAAAGAAACATTTCCAACGGTGTAGGTCGTAAACCGCCCAAAAATTGCGCGGATGTACAAAAGGTCCCGTTTGCGAAACAGAGCCCCCCAAGTCTGCTTGTGCACTCGAGCGCACAGCTGCCGAAATCCTGTCTCTTGCAGCAATGATAGATCAGGGTGGTACGTCAAGGGCAGGGCCGCCGAGTAGATACACGGCGCTCCCACGACCTTCCTAATGTAATGCCATGCTCTGATTGTGCTCATAATTGTTGACGTGTCTCCCCCACGTGGACGAGGCGGTTAGTGAATCACCCCATCCAGGGGTATCGGGTCCGCTAGCCAGTGTTCCGCCGCCACCTGCGGCATGCAGGCTGGAGGATGCACCCAGTAGTACAGGTAGTGGGCCTGAGCACATGCGTGGTATAATTCAAAGTCCGGAATATCAAAGCCCCCCTGCGCTACAGGTCTCGTAAGTGTCGCCCACGGGACTCTAGATTTTTTCCCACCCCAGAAGAGGCGCAGCAGTTCGGACTTCAGCGTTCTGAAGAATACTCATCCCGGGTGGTAGGGGAGGTTGAGGAACAAGTATAGGAATTGCGGCAGAACCACCATCTTGATCAGCGAGGCTTTCCCCGCCATTGTCAACGGCAGGGCGATCCACCACGTAACACTGGAGGCAAGCCGGCTCATAGCCGTAACATAGTTAAGGCGGATCATTTCGTCCCTATCCCCCGATATCTGGATACCTAGATATCGCAGATCCGTATCACACCAAGTTAACGGGTAGTCAAGGGGGAACTTGTGCACCGCTGGCGTCAGAGGCCACAGCTGCGACTTCCCCCAGTTTATAGAAATGCCAGAGAGTTTCCCGAAAATTATGAATTCGCGCAGTATCGGGTTCAAATGGCTTGGAGGGTCTCTGACGTACAGCGTCAGGTCATCGGCATATAACGAGATCAGTATTTGTCGCAGAGGGCAATGGAGCGCTCGGTCATTGTGATGTTGTCGCAGCCTGCATGCCAGAGGCTCAACTGCCAGCGCAAAGAGCAGGGGGGACAGGGGGCAACCCTGTCTAGTCACTCTAGTAATGGGGATCGCAGCCAAGACCCGTCCATTAATGGACACTCTAGCTGTTGGCTGCTGATAGAGAAGTCTTATCCAGGAGATGAATCCCACGGGAAATCCCATACGGCCCAAGACACCAAACAGGTAATCCCATTCTACTGAGTAGAACGCTTTTGTGGCGTCGAGGAATATTGCGGCTAACGGCAGCTTGGGCGCTACGTTCTGCATAATGGAGAACAGTGTGTGGAGGTTGTGGGAAGTCGCCCTCCCAGGAATAAATCCTGCCTGGTCCGGCAACACCAATTTGTCAATCAGGAGGAGTACTCGGTTTGCAATAAGTTTTGCCAGAATTTTTGTGTCACAGTTCAGGAGCGACAGGGGTCAGTAGGAGCCACAGAGCGTGGGCTCCTTGCCGGGTTTCAGGAGCGAGACGATCAGCGCCTCCCTCATCGAGGGGGGGAGTAGTCCGGCCTCCAGGGATTCCCCGTACACCTCCCACAGGGCCGGGGCCATGATGTCAATATATTCTTTATAGAATTCAGGCGGCAGGCTGTCGAGGCACGGCGTCCTGCCAGACTTCTGCTGCATGATGGCCTCCCTTATTTCGTCAAGCTCGAATGGGGCGCACAGAAATTCGCGGTGGTGGTCCTCCAACCACCCCAGTGCCACGTCTCCTAGAAAGGAGTCCAACTCCAGGTCATCCCCGCGCTGCGTAGCGTACAAGGTTGTATAGTGATCCATGAAGGCGGCTTGTATGTCTGTTGTGGTTCTATACGCATCTCCCGCCTCATTCAGTATCTCAAGAATAGAGGTGGAGCCTTTGGGTTTTCTGATCGCGTCCGCTAGCATTCTCCCCGGTCGTTCCCCTTCCCCGTATCTCCGGGCCTGCCAATATTTCCCCATAAACCGGGCCTCTCGGGTCGCCTCGTCGACATATTCCGTCAAGTGCTCTCTAAATTCGATCGAAGCCTGCCCACCATCTCCCTCCGACATGCGCAACTCTAATGCCCTTAGCGTCGCCTCCAGTCTCTGGAGTCTTCTCCTGATATCCCGCAACACTCCAAAACTTTTGGAAATGCACACCCCTCTAATTGTGACCTCAAAGGCCTCCCATATTGTGGCGATCGACTGCACCGAACCCCTGTTCCTCTGAAAGAAGGCCTGGATCTCTTCCTCCAGTTCCGTGTGGAAAACCTCATCCAGCAAGGCCGCAGGCTGAAGGCGCCAAACAGGGCGCGATCCCCCATCTCCTAATATGTCAATCGTTAAATGAACCGGAGAGTGATCGGAATAGGTGCGTGCTAAGTGACTCACCCTCTTTATAGTCGGGCCCAACCCCCTCGATCTGAGACAGTAATCAAGCCTAGCCCAGGATGCCGCTCCCGCCGTGAAATGTGTACCTTCCCTTCGATGTGGGTGTCTGTGCCGCCATGCATCCACGAGCCCTCCCTCCTCTAAAATGTCCCGCAACATAGCCTGCGAGCGAGTGTAATGTCGTGCTGTGCACTGGATCTATCCAGCCGGGGATCTAAGGCCACATTAAAGTCCCCTCCCCATATGATGTGCGTAGTGTCCAGTGCCGTCACTTTCCCCCAGCGTAACGAGAAAAATTCAGGCGCATCTACATTCGGACCATAGCAGCTGACCAAAGTAATTGTTTCATGTCCCATTCTCTCCCCGAGGCTGGAAGCCCACATGTCGTTTAATAAGGATGGCCACCCCTCGGGCATATGAGGAATAAGAGGTAAACAGGCGGTACCCAGCCCACCTATTAGCAAATAAAGTAGAGCGCTGAGGGGTAAGGTGGGTCTCCTGCAGGAAGTATGTTGAAAAGGGGTCGGGATTGTCCCAACCAATGTGATGCACAACAATGGACCGTAGGTCTTCACTCCAAGTTCATGTGCAAATTTTACAATAATCATAAAATAACAGTATTCATTGAACAGAAAGTAGCTTATATTTTACAATTCGGTTAGTTCGATGATTCCAAACAGAAAACGTAACAAATCATGTTACAATGTTACAATATGTACTGTGCTCCCAATGATAAACAAGCTGAACATCGTCTCAAAATATTTTCAAATTATTTAAACAAAGTCCCAATGCATTTCGGGTTTTAACAACCCTTCTTCAGGTGTTAGATGTCATCAAAGGAGATTTAGCTTTAGTGGAAATCCTCCACAGGAAACTACAACAAAAAGATCATGTATCAGTATTGACTGTAGAATATATACAATGTATTATTTTTAGGATTTGCACTCTATGCGTGTGGAGATACGGTGCTGTGGGTTGCTCTTAATAGTGCCCAATCCTGTAGTGCAACCTGAGTCTGAATGAGACACTCAAAAGGTGACTCCACCGCAGTGCTCTTTAGAAATACCACATGTCCAGCATCAAAAGCGAAGGCAAGAGAAAAGGGAGTGTACAGAGTGTCCAGGCCAAGATACCCAAAGATAAAACTGACCTCGAGGTGATCATGTGCTAAAGCCGTCCAGCGTTTTATACAAATAACACATCAATAGACGCTTACCCAGCTGTATTATGAGATATGTCCCAATGGTACGATGCACTGTAACAATCATAATAATGCGTAAGAATGTAAAGGAAACTGAACTGTAATCACAAAACAGCCAAAATACCCCACTGTAATCTGTGTGCACTCACTCGAGCTTACCAGAACGCCTGAGACGTCAGAGTCCAAAAACTTCAAACAGAAATCTTCAATCAGACTGTAACAACCGCACTAGAAACCAGAAGTAAAACATTGTGAACTTCCCATAAGGGTCAACTTATAGCACAATGTTATCAAAGGATTACGAGAGTGGTATAGTCGTCCATACCTCACCTCTGAAAAGTCAACAGAAGGCTCCTCTAACAGCCGCCGTGTCGAGCAAAACGAAACGCGCGTTCAGGTTTCAGCGTAAACACAGCTGAAAGTTAAGGCATCAAAGCGTGTTGACGTAAATGAATAGGCCAATCGGCGGGCAGCAGGATGTGTCACGGGAACAACAAGGGGGTGTTGTTTTTTTTAAAAAGGACTAGAAAGAAACTTTATCCAGTGCTGCAAACGTGACGCGAGAAAATGACAACCAGCATAAACGTTATAATGTTGATGGGTTCGAAGTGACATCCGCGTGTGCATAAGAACCAAAGAGCAGTACACTCCGGTGCAATCTGAACATTAGCGGGTTTACGATCTGCTGGACGGAAGCGTATGTGATGACACTGCATTATGAAAACAAAAGAAAGGTGCACTATTTATACATAGGATGTCATGAAAATAGATGAGTATAAAATTCAAAGTGAGCTGGGAAACACGGGGCGAGTGCAAATCCTGTACAATAAAAACAATTCAGTTGATCTGAAATGTGTCAATACATCATTATGTTATATCAAAAAGAACAAATAATATTTACAAAAAACATATTAGTTCGTAATGATCATTCAGGCCCCCGGGATTAATGGTTCCTAGGTATTTTATCCAAAAAGTGTCCTTTCGAGCTAAGGTGATGTGTGGGTCTGTACCTGGTAAGATCTGTACTTTTTCAAGAATAGTGTACCTCAGTTGTGGTATGGTATGTGTACTCTGAATCCAATGTGCCGCTAAGCATGATTTTAAGTTCTTATTGCATATGGTGCTCTTGTGTTCTATGATGCGAGTTTTGATTTTTCTAGACGTTCTCCCTACGTATACAAGTCCACAGGGGCATTTTATGGCGTAAATGACATTCTCCGTGTTACAATCAGATGTGTGCCGCAGTATGAGCTTTTTACCTGTATGGGGATGAACAAAGGTATCCCCTAGAATGACATTGCTGCGTTGTCCACAATTGTGGCATTTCCTCATACCCTTATGAACATTTTTGCTTGAACTGGGTTTGATCTTAAGTAATTCTCTCAGATTTTTGGACCTGTTGTGTGCGAATAGTGGTGGATCAGGAAAGAGATGGTTAAAATCCACTTCTTGCGCTATGATCTCCCAGCGTTTTCTGATGATGTTTTTGATACTTGCTGATTGTATAGAATGTTTCAGTGCAAATACTTCACGTGGCTTGGATACTTTCTTCACTTGGAGTAAAAGGTCCTCGTGTTTTTTCTTGGTGACTATCATGTTAGCATTCACCAGTATTTCTTCCGGATAGCCTTGTTCTTGGTATCGAAGTTTTTCCTCCTCAATCAGGGTAGTACACAAAGTGTTGTCAGAGGTAATGCGTTTAATCCTAATGAATTTTGACACTGGAAGTTGTTTTTTTAAGGAAGGAGGGTGTGCACTGGTATAATGTAGTGCATTATTTACGTCCGTTGGTTTTCTATATACAGCTGTTTTTAGGTGCATCTGCTTTTTCTGAATTTCAATGTCTAGAAAATGGATGGTATCTGGTTGTATGTCATGTGTAAATTGGATTCCAGGGTCTCGAGAATTTAGTTCTTCAATGCAATTCTCCAAGGTACTTTTGGATCCTTTCCAAATGACTAGTATATCGTCGATATAGCGTAAAAGGAGAATGGTGTTATCCTTCCACGTAGGGTGCTCTAAGATGTGTTGCTGTTCAAAGTGGGCCATGAATGTGTTGGCATACGATGGTGCCCCCGGAAAGCCCATGGAAGTGCCTGTTTTTTGCAAGTAAAAAGTATCCTTCCAACGAAAATAACTGTGATAGAGTGAAAAATGGAGTAATTCCAAAAGAAAGGTGCTTGTCTCTTGTGCAATGTTAGATTGTAGTAGCCTCCACTCCACAGCCTCAAGTCCTTCGTTGTGAGCAATCGATGTGTATAAAGAGACTACGTCTATAGTGCATAGTAGAACATCTTCGGTGATCAGATGACGTATGGTCTCTAATTTTACAAGACAGTCAGTTGTGTCCTTAACGTAAGTGTCCCAAGATTGTACCAATGGTTGTAAGTGGAAATCAAGGAATTGTCCAATAGGTTCGTGAATGGATCCACATCCAGCTACTATAGGTCTGAAAGGTGGCAACGTGGCATGTTTATGTATTTTAGGCAACATATATATGTGTGGTGTTTTTGGAGTTTCCACATATAGAAATTTGCGTGTGTTCTCTGTGATAATGCCTTTATCTGTGCCTGTTTGCAAAATCTTTGCCAATAGAACCAGAAGTTCACCAATAGGATCCATCTCTAGTGGAATGTACGTGTCCGTATCCATCACGTGGTGGTCAACACTCCGCTCATAAAATTCAGTGTCCAGAACGACCAGGGCTCCCCCTTTGTCTGCTGGTTGGAATGTGATTTTGGGTCTTTTCTCAATTCGTGAAGTATTCGTGACTCGTTCTTAGACAAATTTCTATGTTTAGGTTTATTGTATGTGATGTGTTCCAAATCCTTTTTAACCAAAAGTTCAAAACAGTCTAGGGACTTGTGAGATATGGGTGACAGGAATTTACTTTTAGGACGAAACTGTTCCATAGGTTTCTCGCTTGCTAGAGATGGCATATTGACAGAGAAGAACCATTTTAGTCTTAATTTTCGCATAAACTTGAAAAGAGATATTTCAGTTTCAAGGGGATTAGAACTGTAAGTGGGGACAAATGTGGTCCACTTATTTAATACCTTAATTTCTTCCAAACTCAATTTGCTTTTGGATATATTCATCACTAAGGAATGGGTTTCTTTGGATGTCTCTGTGGTCTGCCCGTCTCTCCTGTTTTTCTTGACTTGTCCCCTACGGGTGCGTTGTCTGGTGTTATGATGTTGGTATCTGGGGGGAGGTTTGAAGAATGTCCCTCCACCAAAAAAGATGGTTGAGATGCAGCCGGAATTGCCTGAGCAATAGTTTTACTCCTGGTGGATTCTGTGGTAGTTGGAATTGGAGGACGTTGTAAAGACATATCCTGGTCTTGGACCACACTTTCGTCTGATGAAGTAGTACCTGGTTTTCTGAAAAAGCGACTTTGTGCATAATTTTCTGCCCAAGAGTACACTTCATCTAATTTATAGTCGATTGTGTCACGTTTAAATTTCCGTATCTTCCGTTCGTGAACTTCTCTGGCATGGATGTCTAATCTGCCATTGATGTCTTCCAGAACCTTGTCCCAATCCTCTTGTTCCATGCGCTCTGATATGTCAGTCTTTAATTTGTTGATGTCCTGAGCTAACTCCATTAGTAAAACTGATAATTCTTCTATTATTAAAAGAATGAGGTCCAAAGAACACTTGTTAAGTATGGCGTACCATCTGGCCATGAAATTTGTATTGAATTTGAAAAGCATGGGTTTCAAGGCAATCCGTAATCCGCGTGGGATGCGTTTAACTTTGTGATATTCGATGAGGGTAGTGGCGTGGAGGCGTTGATTGATTTCCTTCCTCATAGTATATTCTAACTGACGAAGTAAATGAGTTGTGTTTCCTGTGGTGGTCCCAAATGTACGTGCTTCTTTAATTAAGGAGTAAATGTTTTCTGCTTCCTCCGTGGAATAAACCTTTGTGTCGGCTTGATTGGTTGTTAAATCAGCTATGTCCTGAAAAGACATTGTAAATCTGAGGGTGCTGGTCCAAAAGTGGGCCCTGTGGCAAGTAAGCAAAAGAAGAGGACTGGACCTGCACACCGTGGTTAACAGTCGGTTAGTAAGATTAAACAAATGTATTCTAATCGTGAAGTCTTTTAGTGTGCTATCATATGTGTAGGAGTCTGAGCCCTGGCTCCTAAGTTAAATGAACTATGTTGAAAAGGAATCGGGTTTGTCCCAACCAATGTTATGCACAACAATGGACCGTAGGTCTTCACTCCAAGTTCATGTGCAAATTTTACAATAATCATAAAATAACAGTATTCATTGAACAGAAAGTAGCTTATATTTTACAATTCTGTTAGTTCGATGATTCCAAACAGAAAAAATTAACAAATCATGTCACAATGTTACAATATGTAATGTGCTCCCAATGATGTACAAGCTAAACAAGCTGAACATCGTCTCAAAATATTTTCAAATTATTTAAACAAAGTCCCAATGCATTTCGGGTTTTAACAACCCTTCTTCAGGTGTTAGATGTCATCAAAGGAGATTTACCTTTAGTGGAAATCCTCCACAGGAAACTACAACAAAAAGATCATGTATCAGTATTGACTGTAGAATATATACAATGTATTATTTTTAGGATTTGCACTCTATGCGTGTGGAGATACGGTGCTGTGGGTTGCTCTTAATAGTGCCCAATCCTGTAGTGCAACCTGAGTCTGAATGAGACACTCAAAAGGTGACTCCACCGCAGTGCTCTTTAGAAATACCACATGTCCAGCATCAAAAGCGAAGGCAAGAGAAAAGGGAGTGTACAGAGTGTCCAGGCCAAGATACCCAAAGATAAAACGGACCTCGAGGTGATCATGTGCTAAAGCCGTCCAGCGTTTTATACAAATAACACATCAATAGACGCTTACCCAGCTGTATTATGAGATATGTCCCAATGGTACGATGCACTGTAACAATCATAATAATAACGCGTAAGAATGTAAAGGAAACTGAACTGTAATCACAAAACAGCCAAAATACCCCACTGTAATCTGTGTGCACTCCCTCGAGCTTACCAGAACGCCTGAGACGTCAGAGTACAAAAACTTCAAACAGAAATCTTCAATCAGACTGTAACCACCGCACTAGAAACCAGAAGGAAAACATTGTGAACTTCCCATAAGGGTCAACTTATAGCACAATGTTATCAAAGGATTACGAGAGTGGTATAGTCGTCCATATCTCACCTCTGAAAAGTCAACAGAAGGCTCCTCTAACAGCCGCCGTGTCGAGCAAAACGAAACGCGCGTTCAGGTTTCAGCGTAAACACAGCTGAAAGTTAAGGCATCAAAGCGTGTTGACGTAAATGAATATGCCAATCGGTGGGCAGCAGGAGATGTCACAGGAACAACAAGGGGGTGTTGTTTTTTTTAAAAAAGGACTAGAAAGAAACTTTATCCAGTGCAGCAAACGTGACGCGTTATAATGTTGATGGGTTCAAAGTGACATCAGCGTGTGCATAAGAACCAAAGAGCAGTACACTCCGGTGCAATCTGAACAATAGCGGGTTTGCGATCTGCTGGACGGAAGCGTATGTGATGACACTGCATTATGAAAACAAAAGAAAGGTGCACTATTTATACATAGGATGTCATGAAAATAGATGTGTATAAAATTCAAAGTGAGCTGGGAAACATGGGGTGAGTGCAAATCCTGTATAATAAAAACGATTCAGTTGATCTGAAATGTGTCAATACATCATTATGTTATAACAAAAAGTACAAATAATATTTACAAAAAACATATTAGTTCGTAATGATCATTCAGGCCCCCGGGAATAATGGTTCCTAGGTATTTTTTCCAAAAAGTTTCCTTTCGAGCTAAGGTGATGTGTGGGTCTGTACCTGGTAAGATCTGTACTTTTTCAAGAATAGTGTACCTCAGTTGTGGTATGGTATGTGTACTCTGAATCCAATGTGCCGCTAAGCATGATTTTAAGTTCTTATTGCGTATGGTGCTCTTGTGTTCTATGATGCGAGTTTTGATTTTTCTAGACCTTCTCCCTACGTATACAAGTCCACAGGGGCATTTTATGGCATAAATGACATTCTCCGTGTTACAATCGGATGTGTGCCGCAGTATGAGCTTTTTACCTGTATGGGGACCTTTGTTCATCCCCATACAGATCTTACCAGGTACAGACCCACACATCACCTTAGCTCGCAAGGAAATTTTTGGATAAAATACCTAGGAACCATTATTCCCGGGGGCCTGAATGATCATTACGAACTAATATGTTTTTAGTAAATATTATTTGTACTTTTTGATAGAACATAATGATGTATTGACACATTTCAGATCAACTGAATCGTTTTTATTGTACAGGATTTGCACTCGCCCCGTGTTTCCCAGCTCACTTTGAATTTTATACACATCTATTTTCATGACATCCTATGTATAAATAGTGCACCTTTCTTTTGTTTTCATAATGCAGTGCCATCACATACGCTTCCGTCCAGCAGATCGCAAACCCGCTATTGTTCAGATTGCACCGGAGTGTACTGCTCTTTGGTTTTTATGCACACGTGGATGTCACTTCGAACCCATCAACATTATAACTTTTATGCTGGTTGTCATTTTCTCGCATCACGTTTGCTGCACTGGATAAAGTTTCTTTCTAGTCCTTTTTTAAAAAAACAACACCCCCTTGTTGTTCCCGTGACATCTCCTGCTGCCCGCCGATTGGCCTATTCATTTATGTCAACACGCTTTGATGCCTTAACTTTCAGCTGTGTTTACGCTGAAACCTGAACGCGCGTTTCGTTTTGCTCGACACGGCGGCTGTTAGAGGAGCCTTCTGTTGACTTTTCAGAGGTGAGGTATGGACGACTATACCACTCTCGTAATCCTTTGATAACATTGTGCTATAAGTTGACCCTTATGGGAAGTTCACAATGTTTTACTTCTGGTTTCTAGTGCGGTTGTTACAGTCTGATTGAAGATTTCTGTTTGAAGTTTTTGGACACTGACGTCTCAGGCGTTCTGGTAAGCTCGAGGGAGTGCACACAGATTACAGTGGGGTATTTTGGCTGTTTTGTGATTACAGTTCAGTTTCCTTTACATTCTTACGCGTTATTATTATGATTGTTACAGTGCATCGTACCATTGGGATATATCTCATAATACAGCTGGGTAAGCGTCTATTGATGTGTTATTTGTATAAAACGCTGGAATGCTTTAGCACATGATCACCTCGGGTCCGTTTTATCTTTGGGTATCTTGGCCTACACTCACTTTTCTCTTGCCTTCGCTTTTGATGCTGGACATGTGGTATTTCTATAGAGCACCGCGGTGGAGTCACCTTTTGAGTATCTCATTCAGACTCAGGTTGCACTACAGGATTGGGCACTATTAAGAGCTACCCACAGCACCGTATCTCCACACGCATAGAGTGCAAATCCTAAAAATAATACATTGTATATATGCTACAGTCAATACTGATACATGATCTTTTTGTTGTAGTTTCCTGTGGAGGATTTCCACTAAAGCTGAATCTCCTTTGATGACATCTAACACCTGAAGAAGGGTTTTTAAAACCCGAAATGCATTGGGACTTTGTTTAAATAATTTGAAAATATTTTGAGACGATGTTCAGCTTGTTTAGCTTGTACATCATTGGGAGCACAGTACATAATGTAACATTGTGACATGATTTGTTAATTTTTCTGTTTGGAATCATCGAACTAACCGAATTGTAAAATATAAGCTACTTTCTGTTCAATGAATACTGTTATTTTATGATTATTGTAAAATTTGCACATGAACTTGGAGTAAATACCTACGGTCCATTGTTGTGCATCACATTGGTTGGGACAATCCCGACCCCTTTTCAACATAGTTCATTTAACTTAGGAGCCAGGGCTCAGACTCCTACACATATGATAGCACACTAAAAGACTTCACGATTGGAATACATTTGTTTAATCTTACTAACCGAATGTTAACCACGGTGTGCAGGTCCAGTCCTCTTCTCTTGCTTACTTGCCACAGGGCCCACTTTTGGACCAGCACCCTCAGATTTACAATGTCTTTTCAGGACATAGCTGATTTAACAACCAATCAAGCCGACACAAAGGTTTATTCCACGGAGGAAGCAGAAAACATTTACTCCTTAATTAAAGAAGCACGTACATTTGGGACCACCACAGGAAACACAACTCATTTACTTCGTCAGTTAGAATATACTATGAGGAAGGAAATCAATCAACGGCTCCACGCCACTACCCTCATCGAATATCACAAAGTTAAACGCATCCCACGCGGATTACGGATTGCCTTGAAACCCATGCTTTTCAAATTCAATAAAAATGTCATGGCCAGATGGTACGCCATACTTAACAAGTGTTCTTTGGACCTCATTCTTTTAATAATAGAAGAATTATCAGTTTTACTAACGGAGCTAGCTCAGGACATCAACAAATTAAAGACTGACATATCAGAGCGCATGGAACAAGAGGATTGGGACAAGGTTCTGGAAGACATCAATGGCAGATTAGACATCCATGCCAGAGAAGTTCACGAACGGAAGATACAGAAATTTAAACGTGACACAATCGACTATAAATTAGATGAAGTGTACTCTTGGGCAGAAAATTATGCACAAAGTCGCTTTTTCAGAAAACCAGGTACTACTTCATCAGAGGAAAGTGTGGTCCAAGACCAGGATATGTCTTTACAACGTCCTCCAGTTCCAACTACCACAGAATCCACCAGGAGTAAAACTACTGCTCAGGCAATTCCAGCTGCATCTCAACCATCTTTTTTGGCGGGGGGACATTCTTCAAACCTCCCCCAGATACCAACATCATAACACCAGACAACGCACCCGTAGGGTACAAGTCAAGAAAAACAGGAGAGACAGGCAGACCACAGAGACATCCAGAGAAACCCATTCCTTAGTGATGAATATATCCAAAAGGACATTGAGTTTGGAAGAAATTAAGGTATTAAATAAGGGGACCACATTTGTCCCCACTTACATTTCTAATCCCCTTGAAACTGAAATATCTCTTTTCAAGTTTATGCGAAAATTAGGACTAAAATGGTTCTTCTCTGTCAATATGCCATCTCTAGCAAGCGAGAAACCTATGGAACAGTTTCGTCATAAAAGTAAATTCCTGTCAACCATATCTCACAAGTCCCTAGACTGTTTTGAACTTTTGGTTAAAAAGGATTTGGAACACATCACATACAATAAACCTAAACAGAGAAATTTGTCTAAGAACGAGTCACGAATACTTCACGAATTGAGAAAAGACCCTACAATCACATTCCAACCAGCAGACAAAGGGGGAGCCCTGGTCATTCTGGACACTGAATTTTATGAGCGGAGTGTTGACCACCACGTGATGGATACGGACACGTACATTCCACTAGAGATGGATCCTATTGGTGAACTTCTGGTTGTATTGGCTGAGATTTTGCAAACAGGCACAGATAAAGACATTATCACAGAGAACACACGCAAATTTCTATATGTGGAAACTCCAAAAACACCACACATATATATGTTGCCTAAAATACATAAACATGCCACGTTGCCACCTTTCAGACCTATAGTAGCTGGATGTGGATCCATTCACAAACCTATTGGACAATTCCTTGATTTCCACTTACAACCATTGGTACAATCTTGGGACACTTACATTAAGGACACAACTGACTGACTTGTATAATTAGAGACCATACGTCATCTGATCACCGAAGATGTTCTACTATGCACTATAGACGTAGTCTCTTTATACACATCGATTGCTCACAACGAAGGACTTGAGGCTGTGGAGTGGAGGCTACTACAATCTAACATTGCACAAGAGACAAGCACCTTTCTTTTGAAATTACTCCATTTTTCACTCTATCACAGTTATTTTCGTTGGAAGGATACTTTTTACTTGCAAAAAACAGGCACTTCCATGGGCTTTCCTGGGGCACCATCGTATGCCAACACATTCATGGCCCACTTTGAACAGCAACACATCTTAGAGCACCCTACGTGGAAGGATAACACCATTCTCCTTTTACGCTATGTCGACGATATACTAGTCATTTGGAAAGGATCCAAAAGTACCTTGGAGAATTGCATTGAAGAACTAAATTCTCGAAACCCCAGAATCCAATTTACACATGACATACAACCAGATACCATCCATTTTCTAGACATTGAAATTCAGAAAAAGCAGATGCACCTAAAAACAGCTGTATACAGAAAACCAACTGACGTAAATAATGCACTTCATTATACCAGTGCACACCCTCCTTCCTTAAAAAAACATCTTCCAGTGTCACAATTCATTAGGATTAAACGCATTACCTCTGACAACACTTTGTGTACTACCCTGATTGAGGAGCAAAAACTTCGATACCAAGAACGAGGCTACCCGGAAGAAATACTGGTGAATGCTAACATGATAGTCACCAAGAAAAAACGCGAGGACCTTTTACTCCAAGTGAAGAAAGTATCCAAGCCACGTGAAGTATTTGTACTGAAACATTCTATACAATCAGCAAGTATCAAAAACATCATCAGAAAACGCTGGGAGATCATAGCGCAAGAAGTGGATTTTAAACATCTCTTTCCTGATCCACCACTATTCGCACACAACAGGTCCAAAAATCTGAGAGAATTACTTAAGATCAAACCCAGTTCAAGCAAAAATGTTCATAAGGGCATGAGGAAATGCCACAATTGTGGACAATGCGGCAATGTCATTCTAGGGGATACCTTTGTTCATCCCCATACAGATAAAAAGCTCATACTGCGGCACACATCCGATTGTAACACGGAGAATGTCATTTACGCCATAAAATGCCCCTGTGGACTTGTATACGTAGGGAGAACGTCTAGAAAAATCAAAACTCGCATCATAGAACACAAGAGCACCATACGCAATAAGAACTTAAAATCATGCTTAGCGGCACATTGGATTCAGAGTACACATACCATACCACAACTGAGGTACACTATTCTTGAAAAAGTACAGATCTTACCAGGTACAGACCCACACATCACCTTAGCTCGAAAGGAAACTTTTAGGATAAAATACCTAGGAACCATTATTCCCGGGGGCCTGAATGATCATTACGAACTAATATGTTTTTTGTAAATATTATTTGTACTTTTTGATATAACATAATGATGTATTGACACATTTCAGATCAACTGAATCGTTTTTATTGTACAGGATTTGCACTCGCCCCGTGTTTCCCAGCTCACTTTGAATTTTATACACATCTATTTTCATGACATCCTATGTATAAATAGTGCACCTTTCTTTTGTTTTCATAATGCAGTGTCATCACATACGCTTCCGTCCAGCAGATCGTAAACCCGCTATTGTTCAGATTGCACCGGAGTGTACTGCTCTTTGGTTCTTATGCACACGCGGATGTCACTTCGAACCCATCAACATTATAACGTTTATGCTGGTTGTCATTTTCTCGCGTCACGTTTGCTGCACTGGATAAAGTTTCTTTCTAGTCCTTTTTAAAAAAAACAACACCCCCTTGTTGTTCCCGTGACATCTCCTGCTGCCCGCCGATTGGCCTATTCATTTACGTCGACACGCTTTGATGGCTTAACTTTTAGCTGTGTTTACGCTGAAACCTGAACGCGCTTTTCGTTTTTGCTCGACACAGCGGCTGTTAGAGGAGCCTTCTGTTGACTTTTCAGAGGTGAGATATGGACGACTATACCACTCTCGTAATCCTTTGATAACATTGTACTATAAGTTGACCCTTATGGGAAGTTCGCAATGTTTTACTTCTGGTTTCTAGTGCGGTGGTTACAGTCTGATTGAAGATTTCTGTTTGAAGTTTTTGGACTCTGACGTCTCAGGCGTTCTGGTAAGCTCGAGGGAGTGCACACAGATTACAGTGGGGTATTTTGGCTGTTTTGTGATTACAGTTCAGTTTCCTTTACATTCTTACGCGTTATTATTATGATTGTTACAGTGCATCGTACCATTGGGACATATCTCATAATACAGCTGGGTAAGCGTCTATTGATGTGTTATTTGTATAAAACGCTGGACGGCTTTAGCACATGATCACCTCGAGGTCCGTTTTATCTTTGGGTATCTTGGCCTACACTCACTTTTCTCTTGCCTTCGCTTTTGATGCTGGACATGTGGTATTTCTATAGATCACCGCGGTGGAGTCACCTTTTGAGTGTCTCATTCAGACTCAGGTTGCACTACAGGATTGGGCACTATTAAGAGCTACCCACAGCACCGTATCTCCACACGCATAGAGTGCAAATCCTAAAAATAATACATTGTATATATTCTACAGTCAATACTGATACATGATCTTTTTGTTGTAGTTTCCTGTGGAGGATTTCCACTAAAGCTAAATCTCCTTTGATGACATCTAACACCTGAAGAAGGGTTGTTAAAACCCGAAATGCATTGGGACTTTGTTTAAATAATTTGAAAATATTTTGAGACGATGTTCAGCTTGTTTAGCTTGTACATCATTGGGAGCACAGTACATATTGTAACATTGTGACATGATTTGTTAATTTTTCTGTTTGGAATCATCGAACTAACCGAATTGTAAAATATAAGCTACTTTCTGTTCAATGAATACTGTTATTTTATGATTATTGTAAAATTTGCACATGAACTTGGAGTGAAGACCTACGGTCCATTGTTGTGCATCACATTGGTTGGGACAATCCCGACCCCTTTTCAACATAGTTCATTTAACTTAGGAGCCAGGGCTCAGACTCCTACACATGTGATAGCACACTAAAAGACTTCACGATTAGAATACATTTGTTTAATCTTACTAACCGACTGTTAACCACGGTGTGCAGGTCCAGTCCTCTTCTTTTGCTCTCCTGCAGGAAGGCCACTCCGATGTGGTGTCGGTCCAAGTAGGACAGCACCTGCCTCTGCTTTTTGGGAACCCCAGCCCCCGCACATTCCAGGACATAACTCCTACACCATCAGTCTGCACCATGCATCCCCGCTAAGGTATCCACAATGCAGAGGTCAGTCCGTGTATCTAGTGAGGTGCCATCAGTGTCCGAGTTCTTGCACCCTGACCGTGTTCTTTCTATCCGTTCAAGATTGTTAAGCTCAGTTTCCCCAACTGTCCCCCCTCCCACCTCCCACTGAAACATCCCAATTATGCCAGTACTGTGTCTCCCTACCCCTCCCTTCCCATTGAATAGTTCCGCAACTCGGCCAGTGAACTTGCCATACTAAGGCGGAAACCACACACAGTTTGAGTCAGGGGTTCTCCCAGGTGGGGGCTTTACACCAGGCGGCAGCCAGCTTCTCCCGCTCCCCCCAGAGGCGCGGAGCAACTCCCCGCATCCCCCAGAGGCAGCAAGGGTGCCCGGTGTAGGTCATGCGTGCTCCAACATGCCAAGTGCGTACTAGTCCAGGTATTTGGAAACCATATGAACCAAGGGTGCTGAGGCCCCTCCAGGCCCGCCCTGTCACTTCAAAAAACACCATGTCAGCATGTTGCCCTTAGTCGATGTCTGATGTGGTGGGTGTCCTTGAGCCCTCCACAGATCTGGGTGTTTTGGTACGCCGTTTCACTTGATTCAAAAATTCCTCCGCTTGTTGCGGCCTGCTGAAGAACATTTGCCGCCCCTGATGGGTGATCCTTAAGCGCGCCGGGTAGAGCAGGGCATAGTCAATTTGCGCCTGACGCAGTTTTTGTTTAACTGGGAGGAAGCGCCGTCTGTCTTCCTGTACTGCAGCGGTAAAGTCCGGGTACATAGTGAAGCTTACACCTTCATAGTTGAGTTGCTTCTTTTCCCTCGCTACCCTGAGTGCCACATCTCGATCTCGGTAGTTAAGGAGGCGGGCTATTATAGGCCGGGGCGCGCTCCCCACCGGAGGTTTGGGTCCCAGAGAGCGGTGCGCCCTTTCTACTATGAACTGGGGGGACAGGGCCTCCACCCCCACCACCGCCAACAGCAGCTTTTCTATATACAACTCCATCTTGCCCATGTTGGTACTCTCCGGTATACCTAGGAGGCGGAGGTTATTGCGCCGACTGCGCGCCTCCATGTCCTCACTCTTGGCAGCAATCACTTTCAGCAGCTTGTCCATCTGGGTTACGGTTTGTTGCATATGAGTGGCGGCATCTTCCGAGTCCGAGATCTGTTTTTCCGCTTCTTTAAGTCGGTCTTCGTGCCCGTCCAATTTGCGGACTATGGTGTCCATCCTTGTGTTCATATCGTCCATCTTGGTCGCAATCGTCGCTATGCCCTGTCGCACTTCCAGAAGGATGGCTTTCATGTCCGTCTCAGCTTCAGGTGGCATCTCTCGAGTGCTTTGCTCTGCAGCCCCCGCGCCCCCTGGGGCAGCCTTGGAGCTCTTTTTGGACTCGAACGGAAGTCGCGATTGTCGCACGTCCGTCTTCCCCATCACGCGGTGGTGTAGGCCGGCCAGCGACCCCCAGGCCCTGCCACTCCACCGCCTGCTGTCTATCCTCCGCAGTCCGGGCAGGTGACCCTCGCTTTCCTCGCTCCCAACTATGGCTTCTCTCAAGATTCCTATGCTGCTTCAGGCCACGTCAGGGCGTCCCTTTCCGCTAGCCCCTCTCCTTTCCACGCGTAACACCACCTTCTCCACTGGCCCCTGCAGCCGGGTCCGGCCAGCCCGCCGACTCGTACTCCCCAGTATCCAGTAGCGCCTTACGGGTCCGTGTTCTCAGGCGGTACACCTCCTTAGATATGTCCCGAGGACGTGTCCCGTGGCAGCCAGCCCGATCTCAGACCCCCAGCTGTGCGCATACGATCCCAATTGCAAGGACACTCTCCCAGTGTTGGGTCCCAGATCGTGCGCGCCGCATGAGCCCTTCGCGTGTATCAGCCACCACACATGCATCCACAGAAGCACCGCATGTCGGTGCAGTCTTACCGACATGTCCGCATCGGCGCTTCCCCCAGGCACCGGAGCTCCGTAACTCCAGCAGTCCACCACACCCCCTCCAAAGCGGTCAGCAGCAGAGGCGCCAGCTGTACATGCCGCGCTATGGCAGGCGAGCGATCCCTCACCGCACCAGCCGCATCCACCAGCGTTGCGCACCTCCAGGCAGCTCTCGTGCGACACGACTCGCCCTCCGGGGCCCGCAGCCGCCTCGCCGTCTCGTTCCCGCTGTCACCGGTCACTGGCTTCCAGCGATCTCCTCCGGCGCGGCGCCCGGCCGCGGGGGTCGTCCCCACTCCGGCCTGTGCCCACTCTTCGTCAGCGGTATGGCGGGCAGCGATGTACCGCAGCTCCCCTCCTCTGTCTCTGCCTCCGGGTCCTGTAGAGCCTTCCCACCTCGTGGGCGCCGCGTCCTCGCGTAGGCTCTCTCCACCCAGCCGCGACCTCCGGCAGGGCGCGCCTCTGCACCGTTCAAATTTCGAACTCCGGTCTCTTTCCGCCCTTTGCCCTGCTCTCGCTCCAGCTCACACCGTCAGCACAGGGGCTCACAGGCTTTCAGTCCCCCTCTGTCCGATCGTCGTAGCGGCATATGGAGAGGATAATTGATCGAATGATTTATTCCGGGCTGCGGGAGCTTCACCCAGAGGCGGCCATTCCGCTCTAGCGCCACCTAGCACCCCCCTGATGGGTGGTATATGTGTATTAGAGGTATTGTCCACGATTTTGCGGTAGGATTAGAAATTGAAGAATGTATTGCAGTAGCGATGTCGCCATTTTACTGTAGTTTTGGGACTGAAATTTGCAGATTGCCTTCCTTCTTTAGAAAATTCCTTTTTTTGAAAGAATTATTATTATTTTTTTTAATGGGTTACCCCCCCCGGTTGTTTTCCTCGTTATTTTTACATTAAAAGTGGGCCGATTTAGGCAAATTGAACTTGAGGTTGTTGGGTTTATAACCATTCAAAGATGGCGCCCGGTATTTAGCACGGGTCACGTGATTCGTGATGAGACGTGACCCGTGGAAAATTTGTATTTAAATATACGATGCGCGCATAGTCAGATGTGCGGTTTGAGACGAAGTTCTGCTCGCCAGTACAGTGCGGTAAGATCGGGGCCACTTGGAGGGGAGAGACGCTGAAACGAATAGAGCGTTAGGTTCAGAGGAAAGTTTTTAAGTTGGAAAAATTCTTAGTAGTTTGGTTACAATTGCCGGTCACATGATGGGATATCTGTTTGTTTAATGGTGACAGTCAGGTCCTGAAGCTGTACCGCGGTCATACACACATTAAAAGTTTTTTTTGTTTTTTTTTTATAGTTTTTTATTGAAACTGAAAGGTGTCATACAACATTTAAGTACAATACAAAAAAAAAAAAAAAAAAAAAAAAATAAAGTTACAAAAACCAGAACATCTCAAAAAGAAGAACATCTCAAAAAGAAAGTTGATGAAAGAACGCTTTGTGAAAATAAGAATAGTATATTTAAATAATTAATATAATAGGGGCAGCATGAATGGTGTAAAGGATTAGTGTTTGGAGACATAGACAGTTGAAGCTGTTTAGAGGAAGAGCATTGTTGTGAACTCACCATTTTTACTGTTTTCCTTACATTCGTTTGAGATACAGGATCACTGTAAAATAGCAGTGCCTGTGTGACGCGGTTCTTAGCTGGTACGAGTGACCTTGGCTAACACCGGGTAATGTGGTTTTTTGCATATTCAAGGAAATATAGATTGAATGGGATGAATGTATGTTTGTGTTTTCCGTCCTGGCTGTCAGTGCATAATGGCAGGAACCTGTTCTTTTGTTTATACAGTCACAGATAGTTTGCAACAAGTGTCCAGATAAGATGGACGAAGTCCTGGTGCCCTGAAGAAATTGCCATGAGAGAAAGGCAATGAAACATGTCGGCCCAACGTTAATTGGTCTGTTAATATACAGCACGTTTTTATTTTTGAATAGATCCACGAGCTGAGAATAAAGTATGGTTGCTGTGGTTTTATCTCAATTTTAATTGGGGCTGAAGTGTGTGATGTTGTCACATATGTTCACCTAATTCACTATTTTTTCCGGCACACTCTTTTTCAGTTTTATATTTTTGTTTTCCAAGATAGCAACCTATGATGAAAAACGTGGCATAACTGTCGATACTTAACCAGCAAAGCCCGCTTTGGTGTTGCTCATGTGAGATGCTATCTTGTTTTGCACATATTTTTCACTGATAACCACATGGTGGAGGTCTTTCTACATCTGTGATTTCACAGGGTATGTCTAAGAATTTGGTTTTTTTTAACACAAGGTTCTTGTGTTTTTTAATATAATTACGGTGTCTTGTGAATTTGGGACCACTCTAGCATATGTAATTGCTGGAGAGTGGTATAGAAGAAGGAAAAAGAGAAAGAAAAATAATACTTCTCAGTCCCACACACAAAGCTCTTAACGGTTTACCGTAGTAGCAAATTGGGTCTGGTTTGTTGTAGCATTGGGTGGCATCAGACCAAAGAGGAGTCTGGGGCTCCTCCAGTCTGAACCGTTCCGGCAATCCTCAGTGAATAGCAGGTGAAGCTGTGGCTTTTGCTTGTGTGGCCGGATCTCCTAAGGCCAGGACTCCAACCACCGTGCAGAGCCTACAAGCCTGCACGGGATTGGATGGTGCCTTACCTGAAAAGCTTTGCAGACTTTCAAGACATTCACCAGTTAGCTTGTCAGCTTTGGAATCAAGTTTTGGCTAAAACGTCACTAGTGACATTTCCTTCTGGCAGCCGATCCAGCCAATGGGTAAGAATTGGTGTGCCAACTCAGAGTTACACCCAGGAATTCAATCACCAGCCAAGCAGGCCAAATTTAAATTTTGCACAGCCATACTCTTGTCTAGTATTATATTGTATTTTTAGGTCTTGCATGCAACAGGGCATGTGCAGCATGGACTCTTGCTTGTGCAAGATATTGTATACAACAAGGGACTTGCAGCCCGCATGTGCTTAACATTATTTGGCTTCATTGTCACTCTTCAGTCAGTCAAAACATATGTTTATTTAGACCTTGACCCTTTAACCCCTTACATGCTGCGCAAATTCCGCCGCTGTGCTGACGGAATCTTGCGCGGGCGTGGTCATGACGGAACGGTTCCGTCATGAGCACAGCTCAACCGTGGCTCATGACGGAACCGTTCCGTCATGAGCACCGAAGGGGTTAAAGAAACTTTCTTTAAAAATATAGTAAACAGATAAAAACCATCAAAGCATTCAGTAAAACTCAAGGTTAAATGCATTAATACACAACCCATCCCATCAGAAAAATTCTATCATTTAAAAGCATCTTGAGAAATATAAAACTCCATACGATTGAATTAAGTGTCTTAGTTTAGCTGTAATAGGGTATCCACAGACAATAGAAATCACCCCATCACATACGTCACATCAAAAAATCTCATTTCAACCAATAATTTGATTCCTTTCCCCCTATCCTTAATATTATATTTAATACAAATGGGTTTTAAAAAACTTCCACTGGGCTAATTACCATAAACAGTCCAAGAGGGTATGAATAAGATTCCCTTTTGAATGGAGACCACAATCGCATATTTTCCCTTCATTTAACAATGCACCATATCTTTCAGACAACAAAAGTTGATTTATCCCACATCTAAATCTCAGAAGACTTTCACGCATCTTAATGTTGAGAAGTCTTTCTATATAGGGAAAGGTCTCACCTCCCAACTATGAATTAATCAAGTGGGAACCAGATATTTTCTTCCTCAGATATATGAGATACTACCCTCATGAGACCTGTTTTATTACTATTCTCAGTCCCTCCTATCGGGTTAATCCCATCTGCTAATTCTATTTTTAGTTCCCTACAATAGGATAGTATTCTCCCTCTAGCTTCATGGGCCCAGTCTAGCTCGCTTTGCAATATCTCCTTTTTACATAACAGGTAGATTTTTTAGACTTCTGCTCTATCTATTCGTAACCAAAATGTTATAATCTCTGCATGTCCTATATGCGTCCATGCTGTTTCCATTCTGACTGCCTTTACCATAGATGATGATGGGAGAGAGAGTAGCCTTTTCAGGCACCTGCTTTCTTCAAGGTCACACCAGTTTGTGCCCCCTTAGTCAATCACCTCAGCACCAACTGAAACTGAGGCTGTATCCTTGGCTGGTACTCCACCAGCGCTGGCCACAGGGAGGGTCCTCCATAACGATTATCAAATTTCTTCAGTCCCCCTACTGATGAAAGTGTTTTGGCTTGTTTCGAGTTGAGGTGATCCCTCCATCCTAAATCATGAGAGAACCATAACCCTAAATATTTGTATTTTTTAACACTTTCGATCTTGGCTTTATTTATTGCTCAACACAAGCTGTGCCTTTGTTTCCCTACCAAGAACACTTTGGTCTTTTTCATATTTCTTTTTAATTTCTTCTTCTTGCAATAATCTGCAAATATATCAAATTTTCTCTGGAGCCCTATCCTGTCAAATAAAAAATCCCTATTTCGTCTGCCTATACAAGACAGCTAATATGCTGACCATTTATTAAATGGCTAAACGTATTTTATTGACTGAGAATTTTGGAATGGTCAGCCAGAAACAGGGAAATTAGTAGTGGTGTCACTGTACACCCATGTCTCAGGCCATCTTTTATGTTTATTCTTTTGGTAAGGTATTGATCATTATCCAGTTCCACTTGAGCCCAATTATCTCTATGATGTTCCTGTAAAATTAAAAGAAAATCTTTTTTAATCCCATATGGCAATAAAGCGTCCCATAGCAGGGTTCGATCGTCAGAATCAAATGGAGAGCTGAAATCTACAAAGCAACAATACAGGACTCCACACTGCTCTATAGACTTATTTTCAATAGCCCATAGACTAAAGCAGTGGTCAATCGTTGAATGGTTCCTCTGAATAGAATTAATAGAATTTACTTCAACCCACTCCTTTAACATCCCCAACAGAATTTTTAAAAGACCTTTCCACTTACGTCCAACAGGTTTATTTGCCAGTAGTTTCCAGTGGGGGCATACTCCCCTTTTTAGGTCTCGCCTGACCCAGCGCATGCGCTGGTCTGGCGAGACTTATTGAGAGGGCTCCAAAAAGTGCTACCAGGCCAGCCTAGAGCCACAGTGCATGTGCGCGGGCGCGCGCGTCGCGCTTTACCACATTACTTTCACTTTCGCGGCCGCAGGGCCGCTTTGATGTTTTGATCGTGATCGCGATCACTTTCGCGGCGGCACGGCCGCTTGTTTCCTTTCTGGTGATATTGCCTTAGGTCATTGTCTGGGTAGAATTTGGTCCTAGTATCACTTTGAACAGCACTTTGAACTATTGGCTTTGCTTTGCATCTCATCTCGTCCAGATCATGATCCTGTCAGAGGCCTCTGGAGTATAGTATGCATCTAAATTTCTTAGTAGGAATATTGTACCTTCTTCCCTTATCAAAGTGTGTTGTGCTTTAGCTATCACTCCGGCAGTGCGGTGGCTTCAGAAAACTGTCACAGCCTTTTGTAGTGGGTTTAAGGAAATAGTCTACTGACAGGCCTGCCTTCCTGATTGCAGCTTGGCAGTGGAACTCGGTGTCGCTTTTTATGCAGTGCCAGCCCTAATTAAGCAGCAGCCACTGGCTCTAAGCCACTCATCTGCAGTATTTAGCGATGTCTGCCTGTTCGGTCATCCCCATTAACTGAGTATATGTGTAGGGCAGGCTTCTGGGCTGCCTCTAGAACATTTTGTGCAGTCCGTTTATGTAATTTGTGCAGGCAGACCCAGCCAGGGTTTCAAATGTTTGAGCATGCTACCTGGAGCACTGTGCTATTTTCCCTCGTGCTGTAACATGTCAGCTCAGCTCAAGGATGAGGTGAGGAAGAAGTCTTAGCCCAGGAGGTGAGGGTATAACTTTGCTCCCTAGCTGAGTACAAAGGGGAGAGGAGAAGCTGTGTATTAGTGGGATAGGTTTTATACACAGTGCTTTACTCAAATTGTAAACATGAACTACAACTTTCAATTTTTGTACATATTGGCGCAGTAGAGATCACGTCTCAGCATTGTGGCTGAGCCCAAAGCAACCTTAGGACTTTGACAGCCTCGCGGTATATGTGTAATCTGTAGAAACTAAAACATTTCACTGATGGTGATGACCTCAGAGACTGATGTATCAACGGGCAGGTCGCAAATAGTGGGTGTAAGTTATGCACTTACTTTTTGTGACCTAACCATCATTTCACGATGCAGCCCATATACTAATTAGCATGCAAAACCTCATAAATATTGATGAAGTTGAATTTTGCGACCTCCTTCAAACTGCTGCAAAGTCAGGAATGGAGGCATGCAAGGGACAACATTCATAGTACTCGCGTGTGACATTATTTTTAAAAGCAACCCGTGCCCTTTTACGGGATGGGTGCCGCTTTAAAAAACAATTGATGACTGAGAAGACAATGGGGAGCATTCAGTAATTCTTTGTACCGCTCTTCTTGTTGGCGCATTAAATGCTTCGTCAATCACCTACCAACCCATTTCGAAGGTCGGTAGCTCATTAGTAGTGTGTGACCTCTGCTACGGCCGCAAACCAGTGATACATCCTGTTGGAAGGCGGACCCCGAGGAGTCGGTGAGACCACCAAGGGGGGGGGCCCTCTCACTGCACGAAGTAGCCGAGCGCTGCCGAGAAGTCTCCTGAGAGATCCTTCTCCTATCCCGTACTAGCACAGTAACACCACCACACCGGACTCAAGGAGGTTGTCTCAAGACAAGCAATTCTTTATCATCAATAAAAAGGTTACGAGCTCAATATTTACACGAAGGAATCGAGGGATCCACCAAAAGTCTCAATGTCTCTTTGGAAGGGTAGGGGTAGCGGGACAGTCTTTGGCAGGAATGTGGTACGAGGGTACCTGGGGCCCAGTTCTTATCCTCACGCTGGAGGACCTCCGATCTCGGAGGGGTCGAGCCGCGACGGCGTCAGCAGGGCTCTGGCGTACAGTTCGTGGAGAGCCGCGATTCAATCAGCAGGGCTCTCAAGATGGTCTCTGTTCAGCTCGAGCCGCGACGTCGTCAGCAGGGCTCCGAGGAAGGTTCCAGCGAGGTTGGGCCGCGACAGCGTCTGCAGGGCTCCGATGTTCCAGGTGGTTCAGAACAGGGTTCACAGGAGGGAGCCGCGACGCAGTCAGCAGGGCTCGTGATGGTTCCGACAAGAGTTCTTCTCCGTAGGGTCAGCCGCGATTCAATCAGCAGGGCTCTCGACTCCGGGATACAACTGCCGAGCTGTGGTGGGGTCGCCCCAGATATAGGTCTGGAGCCCTTTGATGTCCGGACCGATGCGCCCGAGGGGGCGGAGTGGCCGGGTGGAGGTGGCCAGACGCCCAGCAGGAGAGGCGCCAGGCCCATGGGAGTTGCAGGGCGATCACACCTTGAGAGGGGAGGACAGTTGGGGGTCCCATCGATACTGTCCTCCGCCGGGGCGATGAATGGTTCCTGCGGCACCCCCTGGCTAGTTCGTGGTGCCTCGATGTCGGGGCTTCGCTGGGGTCGAGGCCGGGTTGAGCGGGGTCGCGCCGGCTGGTGCACGGTGTGACGTGGATGCCAACAAGATGGCGGAGCCACGAGGAGTATGCGTCCACGTGCAGCTCCGGGTGAAGGGCCTTGGTGCAGTTCAGACGGGTGGCCCGTGACGGCCGGGGAGGGGAACGGGCACAATCCAGGGGGTTAAGGACCACGCCACGAGGCCGGGTCCAACAGGCGTCCCCCCCAGCCGAAGGCATGGAGAGTCACCCATCTCCTTGGGGATTCTCCTCGTCAAGGCGGAAGAAGCGGGACAGGCCGTCGGCGTTGGCGTGGTCATTGCCGGGCCGGTGTTCGACGTCAAAGTCCATCCCTTGTAGCGAGATGGACCACCGCAGCAGCTTGGGGTTCTCGCCCCGCATTTGCATTAGCCATTGCAAGGGCCGGTGGTCGGTCTGGACCCGGAAGTGGGTGCCAAAGAGGTAGGGCCGGAGCTTCTTGAGGGCCCACACCACAGCGAAGGCCTCACGCTCAATAGTGCTCCAGCGTTGCTCCCGGGGCAGTAGTCGTCGGCTGATGAAGGCCACTGGTCGGTCGAGCCCCTTTTCGTCGGCTTGGGATAGGACGGCCCCGATCCCATACTCGGAGGCGTCCGTCTGTACCACGAACTCCTTCTGGTAGTCCGGGGCCTGCAGCACCGGAGCAGTACACATGGCTGTCTTTAGGGTGTCGAAGGCTGTTTGGCAGCGGGGTGTCCAGTGTACCTTCTTGGGCTGCTTTTTGGACGTTAACTCTGTGAGGGGGCCAACAATGCTCCCATAGTCCCGGATAAACCGCCGGTAGTATCCGGTGAGGCCCAGGAAGGCCCGGACAGCGGTCTGGGTAGTGGGGGGTTCCCAGGTCTGGATGGCATCTATCTTTGCTTGGAGGGGGGCCACCTGCCCGCTCCCCACTTGATGGCCCAGGTAGGTCACGGATCCGTGGCCGATTTGGCATTTGCTGGCCTTGATTGTGAGCCCGGCCCGCTGAAGGGCGGCCAGGACGGCCTTCAGGTGGAGAAGGTGCTCGGCCCAGTGGTTGCTGTACACGGCAATGTCATCTAAGTAGGCCGCGCTGAAGGCCTCAAGCCCGGCCAAGACCTTGTTCACCAGTCTTTGGAAGGTGGCCGGGGCGTTCTTCATTCCGAAGGGCATCACCCGAAAGTGGTAATGCCCATCCGGGGTCGAAAAGGCGGATCTTTCTTGGGCGCCGGGGGTGAGCTGGATTTGCCAGTACCCGGCGGTGAGGTCCAGCGTGCTCAAGTAGCGAGCGGCCCCTAGGCGGTCGATCAGTTCGTCGGCCCGGGGTATCGGGTGGGCGTCTGTCTTGGTTACTACATTCAGGGCTCGGTAGTCCACGCAGAATCGCAACTCCGGGGGGTGACCGGGAGCTGCGGCCTTGGGCACCAGGACGACAGGGCTGGCCCACGGGCTGTCGGAAGGCTCGATGACCCCCAGGGCCAGCATCTTCGCTACTTCGGCCTGGATGCAGGCCCGCACTCGGTCAGGCACCCGGTAGGCTCTGTGTCGTATGGGGGGGTTCTCCCCGGTGTCGACGTCGTGGACGCACCAGTGGGTCACCCCCGGGGTGAGAGAGAAGAGGGCTGCGTAGTCCCGCAGTATTCGCTGGCAGTCGTTGCGCTGCTCCGGGGTCAGGGACGAGGCGAGTTGGACCCCTTCGATTGATCCATCGTGACTGTCGGATTGCAAGAGGTCGGGCAAGGGCTCGGAGTCGTCCTCGCTCCCCTCGTCGGTCGCCAGCAGCAGGCTCAGTTCGGTCCGGGCGAAGTGGGGTTTTAGCCTGTTCGCATGTAGGACCCGGAGGGGGTTCCGGGGGGACTCCAGATCGACCAGGTAGGTGACGGGACTTTTCTTCTCCACCACCTTGAAGGGCCCGGTCCACTTGTCCTGGAGGGCGCCGGGTTCGACCGGGGCCATGACCCATACTTTCTGACCTGGCTCGAATTCTACCGTAGAAGTGTTGCGATCGTACCACCGCTTCATGTCCTCCTGGCTGGCCTCGAGGTTGGCTTCGGCTATGGCTCGGAACTTGCGGGTCTGGTTTCGGAGGGTCAGGAGGTATCGGTAGACGTCAGGAGGGGCGCCTCGGGGCTTCATCTCCCAGCCCTCCTTGACCAGGCTGAGGGGTCCGCGGACCGGGTGCCCATACAATAGTTCAAACGGGCTGAACCCCAGGGACTTCTGCGGGACCTCCCGATAGGCAAACAGGAGGCAGGGCAGCAGGACATCCCATTTCCGCCTGAGGGGTTCTTCCAGGCCCTGGATCATCCCTTTCAATGTTCGGTTGAACCGCTCAACCAGCCCGTTCCCCTGGGGGTGATATGGGGTCGTGAACTTGTATGTGACCCCGCATTGTTGCCACAGGGACCGCATGTACCTGGAGATAAAGTTCGTGCCACGGTCGCTCACCACTTCGCTGGGGAATCCCACTCGGGAGAAGATCCCCATCAAGGCCCGTCCTACCACAGGGGCCGTTATAGTTCTGAGCGGGACCGTCTCCGGGTACCTGGTGGCGTGGTCCACGAGGACCAGGATGAAGCGGTGGCCCAGGGCGGTTTGGGGGTCCAGGGGTCCCACAATGTCGATTCCGACTCGTTCAAACGGGGTGCTGACGGCGGGAAAGGGCTGGAGGGGGGCCTTGACCCGACCCCCCGTCTTCCCGCTGGCTTGGCAAATCTGGCAGGACCGGCAGTGGTTGTCCACATCTCTCCGCATCCGAGGCCAGTAGAAGTGGGTCACCAGACGACTGTACGTTTTGTCTTGCCCCAAGTGTCCGGCGAGGGGCACATCATGGGCCAGGTTGAGAAGGAACTCCCGGAAGCGGAGGGGGACCACCAACACGCGGCCGGCCCCGAGTTCTGCCACTTTCTGTTCACTGTACAACAGGCCCTCGGCCCAGTAGATCCAGTGGGTGCCGGTCTGGTCACCGTTGGCTTGCGCGGTCGCCTGCTGTCGGACCCCTTCGAGAGAGGGACAGGACTGTTGCTCTTGCTGGAACTGCTCTCGGGTGGGGCCCCCTTCATGTTGCCATTGCGTCAGTTCTGGTAGGGCGCTCGGAGAAGCCATCTCTTCGGGGGAGGATTCGCTGGGCCCGGGGTCGGTGTCCGCCTCCTCCTCGCTGCTGGCGGGAGGGGGTGTGAGCCCCTCGGGTCGGGCCGTCCCGGAGGTCGAGGAGGAGCGGGGGGCCTGGGCGGTCATGGACCGGGTGATGGCGCAGGCCCAATCAGCCAGTCCCAACATTCGGAGGTGCTCTCGTCGTTCTACTTGAGCCCAGGGGGAACTCTCCAAGTCGTTCCCCAGGAGGCAGTCAACCGGGGCGTCGTCGCGCACCGTCACCTTCAGCAGGCCCGTCACCCCTCCCCACTCGAAGGGGACCAGGGCCATCTGGCATAGGCTTTCACTGTTGTCGGCCGTCCGCACCGGGCACAGCACATTCGGTAGAATCTGTTCAGGGGTCACCAGGTGGCAGCGGACAGCGGTGATACTGGCGCCGGTGTCGCGAAGGGCTTCGGCCCGTTGTCCGTTGACCGTGACCTGCTGCCGGTACTTCTGGGTGTTGGTTGGGATGGGGGTGCAGGGTACCATCTCTCGGCTACCCAGGCAGACCAGGGACATGGCTGCCGGCTCCCACTCAGTGTTTTCTTGGTCGAGGGCCTCTTCTTCCTCCTCTCCCCCCAAGGCGGCGGCTGTCAGCTGCCGGGGCGGGGGCCCGCCGGCCCCGTTTCTTCGGTTCAGGGGGCAGGCCGGGTCGCTGGCAAAGTGTCCGGTTTGTTGGCAGCCATAGCAGGTCACGGGTGGCCGTGGTCCGGGTCGGGCCGGGCCCACCCTTCGCGCTAGGCTCGGGGAGAGATGTGGCTGCGGTGGCCCTCGAGGGGGGCTCCTGGGGGCCCCAGCGGGAGGGTCTCGGTTCCTGTTCGGCCCTCCCCCCCACCGCGCTGGCGTGGGGGTCCGTTGGGGTTCCTCTGGTACTCCCCCATTGAGCTCCGGGGGACCCGGGAGTTGACCCATCGATCGGCCTCGACGGCAAGTTTTCGCGGGTCGGTCATTTTGCTGTCGAGGAGGTGCTGCCTCAGTTCCACGAAGCAATTATTGGAAAGGTGTTCCCAGACGATGAGGTCGACCAGTTGTCCGTAGGTGGTTACTTTGCTGCCTTTGATCCACCCTTCTAGGACCCGACTGAAAAAGTCCACATATTCCACCCATGTGGTACCCGGGATTTTCTTGCAGTCTCGGAACCGCTGGCGGTACATCTCCGCTGTTAGCCCGTATCGGGTGAGCAGGGCCTCCTTCATGTGATCGTAGGAGGTCATCACCTCCTCCGGTAGCTGGAGCAGCGTGTCCCGCCCTTCACTCAGGAATCGCCCCCACAGGCCTGCGCCCCAGTCTTTTCGGGGCACCCGATGGGAGGTCATGGCCACCTCGTAGGCCTTGAACCATTGTTGGATATCGTCATTCTTGTAATACTCCTTGACGACCTCCTTCGGGATATGCACCTTGGCCTCGGGGGGCGGTAGAGTGTCTCTAGGACTGGGGGTGTTGGTCCCTCCGTTCTTGGCCTTGATCTCGAGCTCCTTGAGACTGCGCTCGTGCTCAAGAGTTAGTTTCTTTTCCTCCAACTCCCGGTGTCGTCTCTTCTCTTCTATTTCTTCTTGAAGGCGTAGCTGCTCGAGGGCCAGTTTCTTTTCTGCCAGCTGGAGTTCGCCGTCCAGCCGCAGTCGGGCGAGCTCTAGTTCGTGGCTCCGGACCTTTTCCCGCTCTCGTATTTCTTCCTCGGAGAGGCCGGTTTCTAGGCTCTTTCTTCCTCCGGTTGCCGGGGTCAGCGCGGTTGCTGTGGTCTCCGTCAGGGGCAAGGGCCCCTCTTCCTGGGAGGGGCCTGCCCCAGCCTCCAACCATGCCCTCAGAGCTTTCTGCATCTCTTCCTTGGTACCGAGGCTGGTGGTTGCAATGCCTTTGTCTCTGCAGAACTGTTTTAATTCTTTGTGCGTATATTCTTCCAGCCGTTCGGGCTGGAACTCCATTGTCGCGTTGTTTTCCTGGCTGCTCATGATGCTATTCGTTTGGATGGGTAGCTAGTGGGTACTGGCTGGTACGTACTGCGTTCGGCTCGGATCCCGCCGCTGGCCACCAAATGTTGGAAGGCGGACCCCGAGGAGTCGGTGAGACCACCAAGGGGGGGGGCCCTCTCACTGCACGAAGTAGCCGAGCGCTGCCGAGAAGTCTCCTGAGAGATCCTTCTCCTATCCCGTACTAGCACAGTAACACCACCACACCGGACTCAAGGAGGTTGTCTCAAGACAAGCAATTCTTTATCATCAATAAAAAGGTTACGAGCTCAATATTTACACGAAGGGATCGAGGGATCCACCAAAAGTCTCAATGTCTCTTTGGAAGGGTAGGGGTAGCGGGACAGTCTTTGGCAGGAATGTGGTACGAGGGTACCTGGGGCCCAGTTCTTATCCTCACGCTGGAGGACCTCCGATCTCGGAGGGGTCGAGCCGCGACGGCGTCAGCAGGGCTCTGGCGTACAGTTCGTGGAGAGCCGCGATTCAATCAGCAGGGCTCTCAAGATGGTCTCTGTTCAGCTCGAGCCGCGAAGTCGTCAGCAGGGCTCCGAGGAAGGTTCCAGCGAGGTTGGGCCGCGACAGCGTCTGCAGGGCTCCGATGTTCCAGGTGGTTCAGAACAGGGTTCACAGGAGGGAGCCGCGACGCAGTCAGCAGGGCTCGTGATGGTTCCGACAAGAGTTCTTCTCCGTAGGGTCAGCCGCGATTCAATCAGCAGGGCTCTCGACTCCGGGATACAACTGCCGAGCTGTGGTGGGGTCGCCCCAGATATAGGTCTGGAGCCCTTTGATGTCCGGACCGATGCGCCCGAGGGGGCGGAGTGGCCGGGTGGAGGTGGCCAGACGCCCAGCAGGAGAGGCGCCAGGCCCATGGGAGTTGCAGGGCGATCACACCTTGAGAGGGGAGGACAGTTGGGGGTCCCATCGATACTGTCCTCCGCCGGGGCGATGAATGGTTCCTGCGGCACCCCCTGGCTAGTTCGTGGTGCCTCGATGTCGGGGCTTCGCTGGGGTCGAGGCCGGGTTGAGCGGGGTCGCGCCGGCTGGTGCACGGTGTGACGTGGATGCCAACAAGATGGCGGAGCCACGAGGAGTATGCGTCCACGTGCAGCTCCGGGTGAAGGGCCTTGGTGCAGTTTAGACGGGTGGCCCGTGACGGCCGGGGAGGGGAACGGGCACAATCCAGGGGGTTAAGGACCACGCCACGAGGCCGGGTCCAACACATCCCACTACAACTGACAAATAGGAGGGGAAGCCCCTTTCAAGCCATCTCCTACCTCCTGTTTGCGATTTGAAAAGGGTTGCAAAATGTTTTTACCAATCAACATGACTTTTCTAACTCAGAAAAGGACTTTGTACATTGTAAAAGGTTTTTTTGCGGGCGCAAACCCTGTTATTTTTGAATTGCTGGCTTAGTGACCCCAAAAGACCTTTGTACAAAGAGTCAATAGGTTAAGTGCCTTCACTTTACTTCGTTCTAACGAGACGGTTCAATACATCATTGCTGCGCTATAATGTGCACAGGGAGCTGCAAAAACGATTATCCACCCCATTTCTTGGTTGTAGAACATTCTATTGTTTATTTAAGGCAGGCAACTGAAAACATGGGTCACAGTCTGCTGCACTGAAACTTTATTTACCTCTTAATATGTGCGGCCTTAATAAGAGTAACACTTGTGGTTACTGACTCTTGAAATGAATGTCTAACACTTTTTGGAGTTTAACATGAGCACATAGCCTTGGAATAAAATGTACTTCCTTCTCTAGATTTTTGCAATTTAAGAAGTAAATTGGTGGGTGGGTGTGCAAACCGGTCTCCCGGAGTGACCTTGCACTTGCCTGCTTCGCACTCATCCAGCACAAAGCTTTCAATCACAGCCGATTGTCCTCAGACGTAATTTAGGGGAAAACGTGGAATTACTCGATTACCTCAATGGTGCCTTAAGACTGGAACTCTGACAATCCACAGGAAAATACCGTTTATCTAGGGGTCTTCTCATCTGCAGCACTCATTTCCGTTAGGGGGATTGGGTCACTAAAACGCATTAAAGTTCTCACGACCCTGAGACCTCTCTCAATAAATATAAACTTGAGAGAAGCTGTATGGTACTCTAAAACTATGTAATTCCATCAGGGATTAGCTATATAAAGGCAACTGTCTGGTTTCTTGTGAGTGTGGGGCTCCTACCTTCTCCAGCTTTTCTGTTTCTACTCCTGACTCCTATCTCAACCTTCTCCTCAGCTCCAACATTACATTGGTGACCTCACAGGTGCTTCTGCTCTTGCTGTCTCCAGAATCCTTTGCCTGGCTGCAGTCATCTGTCATACCATCACATACCACAAAACCAGTAACAGCACTCTGACCAACAGCTCCCACTCAGATAACAAAATAAATGAAACTGGTAAACCAACTGATCCTTCCTGTTACTCATAGGGGATATGGCCAAATGCTGGCATTAATATAAAGTTCCTCCAATTTCTGGCTGGTTAAGGAGAATGGGCCATTGCTCATGTCTGGGAGAGACCATCTGTACCGCCATGTGGTACTCTAAGAATTAACTTGAAATCTGGAGAATCTAGTGTGAACACCCTCATTCAACATTTCCATGACCAACCAAATAAGTATGCCCTCCCTCCACAATTGTGCAGTGCATATTCTAATTAGCCCTATGTCATGCTATAGGGAATTAGTCGACGAATGACAAATTTGAAAAATCTATAAATTGAAGGCGCTAGAAATGTCTTTATAGGTGGTCCAGTCTCACTGGTTGACTCAGTTTATGCCATCACGCAACACTGACCGTGTCCTGCACTGCTGTGTGGAAGCGAATGAGAGGCCACTGATGCAAGGTTGCTAAATAGTGGATGATGTTGTCTGATTCACTCATTCAGTGGCCCCCTATGCCCTCTTCTCAGGTGTGTGAGAGCGAGAGGGATGGGTGGGCTGAACAATTGATTACATCGATGATTCAGCGGTCTGGCCCTAGTGGTATCCACTGCTCAGCAATCCTCCTCACATTGCTACTGTCCCTGGACTGCTCATCAAGTATTAAGTTGGCTTGCATCCCCATTGGAGAGCGAGGATTGTCGCACTGCTGAGTACTTTGAGCTTCTCAGTGTGGCAGCAGAACAGACCCACCATAGCTTGAGTGTCATGCTTTGTGTTTGGGCTTGTGATAGTAATACCTAGCATGCGAGAACCTGAGGATGTGATGGCAAAGCCTTGCATGATGTGACAAAAACCTCACAATATATATAATAACAATATTTGGCAGGAAAGATGTGAGTATCTAACACTAGGAGAGCAATTCCTGGGGTGGTTATTTCTCCCTTAGCACATAGACATAAATACTGAGGCAGGGAGTAAAAGACAATATGGAAGTTAAACACTGACTTGATAGTAGGACATGGAGAACCTGTTAGCTTAAGGTAGAGAAAAAACTGATACAGACAAAGCAGCAACTTAATAAATGCCCCCTTTAATGTGGTTCTATCTCTAACTTGCTTTGGGTACCCTCTTGATAAAATGGCTAAGCTATCCTGGAATCTTAAAATCGTAAAAATGATACCTTAATCTCCAGGAATCCACTTCTTTTAAAAGTACTAAAAAAGGCAAGGGCTACTCATTTGAAAGCCTGTCTGGAATCTATCCTGATCCTGCAAACTGGGCTCTGCAAGAAGGGTACAGAAACAGCCTTTCTGACTGCCCAGTCATCTATCCTGGACAATATTTGATTATGTTCTCTCTGTCCTTTTGTTATTACTGAATCTCTCTACAGCATCCAACACTCCAACCTCTCTCTTATGCTGTCGCCGATTGATGAGGTGTTGAAGTTGTTGGACGAGGTCAGCAGCGGGTTCGCTTCATACTTTTCCATAGTTCCTCTGGGGAGTATCTTTCCAACTGTTTGCTTCCTAATAATGGTGTCTCACTGAGGTCGCTTTCGTCAATCTTGTTACTTGACATTTATGTATAGCCTTCTAATCATATGTAAAAAGAGTAATGTTTCAGAATTATGTCAATGAAACTCAGGTGGTGTTCAGATTGTCTTGCGCCCCCTAATCACAACAGCTGATTTAATCTAAATTATTCTAAGACATCATTCATCATTTTGAAATTGTTAATTTGAAAAAAAAACTTAACCTTTTCAGATTTTTGACTGAGTATATTTAACACTTGTACAACATGGGGAATGCAAAATGTTTCCTTTTCTCGCAGAGTGTCAGAGGGTCTTACCAGACTTCAGGATTGATCTTTCTAACTCACTGCTATTCGGAACAGCAAAAAGCATATATACAAACGCCAATTCATTACTGGTGTCCCAGACCTTCAGCTTCTGTTAAGCACTTATTGAATAAACATTGGGTGCTCTTTGTATACTTGCTTCTCCAAGGACAAAGAGTTGAACAAACCGGGTTTACTTCTGGAGGTGGAAGAGAAAAAAGGTCTTTGTTTCCATATGGTAAGGTAAGGCAGGTCAACTCAAGAAGTACATAAAATCGGAGGCCTTTTTCGACTTCTGTGATACCGATATGATCCAAAACGCTTTAATAGTAACTATGTATTAGGGTGATGTACTTAAAATAACTTTCTGGGACTTTATGGCTGATGTTAGTTTAAGGCTTGGGTGTCCTCGTCAACTACTGTGGGTAGTCAGCTTGACTACAATCTGTGTTTACTTGAAACAGTCATTGAAACACAAGTAGCACATAAATGCAGTATTAAGTTTACTATAACATGTCTGATCCCTATTCTAGTTTCCAGGAGATAGAGATTCAAACAGAACAGTTTAAAAAGGAACAGCAAAGCCAAATAAACTACCACCGAAACGAGTATGCCACCAGGTTCAAAGATTCAACAAGCATTGGCATAGCCAATCGGTCTCGCCTTTGGGACCTTATAAGTGTTTAGCCATGCAACAGTTAATGTTGTTGCAGTAAGGATATTGTGCTGCATAACTAAATACTTATAAGGTCCCAAAGGCGAGACCTATTGGCTATGCCAATGCTTGTTATATGTGGTTTGATCACTGCTCCATTTCAGCTACCAGATATAGTCCTGTCACAAGTATTTCCTGGAATAGGAAATGAAACAAGCTGGACCACCAAGAAGTATTTGACTTTATTGCTACTGTTGGTAGATTGTCTGGGCACTGGACGATTGTGGCACCATTATTATAGGCCTCCTCTAAAAACAATTCTCATGAGTTTTCTCTCATGGAGCCGGTTGTTTGTCCAGGGGACATTCCCATCCCACTTTGTACCATCCTCCCAAATTTTCTAATGTTTTTAGTTTCTGTAGTCTCCATCACTGCTTGCTGACATTTTGCATTTTTTCCCCTCTTCTTCTTAGTGACCAGATTTTTAAATTCTTTCTTTAAACTAAGCAGACGGAGCCCCCAACTTTATTTCTTGAGTATCTAGTGTGTCTTTCTAGATTTCGTATATTTCTTTTAAAAAGTTTACATTCATTATTCAACTAACTGTTTCTGGCCTGCTTCATGGATCAAAATTCATTTTGTGTAGTATTAACGGTTGACACTTCCATTTTTAAACAAGCGGCAATCTTTTTTATTACTTCATTGTACCAGGATAAAAAAATCAGACGGGACCATCCCGTGTTTTAGTCCTTCAAACTTGTATCGAAGGATCCTCAGTAATCTTAGCTGCTTCTCTGAGAGACTTGTTCTCAGACACTTTGAGCAACCAGCCTTTAAAGGGAGGTCTCTTGTCTGCCGAGGTACCATATCTAATCTAAGAATTGTACTTAATGGGTAGTGATCACTCCCTTTCATCAGGAGAACCTCAAACTGTATAATTAGTTCAAAAGTCCATACCTGTACAAAGACGCAATCAATTGAGCAATTCTGATTACCCTGCTGAAACGTTTTCTTTAGGGGGATGTCCCCGGGCACTCGCCCATTTAGGCTCACAAAGCTATTTGATAATAGGAAGTCTAACAATATTTGCTGTCTTCTAATTGACCACTGTATTATGGTTTCACTCCCTCTTGTTTTGTCTGGAACATTGACCAAGTTCTGATTGCTTCAGCTTAATTGCTGTCCTTTCAAATCAAACTGTGATAGAGGCACTACTAGTCTTTATTCTACCCTGTCGTCCATGTTGAACCTCTTGCCATTTGAAGCTATGCTTTACTATGTCACACGTACTTGAAAGTAGCCCCTTTCTCCTTTGAAATGGATGTTAATTGTGATTACAGATGTTATCTACTTTTATTGTGGTGCAGGTTATCTGCTTCCAAATATAAGACATGGGTGCAATTGCTTTCTTTATGTGGGAGGATTTCTTTGCCAAATGCCATATGCTTTTGTTTTTTCAAGCATTGGAGATTAACTGATTTGCTCAGAATCACAGGGGTGTTGTGCCAAGATCTAACAAGCATGGATAAAGCCAACAGCTCTTGCCTTTGAGACTATTGGCTCTGCTATTGCCTTTATTCATGCTGTAGATTATGGGCACTGCTGACTTTGGCAATGATTTGTAGCTGTGCTGTATAGCAGTGTGGGTGTTGTGAAGCAAGGCTACAAATATTAATTTAAAAAGGACTACGATGCATCCTGCGCTAATAAACTTTTTAATGATAAAAAAGCGCATTACCCTAGCTGTGTCAAAGGGCTTTTTTAAATTAGTTTTACCCAGACTGCAAAGCATCCGCGCTGCGAAACCTATTGCCAATGCTTGTTTTACCTAACAGTGTTTACCAAGAGAACTGGCGGTAGCCCTGAGCTACACATCAATCGTAGACATAAACTGCCCACCCATATTATCTTTATCCCCCCATGCAACTCACTTTGGGAACGGTTAAAGTGTACTCTGTAAAGTTTTAATTGATTCCAGCAAAATGCATTTTTGAGGTGGCTTATAAGTCCCTCCTCCTTCTCTACTCAAAACCAAAGCTGTGGTTTCCTATCTTGAAAATGTGGAAGCTGCTGCATGTCATGCTCGCAGACATTTACTGAGAGCTTTCTACGCTGGACAGATACCTTAAGAAGTGATGCTAACGCGCTAAAGCTGGCACACCCTTGCATTTCAGAACCCGTGCTTCCGGCCACATATCTTTTTCTGTTTTAAAACCCATCAATGCCCATTTGTTTGAACCGGCACCAAACTACAGAAGTCCATATTTCTAGTGCAATTGTTGGTGGAAGTTACAATTTACAAATCCGTTTGGATGCAGCGGTTACCACGTGGGTTCCTGACATCTGCTCAACAACAGCCATGGAGAAAGTTCCAGTTGATACTAGTTGCATGATGGCGCCGGCTATTAGCGTCTAAAGATGTCTATTGCGTTCATTTGGGATTAATGCCGAAGAGTGAAGCATCCCACCATTTTGGTGTGAGGTGAACGCCTTGTTTATTCTGCTCGTCCCCTAAACTCAAACATCCAAAAGCTCACACTCGGCACCTGCAACTGGGCAAATGGGATTTCCACCTGCCTACGACTTATTTCGCAATCTGGCTGCTACAGCACTCATAGAAAGGGGGCGCTAGTACGCCACAACAGTGCGCTGTAGATGCTTCAGACTGTCGCGTGCTCTCTCGAGGGACTATTTCTGACTGTTACTTTTAAACCCAGCATCGCTGTTGAAAAAGGATGAGCACAACAAAAATGTTAAGTTCTGGTGTTTTTTCTACACTTTTCGATGGGAATAGAACAAACACACTGTAGTTTCCCTACAGCTACGTGTTTTTTCTCAGTTCTGTCCCAAGCTTGCTGTGTTGTATCCTCTTTGAGCTGCTCTGTACCCACCAGCCATGGCCAACAGCACGGCGACCGAGAGCACGTATAAAGCGGCCTACATTACGGTGGAAACCATCATTGCCGGGCTCGCGGTGCTGGGCAACGCAGTGGTCATTGGGGCAGTGAAGCGCAACCGGGTCCTGAGGAACGTAACCTTCTGCTGCCTCGTGTCCCTGGCCCTGTCCGATATGGCCCTGGGGCTCGTCGTTATCCCGCTCTTCTTCGCGGTGGACAGCACGCTCCAGACCAACTTCTACGCCTGTCTTTTCATGTGCTGCAACCTGATCATATTCACCAACACCTCCATCCTCTCTCTCCTGGCGAAAGCCGTGGACAGGTATTTAAGGGTAAAGATACCCACCAGGTAGGTTTATTAAGCATTTTTTGTGTTATATTGTAATGTAACGTTTGGATAGCTCTTTCCTGCTCCCGGAGAGGCCGCACAGCGCTTTCAGGTGGTCGAGTAAGAAGCTGCTCCGTTTATTGCACACTGTCGGTAAATGTTGCATCGCCTTTCTTTAATATTTTGAGGAAGCATTCTTTCTTTTTAAGGGGCATATTATCAAGACAGGCGATAAAATTATCGCCGCTTTAGCGGCAGAAAACTGCCGCTAAAACGGCGATAATGGGCTTGATAATATGCTCTATGGAATTCCAATTGAAGCCCATCAGGGCCGGACTGGGAACTGAAAGCAGCCCTGGCAAAATTTGCTAGACCAGCCCTCGTCCGGCGCATAGTGAGCGAGCGCAGCGAGCATGCCCGACCGCTACTAGGGGGGCTTGGGGGGGTTTTGGAAAACAACAGACCAAAATGGTGAATTTTAAAGCACATTTTTCATTACATATTCAATTGTATCAACTTTCGAAGCACAGTAAATAGTAGATGATGACCTTAAAGAGCACCAGGTTACCCATTGTGGTCCCCGGACCCACGAAAACATCTGGCAGGCCTGAGAATCTGTGCATTTTATAAGGCCTCTACATGTTGGTGCATGCAGATAGAAACAATGCAGAGCTGCTGTGCAGTTGCGGTTGACATGCATGATTCGCTTATATTTAAATCAAAATATTACGAGGACTGCATGTCAGAGATTGCGAAATACCTTGCTGTGCGTGCTAGAAGTTGTGCTCAAGTTGTAACTACGATGCACACATTCCGAAAATTTCAATTGGAAACAACAGCAAATAAAAATGTGCAAGTATGTGTACAAAAAAAGCAAACAGAGCAGAGAAAACACCAATGGCACATGCTTTTGGGTTGTATATTGCTTTCAGTGGCATCAGTGAACACAAAAACTAAACCTTTAGATTAATTGTTCAGACAGTCCCTTTATAGCAGGCCCCAAGAGCCCTGGGTTCATTAGCTCTCATTACTTCTTCACTCTCTGACCACACTTCCACCCAGGAGGAATCGCGTTAGCACTCAGAGGCTGCAGAACATCGATCTCCTCCAGAGATCTGAAGGATCTGCCAGTCATCTTGAAAAAGGAGGACTGTCTCCCACATGAGGGAAGCTTATGTCTGGAGAAACTTTAAAGGGTGGTTCGTCATTCTCTTTCCTTGGAGAGATACTATGAAACACAGTAGCATCAAATTCCTCATAAGAGGAATTATTTATTTTCTCTGGGATTAGATGCGAAGGTGGTATGTGTAGAACCACAGCACCCACCTTTAGAAAGGTTTTCACCTTTTTCTTATATTTTTTGCCCGAAGGGAATATGTTCTGATGTCAATCGTGAAGACTATTTTGATTTAGAAGATTTCCTCTTTAATTTCATCAGGGGTGTGGAGGAGTAGTTTCATGTGTCCTGCGGTAGCAAAGCACCTCTGCTGCGTACCCCAATACTGATTGCCTAATACTGTAAACAAGGGCACAAGCTTGCACACCATTGTACAGTATTTGCCAAAGACTTGGGCTGTAGGTGCAGGATCATTTTCAGGACAGTTGGAGAACAGTTTTGAGAAAGGAGCAGTCGCCTATTGTACTGCTCAGGTTCAGTTAGACATGAATAGGCCATCCAATAACATTAAACCAGAACTTGGGAGGAAGTATGGTGGGGGGGGGGGTTGTACGATATTTACTAACAAAAGGATGCTCCCAGAGGTTTCGCTCCGAATCATGAAGTAGAAAGCCCTGGAACATGTGGAAGCTACCTTCTTAAAGGGCCAGACGTGTTTACGGCTATGTGACTGTCCCTAGTATAGAGTCTTCTTACATTGCAAGTTTTTGGAAGATGCAATCAACAACAGAAATGCCATTTAAAGAGTACTCTTTTGCAGCCTGAAGAATAACAAAAGAAAAAATTAGTTCTACTCAAAGCGAGGGATCACTGGAGAAGCCAATTACTATGTACTGATCGATCGATGGAGAAAGTGGTGAAGTGGCGGGTGACACATGACTAGGACGCAAAGCTCAATTGTCAAAGGGGACTTGCACTTTGAGGGCACATTTTTTTTTTCAAATTAACAGTGTTCATTATGGGGACTCTTTTTTCAAGCCCAGTCTGTTATTGCTGGTTATGCCCACACAACATTGAGCTTCTCTGTTATTGTTTTGTCTACATATGACTCTAAGTGAATCACTAGTCCTGTTCCTTACATCACTCTTCTAATTAAAGCACCACTCAGCCCTTTTACAATGTTACTATCATCCACACTGTGCACATGCACATAGGTATGCATACAGACCTATTTCCAATCACAGAATGTCCCAAATACGCTTAAAAGTGGAAGCACAAGCCGGGGGGTTACTGACAGCTGGGGGGGTATCGCGTATGTATGTACAGTCTATGCTGCCATTGTTAAAGTTCTGTTATGTATAATCTTTGGGAATTGTGGGTAATTTGCCTGTTTTTCAATACCTGAATGGGGCGGGAGGCACCCGCGTACAGACACGGAGCCTGGCTGAGGTACGGTTACTACTGTCACTTCTGATGTGACTACACCGGGACTGTCAAAGAGACTGCATCTGGCTCCGATGTGGGCAGTGATCACAAATTAGTCTGAATACATATCATGACGTAGTAGCTATTGATCCTGATACGGGGTGATCCCCTGCATATGTTTACGACTCTCTGCTTACCTATCGTGTCAAATGCCAAGGAATGTTCTTGTTCAAAACAATAAAAACAGATTTACAAAAGGAGCGAGACCGAATGAGAGGGAAGACTCGGAGCCTTAGATGCCGACACCGTGGCGTGTGCGCGCACAGCTTAATTTATGGGGACTTGGGGAGGCTGAAGAGGATTGCTTCCAGGCGCAGCCGTCTCCCTCGCTTAGAGTGAGGGGGCCCCTGGAGCGTGGGGGCCCCCCGCACCGCTGGGGCTGCGGGGGCCTGTGTTACGCCCCTGTGAATATGAAGCAAGGATATGAGAGTGACAATAAAGCCAAACAATGGTAAGCATTGGGTGGGATCTAAGACCACTGTGAGTTGTTGGTAAATCTACTATAGGTCTTTCGGAACCAGACAACTTGTGCTGTCTAGTAGGTGAAACATAATAAACAAAGGCTTACCGACAGAGAAACTCAAAAAAAAAAAAAAAAAAAAAAGTGGAAGCACAAGCCATTTGTCTGTGATCCATGGAGATTCTGTTATCATCACTCCTCCCTTTTTCCACAAGAGCAGTTCAAACATGAATGGGAAAAATATCCTAGTTTGCAAAAGTTTTCTATATAATTATGACTCTGCCATATTTGCCACATAATACAACATCTGCTACATTATCTGACAATTTTAACTTATAAATAGTTTTTAGCTCAAACGGATCAAATGTTACTCAAAAATGTGACTTGTGCTGCTGCGAAGTGGAATGCGCTTTGCAAAGGTTGACTGATCACCTTTCTCACTGCTGTAGTTTTATGTTACACTGGTACTAATAAGGCAAAATCTTTCCAAAGATTGTTAGCATGTGTAAAAATATCAAAATAATAAAGTGTCAGAAAATATACTGCATTACGTTGCAGCCTTTTTTTGCTGCATAATTTAGTCAACACTGCGGTGTCATTTTGTCTTCTTTTGCTGCATAATTCCAGTGGCCCCAATGCAGGCAGCACATCTTAAAAGTGCTTGTGCATGAAGCAGAGAGAATGTGAAGTTTGTGAACTTAGTTTAGTGTGCGTGCAAATCCTGTTTTGCCAATCACTGGTGAGTTCCAGCTACTACTGCTGAAACAAGGCCAATAGCGATACCAATGGGTGAGGCAGACTGGCCTCAAGGGCAGGGCCGGCTTTAGCGCTGGTGGTGCCCTGTGCAACAGTGTTTGTTGGTGCCCCCCAATGACCACCTCCGCCACAGAGTCCCTCAATTCCACCCTTTAATAGTGCCCCTCAAGTCTCCATAACCACACTCTCTCTCAGATGCAATTAATTTGATTTACAGCGCCACTCAATCCAGTGTAGAGTTTCAGAGCACTTTACATCACACAGAGACAATCAATTATATATGTGTAAATCACTGTATTGGAAATGTTAGATAAGACAAAGGACTACAAGGTGTAGAAGTCACGTGCTAACCATACTAGTGGGCAGTATAGTTTAATAGTGATTGGTCTGGACAAACACAAACTCAGAATTTAAAACGTAATACCATGGTTGGGGGTTCTCTTTAATAATCAGAATTGATTTCTATTCAAATGAACACTTTTTGCAACATTAAGATAATCAAAGACTGGGGGAAAAAAAACGCTCTAATTTGTACCTTGCAGTTTGGATGCAGCTGTTAGATGACAATAGCTCACTGTTCTATGTTAGGATTTTAACTTCTAAACTACAAGCAACCAAAGATCTGTCTTTCAAAATCAGTAACCCACTGACCTATTTACATTATTTGCACTTTGTGATCTGCATAGTACATGTTCTTTGCAGCAGACATATTAACTTTCTGCGCAACCTTTCCATGAATCAAAACTTCCACTAGACAAAACTCCGATCTCTCTCTAGGAAGAACATTAATCAACGTAGTTATCATAACATTTGTATTGTTGCCGAAAATTGCTGGAGGCCAGCAGCAAGCACTTTTAAAACCATAATATACTTGCCACCCAAAGTCAGCACCCGGTGCAAACACACCGGTTGCACCACCCTAGAGCTGGCACTTCTCAAGGGTCCTGTGACCTCAGTAACAAAGACACTGTTGCTCTAGGGTGTGCTACTTCATAAGCCTGCCCGCAAGACTAGATGTGAACTTCAGTATGGATTGTGGTGGACAGGCTGCCAAGGTTAATCCACACTTGCCCCCACTAGGGTAAACCTGCTGGTGGTAAGACACCGGGGCTTCTATGGCCTTGCGGGGCCTTCTTAGGCCCAGCATGGGAATGTGCTTCCTCAGGAGAATGGTCTGGGGGACTGGTCATGAAGGCAGAACCTGGTTCCTCAGTTCCAAATCCACAAGCTCCGACCATAGTGCCACATCCTCTCCCCACTGAACACCATTACTGCCCCACTGAGAGAAACTCGCTCTGCCTTCAGCTACAACCTAATTGTGCCCTGCTATAAATACCTGGATGTGACTCAGTTCAAATTACACACTAGACAAGAGCAATATATGCTGCGTAAAAAAACGTAACAACATCCGGAAAAAAGCAAACACCCATAGGGAATGCAAGATTAAGTAAAGCACGTAAAATGTAAGCAGGAACAACATAGATAACTTAAAGCATTTACACTCACTATTCAGAAATCAGTGTGTGCTTGTGCCTGAAAAGTTAAGGACATGACTACAGGGCCCGGAAGGGACCTGCTTCAATGTCCATTGCTTATAGTAGAACACAGGATACCCATGCACACATCAATGATTCAGTTCTTTAAGTACAGAATGTAATGGAGAGAACACAAGTTCAAGAAACACTTAGTAAGTCCAATGAAGACGAGTACGCCACCGGTTCAATGGGATTCCGATCGGAATCCCATTGAACCGGTGGCGTACTCGTCTTGCAGGTCCTGTATCAGAAGGGGTACTTACCCGTGTTACACGTTCTGAGTGTTCATCACTCACTTGTTTTCCCGCGCAGCCGGGACGGAAGTATAACCGGCGGAGAGCCCTGAAGAAGTCGTGGGTTCACACCCAGACGAAACACGTGTTGGCTGGGCAACGGAACTTTATTAAATCAAGAAATATTCACTTCATTGGACTTACTAAGTATTTCTTGAACTTGTGTTCTCTCCATTACATTCTGTACTTACAGAACTGAATCATTGTAGTGTGCATGGGTATCCTGTGTTCTACTAATTGTGACCTTGGTCTACTTGGGGGGTTTAGGGTTGTTTCCCCTCGCCCTTTTGCACCGTTGTAAATTTCATCGTAGACTAATTACGTACACACCGGTGGGCGCCACCACCTACCGTATACCTGAAATCCATTGCTTATAGCCTTACAAAACGCAAGCAGTGTGGTTTAAAAAGACCACATCCATGACCACCGAGCTGCAGTACGCATTTTGTTTTCCAATCCACCCATCAATCCAGCATTGCAGTATCTCCAGGAGTCTTGCACTTCCTCATTCAGGGAAAACAATGCTGTTCAAAGAAAAGATAAAGCAAAAGTAGCGCTTCACTGGCAAACTGTATAGTGGCGCTAATGTGTTTGGGTGTGAATAAAATCAATCTGGCTGTTTTGTGAATACTGTCTTGCTTTATTTAGTTATTTATTTATTTTTCATAGTTGAACCTTTTATTTCTCTCACTCCTGAGGCTGTACTTTGGAATAGAATAAAGCCAGAAAAAGACAACATTTGCAGCAAAAGTATTTTTCGTTTTTGGATCCATTTCACAGTGAAACAAATAAAGTGAAAGGAGGAAAGAGAGCGTGAGAAGTAGGCCAGCCCAGCCACCACCTCGCTCCCTGCTACAAGTGACACAACAACAAACAAAAGTCACTGCTCTGCTGAACCGGGCTGGGGCCCCCCTTGCCCCTTCCTTAGGCCCCGGCCCTTTTGCTTTTGATTCTGTCCCTGGCCCAGTTGCGACACCCCCTGCCCCCGACCCCAGACTGCGCCACCAGTCACCCAATAATCAGATCTGGCCAGGAACAAATAGCACTCACCTGCAGACTGGGGGAATTAAATCACGGGGTGCGATTCTCTTTCCCTGTTTCTGACGGTCTCCCTCTGGCCTCTGAATGCCTGCCTCGACCTCGCCTCAGAGTCACGTCACATCACCCGACCATGATGATGCTGTAGACGTGCACAGCGTGACAGGTCAGGTGGTGTGGGGGGGGTTTAATAACATTATAATGAGTAGGGCGGCGGGCGGCGGCTGATCATACTAGCCTAGTAGCAGAGAATCCTTGTCCTGCTCACACCAGGCCTCAGTCAGACAGGCTTAATGTAAGCACTGTGTTCTGTTGTTGGGGCCGATTTGGACCGACCATGACTCATGGAGTCACGTCGGTCCAAATCAGCCCCAACAACAGAACCGGCCCCCTGTCACAAAACCGGCTCCCACCCCATCCAGCCTACCGGGGGATTGCCCGGTGACCGGAATCACCAGTCCGGGCCTGAAGCCCATGTTAGATGTGAAGGACATCTAACCTGAGCTTCAATTGGAATTCCATAGAACATAATATCAAGCCCATTATCGCCGTTTTAGCTGCAGTTTTCTGCCGCTAAAGCGGCGATAATTTTATCGCCTGTCTTGAAAATATGCCTCTTAATTGTTTTTTGGAGAACATTCAACACTACAGGAACCAGGTTGCAGTGCAATTGTGCATCGAAATTTGCAAAGGCCAACTAGTTCAAAAATACATTTAAGACAACTTCGAAGTGTAAGAAGGCGCTTTTGCACTGGTTGGTGGAGGTGTACGTTCGGTCTGTGCAATGATTATTTTGCGGAAATACCATTTGTTCACCCTTTGAGCAGTGACTGTCTCTATGTACAACCATAAGGCACTGGTGCATATTATTGGCCTCATTATAAACATTAGTTATAAGACTGGATCACGCTGAATGAGTGCTGTTTTACTGTTTACCAATAAATAGTGGAGTGATATATGGTTTTCAAACTCACTCCTATTTTTTCTACTCATTACCTTTCTACCAGTGCTTAATTTATGTTAAAAAAAATGGCAGAGTCCTCGTCAGAAGGCCACTACAGCTTGCATCACCCCTGCCCCTGCAAGTGCTGCCAATGACAGCAATACCAACAAAACTACGAACTATGGGGCATATTATCAAGGACGCCGTTAAAAATTATCGCCGGTTTAGCGGCAGAAAACTGCCGCTAAAGCGTCGATAATGGGCTTGATAATATACCCTTGAGAATTCCAATAGAAGCCCATGTTCTGGTGTCAACATGGGCTTCTATTGGAATTCTCTGCGGCATATTATCAATCCCATTATCGCCGCTATAGCGGCAGTTTTCTGCCGCTAAACCGGCGATAATTTTAACGCCGTCCTTGATAATATGCCCCCAAGAGCGACAATACAGACTATTCCAACCCCCCCAATAGCTGTGTGAATGGCTTGTTCGCCAGGTATTAGTGCTGTTTATATCTATTGGATTGATAAGCAAGTATTGTAGTTCTCATCTCTAAGTTAGTCAAACAGCGCCACCGAGGGCATACTGTCAGGAGTGCCAGTTTTGACAATTACGAGCTGGCGCTGAATACCAAAAGCCACCGGCTCAAATTAACCGCTGCTTACTACATGAGCTTTAACTATGGCACTACATTAGATGTTTTCCAGTCCAAAATATTTATTTTCTACTCCATGCCAAGTTTGGGGGAACACCCTGTTTTATAGCAATTCGCCGATTATAGAAGCTTTAACAGTTGAGTAGTAAGGATTAACAGTATTATTACATAATGTGGCCACATCCTTGGAGGGGTGGGAAGATACACATGGCAGACGCGGTCTAAATTGAGGGAACAAAGTGTAGTGACTACTTTGCTATTTGTGAATCCAGAAGTCCCCAACATCATGGCTGGTCTGTGATCCTGCCAATTTATTTTTTCCTCCTAGGGCTTCATTTAGTTTATGGGGGCCATCTGCTAAATGGTGAAATGAAATGAAAAATTAATGAATGAAGCGCGTTAAACAAGAGGTATGTCACACCTGATTTCAAAACCCTAGGGGACATCATCAAACTAACATTCTAGAATGCCTATTGTTACCAACTGCTACAGAAGCAGGTCTGGGCACAGAGGACATTTTGTTCTCTACACTACAGAGGGCCCTTATTTGCCAAAATTAAGTAGGAACAGGCTAGTCCCCATTAGGCACAGCATACAGTGTTTAGCACTTGCACAGTGAAATGCTTTTTAAAAACGTGGTTTAATTATCCAAATTTGGTTAGAATTTCACAGAGTAAGACGTTATGTAAGGTTCCCTAACTTGTAGAGAATACAAACGGAGGGCAAATGCAACAGATATTGCTGCAGTGTGAGCTTTTTCAGAGGAGCACGAGACCTACATCTGGGCATGGTCATGGCACTCAGGATGTCTCACTGAGAAAGGCAACTATGTGATGGGCGTAATACTTTCATTAATCTCAGGCCATCACATAGTTGCAAGGGGTCGGCACCATCTTGCTATAGATGCCTATTGTGTGCCACTATCGGAGACCATTATGCCCAGGTCACCATTATGCGAGGGTTGGCTCTGTCATGCAAAAGATGCTCACAATATGCCAAGAACGCCCACCATTATTACAAGTGAGGGTCCATTGTTTCAGAGATAGCTTTAATATATCAAGAATGGCACTATTGTGCGAGGATATGCATTATTATACCAGCTGCGGTCACAGTTGTGACAAAGACTCGGATGTAGTGTTTACTGGGCCCCAATACTAAACATACAGAATTTTCAAGGATAAAGGATTTCAAGGACTCTCTTGGCCTTCCGATGGACCTTGCTGGGTTTCGAGGGGGGTTAGATAAAAAGGGTCGCAACAGTCATCCAATGAGGACAAGGAATTGGACAACTAAATTGCAACCTTGATATCAAGTTCATGTAGATTACTTTCAAGCAGTGGTCGAAGTGGGCAGGATCGGCAGGGCGCGGCGTGCCCCTACTTCTTTAATTTCATAGAGTCCGCTCCCCTACTTTCTTGATTTAAACATGCCTCCCGGATGGCAGAAATCGCCAAGGCCGATAGTTAAGGCTCGGCATTCGGAGACAGGCGGAACGGGCAGAGAAGGAAAAGGACTCTGTCTTTTCCTTCATGCCCAGAGAAGACAAGGACAGTGTCCAGTTCTCCTGCCGCTGGCAGCTGCCCCCACCCTCTCCCCTCTTTGTTCCCCCTCTTCCCTCTCTTTCTGTCTTGCTCCTCCTCATTTAATGAAAACCGAGACTTAAAGAAACAGGTGTTACCTTCTCTTTCCTACTTTCGTTTATTTGCTCCCCAGTGAAATGGATCCAAAAAAGAAAAACACTTTTGCTGGAAATGCCGTCTTTTTCTGATATTTTTCAATTTCTAAGTGCAGTCTCGGGGTGGAGAGAAATAAAACATTCACACTATGAAAAGTAACTAACTAAAGCAAGACAGAGTGGTTGCAAGGTGAACAGATTGATTTATTCACACCTAAACACCTTAGCGCCACTTTACAGTGTTTGCCAGTGAAGCACTACTTTTGTTTTCTCACCTCTCTTTGAAAAACATTGTTTTCCCTGGGTGGGAAAGTGCACTATTCCTGGAGGTACTGAAATACCTGCTTTTGCAGTTCAAAAAGTAAGTTTATTGAGGTAAGGGGAAAACAACAATACAGAAAATATAATAACAATGAAAAAGGAAAAATGTCAAACAATAAAAACAATCAATTATCGATGAACACAAAGGTGAACAATGTAAGTCATCCAACTGTGATAAAGGAAGGAGGAGCAGCAGTGACTTGTAAAAATACAGTGAACAAAAAAGAACTGGATTTTATACCAAAATGTATACTACAAAGTCAAACATCAATAAATCACATAATGCCAATATGAGAGAAGTCATGGAGGTTTAGTCACTTCTTGTTGAAAGGGGGTGAGGAACAGAGAGCACCGAGCCCTTGCATCAATAAATAATGTAACAGACGACCATAGGTGCAAACGCTTGGATGCCATATGTAGTGGGTAAACAAAAGTAGTGTCTAATCTGTGGTTGTAACAAACAGCATACCACCATGCTCGATATGACAATTGAGTGAGATCTTTCCAATTCTTAGTTATTTGCTGAAAGGCGACCGCCAGCAGTAAATCTAGTATTTTTACATTGGAACTACAATCTGCCCAAATAGAGGATAAACTACCTAAAAAGATATGTGTGGGAGAGAGGAGGTGAGAAGAACCAAAAATCAAATTAATTTGAGACCATACCTTTTCCCAGAAACTATGAACAAATGGACACGTAAAAATTAAATTATATAAATCAGCATGGGGGGAAGAACAAGTCCAACACACATCCGAGAGGTCAGAATATCTTGCAGCGAGAATGAGAGGGGAGAGTAGGAGTCTATTATATATGCAAAAGAGCGTCTGTGTAGTATTCGCAGCTCTAGAGGATTTCCTAAGTTTAAGCCAAATTCTATCCCAAAACTCCACAGACCAAGAGACTTCTAATTATTTTTCCCAGGATAGTTCCACTTTAGATTTTTCTCTCAGAGTGGAGGAGCTGTGTAAGAATTTATATATGGTTGAGGCTTTAGAGTGTTAAACTAAGAGAGTGCATAATTTCTCTGTAAAGGAAGGCTCACAAGGAGCGGATTGAGAAGAGATTGTGTAATGCAGAGACGCATCTCGGAGAGCTTGCGATAAAAGGGAATACTTAGAATGGAAAGATGCAGGCAAATGAAAGGAGCCCCTGGGGTGAGAAAAGGACATAATCTCGTTCCGCACATATTATTGACTTACCCAAATCAAGCCCCGGTGTCTCCAAGACTTCCAAAATATAGGCTTATTATTTATTAAAATTTGAACGTTGTGCCATATGGTAGAGTTAAGAAATGTGGTCCAATCATTAGAATGTGAGGAGGAAATAGGTGACAGAAGCTTAGAGGTGTGCTTAATTACAGGAGTGGATATAGATTGTGGTTTACGTGTAAAAGATAAATATCCTTGGAAGGAAAATGGGGAAATGAAGGACTAGTGTGGCCCAAAGAGGGCAATTAATGGGAATTTCAGAAAGCCATTTCGAGGCCGGATGTAATAAAAAGGACTTATGATAAGTAGGGAAATCAGGGAAATTTACTCCACCCTCCCATTTTGGACGAACTAGTTTAGAGATAGACATACGTGACTTCTTCTTATTCCATAGACAAGAAGACAAAATGGAGTTTAATTTCTTAAAATACTTTAAGGGGATAGACAGGGGAATATTAGAAATTGTATACAAAATTATAGGAGACAGCATCATCTTTATAGTGTCCAGACGACCCCACCAAGATGAATATAAAGGATGCCATTTCAATGTCAATCTAAAAGTGCAATTTTCCATGCAACGTGATATTGTTGCTGAAATTGAGGGGGTAAAATGCAAACCTAAATATTTGATGAATTGGGGACTCCATGTGAAACCTGAAGCAGTAAAGTCAGCTTTAAAAGTATATTTTGTTAGAGGCAGAATTTCGCATTTATCTCCATTTAATTTATAACCAGAGACTGATGCAAAAGAATCAACCTCTCCCAAAAAGGCATGGAGGGAGGTTTGGGGCTGCGAAAAAAATAAAAGAACGTCATCAGCATAAGCTGCCAGTCAAGGCACGTGAAAGATATTGGGTAGGGGAGCATCATCACCAAACCAATCTACTACTGATCTACACCTGCAGTGCTCTTCTTGCGGAAGTCTGTGACCACGTCCATTGCAGCATACTCAGTACGCAAGACCGGGGCATGCCTGACTGAGGTGGGCCCAGAGGCGGATCTGGTGCCGGAGCTCCGCTGTGGTCTGCGAAGGGTGAATGGCCGCGGGCGGCTGAAATTATCGCGGACGGTCTGCTCGATCGCCTGGGCTAAATCCCCCAGGCGTGCTGAAGTGAGGACCATCGGCAGACTGCCGAGCACTGGCCCGCGTTATACTTATTATGCGGTTTCAGCGTGTGGCCTGAGAGGCGTGGACCCGGGGAGAACACCTACGCTGGAGTACCTGGTAAGAGGCGCCTGCTACAGACAATTTGTGGCGCTTTCCCTGCAGCCCGCGTCAGCCAAACTCGCCAGCGAAGTGAAACAGATGTGGGGACTCAACGCTGCTGCTGTGAGCCGGTGAAAGGCAGCGCTTGCTTGTGGCCTGCCTGGGAGTGAACACACATGCTGTTGACGCGATCGTGATCGGTTTAGACGGCAGGGGCACGGGGAGCGCTGCTGGAGACCTGGATCACATGACTGCCCCCCCAGGCACTGACTAGGTCACAGAGGGGAAGTGTGGGGGAAAACAGCCCAGGACTGCAAATTTGGCTGCCATCTGCAGAATTTACACGTGGTATTGTAACACGTAAAGGGACACAACGATGCTGATCTCAGTATGTGGTAGAGAGGTATGATCAAGGCGCAGGTATACTACATGCTATCACTGCCACTATCCACCACAGCATAACTTACGTCCTGCTTTGGAACCATAGCCCTGTGGAATGAAAGACCAACATTTTCCCACTGCCAGACGCACGTGATCATACTGTGCCTCTGCAGAGCTGCACTTGCAGGTTAACCTGTACACGATCTTGCCAATTGTGCAGAGACTACGTGTTGTAACTGGTGCTGGCCAAGCCCAGTGGACTATGGAGGCGCTCTGCAATCACCCAATTAGAGTCTGATTGCGTACTACTGTGCCTAAGTGGGTGAGTAAATACCCCTGGGACTGAATGGTGTCACGATCCTCAACTGTCACTGCATCCTAGGTTATTGCAAACTTTGTAGGATATCGCAACTTGCCAAACTGCAGCTAGTAGAGACTCCCTGAGTTGAGTCCTTCCGGTTCCGGTACAGGATCGTCGGAGAGCCGTGTCGGAACTTTGGAGCGTTGCTGAAGCCTGCCTGCCTGCTGTGTGGTTTGAGCGGCTTGAACGATTGAAACCCAAAGCCGAAAGCCGAAGCCGTAAGCAGATTGGGCGGCGTTGAGCAGATTGCAGGTTGCAACTGAGCGGGTGAGGAGCAAGGAGCAGGCGGAGTGAGCGTGCGTGGAGGTACCTAACTACCTACGACCGCGACCTGTGCCCTGATGTTAAAATCCCGCAAGGAGCGGAAGCGAGTGCCTGGAGGTACCCGCGACCTTGACCGTGAATCGTGAATCCTTGACCTGTACCCTGAATCGAGACTGAGCGGGTGAGGAGCAGGTAGGCATAGCGAGTGGGCAGTGTGACAGGAGGTACCCGCGATCGCGACCTGTGCCCTGAAAGTTTGAAATACTGCCCTGCCCTGAACTCTGTCTCAGTGCCGAAGCAGCTGTGTTGAGCGAGTGGGCAAGAAATGGGAGCTGCCCAGAGTCCCTCGCAATCTGTGCTGATCTCTGTACCCGGAAAGAGCATGTGTCTGCGCCTGCACCTGCACCGGCGACTGTGCCAGTCCCCGCGCCCGGATCAATTCCGGACTAACTCCAGGTTCTCTGTCCTCCACTGGTGTTTTCCTGCCCTCACTTGGTTTCCTGCTGCCGTGTCTGTGTACGGGCTTGGTTGCCCCCCTCCCCCATCCATCCAACGAACAACTCGGGATTGAGGGACCGGCTGGGCTTGGCTCCGCTGGTCTCCTAAACTACATCACCCAGGATCCCCTGGGCCAGGCCGCCACCTTAGCGCCAGGAGGCGCCTAAAGGACAGCCTGCTCCCTCGCCCCAGGACAAGGGCGGGGCCGTCTGAGTCATTGACTTTTAGACTCGCTAAGTAAGACTTTTGTTAGCAGTTTGATTAAATGTTTATGTCCATGCTAGAACTACTCAGTGCCATACCATAGTGTTAATTTTAGCAATCATTTACACCGGAAAATGTTTTTTGTAACTTTATTAACTCTTTTAGGAGCATGACTGGTCGACGTAGTAAAACTAGGAAATCTCTGGTGGGCGGCTCGGTTCAAGGCACTCTTGATCTTTTTATTACAAGGGCTGCCTCCGTGCTCTAATGTGAGATCGAAAACACGGAAAGGCGTTTATCTTTCGAACTTTCGCATAGTAAACGTTCATCCCTGGGTAAAATACAGTCAGCAATAACTCCAACGGCCCAGATCCTTGATAACTCCCAAGAGGCTGACACCAGTATCCCACGTCAACTTCAAGATCAAAACTCCCTAACGCCATCATATATGAATGATACATCTTCTGACATGACTTTAGATTCTACCCCAGAGGAGCTAATTACTACTATTTCCTCTAAGGATTCCACGTACAAAGAAATGCACCGCAATACAACTGCCCCATGGCAAATAATAGGTAAAAGGAAAAGTGGGGGGACACATCAGGCTCGTAAACACACAAAAACGCCTAAATTAGCTAGGAACATCTTCAAGAATATCGAGAACACTGTGGGAAAGGGAACACAAGATAATCACATTCAACCTACCACTCTTACTAACGATTTAGTGGGCACAATGGAGAAATTAGTTAAATCGCTAATATTACCATTAATAGAGCGAATTAAAAGAATGACTGACCAATTGTTGAGCATAGAAAAAGCAACCACAATCAATACAGATCTACTTAATGAATTTGTTAAGGCCAGGCCCCACCAACAAGATCGCATGATACTAAATGTCCCAAAAATAGCGGCGAAAACATCTTGTAATATCATGTCAACAACACAAGTTAAGAAAACTGTAGTTTCCCCGATAATAGATAAAAGTCACTCTAGACTTCAGGAAGTGAGCTCGGAGAGCCAGGCAACACTAAAAGATAAGTCTAAGCTCAATGCCCTCAAGAAGTTTTCCCATACTGACCCACAAATGACGAACAGGGACGATAAAGCGGAGCAGCCAATTTATATGACACACAATACTCAGACTAGTGCAGCTAGGAAGCCCCTTGCCACTGAATTTCATATGTCACATCAGCAAAAAATTGACTTACCACCAGAAGCGGTACCCTACGTCGTGGTCTTAACTGGGGTCCCGGAACTACCAGTGGGAAAGACTGAGGGCCAACAGGGACTTAAAAATAAAGTCATATTTTGGCTGAGGAACAACAGACCGCTGCCCCCTAACATAAACGGAGAAATTCTTCATGTTAGAAGGTTAGGGTGGGTAGGATGTAGACCAAAAGACATTAGAGGGGACATAGTCATAATAAATTTTAGGGACCGTAGGGCAACTAAACATATCGTTGACTGGTAGTCTAAATGGCCTTGGCCTCGATGTTCCAACATTTAACCATTTCTCCTTGCTCTCAGGGCTGGAAGGTGTTGATTGACTGTCCAAACGAGATATCGGGGAGAACTATGTTTTAAGATGCACAGAAACTTTACCAAATCTAAAAGTTAATTCAAACCCCGATAAACAGTCCGAAACCCCGAAACCTATTTTAAATAGATCGATTAGCCACAATGAAGTAAAAAATCAATCTACCTTGACAGTAAAGCCACCATTGGGCATTAACACGCATGGTTTAGAAGATGTTGTGGAATCAACTGAAGAGTTCTCAACGCAACAAACTTTGGAGTTAGTGGAAACTTCCCCACCCAAGATAGACTCCTCGATCGAATTCCTATTTTGGAATATTGACGGATTACGCCGGAAATTAGAAAATGATACGGGGATAAGTCTCCTGGAGAAATTTAATATTATATCTCTCCAGGAGACCTGGTTAACAACCGAAATTCATCTGGTAGGTTATAAAACCTTTTTTTCCTCTGCAATACACTCAACTTCAGGTAGAGCAAAAGGTGGGTTGATAGTATTTATTTCAAATACCATAGGGGGCTTGGCCATTATTCCACTAGCTTTGGAAACAAATTATCAAGTCTTGCTCCTCCGTTTTAGTAAAGATGAGCCCGTCCTATTAGTGAATTTTTACAACAATTTGTCAGATAGGGAATTTCAAACTGTTATGCGACAGTTGTATTCCCAATTATCGACTTTGACTAGGGATTTTGGAAAAGGGGCCACTATCTTATGGGGGGGCTATTTTAATCAACATCCCTGTGAATTCTGTCACCACAACTTGTGTGGGCTAATGGACGAGAATGAAGAACCATTGGTCCATTTCTCCCACTCAAGTACTGGAAACTGCCTAAATGAATCCTTGCTCAATCTGGATTTAAAAATTGTAAATAAAACTAACGCTCTGACTCAGAGGTTAGATCCAACTTACATTGGAAGAGGCTGCCAAACTACCATAGATTTTATTTTGATTTCTAATTTCTCAGGGAACCGAGTTACCAACTTTCAAACCCTCGTCACCACACAAAGTGACCATTGTGCCCTTACCATTAAAATCCATCTTTTGCGAGAGGACAGTTCCCAAACTATACAAAGTGCACTGAGAAATACTTTACACTTGGATAGACTTAATGGTTTCTCACTAATATGGGGAAAAATTGATCCTCAAAAAATTATAAGAAAAGTCATTCAAATGGCTCACAGCTCGATCCTTTAATGCCTAGATCTGTCAGTAAACAGTAAAGAAGTAATAAGCAACTTTGAGGAGGTTACAAAAGTAATAAAAGCAGTACTGTTTGTAAAAATACATAACGCCCAAAAGAAGAAAGTGGGATGGTTTAACCACTGTTGTACTGTGGCGTATTCTAAATTGAAAGTTGCCTTACAAAACCCAAATAGGGAGCCCCACGAAATAGCAATCTGAGGCGGGAATATAATAAAGCTTTAAAGGATAGGAAGTTAGAACTCAAACAGGCCCTATGGGACCAATTGCACAAAAGCTGTTTACTCAAAGATAGCTCTGCGTTTTGGGCTGTGGTAAAATCCACATTTCTGTTAGAACAAAAGAATCAACCATCCATTGAGGTGGCAATCGATGAATTGACCTGGGTAGATTACTTCTCAAAAATATTCGGAGAGGGCCGAGTAGACATAAGCGCAGACTCAACTGCTCTTTCGTCCAATACCACCTATCCACTAGAAATAGATATTGACATCGGCAAAGTTCAACGAGTCATTAAAACCAGTAAAAACGGCAAAGCCCCTGGCCCCGACTGTGTCCCGATAGACTTATTTAAGTCAAATGAAGAGCTTTGGGCACCACTACTTACAAGGGTACTTAGGGCAGCCTGTGAGGTGGGATTACTGGACTCATGGTCCAAATCAATTTTGGTCCCAATTTTTAAAAAGGGAGGCATCGTGCTACCGCCCAATCTCCTTGTTGGATTCTCTGGGTAAAGTTGCAGGTAGGATCATCTTGGAGCGTCTCCATCAGTGGGCGGAGGACGGCGGGATACTTTCGGATATCCAGTTTGGATTCCGTGAGGGTCGGGGGACAGTTGAACAGGCCCTGAATCTAACCTTGCTCCTGGAGAAATACGTATGTGCAAAAGCAGGCAGTGTCCACATGGTTTACGTGGATCTGTCCGCTGCTTTTGACTGTGTTTGCCATGCTAAATTGTGGTCAGTACTGTTGGATATGGGGGTGGAACTATCTATAGTAAATTTTCTGCGTGAAATGTACACAAATGCATCAGCGAGGGTGAGGTACGGGGCAAATGGGGAGTTATCGGTGCCGTTCAAAGTGGAGAGGGGTGTGAGACAGGGATGTGTCCTGGCTCCCTTTCTCTTCACGCTTTACACCAACGGCCTGGAGCAGGCCATGTTGAACGGGAGCCAGGACCTTCCCCAAGTTAACAACCGTCCGATTCCAGCGTTGCTCTATGCGGATGACGCCGTGATATTGGCACGCACCCCCCTAGAACTTCAGAAGGCCCTAAACAGGTATTCCCATTTTATGGGAGAGCTGAATCTACGCATCAACATCAAAAAGTCTTTTGTTATGAGTGTAGGTTTGGCGAAACTAAGGTCAAAGAGTATATTTCTATATAATGAGAAGTTGGATGTAACAGCGCAATATCTCTATTTGGGCATTACTATTGACCACAAGTTAAATTGGTCCCCCGTAATAGAGTCTAGAAAATTTCATCTAGTAAGAACTACTATGGCTCTTGTGAACTTTTCGGAAAAATTGGGCAGAAGACCACCAGCAGAGCTCATAAAGATATACAGAGCTAAGTGTCAGTCAGTAGCATTATACGGAGCAGGAGTGTGGGGGTATGCAAATATTAAAAACTTACAAATGGCAGAAAATGCATTCTTCCGCTTCCTCTGAGCGGTGCCCAAAAGCACATCTACCTTTGCATGCCACACAGAACTGGGAATTTCATATTTAACGGACCTAGTAAAAATTCAGCCACTTCTTCTTTGGTATCGTATATGGTCCGGGGATAAAAATACACTCACCCAGCAAATTATTGTAGATTGTATGGCTTTAGATCACTCACTTAAAATTGGATGGTTGGCTTATATTAAAGGGTTCTTACTTGATTTGGGATTGGAAAAATACTATTTGGCCCCCGCTACAATCCGGTCACTATCTAGAAAGGCATTACAGGCGCTTTCACTTGCAAATTTAGAAAAAATTCGATTAACGAAAGACGACTTTAAACCACCTGTGCAACATTGTGTTGCTGTCCAAACAACCTTATCAATTCAGCCATACTTAACCTATGATCTTACCACTTTTGAGAGATTTCTCTTAATAAGATTTAGGTTGAATATTTTCCATCGTCTGGTTGCTTTTCCGGAAAGGAACTAATGGGCTACAGTACCATTAATGTGCCCGTGTGACGAGACCTCAATTCAGACCACTATTCATACCTTTTTCTTCTGTAAATTCTACAGAGAGCATAGAAAGATCTGGCTAATCCCGCTATTAAAACATGTTGGAATAAGACAATGCCGTCCGGCTATGTTATTGTTACAATCATTGGGTGAGGAGTGGATGTCGAAGTGCATAGTTAAATTTCTGAAATGCATCTTCCGACATCGACTAAATTTGTAAATGTGCCCACTCTAGGGTAACCTATCTGAGCAAAGCGATAGTGTTATCTCGCTACTATATTGTACATATTAGCAATGAACTTTTGCTGACACTAGAAATATAACATGGTGAAGCAATTAAGCGATTTTTACGTTTTTTTATAAGGATAATTGGAGATAGTATTTTTATATTTGTATTTTTATAAATCGTCAGTATTTCGTTTTAAAATTGTTATGAATTGTAAATGTTTTTTGTGATTGCTTTTATGGTTTTCTATCTGTTAAAAACCAAATAAAGAAATACTTGACTTGATAAGCTGCCATCTTTATGTGAGTCTCTTTGAAAGTGACACCATGGATATTGTCATTTTGACGGATTCTTAAAAGAAAAGGCTCCAAGGCGAGATTAAAAAGAAACGGAGAAAGTGGACAACCTTGTCTAACACCCCTACCAAGCGGAAAATAGGAAGACATACCACCATTTGCACAAACAGCCGCTCTCGGATTAGAATACAAAATAGAAATCAAAGCAATAATTTGTGGGCCAAAGTCAAACCATTTAAGTGCATGAAAAAGATAAGGCCATTCAACTCTATCAAATGCTTTCTCTGCTTCTAAAGCTATTGCAGCTAATGAGTATGAGATGTGTGAAGCCTTGGAGAGGACGTCAAAAAATAAACGAGTGTTATCTGTAATGAGTCGACCCTTGACGAAACCAGATTGTTCTGTTCCTAAGAGATTGGGTAATTGAGGTTCCAAACGTAAAGCTAGGGCTTTTGATTTTTTTTTATAATCAATATTAACCAAAGAAATGGGTCGATAATTTTCGCAGTGTTGTGGATCTTTACCATCTTTAGGTATATGGCAGATAAGTGCATCAGAAAAAGAGCCAAAGGATCCAAGTGATTGTAAGAAAGTAGTTATGAGAGTATGTAATTTGGGTATTAGTAAATGTGCAAAATGAGTGAAAAACTCAACAGTAAAACCATCTGGACTAGGTGCTTTGTCCTTTTTAAGTGTGTGCAAGGTAGCAAGAAGTTCCTTTTGTGTGAGGTCTAATTCTAAAAGTGAAAGATCTGGGCGCATAACAGAGGTGTGGTGAATGCTAGAAAAGAAGTGCGCAATAGAATGGTCAGAAGAAGAAGTCTTAGATGTGTACAATGTTTTGTAGAATTGAAGAAATTCATTTAGAATATCCTCGTCCTTGAACTTCAATGTGTGAGTATTATCAAAAATAGAGTCTATATTAAGTTTATTATGTTTAACCTTCAAATAATTAGCTAAAAGTTTTCCAGCTTTATTCTGGCTACCATAACATTTTGCACTGGACTTCAACAAAATGTTGGAGGCATTGTTAGTGGTCTCCTTGTTAAATAGAAATTTAGCATTTATAAGTTCAGACAAACAAAGTTTTGATTTGGAGGAATAGTAGGAATGCCCCAATCTCTTTATATTGGCAAAAAGGGTGTTAGTGATTTCTTGTGCTTTTTTCCACTTTGAAGAGATATCTAATAATAACATCTCTAGCAGAAGCCTTGAAAGCGTCCCAAATCACACGAAAAGGCAAAGTATCCGCGTGATTAAGGAGGAAGTATTCACTAAAGAAGGAAATGAAAGAGGTCGTGAATGTCGAATCCAAAAGTAGAGCATTGTTAAAGCGCCATTTCCGAGGGAGATTGGGTTTCTGCAAAACATCCAGCTGAATAGTGGCAGGAGCATGATCAGATATTAGAATAGAGCCAATATCTGCTGCCACCAGTGATTGAGATATGTTGTGGGATATAAAAAAATAGTCTTGATTGGGTGTGATGAGTCGGAGAGTAGTAAGAGTATTCTCTCAATGTAGGGTTGCGAAGCCTCCAAGCAGCAACAAGTTTGTGGTGCTTAATGGTATGTGTGAAAGATCTATGTGATTTACGAGAAACATAAGGGATTGACGAATGTCGATCTAGAAAGAGATCGAGGACTTCATTACAATCTCCTGCAAGGATGAAATTATCATCGAAACAATGTGTGATCTGTTGGGCTAAGGAAGTCCAAAAAGAGGCATCTCCAGCTGTGGGTGCATAAATATTCAACAAAGAGACTGGAGCATTTCCCACCATTAATTTAACAAATAGCCATCTATCCTCCTTATATGCACACTGCGATAACATTTTGACAGGAATGGGTTTATGGCAATCAATCAATCAATCAATCAATCACGACATTTGTATAGCGCGCTACTCACCCGGAAGGGTCTCAAGGCGCTGGGGGGGAGGGGTACGATACTGCTCGAACAGCCAGGTCTTGAGCTGCTTCCTGAAGGAGAGATGGTCTTGGGTTAGCCGAAGGTCGATGGGGAGGGAGTTCCAAGTCTTGGCTGCCAGGTAGGAGAAGGATCTTCCTCCGGCGGTGGCTCTACGGATGCGTGGTACGGTGGCGAGGGCGTGGCTGGTCGATCGTAGCTTGCGGGTGGGCGTGTAGAAGGTCATGCGGTCGTTGAGGTACTTGGGGCCCAGGTCGTGGAGAGCCTTGTGTGTGTGGGTGAGGAGTCTGAACGTGATTCTCTTGCTGACGGGGAGCCAGTGCAGGTCTCTCAGGTGTCTGGTGATGTGGCTTTGTCGGGGGATGTCCAGGATGAGTCGTGCGGAGGCGTTCTGGATGTGTTGGAGTTTGGCTGTGGTTCCGGCGTAGAGGGTGTTCCCGTAGTCCAGTCGGCTGGTGACGAGTGCCTGGGTAACGGTCTTCCAGGTTTCTGTGGGGATCCATCTGAAGATCTTGCGGAGCATGCGCAGGGTGTTGAAGCATGATGAGGAGACGGCGTTGACTTGTCTGGTCATCGAGAGGGAGGAGTCCAGGATGAAGCCCAGGTTGCACGCATGGTCCGTTAGTTTGGGAGTGGTGCCCAGGGCAGGGGGCCACCAGGAATCGTCCCAGGCGGAGGGGGATGATCCCAGGATGAGGACTTTCATCTTGTCTGAGTTCAGTTTCAGACGGCTGTTCTTCATCCACTCGGCGACGTCTTTCATCCCTTCGTGTAGGCTGGCTCTGGCGGTGGCGGGGTCGTTGGTGAGGGAGAGGATCAGTTGGGTGTCGTCGGCGTAGGAGATGATGTTGAGGTTGTGTTGGCGTGCGATGGCTGCGAGGGGGCTCATGTAGACATTGAAGAGGGTTGGGCTGAGTGATGATCCTTGAGGTACGCCGCAGATGACTTCGGTGGCCTCGGATCTGAACGGGGGAGGCGGACTCTCTGGGTTCTTCCGGCGAGGAACGAGATGATCCACTCCAGTGCCTTCTCTTGGATTCCGATGTTGCTGAGGCGCTGCACTAGGGTGCGGTGGCAGACAGTGTTGAACGCAGCAGAGAGGTCCAGGAGGATGAGGGCCGCTGTTTCCCCGTTGTCGATCAGGGATCTGATGTCATCGGTGGCTGCGATCAGGGCGGTCTCGGTGCTGTGGTTGGCCCGAAACCCGGACTGCGAGGAGTCGAGGGATCCGTTCGTCTTGAGGAAGGCGGCGAGCTGTCTGTTGATGGTCTTCTCGATGACATTGGCAGGGAAAGGAAGGAGCGAGATGGGACGGTAGTTCTTGAGGTCGGTGGGGTCCGCCGTCGGTTTCTTCAGGAGGGCGCTAAGCTCGGCGTGCTTCCAGCTCTCCGGGAAGGTGGCCGTGTGGAAGGAGGTGTTGATGATGTCCCGGAGATGGGGTGCGATGATGGCGTCGGCCTTGTTGAAGACGTGGTGGGGGCAGGAGTCGGTGGGGGATCCGGAGTGGATGGTGTTCATCGTGCGGGTGGTGTCTTCGGTGCTGATCGGGGTCCAGTTGCAGAGGGTGGTGGTGGCGGGCGTTGGTTCGATAGGGTGCGTGGTCTGTGCGTTGAAGCTGTTGTGTATGTCGGCGATCTTGCGGTGGAAGAACGAGGCGAGTGAGTTGCAGAGGTCTTGCGAGTAAGAACGCCATTGCGTTTGCCATCACCCGGGGAAAAAAATACCTCCCCCACCCAACCTTTCTTTATCTTAACAGATTCCTCAGCCGTCAGGTGAGATTCTTGTATGCAAGCTATATCTGCTCCCAATTTGGCCAAATGAGTCAAAACTCTCTGTCTCTTGATAGGTGAGTGTACACCTCTGACATTCCATGACACAAGTTTTAAGGACATTATACAAAACTGAAGATAAATGGTAAACAAGAACTGCAGCGAATCTCTAAGCAAGTCAAACCGCACCGAACATTGAACCAACTATGAAGACATTGAGTCAGATACGAAGAAAGATGAAGGAGAAAGGGAAAGAAATAAAAACGAATAAGCATCATTTGAAATGTAAAAGAGAGGCGTAGCGAGAAGAGCAGTGTTAAAGTAGAAGGATATTGAAGGAGAGCTCTCGAAGCAAAGGGAATGCAGAAAAGAGAAAATGCAATACAAAATACATAAAAACTTAATACAACGAGAGACTTACATATAATCCAAGACAAACGAAGGGTGGGGGGGGGGGTGAGGCCACACGGAACAATGACGTGTCCAGGACCCAAGCAGGAAGGCGGGAGGGAGGGCTGACCCGACTTACGTTGGAACATGAGGAAAAGAGTGACACGAAGACATAACCTGTATGGAGAAAAGAGGTGATTAGTTATGTAAACGAAACGATATGAGTGAAAATTTGCACTAATGCCAAATATCAACATGTCAACAAACCAGAACTAAATCTAAAACATGCAAAAGAACAAAGGCATTTCAGAAACCAAAGTGTCTATTTGGTGCGTGATGAGGAAGTATCCATGAAGTCAGCGTGATAAGAGTAGAAGAAGCTCTTAAATTTTACTGGATCATCATAGGAAGTGGTTTTGTTGTTGATAGTCACTTTAAATAGGCAAGGATGAAAGAGGCCATATCGTGCGCCTGTGGAACGGAGCTGTGGTCTCAGCATAAGGAATTCTTTGCGTCGATCTGCAGTTGATTTGGCATAGTCTTGGGAAAAGAATAGGGAGTTCCCCGACCAGGTATGCGATCAATTGCCCTAGCCGCAGATAAAATTTTGAGCAAGTCAGTATACTCCAGAAAATATAAGATCACTCCCCTGGGTTTTTTTGCCGTAGAGGAAGACGGGAAAGATGACAACGGTCCCAACCGATGAGCTCTTTGAATGTTAAGAGAGGTATCATCTGGCAACTTGAGAATCTTTGGGAGGAAGGATTTGAAGAAGACAATTGGGTCTGATCCCTCCGTTCCTTCAGGCAAACCGTAAATGCGAAGGTTATTTCTCCTATTCCTGTTTTCCAAATTCTCAATCTGTTTATGCAGCAGGGAAACTTGAGAGCACAAGGAATCCACTTTGGGAGTAGAAGAATTTAAAGAGTCAACGTTTTGTTCTAAGGCTGTGACACGGTCTTCTATATTTGACCACCTATCAGTGAGAATCTGCAGCTTAGAATTTGTTTCTTCGATAAACGGACGCAAGGCCCATATTTCTTCAAGCAACAAGTCCACTGTGACTGAAGCAGGCTGTTTAGGGGGAGAAGGAGGGTCCTTCTTCAACTGCTTACTCGATGCTATGGTGGTTCCAGATGACAGCGATGTATTAGATGACATCACACCTTTGGGTGAAGTGCTCGCTGAGTCCTCCATGGAAAGACAATTATAGCGGGAACTGGTATGAATTAGAAATCGACGTGCTGAAGATTTGGGCTTAGAAAAGTCTTTAGTTAATTTTCCCATAAGTTGAGACAAAGACTTAAATGGCAGACCAATGAAAAAGAAATGTCGCCATGCAGAACGACAGTATTCAATTCCTCAGAAAAAATGCAACAAGATGTATTTGCAACAAAAAAAATTTAACAAGATGTAATAGTTACACCCTTATGAAGATACCTTATTTGGTGTCAGAAGGGTATTAAAAAGAGACCATAAGATAAAGGCTACACTGCAGTAACCAATGAAGCGGCAAGGGCGAGCAGCAGCACAACCGGTATTAGCTTAAAAAAAACACCAAACACATGAAGGAAATAGTTGCCTTGGAAAATGACAAGTATGACATGAATATTGTAAGAAGTAAAGTTCTCAATAATGCAGGGCAGCTCTAGAGTGTACAGGAAATAAGGTTTATAGTTCATTGTATCCAGCACTGAGGTAAACTTTGCTGATAAAGCTGCAGAGAATGACATTCAGGCACCATAACATATAAATAGTCCAAGAAATGGGAACAAAGGTCATGCAATACGGTATTTTCCCCATCCCTGCCTCCGTCAAGAAATGTGCAAGTTACAAGCGGTAAAACGTTTCAACCGGGAATGCTCCGTCAGCGCGAGCATACAAAATGGCGGCCGCTAATACAACGGAGCCGCGTCACAGCCTGTGAGAAGAAGAAAAGTAGATAAAAGTGCCTACGAGTCTTTTATCAGCGCAAAAAGGAAATCCTCCGACGCCGCATAGCTTCCGACAGATGCGCTTCCGTTTTCATGTCAGGAAATGCGAAGAGTGACGCATTTAGGCCGCCTCCGCTCCCGCAGACACGGGAGAGCTACAGACGAGCCGCCACGCCCCCCCCCCTGAAATACCTGCTTGATGGATGAATTGGAAAACAAAATATGTACAGCAGCTGTGTGTTCACGAATGTGGTCTTTTTAAACCATATTGTTTACGTTTTGTAAGGATATAAGCAATGGGCATTGAAACGGGTCCCTTCTGGGCCTTGGAGTCATGGGCTTAACTTTTCAGGCAAAAGCACTCACTAATTTCTGAATATTGAGTGTAAAAAGAAAAAGGTAACCATGTTGTTCCTGCTTATATTTCACATGCTTTACTTAATCTTGCATTCCCTATGAGTGTTTGCTTTTTCTAGGATGTTGTTAATTTTTTTTTAGGCAGCATATTGCTCTTGTCTAGTGCGTAGTTTGAATTGAGTCACATCTAAGTGTTTATAGTGGGTCAGTGCAGTGCAAGTTTCTCTCAGTGGGGCAGTATGGTGTTCAGTGGGGGAGAGGATGTGGCACTATGGTCAGAGCTGCTGAATTTGTAACTGGGGAACCAGGTTCAGCCTACATGACCAGTCCACCAGACCACTCCCTCTGAGGGAGGACATTCCCATGCTAGAACTTAGAAGGTCCCGCAAGATCTTAAAAGCCCTGGTGTCTTAGCACCAGCAGGTGGACCCTAGCAGTGGCAAGTCCACCACAATTCATTCTGAAGTTCACCTCCAGTCTTGCAGGCAGGCCTATGAAGCAGCACACCATAGAGTGACATTGACTCATGACTGAGGTCACAGAACCCTTGAGCAGGGTGGCTCTAGGACAGTGCGACCGCAGCAGGCGCTGACCAGCCGCGATCCGTGCAGGTAACAGTGGTGGGGCAGAGGGGCCGGGTAATGGGTGATTTCGAGGGATGATGCTGAGTGAAAATTAAATAAATAAATAATTTTCCCTCTGCATCGTCCCTCAAAATCCCCCCTTACCCGGCCCCAATGCAGTTCCCTGCATGGACCGCGGCTGGCGCTGACTTCAGGTGGGGGCATCGTGTTGGCAAGTATGATATGGTTTAAAAAACACTTGCTGCCTCCTTCCTGGCCTCCAACAATTTTCAGCAACAATAAAAATGTCATGATAACTCCAGTGATTAATGTTCTTCGTAGAGAGAGATGGTGTTTTGTCTAGTGGACGTTTTGACTCATTGAAAGGAAGCACAGAGGGTTAATGTGCCTGCTGCTAAGAACATGCACCATATAGATGACAAAATGCACATAATGTAAATAGGTCAGTGGGTTACTGCTTTTGTCAGAGAGACCCTATTGTTACTTGCAGTTAATAAGTTAAAATCCTAACATAGAACAGTGAGCTATTTACTGTCATGTAAGAGCTGCATGCAAACTGCAAGGTATAAATTAGAGCGTTTTTTTTCCCCAGTCTTTGATTATCCTAATGTTGCAAAAAAGGATTAATTTGGGTAGAAATCAATTCTGATGATTAAAGAGAGCCCCCAACCATGGTATTACTTTTTAAATTCTGAGTTTGTGTTTCTCCAGACCAATCACTATTAAACTATGCTGCCTACTAGTATGCTTGTCATGTGACTACTACACCTTATAGTCCTTTGTCTTATGTAACATTCCCTATACAGTTATTTACACACGTATGATTAATTGTCTCTGTGTAATATGTGTGATGTAAAGTGCCCTGACACCCTACGCTGGTATTAGCGGTGCTGTACATTTTCGAATACTTTATTATTTTAAAATTTTTACACATGCTAACAGTCTCTGCAAAGAATTTTCCTTATTAGTACCAGTGGAACATACAACTGCAGCAGTGAGAAAGGTGACCAGTCAACCTTTGCAAATGGACCTCCACTTCACAGCAGCACAAGTCACATTTTTTAGTAACTTGTGATCCGTTTGAGCTTTAAACAATTTATTAGTTAAAATTGTCAGATTATGCAGCAGATGATGTATTATGTGGCAAATATGGTAGAGCCATAATTATGTGGAAAACATTTGCATACTAGGATATTTTGTCATTCATGTTTGAACTGCTCTTGTGGAAAAAAGGAGAAGTGCTGATGACAGAAACTCCATGGCTAGGAGACAAATGGTTTGCGATTCCACTTTTAAGGATATTTGGGACATTCTGTGATTGGAAATGTTTCCCACTTTGTGAATGTATTTTAATGTCAATACCTCATATTAAACCTTAAATAAAAATGTGTATCCATTGGTTAAATTAAATAACGTAATAAGCTGTAACCGGTTAGTGAAATGGGAAATAAATACAAAAAATTGGGATATTTTGCTCTTTCTGCCACACCTCTGACTCCGCCCACTGACCCAATCCACGGGTTATTCCCGCCCTCTGATTCTCTGCCCACAGTTCCCCTACTTTCTTCCCCCCACTTCGACCACTGCTCTCAAGACAATACTATATAGGTATAGAATTATCACTGCAAGCACAAATCTCTTGAAGAAATGTAGGCGAGCCAAAATCATACATTCCATGAGTTCAGCTAAAGGCATACAGAAAAATAATATTAGAATTTGATGATCTGACATCTCCCTATTAGGATCTCCTCTAGTCATTTGTAAGCCCAAATTGGAAATGTTCTCACACTTATATAAGGATAAAACATGACAGTTGAGACAAAGTAATATTAGAAAGATAAGTGCATCAATAGACCACATGGGGCAATAAGACAAATAAAGAAAGGTCAAATGAGTACAAAAAGCTCAAGAGTTCAGAAAAGGGAAAATTGAGGCAGTTTGAGTAGTCCCCAAAGGAAGAGACCACAACCACATGTAGCATATGTGTCAATTTGGGAAAGAAGCCAAATGAGTCTGCATCAGATGGAGAAACAGGTCGGAGGTAGTAGCAGGGGACGCCATTACTTCGTAGTCCGGATATAAACAAATGGGGACGTATGAAGAGTCAGAAAGATGAATAAACATCACCATTAAAACAATTAAAGAAGAAAGAAACAGTGGTGTATGAAAATATAGGATCCCAAACTTCTGCTACACAAGTCTAATCATCTGTAAACATGTGTGGACAATAAAAACAGTAAAAATACTAAGCATGGAAATGCTCCTGATAATGCTAGAAGATATATATATATAGATTCAATAGACCAGCGAATATTAGAACTAGTCAAGGAATACAAGATAAATGGAATAAGGATGGCGGCATAAAAATACAAGTACATCGAACCTACTTGTGGATCTTGAACAATATTGCCAATATAGAAGAAACACCTCCGTTAAGATAAAGTATTCACTGGTAAAGAAAATCCTGAAGAAGGCATTTGCCGAAACGTTTTGGTGGTATTCCTCAAATCACTACCAGTTTTTTATAAATGATTTCAATTTTATTGTGAGTTGTGTTTTGATGGCATAGAATGTGAAAAATACAATATGTTGTTTAATTGTGTACTTCATATAAAATTAAGGTTTGATTTGTGCAATATATGTTGTAATGTATTTTGAAGCAAATCATGTATAAATTGAATTTATTTGTATATATATTTTGCTAAATCTATAAAATATACAAAAAAAATCAATAAAATTAACTATATATGTTTTCAATGCTGTGAGTTAGAGTGTATATTATGTGGTTGATTGTCTAGAGTTTGCGTGCTTTCTTAGTGTCAATCAGCACTGAGTCCGTTGCTACAGCTTTTTCAAAATAATAACTCATATTAAACCTTAAATAAAAATGTGTATCCATTGGTTAAATTAAATAACGTAATAAGCTGTAACCGGTTAGTGAAATGGGAAATAAATACTAAAAATTGGGATATTTTGCTCTTTCTGCCACACCTCTGACTCCGCCCACTGACCCAATCCACGGGTTATTCCCGCCCTCTGATTCTCTGCCCACAGTTCCCCTACTTTTTTCCCCCCACTTCGACCACTGCTCTAAAGACAATACTATATAGGTATAGAATTATCACTGCAAGCTCAAATCTCTTGAAAAAATGTAGGCGAGCCAAAATCATACATTCCCTGAGTTCTGCTAAAGGCATACAGAATAATAATATTAGAATTTGACGATCTGACATCTCCCTATTAGGATCTCCTCTAGTCATTTGTAAGCCCAAATTGGAAATGTTCTCTTGCTTATATAAGGATAAAACATAACAGTTGAGCAGTTGAGACAAAGTAATATTAGAAAGATAAGTGCATCAATAGACCACATGGGGCAATAAGACAAATAAAGAAAGGTCAAATAAGTACAAAAAGCTCAAGAGTTCAGAAAATGGAAAATTGAGGCAGTTTGAGTAGTCCCCGAAGGAAGAGACCACAACCACATGTAGCATATGTGTCAATTTGGGAAAGAGGCCAAATGAGTTTGCATCAGACAAGTTAATTTGTCAGGTAAGTTCTGCAAAATCTCTGTTAGCAGTTTGTAATCAGCATGCAACACAGGACAGCAAATCTTCCATCACCACCACCATTGCCATAATAATATTTGAGAGTGAGAGAGAGAGCGAGCGAGAGAGCGCCAGCCAGCCATTAGGTCAGACAATAATATATTCTAAGCATTTCCAGGGCTCACACCTCTCGGAGTCACCTCAGCTGGTCAGACCAATCAGTTCATTAGTCAGTTCATATGGAGTGTGTGTCAGGCTACATAAAGAAGACGCAACATGCAGCGAAATATAGGGGACATTTATGCATTCCTTAATCCATCCAGTATGTGAAACGTTAGAACAATGCTCTTTTAGTTAGAGTATAGAAGAAAGTTAAAGAGGACACTTTGCCAGGCAGATGTCCTGAAATGGTAACATAATTGTAGCAGAATCTTTCAATACTTGTGAACTCAGTAAGGAAAAACACTGTTGCACATAATTTGTTATACTGGTGAAATTTTTCACAAACAGTGAGCTTATCAAGGCAGAAAACTTTGTGAATGTATTCAGGGCTATATTAATTTGTGCTAATATATCGCAGTATATAGAATTATAAACATACATTCATAAAAGAATATGAAAATGTTTTAGTATACCTTTTGATGCACTTAGCAACTTGTAGTAGGATTACAAATAGTATGTATCAATATAGGGTACTCATAACTTTTGTATGTACTAACTTGTAAATACATTTCAAATTTCAAATCACACAATTTTAATATTGTTTTGGACAAAAAAGACTGTTGCATATATGGAGTACATTCTCTATAAGATTCATGGGAGCTTCATCAAATAGGAATGGGTAGCACCTCTTTTCATTTGTCATTTTCGGTGCACAAGGTTACACACACACAAACAGATAGACTTTAGTAAAATTTACTACCATAATCAGGATTAATCAAGCTATTTGATAAATCTTATTAGTTATTCTTTCATATAAATGATGTTCAGAAAATTTAAGGTAAACTTCATAACGCAAGGGTTCATCATTTGCATGTTTTCTAACACGTTAATAAAATACAGTTCTTTTTCTTTAGTAAATCACAACCTGTGTTACTTATACATATGACATCTTCAAAACTACTCTTTTTCTGTATGCTTTTATGATGCACTATCTAAAATTCTTTATTTTTGCCATCTTTTTTTATTCTGTATATTTTCTCTAAAAAAGTGTGATATATTCGGTTTCTCTTGTCATTAATGGTAAACGTGATTTTTCCTTTCCAACAATTCCCCCTTCAAGCCATCACACTCTCATCTTTAGCACATCAGATTTTACTTTATAGTTCTGTTGTTCTCATTCGTTTTAATCTAGATTGTTCTAGAGCTTTCATTGCCTCCTAATAAACACATTGTCTATCTTCTAACCCTATCTCATTTCTCTTTCCTTTCACTCCTCTTGTCTCTTCCCTTGTTTTTGTGCATTTGTAGATTGTAATAGAGATAATTAATATTAGTATGCAAGCAGCAGTTGTTAATATGGGCATCAAATCTGTCCCACTAATCTATTTCTCAAGTTAGTAAACCATTTTCCCATTGAAGAAATTCCCTTCCCAATCAATTCCCAAGCACCATCAGTTTTTAATCTGCTCAAATCTTATCCAGGTGAATAATGTTGGTAATATACCCCTTCAAATCTTTACTTTTGTCAGGGATCTACTTGCAACATTTTTTAACTGTCAGCATTCACAGACTACCTTCTGTTGTGGAAAGGATGTCTAATGCAAGTCTAGTTTGGAGCACCAGAGATCTCATAGCAATAATTTCAAAATCTATGGCTAAGAACTCTCCTGCAATATCATTTGACAATCTGTCAACTACAGTAGAAAGTTTCGGAATTTTTTATGTGAGAATTTAAATATCGCCCCAACTGATGGAATTATTGCGCCAAATGTATCTCCAACAACTTCAGCAGCAGCTGCACCTCTTTTGAGTCTAGTATAACATAACATAATGTGTATTTGTAAAGCGCACGTTAACCTGTAGGCATCTTGGCACTGAATAACATATTTTCTATTGTTACCCAACTCAATGTGAGTATGTTTTACTTCATTGGCTTCATTCAACTGATCCACATGATACCTTTTTGGAAAAACGATTCCCATATAGCAAGATCAGCACCACTTTTATAGGCAGATTGTGACAGGCATTTTTCACACAAATATAGTAAATCCCTGGAGATACAGGATCTATGCCAACCAAGTATGATCCCTAACCACCTACAATTTGGAATGTGTGACTACATTTTCTGGAACTAATAAAGATATTACTGAATTCAGTTTTCCGCTGTAATATGCATAGCTTCCATTCATGTTACTAGTCCAAAACAATAGCAGCTTGTATTCCTGCCTGTTTAAATGCAGGTTCTCTAAGGACCCCTGGGTGAAACTTTCGTCTGTTAGCAACATTTACCATGATATCTCTATGTGTATTCTCTATAGAATCTATAAATTCCTTTTCTACTTTATGTAAATGGCAGTTTGGATTGTGTCGATGTGCATATGCAATATCTAAGCTTTGATTAGGTAGGAAAAATTCACCCATCGTTTATGCAGTCTGAGTATCAGGCACACGATTCGATGGCTTTCTAATAGATACTTCAGAAAGGACCAGGTCATAATTAGAATAATAATATTGAAAGTGTATTTTGCCATAGTACACTGCAAGAATTTCAAGCTAGGGAAGACCTGGTTTGGCAGTTTGGTCTGGACCGTTCCCATGAGGCACTGGGTCAAGACTGATTTGCATATGGCTGGGTCTGAACTGGGTGTCCGAAGTGAGCTAAAGAACGATGATGGATTCAACCCAGATCAGTGACAGGGGATGTGTGTCTGAAAAGTTTCAGCACTCTGTCCATCATCTCCTTGTGTTTGCTTTTTCGCCCTAAGTTTGCAGGGAATGCCCAGAAGTGGGTCCCTTGCTCACTTTGCCACTGGACTCAAGCTAGCCGGGCTGATGAGGGTTGTTACCCCAAAACAGGTCCCAGGATGCTTGTTTCCAGTCCAGGGAAGACCTGGCTTGGCAGTTCTGTCTAAACTGTTCCCATGAGGCACAGGGTCAGGACTGATTTGCATATGGCTGGGTCTGAACTGAGGTGGTGAAGTGAGCTAAAGAACTATGATAGATTCAACCTAGATCTGTGACAGGAGGTGAGTGTCTGAAAAGTGTCAGGAATCCGTCCATCATCTTATTGTGTTTGCAAACTATACATCATTGACACATGGCTTCTGCTACTGCTTTGAATCTGGGGTTAAACCATGTTTGTCTAAAGAGCTACATCATACCATCCCTTCAAATGTGCAGGACCATTGTAGTGACGAGCCGTAGAGGACTGGCCTCTCATCTATGTATACTCATACCTCATCTTCTTGTCTCTGGGTGCAACCCATACTGACTGTCAAGGAGCGGCGCAAATTCCTCCCTGCCAAAAAAAAGCTACATCAAGCCCAAATAGACTATGCGCTATTATACCCGGCCCGTCTGAGAATTACTCACCAAGGCAAGGAGACTTTCTTCACTAAACCACAACAAGTGGATGAATTCTTGAAACGCCTTAAATGCCACAATGCAACCTCTGCCTCTCCGGTCGCTTCATCCAGATCGGCATCACTGTCTACAGAGTAATTTGTCACCTGCGGTAAGTGGGGCACATCTCCTGCTATGTTCAGAAAGCTGCGGTGACATGCCACCTCAGGAATGCTGAACTGTGCGTCTACCGGTGTGGGGCACTCGCCCCTGCAAACCACATAAGTGATAAACTGGGCCAACTTGCACCGAGCACCCTGAGCCCAGTTAGAGGTCGTCGTTACCATCCCACTGACTCTTAGAGGGTGAGGAGTGTACGTACATGCACCTAGGAGATCCCCCCTTGAGGGTGCTCCCCCCTTGAGTTATGCTGCACAGTTGCATGCAGCCTGTTCGGAAGTACTTGGGTGTTTGGGTGGGGGGTGGGGAAGATATGTCTGTCATGTTTGGGATGCGTCAGTGTGTGGGGAAGTGGGTGTTCCTTTTTGAGTTCTTTACCATATGCATGACACAGTATGACAGTGAGAAATGTGGTTGCTTTCCTATTCTCTCTACATATGTCACAGGCTTACACTGTTGCCTATTGCATACCAACAGGGAAAATGGCTAACCTGACACCTCACCAGAAATTGCAGATCATCACTTGGAATGTTTGGGGTTAGCGATCCACGGAATATACCGCCAGATACTGGCCTATTTAGACACCAGATCTGTAGTGGAGACGGAGTTCCATGTACACACATTGTATGTTAGCATAAGTGGCTTAGATGTAAAACGCCATCTTAACACTTTTGCTGCTTTTGCACACGACACTGCAGGTAGCTGTTATTACAAGAAAAACTGCTTGCTTGCTTTTTCTTCACATGAGAACGGTCTGTTGTTCACATCCCTAGACGTGCACCGCGACCTTAGTCTGAACACTGTGTGCAGAAGCTGTCAAGGTCAAATAACAATGTATGCTTTTCAATTCATGTTGATCGGCCCACGCTCTAGCCATAACACGCACACAGCTGCAAATATCTGAAACTCGCATGAATTTGCATGCATGATTCAGACACTTTGGAGAAAACCTTTTCCAGACGCAGAGCTGATCCTGTGATGTGATTCACTTAAGCTGAAATTTTCGCTATGGGGTTCCCCATTCAAGCCTAGAGACCTTCTATTAGTTTCATAAAACTAGCTTACTAGTGAAGGGAGGATGGTTGTATTCCACCATCATTTGTAATGTGATTTATCGCTTCATCTTCTATGGTATTGTAACAATGCTGATGGTTTTGTTTTTAATCATTTGTCTGATTATGTTAGCCAAAGTACTGCACCTTAGGGCACGTAGTTAAAAATAAACATTTTAAACTTTACCGTGTCTCTGATTACTCTTGTTGTGGACTGATATGAGAATAATAACGAAAAAGTGTTTCTGATTCCCACCATTCCTGAGAGTACTCTAAGTCGCTTGTTCTGGGTTGTCTAATCATTGGTAGCTTCGAGATGATACGGAGAACGAATGAGACACTGATGCTAGTCGGATAGGGGTTCTGGGTACTGAGGTGAGTTTTTGGTACACCACAATTCACTGAGGTCCTGGTTTCCTGCGCATAGTTCTTTTCATGAGCAGAATCCCTGCAACAGATCCATGTTGCCCTGCTCCAAGAATCACACATTAATCTCCGACACACCACCACTTTGGCACATAAATGGGCTGACCACAGGATATTCTCATCGTACTCCTCTTATACCAGAGGGACGGCCATACTTATTTAAAAAATACCCCTTTTGCCCTGGCAGGGACATTACTAGATCACCATGGGAGATATTGCCTTGCATGGGGACGGTTGGGTATGGAGTCGGTTACTTTGGTATGTTGCTATGTCGACATCCCTGATTTTTTTACCATGCTGTGGGGCAAGATCGTAGAGATCGGCTCTACACACATAATATGGGGGGGGGGAATTTCAATGTTGCCCTCAATCCTGCCGTAGATAGGTCCAACCCGGCACCGCATCATTATAATAAATTGCATGAAGTCCTACAGGGCATAATGGCGGATAACAGATTACTTGACCCCTGGCGTCACATCCACCCTCATATGATGGAAGGCACACATTTTACTGCGCATGCTGCGTCTTGGGCCCGCTTAGATTATTGTCTACTCTCACGTGGCCTAGGCCCATCGATAACAGATACAATGCATTTTGCTAGAACATACTCCGATCACTCCCCTCTTAAACTTACACTTGCGCCCCCGGGATATGGCATTCCGCGCAGAAGCTGGAGATTGCAACCTTTAACACTGCTTGATACGGTGTTTCATAGCGAGCTGGGAGAAGAAATTCAGGCTTTCTTTCAGAGAAACAGGGGTTCAGTGGACAGTGTTGAAACAATTTGGGAGGCATCCAAGGTCACAATTCGGGGATTCTGCATATCGAAAAGTTCAGGGGTACTCCGAAATATACAGGGTACACTACGGAGACTAGAGACTGAGCTCAAGACACTGGAGACATGTCTCTCTGCAGGTGGTGACAGCTGTGCTCAGCATGAATTCCCTGATAAACTCTCGGAGTACACTGCCACTGCTGATCGTGAGACGAAGTTTAGGAGTAACTACTGGGTGGCGTCGCTTGACAAATCTTTATGATATTTTCAAAACTTTTGCTACAGTCAGATCAGCTGCTGTCTTGAAAGTTTTGGGGTGATCCGTCAAGAGAGGTTAAGAAAAAAGGGGGGTCGCAAAATACATTTTCCCGATGCATTTTTCCGCACAGATTTTTAACACGGTTACAGCCCAAACCACTGAACGGAATGACACCAAATTTGGCAGAAAACTAGATGTTGGTCCAGAAAGCGTGCTTTTTGTGATTTGGTGTAAATCTGTTCAGTGGTTTTAAAGATATTCAAGTTTGAAAATTATAGATATCTGGGGGCGGGGATCCTTGCAGTGGACTTGCGGATCCACAGTCCCCATGCTGAAATTTGATTGGCTGACAACACTTCAGCCAGGAAGTGTTGGTGGCCCTTTTGGGACTTGGCTTGAAGCCGAGTCCTACAAAGGCAGGATAGGAATACCATGACCCCCCCAGATTTGGTGGGGGGATCCCACCGTGATCGCACCGGGGTTTAAACGCATTTTTGTTTCAATTCAATGTCTCTGCAAATTTGTGGATAGACCCATGGATCCATGGAAAAATTGAAAAAAGAATTTCGTGCTTGCTCCCACGCGTCTTTTATAGCAAGCCCCCAGGTGGGCACAATCCCGGGTACAGTGTATTTTAATTTTGTGAGGTGTGCCCACACAGCAGCTCACCACAGCTCTGGGGACCGCCACCTCCCCAGGGCTATTTCTAAAATTAGTGCAAGGAAGGAGGACCGTATGGCCTCACCTGCAGCCACAGGCACCACCACCTCCATGGGGCAAAGTGCAATGAAATGGGGGGCCTCGCAGACCCCAATGCCCTAGGGACCACCACCACCCCGGGGCTGTTTAATTTTTATATGGGGGGGTTTCATGGACCCCACCCAAGTCTTGGGGAACACCACCTCACTGAGGGCAAAATTATTTTAATTAAATGGGAGGGGGCCACAAGCCCCCCTCCTGGGCTAGTCTCTGGCCCAGGGACTGCCACCTCCCCATGTCTGGCCCTGCCTAAAAGAAGAAAAGGTGGGGGCCATGCGCCTCCCTCCTGGAGTCATAAATGGCCCAGTGGACCGCCACACCCTAAGGGCCGGCTCCTGCTATGTCCCAGGGTGCCCAGCCCCAGGACATAGCTGTGTGCTATGGCTTGGTGGGAGAATTACTACTTCCACCAAGCCATACATAGCAAACTGTGCTCGGCTTCCAGCAAGCGAGAGCATACTGCTCTCGCTTGCTCAAAGCGGAGCACAATTGCTTTCATAGAGAGGGAATTGCATGTTCAGTAGCTCCCACTCTGTCAAAGTACTGCCGGCTCCCGCAGGAGGCGAGGAGACAACAGGAACCGTGGGGGCCTTGACGCTCCCCCTATGGTCTCCAACAGAGTGTGTGTCCTGGGTGGAAGAACGGTGATGGATCAAACCCAGATCTGTTGACTGGGTGTGAGTGTTTGATTGGTTCTGATGCTCCATCCATCACCACCTCTTTTTGTACCACTTTGTTCGCCATAAGTTGGCAGGGTATGCTCAGACGTTGAGTCCCTTGCTCACTTTGCCACTGGATTCAAGCAAGCCTGGCTGAAGACGGCTGAAATTCCAGAAACCGGTCCTGGGAAGCTTGTTTCCGGTCCAGGGAAGGCATGGCTTGGCAGTTCGGGCTGGACTGTTCCCATGAGGCACAGGGTCAGACTGATTTGCATATGGCCATGTCTGAACTGGGGTGGCAGAGTGGGCTAAAGAACGGTGATGGATCAAACCCAGATCTGTTGACTGGGTGTGAGTGTTTGATTGGTTCTGATGCTCCGTCCATCAGCACCTCTTTTTGTACCGCTTTGTTCGCCATAAGTTGGCAGGGTATGCTCAGACGTTGAGTCCCTTGCTCACTTTGCCACTGGATTCAAGCAAGCCTGTCTGAAGATGGCTGAAATGCCAGAAACCGGTCCTAGGAAGCTTGTTTCCGGTCCAGGGAAGGCATGGCTTGGCAGTTCGGGCTGGACTGTTCCCATGAGGCACAGGGTCAGACTGATTTGCATATGGCCATGTCTGAACTGGGGTGGCAGAGTGGGCTAAAGAACGGTGATGGATCCAACCCAGATCTGTTGACTGGGTGTGAGTGTTTGATTGGTTCTGATGCTCCGTCCATCACCACCTCTTTTTGTACCGCTTTGTTCGCCATAAGTTGGCAGGGTATGCTCAGACGTTGAGTCCCTTGCTCACTTTGCCACTGGATTCAAGCAAGCCTGTCTGAAGATGGCTGAAATGCCAGAAACCGGTCCTAGGAAGCTTGTTTCCGGTCCAGGGAAGGCATGGCTTGGCAGTTCGGGCTGGACTGTTCCCATGAGGCACAGGGTCAGACTGATTTGCATATGGCCATGTCTGAACTGGGGTGGCAGAGTGGGCTAAAGAACGGTGATGGATCAAACCCAGATCTGTTGACTGGGTGTGAGTGTTTGATTGGTTCTGATGCTCCGTCCATCACCACCTCTTTTTGTACCGCTTTGTTCGCCATAAGTTGGCAGGGTATGCTCAGACGTTGAGTCCCTTGCTCACTTTGCCACTGGATTCAAGCAAGCCTGGCTGAAGACGGCTGAAATGCCAGAAACCGGTCCTAGGAAGCTTGTTTCCGGTCCAGGGAAGGCATGGCTTGGCAGTTCGGGCTGGACTGTTCCCATGAGGCACAGGGTCAGACTGATTTGCATATGGCCATGTCTGAACTGGGGTGGCAGAGTGGGCTAAAGAACGGTGATGGATCAAACCCAGATCTGTTGACTGGGTGTGAGTGTTTGATTGGTTCTGATGCTCCGTCCATCACCACCTCTATTTGTACCGCTTTGTTCGCCATAAGTTGGCAGGGTATGCTCAGACGTTGAGTCCCTTGCTCACTTTGCCACTGGATCCAAGCAAGCCTGGCTGAAGACGGCTGAAATGCCAGAAACCGGTCCTAGGAAGCTTGTTTCCGGTCCAGGGAAGGCATGGCTTGGCAGATCGGGCTGGACTGTTCCCATGAGGCACAGGGTCAGACTGATTTGCATATGGCCATGTCTGAACTGGGGTGGCAGAGTGGGCTAAAGAACGGTGATGGATCAAACTCAGATCTGTTGACTGGGTGTGAGTGTTTGATTGGTTCTGATGCTCCGTCCATCACCACCTTTTTTTGTACCGCTTTGTTTGCCATAAGTTGGCAGGGTATGCTCAGACGTTGAGTCCCTTGCTCACTTTGCCACTGGATTCAAGCAAGCCTGGCTGAAGACGGCTGAAATGCCAGAAACCGGTCCTAGGAAGCTTGTTTCCGGTCCAGGGAAGACATGGCTTGGCAGTTCGGGCTGGACTGTTCCCATGAGGCACAGGGTCGGACTGATTTGCATTTGGCCATGTCTGAACTGGGGTGGCAGAGTGGGCTAAAGAACGGTGATGGATCAAACCCAGATCTGTTGACTGGGTGTGAGTGTTTGATTGGTTCTGATGCTCTGTCCATCACCACCTCTTTTTGTACCGCTTTGTTCGCCATAAGTTGGCAGGGTATGCTCAGACGTTGAGTCCCTTGCTCACTTTGCCACTGGATTCAAGCAAGCCTGGCTGAAGACGGCTGAAATGCCAGAAACCGGTCCTAGGAAGCTTGTTTCCGGTCCAGGGAAGGCAAGGCTTGGCAGTTCGGGCTGGACTGCCCCCATGAGGCACAGGGTCAGACTGATTTGCATATGGCCATGTCTGAGCTGGGGAGGCAGAGTGGGCTAAAGAACGGTGATGGATCAAACCCAGATCTGTTGACTGGGTGTGAGTGTTTGATTGGTTCTGATGCTCCGTCCATCACCACCTCTTTTTGTACCGCTTTGTTCGCCATAAGTTGGCAGGGTATGCTCAGACGTTGAGTCCCTTGCTTACTTTGCCACTGGATTCAAGCAAGCCTGGCTGAAGACGGCTGAAATGCCAGAAACCGGTCCTAGGAAGCTTGTTTCCGGTCCAGGAAAGGCATGGCTTGGCAGTTCGGGCTGGACTGTTCCCATGAGGCACAGGGTCAGACTGATTTGCATATGGCCATGTCTGAACTGGGGTGGCAGAGTGGGCTAAAGAACGGTGATGGATCAAACCCAGATCTGTTGACTGGGTGTGAGTGTTTGATTGGTTCTGATGCTCCGTCCATCACCACCTCTTTTTGTACCACTTTGTTCGCCATAAGTTGGCAGGGTATGCTCAGACGTTGAGTCCCTTGCTCACTTTGCCACTGGATTCAAGCAAGCCTGGCTGAAGACGGCTGAAATGCCAGAAACCGGTCCTAGGAAGCTTGTTTCCGGTCCAGGGAAGGCATGGCTTGGCAGTTTGGGCTGGACTGTTCCCATGAGGCACAGGGTCAGACTGATTTGCATATGGCCATGTCTGAACTAGGGTAGCAGAGTGGGCTAAAGAACGGTGATGGATCAAACCCAGATCTGTTGACTGGGGGTGAATGTTTGACAATGTTCAACATTCCGTCCATCATCTTTTTGTGTTGCATTTTCACCCTGGGAGGTGTATGCCCCGACGTGGGTCCCGTGCTCAGTACGCCACTGGAGTCAAGCTATCCTGGCTGATGATGGCTGAAAGCCCGAAACCGGTCCTAGGATGCTTGATTCCTGTCCAGGGAAGACATGGCCTGGTAGTTCGGTCTGGACTGTTCCCATGAGGTACAGAGTCAAGACTGATTTGCATATGGCGATGTCTGAACTGGGGTGGCATGGTGAGCTAAATAACGATGGATTAAACCCAGATCTGTGACTGGGGGTGATGTTCCGTCCATCATCTTTTTGTGTTGCTATTATTATTTGGGCCACATACAGGGTTTACATGTTAATTGTCTTGCTTCTTAGTGCACTAATTGTTTATCTTTAAAAATGATCATTTTTAACAAGTACTTCTCAGTGCAGCGGTATAATATGAAATATCAATGTCAAAGCTTCACATGTTAAAGATATAGACTTTTTTTAGCTGTGAAGTAAATTTCTCGTATTTTCTATGATGCTGGTTGTGTGATTTACATAGCAAACTTTTTCAGGACTAGGCTCTTGCAGGGGCTCCAAGATACAAGCCAGACCCTTGGCTCGACTCTTCCTGTAACTTTGACAGCTCGCCCACCTCTAGCCGAAAGTGACCTCCTTCATGTGGGCACAGAGACCACAGGACAGTGCCGTCTTAATGCATGGACAAGCTGGACAGTTGCCCGGGGACCCCATGCAGATCTATTTTTTCTGATTTTGTTTGTGGTACCAACAAATGTAAATGTATTTTATCGATAATTTACATTTTTCTTCCTGTGAGTGGTTGTGTAAGCAGGGCCCAGTGCACTGCTTTGCCCGGGAGTCTGTAATGCTGTTAAAATGACCCTGCCATGGGATCCTCCCCTCCATTCCTCCTCCATTTGCTTCTCATTCCTTCCCCTTTTACTTTATTTCTACAAACTCTTGACTTTTTGTACTTCTTGCACTTCCTTAGCCTATGCGGAGGTTTCTTGTGCCCCTCCATTATTACCAGTGGCATCTGGCACAGGTAAGAGCGGTGGGTGTGGCGGAGCAGGGTGGAGGGGAGTCAACAAGCAACAGGATAGATGAAATTAAATTCAAAAAAATATTAAACCACTTACCTTGCGCTCACCGCATCACAGAGTCAGCGATGCAGTGAGCGCAAGTTAAGTGGTTTTATTTATTTTTCAATTTAATTTTACCTATCCCGTCATCTCTCAACTTCCCGTCCCACCCCGCCCTGCTCCCGCCCCACTCCACTGCCCTACCGCTATTACCTGTGCTGGCTGCCACTGTTGATTACTATCACGTAAACACTTCCCCATGACCTGTGATGCTCTTGCTTGGCACATACTGGGCAGTTAGTTTTCAAGGATGTATGAGCTAGATGCTCTGTTTTAGAGCACTGGATCAGGGAAGCTAAAGCTGTTTTCCGAGTTGGGTACTGAAATGATTTAACTATAAAAATGTAAATCGGCAATCACAGCCCTCAGGTGATATGAGGCTGGGGGTTCCCCTGCACTCCATCTTCAATCTTCACTGCGCTGGTTTTGGCACTTTTTTTGACAAGGTTTTTGGGCCCTGATAGTCTGTTTTTGCATTGTTTATGTTAAGGTTTTGTGATAAGGGTTTAAATATCATGTCTCTGGATGAGAGATATTGTGCAATGGGGTTGGAAGGAGAGGCTGCTTTGGTTTGGGGTTAGGTGATTCGGGTTTAAATCTATGTTTCTGTGATGCATCTGGTATGGTTTGCAGCCATAAGTTGTTTTGGTTTCAAGTAAGGGTGGTCAGGTTTGGCGGTGCAGGTGATACATTTTTTGATTGAGGGCGATCTTGTTTGTGATGAGATAACTATATTTTTGGGTGAGTGTGACATGGTATGATATAAATACCTCCCATTCCCCAACTCTTCATGAGAGTTGGACTGGTCTCACCAGACTCACAGGCTCAGCTCATGTGTAAGCTGCTTCGCTTGTCGATGTGGCCCACCCTATGAACCCTCAGAGAGTGGGTTAGGAGGATATTTGGCAGGGCCTCCTGCAAGAAGGGAGATTCCGTCTTAGACACTTGGGGGCCTATTAGTATGTCGGGCGAATCGCCACCAACATATTCCTCCGCCTGCCACCCATTTCCCCCCACCATATTAGTATGGCGGGGGGCACCCCGGCGGACAGAAAGGCCGTCCGCCGGTTTTCCGCCGGTCGACCAGTCGACTGGGCAGAAAAGGGACTGCATATGGTGGCGGTATCTGCTAGACACCGCCATCCATATTAGAATGGGCAGCGGTGCAGGGCTTTCCATGGTGGAGACCCCGCCATGGAAAGCCAGGCGGAGTTTGCTTTCGGGGGCCCGTTGCGGCCCCCAGGGCATTGGGGGGCTGGGGGGGGTGCACATGGGGGGTACCTATGGTACCCCCCTACATTGTCATGGACACGGTGGCAGGCACCGCGCGGTGCCTGTCACCTTGTGCATGACAATGCACAACGTGCATTCCCAGCATTGTGGCGGGCGGTGCTGTGAGCACTGCCCGCCACAATACTGGGAATAGGGGATGCCACCGCCAAGGTGGAGGTGGTATCCTAATTGCCGGTGCGGAACCGCAGCACCACTGGCGGCCGGTCCCAGCACCGCTAGGGTGGCGGGTGGACTAAAGTCCGCCCGCCATCCTAATAGGCCCCTTATTTTGGCATGTGCTAAAGGCAGAATCACTGCCTTAGGTCTCAAATCTCATTTTCGATGTTTGGATGGTTTATACTGTATATTTCCCCATGTGTCAAAAACAGTATGAAACCCTGAGGTCTACACAAACAAAGTTAATAAGGTGAAGTGTAGAAAACGGACTAGGCCCAATTGAATAATTCAAAGGGCAATCCCTTTTTAGGACGTAATCCCTCACTCACCCTAGGTGACATGCTTCATCATTTGGGATTCTCCTCCCAGAGAAAAAACCTAGTTTCTCTGGGGGCTACAACCCCCTCTCTGAGAGGGAGGAGCTCAGGAATGTTTTAGTAATACACTAGAGGATGAACTAAATCCACAAATGATGAGCTAATTGTACGAGTGAGGGGTGCAGTGCTATTAAACAAATAATGCAGTGAAAAAAGTGTGATAAAACTAGTTCAGGGACGGCAGACGAATAAAAGGAAAATTGCTGAAAATATTCCACAACCGTACATCATCAGGATTAAAATAGTGTACACCTACAGTCAAAAGTGTAGACTGTGGTGATTAATCAAAAGATAATGGTCGACATGTTTCAGCCACAACGCCTAACAAGGCTAGGCTTTCATCGAGCTACTGCACAGAACAAACCTGTGTGACTACCACACAGGTAAAGGATACAGCGAACACACACAAGATGCTTGATATGTGTCCGTCAGCAGTGCGTTTCAACTTCACCCGTAAAAACTGGGTGGGACAACAACCTCCACCTGGCAGCCGCTCAGGAAAGGAACACCGCTCTTTCCGTCGGGGAACCTAGGCTTGTATGAGCCTGAAGCCCTATTATGATGAGGTTATTTCTTCCTTCCAGTGCAGCTAAAGCGCTTGAAATTTTTCTATATATGCATCCAGCCATTAAGTTACATTTCCAACCCTTGACCAGATTAGCTGTCTTTGATAAAGCAGTGGCCTAGTGGTAGCTTGGCAGTGGATAGACTGTTTGCCTATTGTAGTATGTATCAAAGTACCAATAACAGTATTATATCATATGCAAATAATGTTGTTTCTTTCTACAGTTTTTCATATTCCAATTGCCTGTTGTTTAGAAAAACCTCATTTGTATTCCCAAAACCCTGCATGAAAAACTCTTCTCTTCCTTTCTCACGAGTGACCCTCTCTATACTTTCCATCCTCTGCCTGCCTACTCTCTCTGACCACAGCCTATTTGGGTGTTACACCCATCCAGTAAATGTATTTTAAGGTAAATAATTAGGTACAGGTGCTCTCAGTCGTGTGTAGTGTGGTTTCTGTCGGATTTCACCATGAATTGTTCCATACGCACAGATAAAAATGCACACACTCTCTCCCTCCCTGTTCTAAAAGTCTTCAAAAATGTTCGTTATTTTACTAAATATTGTGTTTTCTCTCACTTCTAACCCGTACCCATCTGCATTTGCCTCCCTTTCCACTTCCCCTTTAGCCCCTCTCATGCACCCTGCTTGTCTTATTATGTATTTGAATATTGTATGCCAGCCTGATTGTTGCAAATCTGAGACCCTCCCCAATCTTACTGACCAAGCAACGCCCCTGCTCCTGTTAATATAAACCACTGCAACGAAACTGAAGTGAATGCATTGAATAGTTAGTCTAAGAGAACAAGACTAATCCCAGTAACTTCTGCATTAACCACTAACCTAGGATCCGGAGCACCACCGTAAAGCTCTTAAATGTCTTGTCAGGGGCAGTAAGCACTATATAAATGCAACTACAATACAATAAAATACATAACCATCTTGGCCCACAGTAATACTATGAAACTCAGCATTCGGGAAGTTGATTGTAGTTCATACAGGCTGCATAATAATTCCCTTTTAATGGTTAACAATTTTACTCTCACATAAGACAGAACTACAATGGATTATGTTCATTGTCCGGTGGCGTACCAGTCCACAGCAACTGAAGTGGTATGGGATAGCTGCCACATGCAGTTGGCCAATGGAAGACTTTATTCAGTCCACCACTGCTGGTCCCGAAATGCTACGTACTATGACCTCTCCTTGACATCTCACAGTATCACTCAGACATGGGATGACATTAACAAAGTGTTTCTCAACAGATCTCTCCAGCATTTCTCCCTCCAACCTATGGCTGCTCAGGATCATAAACTTTAAACAAAATGTTGCTGAATGGACAACCAGTGAAGTAACCAACCAGTTAAGTCGTCTATGATAATAAATAACACCATAAAGAGACATAGAGAGCTGCTCAAAGCTGTGAGTTTACTATAAAACCATAAACTGTGCACCTGTCTCACACAAATCATCATCTATCACATTGCTAAGCAATGCATCCCATGACACGATAACTGCACCTGAGGGGGTCATCACACATGCCTAAAAAACACGTTCTACTTAGGACCAAGACAAAGACACCACACTTCCAACCAGACACCATGCATGGTGTAACATCCTACACATGTAGACAAGCACTTCAGAGCCCCATATTGCAGTAGTAAGCATTATATACATTTTGCAATACAATACAATGTGCCAGTAACAAAGTAAAACCTTCAACATGTCTGTGCCACTCCAAACCCAAATTTGTTCCACAAATGTGAAATTAATACAAACACTAAGGCACTTGTTACAAGTTTGATGGATTTTGGGTGAGGGGTATTGTGGGCTGTAATGTCCAATTGTGGCCAGTATCCCCCCACCAAAATCCAGCAATTATGAGTGTAATCAAAAAGAGCTGGGAACAACGGATCCTTTACTGGTCGTTTTTCCACAATTCCAGGTAAAAATCAGCTGCCATTTTCCACCTGTTCAAGGGCAGGTGGAAGATATCAGTGAGAGGATTGTTGTCATGCCAGGTTGGGCGGAAACTAGTCCTCGGAAGCGTTAGTCTATTTATAATGGTCCAGGGTGGAGTTCCTTCTCCCTCTCACCACCAAGAAAGTTAAAGGTCCACGTAGGACTTCAAAATTCGAAATGAGAGCTTAATAGAGGAAATCGGGTTTCTGCCCACTCTTACCATTTGTATCTAAACAATGCCTGTTTATTAGCATGCTATACTCATTCTTCATCACGGCCAAAGATGGCGAGAAAACCAGATATGATATCATGTCACTTTCCATTGGCGTAGCCATCATCAGGTCAACAGGTGCAGTGTCGCTGCGACAAAGGGTCCTGAGGGGACCGCCATCCCAATAGCCACCATCCTAATAGTGTCTTTCTTTTACTACCTCAATTGTACTTTTACTAAGTCTACATGATTCTGGTGTTTTACTCACCCTGACTTGACTGAATAACATTCTTGTATTAATGAAGACTCTTTTTTCCCCACAGGTTCAAGACTGTGACAACTAAGACAAATATTTGGCTCTGCCTCATGGCCTGTTAACTAGTATCTTTCGTCGTGGGACTGGTACCGATGTTTGGCTGGAACACAAGTGCAACCATACAAGCAAACGACTCGTCCTTCATTCAATGCCGCTTCACCACTGTGATGAGCATGGATTATATGTTCTACTTCAATTTCCTTGGCTGGGTCCTCCTGCCTTTGCTTCTAAATTCAGGCTTGTACCTTGAAATATTCTACCTGCTCCGGAAGAACTTAAACCGAAGCATGATATCAAGCAGAAGCGGCACTTTTTATGGCAGGGAATATAAAATTGTAAAATCTCGAACATTGGTCCTGTTACTCTTTGTTCTCTGCTGGATGCCCATGTCGCTCATCAATTGTTTGTTATTCTTTTGGCCACATATTTGTCATGGTAATGCTTTCAGTTTTGCACTTTATTGCAGCATCCTCCTGACTCACGCCCACTCGGCCATGAACCCTGTGGTGTTTGCTTTCAAAATACAGCAGTTCAGAGAAACCTACAAGGACATTGTCTGCAAGGGCGTCTTTAGGAGGGGTGGCGAATCCATGAGTTTTAGTGAAGAGAACTCGTTAGAGCCAATATCTTAGCTGTGAACTATAGACGGACTTTCGGTGGTGACCACTTCACATGGACAGTGGATGATGCACTTAGAGCCTAGATTCTGGGCGAAATCACTTTGGGGCATATGTATCAACATCTCCATTTGCGATTCTCAAATAGCGATTTTTAAAGAATCGCTATTTGAGAATTGCAAAACGGGATGTATTTAAAAAATCGCAAAACTTTTGCGATTTCCTAAAATTCCTTAGTTGCGATTAGCAAATTGCGAAATCGCAATTAAGGAATACCTTCCCATTCATTTCTATGGGCCAGGAGACCCATAGGAATGAATGGGAAGTAATTCTCAAATTGCGATTCGCAATTTGCTAATCGCAATTTGAGAATAATTTCAAAGGTGCAAGGGTGTCATGGTGACACCCTGATGCACCCCTGAAATGAGCATGTGTGTGCATATGGCGCACATACATGCCCCAAGGGCATGTATGTGCGCCACGTGGCACTTTGTAAAATTCCAAAAAGTGCATTTTTAACAGAAATCGCAAATTACCACCAACTAGAAGTTGGTGGTAATTTGCGATTTCTTAAGGATAATTCGCAATGCTTTGGTGCGTGTTACATGTCATTTAAGAAAGCGCAATTTGCGATTTCTTAAATGCTTACGCAAAATTAAGAAATCGCTAAATTAGCGATTCCTTAAATTTGCGATGAGAATTTTCCTCATACATCCCGTTTTGCAAACGCTGTTTTTTGCGAATCGCAGCGTTTGCGATTAAAAATTCAGTTGATACATATGCCCCTTAATCTCACCATGCCTGTCAAAAATGAATGTGCCCTTGTGTAATGCAACTAGAGTTTGCACTATATAAAAACTGCAACAACAAAAATCTTGCAAAAAATTGGAAAGAAAAAAAAGAATAGTCAAGTGCATTCAGCGATCAATAGTTTACTCCCTCCGGAGAAGGAGATCAAGGGAACTCCCTTACATAGTTCCTCTACATCGAAACAAACTTCATCCAGTTCCTGAGAGGGCTGAAAGCACGGCTATTTCACGGAACGCTCATTAACTATACATTGACAACAGTCTTGCAAAAGCCTCTGCCTGCCCCCTGACGGAGATTTGAACCAGACCAATCGGAGACAATGTGAGCAGCAGACACAAATGACGAATTCAATAAAAAATAAAAATAAATCCTTTAAAAAGTACGTCGGTTCACAACGTAGTAACAGCCGCACTGTGCCCATTCCCGGAACCGTACCCTACCAGTGTATCTGTATTACTACACACAGCCAACAGTCATTGTTTTTGTGGTGGTTGTTGGCCGCAGTTTTATTTTACATTACATACGTCATATTGGTACAATTCCCCTGGACACCTTCTCGGGCCGGGGTCAAAAGTCATTATCATACATTATCACAATTGGTTATCACTCTGTGTCATTTGGACATCATAAATCATGGGTCATAAATCATAGGGTATCATAAATCATTCTGTCACAAATCCGTCATCATTTGTTGCCATAGATCATGGTCATAAAGCATCAGGATGTCATAAATCATTCCGTCACAAATCTGTCATCATTTTGTTGCCATAAATCATGGTCATAACTCATCGGGATGTCATAAATCATTCTGTCATAAATCTGTCATCCTTTTGTTGTCATAAATCATTCTGTATGGGCATCATGAATCATCAGCCATAAATCATCGGCTGGCCATAAATCACTGGTTTGTCTTTTGCTCATTTGCATATCCTAGGGGTCGTAAATCACCCTGACCGCTTGTAGATTGTTCTTTGTTGTTTTCCATGCCCTTTGTGTGTGGGTGGTAGCCTTTTCCCAGAGCCAGGCCACAACTCGCTACCTTGCTAGTCTCTCCTGCGCCCTGCCATCTGGTGGGGGCTGGGCTGCGAGTGCCGTCTCCGTTTGCTACCCCGATTTTTTGTCAGGCGTACTCACCCAGCCGTAAGGCATCCCAGAGTGAGTGGCCCTCCTTCTACACACCGTTCTGTCAGTGTGTTTCCATTATCAAACCAATACACCTTTTGTTACCGCCACACCGCCAGGGAGGCTTCCGTCTTCCTGCGGCTCCCTCTACCCTGTGTCGTCTCTTTACGCCTCCGTTGCTCTTTGTGGGCCCGCCCATGCTGTTGTACCACTCAAGCGCTAGGATACCCACCTCTAGCTGTGTCTCCGGGAGGCTGACGTCTGGTAAGGTCTGATGGCAATCTTCCCCACAAACACCATGGTGTGCTCTGCTCCGCCCTTGCCCTCATGTAGCGGCATGCTTGTGTCCTGTTCGTAGTCTTCTGGCACTGTATTCTCTCGCCATGGGTCCCACATGAAATCAAACAAAATTGGGAGATAGTCAGATACCGCTTGTGGAGGCCTGATACAACATACATTGCTTAATTACACCCTCTACTTCGTCCATGCTCCTGGCAGGCTCCCCCGGTAGGTACCGGTCTGCTCCTGTCTGGCGGCCAAGTGTTTAGCGTCCGGCCTGCCTGTAAGCCTACTATGCTGCGCATCTTATTTATTTATTTATTTTTTCAGTATCACTTCCCTTCCCTCCTGCAATGCGCAGTGGTCGCGGGCGCAGGTCCCTCTAGTAACCTGGCCACCCCAGGGGGCGCTCCCAGCCCTTGTCCCCGGGAAGCCGGCCCCGAGAAACTGACTGTGGCCTTCCCTCTTGAAATACCGTACAAATAGGGGACACTGGCGCTGCATAACAGATGTTTATTGTTACCCATTCAATGGTACTGATTTTATTTATTCACTTTTTTTTTTTTTTTTTGGCCCCGTGGACCAGGATATCACCAGAAAATTGTCTTTGTCATGCTCTACTGGTGAGCCGCTAACCTTCTTTCTTCCAAAATTTTGTAACCCTACTTTAGAGTAGCAGTTACCAGCACACTGGATGCAGTCATTACAATAACTCTAATACATTTGAAGGGGTTGCTCATGTTGCTGCGCTAAGAATATATTTTGATGAAATCCTCTGCCATTCCGGCCATGTGGATTGATCCACCCTGAATGGCCCATGTAGTGGCACCTCAGAAAACTAAATATTGTGGTCCTTGCTAATGAATTCCCCTGGCTATGACTATTACTATGACTATTATATCCTATAACTCATACAATTTTTTGTATTGGACATTTCCCGCTTAAACTTCGAGCGGGCGCCCCGTGGAATGCAATGTTTTCAAAACATTATCCCCGTCGCATACCAGAAGTGCTGCTGCTTCATTACTACACTGGCTTCCTCATTACAACGCGACTGTGTGTTCCGTTGAGGTGCTTTCCCCATTGGATATTTTCTTTACCTCCTGTCTACAGAACTGCCCTTATTTCATACTGGACAGGTGAAATACCGGGTTGGCCCTGCCTGGGGGTGCGGGAACCTGCCCTTCGTAGGTGCGAGACATGAAACAACCATGTAGGGGTTTGCATTCGGAAAACCGATCAGTGTTTGTATCACCATTTGTAATACAGGCTGCGTTGGTAAATGGTCTGTTTAGCTGAATGGCCTCAATTGCATTTGAGTGACCCCCCTCTCGGGCCCCGTGCTCTGCGCACCGGCACGCCTGCCTGCAGCGCTTTCCAGGGTACTAAGTGGAAATACCATGTGAGCATTCTGCGAGACCACGCAAAATTTATTTATTTATTTATTAAATTCCTCTTCTGTCCTGCCCATCTGGGCATGTGTAATGGCGCAATTCCCTCTCATGGTGTGGGTGCCCTAGATTGCGCTCTTACCCCTGTCCCAGGGGACCAGGATACTACCAGAAAGCAGCCTATGAACTGCCCTATTGTGTTCCGGTCAAACCTTTCTATTTAGTAAACGTTGCATTTTCAACAGGTTTGTTCAGGTGAGAGTGCCCGCTACTGTCCCCTCTGGACTCTGGCACCTTTCAGGCCCGGCTGACAATCTATTTTTCATTAAAAACCTGGCACACTTCAGTCTCAGCCAAGATCTATCTTACTTTACAGTGAACATAGCATAGCATAGTCATCCAAACGTACTCAATTTAATTTAATGGGCTAACTGTGCTGACAGACACGTGCAACTTTGTAGCTGGTCTGACATTCACTTGTCACCCATACGGGAAGGCAGTATGGTTGGAGATTACTGGGTTTGGGACAGCACAAAGTCTGGATTTATCATGAAACACACTGGTTTGGGCCTCTCTTTCATAACAGGAACTGATTTGAACCCCACTGAACCCTTTTGCGACCTTAGACCAATGAACGTCTGGGGGGAAAAACCATATGCTCTACTCCAAATCTTGAAATCTGCACGCAGTTCTTTGACAGTTCATTGCTTACTGTATACTGCTATTAACAAAAAGGAAGTCTCTGACAAAAGTGGTATCCCACTGACATGTTGACCGTGCATTCCCTTTGTGATCTGCATGGTCCATGTTCTTTGCAGCAGGCATGTTAACCCTCGGCACTGCTTACTATGAATAAAACAAAGAACTTCCCCAGTTAAAACTCCTACTACACAAGACTCAGCTCTCGCCAGCACGTTAAGAGTTTTCTTGTCTTTCAATTGTTTCCTGAAAATTGCTGGATGACAGGAATGCGGCAGCGTGGCGTTTAGTCACAAAATAAACTAGTGAAACGGGCGCCCCGCTGCGGTTGCACTGCCCTAGAGCCGGCCCTGAGCTGAAAAGCATGCATTTTCGATCTTACTCCTGGTAACTCGAGCCTGCCATCAGGCTAACCTACTCCAGGCAAAAAGCCTTTGCGCCACCCATGCTGCGATTACTTATATAATTTATCCGAAGTATGCTATTATTGCCCCTGGATGTAGCGTGAGCGCGTGTAGAGATGTTAACGGCAACCAAAGCCAAGGAGCAATCCATGGGCCGATCGTTCGCTGTTCTGCGCGCCACTTGGTACCCACATGCAGCGCCCGCCCTTGGTCGTTAGCCTTGCCGCCTCAAAAAACTCAGCTGGTGAGACATGCCTTATTCATCCTATATTACGTTGCGATATGCCCCAGCAACGCAGCACCAACCTCAAAACAAGCATTTGCAATGCAATAGGTCTCGCATTTATAAGATTGTCATTTACAATGTGAGTAGCTTAAACTCGCATAGAAGCAGTGTGTGAGTGCAGTAGTGTGAGGCGTGCAGCAGTGTGAGGCGTGCAGCAGTGTGAGGCGTGCAGCAGTGTGCGGCGTGCAGCAGTGTGAGGCGTGCAGCAGTGTGATGCGTGCAGCAGTGTGCGGCGTGCAGCAGTGTGAGGCGTGCAGCAGTGTGAGGCGTGCAGCAGTGTGAGGCGTGCAGCAGTGTGAGGCATGTGTAACGCCCTGAACGTCCCAGGATCGTTTAACAGACACGATAATGAGGACGCAACCACTTGTGAAGGGTTAGTTATTTTAATGAAGGCAAAACAATACAACGAATAAACAAAAGTTATAGTCACTGGAATCCTCCAGGCTAAGTACGTTACCAGCCCACAGCACGGATGGTCCTAACCGTCCTCTGCATATACGCCGATCCCGGCGTATGCCAACAGAGGGCAGAAATGAAATGGCCGACAATGCCAATCGGTAGGCTGTGAGGGGCACGACGAGTGTTGGGGAGAATCGAGGAGTCAGGGAAACACCCAGCCGGGGTCTCTACCTGAAGGGAGCAGCCGCTCAACCTCTTCCTCAGACTGCACCGGGACGCGGAGTCACCTCCTGGTGATGCGTCACCGATACCCCAATCAAAAGCAAGAAGACTGAACCGAGAGCAGCCGCTCGATCGATCCTGTGGACTTCCGAGTCTGTAACGCGGCAAACACCTCCTGGTGTGCGTTACAGCTGGCAGTCCCTGTATCTCTGGTCGGGCTGGGAGTTACGACTCCAACCAGCAAAAGCGCCACTGCGCTTTGACTCAGCCGAGTCAAAAAGCGAAGCTCAATGGTTGACCGGTAGAGCTTCCGGGTCCTTAACAGGTGACGATGGGGCAAGACACGGCCCAGGGAGTAACGACTCGACCTACCTCCGTTCTTGCCTTACTGGAGCACCACTCCGGAACACTGCTCTTCACGAAGCAGGTACGTCGGTGTAAACACAATATCCGACAGCCTTGTACCTCCCGGTTCCTCCCTTTATAGGGCGTGTTTTCCTTGAGTTATGTAACAGCTCTCCTGTTTACATAAGGGCGTGTTTTCCCTTGAGTTATGTAACAGCTCTCCTGTTTACATAAGGGCGTGTTTTCCCTTGAGTTATGTAACAGCTCTCCTGTTTACATAAGGGCGTGTTTTCCTTGAGTTATGTAACAGCTCTCCTGTTTACATAACCTCTCAACCGCTAAGCATCCTGGGAGATGTAGTCCGTTTACGCTGGTTACCGTTTTCCTCCCCTCGCATGACAGGAATTCTTGACAGTACATCCTCCCTCTCAGCGGCTCCCCACGGGTCCAGCGCTGGCAGGAAAACGCCGATGGAACAAGGAGACCAAGCGCGGAGCATGAACCCCTTCAGCCGGTTCCCATGATTGCTCCTCCGGGCCATAGCCTTTCCACGCAACCAGGTACCACAGCTTCCCCCTGCGCCATTTGGACGCCCGTATGCCCGACACTTCATACTCCACCTCCGACTCCACGCATACCGGCCTAGGTGTCCCAGACGGCTTGGAGGGTGCTGGTTTGAGCAATGATACATGAAAGACAGGGTGTATCCGCAATGACTGGGGCAAGCACACCTTCACGTTCACGGGACCCAAACACTTGGTAATGCGATAGGGGCCCATGTACTTGGGATGGAACACACTGTTCTTTCGAAACCTCATGTTTCTTGTGGATATCCAGACGTAGTCTCCAGTGCGGTACAGTGGCCCGGGCCTTCTCTTCCTGTCGGCCGCAGCCTTGTATCGTCTCTTGGCCTCTATTAGGACAGCCCTTGAGCGCATCAACGTGTCTTTTATGTGTGCCACCCTGTCCGCTGTGGCGGGAATCCTGTCCTCTCTGAACGGATGTAGAAATGGCAAGAACCTGGGATGTTGGCCATAGTTGCTATAGAACGGAGATGACTGTGTGGAGCTGTGAGTGGCGTTGTTATAGGCTATCTCTGCAACCCATAGCAAGTCGACCCATTCTTCCCTGCCCTGGTCCACAAAACATCGCAGATACTGTTTGAGCGTTTGGTTCAGGCGCTCGGTTTGGCCGTCCGTTTGAGGGTGGTAGCTGGTGGACAGGGCGGTCTTAACATGCAGCGCAGTGCACCAAGTCCTCCAGAATTGCGCAGTAAACTGCGACCCCCGGTCCGACACGATCACCCCAGGTAATCCATGCAGTCGTACCACATTCTTTAGGAGTAGTGACGCCAATTCCCCGGCCGTAGGGACTCTCTTGCAGGGGATGAAGTGCCCCATTTTCGTCAAGTAATCCACCACCACCAGTATTGCCGTCATCCCCTGGTCTACCGGTAGGCCCACCACGAAGTCCAGTGATATGCTATCCCATGGTCTATCCGGGGTCGGAAGTGGATGTAAGAGCCCTTGGGTTCGGCCATGGTCGGCCTTCATGGTAGCACACGTAGGACACTCTTGTCCCCACCTCCTGACATCCACTCTCATGGTTGGCCACCAGAAATGCCGTCCCATGCTAGCCACCGTTTTTTCAAAGCCCAAATGACCTGCGCATGGAGAGTCATGGCACCAGATGAATGCTTGTTTCCTTAGCCTAGGCGTGGGTATCAACAGGCACCTGCCCTTCAGGGGTATCCCATCCTTCAGCTGCCATTCTCTGTGACTGAGGAGCCACCTCCGCCATGCGAATGACCTGATCCCTCTCTTTATTCCCCTCAGGAAAGTATCCGGTTGGATAACCCCCAATACCATCCTCGGGGAAATGATGGAACGCTCGGTCGCAGGCAATGGTTCCTTAACTGCAGATTGACGGGACAGGGCGTCCGCCTTCCGGTTTTCCGTCCCCGGCCGATATGTGATGCAGAAGTTGAACCCCGCAAAGAAGATCATCCACCGCAGCTGCCTGGGAGAAAGGTGTCTTGTGGCCGTCATGAACTGTAGATTCCGATGGTCCGTGTACACCGATACCACATGTCTTGCCCCCATCAACCAATGCCTCCATTCGGTGAAGGCGTCCTTGATTGCGAGAAGCTCCTTCTCCGCAATATGGTAGTTGCGTTCGGCGTCGTTGAGTTTGCGGGACATGTACGCAACGGGATGAAGCACCCCTGTGTCGTGGTTGCGTTGGGACAAGATAGCCCCCAGCGCCACATCCGAAGCGTCCGCTTCCACCACGTAGGGGAGATCCGGATCGGGGTGAGCCAACACCGGAGCCTTACCAAAGGCGCTTTTCAGGGCCTCAAAGGCTGTGTTCGCTTCAGGGGACCAGACAAACTCCTTGGACTTCCTCAGTAGCTGTGTGATTGGGGCCACCAATCCTGAAAATCCATCTATAAACCGCCTGTAAAAGTTGGCGAAGCCAATGAAACTTTGGACGTCCTTCACGCTTTGGGGCACCGGCCATTCTTTCACCGCCTTGATCTTTCGTTCTGCCATCTCCTGTCCCTCTGGACTCAGCATCACTCCGAGGAATTCCACGGACGTGACGTGGAAGTCACACTTGCTGAGTTTACAAAACAGCTTGTTTTCCCTCAGCTTTTGGAGCACAGCATTGACGTGGTGTACGTGCTCCTCCACACTGGACGAGTAGATGAGGATGTCGTCGATATATACGACCACGTAGATATCCAACTCCTCTCTGAATACCTCATTCAAAAAGTACTGAAAGGCTGCCGGGGCGTTGCACAGACCGAACGGCATGACGAGGTACTCAAAAAGGCCGAACCTGGTCTTAAAGGCGGTCTTCCACTCGTCTCCGTCCCTCATGCGCACCAGATGGTATGCCCCTTTCAAATCCAACTTGGTGTAGATACGAGCTTTCTTGACCTGTTCCAGCAGTACACTGATGAGAGGCAAGGGGTACCGATTCTTTATGGTTATCGCATTCAATGCCCTAAAGTCCACACAGGCTCTCAGCTCCCCATTAGCTTTCGGGATGAAGAAGAGTGGCGAGGCGGCCGGAGACTTGGACGGGCGGATGAATCCTAGCTTGAGGAGTTTATCCAGGTACCCCCGGAGATGCACGTTTTCAGGCTCCGTCAGGGCATACAGCCTGCCGCTGGGAACGCTGGCCCCTGGCACCAGGTCGATCTGGCAGTCAAACTGTCTATGTGGTGGTAGCACGTCCGCCTTCACCACATCAAATACATCCTCAAAACTGTGATAAGCCTGGGGGAGAGCCACATCTTTTTCTGCCGCTGTAGCCACCGTCTGACTCCCGCTCTCATCTGCGTCAAGGGATTCCGTTCTTTTTCCACAATGCAGGATGCAATACGGTGACGTCATTTCGACGCGATGTGTTGGCCAATCCACAGAGGGGTTGTGTTTCTGTAGCCACGGCAATCCCAATATGACGCCATATTGGGGCGCTCGGATGATGTTAAAATCGATTTGTTCCAAATGGTTCCTCCCATATCTCATCGGAAGGACCCCCGTGTGCTGCCCGATGGGCCCCGTCACCAATCGCCTTCCGTCTACAGCATAGACGTCTTCGGGTACAGCTTTGGGAAGAAGCACTAGCCCTAGCCTGCATGCCTCGTTGTGGTCCATAAACATGCCAGTGGCCCCTGAATCCACCATGGCCACAACGGGTATCCACTGGTCATGCACTCCCACGTGCACCGTGAGAAACAGGTGTCGGTGTCCCTTAGTGACCGAGTTGGAGAGTGAAGGGATGGATGAGTGACTCCGAGATGCCCCTTCTTTGGTCTGGGAGTCCTCTAGTTTTCCGCCGGTATGTCCACCACGGCTGTTACCGACCGGTTGGCCCGATAACGTGACGTCTTCGGTTTGGCAGGGCATTCACGTACGTAGTGGCCTTTTTTGCCACAATATAGGCACAATCCTTGTTTACGGCGTGACTCTTTCTCCGTGGCTGTGAGGCTCGCTCGTATTGCGCCGATGTCCATGGGTTCTCCCTTGGAGGCGGTGGAAGTTTCAGGACTTCCCACCGTCACATAGGATGGAAGGGATTTTCCTTTTCTCCCATGATCCCCTTTTCTTTCACTCAGCCTATGTTCCAGCCGTAATACCAGGTTGATAAGGCCCTCACATGTCTTGGGTTGAGGGTCAATATGAGCCACGGCGTCTTTGAGCTCATCGCACAGCCCGTGATGGAAGAGCGCCGTCTGTTTAGCAACAGGCCACTTGGTTTCCGCAACTAGCCGTCGGAACGCGTTGAGATACTGCACCAGGTCGTTGGATCCCTGTCTCAACTCAAGCATTTCACGGTCCGCCGTGTACGAGTCAGCCCTTCTGTCGAATACCTTCAGGAATTCCTCGCGAAAAGCACCCCAATCACATAAGATGGGGTCGTCCCTGCTCACCAGAGGTACGGCCCATTGTGCCGCGTTTCCAGCCAAATAGGAAATAAGGAAAGCCACACGAGCCTGACTCGTGGGGAACGCCTTTGGTTTGCACGATAAATGTAGCGCCACTTGTGTGAGGAATACCTGCACTGTGTTAGGATCCCCACTGTACCTCTCTGGTGTTGCCAAGGGCATGGCTACCGGCATTTCCACTACTACCGCAGGGGTCTGGTTCGTGAGGGAGGTGCTGGGCGTGAGCGGGTCCAATTGGATAGCATCCAGTCTGGCTTTTACATCGGCTGTTTCTTGCCTAGAGGCAGCCACTTCAACTTGCACGGTCGCTAAAGCAGCCAGCACATCATCAAGTGTTGCCATGTCTGTTATCGACCGGGAGACAGTTAGTGTTATTACGGTCGGATATTTTGTAACGCCCTGAACGTCCCAGGATCGTTTAACAGACACGATAATGAGGACGCAACCACTTGTGAAGGGTTAGTTATTTTAATGAAGGCAAAACAATACAACGAATAAACAAAAGTTATAGTCACTGGAATCCTCCAGGCTAAGTACGTTACCAGCCCACAGCACGGATGGTCCTAACCGTCCTCTGCATATACGCCGATCCCGGCGTATGCCAACAGAGGGCAGAAATGAAATGGCCGACAATGCCAATCGGTAGGCTGTGAGGGGCACGACGAGTGTTGGGGAGAATCGAGGAGTCAGGGAAACACCCAGCCGGGGTCTCTACCTGAAGGGAGCAGCCGCTCAACCTCTTCCTCAGACTGCACCGGGACGCGGAGTCACCTCCTGGTGATGCGTCACCGATACCCCAATCAAAAGCAAGAAGACTGAACCGAGAGCAGCCGCTCGATCGATCCTGTGGACTTCCGAGTCTGTAACGCGGCAAACACCTCCTGGTGTGCGTTACAGCTGGCAGTCCCTGTATCTCTGGTCGGGCTGGGAGTTACGACTCCAACCAGCAAAAGCGCCACTGCGCTTTGACTCAGCCGAGTCAAAAAGCGAAGCTCAATGGTTGACCGGTAGAGCTTCCGGGTCCTTAACAGGTGACGATGGGGCAAGACACGGCCCAGGGAGTAACGACTCGACCTACCTCCGTTCTTGCCTTACTGGAGCACCACTCCGGAACACTGCTCTTCACGAAGCAGGTACGTCGGTGTAAACACAATATCCGACAGCCTTGTACCTCCCGGTTCCTCCCTTTATAGGGCGTGTTTTCCTTGAGTTATGTAACAGCTCTCCTGTTTACATAAGGGCGTGTTTTCCCTTGAGTTATGTAACAGCTCTCCTGTTTACATAAGGGCGTGTTTTCCCTTGAGTTATGTAACAGCTCTCCTGTTTACATAAGGGCGTGTTTTCCTTGAGTTATGTAACAGCTCTCCTGTTTACATAACCTCTCAACCGCTAAGCATCCTGGGAGATGTAGTCCGTTTACGCTGGTTACCGTTTTCCTCCCCTCGCATGACAGGAATTCTTGACAGCATGCAGCAGAGTGAGGCATGCAGCAGTGTGCGCCGTGCAGCAGTGTGCGCCGTGCAGCATTTTATCGTGTAGCAGTGTGAGGCATGCAGCACTGTGTGGCGCGCAGCGGCGTGCAGCAGTGTGCAGCGTGCAGCAGTGTGCGGCGTGCAGCAGTGTGCTGCGTGCAGCAGTGAGTAATGCAGCACTGTTCAGCAGTGTGCGGCATGCAGCAGTGTGTGGCATGCAGCAGTGTGTGGCGTGCAGTAGTGTGTGGCGTGCAGCAGTGTGTGGCGTGCAGCAGTGTGCGGCGTGCCGCAGTGTGCGGCATGCAGCAGTGTGTGGCGTGCAGCGTCATGCAGCAGTGTGTGGCGTGCAGCATTGTGTGGCATGCAGCAGTGTGCGTCGTGCAGCAGTGTGCGGCATGCAGCAGTGTGAGGTGTGCAGCAGTGTGAGGTGTGCATCAGTGTGAGGCGTGCAGCAGTGTGTGGCGTGCAGCAGTGTGTGGCGTGCAGCAGTGTGTGGCGTGCAGCAGTGTCAGCTAGCTTGTGTTGTGTGTGGCTGTTGGAAGGGTGCATTGGTGGCAGGTGTTGTGTGTGACTGTTGAAAGTGTGCACTGACTGCTGTTGTTGTGTGAGTGGTGAAAGGATGCCCTCCCCAAGGCATTACTTTCCTAATTATGAAGACTGTTCCAAAATGGCGACCGTAACAAGCTCCTTCCCTACACTGCATTGACTGAGGCGGGTCATGTGACTCACGTCAACGCATAAGTCCTTCCTCCCTCTCCACCACGCCACCTCCCGGACTCGGTGGAGAGGGTAGGTGAACGCGCTCTACTAGGGAAGCAGACATGTAAGTACACTCTGTACTTGGTTATTCGTCTTTTTTCCGGTTTCCACCTAGCTTAACTCAAGCATCCTGAGATAGCCACTTTTAAATACTACCGTACTGTTTGATTTTACAATCGCTATAACTGGGTTCACGCTTCTCTGACACCAGTTTTCAAGTACCTCTACACTTCGTTTTAGATCGAGTAGCTGTTTTCTCATTTAACCGTTAACCTGCACAGTTTTTGACGATAAAATGTTTTTTTTAATCGTCAGTACTTTGTTTGGTCCTTTCTACAATCTGTAGTGTAGTGTAGTGTAGTGGGTCACTAACAGAAGTTTGGGACTGTCCTAATACACACTCCGACAGCATTTCATTCCCACCCCATCCCTAATCCTGGAGGCACCACTTACAAATGTAACTTTATGCACTACCGCAATGTGTTTTCCATAACTAAGGACGTACAGTTGCCTACCCTTCTACCTATTTGTAGCCCCTCTGACCCCTAACATACATGTATGAACGGTTGGTACTGAACCTCACTGTCTATAGACACCGTGCTCAAGAGACAGGCTGTCACGTATCCCAATAGTTCTCAGGTTAACTTCTCCTACACCAGTCCTCCTTTTGTTGTTGTACCTACTGCTCTATAGCGCTCTATTTTCTCTTTTTTTCTCTTTTGTTCTCTTTTGTTCACATAAACTACAACATTATAGTATACGTTTTATGCATCTCTCATTTTAATCCAGTCCTATCACTTCGAGGAATACTATCCCCTGTACAGTCCACCGAGTACTGTTGATGACAGGCAAATGACCGATTAGGGTGAGTCTGCATTGTACGGATGCCTGCTGCTCTGATCAATTGTTCCACTTTGGCGAGTAGTCACTATAGCTCACCAAGGGATCCACCACCTTGTCGTTTTATAAAGCTTGATTGATGTTGCGATCCTGCACCACTTTTTACTTAAGCCAGAGTATGAGTGTCACACTGAAGGTTTTCATACGTACCATCATACATTAGTAGCACTTGCGATAATATTTGACCATACCTTTTTTCTTTTCAGGTAGTTCCTGACTCGAACACGTATTGAGTCTAGATTTATAGACTATTTACAACCACAACCTAAATAGGTACAGTTATTGTAGATATAACAGTTTTTGATAAGGTCCTGAAGAATCGCGAGTAGAGATACTCACTGCGAGAAACATGTTGACCAAGTTTTGACTACTACATGCCACTTTAATCATGGACATTACACCTGTATGAGTGCCATGTACACACGTTTTTAATCCCAGGCAGGAGGCCACCAGAATAAAATTTGCTTTCACCTGGTACTCATTACCTCCTTTTAATCACACTACCTCATAACTACAAATACCAGGCCCCATACCCGCACTTCACCTATATGGCAGTCGGATTAAAGATCTCCGCTAAAGTGCCCCTTCGTGGGAGCCCGTCGGGCATTGCACCGCCGGCCCGACGAGGAGCAGCCCATATGATGAAGCATGACACCTGCAAGGGTGTGTGAGGGCATTCAAATCCAACATATGGATTTTCCATTTAGGTGCTACTAACTTATGTCAGCCTTCTTGTTGACACTATTCTCTCTTATTCGAGGAACTATAGGAAAACTTGTTGTTATTTCAGTGGTGAAAGGATGTTATGACGGTTGTTGGTGTGTGTGTTACTGGCCCAATTGTGCCCTGACGTCTGGTGCTGTGTGCCTGGTGATAGTGTGTAATTATGTTTTTGTGCGTTTGAAAGTGTGCATTGATGGCTGGTGTTCTGTGCTTTGTGAAAGTGTTCCCTGACGGCTGGTGGTGTATGTTATTAGAAATTTGGCACTGATTGATGGTAATGTGTGTTCCTAAAAAAAACTGTTAAAGAGTGCAACAAAATAAAGTGTCACCAAAAGCGTAGAGTGCTAGATAATGACATAATGCAAAGAAGAAAGGGGTCCCAAAATTAATTTTGCCTCCACAATGAACTAAAGTAGTGAGTGTATTCCAACCCTCCCTACCCTACACGTCCCAATATGTAATCTTATAATATTTTTGTTGGGTTTTTTTCGGGCAAAACCAAATGTGAGTGAAGGAATCGACACTACTATGTAGTGTACTGTGTAATTAGCAAATGCTGTTGAACTGGCGTGTAATTGAACCAATACAAGAACTCCTTCATGTTGTGTCTGATTATTACAGAAAGAGATTTTGCGTTTTAGGAGTGGAGCATAGTTGTAGAAGAGGTGTTGGGGTGTAGAAGGGTACATGAGTGCTGGTAGTGTATAAGGTCTTGATGTGCATTTGAACTTGCGAATGTTATTTTTAAGCAGTTTTTACTAAAGCTTGTATCCATTCCGAAATATAAAACCAAACTTCTTGTGTGTTAATTTTGCAAAGTATTTTATTGCCAACAACAGAAGGTATGCTATTTGTTTACCCTTTTAATTAAAATATTTACAAAGTAAATATTGCCTTGTTGTTTATTGTAGTTCGTCTTCTGTTTTTTCCTTTACTATTCTAATAATTTGTCCATTGCAAAAATGACCTCACATGTTTGTGGGAGGTAATGTATCAGGGCATCTCCAATGTTTTCCAAATCTTCATCCAGCATAAACCAGTCAATGAGAATTTTATTTTGGATGTCCATTGACTGAAAATTGTCTGTGTTTGCCACTTGAGTTGTTATAGTACTCATGTCTCCTTGTGTGCTCTCAATTCCATGTATAGCAACTTCGATAGTTTCTGGTGGTGCTTGTGTTACCTGTGAAAAAAACAGAAATGAAAATGTTAGTTTTGTGGAGTTGTTGAAAAGTGAGAGAGATCGAGGAAGGTGGATGTTTGTTGGAGGGATATCCGAAGTGTTGATTTTTAGTGTAGCGTTCTTGTTATTGTTTTAGGGTTATGAGAGTGGGATTGAAGTATTTGAGGTGTAGTGGCCTGTAAGTGTGAAAGTGTGTTGTATGAGAGTTCTAATGCGACTATTTTTCTTATAGCAGAATAGTTGCTTTACAAGTGAGTCCTATTGTTTGTAGAGTGTTAGAGTGAGGGTAGATTTTTTTTTGGGAGAGAATCTAGTCTAAGTGTGTTTGAGGGTTATATAGTTTTTGTTGTTGGTGTGTTGACTAAGTGTTGAAGAGGTATATAATAGGGCTATGTAAGTTGTCTAAAAGCAGTAGAAGAGTGATAGATGTTGTAAAAGATGTATAGTGTTATTGCGGGGTACTATAGGGGAAGAGGTGTATAGGGTAGGGGTAGTATAGTATTTGGCTGTTGTAATTTGAGTAAGAGGAGACGTGTGCTATAAAGATTTTGTTAGGTGTGTTAGAGGGGTATAGGACTGTTATAGGTGATTAATGTAATACATACTTGTATTTGGCTGTGCCTTGTTGTATTTAAAATCTTTTCCCCATTAAATTGATGCACCGTGACATGGCTTAATGTTACGTATTGTCCAATATTTGTCTGAAACAGCGTTGCTTCTCTCCATAGTGTGACTCTTTTAATGTTATTGATTTTATAGCAGTTTGTTGGCCGTTGATGAAGACAGTCTTTTTATCTTCTTCCTAAAAGAGAATCCAAGTTTGTTATTAATGTTTAATTTTAGAGAGAGAGGTGTGTTGCAAGAGAGAGAGTGATTGAGAGCTAGTCAGACGGATATAGAATAAGAGAGGTGTGTGTGTAGCAGAGGAGGTGTGTAGTAAAATTTGGAGGTATTTTTTAGAGATTGTTATTTTTTTGTGATAAAGTGAGGAGAGAGAGTGAGAAATGGAGATGTGTGTCTAGAGAGAGAGATACAGATGTGTACAGAGAGTGAGTGGTGTGTAGAGAGCAAGGTGTGTTAAGAGATTGTGCATAATATTTGTGCAGATATATAGACAAACCGTGAAAGTTGTTTATAGATATTAAATGTGCTATGTGTGTGTGCGTATATATCCTTGTATATATATATATATATAGAGAGAGACTTAGAAATGGAGATGTGTTTTGTTATAGTGAGAGGTGTGTTTAGAGCACAAAAGATGTGTGTGTATAGAGTGTTTGGTGTTGTTAGCGATTGAAGTGTGTATATTGATTTTAAAAGAGCGATAGAGATGTGTATAGAGAGAGAGGTGTGTAGAGAGAGATTGAAAAAGAGAGGTTATTATACATACTGTTCTAGAAAGATGTGTGTATAGATCTTGATGATAGAGGTGTGTCGAGAGATTGATAGAGAGTGTTGTGTAGAGATAGAATGTTATGTGTTTATAGAGAGTGTGATAGAGAGGTGTGTAGAGTTATAGATAGGTGTTTCGGGAGCCAAACAGGCTGAGTGGGAGAGTGAGGTGTAGATAGATTTTGTTTTTTAGAGCAATTTAGGTGTGCAGAGTGTAAGTTATGTATGTAGAGCTTGAGAGAGTTAGAGAGAGGTGTGTATACAGAGAGAAGAGAGCTAGAGAAAGATGTGTATAGAGAGATCGAGAGAGAGTTGTGTGTTGTTTGAGAGCGCGCGATGTTTTTAGAAATTGTGAGTGAGGTGCGTACACCTATGGATATTTCTTGAAATATATACCTTTATATTTTTCTAGCGAGAGAGAGAGATAGCTATGCTTAGACAGAGTCTGAGTGGTGTGTTTAAAGTTCTTGCTATAGAGAATAGTTAGGTGATAGTGAGATGGAGTGTAGTGTGTATTTAGGCTGATGTTTTGATGTGTGTTTATTGCGAGTGAGAGCAAGGAAAAAGTTCGATATATTTGTTTTTTTTTGAGAGAGTGATATAGAGATAGTTGTTTAGATCGCTAGAGATATGTGTATACAGAGAGACCGAGCCTGAAAGAGAAGTATGTTGAGAGAGATAGATCGATAGAGGTAGAGCATAGATATTGAGTGGTTTAGTGATACTTACTTCAGAAATGGTGCCGCACACAGTCATTAAACTTTTCACTGTTGCATGTTTAATTTCTTTGATAGGTGATGCTGGTGGAGCTGGGGGTTGTAATATTTTCTCTGCTTCTTTCACTATTACTTCTGACAATGGCATAGCAGGATATTTAGTTACTTTTGTTTGTTTTGTGATTAGTATTGAATTGTTTTTGATTAGGAAATTGCGAATTAGTAGTCCACAGTTTTCTTTTGTTTGTTGGTACAATTGTTCTTGATAGCAAGTAGCTTTAATGGTTCCAGTCGTATCTGCTAAAGCTAAATGATATAGTACTTTGTTTTCTTGTTTCGCATTTTTGTAGTTGGTTTTCTCAGAGCATTTGATGACGTTGACTCTTTTTTTTTTTTTTTTCTATTTTTTTGTCCTCATTTTGCAATACTTGTGTCAGGTTTTGATATTGAAAACCAGTGCAGCTGTTTCAACTTTCCTAGGCCAACAACTCAGAGTTTTTTCAACGAAAAGTTTTTCCTTGCAGCTGGAAACCGGTTATCACCTAGGCACAACGGAGGAGGCCGACGACCCTTAGTTGTTTAGAGTATTGCCTGGATTGAAATCATTGGACTTGTCTTTAGTCACAAGGATTAGAGAAATGCTCCCATATTTCCCAAAAGTTATATTTTTTTCTGGGTCTTCCACTTCTATCTAATTTGTTCACTCTACCGATTGATTTCCACCAATCTAAGTGTTTGGGTGGTGTAGTACAAACCCAGTTAATACATATTTCTCTATGTGCCAAAAGGATTAACACAAAAAGTAAATTCTCTTGTCTTAAACCTAAATTACTTATATTTACATCTGTTTTATAGATCCCAAAAATTACCAGTTCCATACTTACAGTTATTTGTTGGCCAAAGAGGTCCGTCAGTGTCTTACCAACTTTTAGCCAGAAGTCTTCGAGCTGGGGGCACTGCCAGAACATATGTATATCATCCGCCTTGTCTTCACCGCATTGTGGACATTTTTTCACTTGTTGTTGACTTTTGAACTTTGAAAGTTTCTTTGGAGTCCAATAGGCTCTGTGAATGGTGAAAATGTGATTTCTCCTTAATGCGGCAGACTGAATAATACCCCAACATTTCCCCATTGATACTTGCCATATGTCCTGAAGATCTGTAGTAGGCAGTGAGGTCCCCCAGGTCGAATCTGGAGTCGTAAAATTTTCTTCTCCAGCTGTTATTAGAGTCCAGTACCACAATGAAACTTCTTTTTTCTGGAAACCAACTCCGAGCAGCTTAAGTTCCAGTTGCTGGTTACCCTTGAGTGGTTCTGTTATTGAATTTATCCAGCTCAATAGTTGGTAATATTTGAACTTTGATAAATGAGCTTCTGTAATGGATGTTAACAGATCCCAGCTTATCAATGTGCCATTTAGAATTAGTTCCCCCCAGTTCAGGATTCCTGCTCTCCTTAACGGTAAGGCCAATTGATCTTTGAGGCAATCCGGAGTTCCGGGGGAGTCCCAGACTGGAGCATATTGACTATAATAGGGGATCTTTATAGTTTTCCTGATTTGCAGCCATAACTTAGCTGCCGACAGGAGGGTTTTCAGTTTGATCTTTTTGAAGAATTTTTGATGACCAAATTTATATAGGAAGTGTCCCCCTGTATCTACCATCGCTTGTAGGTGTGGTGGATATACCTCATAGTTTTGCAAGAGTATCCTAGTATATTTAAATTGAAAGGCCTTACAATACTCTAATATGTCTGGACTTGCTATACCACCTTGGATCTTTGTTCTTCTTAGTTTTTTCCAGGCTATTCTCGGGCATTTGGAGTTCCATATAAAGCCATTTAGTTCTCCCTGTAATTTAAGTATAGAAGACTTGTTAAATTCCAGGGGGATTGCACTAAAAATAAAGGTGAATTTTGGGAGGACAGCCATCTTGATGATGTTAGATCTACCTAAGAAAGTTAAGGGGAGCCCGCTCCATGTTCTCAAGAGTTTCCTTACTTCCGTTAAGACTCTGTTAAAGATTATTTGTGGTAATACATCAATATCCTTGACTATATCCAACCCAAGGTATCTGATCTTTGATTTCACCAGCTGCGAGTTACTCCTAGTGTTCCACTCCAGGATTTCTGATTTTGTTTGATTTATCTGGTAGCCTGAAATGTTTCAAAAGTCTTGTATCATTTGCTCAATTTCAGGGATTGCTTCAGCGAAGTTGTTGGTAAAAATCATTAGATCGTCAGCATACGATGCAATCTTTTATGTCCAATTTTTGTGGCAGAAGGGTTTTATCCTTGAATTATTTTTAATAGATAGAGCAAGGGGTTCTATATATAGATTGAAACGTAGGGGAGAGAGCGGACAGCCTTGTCTAGTGCCTCTTTTGATGAAACATTTTTCCGACAGGCTATCGTTCACTAAGATTTTGGCTGAAGGGGTGCTATAGATGTTTCTTATAGCCTACAGGAAATTGACACCTAACTTAAATGTCTCTAAGACGGCATGTAGGAAAACCCAGTTGACTCTGTCAAAAGCTTTAGCCGCATCTAGAGTTATAACAGAAAGGGGCACCTTTTGATGGACTGAAATATCTATTGCTCCAATGAGTTGATGTGTAAGGTCTTGTAACTGCCTGCCTTTTATGAAGCCTTTTTGATCTTCATGAATAATATTCTCTGCACATTTGCTCAGCCTCTTTGTGAGAATCTGTGTGTAAATTTTATAATCACAGTTTAAAAGTGATATAGGTCTGTAAGACTCACATTTGCCAGGATTTTTATCTGGTTTTAAGATTAGTGTTATTATTGCTTCATTCCATGAGGCTGGTTGTTTGTTTTTTTTCCAGGAAAATATCATTAAAGAGGGATGTTAAGTAGGGTGATAAGGTTTCCTGAAGAGCTATATATAGTTCATTTGGAATGGAATCTGGGCCTGCCGCTTTTGCTTTTTTAAGATCTTTTAATACTTGAGAGACTTCCTCTTCGGAGATTTCATCATTTAGCTCTATGCTCTGGGCTGAAGAGATACTTGGAAGATTCAGATTCTCTAAATACCTGTCTATCTGTGCTTTTGTAGGAAAGCAATCTTCAGAGTATAGGCCCCCAAAGAATTGCCCAAATTCCTTCTTAATGATTGTTTCAACTAAGGTTTTTCCAGGGGGGTTCCCTACTAATAGTTCTTTGATTTTATTTCTGGATTGATCCGATTTTATTTTCCACGCGAGTAGGTTACCACATCCTTCACCATATTCATGATGGGCAAGTTTACTCGCCTCCTACTTTACTTTTACCCTTGCCTCCAAAGAATCTCTTAGAGATGTTTCTTTATCTTTCCTCTCCTGACTAAGAGCTCTAGTTGTTAAATCAGGATTGGGCCTATGGAGCTGTATGTCAATCGCTCTTATTTCTCCTTCTAATCTGTTTAGCAGTTGTCTCGCAGTTTTATTTTTAAAGGCCGCAAAGCTCTTGATGATACCCCTCACCACTGCTTTGTATGTATCCCACACTACCTGACTGCTCATTCCTTTACTATTCTGATCAAAGAACTGGGTAGTTTCTAACTTTAGATGGTTTAAAAAGGATTGATCTAGAAAAAGTGATCTATCAACCGTCCATCTCCTATGGGTGGGTGACTGTTCTAACTTCAAAACCATTTTAACTGCTGAATGATCCGAAAGATGTGCCGGGAGGTGTTCCACTTTTTCTACCCTTGCAGCTAGAGTGCTGTCAAGGAGGAAGAAGTTGATTCTAGAAGAGTGGCCCAATCTTTTATTTTGAAAAGTGAACCTCATTGATTGATCCCCTTTGAGGCTCCAAATATCCCTGAGTCCTAGATCTTTCATTGATATTCTCAGCCATTCCCTCATTTTTGGGAGAGAAATGCCTTTACTAACTGGAGCTCTGTCAGTTTTCGGATCGATGGTGATGTTAAAGTCTCCCCCTCAGATTATGGGTGATGTAAAGTCAAGTAGCTGTGTGTATAGATTCTGGAGGGGCTCCGGATCATCTAGGTTGGGGCCATAATATCCCACTATAGTGAATTGTTTTTGGTGTAGGATTACTTCTGCTATTACCCATCTTCCCTTGTTGTCAACCCTAAAGGAGATTATTCTGAAATTCAAGGATTTTTTAAAGATAATTGCTACGCCTTTTATGTTACATGTCTGGTTTGTGCAAACTGAGGTATCTATCCACCTTAGATTTGTGGTGAAAACTTCCCATTCTTGCTTTGGCAGATGAGTTTCTTGCAAAATTAAAATTTCACATGCTGAGTTTTTAAGGTACTCGAATATGGATTTTCTCCGCTTTTGTGTTCTTAAGCCATTAACGTTCCAAGATAAGATACTAGACTTTACATAATTGGCCATTTTTTTCTTCGACCTTGGTTATTATGACAAACTGAAAACAGCACTGTTTTTCTCCAATTTTTCTAAACCCTGCAACTTGAGGACAATTTTTATGTAATTTTTTCCCTAGTTTGCTCCCCACCCTAGTGTAGCTATTTTTTATATTTTGTTTTTTTTATGTTTCTTCACTTTTGCCCTCCCATGGGGGACCTCCCTTCTTCCTTCAACGGGCCTCATGTGGGCCCTGTTCATGCTACTAGGCTCCGGACTTTAAGGTGCATTAGTACATTTGGATTCTGCTGTTTCTATCCTTCTTATGAGTTTTTCATTTTATCCATTAAAAGCATGACCTCTCTGGGTTCCCTTATATTGTACATCTTGTTTAGCCACATAATTCTCAGGCTGGCTGGGAAACGCATCTGCACAGTGGCCCCTAAGGCCTTTAGTTGAGGCATCAGCTGGCCTAACTCCCACTGTCTGTCCTGCGTGGCTTTAGAGATATCTGAGCGTATTTTATAGGTCCAATCGTTGCTTTGCTTTGGGGGAAGATGGCGGCCGGCTAAGGAGCCTGGTCTGACGCTCCGGAGCTCCGGACGAAATGAGGAGATAGTTCGGGATTGGCGATATATGCACTCGGTGATACACTCGGCATGCACTCATGGGTCGTAAGGCTGTAAGGTTTGGATAAAAACGGAAAGACGCTTGGCCTCTCGACGGAAACTTTTCTCTGGTAACCAGCATCTGAGAGACGGAGATTTTAAGGAGTCGGGAGAGCTGAAACCAACAGTGAAAAAAAAGATCTTCTTACCCTTCTCACCAGAGCTTTTCTCGGTATGGAATATGCGTAACGGCAGCCCGGCTTCATTCTCTGTCCTTGTCAGTAGACCCCCGAGCCCCCTTGCTCTAGCGCACACAGCGAGATCCTCCTTCGGTGCTTGGACGGCAGCGCTTGATGCCCGGCGAAGCCAACGCCTAGCAACAGGGAGATTTTCCTTCCGGGTCGGGCAGGGTAGGGCTGCGGCTTCAACGGCTTCAGCAGTCTTAGTCTCTCGACGGCTCCTAAACCCAAACCCTTCTCCTGACTCTATAGCAGAGGAGGTGCAGAGCATTTGGAGCCTTTGGAGCCTTCAAGCCTGCATGCATCGAGCAAGCAGTACGCGCGGGGTGGCGGGAGAGCAGCCCGAGCCTGTAGGAGGTCCCCAGAACTTTAAACTTTACGATAGTGGCATCTCAACAAAAACAAATTGTCGGGCAGAATTTCTGGAGAAAGGTGGAGGAAATAAAGGGAGTAAGGGTCTAAGCTACTGTCTTAGAAGCAAGCAGTTTTTCGCAAAAAACCCCTTGAGCGCCACAGACTCAGGTATTACCCCTCTCAACACAAAGAAAAAAACTAAAAAAATTAATGGCTCAGGGAAGAAATCACTCAAATTAGTACCTAAAGAAGGAAGTAGACCTAAGGTGCCTTGCATCCCTATTGATTCAAACTGCCGGATAACCCCCTCGCTTAGGACCTTTTCTCATTACTTTCTGATCCTGTAATATCTTCATCACCCTCTTCATTCATTGCTTCTCGGGGGTTGAGCCCGCTGATATCGGCCGAGGTCATGGCCACAAAAATTATAGCAGAAAAAGGAGCCCCTGGCACCCCTGTGATCTTCCCTGCCCCATGATCCCCTTTGTCGATGCCTCCACAAAAGGAAGTGATCACAACCCTGAATGGGGGTGCAGTTCCAGATGCTGAAATCGCCTGTGAAGAAATGAATAGGGGGGGGCAATTGGTGAGAAAGAAGCAGAAATGGGAACGAGTCAGATACTAAACTCTAGAGTTGAGGACGAGGGCGAGGGTGGCACCCCTGGGTGTATAGGAGAAACCAACTCAGATAGAGTTCTAGCACTACTTCTGTCTGAAGTCAAAAACAGATTTGACGTATCGGAGATAAACCAGTCGAAGATCCAGGATACCTGTGAAGCATTGGACATCAAATTAACTGCCCTTACAGGGAGGGTTACAGCAGTAGAATTGGAAGTAGAACTCCTCAATAAAGAAATTAAAATACATAAGAATGATATTGACACCTTAAAATCTAATGAATGCTCCTTAAAAGAGAAGATTGAGTCTTTGGAAAATCAATCCAGACGAAATAACTTAAGGCTCTTGAATGTCCCAGAAGGGGTAGAAAATGAGGATATTAAGACATTTGTCCTTTCTTTGCTGGAAGAGAGCTTTCCATGGGTCAAAGCTGAGAACTTGGCAGAAGATATACAAAGAGTACATCGGGACCCTTTTGGGAGAAACAAATAAAAAAAACCCGAGGAAAATCTTAATAAACTTTAAATCCTATACCCTTAAAGAGAGACTACTGTCGGAGGCCTTGAAAAAGGGCAATCTCAAAAGCGACGTTGACTCTTATTGGCTTTTGATATGGTTGCTTTTCTTCATCTGAATGCTTTGCAATTTCTTGAATAGTCTGCATCTAAAATGAAATCAAAGTTAATGCAATGTTAAATTGATACACATAAAGCTTTATGATCACTATAATAGCATTCTAATGTACCATAGTTTTGCAATATGTCATTTGTGTATATGTGATCTAATATAGATTGGTAGTTTGTTGTGTAACTGTTTATGATTTGTTTGCATTGTAACTTTGTTTCGAAAAACTGAAGAAGTCCTGTAGTGGTAGAATTTGTTTCCCCCAAATTTATGTTGAAATCTCCCATTATTACGTACTTGCAGTTTGGGTAAAAGTTAGTGATGTTTATAATAGCTTGTAATAGTGAATGCATTAATGTATGTGGTGGCTTGTATACTATAATAATTATGTAATCAGTATTATTAATATGTAATGTGAAATGTATAATGTCAATACCTCCTTGCGTCTCATAAATAGGTAGAATATAAAGATTTTTCCTGTAGTAAAGTATCATTCCATGTTTTGTGTGTTGTGAATGGAATTTATCATATATCAAATGATAATATTGCTGTATTGCAAAATCTAGTTCTGTTGCCTTTTTTGTAGTGTTTATCTCTGTCAAACAAATAATGTCTGCTTGTAACATGTTTTTGTCTGCTAACATGGATGTAAAATGTTTGTGAAGTGAGCGTATATTGTGTGCGACGATATTAAAATGTGCACTGTAATTTTCTAGTTGTGGAATGGATATGTCTAGTGGCATATGCGCCCTTAATCTTTGCATTTCCTGGGAAACCTTAGGATGCACAAGAATTTTCTCCTCATCAAAGTTTTGTATATATATGTTGTGTATAGATTTTGCTCTGCTTAAAGCAACATAATGTAAATGATGAATTTTACTGTTATTAAAGTGTATATAAAGTGGTTCTAGAGTTTCTCCTTGTGTTCTATGTATAGTGCGTGCGGATGCTTGCCGTAAAGGAAATTGTTTGCGTATAACAGTTATAAATTTCCTAGTAAATTGAAATTGTCTTGCTATAGGATGTATTGGTGTCCATGTATGTAAAATTTGTGAGTGATATAAATGTTTATATTCCTCGCGTGTAGATTTTCCAACCATTGGATTATCAAATGCCATCCAAATAATAAATGGTGTATTGTTAATAATTTCTACTAGCTGTACTAAACCGGAAGCTCCATTTGTTAACCCATCACTAACATTGACATTGCAAGTTAAATCATATCGTAGTTGTAAAGCAATGTGTAATGTGTGTGAAAGGCCCATTGTTTTTGTTGGATCTTTAGGTAATTGTTTCAGTATAGTTTTTTAACGTTTTCATCCAGATCTGAACTTACGCTATCGTTAGCTATCGTTGTGTAAATGGGGTACTGCTCACTATGTTGTTGTAACACTCTCCTGTTAATTTCATCTACCTCTCTATTAGTCGACATTATATATGGGATTGTTTTTGAAAGACTGGCACTAAGTGCTAATTCTCGTAATTTAATGCTTGAAATATCTTCCTGTGTATGTTTCCCCTCTCGTAATCTGTTGAGCAATTCTGCAAATTGTTTATCATTTTTCTGCCGCATAATTTTAGTTAGTTCAAATAGTTTGAAATGTTCTATCCATAAGGTAGTACTTAAAGGGCCATACAGTTGGTTTGCATCCTCAAAAATATATCTGTCAAAAACAGGTTTTAATTGGTATAAGTCTCCAATAGCAAATATTGAAACTCCTCCAAAAGGTAGATTCGAAGCTTTGATTTCTTATAGCCTGTTATGGATAAAATTGAACATATTCCTGCCCACCATTGAAATCTCATCTATAATTATTACCTTCACATGCATCATTTGAATTTGAAGTGCAGTTCTATTTTCATGTGTTAGTGGTTTATAATTTAAACTTTGTGATACCGGTATTTTAAAAGTACTATGCAGTGTTCTCCCATTAATATTATGTGCTGCTTTGCCTGTTGGAGCAGTAAGCAATATATGAATATTGTCTGGATTTTCCCCAGCTTTAGTATTATAATACCGTAGTAATGTTTGGTATAGTGCAGTTATTAGAAAGCTTTTCCCAACTACTGCACCTCCTGTGCAAAAAGTATAGCATGGTTCGTCTTTTGTTTTCAACCAGTGCAAATGATGGTAAACAAAATGTAATTGTTCCACAGTCAAATTGTGCATTATATGCTTGTATTTGTCATCAGGCAAAATAGAGTTACTTATGCTTTGCTCTTCAGGAATGCTTCGAATCCCCAAATCTAATGACAAGTCATATAGATTTTCTTGTTCTTTATAGTTACCTTCATTGCATATTGTTTCTGAAGTAATTATTACCGGGGAAAGTGGAGGAGTTAATATTAATTCCGCACTAATATCCTCATTATTTTTTGTAATCTCCCCGTCATTGTAGTTATACATTTTAAGTTGTGGATCTACAATGTTTTTAACTTCTAGATACCTTTCATAGTAAGTGTTATTGTGCAATAATATTTTTTGTTCTACCCTCCATGGGTAGTGAAGCATTAGTATTTCCCTGTAATAATTTTCCGGGTCATTTTCCTTGTTAAATATGCAGTAACGTATTATTCTGCTGCGTGTGCGCTTAGTTAAGGCATACTTTTTTTCGAACGCTGCACTTTGTCCCTCCTCTCCTGTGCATTCTATTTGTATTTCCTCCTCATCCGAGCTGTAAAAATTTGTTTCTGCAAGCAAGTTTTCAGAGTCATTTTTTTCTTTTTGAAGTCTATTTTTATGGACATAGTTGAAATTAGCAGCATAATCCGCTAATGTACATTTATCTAATGCTCTTGGCCGTTTGCAGTATTTTACAATAATATTATCACATTGGATGTTAGTAGATGTATCTTCCAAAGCATTAATACTCTCCATATCGTGCATTAAATATGTTCTTTTTTCAGGAGGGCTAGTATTAATAAACACAAATGATCGTGAACTTTTCCTTAATGGAATTTGACGAATGAGGTATGCAGCTTCTTGAGCACTAATTTCTGTACAGTTTAGTAATTTGTTTCCTATGTGCCTAAGTTGTTCTTTTACAATAGTATTGCATTGTACCTCTTTAGCCGCCTGTGCAATAAGTTTGCTCATTCCTCTCTGTGACTTACTGATATATGAAATAATGTAGACGGCACAAGCGTAAGCATCTAGTACAAACTACAAGTCTATGTTTGCTCTCCAAGCTTCTAAAATACTTGAATTATAGTTATTAATAAAACATTCTCCCGGGGTCCGTTTTAAAAAGATTGTAGTTTTTTTTAGTGTAGTTTGTAAACAAGTAACATACTGTTTTTTGTCCATTTTGATCACGGCCAAGAATTCTGTAAAATTTAGTGTATAAAAGTTAGCACTATTCATAGCCTCATGGATGACTTTTATATTTTCTTTCAACTGTTTATCTGTCTCGTCCTGTGGCAAAGGATTGAGTAGTAGAGTGTCTGACATTGGATATTTTGGATATTGATATTTACAGGTTCTTTGGTTTTTCCTCCTGCAATTTTTTATGTGTCCATGCCTTTGTAGAGCAATTAAAGGCTGCAAATGTGTTTCCTCTGACTTATGGCATGTGATGTATTTATCAATAACGGTAATTACTTCATCGACTGTTGATACACCATATCGTGGTGCATTTTTAATCCATAGTAATGCATGTATATGTGGTGAACCTCTCTGTTGAAATTCTACTCTGTAGAAGTAGTCGACTATTTCCCCAATGGGATTTCCCTTATGCATCAAAACTGAATTAAACAGTTTCCTAACTTGATAGTCAAAATGCCTTGCACATGTAATCGGATCTTGTTGTATTAATTTACACTTATTTTCCCAAGACATGTTTAAAAATTCCGCCTCAGTGCATGGATCTAATTGTTGTACGCGTAGTAGTATATTGATCAAATGGTGCCATTTAGTTTCAGCAGCAGATAAAGTGAGAAAAAAAGTTAGGATTCCAAGTTGCCTTATCATAGCAAATAGATCTTTTTTGCACCTTTCCCAATATGGCGGTGAACTGCGGATTGTTTTTAAGATTTTGTAACCCTCATTGTATTGCAAGACATCCCCTAAATTATATTTGATGTCTTTAGCAGTGATTAATTTTCCACCGGTAAAATGTTTCTGTTGTGAAATGTTAATTTTACCTTGGATTTGCTTAATATGCAATTTTTTGAGTTTAAAGAAAACATTCACCACAAAAAATGGTAGGGAAAGATAAAAATTCCGAATCTTTGTCTTCATATAAACCTCTTGGGGTGTTATGTTCGGCTGGTGCTAAACTTAAGACATTAACACATTGCGTGGTAATAGTTTCATTCGTTAACATAGTATCTAAATTCCCTGCTTCCTTGTGATCTGAAGTTTCAGATGAATAATTTGTGTCTGATGTTTGATCGCTATTATTTATTTCAGGTGGTATGTACTCCCAATCCGGATTAATGGTGACTCCATATTCATTAAACAGTGCACTATTGGTTGCTAGCCATAGAGCTGCCTGTTTGACCGTATTTGGTCTAATATTCTCAAAATGTGTGTATGATTTGTAGACTAACTTCCTTTTCAATTTCACTGGTATTGTCATGGCGTCATTAATTTGTCTTGGTAAAATGTTAACGGTTCCCATCACATCTGCAGGTACATTAACTACAGCACCTGATAATGATTTTTGGAACCCCCGTGGCAAAGAGCGAATTTGTAGGAATGGAATCCTAGGAGAAACTTATCGCTCCTCTAAATTATGCAAGTGTTATTATATTGGTACATTTGGAAATTTCATCCAGTTTAAAACAGAACATGGTGGTATTTTATCCTTTTTAATGTAACGGTAGCAACTCCGACAAATATACTGAGTTTTTTTGCTACTAATGTTACATAGCACAAAAATGTCACTCCTGCAAACAGTATGTGTATTTATTAAATACTGTTTATGCCATAATTGATTACAAATAGTACAAATGTACTCTGGGCCATGCAATATTTCTTTATGAAAGTTCGCAATTACCTCCCTAATACTATGTGTATTTGTTTGGGGTGACGTATGGCTCCCGAGTACGTCTTGTTTGTTCTGTTCCACACACCTTATTTTATGAGTGTGTAATTCTTCTGCTCTAGTACTAGTACATGTCCTTTTTTTTGCTTTCCTTGGTATTAAAATATCCCTTCTCTTTCCTATGTTTTGTGTAAGTTGATTTGTCCCCACAACAGAATTAGTTTCTTGTGACATATGTGAATAATTAATTGCATTGACAATTTTGTCCTGATGTAATATTCCCCTTGTTGTTGAAGGACAGATTATTGTCACAATACTTTGCTGTAAAGGCTATCCTGTACTATGTACATAAAGTCTTTCCCTTGTATGTAAATCTGCCTTTTTTCTGTGTTCCCTAACATATTTTTGTAATGTTTGTTTTTTAATGCTACTTATATTAATTGGAGTTAACTCAAATTGCACGAAATCTTCAAATGGATTTTTAATGCAGCGTGCAAGTTTTGTAATATACTCCAGAAGTCACCAAAATGTTTTTATTTCAATACTTATGCATGTTCCAGTAGGATGAGGCATGCCTTCGTTGTTCCTGCTATGTGAATCAAAGACAAAGAATGTCTGTCCATATATAAAAATAGCAATCACATATACATTCATACAAAGTAGTATGCCATAATGCCTATAAAGCGTTAAATGTAATGCAGTTGCAATATCTGGATATTCGTTATCAAAATGTTTGTGCACGTCACCATAATAAGGTGTACGTAGTGTAATTGAATAAAAGTTGTTATTGTGTTCTATATATTTAGGCAAATCATCCGGATGCATAAGAGTTTCCTTGTTCATAGAATGCATGTGTCTATATAAAGCATCCCCAAGGTCCATAATATAATGAAGATAATTTGCCTGCCGTGTATTAACGGGTTTGTTAAAGCTATGTAAAAGAGCAAAAGTACTATTTGGCAGGCATTGCTTCCCTTGTGATTGGCTATGAAACCTTTCATTTCCTTGATGGTAACTAGCCTGTAGGATTTTGTGCATAGTATATGTATCGGTGCTATGTAATAGGAATTAAGGATAGATCCGACGTATGGCCCCTGTTGTGTAATTGTTGTGTAATTTGTAATTGAATATAGTAATGCCTTGCAATGTCTTTCTAAATATTAGCGAACCTCCTTACCTTAATTTCTTGTTGATTTTTCTTGCGCAGCAGGTACCTGTTTATCAATAAAACAAAAAGTGTTAGTGAGATGTAATTTTGCCTGGCACAACATATAAAAATTAGAATTGTCTATAAAACATCTGATTTGAAAAGCTGTTTCTTTTTGCTTGGTAGAGTGTGTTTGTGCGAGTAAGGGGAACTAATTTTCTAAATGCCATTGAGTAATGTTTATTTTTAGGCCATTGTTGTGGTGGACTCACATTGCGTTGTAAGTGGTACCAGCATTGCCTTCCTATACAGCTTATTGCGATTTGGACATATTGTGAAACAAACATTAAAACAGATATAGGTCGATAGAGTTAGAGATATGTAGCTATAGTTCTACCAAACTCTTTTTTTTTACTAATTGAATTTTAGATACATTTTTTTTCTACAATTGGTAATCCAATGCCATCCAATTTATATATTATGTTTAAAAGCAAAGTTGTGAGCTGAGCTACGTGTGTATAGCTTTAATTTTTCGATGTATCCCCAAAAAAGACATTACATAGAATGTTAATAAAGACTTTTTGAGCAACCTGAGTGTGTGTGAGTGTGAGTGAGTGTGTGCGTATGATCGAGTCTGTGAGCGAGAGTGTATGTGAGATTGTATGAGTGTGTTAAGAGTGTATGTGACAGAATGTATGTAACATTGTGTGTGGTAGAGTGTGTGATGCAGAGTGTGCAATAGAGAGTGTGTGATGGAGAGTGTGTGAGGTCGAGTGTGTGAGGGAGTGTGTGAGAGTGTGACATAGTGTGTGTGAGCGAGTGCACGCGATATTCTTTGTGAGACAGTATGTGAGATAGAGTGTTTGTGTTAGAGTGTATGTGAAAGAGTGTATGTGAGATATTGTTTGTGAGTGTGTATTTGTGTAAGACTGCATGTTAGTGAGTGTATGTGTTTGTTACTATACTATTGTGAGAGTATGTGAGTAAGTGTGTGTTATAGTATGTGTGATATGTGTGGCGTGTAGCCATGTATTTATGTTGCATGGAGTAGATTTTAAATATGTCTTGTGTAATAATGTGGCACTGAGTGGTATTCTATGGTGTGTATTTATGTCGCATTGAGTAAGGTGTAATAATGTGCCATGTAATTAAGTGGCACTGAGTTTATTTCTGTTGCCTTGAGTAGAGTGTAATTATGTGTGTTGTAATTATGTGGTACTGAAAGTTATTATGTGGAGTGCATGTTGCTTTGAGTGTAGTGTAATTATGTGGCATATAATTATGTGGTTTAGAGGTTAGAGGAGGATAGAAGGGGTGGCTGGAAAGCGAAGAGGCATAGGGGAAAGTCGGATGAGAGAGAAACTGTTTTGAAGGAAAGGGAGAGGCTGAGTGGAAATAGGGGTCACGGGAGAGAGGAGAGGCAGAGGGGAGAGAGGAGTATGTGAGAGAAAGTTATCTTCCCAATTTTGTTGAATGTATTTGAATGTGCTGTAGAGCGTTCCGGCATACACCGGCTTAATGTAACCCCCCTGCAGGCTTTGAGTCCGGCCCAGCTTTTTGCAACATCCTATAGATTTGCGTGATACATTGTTAAACCTAGTGGAAGTAGTTGTAATGAAAGGGAGATTTTTTGGGCAAATGGGGGTTAGAGGAGAGAGGAGAGGTAGAGGGGAGAGGAGGATAGAAGGGGTGGTGTAGCGCCAGACCCGAATAATTTAATGTGCCTGCAGGCAATGACATGACATGCCTGTTGCATTTTTTTTGTTTATTTTGAAAGCTTTTTTTTATGGAGATGTTGCTCAAACTTGTTTGTTGTGGGGGATAGGAGAGACACATTTTCACGTTTTGAGTGCAAATACCGGCCTATTGGAAGGTGGAGTGTTAGGAGACAATGAAAGAATATTTTCCCCTGTTGAAAATCAAGAAGGAGGCTAAAAAGAAAGGGAGAGTGTCTTGGAAAATGGGGGTTAAAGGAGAGAGGAGAGGCAGAGGGGAGAGGAGGATAGAAGGGCTGGCGTAGCGGCAGAAACTATTAATTTAATGGCCCTGCAGGCAATGACATTACTGCCCTGCTGGATGTTTCTTGGTGCTTACAAAAAATGTATTTAAGATGTGGCTTAAACTTTTTTATTGTGGAGGATGGTAGAGCAATTCTTTCACGGTGTGTGTGGAAATACAGGAATATTGGAAGGATGGCGTGTTGTTTGACAATGACTGAAGATTAATCCAGGATGAAAACCAAGAAGGAGGCTAAGCAAACGTGCCTACAAAGTCTATGGGTGAGAAGTTAAAACACAGTGCTAAGCACCCCAGTACACACCGCCCTAATTTAAGGTCCTTGCAGGTGCTAATATTACGGGCCTGGTACAAGTTAAATCCAACAGTTTGCCCCTGTACGCCGCCAAAGTGCTAGAAAGCAGTTGAAAAATAAGGGGTTATGGGGAATTGGTCAGTGTTTTATGCCGTGCACTTTAGTTTGCAGACATCTGCTTAATGTAAAGGCCCTGCACTCGATGACATTATGGCCCTAGTGGATGCTTTGTGTTGTATTGAAAGCAGTAGGAGACGTATGAGGATCAAACGAAAGTAGAGAAGTGCACTATTTTTGGAAGTGGTTGAGATGTGCTGTGTCTGCCTGCTGCAAGTAACCTGATCCTGGAATGCAGCCCCAAAATATCCCTGTAGTTGTTTATGGAATTGAAAGGCTGCGCAGTCGCGTAGGGGTTAAGGGAGAGAGGAGAGGCAGATGGGAGAGGAGGAAAGAAGGGGTGGCGCGAAAGAGAAGAGTCATAGTGGAAAGGAGTACCAGAGCTAACGTAATCTTTTTAAAGAAGAGAGAGGCTGAGGGGAATTCGGGGTCACGGGAGAGAGGAGAGGCAGAGGGGAGAGAGGAGGATGTCAGCGAATTTTTTTTTTTTTTTTTGTTGAATGTATTTTAATGTGCTGTAGAGCGTTCCTGCAGACACCGGCTTAAATTAACTCCTCTGCATGCTTTGAGTACGGGCCATGATGAAAACCAAGAAGGAGGCTAAACAAACGTGCCTACAATGTTTATGGTCGATAAGTGTAAACACATTGCTAAGCGTCCTAGTAGACACCGCCCTCTGTGCATCTGAATAATGAGACACATGGTATAATTTAATGATACATCGCGCTTGATCGGCTTCTGTGAACTCTTTTTTTTCTGATGGCAAACAGCACAGTGACAACGTGTCTTCGATCATGCACCGCCCTCTGTGCATTAGAGTGAAGAGTCACATTTTATATTCTAATGATACATCGCGCTTGTTCTGGTTTTGTGAATGATGCGTTCTGATGTTCACAGCACAGCGACAACGTGGCTACAAGTTTGTTTTTTAAGCTGTATTCACCGGCGGAGCGTGGCACGCGCGCATATGTATTATTGTAATGATACATCGCGCTTGTTCCGGTTTTGTGAAATATGCGTTCTGATGCCAAACACCATAGTGACAACGTGTCTTCGCTCGTGCACCGCCCTCTGTGCATCCGAACTAAGAGTCACATGTTATATTTTAATGATACATCGCTCTTGGTCTGTTTTTGTGAAATATGCGTTCCGATGTTAAACAGGACTGTGACACCGTGTCTAATTTTATTTTTTTTAAAGCTGTTTTCACCGGCGGAGCGTGGCGCGCGCGGAAATAAGGTTCACGGGATAGAGGAGAGGTAGAGGGGAGAGAGGAGGATGGCAGAGCAAGTTACATTACTAATATATTTTAATGTATTTGAAGGTGCTGCAGAGGGTCCCGGGAGACACCGGCTTAATTTAAGCCCCCTGCAGGCTTTGAGTACGAGCACGGTTTTCGCAGCACCCAACAGACTTGCGTGATACCTTGTTAAAGATAGTGGAGGTGTGTGTGGAAATACAGGCCTATTGAAAGGTGGCGTGCTATGAGACAATGAAAGGATATTAATCCAGGATGAAAATCAAGAATGAGGCTAAGCAAACGTGCCTACAATGTTTATGGGAGAGAAGTTTAAACACAGTGCTTAGCGCCCCAGTAGACACCGCCCTAATTTAAGGTCTTTACAGGTGCTAATATTACGGCCCTGGTACAACTAAAATCCAACCTTTTGGCCCTGTACGCCGCCAAAGTGCTAGTAAGCAGTTGAAAAATTATGGTTTACTGGGAATTGGGCAGTATTTTATGTCGTGCACTTTATTGTGCAGATATCGGCTTAATGTAAAGCCCCTGCATTCGATGACATTATGGTTCTAGTGGATGCTTTGTGTTGTATTGAAAGCAGTAGGAGACGGGTGAGGATCAAACGAAACAAGAGAAGTGCACTGTATTTCCAAATAGTTGAGATGTGCTGTGTCTGCCTGCTGCAAGTAACCTGAGCCTGGAATGCAGCCCCAAGATTCCCCCGTAGCTGTTTATGGAATTGAAAGCCAGCGCAGTCGCGTAGGGGTGAAGGGAGAGAGGAGAGGCAGAGGGGAGAGGAGGATAGAAGGGGTGGCGAGAAAGAGAAGAGGCATAGGGGAAAGGAGTACCAGAGCTGACGTAATTTTTTTTAAAAAGAGAGAGTCTGAGGGGAAATAGGGGTCACGTGAGAGAGGAGAGGCAGAGGGGAGAGAGGAGGATCTCAGAGAAATGTATATATTTTTTTTTGTTGAATGTATTTTAATGTGCTGTAGAGCGTTCCGGCAGACACCTGCTTAAATTAAGCCCCCTGCATGCTTTGAGTACGGGCCATAATGAATACCAAGAAGGAGGCTAAACAAACGTGCCTACAATGTTTATGGTAGATAAGTGTAAACACAGTGCTAAGCGTCCTATTAGACACCGCCCTCTGTGCATCGGAATAAAGAGTCACATGGTATATTTTAATGATACATCGCGCTTTCTCGGGTTCTGTGAACTATGAGTTCTGTTGCCAAACAGCACAGTGACAACGTGTCTTCGCTCGGGCGCCGCCCTCTTTGCATTCGAATGAAGAGTCACATTTTATATTGTAATGATCCATCGCGCTTGTTCGGGTTTTGGGAACGATGCGTTCTGATGTTCACAGCACAGTGACAACGTGTCTTCAAGTTTGTTCTTTAAGCTGCATTACCCGGCTGAGCGTGGCGCGTGCGCATATGTTATATTTTACTGATACATTGCGCGTGATCGTGTTTTGTGAACTATGCGTTCTGATGCCAAACAGCACAGTGACAACGTGTCTTGGCTCGGGCACCGCCCTCTGTGCATCCGAATTAAAAATCACATGTTATAGTAATGATACATTGCGCTTGTTCGGGTTTTGTGATCTATGCGTTCTGATGTTGAACAGCACTGTGACAACGTGCCTACAATTGTTTTTTTTGTAAAGCTGTATTCACCGGCGGAGCGTGGCACGCGCGGAAATAGGGGTCACAGGATAGAGGAGAGGTAGAGGGGAGAGAGGAGGATGGCAAAGAAAGGTATATTTCTAATTTAGTTTAATGTATTTGAATGCGCTGTAGAGCGTTCCGGCAGACACCGGCTTAATTTAAGCCCCCTGCATGCTTTGAGTACGGGCCAGGTTTTCGCAGCACCCAACAGATTTCCGTGATACATTGTTAAACATAGTGGAGGTGTGTTTGGAAATACAGGCATATTGGAAGGGAGAGGCTATGGTAAAATGGGGGTTACAGGAGACAGGAGAGGGAGAGGGTAGAGTAGGATAGAAGGGGTGGTGTACCGGCAGACACTAGTAATGTAATGGCCCTGCAGGCAATGACCTTACGGCCCTGTTTTTTTTTTTTTTTAAACTTTCCCCCCACAAATTTTTTTTAGTTTTTGTTCACACTTCTTTATTGTGGAGGATGGGAGAGCAAGTTTTCCACGGTGTGTGTGGAAATACAGGCATATTGGAAGTTGGCGTGTTCGGAGACAATGACTGAATATTTATCCGGGTTGAAAACCAAGAAGGAGGCTAAGCAAACGTACCTACAATGTTTATGGGATAGAAGTTCAAACACAGTGCTAAGCGCCCCAGTAGACACCGCCCTAATTTACGGTTTTAGCAGGTGCTAATATTACGGCCCTGGTACAAGTAAAACCCAACAGTTTCCCCCTGTACGACACCAAAGTTGTAGAAAGCAGTTGACAAGTAAGGTGTTACGGGGAATTGGGCAGTGTTTGATGTCGTGCACTTTAGTTTGCAGACATCGGCTTAATGTAAAGCCCCTGCACTCGATGACATGATGGCCCTAGTGGATGCTTTGTGTTGTATTGAAAGCAGAAGGAGACGGGTGAGGATCAAACGAAAGAAGTGCATTGCACTGTTTTTGCAAATGTTCAAGATGTGCTGTGGCTGCCTGCTGCAAGTAACCTGATCCTGGAATGCAGCCCCAAGCTATCCCTCTAGTTGTTTATGGAAGTGAAAGCCAGCGCAGTCGCGTAGGGGTTAATGGAGAGTGGAGAGGCAGAGGGGAGAGGAGGATAGAAGGGGTGGCGGGAAATAGAAGAGGCATATGGGAAAGGAGTCCCAGAGATAACCTATTTTTTTTTAAAAAGAGAGAGGCTGAGGTGAAAAAGGACTGACGGGAGAGAGGAGAGGCAGAGGGGAGAGAGGAGGATGGCAGAGAAAGTTATATTTGTAATTTTGCAGAATGTATTTGAATGTTCTGTTGAGCGCTCCTGTAGACACCGGCGTAATTTAAGCCCCCTGCAGGCTTTGAGTACAGGCCAGGATGAAAACCAACAAGGAGGCTAAACAAACGTGCCTACAATGTTTATGGTAGATAAGTGTAAACACAGTGCTGAGCGTCCCAGTAGACCCCGGCCTCTGTGCATCAGAATAAAGAGTCACATGTTATATTTTACTGACACCTCGCGGTTGATCGGGTTTTGTGAACTATGCGTTCTGTTGCCAAACAGCATAGTGACAACGTGTCTTCGCTCGGGTACCGCCCTCTGTGCATCAGAATTAAGAGGCACATGTTATATTTTAATGATACATCGCGCTTGATCATGTTTTGTGAACTGTGCGTTCTGATGCCAAACAGCACAGTGACAACATGTCTTTGCTCAGGCACCGCCCTCTGTGCATCCGAATTAAAAACCATGGGGCATATTTATAATAACTGGCGCATCCCTGCATATCAGCAGGGATGCGCCAGTTATTTTGCGCCCCAGCTCCGCCATCAGGAATGCGCCGCATTTATAATGCGGCGCACCATGGGGCAAAAACGGCACAGATGCGTCACGCATCTGTGCCGTAAAAGTGGCGCATTGCTGGAGTTGCGTCGCAAGCGCGACGCAGCTCCAGCAATGCTCTGGGGGGCCCTATCTGCACAATGCTGCGTCAATCCTTACGCATGCTTCAAGCAGGCGCATCGTTTTGACGCAGCATGGGCTCAAAAGTGACTGAGTGAAATCTTGTAGATTTCACTCAGCCACTTTTAGGAGGCGTTCCTGCGCCGGAACGCCCCCACCTGCCCTGGAACGCCTACATGTGGCGCAGGGCTTTACAACGTGACGCATCTCCCAGATGCGGCACGTTGTAAATACCCCGCACCATGGCGCAGGATTTGCGCTGCTGCTGCGTCACAAAAGTGACGCAACGGCGGCGCAAAAGTGGCGCAAGTGCAACATAAATCTGCCCCACTATGTTATATTTTAATGATACAGCGCGCTTGTTCGTTTTTTGTGAACTCTGCGTCCTGATGGTAAACAGCACTGTGACAAAGTGTTTTTAAAGCTGTATTCACCGGCGGAGCGTGGTACGCGCGGAAATAGGGGTTTACGGGAGAGAGGAGAAGCAGAGGGGAGAGAGGAGGATGTCAGAGAAATATATGTTTGTAATTTTGTTGGAAGTATTGTAATGTGCTGTAGAGCGTTCTGGCACACAAAAGAATCTCCCAATTTCCAGGCAAAAATAAATGTGTCTGTAGCGATCAGAATACATAGTTGTAGTAGCCGGTACATTTTAAGCCTGAAGCCTGCTGCATTCACCCCAAAAAGCTAGATACGTGTATTATGAGCCACGTTGATAAATAAGTGTGAGTTTGAAATAAACCATATCAGTGTCATAAAAAGAACAGCACAACAATGTTAATATGACTGTATATTTTTCAAAACACATACATATAGGCGCCCCTGACCCATTTTCTGCTTCTGCAGCATTGCTGCGAGGGATGCTTTAACTGCTAAACCTCAGGTTGCACTTATACTGAGGCTTGTGTCAAATTTCAATTGATTATTAAAGACCAGATGCTAGCAAAGTGCCTCTGCTAATAAAGTAGACTTACTTGAAGGATAGGTGAGCGTAGTCTTTCCCGAATGTTGTTGTTTGTGGCAGCAAGGAGTGCGTAGTAGCGTCAGTCAATCTTCAGTGACTGTGGCATCAAGGAGGATATGTTTGACTGTGTTCCTTTTGCGAAGTTAAATAGAGGCTAAGGTTGTAAAAAGCGCATGAGGTGTCTGAGAGCGAACAAAGGATAAAAGGTGACTTTGTGTTTGCTGGTTAGATACGATGGTGCGATAGATAGTGTGTCTGCCTTTAAAGTGTGAAAGGTAGCATGTATATGTTGTTGTCGTCCCTCCCCCCTCATCGACTGCACACCGTCCCCATTGACGGAAGAATGCATAGAATACACTGTACAGCACAATGAATATAAGTCGTCGTTTTAAAATAGCGTTTTAAAAATTGTGAATTATATGTGAATGTATAGATCTTATTATATTTGTGTAACGTGTATGGTGTGCAATGGCATGCAGGTTTCTAACACCACGAGTTTATTAAAACACCTTATTTTGTGTAATTTTATTTTCCCCCCTCTTACTTCTATGCATCACACCATATCCATTTCTTCTGGCACCCTGCGTATGGAAACAGTCAAATATTAAGCGCTGGAAGCCAAAGCAGATTTTTGAATGTGACCTTATAAACCTCGCAGTCTCCTTAAGTATATGCAGCACGGTCTTGAAAGTTTTTTTGCGGCTTGATTCCATGTACATATTTACAAAGTCACTGCAACTTTACCAGAATCAAAAAAGATAGGCTATCTACGTTTCGAAGCACACCCAAAAACACTTCGACATAACTCCTTTTTATCTCCTTAGGTTGCATGCCTCTCTGTACATCAACACACCTCCATAATTTCATTTCTTGCATGCCTTTTCTGTTTTTAAATGTCCTTCAGATGTCATTTAATATTGCCCCTTTCCTTTTGGAACGGCTGCTGCAAGCAAAAGGAACTAACTATTTAATAAACAAGGCAGAAGATGTATGTGTCATTTTCTCTATGCCAGTGAACGAGACAGCTGATGTGAGCTAAGGACGCGAGTCAGTGATCTCCTGCGAGGAACTGAAAAAGGTGGAGGCAGGAAGGGCAGGAGCAAAGTCAGTGAACTAACGCCTACTAAAAATTTTAGACTTAGAACCTTCATTTGAAACACTTCTTGCAAACACGGTACAAAGGTAAAAGTGTAAAATTGGAAAGGCCAACTGTCCAAACCTTGTGTTGGAAAACGGTGACGACCGGGGTGAGAGTGGATGTGTTATGGAGCGGAGTGCATGAATGTGGAGTGGTATTATGTGAGTTTGATTGAATTTGCTAATTGTGGAATTGTGTGCCGCGTAAATGTGTGTTGTAGCGCAGATGTGTTTACTGGAATTAAGTGCCATGGTGTGCAGTGGAACTATGTGCATAGTAATTATGTTGTTTGTAGTGTACTGGAATTAATTGTAGTGGGATTGTGCATTGGGAAGACTGGACGGTCTGGGGCAGTTTTCTTGAAATGGGAAACCCTGCTTTGATGTGCAATTCACTGGCAGTGTACAAGGTGAAAACTATGGTGCCTGTTAGCTAAAGCAAATAAATCTCTGTTACCTCGTTGGGTACACTGGAAGAGCTGGGGCCGTGTCAGTGGCACAGGAAGTCCTGCTTAAACTGCAGCTCACTGCCACTGTAAAATACGTTAAATAAGGTGCCTTTTAAAACTAGATATGCTAGACATTTGTGTCTCCACATAGACCGCACATATGGAGGGCTGCCAAATCTGTAATCAGTCGTTGCACATAATATATCTTGTAATGGAAATACTATATCTCTTAACACAGCTGTTTGCTGCATTCATAAACCCCAAACTCTTCCCAAGGCCAAGTGACACTCATGACGTGCATTTCTGACGGCAAACCATCGGACTTTCATGTGCTAACTCTTTGAAGCTGCCTTTGCGCGTGACTAGATGTGTGTGCGTGCTATCTCCAAGCCACCAATTATGTATTTTATACATGCATATCATTAGCCAATTGTGGTTTGGACAAAGTTTCGGAAAGCACAGCTACGTGTCCTCAAGGCCTCTCTGGTTGACACAGGCACTATAACATGCTTTTATCCTTAATGAAAGACTCCAAATTGCATTTCTCCCATTTATTTATGCCATGTTTTTCTGGACACATCCATTTTGCACAGTGACAATGTGCCTTCGCTCGGGCACCGCCCTCTGTGCAGCAGAATAAAGAGTCACAGGTTATATTTTAATAATACATCGCGCTTGTTCGGGGTTTGTGAACTCAGCGTTCTGATTGCTGACGGCAAACCATCGGACTTTCATGTGCTAACTCTTTGAAGCTGCCTTTGCGCCTGACTAGATGTTTGTGCATGTTATCTCCAAGCCACCAATTATGTAAATAGCCATCAAGGGCCCTGCCCCTCGTGTCAACCTATTCGGTGGTGGTTCCACTGCTTGCAAGCAGTGGAACCACCACCGAATAGGTTGACACGAGGGGCAGGACCCTTGATGGCTGTTTGACTACAGGGCTACCCCACTAACGGTAGTCTTCCACTTGGAGTTGATACCCCTCTCAAAACGGGATGGAGTGACATACATGACTAATTAGTCCACGACAATTGATGAGGAGCGTTAGTCGCCCTTATCCCAAATAGTGCAGGGAATTCTTCTGCCTAACCCAATCCAGGGGGCATTTTTTCCGCCCTGAAGAAAGTCCAGCACCCTTTATGGGGCCCAGCAGGACTGAAACATGTTAGCTATAGGGTCTTAGGACCATAATATCCCAATTTGACCCTTAAACTTTATTTTATTATCACCACTGACAGTTCCAAGAATAAAAGGGATACTGGGAACTGCTGTGGCTTTTAATCTTTATCCCCCTGGCCAAAAACATCTTCATAAGAGCTCCCTGAGATATGGTCGAGCCCACCTCGACTTATAGGCGTCGAGGTGTCCCGATGATGAAGCATGACACCACTAGGGTGTGTGAGGGAATATAAAACAAAAGGAGTTGCCTCCTTTCCCACTGAGTAGTGGTGTTTAGTTCCATCTTCATTTAGGGACCTTTACATCTGAAAATTCTAGGTCTGTTCGAATACAACTCACAATCTCATCTTTGAGTTACTGGTGGGGAGTACTTCTGGTAGAACAGTGTATAACCTGGGAGGGTGTACTCCTCCCTATATTTCCTCTCAGCCCCCCTGTAAGTTTGGAACCCCCTCCTGCTTACGTCAGTGCTTAACATACTATCTACAGCCTGCACTCGAGTAGATGGAAATTTACAAAAAGGCTTCTCTCTGCCTGTGACCTTGCACCTCTGATGAACCGAAAAGCCATAAGCATGATGACTAGTCCGGGACATCTGCCAAGAGCCCCTGGAAGACGGAGAAGTTGCAAAAGTTGAAATATTGACTACACGAACTTGTTATGAACCCATCATTTGAAACTAATTTATCCAGTAGAGACATCCGTAAATGTATCGAAATTAGTCATGAACATTCAATTTTCTATTCATTATTTGGGACAATCTATGCGTGAGAAAATCTCGCATAATATCGAAAAAGTACCAAGATGACATTATTTCCGCCATTCATCCGTTCTGAACAAAGAAATGTAACTTTATGGAATGTAAATTTAGTATAAATATGAGCAGACTAGAGAGGTCTAGTGCCACTTCTTCCCGAGCCGATGATCCGAGGTCCCTATGCTGACGAAGAGGACAGTGACTCTACATGACTGCAGGAAACTCTGTTTCTCCTACTGAGGACCGGTTCTGACTTAGGATCTGACATTTAGACAGAATAGGTAAATATGAGAGAAATGAATTTTGCATTTAATTGGCTTTTCCTACAATTTTAGATAAAATGAACAATCGGGTGGTTATTTCTTGTCATGTTTATTGAATTTATTTGTGTATTCTATGAAATGTTCTTGGCTAGATTTACAAGCAACTAAGCAGATGCCATTGACCTCAAAGTACAGGCAGATCGGATATGCTTTAGTGAAAGGTGTTTCTCCTTTACAGGGCACGGATAGAGTGATTTAGGGTGAATGTTGGTGTAATGGGCCCCACCAGCGTGTGATGTGTGTATGCGTGTGTGACTGTGAAATAATTCCGTCCGTGGAAGTAGGGGGGATTCGGAAGCTCTGATCTGCACCAGTTTCTTGGTAGCAGAATGATGGTTTGCTATTGTCTTGATCTGGCAAAATTGCGTGTATATAGGCTTGTTGATAATTGATTGATATTTGTACTAACACTATATGTTGAGTTGTGTTGAGTTTTATGTATTGTGAACGACTTCTGGGACGTAGGGAGTCGATGACAGTTCCGTAGCAGAGCAGAGGGAGTGTTGCTCTCGGAAAAAGGCGGGATTGTTGGCCCTGTATGCAGACAGGGGAAAACGTGTGACAATTGAAGTTGCGCGTCGCATTGTCTGGGTTCGACAAGGTAGCATCGCCGTGTGTTGCCATTAGAAACGTATTTTCTGTGTGAGAGAAGTGTATATGATAGCGAAGGTTATTTGTGAAACTCTGGTCTTAGGTCCCAGGGATCCGTAAGGTATTCCGTTAAAGCTTACTGCTGGAGAAGTAATAGGTATTCTCGGAGCTTGTTAGAAGGACAGGGCAGAGGTAAGCGCTGCTTTGTTAACGTGTGATTTAATTCTGTAGTAGGACAGACTGTTCGCTGTTCTCGGGAAAGACAGAATTCTGTATGAATGTACTACATTTTCTGGTATAAAAGTGTGTGAATGAGAAGGCATTCTGGTTAATTGTGAAACTCTTAGGAGCATTCCGGAGGGAGACAGTTAATTGATGCTTGTTAGAAGGGTAAAGTAGAGGGATGTGCTACTTTATCAACGGAAGTAACGATTCTGTAGTAGGGCAGAGGTAAGCGCTGCTCTCGGGAAAGGCAGAATTCTCGTGGGAAAGGTCTTTTGCTGTTCTGTGGCTAGCGAAGCGGACAATGGAGATGTTTGTATGTTGTAACTAACAGACTCGTAGAAGTTGAAACAAAGTCTTCAAAGTAGTCTTGTAAAGGAGGGGTAGACGAGAGACAGGAGACAGGAGCAGAAGCGACTGCAGCGACTGCTGACGTCAGGGAGACCGCGCTGTGATTGGACAGTGGGTTGGAACAGTGGAAGCACGGTGATTGGTGTGCTAGTGTACGCCGCGCTAGGATTGGGAGACATACAGGGTGACGTAGACGTTCCAGGATTGGTGCGTTAGTGTAAGTCGCGCTGGGATTAGCGGACTGAGTAAGTGACGTAGGCGCTCCAGGATTGGTGCGTTAGTGTGAGTCGCGCTGCAATTGGACAAGAGATCGTACAGTTGTAGAAAGAGTAAACAGCTAGTGGAAAATAAGAAAGATGTATTACCACGCTGAGGAAAAGAAGAAAAAATCCTTGTTTAGTAAAATGAAGAATTGGTTTGACAAGGATAAAGACATAGTGACAAGGGAAGGACAGTTATTGCCCCCGATAAGAACCCCGGCATCCTTCATGGTTGCAAAATATGGGTATCATACCTGTATTTGGTTAGATAACTGGGTGAAGTACACTAAAGATGATGGAGTGTTAGCGTTCCCGGAACATGGTTCATTTACTCTGGCCATATTGAGGAACCTACGGGAACAAATGATGAATCTAGAGCCTCGGCCTAGGCCGACGCACTTTGAGGCATTAACTGAATGGGAAGATGAAATGCATGAACGGGAAAAGCAGAGGAGTGGAGGTAACTATAGGTACATGTTTGGGCGGAAGTATGATCGCGAAACCCATCATGACCGGATGAGAAGGTGGCGTGATGCCAGTATGACCGAGGGATTATATCCTGTGAGGACGGCAGAGGAATCAGGAGGGAGAAAGTGTACCGAGAAAGAACATTATGTAGAACCAAGGAGATATGGGGCAAATGAGTCTGATGATGATGTCTTAGAGGACATGCTCTATAAAAGACCACCCCCGTATAGACGAGAACCAGAGGTAGGAACAGCAGTGACCCCGATGAGAGACACCCTGCGGATTATTAAGACAGAGGGTACCACCCCTGGGTTGAAAAGCAGTTGTCCTCTGGCGGAAAGAGAGAGAGAGAGAGATAGAGAGAGAGAGAAAGATAGAGAGAAAGAGAGAGAAAGAGAGAGAGATAGAGAGAGAGAAAGAGAGAGAGAGAGAAAGAGAAAATGAACTTGAGGATGAAAAGACAAGAGAACTAGCGAGAACTACTTTTGAACTGACAGAGAAAATCAGGGAACTGACTAAAAATCTTGAGGCTGTTACCGTGCCTGTGACAATAGGCCCGGTTATGCCGATTTTTGACAAGCAGAGGACGGGTGAGAGTGGTTTGACGGTACCATATGTGGGCAATAGATTGATTGTTCCTCCGGAGCAGGCAGAAATGAGAACAGGAGAAACACAGTGGAGAACAGGAGAAAATCAGTGGAGACATACCATATGTGGAGGAGAATTGAGTGTGCAGACTAACTCAAGTTTGAATTCTGGATGTATGGAAGGGAACAGAGGATCAATTTTAGAACCACAAAGACTGACAGAACCAGGGAGTACAGAAAAATCTGTGATAACTGCTGAAGATTTGAATGATTGGCTGAAGACTTTGCAGAAGAAAGAAAGAGAATCACAGGGAATTGATGTAGCTAGGCTACGTATGGAAATGGAAGAGATGATTGTAGGTACACTCCCTACAGAAACGCTGAAGAATTATCAGGAAGGGGAGATTCTTTTCCTTTGCAAGAGTGTCACATGGAGAGCAAAGAACATACATGACAGGTTGAAAGGAATAGCCAGTGAATTGGGAATTGACATGGACAAGGTAAAAGCTTTACAAAAGCCTTGCCGAGTGGATTTTTCAGACAAAGATATTGAGAATCTAAACAATGCAGGCCGAACAGGACAGATTTAGGAAATTATTGCTTTGCTGAAAAAATGGGGAAATGTAGAGAAATGGAAAGACAGATGGTATAGAAAGCGAGAGGATGGGGCAGATAGAACCTACTCAGCATTCCCCCTGAAAGAAAAAGAGAAGGCAGTGACTGCTTATCCCATGAGAGAGATTCCAGGAGGTGGGTACGTACATGTCCCATGGACCAGACAGGATATTTTATCATTTACGAATGATTTCCCTCGACTAAGGGAAAAGCCCGTTGAGTGGTACAGACAGGTCGACAGATTTGTAAAGCTGTGAAAAGTACTGTGGATTGACCTGAATAGTCTGTTTGATATAATTGTACCAGCAGACCTGTGGGCAGAATGTAAAATAGTCATAGACTGGCCCACTAAGGAATACCCGAGAGATCCAAAAACAGGAGCTCCAGACCCGGAGGTCATGAAGAAGTACGAGCAGGTTATGGCCTTCCTGAAAAATAAAGTACCCCCCACGGAGACAGACTGGATTAAAATAGATCGAACACATCAAGAATTGAAAGAATCAGTCCATGCTTACTATGAAAGACTGATACTAGCTTTTAAGCAGTTCAGTGGAGATGAACACCTGGGTGACAAGGATCTGAGTCATTTTGTGTATAGGTTTGTGTACGGTTTGCGGCCTGAAATCAGTGAAATGATACAGCAGCATACCGTAGACTGGCAGAGTAAGAAGATTGATGAGATTCTGAGACATGCAAAATACTTCAGTGATGAGATTGAGGCAAAGCAGAGAAAACTAAAAGAAAAGGCAATGTGGGCACAGGTGAAAGTCGCAGAAAGACAGGAAGCTCAATTGATTGAACAAGCAAATAACCCAGGAAATAAACCCAAGTTTGGTCCAGGAAAAGGAAAAGGGAACATAGAAGAGGCCAAAAAGAAGTTCCCGTGTCACAACTGTGGAAAATTAGGGCACTGGAAATCCGAGTGTAAGAATCCACCGTCTACTAACGACGATAATTCACCATTGAATTCGCAGGTGCAGAGTGAGGGGTGAGGTCAGCATCGGCAACAGCAGAAGGCTGATAAGCAGCAGAATAAGGTGCCAAAACCACCCTTGCCGCAGAGAAAAGGATCCCAGAAGTACAGCCAAGAATCGGGGTTCTACGATGAAGAGCAGGTAATCAAACCAAAACGCGCGAGCTCAGTTTCTCAGTATTGGCTGAAAAATGAGGGAAGTGACTCCGAGGGAGACTTCTGACGGTGCCGAAGAGAGGAGGAGGAGTGCGTACTTGCCGCAACTCTAGAAATAGACCAGGCAGGGCCTTTTGTAGATGGAAAAATTAATGGTGAAAGTGTCACTTTCCTAGTTGACACTGGGGCCACAAGATCAACTGTCAGGTCAGCTGATATAAAGAATCTTCCTCTCTCGGACGAAGCAATCCAAGTGGTTGGTGTGTCTAACACACAAATCAAAACACTACTTACTGAACCGGTAAGGGTTAGAATAGGGAAATTTTCAGACAAGCACCGATTCGTGGTGTGTGACACGAGTCCTGTGAACTTTTTAGGCAGGGGTCTGCTGTGCAAGATGAATTGCACTATTTTCTGTACTCCAGATGGAATAACCTTTGAGACACCTGATGAAGATGTTCTATACAGAATGACCATGGATAATAGAGAATGTGAGGCTTTGGGAACATATGCAATATTTAATCCAGATGCATTACCCCCAGAGTTGAAACAGACAGTGAAAGCAGCAGTTTGGGATTTTACTGGAGAAGATGTGGGTCTGATGAGAAATGTAGATCCAGTAAAGATTACTGTAAAAGAGGGAGTGGTTTACCCAAACATTCCGCAATACAGATTGACACCTGAAATAATTGAAGGAATAACACCCTTAATTGAAAAGATGATCCAGCAAGGGGTGTTAAGAGAAATATTGAGCAGCCCATGTAATTCACCAATAATGGGACTGAAGAAACCTAATGGAAAGTTCAGAATAGTGCAGGATTTGAGAAAAATTAACAAGATTGTTGTGCCATGTTGTCCTATTGTGCCAAATCCATCAGTGATTTTGTATCAGATTCCCCATGATGCAGAATGGTACACGGTAATTGATTTGTGTCATGCTTTCTTTTCAATCCCATTGCATCATGACAGCCAGCCAATATTTTCTTTTAGATTTGGAGAACGGATTTTGGCATGGTGCCGAATTCCACAGGGGTATATAGAGAGCCCTTCAATATTTAATCAGTTGTTAAAGAAATCTCTGGAAAGTCTGACAATGCCTGGAAATTCGGTCCTGGTCCAGTATATTGATGACCTACTTGTGGCATCAAAAACACGTGAAGCTTGGGACGTAGACACCATTGCATTACTGAATCACTTGGCAGATGGAGGATTAAAAGTATCTCCGGCCAAATTACAGTTCTGTAAGAAAGAAGTCCAGTATCTGGGACATAATATTGAGAAAGGCCTGAGAAAAGTGACCATTGACAGGATCAAAATCATTAGAGGAATGAGAGCCCCAATGACACAAAGAGAAGTGAGAATGTTCCTGGGAATGGTGGGTTACTGTCGTCAGTGGATAAGTAATTTTTCCCTGATTGCCAAACCATTGATCAAATTGACTAAAAGTGAGGTGAAAGACCCATTAGAACTAAACCCAGAAGAAATGGCTGCATTCAGAGAGTTAAAAGACAGACTTTGTGAAGCTCCTGCCCTAGGAATGCCTGATTATGAAAAGGAATTTGAGCTGTACTGTAGTGAGAGAAATGGATGTGCACTTTCAGTGTTAATCCAGAAACATGGACGTCTGAGGAGGCCAATTGCCTATTTCTCAGCAACTCTTGACCCAGTAGCTGTGGGTTTGCCAGGTTGCCTGAAAGCAGTAGCTGCTACCTGCAAAAGTCTGGAACAGAGTGAGGGAATCATAATGGGATACCCTGTATGGGTATTCGTACCTCATGATGTGGCAATCCTTTTAACAAGGAGCCGGACACAGTTCATGTCTCATAGTCGGCTGACTAAATATGAAAGTCATTCTTGGTGCAACAAATGTAAGTCTGGAGAGATGTGTAAATGTGAATCCAGCGACACTGTTGCCTGATGCTGAATGTGTGGGAGTGAGAAATGATGTTGATCATGATTGCCTGGATGTACTTGATTATTGCACAAAGCCAAGACCAGACATAAGAGATCTGCCACTGCCTGAAAAGTGATCATGTGTTGTTTGTGGATGGATCTTGTCTGAGAACAGAGGAAGGAGTGTTGAGTGCTGCATATGCTGTGTGCAAAGTCTCAGAAGTTGTGGAAGCATCACCTTTGAAAGGAGTTAAATCCGCTCAGGTGGCAGAATTGGTGGCATTGACAAAAGCATGCAAGATTGGAAGGAGTGTGAGAGTGACTGTGATGACTGACAGCCAGTATGGCTTCGGAGTTGTCCATGATTTTGGACAGCTATGGCTACAAAGAGGTTTCCTGACCTCAAGTGGAACTCCCATAAAGAATGCTGAAGTGGTTGGAAAACTGCTAGAGGCGATACAGCTGCCTAAAGAACTAGCAGTTGTAAAATGTGCTGCTCATGGTGATGATTTTGTAACAGTGGGTAACAAGTTTGCCAATGACATAGCACAATATTGTGCAAGAAACAATCACTCAATTAACAGGAGTAAAGAACGGGAAATGTCTTCTTGTTCATTAATGTTTACTAATGAATTGGGAACATGGGAGGAAGTAAAACAGCTGCAGGATAAGGCAGGAGATGAGGAAATGAGGGATTGGGTGAAAGCAGGTTGTGCACCTAGAGAAAAAGATCATGTGTGGGTCTATAGGGATGGAAGACCAGTCATGCCAAACAGCATGTTGTCAACAATGGCAAGGATGTATCATGGCCAAGGACACCTGGGGAGGGATGCTATGATAAGAGCCTTTAAGCAAACCTGGTACAGTCCGAAGTTCAGACTGATAGCAGAAAGTCTCTGCCAGAGATGTCTGATATGTCAACAATTCAATCCTGGAAAGAAAACAGTGGTGAGCCTAGGAACAATAGGCAGGGAGGGAGAATACAGATAGACTTCATTGAAATGCCCCCAGTCAACAGATTGAGGTATGTCCTGGTGGTGGTCTGTTTGTTCTCCAGGTGGGTGGAGGCATATCCAACAAGAAGAACTTATGGGATAACAGTGGCCAAATTACTGTTAAGAGAGTTCATCCCAAGGTATGGGTTCCCAGTAACCATTGAATCAGACAGAGGAGGACATTTTTATAATGAAATCATGGGTCTAATTTGTGAAGCATTGAGTGTACAGCAGAAGTTGCATTGTGCCTACCGACCAGAGGCTTCTGGAGTAGTTGAGCAAATGAATGGTACCATCAAAAACAGAATTGGCAAAATGTGCTTAGCCACAGGAATGAAATGGCCCGATGTCTTGCCTCTAGTCTTGATGACCATTAGGTCTACTCCAGACAGAACAACAGGTTTGAGTCCACATGAAATTATCAAATTATCATGGGACGTGCTATGAGGCATGCATATGTACCAGTGAACAAACTGATGACTATAACTGATGACATGATTTTGGATTACTGCAAAGGCCTGGCTGACGCAGTTCATTCTGTGTTTCACCAGGTTGGAGAAGACGCCACCACACTTGAAAAGAAACCAGCCCATGATCTGAGCCCAGGGGACTGGGTAAGGATAAAAGTCCACAGAAGAAGGAATTGCCTGGTTCCAAGGTGGGGAAGGCCAAGACAAGTCATCTTGACCACAACGACTGCTGTGAAGTATGCTGGTGTGAAAAATTGGATACATGCAAGTCACACACTGAGAGTTCCAAATCCAAGAGATGGTACTGGAAAAGAATACTTTGAAGAATCAGATTCCAGTGATGATGCAAACAGTGAGACAGTAAGAAGAAAAAAAATCCTGAAAGTGGGGAAAGTGAGTCAAGGGAAATCTTCATCCCACCAGAAGAGGTTCTGAAGAGAACAGTGCAAACTGCAGAAGCGAGTTCAGACTCAGAAGAACTGCCTGAGGTTCAAATTGACAGTGACCAACACAAAAAGAAAGAAAGAAAAGAACATTCCAACAGAAGAGACACCTGAATCACATGAGGAAATTGGACAAGTTCCACCTGAGATAAATATTGAAGAAAAAGGGACAGACAAAGACAGAGGGGGACAGATTGCGCAAAAACCCCGAGGAGGTGTAGGGAACATCAACAACAAGCTAGGTGAAGGGACAAGTAGACAGCAAGAAGATTGCGTGGCGGAGACCCGAGGAGGGACAGAAGTAGGGAAATCTCAATTGGTGGAAAAAGAGACTGTTGGAGAAAAGGAAGTTGTTGGGGAAAAGAAAGCTGTTAATGAACCAGAAGCAATTGAAACAGAGTCTGATGAAAGTGACAATGAGATACATGGAGGACGAGAAAGAGAACTTGGCTTGGAGAAAGAAACAATAAAGAAGTGAAACAAAAGAGAAATGCTAAAGGAGATCTTTGGCCAAATAAGATAAAGAGACTGAGATATAGACTGACACGAGTTAACTCTTCGAAAGCTGAACAAGTGAACGAAGTGTCAAGTCAAAATCCAACTAAGGAAGAAGAAGAAACAAAGATACCTGAGAGAACTAAAAGAATAAGGAAACCAAACCAGAGGTACAAGTCACCGGAATGGACGTATGTGGCACTGCCTGAACAAGGAGAAGAGGCGGACAGCCAAGGAAGTCCAGAGGAGGCTTTACTGAAGGAGGTTGCTGAAGAAGAAGCTGTGGGAATCCTGAGAGTTATCTTGTCCGACATTGGAGAAGAAACGGATGTTCAGGACCTGATACAGTTTGATGATGATGAAGAGAAAGTGAAAAGTGATGAAAATCCAAATTGAGTAAATCCAAGGAAAGTTCACTTGGAGAAGTGAAGAAGAAGAAAATACTAAACATTAGTAGATTGTAATAATCTGTTGGGTACTTGCTGCCCTTAAAAGTTCAGTAGAGGAGTAGAAGAGGCTAAGTCAAAAGACATGGTCAAATTAACAAAATGGCTAACACTGAGAATAAAAGTAGATGTACCTTTCTGAAAAGATGGTGCAAGATGTGCTGCTGCTGTACAGGTTTATTAATGCTGCTTTGGAGCGTGCTTGCTCTATTGATTACATTTAGAGTCACTATAGACACTTTAGAAGGTCATACTGAGAACAAAACTAATATAGGGAAAAGTCCACAGAAAATAGTACCGACTAGAACTAGCAATATACATATACATAAGGATAGGTCAATTAACGATTTTTCTAGCAATGTTTTTTCTAAATTGTTGTATGAGTACGTAAAGACAATGGAAGTAAGGGATTGCTACGTCTGCATGCAATTACCTGACTCTGTTTCGGAAGGAGTGACTTATCATCATCTTCCGGCTACGTATGGAATTTCCTGTAGTGTGTTGATTAGTATATTTTATCAGTTAGGGAAATTAGATTACAATATGTCTAATATAGATAATATTCTTGGGCAGTTGCCTATGAATAAAGCACTGAATCCTGCAAAGGATGCTAACACTTTAGGTGAGATTTTTCTAGAAACCAAAGAATTAACCTTAGAATATGTTTTTAGAAATAATTTAACTTGCAGTTTGAAGGGAGAAGAGAAGAATTTTCTAGACATGGTTGAGAGAAGAAGATTGAACATGCACAAGAAAGCAGAAGGGCATAAAATGAGTGACACAATGTGGGATATTGAGAAAGAAAAGGAGTTGAAAAATGGAGCCAGTCCAACTATGGCTATAGATGCCCCACAGAAAGGAAAACTGTGCATTACCAGGAAGAGATCCCAGTATGATTATTATTTCATAGGGACTAGTAAGTGCCATGATACATACTTTATTGCAACCGGATGGGGATTTAGAGGAGGAGAAGATCCAGTTTTCCCGGGAGTGTATTATATTTGTGGGAACAAGGCTTATTACCGTTTGCCTGACCATTGGTTTGGTACATGTTATGTTGGCCTGGTCTTTCCAAAGATTTTTCACATGGATAGAGTAGATGATGCTGAACATTCTAACCCATTAACACGTTATAGAAGAGAAACATGGACAGAAATTGTAGGAGATATTTTTGGAGCTTTAATTCCAGCAGTGGGAATTTCTTTAAATGCATTTGGCATTCGGAAGCTGTCAACAGTGGTGGATCGCTTGTCAACAAGCACCGCTGGAGGCTTTCTTTTGGTTAATACAGAAATGGTTGCTTTGCGTGCTATGGCGATGCAAAATCGACTTGCCCTTGACATTCTTTTGGCAAAAGAGGGTGGAGTCTGTGGAATGCTGAAAGTTCAACATTGTTGCACTTACATTCCTGACGAAAGTAAAGATCTAAAAGTTTATATCAAAAATATTACTGATTTGCATGAAGAATTAGTACCACTGGAAGCTGAAAGTATCTGGACTAAAATGGCTAATAAGATGATTGCTATTAAGAACTTTGTAGCTAAGATAGGTAGTACCATTTTTGGTAAGATATTATTTCCATTAACTTGTGTAATAGTTGCATTATTGATCCTTAGATTAGGATGTATGTGTTGTAGATATAGAAGAAATAAAAAGAAAATCACAAAAGAAAATGTTAAAAGGAGACAAAAGAAACCAGAAAGAGATCCACAAGAAATAGAATTAGAAGAGCTAAGAGAAAGCATGTATATAGAAACTAAAAAGGAAGATGAGATGGAAACTAGGGTTTAAAAACATAAACAAGAACAAGAAGATATTTTAAATTCTTCCAAAAGGGGAAACTAAATTGATTTTTTTTTGGGGGGGGTTTTGATTTTTGTGGTGATCATTTATCACCAAAGGGGGGATTGATGGAGCAGGGTTTTTACTTTAAAACCGAATACCTGTTTCATTTTTGCATGTTATAACTAAAAGTACTACTGATTAATTATTAAGTATTAAAAGTTTGTCAAATGTTGTCTAATCAACCTTATTAACAAGAGAATTACACGTGGGAATGCTATTGCATGGCTACAATAATAAGTGAACTAAGTTGGTGAGCAAACTGACAGAAATCAATGGTGCTTATGTGATGTTATTGTGTTTGCGCTTATAATTAATATGCATTAATGGCTTTTGATGTCGCAAATGGCTAGATAAATACACACACATAAGGGTATTAGCAGGGGAATAACACTGTATAATCATTTCCGTGCAGTAATTCTGTTTTATGTTTATTTTTGCTTAAGTTGTCCAATGTGGCCTACCCGAAAATGGCTACTATCTACAGCCTGCACTCGAGTAGATGGAAATTTACAAAAAGGCTTCGCTCTGCCTGTGACCTTGCACCTCTGATGAACCGAAAAGCCATAAGCATGATGACAAGTCCGGGACATCTGCCAAGAGCCCCTGGAAGACGAAGAAGTTGCAAAAGTTGAAATATTGACTACACGAACTTGTTATGAACCCATCATTTGAAACAAATTTATCCAGTAGAGACATCCGTAAATGTATCGAAATTAGTCATGAACATTCAATTTTCTATTCATTATTTGGGACAATCTATGCGTGAGAAAATCTTGCATAATATCGAAAAAGTACCAAGATGACATTATTTCCGCCATTCATCCGTTTTGAACAAAGAAATGTAACTTTATGGAATGTAAATTTAGTATAAATATGAGCAGACTAGAGAGGTCTAGTGCCACTTCTTCCCGAGCCGATGATCCGAGGTCCCTATGCTGATGAAGAGGACAGTGACTCTACATGACTGCAGGAAACTCTGTTTCTCCTACTGAGGACCGGTTCTGACTTAGGATCTGACATTTAGACAGAATAGGTAAATATGAGAGAAATGAATTTTGCATTTAATTGGCTTTTCCTACAATTTTAGATAAAATGAACAATCTGTTTGAATTTCTGTCTCGGGTGGTTATTTCTTGTCATGTTTATTGAATTTATTTGTGTATTCTATGAAATGTTCTTGGCTAGATTTACAAGCAACTAAGCAGATGCCATTGACCTCAAAGTACAGGCAGATCGGATATGCTTTAGTGAAAGGTGTTTCTCCTTTACAGGGCACGGATAGAGTGATTTAGGGTGAATGTTGGTGTAATGGGCCCCACCAGCGTGTGATGTGTGTATGCGTGTGTGACTGTGAAATCATTCCGTCCATGGAAGTAGGGGGGATTCGGAAGCTCTGATCTGCACCACAGGCTTTGAGTACGGGCCAGGATGAAAACAAAGAAGGAGGCTAAACAAACGTGCCTACAATGTTTATGGTAGATAGGTGTAAACACAGTGCTAAGCGTCCCAGTAGACACCGGCCTCTGTGCATCTGAATAAGAGTCACATGTTATATTTTAATGATACCTCGCGGTTGATCGGGTTTTGTGAACTATGTGTTCTGATGGCAAACAGCATAGTGACAACTTGCCTTCGCTCGTGCACCGCCCTCTGTGCATCAAAATTAAGAGGCACATGTTATCTTTTATTGTTACATTGCGCTTGTTCGGTTTTTGGGAGCTATGCGTCCTGGTGCCAAACAGCACAGTTACAACGTGTCTGCAAGTGTTTTCGTTTCAGCTGAATTCCCCGGCGGATTCTTGCGCGTGCGGAAATAGGGGTCACAGGAGACAGGAGAGGCAGAGGGGAGAGAGGAGGATGTCAGAGACATTTATATTTGTTATTTTGTGGAATGTATTGTAATGTGCTGTAGAGCGTTCCGGCAGACACCGGCTTAAATTAACCCCCCTACATGCTTTAAGTACGGGCCATGATGAAAAACCAAGAAGGAGGCTAAACAAACGTGCCTACAATGTTTAGTGCAGATAAGTGTAGACACAGTGCTAAGCGTCCTAGTAGACACCGCCCTCTGTGCCTCATAATAAAGAGTCACATGGTATATTTTAATGATACATCGCGCTTTATCGGGTTCTGTGAGCTATGCGTTCTCATGCCAAACAGCACAGTGACAACGTGTCTTCGCTCGTGCAACGCCCGCTGTGCATTACAATGAAGAGTCACATTTTATATGATAATGATACATGGCGCTTGTTCGGGTTTTGTGAACTATGCGTTCTGATGTTCACAGCACAGTGACAACGTGTGTACAAGTTTGTTTTTCAAGCTGTATTCACCGACGGAGCGTGGCGCCCGCGCACATGTTATATTTTAATGATACATCGCGCTTGATCAGGTTTTGTGAAATATGCGTTCTGATACCAAACATCAGAGTGACAACGTGTCTATAGAACAGCACTGGGCAAAGGAGTTTGAAACGAAAATGTTCCTCTTCCGTCCAGACCTAGGAGATTGAAAAATAGAAAATACCCATTGAAGTGACGCATCACTTTAACATATGGCCACTTAGGGCGATCGACGTTGTTTAGGGCCCATTGATGGTGGAGACCTTATAGCGCTGATAAGATCTCTGCAGACCAAGGAGCCGCCATGCTGCTTTGTTTCCGGATTGTCCCTTTCATGCTGTGGGCTTGTATCCAACGTGTCACTTCCTTTAACAACCAGGGACACCGGCTTAATTTAAGGCCCCTACAGGCATTGAGTAAGGGTCTGCAAATAGATGTGAGGTGTAAAGTGTACAGAAACAAAAATGTGCAGAGTGGATCTCTGGTGCCACTGTACTAAACTGGTGCCACTGTACTAAACTGCATTCCCCAGCGCGAAAAGAGAATGAAAATAGATGTGCGACAGAGGAAGAAGGGGGGTGGGGGGTGTTCAGTTACATGCGAAAAAAGTTAAAGCTATCAATTGACACAGGTCGAGAATGTAACTAGTAGCATTCATGTAAGCACCTGGGGCATTTCACACAAACCACCACAAACTATGGAAAAAAAAAACACCTCAACCAACAGGAATTCCTAAGCGATGTGGCTTGGGCTAAAATTACAGGCTGATAACATTATACGTGCAATTTTTATTAGAGCAAAACAACAAAACACTCTGTGCCGGCGAGCAATGCAAGTGAGTGGGATACACAGGTGTAAAGTGTACAGAAACAAAAATGTGCAGAGTGGATCTCTGGTGCCACTGTACTAAACTGCATTCACCAGCACGAAAAGAGAATGAAAATAGATGTGCGACTGAGGAAGAAGGGGGTTGGGGGGGCGTTCAGTAACATGAGAGACAAGCCCGGTGGCGCGATGTGCGACAGAGGAAGAAGGGGGTTGGTGGGGCCTTGCAAAGCCACAAAACACTCGGTGACGGCGAGCAATACAAGTGAGTGGGATACACAGGCGTAAAGTGTACAGCAACAAAAATGTGCAGAGTGGATCTCTGGTGCCACTGTACTAAACTGCATTCACCAGCGCGAAAAGAGAATGAAAATAGATGTTCGACTGAGGAAGAAGGGGGTTGGGGGGGCGTTCAGTAACATGAGAGACAAGCCCGGTGGCGCGATGTGCGACAGAGGAAGAAGGGGGTTGGTGGGGCGTTGAAAAACAACAAAACATTCGGTGACGGCGAGCAATACAAGTGAGTGGGATACACAGGCGTAAAGTGTACAGCAACAAAAATGTGCAGAGTGGATCTCTGGTGCCACTGTACTAAACTGCATTCACCAGCGCGAAAAGAGAATGAAAATAGATGTGCGACTGAGGAAGAAGGGGGTTGGGGGGGCGTTCAGTAACATGAGAGACAAGCCCTGTGGCGCGATGTGCGACAGAGGAAGAAAGGGGTTGGTGGGGCATTGCAAAACAACAAAACAATCTGTGCCGGCGAGCAATGCAAGTGAGTGGGATACACAGGTGTAAAGTGTACAGAAACAAAAATGTGCAGAGTGAATCTCTGGTGCCACTGTACTAAACTGCATTCACCAGCGCGAAAAGAGAATGAAAATAGATGTGCGACTGAGGAAGAAGGGGGTTGGGGGGGCGTTCAGTAACATGAGAGACAAGCCCGGTGGCGCGATGCGCGACAGAGGAAGAAGGGGGTTGGTGGGGCGTTGCAAAGCCACAAAACACTCGGTGACGGCGAGCAATACAAGTGAGTGGGATACACAGGCGTAAAGTGTACAGCAACAAAAATGTGCAGAGTGGATCTCTGGTGCCACTGTACTAAACTGCATTCACCAGCGCGAAAAGAGAATGAAAATAGATGTGCGACTGAGGAAGAAGGGGGTTGGGGGGGCGTTCAGTAACATGAGAGACAAGCCCGGTGGCGCGATGTGCGACAGAGGAAGAAGGGGGTTGGTGGGGCGTTGCAAAACAACAAAACAATCTGTGCCGGCGAGCAATGCAAGTGAGTGGGATACTCAGGCGTAAAGTGTACAGAAACAAAAATGTGCAGAGTGAATCTCTGGTGCCACTGTACTAAACTGCATTCACCAGCGCGAAAAGAGAATGAAAATAGATGTGCGACTGAGGAAGAAGGGGGTTGGGGGGGCGTTCAGTAACATGAGAGACAAGCCCTGTGGCGCGATGTGCGACAGAGGAAGAAAGGGGTTGGTGAGGCGTTGCAAAGCCACAAAACACTCGGTGACGGCGAGCAATACAAGTGAGTGGGATACACAGGCGTAAAGTGTACAGCAACAAAAATGTGCAGAGTGGATCTCTGGTGCCACTGTACTAAACTGCATTCACCAGCACGAAAAGAGAATGAAAATAGATGTGCGACTGAGGAAGAAGGGGGTTGGGGGGGCGTTCAGTAACATGAGAGACAAGCCCGGTGGCGCGATGTGCGACAGAGGAAGAAGGGGGTTGGTGGGGCGTTGCAAAGCCACAAAACACTCGGTGACGGCGAGCAATACAAGTGAGTGGGATACACAGGCGTAAAGTGTACAGCAACAAAAATGTGCAGAGTGGATCTCTGGTGCCACTGTACTAAACTGCATTCACCAGCGCGAAAAGAGAATGAAAATAGATGTGCGACTGAGGAAGAAGGAGGTTGGGGGGGCGTTCAGTAACATGAGAGACAAGCCCTGTGGCGCGATGTGCGACAGAGGAAGAAAGGGGTTGGTGGGGCGTTGCAAAGCCACAAAACACTCGGTGACGGCGAGCAATACAAGTGAGTGGGATACACAGGCGTAAAGTGTACAGCAACAAAAATGTGAAGAGTGGCTCTCTGGTGCCACTGTACTAAACTGCATTCACCAGCGCGAAAAGAAAATTAAAATAGATGTGCGACTGAGGAAGAAGGGGGTTGGGGGGGCATTCAGTAACATGAGAGACAAGCCCGGTGGCGCGATGTGCGACAGAGGAAGAAGGGGGTTGGTGGGGCGTTGCAAAGCCACAAAACACTCGGTGACGGCGAGCAATACAAGTGAGTGGGATACACAGGCGTAAAGTGTACAGCAACAAAAATGTGCAGAGTGGATCTCTGGTGCCACTGTACTAAACTGCATTCACCAGCACGAAAAGAGAATGAAAATAGATGTGCGACTGAGGAAGAAGGGGGTTGGTGGGGCGTTGCAAAGCCACAAAACACTCGGTGACGGCGAGCAATACAAGTGAGTGGGATACACAGGCGTAAAGTGTACAGCAACAAAAATGTGCAGAGTGGATCTCTGGTGCCACTGTACTAAACTGCATTCACCAGCGCGAAAAGAGAATGAAAATAGATGTGCGAATGAGGAAGAAGGGGGTTGGGGGGGCGTTCAGTAACATGAGAGACAAGCCCTGTGGCGCGATGTGCGACAGAGGAAGAAAGGGGTTGGTGGGGCGTTGCAAAGCCACAAAACACTCGGTGACGGCGAGCAATACAAGTGAGTGGGATACACAGGCGTAAAGTGTACAGCAACAAAAATGTGCAGAGTGGCTCTCTGGTGCCACTGTACTAAACTGCATTCACCAGCACGAAAAGAAAATTAAAATAGATGTGCGACTGAGGAAGAAGGGGGTTGGGGGGGCATTCAGTAACATGAGAGACAAGCCCGGTGGCGCGATGTGCGACAGAGGAAGAAGGGGGTTGGTGGGGCGTTGCAAAGCCACAAAACACTCGGTGACGGCGAGCAATACAAGTGAGTGGGATACACAGGCGTAAAGTGTACAGCAACAAAAATGTGCAGAGTGGATCTCTGGTGCCACTGTACTAAACTGCATTCACCAGCACGAAAAGAGAATGAAAATAGATGTGCGACTGAGGAAGAAGGGGGTTGGGGGGGCGTTCAGTAACATGAGAGACAAGCCCGGTGGCGCGATGTGCGACAGAGGAAGAAGGGGGTTGGTGGGGCCTTGCAAAGCCACAAAACACTCGGTGACGGCGAGCAATACAAGTGAGTGGGATACACAGGCGTAAAGTGTACAGCAACAAAAATGTGCAGAGTGGATCTCTGGTGCCACTGTACTAAACTGCATTCACCAGCGCGAAAAGAGAATGAAAATAGATGTGCGACTGAGGAAGAAGGGGGTTGGGGGGGCGTTCAGTAACATGAGAGACAAGCCCGGTGGCCCGATGTGCGACAGAGGAAGAAGGGGGTTGGTGGGGCGTTGCAAAGCCACAAAATACTCGGTGACGGCGAGCAATACAAGTGAGTGGGATACACAGGCGTAAAGTGTACAGCAACAAAAATGTGTAGAGTGGATCTCTGGTGCCACTGTACTAAACTGCATTCACCAGCGCGAAAAGAGAATGAAAATAGATGTGCGACTGAGGAAGAAGGGGGTTGGGGGGGCGTTCAGTAACATGAGAGACAAGCCCTGTGGCGCGATGTGCGACAGAGGAAGAAAGGGGTTGGTGGGGCGTTGCAAAGCCACAAAACACTCGGTGACGGCGAGCAATACAAGTGAGTGGGATACACAGGCGTAAAGTGTACAGCAACAAAAATGTGCAGAGTGGATCTCTGGTGCCACTGTACTAAACTGCATTCACCAGCGCGAAAAGAGAATGAAAATAGATGTGCGACTGAGGAAGAAGGGGGTTGGGGGGGCGTTCAGTAACATGAGAGACAAGCCCGGTGGCGCGATGTGCGACAGAGGAAGAAGGGGGTTGGTGGGGCGTTGCAAAGCCACAAAACACTCGGTGACGGCGAGCAATACAAGTGAGTGGGATACACAGGCGTAAAGTGTACAGCAACAAAAATGTGCAGAGTGGATCTCTGGTGCCACTGTACTAAACTGCATTCACCAGCGCGAAAAGAGAATGAAAATAGATGTGCGACTGAGGAAGAAGGGGGTTGGGGGGGCGTTCAGTAACATGAGAGACAAGCCCTGTGGCGCGATGTGCGACAGAGGAAGAAAGGGGTTGGTGGGGCGTTGGAAAACAACAAAACAATCTGTGCCGGCGAGCAATGCAAGTGAGTGGGATACTCAGGCGTAAAGTGTACAGAAACAAAAATGTGCAGAGTGAATCTCTGGTGCCACTGTACTAAACTGCATTCACCAGCGCGAAAAGAGAATGAAAATAGATGTGCGACTGAGGAAGAAGGGGGTTGGGGGGGCGTTCAGTAACATGAGAGACAAGCCCGGTGGCGCGATGTGCGACAGAGGAAGAAGGGGGTTGGTGGGGCGTTGCAAAGCCACAAAACACTCGGTGACGGCGAGCAATACAAGTGAGTGGGATACACAGGCGTAAAGTGTACAGCAACAAAAATGTGCAGAGTGGATCTCTGGTGCCACTGTACTAAACTGCATTCACCAGCGCGAAAAGAGAATGAAAATAGATGTGCGACTGAGGAAGAAGGGGGTTGGGGGGGCGTTCAGTAACATGAGAGACAAGCCCGGTGGCGCGATGTGCGACAGAGGAAGAAGGGGGTTGGTGGGGCGTTGAAAAACAACAAAACACTCGGTGACGGCGAGCAATACAAGTGAGTGGGATACACAGGCGTAAAGTGTACAGCAACAAAAATGTGCAGAGTGGATCTCTGGTGCCACTGTACTAAACTGCATTCACCAGCGCGAAAAGAGAATGAAAATAGATGTGCGACTGAGGAAGAAGGGGGGTGGGGGGGCGTTCAGTAACATGAGAGACAAGCCCGGTGGCGCGATGTGCGACAGAGGAAGAAGGGGGTTGGTGGGGCGTTTCAAAGCCACAAAACACTCGGTGACGGCGAGCAATACAAGTGAGTGGGATACACAGGCATAAAGTGTACAGCAACAAAAATGTGCAGAGTGGATCTCTGGTGCCACTGTACTAAGCTGTATTCACCAGCGCGAAAAGAGAATGAAAATAGATGTGCGACAGAGGAAGAAGGGGGGTGGGGGGGCGTTCAGTAACATGAGAAACAAGCCCGATGGAACGTAGGGCGCGTGCGCGCTTGGCGGGGGCAGGGGTGCGCATTCCAGGCGGGGGAGCGGACCCTTTGAAGTGCGATGCCAAACGGATTGCATGGCGGCACGATGCGCGTGATTGTGCGCGTGCTAGCCATGCAATCTGCTTTTTGGGAGCACTTTTAAAACCCCCTTACAAATTTAGGCCTGGGCGTAGTTCGCGAAGTAGCACTTCGCGAAGCTACGCAAAGTGAAGTTCGCACTACGCGAGCTACGCGTAGCACTTCGCGAACTGCGTAGTACCCTTTTCGCACTGTGCCAGATGTCGTTTTCAATGATTGCACAGTGCGGACAAGCAACCGGCACTGTGCAATCATTGAAAATGGCATCTTGCACAGTGCGAGCTGTAGTTTTCTGCTGCTCGAATAGATTTTTACTCGAGCTTCAGCTTTCTCAACGCGAACTGGTAGTTTCTCATCGCGAGCGGTCGCGAGCATACGCGACCACTCGCAATGAGAAACCTGACCTCCTCGCGTTGGGAATCTCGCCGGGAGGTTTATTTTCCATGCTCGCGATCGCCAACTTGAAGTTGCTGATCGCGAACAAGGAAAAAGTCTCGCCGGGATGTCATTTTGCTTGCTCGCGGTCGCCAACTTGACGTTGAGGACCGCGAGCAAGCAAAAAATGACCGCAGCACTACGCAACACTACGCTACGCGTGTTCGCACTGTGCTACATGCAGTTCGCGTAGTTCGAAGTAGCGCAAACTTCGCAAACTACGCGAGTGTAGCGTAGTGCTTCGCCCAGGCTTACTTACAATAGTCTTGCTTTGCGATCGCTTACGCGATAGCAAGGCGAGACCTAAACAAGCGAGCTACCCTTCCCCGCTCCTTTGCGTCGTAACTTAGTCCGCGTAACTGACCTTTGCATCCCTGGTATCCCGGATGTCCCACCGTTAACCCGGGATGCTTCAGTGCGCTACAAGCTGCTGGTGGTATTCCCTGCACCCTAGATACTCGTTTTTTGTTGTTGTTTTAAATAAAGGCAAATCGTTCTCAGTCTCCCCTTGTTCAGCTTATGCGCCCACCTGAGTTTGGAGACACGCAGCCACTAACTTTTGCAGGGGAGGGGAGCCGAGGCCACCACCCCAGCTGTGACGAAGGGGAAGGTAAACTTTGCATTTCCATCAGCGGCAATGAGCGGGATTTGAGCCGCCGTTAGCTGCGTGTTCGAGCCTGCCCCCTCCGGTTTAAGACTAAACTTCCTTCAGAGCATGCCACAAATAGTTCCGCTGAGGGGGGGGGAGGGGGGGTGCGAAGCCCTGGAGTCTCCCGCCTACACAATGCGCCTTACCCACTGGCCCCGGTTGGCCGCGGTCGACATGCCGCTCCAGAACCCTGTGGCCACCCGGCAAGGAGACATGCGCCCTATGGTGTGTACATTTAAAAACACAGCATTTTTGCGTAGCTTGACCAGCACGGGGGATGTTTGAACCCGGCTCACGGCTGCACATTCTGCGCTTAACTATTAAGCCACAGCCTCGGTAACCGTTCAATATCCCCTCCCAGAGCAAGTTTCTCCATGCCTTATCAGCCTTGCCCCCGTGCTCACCTCCACTGCCCGCGGACTCGTCTTCGGGGGCACCGTCGCCCGCTCTGCCCCCACTCAGCAGTTGGCGCCTTAAGCCGCCAGCCCTTTCGTCGCGAGGCAGAGTCCCGGTGTGGACTATCCTGAGCATGGGAAGGCTCCGTCACCCTATGCGTGTCCATCCGCGTTCTTCCTCGTTGGTAGGCCGCAGAGTGTGGCCTAATTCTCGCTGCATAGCCCGGAGCGGCTTCGATTCTTCTTCCAAGGTGATGGGAATTGGAAAATGGGTCCCGCCACTCGCTGCGACTGGACGGTGCAGGTAACTTCCCATTTCCTCGATCGACCGGTTCCATGTCACCTTCCTTCTTCTACTCAAAAAACGTTGGTGCCGCTCCCCGATGTAAAAGGTGAGCCGCCCAGGGGGATCGTTGCCTTATATCTCCCTCCCCCTTTCCTTCTTCCCCTTTGTCCTTGGGGAGGGGGAGGAGAGGGCCTTGGGCGCTTTTGCAGCGCGGCGATTCCCGGCGGCGCTGACCAGCGCAAACCGGATCCGTTCCTTGTGGGCACGGGCGGCCATTACGGCGCCGGCCCTCGAGGCCCCCTTCGGGGGCGGCCTCTGCTAATAATATCCTTGGATTTGGGCATTGGCATTCAAACCTTACGAGTAAAGGGGCAGTGGAATTTGAGCTTAGAGAAAGCAAAGTGTAAACAATATTGTTCAGAAATAGTAAAATACTCTTTTTCAAGGTGTAGTGCAAGGCGTAGTGTATTTTTAGCAATACTGTAAGAGAATGCCTACAAGGAAACATCTTGAACAGGATAAAAACATGTGGAAACACTGCAAACACTTTCTGGATACCTGTTACTAACTCACGGTCTTTAAAGAAATTGATGCAAATGACAAAAAAATAAAAATACATTGGAAACACTAATGAACAAGTATTGACAAAGTCAATAGGAGTGGCTTTTGCGTTGTACGTGCGCACAAAAGCATAAAACCTATAGTGACACATGCGCACAAGGAGACAGAGTAAGACTGTTGAAAACGTCTATGCACAACAAATAATCATACCTGGAGGTACCTATGTACACCGACAATTCACAGTATACCCAATCACAGACTCTCGTGCACAGAAACACGTGCAGGTGACCCTGCACTCCTGCCAGTTTTAGCTTGTTATAACGTATAGTTAACAGCAGTGAAGGAGTAGTTTCTTTTCTGTAACTCCAGTTCTGTAGTAGGGGTATCTCTGTTATAGTCATAATCTAGTGAATAGTCCCGCCCATGTGCGCGGACCCCGGAGCAATAAAAAATAATCTCTAAAAGGTGACAAATCATGCAGACCTGCATACACCTTTAAGAGAGAATTTAATTTAAAGACAGATAATGCAGCCTATACCCACAGGCTACACTGTCCAGTACTTCAACTAGAATTCCACCAAAATCCACAAACAGCACTGCCTGTCCAGTTTTTCTCCCCACAGGAAAAAACCCTGCCTCTACCAGCAAAAGCCACTGGAATGATAGAGAGGAAGGAGTGGACAGACAAGCCCCATAGGCTGCCATTATGTGGCTTGGAACAGGATACTGTGCCTTTAAGAAAACTTTCCAGTTTTCCAGAACTTTCCCCAGTATCCCAGAATGCCCAGCAGGTCCCATTTACTTTCAGTTCTTTTTGAAGGCGTAGCACGCCAGACCTGTAGCATTCTCCATATGAATAAGTATCTCTCCACCGGGGAGGAGGGCGGGCGCTTATGACTATAACAGAGATACCCCTACTACAGAACTGGAGTTACAGAAAAGAAACTACTCCTTCTGTAGTAGGGGATCTCTGTGTATAGTCATAATCTAGTGAATAGAATGGCAAGCCCATCCCCACACAACAAAAGCGGTGGAGAACACATAAGACACAACCACTACTGTGCGAACAAATTTCGCAGCGAAGCCTGCCCAACCTGAGCATCTGCCCTGGCATCCGAGTCCAGACAGTAATGCGCAGCAAAGGTATGGACCGACTTCCAAGTGGCCGCCTTACAGATTTCCGCAATCGGAACATTACGCAGCAAAGCCGTCGTGGCAGCTTTGCCCCTGGTGGAATGAGCCTTAGGTTTACCCCCTAAGGTCTTATTAGCCTTTTGATAACACAACTGTATGCAGGACACAATCCACCGAGAGATGGACTGCTTAGAGGTCGCAAGACCAGTCCTGACTGAGCCATAATTAACAAACAATTGGTCAGACCTACGAATATCCTTGGTCTTATCCAGATAAAATTTCAACACCCTACGGACATCCAGGGAATGGAGAGCCCTTTCCGCTGGTGAAGAGGGATTCTGAAAGAACGTAGGTAAAGTTATGGTCTGATTGACATGAAAGTCAGAGATAACCTTAGGAAGGAACTTAGGGTGAGTACGCATCACAACCTTAGCAGCATGAAACACAGTATAAGGTTCTTGACAACATAATGCCTGAAGTTCACTCACCCTGCGGGCCGATGTAATGGCCACTAGGAACGCCGCCTTCCAGGATAGGTGCTGCAATGAAGCCTTGTGAATAGGTTCAAAAGGCTCTCTCATCAGTCTGGACAGCACCACATTCAAGTCCCAAGAAGGCGAGGGAAGTCTGACAGGAGGGAACACCTTCTTCAAGCCTTCCAAAAAATCCTTGACCACAGGAATCTGAAAGAAGGACGTCTGTGAAGGGCACTTCCTGTAAGCAGTCAAAGCAGCCAGATGAACCTTAATGGAATGGAAATTAAGGCCAGACTGCGCCAGATGCAAAAGGTATGGAAGGATGACATCTTCCTTACATGTTGTCGGATCAAAGTTCTTGGACTTACACCAGATACAGAACCTCTTCCACTTGTAAGCATAGGATGTCCTAGTGGAAGGTCGCTTAGACTCCTTCAGAATGTCCATACAATCGTCTGGCAGATTCAGATGACCGTATTGCACTATTTCAGGAGCCATGCCGCCAAACTCAAAGACGAGAGGTTGGGGTGCACCATCCGCCCCCCGAACTTCGTGAGAAGGTCCGGCCTGCACGGCAACCGCATGTGAGGAAGGAGAGACCGGTGAAGAAGGTCCGTGAACCACCACTGCCTGGGCCACTCCGGGGCGATCAGGATCATCCGCGCCCTGGACTGGGACAGCTTGATGAGCACCGCCGGAATCAGGGGAATGGGTGGAAAAGCGTACAGAAAGCTGTTCGACCAATCGATCCATAGCGCATTCCCCAGCGTCCCCCGCTGGTAGTACCTGGATGCGAAGTCTCGGCATTTGCTGTTTTCGGCGGTGGCGAACAGATCTACGTCTGGAGTCCCCCACCTTGCGAAGACTTCTCCTAGTACTTCGTCGTTTATGACCCATTCGTGGTTTTCCTGAATCAGCCTGCTCAAGGCGTCTGCCTGAGCATTCTGCACCCCTGGCAGATGTGTGGCCGTGATCGTCAATCCTCGGGCCAGCAGCCAGCGCCAGATCGCCTGCGCCTCCTGCGACAGAGTGCGCGATCTCGACCCCCCCTGCTTGTTGAGGTAATACATCGTGGTTGTATTGTCCGTCTGTATCAGCAGCGAGTTGGTCTGGAAGGACGGAAGGAAAGCCTTCAGTGCCAGGAAGACAGCTCTGAGTTCCAGGAAATTGATGTGGTACGTCGATTCCAAAGGAGACCACTTCCCCTGAATCTGCAGGTCCCCGGAATGCGCACCCCAGCCCTGGAGAGAAGCATCCGTCACCACATTCGTCGTGGGAATGTCCTTGTGGAAGGGAACCCCCTTGAGGAGGTTTTCCGCCGAACACCACCACTTCAGAGACTGACGAGCATGTAGAGACAGTCTGATCTTGTCGTCCCAAGAGCCTGTCTTCTGATCCCACTGATCCTCCAAGCACTCCTGCAGTGGTCGCATCTGTAGACGTGCGTGCGGAGTGAGGAAGATACAGGAGGCCATCGATCCCAGCAGAGACGACACCTTCCTCACAGTCGTCGATGGAGCAGTCCTGAGGTCCTGAGCCTTCCGAAGGAGTGATAACCGTCTCTCCTCCGAAGGAGACACGCTTGCTGACCGCGTATCTATGGAGGCCCCCAGGTACTGTATGCACTGTACCGGAGATGGGACCGATTTGGACATGTTGACGTGTAACCCCAGCTTGTTCAAGAGCTCGCACGTCCAACGGAAGTGTTCTTGCGCTTCCTCGAAGGATGACGCCTTGATCAGCCAATCGTCCAGATACGGGTAGACAAACACCTTGTTCCTCCGCAGGTGTGCCGCCACCACCGCCATGCACTTCGAAAAAGTCCTGGGAGCAGACTTTAGCCCGAATGGCAGTACTGTGTATTGATAGTGATTGGCGCCGACTTGGAATCGCAGGAACTTCCTGTGCTTCTGTGCTATGGGCACATGGAAGTACGCATCCTGTAGATCTATGGCACAGAGCCAGTCTCCCCGTTGCAGCTGAGGGTAAATCTGGTGCAACGATAGCATGCGAAACTTTTCTCTGCGAATCCACTTGTTTGCTTGTCGCAAATCCAGAATGGGCCTGAACTCGTTCTTGTCCTTCTTGCGAACGAGGAAGAACCGAGAGTACAGACCTCTTCCCCTTTGAGACAAAGGTACTTCTTCTACCGCCTTCTTTCTCAACAAGATGTCTGCCTCCGCCTGGAGCTCCCTCAGCTGGAAGCGAGAGCTGACCGGCGGAATCGCTGGAGGCGGGCTGATGAACCGAAGACTGTATCCATTGCAAACAATATTCAGCACCCACTTGTCCTGAGTAATTTTTCTCCACTCTGCCGGAAAAAATCGAATGCTTCCCCCCACTGGAGTGGGTAACGGTTGAGGGGGAAGTAACAGCTCAGGGCCGAGACCCGGCCGGGCCCTTGTTTGTGGTAGTAGCCTGCTGGCCACCTCTGCCCCTCTGGCGCTTCTGGAAGGGCTTGCGGAACTGCTGCTGTTGTGGCTGCTGCTGTCCCGAGCCCTGCCCACGCCCTCGGCCCGACGACCCGAACCTCCTCTGGAACGGTCGTTTCTTTTTCTCGGCCTTCTCTAACCCGACGGCCGTCAGGGTTTCCGCTTCAGCCTTCATGCGGGCCATTTCATCGTCCGCATGCTTCCCGAACAGGGTCTCCCCCGAGAAGGGCAAGTTGGCCACTCTCTGCTGCGCCTCCGGCTTAAGGGACGTCAGGCGCAACCAGGAATGCCGCCGCTGGTGGACGCCATGACAGTAGGCGTGGGCGGCCAATAGCGATATATCCGCTGCTGCGCTGATCGTTTGGTTAGAAACCAGCATGCCTTCGCGCACCGTCTCCAAGAAGTCCTCCTTCTTGTCTCGTGGCAGGAGGTCCGCATATTGCTGCAGGGATTCCCACAGGGCCCAGTCGTAACGGCCCAACAACGCCCCTGCACTCGCCGCCTTCATCGTGGTGGCAGCGGTACCACACACCTTCCTGCCCGCAGAGTCCAGCCAGCGGCTTTCCTTGTCCGGTGGCACCGTGGAGGCCGGGGCGGTCGCATGTTGTTTTCTCGCCGCCGTCACGATAACCGAATCCGGTTTCGGGTCCCCTCTCAAGAATGACGGATCCGACTCCGGGGCCCTATATTTCTTCATGAGCCTGGACGGAGCGGCCTTCGCTGTTGCGGGAGTGAGGAACAGTTCCAAAGCTGGTTCCACCAGTCCAGGCACGAGAGGCAGGAGGGGGCGAGACAAGTGTCTTTTATGAAGCGTCTCAAATATCACGGACGTCGTGGGTGTTGGAACCGTCACCGTGATATTCAGCTTCGCAGCCCCTCGTAACAGCACCTCCTGGAACGAGACCAAGTCGTCCACCGGCGACACCCTAGTCCCCGGGGAGTCCGACAGCGTCGGGGAAAGGTCCCTGTCCGAGGAGCGCGACCTGGACCTATACCTTCTGCGGCGTCGTCTAGAGTCTGACGAGGATCGCCCTCGGCTCCGCGATCGTCGCCTCCTGTGAGAGCGGGAGCGCGACCTCTTCGGCTTAGGCCTGTCCGCCGGTCTCGCTGGTCCAGGCGACCGTGGTCGTCGTGGCTTCGGGGTCCCTTGCGGCGGAGTCGGGTACCGTGGAAGGGAAACCGACCTCGGGGGGACCGGCGGCGGCACCGCAGGAGTGCTTGGCAGCAACAGAGGCCGGGGTGGCGGAGACAGAGTCCGCGGCCGCGGAGGAGGCGGTGGAGGAAGTGGAGACGGTGGTGGAGGAGGTGGCGGTGGTGGTGGTGGTGGCGGTGGAGGAGGCGGTGGCAGAGGTGGGAGAGGAGGAGGAGGCGACGGAGACCTCCGAGGCGGGGTATACACCACTGAGTACACCGATCCCGGCGACTCCCTCTTCCTCGACGTCGACGTGTGCCTCGACGTCGACCTGCGCCTCGACGGCGATCTTCTCGGCGTCGATCTCCGCCTCGACGGCGACCTCCGCCTCGACGGCGACCTCCGCCTCGACGGCGACCTTCGCCTCGACGGCGACCTTCGCCTCGACGGCGACCTTCGCCTCGACGGCGATCTTCGCCTCGACGGCGACCTTCGCCTCGACGGCGATCTTCGCTTTCTCGACGTCGATCTCCTTCTCTTCATCGACGGCGAGTTGCGATCCCTCGACGCCGAACGCCGACGCCGGGTCTTCTCTCGACGTCGACCGCTGGACGCAGTCGAAGACGGCGTCGTCGCCGACGACGCCGATGTAGTCGACGGCGGCCTATTCAGGTCCCTCGACGCCGATCGTCGACGCCGTTTCTCCCCAGAGCCCTGGGGAGACGGCGAACAGACGGTGGTCATCCTCCTCGACGTCGCCGTCGACGCCCTCGACGTCGACGGGGAGCGGGAGCGTTTACTGGTCTTCCTGCCCCTGGGGAGCCCCCCAGAGGCCTCAGCATGGGCCAAATCAGCCCCTCCAGACCCACCTGGTGCCTTCAGTCTTCGCTCCTCCAGAGCTTGAAGTCTGCTCTTCATCCTGTCCCTCAGGGTTCTTGCTGAAAACGAGTGGCAGATGGTACAGCTCTCAGGCACGTGGGACTGGGGAAGGCAAGCTATGCACACCTCGTGTGGGTCAGTTTTAGCCTTCTTTCGACCACATTCCGGGCACTTGTCGAACAAGCCAGGCATGTTGACAGTACCAGCTATTAAACACAAGAAAAAGTGACAAAAATTGCCAAATCTCAATGAAAACCTTGAAAAAGGTAGAGCTCAATGCTCCAGGGTCCTGCTAGCAGGAGCCGGAAAAAAGAACTGAAAGTAAATGGGACCTGCTGGGCATTCTGGGATACTGGGGAAAGTTCTGGAAAACTGGAAAGTTTTCTTAAAGGCACAGTATCCTGTTCCAAGCCACATAATGGCAGCCTATGGGGCTTGTCTGTCCACTCCTTCCTCTCTATCATTCCAGTGGCTTTTGCTGGTAGAGGCAGGGTTTTTTCCTGTGGGGAGAAAAACTGGACAGGCAGTGCTGTTTGTGGATTTTGGTGGAATTCTAGTTGAAGTACTGGACAGTGTAGCCTGTGGGTATAGGCTGCATTATCTGTCTTTAAATTAAATTCTCTCTTAAAGGTGTATGCAGGTCTGCATGATTTGTCACCTTTTAGAGATTATTTTTTATTGCTCCGGGGTCCGCGCACATGGGCGGGACTATTCACTAGATTATGACTATACACAGAGATCCCCTACTACAGAACATTGCTTACACATTTGTCAGGATCTAGTGAGAGTCTTTTTAAAAAAAAATGTTACCACGGAAAATGTAATTAAATCCATGTGCCTATACCTCTTTTTCAGAAATGGTCATGAAATTCAGTGGCGGTTAGTGACCCACGAAAATGGTGAGTCAATATAGATAAAATGTAACAATATAAAATAAACATTTACATTTTAAAATGAAAAGAAAAAAAAAGTTTCACCTGCCTTTTCAGCCTGCAGCATGTCCTGTCCTTGGTGTTCTCCAGCCGGCTCCCGACTCGTCTAGCCAGCTCCCGACTCCTCCAGCGCGAGGTCATGCAGCTCCTTATCTAATCCAGACACTGCTCTCATGCTGCATGAGAGAATTGTCTGCATTGGCTGGAGCCCGAAGCGCACTAAAGGCCTGTGTCTGTTCTCCAACTGTCTATGACAGCAGGGATGGACAGGTTGAATTATGCATGTCTGTTTGGCCGTAATAATCTGGCTGGCAAACCGACATGCCCAATTCACACTGAAAGGGCCACTTGTCATTGCTGCCGATGCAATGGCGCACTGGCCCCTCCCTGTCCTCTCAGTTCGACAGAAAGCTGGAAAACTAAAATGGTAATAAAATCCTTTCATTTCTATTTTGTTTTTCCAGCTTTCTGCAGCTGTGTGGGAAGGGGGGCGGCTCCCATAGAAAAACCGCCGCTGATGAAATTACCAAAACGACAGGATGAGATTATAAAGACATTTATTGCAGAGCAGATGGTTAGAGACCCCACCAGGAGGACAAAATACAATCCCCCATCTTGCAATGGCCATCAGCTGTTTGCATCACTGTTGCAAGTACAGAAAAAACACGCACCCTCCCTCTCTCTATCTCTCACACACGCACACACACACATACGAACCTACACATACGAACATTTGCATGTACACACGTGAAGAAAACACTAACACTCAAACATACCTGACACACACAGACACACACTACACAACCTGAGATAACAGCGCACCTGCCTCATTCTATTCAAATGGGGCAGTGAAAAATAGAATACCAATCCTACCAACCTTGATAAAATTCTTGAGATTATTAGATATGTGGAAAATCCTGCCACTGGCATTTAACACTGGTGCTGCAATAACCCCCTTCGTCTCACAATACTTTTAAACATACATTGACACCAAATTGAGGTTTCAAACCTTCTCACCCCCTCATGCATTGTTAAAGCAGAGTGACTTTTAGGTATTGAGTGCAACAAAACTCACTTCTGGTTCATATTCAAACAATTCATATGAACGAGTCCATCACATTTAACTCTTACCAACTATACAACGTTCCTTATTTTATATTTGCTTTTATACTTTCCCTGAAGTCTCAAAACCAAGAGGGACTGGAGAAGTTTTAAAGCTGTTGGGTGTAAATACAAGCTCCACTTTCTGTCATTTCCAAGCATGTAGAATTGGGTCCCGTAAGAGAGGGAGGGTAGAAATCTTCTATGAGGAGAAGAACTTTCCTAAGAGTAATAAAGATCACCGGTCAGTAATTAGTTCATTACCCCCATGGAAGTCCTCCTCGTCATGGTCCTAACATGTGATGATGATGTACCCGAGTAAAAAAAATCACTAATGACACAATTATATGGATCTGATTCAGAAATATATTTACAATTCATTCATCGCTGTTTTCAATACCAATTCACCAAAATGTTCCGCATTTCATGAGAACAGATCTAATTTGTAATGTGACAGAAAGATATTGGAACTGGCCCACGTAGCTGCCCTGCAGATATTTTGTAGAGAAACCCCACCAGCCCCAGCCCAAGAAGCGGCTACTGCTCTGGTGGACCTGGCCACAATTCCCTCCGGTAAATCTACCTGCTTAAAAGAATAGGCCTGAGCAATCGCCTGCCTGACCTATCTACTGATAGTCATACCAGATGCTTTTTTGTCTCTATATGCAGAACCATGAGGAACAAAAAGGGACTGTGAGGATCTAAAGGGCTTAATACGATCCAACTATACCAAAAGAGCTCGGCGTACATCTAAGGAGGATGGATTGTTGTCTGTAGACTAAAAAACTGGTAGGTCTATTTCCTGGGAGCAATGAAAAGATAATTGAACATTTGGACGGAACTTAGGATCTCGCCTCAGTACTACCCTATCCAGAAAAACTTCAAGTAAAGATAGGTGATAATCAAGGAAGACAATTTTCCAATTGTTCTTGCCAAAGTAATGGCCAAAAGGAATGCCACCTTAAAAAAAGCCTAGCTAAACTCACCTGCTCGAAAAGCTTGAAGGGCACTTTTTGCAGTCACTCTAGAGCTACTGACAAGTGCCAGGAGGGAACCGGACAAGAAGCGACCAACTTCCTCAACCTAAAACTCCTCAGTAGCTTTTTTGCCAAAGGAAGAACCACCAAAATATAACGCCTAAACTCCCTGCATGACCTAATGGCAGTCCACTGGTAAGCTAAAGTGTAAAGTGCTAACCCTTTTGAGAAGCCATCTTGCAAACACTCCAAAACATGAAATGGATCCCCAGAGACTGGACAGCAGGAGTTCTTGGAACACTGAATACAAACATTTCACCAGTGTTTAGAGTATGCTTTGAGTGTGAAATTCTTCTTCACTGACTGAACGTCCCAGCCATCCTCTCATGAACATCCTAATTGCTGCAACCCAAGCCTCTCAGTTTCCAGGGCATCAATCTCAACTGGTTGATCTGCTTGAGAGAGATCCGGTAACCCGAGGGGGCAGGGAGAGAAGAGAAACTGAAGGGGAGGTACTATTGTCAGGAAATCCAACAATGGAAACCATGGTCTACTGAGCCAGAAAGGTGCCACCAGAATTATTGTCCCTCCTTCCCTCCAAATCCTCTACAGCACCCTCAGGAGGTGGGGAATTGGAGGAAAGGCATACAGGAGGTCCTGAGTCCAAGGAACTGCCAAGGCATCTATCCCCCATTCTTCTGGACATACCTTTTCTCTGCAAAACTGAGGCAACAAAGAATTCACTGGAGATGCACCAAGATCCAGAGAGGTAACACTCAGGTGGGTTGTTATCATCTGAAAAGCCTGAACACTGAGATGAAAATCCACAGACGAAGGCATATTCCTGCTGAGGCTGTCTACCAAAGCTTTGATTGAGGTGTGGACTTCAACCCAAGAGAGAATCTCATTGGCCAGTTGTGCCCGAGATGGGGATTTCATGCCCCCCTGTCTATTCACATAAGACCTCGCCACGCAATTGTCTGTCCTCACAAGAACTGCCTGGCCCATTATATCGGGAGCAAACCTGAGAAGTGCTCTGTCAATTGCTGCTAACTCTCCCCAATTGGCAGAATAGTGAGCTTCCAACAGGGACCACCTGTCCTGTGTCTCCCTCTCTCTTAAGGCTGCACCCAACCCCACTTGCTTGTAGCCGTTGTAAGAATCAACGGTAATGGCTTTACAAATTGAACCCCTTTCTGGAGATTTGAAGGATACAGCCACCACTGTAGCCTCTGAACTATTTTCCTAGACACCAAAATTGTAATTCAGTGATGCTGGAGACCAATGCACCAGAACATGCTGGATCAGCGGCTTTAAATGGAGGTGGGCCAAAGGCACCACTCATATACAAGCGCACATGAGGCCCTGAACCTTCAACCACTAATGATCTGGAGACGACTGAGAATGAAGATGCTGCTGCAGAGTTATCATCCAACCCTCTGGTAGAAAGACTTGTGCCTTCTCCGTATCGAAAAGAGCTCCAATTATTATGTTTCTTGCGGGCGGGATGCAGCTGTGACTTGACTTTGTTCAAGAGAAACCGCAGGGACTTGAGAATGTTGCACACTCTGGACACATCGTCCCCTGCCTTGGAGAGAGAAGAAGCCCCAATTATCCAGTCATCCAAGTGGGAAAAGACTTGTGCCCCAAGTAGATGTAAATTTACCACTATCACTGTCAGTACCTTTGTGAAGATCCGAGGTGAAGAGGAAAGGCCGAAAGGCAACATCCTGAACTGAAAATGGTCTGCCCCCACAGCAACCGAAAGAAACTCCGCAAATGATTGTGAACTGGCACGTGGAAGAACAATTGTTACTTACCTGTAAACAGGTGGTTCTCCAGTATTGGTGTCTTTCATAGATTCACATGCTTGAATATTCCCCGTCGTCGGAGTGGGAGTCCCACGGTAAATAATATAGCAATATATATAGCCATAATATACATATAATATATATATACATAAGTAATCCTATAAAAACAGAGATATAAGTAAGTAATAACATCAAGAATGTCCCTATATGAAATTTCCATAGAGATACATGGAAAGAGAAAAAAGACATTCGTAGTCTATCTCTGTCATTATGTTAGTCCAAACAACGGCCAATCAGGCGCCAGCTCCTCTCTAGAACCTTCTCCTCAGAGCTTCTCACCTCAGATTTTCGTAGCACCAAAGTGACTTTAGAGTGTATGAGGAGAAGAGAGCCTCTGAAGGGAGGAGGGAGGGTCGCATGTGAATCTATGAAAGACACCAATACTGGAGAACCACCTGTTTACAGGTAAGTAACAATTGTTCTTTTCCAGTATTGGGGTGTCTTTCATAGATTCACATGCTTGAATATAGAATAGCTAGCAGTAACAATCATCATTGTTTCCATGATCACAGAGCCTTGAAAATTATAATGACAATCAATCTTCTCATGCATATGACAGTACTGAAAACTGTAATAGTATAAATGCATCATATGTCAATTATAAATGGAAACAATATGGAGGCGGGAGGAAGAGGCTCACCTTATTTAAAAAGATTGCGTAGCACTGCCTGTCCTACTGCAGCGTCCTCTTTGCTTAAAGTTGTCAAGCAGTAGTGCTTAGTAAACGTGTGTCTGGTTGACCACGTAGCTGCTCTGCAGATGTGTTGCAAAGGTACTCCAGCAAATAAGGCAGTCGATGATGATACTGCCCTAGTGGACTGCGCTCTCACTGAAGACTGTAGGGGTTTGTTTGCCTTTTGGTGGCAGAAAGCAATAGCTGCCGAAATCCATCGAGCAATGGTCGGCTTAGTAACCTGACGTCCCTTATGACAACGTCCATATGCTATAAAAAGTTGATCGGATTTTCGAAACGAACTTGTCCTACTGATGTAGAATTTTAGGCATCGCTTCACGTCCAAAGAGTGCAATCTTTGCTCTGCAGGTGTCTGAGGGTTGGCAAAGAAAGTCTTTAATATGACTGGCTCATTAATATGAAAATCAGTAGGCACCTTGGGTAGGAATGATGGATTGGTGCGTAACACTACAGCATCCGGTTTGAACTGCAGGAACGGAGGTTTGACGGTAAAAGCATGAATGTCACTGACACGACGTGAAGACGTTAATGCCAGAAGTAGTGAGACCTTCCAAGTTAGATATTTTAGGTCGGCCTTGTGAATGGGCTCGAACGGAGGTCTCATCAATTGCGCCAACACAACGTTAAGATGCCACAACGGAGGAGGGCGTCGAATTGGCGGGAATTTCCGAAATAAACCCTTAAAAAATTGGCGGATTATTCTTGAGGAACAAAGGGAATTTGAGCCATCCTGCCGAAAACGGGAAATTGCTGCCAAGAAAACCCGTAGGGTTGCGTGAGACAAACCAGAATTAGCTAGGTGCAAGAAGAAAGGTAGTAATTGGTGCGCCCTGGAGTGTATCGGGTGGACTCCGTTAGCGGCACACCAGTGGCAGAATCTTTTCCATTTGAACTTGTACGTCCTGATTGTAGAGGGTGCTCTTGCTTGGGCCAAAATATCCCTACAATCCTGCGGGATGTCTAGATGGGCGAACTCATGGTGTTCAGGTTCCAGGCCGATAAGCTCAGTGAGGAGGGATTTGGATGACAAATTCTCCCTTCGCTCATCGTGAGCAGATCTGTCCGCTGTTGCAGGAGGATTGGTTGACATTGGGACATCAGAAGCAGTTCTGAGAACCACGGTTGTCGGGGCCAGCGTGGGGCTACTAGAATCAGGTGGCAAGGCTGTCTCTTCATTTTCCAAAGGACCCGAGGTATGAGGGGAATTGGAGGAAAGGCGTACGCAAATAGATTGCACCAGTTTATCAAAAGGGCATTCCCCTGCGAGCCCTTGTGGGGATGCCAGCTTGCATAATTCCGGCATTTCCGGTTCTCCGGCGTAGCAAAAAGATCCAGTTGTGGACGACCCCATATTTGGAATATCCTCTCTAGAGTGGGTTGGTGTAATTCCCACTCGTGGGTCGACGAGGAGGACCTGCTTAGGGAATCCGCTAGGATATTGGCTACTCCTGGTAGATGTACTGCTGTAATCATGATTTGATGACTGAGAGACCAGTCCCAAATTCTTTGAGCTAACCTGGACAGACTTGGGGATTTTGTTCCGCCTTGTTTGTTGACATAGTGCATACAGGTTGTGTTGTCTGTTTGTATTAGCACTGATTCTCCCTGGATCAAGGGCAGAAATGACTTGAGAGCAAGGTAAATTGCCATCAACTCCAACCTGTTGATGTGCCAAGTTCTTTGCTGTGCTGACCATCTTCCTTTTACGGAGAGATCTTCCAAATGTGCACCCCATCCCTCTAATGAGGCGTCTGTCGTGATTGGCCTGTCCGGCGGCACCGACAGAAAAGACATGCCTTCTGTGAGGTTGGCTGGATCTGTCCACCATGCGAGCGCTGACCTCATTTGATCTGTGACACGTACCATGTCGTGGAACGAACCCGTGACTTGACGCCACTGAACGTCCAGTGCTTCCTGAATAGGACGTGTTCTCAGCCTGCAATGAGGAACTAAGGCAATGGAAGATGACGCCATCCCCAGAAACGATTTTAACAATCTCACTGAAACTGACTCTTTTGATCTGATTAACACCACCAGCCGTAGTATCTTTTGCAGACGCTCTTGGGAAAGAAACGCTCTTGCTGATACCGTTTCCAGAGTTGCTCCCAGAAAATCCCTTTGTTGAGCAGGATGAGGTTGGGATTTTGCTGCATTTATCGACAGACCTAGTGAGCGAAACACGTTCTGGCACAGAAGTATGTGTTGTTCTAGGTGAGTGCTTGACTGGGATTTTAGGAGAAAATCGTCCAGATATGGAAAAATCTGCACTCCCTGAAGTCGCAGAAACGCTATCACTGGAGCTAGTACCTTCGTGAACACACGAGGGGCCGAGCGCAGACCAAACGGTAACACCTTGAATTGGTAATCGTGTTGACCCACTCGAAAACGCAGGAACCTTCGATGCCTTTGTAATATCGGAATATGAAAATAGGCATCCTGGAGATCTATAGTTGCCATGAAATCTTCCTGCGAGAGTAGACGCAAGATGTCTACTAGCGTCATCATACGAAAGGACTGGCTCTTTAGGTATTTGTTTAGTGCCCTTAAATCGAGGATGGGCCTCCACTCCCCGTTCTTCTTTGTGATCAGAAAGAAACGGGAATAAAAACCCTTTCCCCTTTGCGATACTGGCACCATTTCTACAGCCCCCTTCTGCTGTAGAAGTCGAACTTGATGTAAAAGTTCTTTCATGTGAGGAGGTGGTGGTCCGGAGGGTGGTGTGGAAGGAGGGAATTTGGTGAATTCTAAGGCGTGTCCTTTCTTCACAATGTCCAAAACCCAACGGTCCCTTGTGATGGAGGACCATTGAGAAAAGAACAGAGAGATTCGACCTCCAACCATGCATGTCCGGAAAGAGTCACTGTCTCTTAGATGCGTTTCCTCTGTATGAGGATTTTCCTCTATACGACTTAGAAGCCTGCTGTCGGGAAGATTGCTGTTGCTGGGTATTGGAATATCGGTTGGATCCTTGATTATAGGGTCTGTATTGATTATTACCCCTTCGAAAATTGGAGGAGGAGGAGGTGCCGCGTCCGCGTGCACCACAAAAATTCTGCCTTTGAAATTGAAGGTTTCCTAAAGATCTAGCTGTCTCAGTGTCTTTCTTTATGGATTGAAGTGCCTCATCAACATGAGTTCCAAACAATGCCTCGCCGTCATAAGCCATGTTAAGAATCATGGATTGTACTTCCTGACGAAAGGATGTCGATTTTAACCATCCTTGCCTGCGCAGAACAGCCGCTCCGGCAAGCTGACGGAATCCCCTGCAGGCGATGTCTACTGCACACTCAATAATCTCCGTCGATGCTGCTTCTCCTTCTTGAAGCAACTTCATTGCTTCCCCCTTAGAAGGCTCCGGTAACTGTTGCAGTACTTCTGAAATGTCAGCCCACACTTGTCGGTCATAGCGACCCAATATGGCCAAGGCATTAGCTGCTCTTACCACAGTAGAGGCCATTGAAGAGAACTTACGCCCTATGGCATCCATTCGACGTCCGTCACGGTCCGGTGGTGCGGTGACAGTCGACGCCGGATTCCTTGCCTTACGTTGCGCTGCCTGCGTAACGACTGATTCAGGTTTAGCCTGTCCCGTGAGGCATGCTGGGGTTCCTATGGGTGCCTTATATTTTTTCTCTAATCGAGGCACCTGTGCCGGCAAGGTATTCGGTGCTTGCATCAACTTCTTGCCTTCCTCCCAAATAAATTCCACAATAGGAATAGCATGAGTCTGTTTAAACGGCTGACTTTTGAAATCATAGAGGAAACAATCTTCCTCTCTGCGCTCAGTTGTTAGTTTAAAACGTTGCGCCGCCCTCTCCATTAATTGATGGAAATTTGCTATGTCCACTGGAGGTGAATCCCCTGTGACTGTCTGAGAGGGGGATGGTGTCTGTACTTGGTAATTGTCCCACTCCGCCATATCCTCATCATCGTCATCCACATCCCCATCATCATCTGGGAGTTCACCCTCTTCTGTTTCTCCCTGCGGAGGCTGATATGGAGTCAACAACGTCTCTGGGACCTGTCTTAGTGGTGCAGACGGCAGCAGAGGTACAGGATTCTCTATTGGTATCGGTGGTATAGTTGGAACCACAGGAGTTGACGGGACCTCAGAACCTTGTGGAGGTAGCGGAAAGCGTTGATTATAGTCATCCAGCATGCGTTGGAGATTAGTTATAAGCGACAAAGGAAGAGTCGCCTTTGGCTGTTTCGCAGGCACCTGCTGTATGTACACTGGATCTTCATCCTCACTGCTGTCCTGGCATTTAATTATGAGGTCGGATGGGCTTTGCGCCGTTCCAAAGGACTCCGGCAGACCCTCGGACTCCTGATCAGAATCCGTAGCAAATAAAGGCGATGGAGGCTGCGCCTCTGAAAGCGATGCTGAAGATGCGTGAGGTAGCTGTTCCCTCCTTGACTCTTGGGCAGACGCTACTTTTTTCAACCTTATTCTTATGAAAGAACCTGCCGTTGACTGCTGTATGGTAGACACTGTGGATGTCTTCGGAGAAGGCCTCGTCGACGGAGCCGTCGTAAATGGAACGATTGTCGACGGAATATGCGTCGGTGAACCTTGCGCCTTTGAAATCGACGTCGACGGAACCGTCGTCGACGGAATCGTCGTCGGAATCGTCGTCGACGGAGTCGCCGTCGACGGAGTCATCGTCGTCGACGGAGCCGCCGTCGACGGAGTTGTCGTCGTTGAGGTCTTGGTCGACGAAGTCGCCGTCGACGATCCCGTCGACGGGGTCTTTTTCTTCTTTGACGACGGATTGGGCGTCGACGAGTTTGACGACGCCTTAGTCGACGACGCAGGTAGCGTCGACGGTACCCTTGCCTTTTTCGTCGTCGACGATGTAATGGGCAAAATTGAAGTCACAGCCCTTGTACTAGTGATGGTCCCCGTCGACGAGGATAACGTCGACAGAACGCTCGTCGACGACGAAGCAGCTGATGTCGTCGTCATAGTCACCGTCGACGAGCCAGATATCGCCGATCTCGTCGTCGGCAGCATCGTCGACGAGGCGGACAGTCTTTTTCCTGAGGACTGTGAAGTAGACGCCTCTTCAGCCTGAGAACTGTGTCTCTTAGGTGACAAAACAGTAGGTGCGACAGCAGAAGTGGTATCTGTCATAGTCAAAGAAAGCTTCTTTTTCTTGAGGAAAGGAGATGGTAACTCCTGCACACTACTGCGCTTAGAGGCTGGTTGAGAACGGCCAGAATACATACTTTCCACATCAGAAACTGGGTTGTCCTTATCCTTCAGTCTCTGTAGCCATATTAACAGGCGGCCTTCTCTATCCTTTAAAGTCTTTGTAGAAAAGGTTCTACAAATTTTACATTTTGCCACCTCATGGTCTGGGTACAAACAGTAAATACACTTACTGTGTGGGTCCTCAGAAAATAGACGCAGCTTTCCACATGAAGAACATGGTCTTAACAAAGATTTCTTACTGGAAGACATTCTGACTGAAAAACTGAGCAGAGCTCAGGGAGACTCCCTGTCACACGACGTGCGGTAGAAAATCTGAGGTGAGAAGCTCTGAGGAGAAGGTTCTAGAGAGGAGCTGGCGCCTGATTGGCCATTGTTTGGACTAACATAATGACAGAGATAGACTACGAATGTCTTTTTTCTCTTTCCATGTATCTCTATGGAAATTTCATATAGGGACATTCTTGATGTTATTACTTACTTATATCTCTGTTTTTATAGGATTACTTCTGTATATATATATTATATGTATATTATGGCTATATATATTGCTATATTATTTACCGTGGGACTCCCACTCCGACGACGGGGAATATTCAAGCATGTGAATCTATGAAAGACACCCCAATACTGGAGAAGTATGCATCGTGCAAGTCTAGTGTCACAAGAAAATCCCCCTGAGGCACTAGAGGAATTATCCTCTGGAGACTCACCTTTTCACATGTCTGTTGAGGGACTTCAGATACAATTCTGGACGGAAACTGCCTTCCACCATTGGCACCAAAAAGAGCAGGGAATAAAATCCAGTTTCTCTTTCCGATTTGGAAACTAATCATATTGCTCCCTTCTGTAGAAGCAACTGAATCCCCTGATTGCCAGGTGTCTCACTTGATGCTTGGGCACTGGAGTTCTCAGCAAAAAGGGATCTCTTGAGAGCAACTGGAACTCTATCTGATACCCATGATCAACCACTGACAGAACCCATCTATCTGACACTATTTCTCGCCAGCGATCAGAAAAGAGGCTTCTTCTTCCTCCCACAGTAAGAAAGTAATTGTCATTGTTTTGTTTGCGACTGTTGCATACCCTGGAGTTGCTGTGGTCGGGATTTTCCAGCTGCCACAGCTCCCCAGCCTCAAGCCCAGCCTTGAAAGCGCTGCTTATTTTGAAGAGCCTTGTTAAATGCTTGTTCACAAAAGAACACTTAATACGAAAAGTCGTAAATGGTTGTAGCAGCTTTTTTTCTTTTGCTGCCCTTTTCACCAGTTCCTCTAGTTGATGAGAGAAGGGTTTATCACTGGTAATGAGAATCCGCAAAAGGTGGATTTCCGGACTTGCTTCTGCTGGAGCGGGTAAAATAAAAATATTTTGGTATACCCAATCCATTTACATAAGTTTTATTAAACCGACTAAGGAACTAATTCTAATGAATAATAATGTGTGGTAATTGAACTAATCAACCTTATTAACCAAGAGAATACACGTGGAATACATTTGCATGGCTAAAATAATAAGTGAACTAAGTTTGTACGCATATTAAAATTATATGTTTAGTTAAGCAATGCTAAATGTATTTTGCGCTTAAATAAACCAGCATTAACGGCTTTAAATGTCGCATATGGCTAGATAAATGCATACACATAAGGGTATTAGCAAGGGAATAACATTGTTTATTCATTTCCATGTATTAATTACGTTTTGTGTTTCTTTACCTTAAGTTGACTATTTCGGCCTGCTAAAAGATGGAAGCCAACTGAATCCACACTAAAGTACATGACTTCATGCAATTGACAGCGGAGGAAGGCGTCTGCACTGACTACGTAGCAACCTCTCCTTGAACCCCTGAACCAGGTCCATGAAGACTACTCTGGGCGAAATGCCAATGTCCCTGAACACAGAAGAGAATGTTGCGAATTGGGAACCAAAAGCCACCTTTCCACAATAGACTGATACTTTCCTGACCTGGGAACGATTTTCCCTTACGCCTAGTTTAATACATCATCCGTATGTGAACTTTTAAATTGTTGCTTAAAATCTTGGGACAGGGCTGAATTCAGCCAATGAAAAACCTAGAAATTATGAAATGTTTCTATTATATGTCAAATTTCAGTATAAATATTAGTAGTCCAGAGAGGGAAAATTAGGTTACCACCCAACGAGCTTGAGACGCACCCTGATCGATGCTTTCCACTACGCTGACAGCAGAAGACGGGACGCTAGACTCTGATGATTTTCTGAGGACCCGATTCTGACTTAGAGAACGACAATTAGCCAGAATAGGTAATTATGACACAAGATTCTATTGCATTTGTTAGGATTTTAAACCTGCAATTTAATTAGATAAAGAAAATGTATTGTTTGAAGAACTGTGTCGGGTGGTTATTTCTTGAAATGTTTATTTTATTAGTATAAGAATTGAAGTGTTTGACATCAAATCACTAGTTCAACTAAATGATCCAATTGGCCTCCGGATGGAGGAAATTGTTAGGATAAAATTAAATAGATGTGGTCTCCTCCATCCAAGGAAAATAGAACTGTAGTTCGGAAGATAAATTGTAGACCTCTCTCCTGTGTAGGCACGGATAGATTGATGAGAATGAATGTTGGTGTTATGGGCCCCACCAGCGTATGATGTATGTATGTGCGTGTGACTGTGGAATCATTCTGTCCGTGGAAGCAGGAGGAGATTTTGTGTTCTGAACTGCACCACTTCAACTACCACATCTTCAACCATAACAAATGTAGAGCTGCAATAGAATCCCCCACCAACGCAGAAGAAGACCAAACAAAATCAAATGAGACATCTGAAAGAAACTGAGACAGAAGCTCCATATCTGCCAAGATCACAATTTGGTCTTTCTGTTCTTGAAGGCAACCAAAAAAGAGTTTAAAGTCTTTCAAGAGAGATGGGGATGAGTAGTTCACAATGGTTGCAACCATGTGTACAAAATGTGATGCCACATATGCCTATTTCAAAGAATTTTCAATCGTTTTATCTGCAGGGTCAGTCAAAGAGGATTCTTCCAATGCCAAACAGGTTAGGAAACACCCACCGCTATTATTTAGCCTCATTGTAAATTATCCTAAATCATAACTAAGAGCCTTAACCATGTTCAGTGTTTCTATACTCTCTCCAGCGCAGCTTGTACATACCCATACATGCATCAATCCAGGTGAGTAGGGGCTTTAACAGATTTAAAGGCGAGACTGGTTATTTGAACTACCGGCTAAGACCCAAGGATCTGGGACTGCTGTGCATGAGTGAGTAAGTATGCAAGTGAGTGAATTATTAAACAAGTGTTGAGTGTGTTTCTTTTGGGGCGCAATTGAAGGAGGTGACAGCAGTAGCACCTGTAAAATGGGAGCATTTCAAAATCTAAGCATCTTCCTTGTCCTGTTCTGAAAAGTTAAGAGAAATATTACCAATTACACCAAAGTAAAATATATAAGCAACCCACCGCCACAGCAAGCAATGCATCCTTAAGTTTGCAGTTGGAAATTGACTCTCAACGTCCCCATTCCAGGACTTGTGGTTTGCAGTGTGTCACTGCAGGAGAAGCAGGCATGGTTTTACTGTAGTGAGGATTACCCACTTGATAAGAACTGCATAGTCCACTGTGAAAGTTCAATAGACAAGCAGCAGTGTATAAAAGGGACCAAATTCCCTAAGAAGTGAGGTGCCAGTTAAAGAGAGTGCCTGTAGCTCGTATATGTGTGGATGTTTGCACAGCACTTCATGCCACAATAAGGTCACCCCGGAAACGCTGGAGTGGCCGGTAGAGCCGGATAACAGGAACGTAGAGAGTGGAGGAGTTGAAAAGATAGGAATAACAAGGTCGGAGCCTTGAGATTCAATTGTGCCCCCAAAAGCAATATTTCACAAGGCAGCAAGAGAAAGTGCACTGTGGGAAGCTGGCTGAGGAGTATTACCAACAGAAGTGGAGGGAGAGTGTACATGTGAGGTAGAGGAGTAGGATTGGAGGGAGGTAAAGGAAGAATGGATGATAACATCAAGGTATTTATTATGGGCCCGATTCACAGATCTAACTTAAGACAAAATCCTAAACATACTACTTTTGGTATTCACAGAAGGCATTTAGTAGTAGTAAAGTTAGGATTTTGTCTTAAGTCTGACTTAAGTCTGTCCTAAGTTTGTCTTAAGTCTGTCTTAAGTCTGTCCTACTACTTTTGGTATTCACAGAAGGCATTTAGTAGTAGTTAGGATTGTGTCTTAAGTTTGACTTAAGACAGACTTAAGACAGTCTTAAGACAAAATCCTAACTTTACTACTATTAAATGCCTTCTGTGAATACCAAAAGTAGTAAGTTTAGGATTTTGTCTTAAGTTAGTTCTGTGAATCGGGCCCTAAGAATTTGCAAAATTTGTGATTTTTTCAAAGTGCACGTAGTGTGCAAAATACATTTCAATTATGGCAAAATTTCCTCCGCAAAGTAATTAAACACCGAAAATATCATGACAAATATTGCAGGTCACTGGTTAATTGAAAACATGTCTCTTTATAATGCATTTTGCACATCAAACAAGTCCCCTGAAAGCAGATAGCATACAAAAATGTCATGTTATTCGAAATGATGAACATTGCGCACATTTCACATAATGCAAAAATTGGGAATTATGCAAGATTAAGCGAGTTTTTCAAAAAATTGCAACAGACTCAGAATTTGTACGTTCACTGCGGCCCCCAGATGTTTTGCTCACTGACTATCTAGTTGTTTGCAGCCTTTCAGGTCTCAACCCTTGTTTGCTGCCTTTCGGGTCTCAACCCTTGCAAACTTTCCCTCCAATACAGCCCATTTTAATCTGGGACTAGCCAGACACTTGCGGGCCTTCTGTCAATGTCACAGTGAGATGTAAAATAACACTAGCAGTATGTATGAAACACAGCAGCGAATGCACAGTGTGACAAGATTACTTGAGTTATATAATTGGGGAGTGTGTATTTTTGACAGCCTCCACATCTGTGGGCCATTCAATGCATCTCCTAAATTAATATTAACATTATTATGTATGTTTAATTTATGACAGCTTGCGATTTCAAATTCAGTACCACTATAGGGTACATAATATAATTCCCTAATCTGAAAATAGAATCTTATCTTATTTGGAATGAATGTGATGCTAGGTCTGATGCATCTGCAGCTCCTGTTGTAATACCATTGTGTCCTGGGGGCACACAAAGCAGGGGCACATGCCCATTGCGCCCCAGGAGCACAATGTATAATTCGGCCCAAGGGTCTGTGTTATTATAAGGGCGCACTTTCCCTGTTTGAGCCATGGTGCACCTTAAAAAAAGGTGCACCAGGTGCAAACAAGGAAAGTGCGCTCTGTTATGGTGAATGTGCTGCCCTTAGGGCAGTCGTGAACTCACGCTGCCCTGGGGACAGCATATTCAAGTGAAATACAGAGTGGATACTTCAAAACGGCTCCATGTTTCCAAGTACAGAAAGCAACCCGCCGAGGAGAGAGAGATCCCCTTGCAGGTGGGTGCAGGGAGTGACTGCACCCGTCTGTAAGATGTCTCAAGGGGTCCATGGTAACCCCTTTCTCCACGCCGGAGGGCTGCTTTTAGGAGACTCACTGAAAGTACATCATATTTTTGTGGCGCACTTTCAGTGTGGCTCCAAAAGGTATGTTTACCACTGCGCCCATGTCCATAATAGTCGCCGGCGTAGAGGCAAAGTGATTCCCTTATTTGAATGGGGCCATCTAATGATTGTCCTGGCCCATATCTGTATTTCAGAAGGGGACGCACAAGCGTCTGCGGCCCCTTCCATAATACCAAAGAGCCCTGCGGCCGTACATGCCTGTTGGGCCCCCGGGGCACTCTCTGTAATACGGCCCCTGGTGTATATTGTGCTTAGAAACATGAGAGATGTGGCTATGTGCAAAACAATTTATTATTATTGGATCTGCTCAGGCACTTGGTACTTAAAATTCATACTAGTGTTGGGAACAGAAAACTAAATTAGGAATGCAGATATTCTCTTCCAGGAGCCACCAGCCATTCTGCTCTCACTGGCATCTCTACCACTAGAGAGTAATTATAGGATGTGTGTTTTGGGGTTATGCAGTGATGAGTGGCCAGTTGTAGGATCTGCTAACCCTTGCTAACCTTATGATATCCATGATGCAACTCTCTGCTTCTGATACAGAAAGTGTCAAAAACAGAAAGTAATTAAGGCGTTAGGACCCCGGTTTATGTTTTCTAGTTTCCACTCAAAGCCTTTTTTCTACTTTATAATCAGTAAATGGGAGGCTGTTGAGGGGAGAAGGGCAGCAAAAGCAGTACATTTGCTAATGATATTGAATATCAAGGTGTGCTTCATGTTACTCCACTTTCCCTCTCACTGTGGTGAACCAGGGTCTATGCTGGCTGGGCAGAGTTAAAGTGTGATTTGCTGTGCTACACTTATACCTTCGATTGCCTGGGTTCTCCCTGTACCATACTGCTCCACTACTAGAGAAGTTTCCTGCATATGGTTCAGGGAAAGCTGGAATACCTTTGAATTGTAGGGTCCAGGACAAGTGGCCCTGGGAAAAGATGTATATCTTAGTTGAGACAGGATAGAGCCAGTGCAAAATCCTAGGCATTTCGTTAACTCACACATGCTTTTCCGTATATAATGCTGTGGTAAATAGGCTTGTGAGAACAAATTGGGCAGCTAATAAATAGCTGGTGTAGGGTGCCTTCCATTGATAACCTACCATGAACATGTATTAATCCAAGCCAGAGCCACTATTTTTGAGGGGAGAAGGAGAAGAGTCATCTCCCACCCGATGGAAAACAAGGAGAGTAATCTTAATTTTGCCTGAGTCACTAGATACCTAAGAACACACTAACAATATAGGCCAGTGATCTGAATCCCAGGTCTAGTTGAGGAATAGGCAATTTAGGCCTCTTGTAGTTCATGTCTCCAGTGGCCTAACTTAAGCCCCTGCAGCCCTAGCGGTGCAGGGGGGCCACTGAGTTCCAGGGGCCCACCTCAGCAAAAGTGCTAGGTGGTGGGCCAGGGAGTATGCCCCCGTCCATGTACTTTGCAGGGGGGCCTCCTCAAGTTTTGTTATGCCACTGCCTTTCTGCCAAGCCTGGAAGTTGTTTGCAGCAAAGACCTCTACTGTCAGCCGAAAAGTTACCCTGATCTTGCGAGGCTGGAAAGACTGTTTAGAAAAATTTCTCTGCTTGCTGCACTCCCTCAAAAACTTGGGCCAAGTGAATTCGATTTGATAAAATGACTACTGTAAAATTAGCACTTACAATGTAGATGGTACTTCAATTACTATTTATTGAAGTACCATCTACATTGTAAGTGCTAATTTTGTATTTTACAGATAGACATTAGAGGGTCAAGTCAAAGTGGACATTCTGAACTCATCTGAGAGAGATAGAACATATTCAGATGTGGATCATGGAAATCCAAGTCTGCAGCATGTTACAGTTTAGGCTTGCTAGCGACATCCAGATATACCTCAATGGTATCAGCCAGCGGTATCAGCAGGTGGGTCCACTTGAGCTCCACAAAATCTCCAAGAGGTGAACTGACTAAGCCAAGTCATCAGATTCATATGATGCCCTCCTCTATACATCTGGTGCCCAACAACTGCACATATTTTCTACTATGGGTAGCTAGGTAAAGTGTGAAGATCCCCACAGTTTTTAGGTATCGCCTGCGACTGCATATGCTCAATGCGCTCTTGCTTATGAGAGATATTGTATATATAAAAGAGGCTTTCAGCCCCGCCATTGATTTAACAATTGTTGGTTTCATTGTCACTCTTATTTGCTGCCTTTCAATCTGCCAGCGCACTGGAGAATGGACCAAGTACTGATTGCTTGATTGCTCTCCATCCGCCGATTGCGCTGTGATTGCAATACTGCTTTTATTTTTTCTTCTCCTCCGTCGTCCTTGTTGAACCTCCTGCCATTTGTAGTCATGTTTTCATATGAAACATGCACTTCAAAGAAGCCCTTTTCTCTTTTGAAAGAGGTGTTTATTGTGGCAACATGTGTTATCTACTTTTATTATGATAAAAGTTGTTATCTGCTTCCAAATGTATTTTCACTACGGCATGGCCATGGGCACAATTGCTTTCTTTATGTGATAGGCTTTTTTGTGAGATGTATTATTTTTTTTCTTGTTTACGCATGGGGAGATTAATTGATTTGTTAAAAATCAGGGTGTTGTGCTGAGAGCTTACAAGCATTGGCAAAGCAAAAGTTTATGATTTTGAGATTATTCGCTCTGCAACTGCCTTTTGCTCATTCTGTACAGCATGGACATTGCTAGCAATGATTTGTAGCCATGCTGCATAGGAGTGTGGCTGCTGTGCAGCATGTCTAAAAACAGTAATAAAAGAAGACTATGATGCATAAAGTGCTAATGCTCTTTAAGAAAAAGAGTGCATTATCCCTGGCTGTATCATAGCACTTTCTTAAATTCGTTTTAATCACCCTGAAAAGCATCCGCGCTGCTGTACAGCATGGCTACAAAACATTGCCAAAGTCAGAAGCACTCCTAGGGGAGACCTATTGTAATACTTGTTTGAAAAAAAAAGAAGCTGCATCAGCGGCCCACTATAGCAGCATGAAGCTCTTTCTGCTACCAGTAGCATCCACTCCAGACAACAGGGAAAGCGGTGGTCCACTCCACACTCTTCTCTAAACTTTCTGTTAGCCCACCGACTACCTTCTAGCTGACTCAACCGTCCAACAATGTGCACTCTCACATACTTCCTTGTAAAACGGTAATTTCCTGTGTGTAGGCACTTCTTTTTTCTGTGAAGTTTTATATGTAAAGTTCACCTCTAAGACATAGACCAGAATTTCTTAGTTTTCTAGAGAAGCTACATAGACGACCATAACCAGATCAGCGACGGCTCCTCCACTAAGGTGAAGGAGCATCGCTCCACTGTCGTAAGAGCAGTGCACACGAAAAATAAAATGATAATAATCAAACATTATTATTATTTAATTTTTAGTCTGACTGCAAGCTCCATGTTGTGGTGGGGGGGCTGCTGCACCTTAAGTGCTCATGACTGTTTGGCCGTCCGTCTTGTGCCGGCCAATTCGTCATGCACATATTGCATGTTCTCCACCGGCTGTATTGTAGAGCCTGGGTGGAAAACATGCACAGCCTCCCAGTCCCCATCTGAGTGCCAAACCACGGCACTCAGACCAATCATGATGCTGCTGCACAGCGTCGTGATTGGCTAGGGGAGTCTGTGAGCATGAGTGCTCCTGGGAGGCAGAATTCAGCAAGGACGGAGGAGATGAGGAGGCTGGCAACCCACAGGTCAGTTCTTCTTTTACATTTTTTTCTAACCTCCCTGCCATGCCCACCGTCCCTACCAGCAGCCACTGAACCTGAGCCCTTGGCCACTAATACAGGAGGCTGCACAACTGGGCTATCAGTTGCATCAGGTTGCACCCATGCCAATTTATGCAGCAGGCTCTACTCCTGTGCATGTCCCTCTTACACAGCACAACTTTGCCACTGACTACTTTCCCCCACTCTTCCAACAGCCTGCACCTCTGGCAAGTTCTCATGTGTCAAATAGAACCCTGAGCTACTTTCACCCTGCACCCCTGCTGCAGGATGGTGCAATCCTCACCACCACTACTATGCAGTATAGTTTTTAAAAGCAGACACTCCCACTATTATGAAACAAGCTTTGCAGATAATGGTATATATGTATATATTCACTGAAAAAACCATAGGTTTGAGGGACGTTATAGTTAGTTGGACATTTCTCTCATAGAAAACCATAGAAATTCCCCTGTTATAGTTAGTTCCGCTAACTATAACTCGCGCACCCGCAATGCACTGCTGATGACGTCACATATTACATGAATAGAGACATGGTCAGTGACAGCACTGATGACATCTCAAATGACATCACTGATGACATCCCTGATGACATCATCCAGTGACTGTGTTTTTCTTTAAAGTTTAAGTAGGTATTTTATATATATGCTTAGGTGTATTGAAGAATGAGTGGGTGTATAAGTGTCTGGATGGAGGATTTAGTAGGTGTGTGACTGTTTAAGGGAGTGATTACATGTGTCTTGCTGAATGCATGGGTTAGTGACTAAACTGTGTAAATGTCTGTATCAGTCTGTCTGTTGTTGTATAAGCTGCTGCATGGGTTGGTCAGTAGCTACATGAGTGTCTATATGGGTTATCGATTGGTTGCCTGAGTGTGTGTGTGGGTGGGTGGGAGGTGTGTGACTCTGTGCATAGATATTTGAGTGGTTGATTTACTGTGTGTATGGATTCAAGAGTGCATGTGGAAACAGCTGTATGGGTGGTTGAGTGTGTGTATGGGTGTGTTGGTGAGTGAATGGATGTCTCAATGGTACATGTCCAAGTAACTACATATGTAAAAGCCAGTGTATGTGAGAGTTGAAGTATATAAATGACTATTCGTGAGAGTCAGTTATTGTGAGAGTCGCTGTATGGATGAGTGTGTACTTGTATCAGTGATTGTATAAGAGAGTAAGTATGTGTTTGTGACTGTTTGAATAAGTGATGTGGTGTGTGTATAACTGTATAGGTGAGTAAATGGGAGTGTGATTGATTCTTTGCATGATTGACTACGTGTGTGAGTAACTCTGGATGAGTGGTGGTGTGTGAGTGTCTGTATAGGTGTATGAGTGCATATGATAGTGTTGTATTCATGAGTGACAGCATGTATAAGTGACTGTAGGGGTGAATGAGTGGATGTGTGTGTAGACCTAGGAATCAGTGAGTGAGAATGTAGTAACTGGTATTGGTGTGTCGATGGTTTCGAAAATGGTAGTCTGTATTTTACAGTGGGTGTATCAAAGCTTATATTAGAGTGTGAGGAGGTGCATCAGATTTTCACGTGGATGATGTCATCAGTGATGTCATTTGAAGTGTCATCATTGATGTCACTGACCATGTCATGATTGATGTAATATGTGACGTCATCAGCAGTGCATTGCAGGTGCGTGAGTTATAGTTAGCTGAACTAACTATAACGGGGGAATTTCTATGGTTTTCTACGAGAGAAATGTCCAACTAACTATAATGTCCCTGAAACCTATGGTTTTTTTTAGTGAATTTCTAAGGTTTTTAAAATGCTAATTTCTAACTATAACGTCCCTGAAACCTATGTTTTTTTCAGTGAATTTCAACGTTTTTTTAAATGCTAATTTCTAACTAAAGCATACCAGTCGCATTTCCAGAGTGGTGGAGAAAGGTGAACGTGGCCTCCGAAACACCTCTTAGCAATCCCACCGTGTGAGATTTACTGGAGGTAACAGGAGGAGAAGTTAGTCCCCAAACATCAACCTTGGGGGCCAACTATCCCTTTTATTACCACCAGTAAGTCGCACACAGCAGGATTGCTAACTTCTTATATCAGGCCCAGCCCCCTCCCTGCACCACTGTGCAAACGTGCCCCCTAGCACGTTGTAAGTTGGGGAATTAAGTCCCCTTGAATCCTGAGGGTCCCTGGGGGTCAACTAGCCCAACAGGTAGCTCCAGGAAGCGGCAAAGAGCTGCGTTGCAGAGAGGTGTTCCGAGGCCAAGCCCCCTTTTACACCGCTCTGCAACGCAGCTCATGGGCGCTTACTGGACCAAGACCTTTCTCCCTGCCAAATTTGGCGTAATTCCGTTCAGCAGTTTGACCTGTAGCCTTGTCTAAAGTTTCCTATAGAAAATGCATTGAGAAAACACTTTTTCGGACCCCTCTTTTTTCTCAAACTCCCCCTTGACCAATTACCCTGTAATATGTCTTTGCAGCTGGATGGCTCCGGTCATGAGTGCAAATATCTCGCAATAAACTTGCTTTCAATCAATAACCAACCTTATATGTCCTCAATACACCCCTAAACCTTCAAGATACGAGCTGATCAAAAAAGAGAAACTTTCTGGAAAATTATGTAAAGATTCGTCAAACGACGCCAAATGGAAGGCTCCAAAAGGGGGGCCGCGCAACCCCCTTCCCAACATGAGTAAAGCCCCGGGTCTGCAGGGACCCCAGCGGGCCCCCGCAGCCCCAGCGAGCCTCGCAATTATTTTTTAAGAAATGGCCCTGGGACCTAGCCCACCCCGGGGTCTCATTAAAATAAAATGCAGGCCTAGGGGGTCAGGGTGTTTCTACCCTGCCCCCTTCTCTTGTTTTATACCTTTTTTTCTCTGTTTTCTGGTGACTCGCTTCTACCGAGTCACAAGATGGCTGCCAGCACTTCCTGGTTTGGAGTATTGTCAGCCAATCACAGTGAAGCTCGTGCACGGGACTTAGGCTCCGCCTAGATATCGAAACTTTTATTTTTCTAATCTCAGCCACTACTGAACGGATTTACACCATTTTAAAAAAAAAGGACGCTTTCTGATCCAAGCACTACCTTTTTGCCAAATTTGGGGTAATTCCATTCAGTAGTTTCGGCTCTAGGATTGCACAAAGTTTCCTATGGGAAATTGATTTTTTGACTCTTATTCTTTGAATTTCTCAAAAACTACTGAACGGATTTACACCATTTAAAAAAAAGGTCGCTTTCTGAACCAAGCTCTACCTTTCTGCCAAATTTGGGGTAATTCCGTTCAGCAGTTCGGGCTGTAGCTCGTCACAAACTTTCCTATGGAAATTAACAAGGTGAAAACAAATGTTGGGACCCCCCTTTTTTCTCAGCCCCCGCTTGACGAATAACCCCTAAACTTTCAGGGTATGAGCTGACCTGGATAGACTTTTTATTGGGAGAATTTCGCAAAGATTCGTCATACGACGCCAAAGTTATTAGCAAATAAAAAAATGCTTTTCCGGTTGTAACTATAACTACCTACTGGCGACCGCCAGTAGGTAATACAAATAACATTAAGGGCTTGATTATGATGAGTGTCGCAATGCCTATGGCCTCAGGTTGGAGGCTTTCCGTCCTCATCATCGGTTTCATTTCTGACTGCCTAATTACAATCTAGGCGGTCGTAACTGAAACCGGCTGGTCATTCCAGTTGTATTCGGACAGGCTCAAAGAGCCGGCCGGCCAGTTGGAGACTGGACCATATGTAAATGTAAATGTAAATGTAAATGTGCAGATATTTATATAGCGCAAATCACCAACCGGTCTCTAAGCGCTTGCTTAGGGAACCCGTCCTGGTATTCCCCTGTGAGAAAACCCAGCAGGGCATCCACAAGGTGAAAGCCAGCCATCCCGCCGCGAGGGGCCATTGTGGAGATTAAGCAAGCTATTGCCCAGAGTCGCAGAGTGCGAACCCATGAATCGAGTATGCACTGGAGCGAGAATTATCGAGTCCATGGACAATTTATGGACTCAAGACCCAGCCGAGCCGGGAATTGAACCCTGGTCCCGGGCTGACCTCTGCTTCCAGGTCTGCCTACTCTAACCAGTGAGCCACACTTCTCCACAACCCAATGGACAGCACTTCCACCGTTGGGTTAATAATTCCCCGTTTTTTGGCTTTCTGACATGGAAAGCCTGATGGAAAGTGAGTTTTGAGGCCCCTAGCCAGGGGCCCTATTTCTCCACAACCTCCATTTGGAGGCCAAAGTGGCATTTATGGTGCCCGTGTTCATCCCTGCACTTTGGTGCACTGGGAGATGCCTGCCACGCAATGCAGGGATGAACACAATCTCCCATTTCCCTATGGGAGCCGGTTTACGGCTTCAGCACAAGCTTCCATAGGGAAATGGGTGAAAGCGACCCCACCATGTGAGGTCGCATCGTAACTATGCTGTTGGGACCGCCAACCAGAGGTCGGTCAGTCCAGATTGCGCAATGATTTGGATTGGAGACAGCTCTGACTGACATCATAATCGGCACCTAAATCTTTAAAAAACAAACCATTCTAATTAAATTAAAAAAGTAAACCACTTATAAATCTTAAAATTATTTTACACATTAAAAACATAATTATTAATAAAATTATCATTTTAAATTAACAAAAGCATAACAATATAAATGATTCCAATTTAAAATATAATCTTATGTATAATATTTAATACGTATACTATCATAACTACAATTTATATAAAACCCCACAACTTATTGTAGTAAATATATGTAAAATGTACTACTCCCACTTTACACAAATCAAAAATGATAAAACTAACTAAAATTTACAAATCTTCCTCCAGTAAATACAACAATAATGAAAGTGTTGGATTGCGTATAGGTAGTATTTCCTATACCCATTCCCAACCAGTACAACAGTAAACAAACTATTGGAGTGCAGAGAGAAAATTTACTATTCCCACTTCAGTCCGCACAACAGTAGTGAAAGTGTTGGATTGTGGAGGGGTATACTTTACTATTCCCACTGTAGTCAATACAGCAGTAGGGAAAGTATTGGATAATAGAGGGGTAAAATGTACCATTCCCACTCCAGTCAGTACAGCAGTAGTGAAAGTGTTGGGTGGCGAAATGATAAAATGTACTATTCCAACACCAATCAGTGCAACAGTAGGGAAACTGTTGGATTGCAAAGGGGTAAAATTTACTATTCTCATTCCAGTCAATGCAACAGTAGGGAAAGTGTTAGATAGTGGAGGTGTAAAACTTATTATTTACACTCCAGCAAATACAACAGTATGGATAGTGTTGGATTGCAGAAAAGTAAACTTTACTTTTACTACTTCAGTCAATGGAACGTTAAATAGAAACAACATATCTTGAACAAAACAAAATTATTTATAAAAACAAAGTAAATAATGAAAAATATAAATATGTTGCGAAAAAATACAAATATATTTAATATAAAAAATGTTAAGGAAGACAAACATAGTACAATGTTAAATACATATCACAAATACCTACAAATGTTTTTATAACTAAAATACAGAAATAATTTTCATATAAATAATTTTTTTAAAGTTCCTTTTTAACTAAACAAAATGTATTACATAATTATAATTTAGTAACTTCCTGCCCTATAACCTCACAAGACTCACAATTCGCACATAAAATGTAACCTAAAAAAAATATTTACACTATTAATGTCAATATTTAGCATCAAACTAATTATAATTAATGAAATATTAATTATTAATTCATTGCAGTTAATGTACTTCCCACAATATATCCCTAAAAACACACAACACACACATATAAGCTTACAGACAAATATTTACACAATTAAAATAATTAATTTTCAAACTAATAATTAATAATAATTAAAACATATGTATTAATTAGTTAAAAATTGATATACTCCTCACACTTTACCCCTATACACCCCACTACCCACACCTTAAAAATGTAAATTAAACAATTAACATAATTATCAATTATTTGATTATTATTAAATAACATCTAATTATCAATTAATTAAAAATACATTACTTCCCACCCTTTACCCCTATAAACCCCACAACCCACACCTGTAAAAATGTTAATTAATATTAATTAAAAAAATTATAAATTAATTAAAAATAAATCACTTTCCACCATTCTCCCAAATAACCCTACAGCCCATACCTAAAAAAATACACAATTAACATAAATTATTAATTAACTAATTATTAATTCATTCAAAATTAATTACTTCCCACCCTTTACCCCTATAGACCCCACAACCTGCACTTAAATTTCACATAAAAAAAGTATGGCACAATTAACATAAATATATGTCAATTGAATATTTGATACAAAATACAAAATATTCATTAATTTATTATAATTTAATTACTTCCCACCTTATATCTCTATAAACCCACAACCCGCTATGGAACTTAAAATCACAACATTTAATTAAATTATATTTATTAACTACTAATTACCAACTATATAAAATATCACCAACAATAATTATACAAAGAATTAACATCATATACATTTAAAAAATCTACTAAAATACATAGTATTAATTAAAAAACAATGTTTTAAACAACTATATTTTTGCAAACGATAATAATAACTTTGATATTTTGAAAACATTGATATTACTTACCTTCAAATCGATATTCTTGCTGAGGATATTTCCATGTCTGGATATTTTAAACTCAATATTTCTGTAGGACAATAGTTTGAACTCAATATTTTTTCTGAATACCCAGAAAAGAGCCTAGCTATCCCCCGCGGTGATGTGTCGCGCTATACAAATACAACTTAATTGATTGATTGATGACACAGACTACTATTTCAATCATCTCTGCAAAATATAAACTTTCATGAAATGTATGTGAGCTGTACCAAAACGTGATGTGTGTTTTAAACAAGTAATGGTGAAGGGTGCTGCTCCCACTAAAAGCTAATGGCTGGAGTGGGCTAGCACTGAACCCACTCTGTGTATGTCCACAGCAAGATGTCTTGGAGTATTCCAGGCCCTACCGCTCATACCCTCAGCATTATACATGGTAATCATGGTAAAGTTACCAATGGCACCTACCGTGGACATACTTTTAGCTTTGTACATATTGCTGACTCTATGTGGTTTGTTCCAGAATTACAGTCACCAATAACATCTACCCAAACAATATCTCTGAAGATCTAATTTGATAGCCCTCATTCCAAACCTAGATTAGCTAGCCAAAACCTCCTTCAATTCATTTTATTTTATTTGAGTTTTTTGTGAAGCGCTGCAAACCACCTTGGCATAGGCTGAAGTATTAGTCTCACCCAACCCACCAGGTGCTTTTCCAGACTTGCTACTTTAATTTATTGATGCCCTTCTACCAGAACTCACCTGATTTGCAAGCAGTCTCATCGCTCCGTGTGCAAATATGCTGAAAGAGCATACCTCTTCCACTAGAACATAAAAATAGCTGATGGCCTTATATCACCCACAATCACTATTTTAAGCCCTTCCTTCCCAACATACACATAACTGTAAATAACCATAGGAGACTCTCTTTCACTATTTATTTAATTGCCTAACATAAATACTAATTAGATTAAGATATATATAGCTGTAGCATGATTTTCACATTAAAGTTGATCATAGCTAGTGATGGTCATGTTAAGCTAGCCATGGTTCATGCAGGCCTCAGCTTAAATGACTCACACTGATATAAAATGTTACTTTTGGTTGCTGTATTCTATGTCTCTTTCTCTCATTTCATGGGCCAAGCTACAATAGTTGAGCTAACTAACTGTGGCAAATGTTTTGGTTTCTGTGACAAATGTTATTAGTATGTGTTCCATGGAGTGTGAATATTGAATTTACAAAACTGTGCCTGGCACAAGCTGACCGTGATGTACCATCCTGCTACAAGATATCTCTTGAAGGTCGTGCATATGTAGGCTTCCATTGTGCAGTGGCTGGGAAGAAGGGTGAAGTTGTCTTATCATGAAATGCTCAATCCTGGTTGGTCTCCACTCCCTGAGAACCGTGGGGAGTATTCCAACTTGTAGAAAACGCATGTTTGATTATGCATTTCTGAGTTAGTTAGATTCAGATGCCCATTTCCAGTATATCAAGACTAGATGTCTTATTTTACTACTGCTCAAAGAGTTAGACTCCTGAGCAAATTAATTTTCTCTTGTCCAACTAAGGGGCGATTACGATGTCGGCTGGAAACTTTCTGCCCCACACCAAATCGGAATTGGGACCGACCGACTCGCGGTTGGCGGTTCTGCCTGCCCGATTACGATGTGACCGAACACTGCTCGGTCAGATTCCCATGGTTTGCTGTGGGAGCTTGTGTTCCACCCAACAACCGGCCCCAACACAGGCTCCTATGGGAAATTGGTGTGTGTGTGTGTAAACTCCTGCACTCTGTCACGGGCACCCCACGGTGCCTGCCACACAGTGCAGGGTTTTACAGAGGGCTTCCTTAGGTACCCCTTTGGCCCACAACTGGAGGCCCCAGGATGAAGGGGGCCCTGCCAGGGGCCCCCAAAGTCACTTTCCGACAGCCTTTTCATGTTGGACAGGCCAAGACGCAAAGGCTGTTAAAATTCAACATCATAATCCCGAGGTCTGAAACGCTGTCCATTGGGGTGTACGATGAGGTTTCCACCGACACAAATCCTCAGAGAGCTGGTCGGAACCGATACAGAATGATCGAGCGGTTTACCTTACCACAAACATCAGAATTGGTTGGGTGGATTGTAAACCGACCGAGTAAGTCGAATGGGCTCCGACACCGTCGAGGAGAATCCGCCTGTTGGGAGGAGGCTTTCCGCCTGACATCGTAATCGGCCCCTAAATGTTTATTTGATTCTGCCTTTTAGAGGCTTAATTATGCCAATATGCTCACAACACTCTATCTACCATCCTCCTGGTAACAACCTCACCTTCATCGAACACATGATGAATATTTTAGCAACAAATGTCGGACAACAGAATACACAGATCTTCCTAGGGGACTTCAACCTCCACTGGAACGATCCTGACGACCCAGAGGTCAATAGCCTCAAAGTTTTCCTATCCGACCTCAACTTGTCCCAAATCTGTGACAACCCCACCCACGGAAAAGGCTCAATCCTTGATCTAGTAATTGCCAAAGCCGACTCTACCCAGCTAGAATCGATTCTCCCATGCGACTGGTCTGACTACTACATTATCACTTTCCATATCAAGGAAGTAGTTAAACTACTCTCTGCCCAACCCACGAGAACGAAAATCTGGAACAGGAACCTAGAAAACATAAATCCGGACGATCTCGCATCCGCTAGTCACATCCTCACGCCCCCACCGGATGGATCAAAGAATGTACAGGATATGACCAATCACTACTTCCACTCTATGAACAGGGTACTTGACACCTTAGCCCCCTACAATTAAAAAGAGTCACCAAAAAGAACTCAAACCCCTGGTATGATGGTAGACTAAATGAAGACAGAAGAGCACTTAGAGTGATTGAAAGACAATGGAGAGCCGCCCCATCCACTGCCCACCTCAAATTACTATGAAGCACCAGAAATGCCTACTACAGAAGGATTAGACGCTCAAAAGCTGATTTCATAGGTGTACAACTAGACCAAGCCAAGAATCGCCCCAAATAATTGGTCGAAATAATCAATATTCAGTTTAAGGGTGGCCACCTCTCCCCCCAAGCCAATCCAGATACAATCCCCAACTGTGAGGATCTTGCCTCCTTTTTCACAGCAAAGACTGATAAATTAAAGACAGACTTACTTAATGATCTATTATCCATTACCGATACACACACAATCCCCTCACGGTCCACACCAAGGACCCCGCTTAACTGCCCCACAATACTTGACCTCAAGAATAATGCCTCCTGGACTACCTTCAACCTCTACAGCGAAGAAACTATCCTAAACACGCTCACTACTCTGCAGCTTAGTAAGCACATAGACCACTTCAACCTGCTCGACCAATTCCAATCAGGCTTTCGATCAGGGCACAGTACCGAATCAGCCATGACCCACATAATTGATGACGCATTACAAATACTAGATCAAAACAAAGCATGTTTGCTAATCCTACTTGACCTCTCTTCAGCCTTCGAAACAGTCAAGCATGACAATCTACTTGACCTCCTGAAGCATAGAATGGAGCTATCTGGAACAGTGTTAAACTGGTTCACTTCCTTCCTCCAAAACAGAACACAAAGATTCAAGATCAACCAATCTTTATCCAACCCCACCCCAGTCACCTTGGGAGTACCCCAGGGCTCTTCCTTCTCCCCGATACTCTTCAATCCGTTTATGGAACAACTCACAGAGCTTCTCAACTTCGAAAATATCCAATATCACATGTACGCAGACGACACACAACTCTACATTAAGGTCCAATCTCTTGAAGACATCAAGTCCCTTAACTCAACGCTCCAAAAGACACAGACCTGGCTAGCTAAGAACCATTTAAAACTAAACACACTAAAAACAGAGGGGCAGATTTATGAGGCCCGTTGCGCCACGGAACGTCACTTTTTGTGACGTTCCGTGGCACAGAAGCCTGCGTGATATTTATCAGGCAGCACTGAGCCACTTTTTTTGGCTTAATGCTGCCTCATAAATATCAGTCCCTTTAACGCAGTGTTCTGCGTTAAAGGGGCGTGCAATGGGTGTTGCTGGGGGCGTTCCCAGCAACATCCATGGCCTTTTGACACTGCCCCAGATTTACGAGAAATCGTAAATCTGAGGCAGCGCCAAAAGCTTCCGCCTCCCCAGGGGAGGCGGAAGGGAGGCGCAACGGGGATAAATATCTTTATTTCTCCTCGTTTTTCCTTTTTCTATGTGTGCTGCATTCTGCAGCACCCATACAAAGAGGAAAAACCTCTTGTGATTATTTTTGTACAGAAAGGTTTCCCTTCCTGTACAAAAATATTCATCTCCACAATGCAGGCACCCTTGCACCATGGTGCAGAGGTGCCTGCGTTGGCGCAGGCAGCCCATTGTGCGCCGGCGCAGGGGTAAAGGACAGGAATGCGCCGCATTTTATAGATACGGCGCATCCCTGCCCTTTTCTTTTTCCGTAGGGAAGCGCAGCAGGAAGGCCTGCTGCGCTTCCCTACGGCAAAACCTCATAAATCTGCCCCAGAATTCCTCCTAATCGCTCCCCCCAACCAAACAACTATCATCCGTGAGTGGATGAAGCACCTAACTGCACTCGACGGTCAACCTCTTATCATTGATTCTGCTAAATCTATAGGAATAACCCTGGATAATAAGCTAAACATGCAAACACATCAGCGCGGCAACAAAAGAAGAAAATTTTCAGATTAACACACTGAGAAAATTGAAATCCTACATACCCACAAATGACTTCAAACAGGCAGTTCAATCTCTAGTAATTCCCAGAGTTGACTATGGGAGCGTCGCTCTATGTGGTCTTCCCAAATCAACGACCGCTCCTCTCAGAGCATCAATCAATACAGCCGCAAGACTTGTTACAGGCACCAAAAGAAACTGCCACATTTCCCCTGACCTTCATGCCCTCAACTGGCTACCTTTTGAGGCCAGAATCCAGTTAAAAATCGCCTGGATGACTCATAAGGCACTACATCACAAAACCCCGAGGTACCTAGCGGAGAAACTGGTACTATCAGGTGGTAACAGGTCTACCAGGAGTTCTTACAACCTTTTACTTAAACCGCAACGCTTCTCCAAGAAAAAAACGTACAATCATACCTTCTCAGGAATGGCCCCCAGGATATGGAATGCCTTATCCCCAGAAACGAGACTCAATCCATCTACGGCTTTTTTCAAAAAAGAAGTGAAATCGATTCTCATGTCCAAATTCACTTGAACTTATCCTATACACTCCTGTAGTTATGTGCCAATCTCTGTATTCTGTATACTGTATTCACATAATTCTTTGTATTTATATGTACATGTCTTCCTTTTTCCTATGTTTGCTATGTAAAGCGCTCTGATACCCGCAAGGGTCTTGTTTGCGCTATACACAACAGTAAAATAAAAATTAGGCCAAACCTGCTGCTCTGTTTCCATAATCCTTCCACTCTTTAGCTCTGCATAGTAGGGACTATCTTTCATGAGAACTGAATCTGCATGATTTACTTCTAACAACTTTAAACGGTTTTAAACAGTCTGTCTCTGTATTTGCTATATTTTGAATTAATGTGGATTATACTGACCAATGTACCTATACAATTAAAATTCATTGTTGATGAATTTGAATAATTTTATTTTATAACTTTGATAATCTGCCAATAAACCTTCATTGTTTGGAAATCTACTACTCTTGGTCATCCTTGGGAGACCAAATGGGCTTCACTTTCATTGATGAATTGTTGAACTGTTGATCTTAAACCTCAGCCCGGGACTAAAGGTCCATCCACTTGAGCGCAGCTTGTAATAGAGTTTGCACCAACAATCTAAACGGTGCAAACACATAATCATCTGCAGTAGTCGTATCAGTAAAGTATCACTTGTGTGTAATGTCTTGTTATTATTATTAACACTAATCATACTTGCTGCATTCTCAGTATGTGTAGCCACCGCTTATCCTTGTTGGTTTGTGTCATGTTGCTTACAGAAAATATCTTGCTGCTTTTCAAATAAACGCATTTATGGAACACAGCAGCTGTGCGTGAGAAAGAATGCTCTTGTGTTGTGGGGGCTCTTAAGTCTTGACAATGCTAACAGTCTATAGTTGAGGATTTGTAGAACAGATTCTCCCCTCATAGCCTGTCTTCAGGGTTACCTCATTTTCACTGGAATAGCACAGACATTTCCTCAGGGTTCCGGATGCTCAAGCGGCCTGCAGCACCCTGGTAATGATCGCTGTAGATTCCCACATTCTTTTTTTTTTTTTTCGTACTCATTTGCCACCAATCTCGCTTCAAATACACACTCATGCAGTCCGTACCCACAATCAGCAAGCTAAGAGGCATAGACAGCTAAGGATTGGGAAAGCCCGCTTACCGGCATCTAGACTTACTTATGTGTATGCAAAGACACCAACTGAGATAACTGTATTTACGAGCTCCGGGAGCTAGATGGCTTTTGTCTTAAGAGTTCCAGCTTGATACTGGGAGTCTCCGACCTAGCCCATAGAGTATTTAGGCAGCTTAATCATAGGACCCAATAAGGAAAAGGAAAAAAAAAACAAAAAAACTATACAATCAACTCCGGGTCCTATCTTGCTTTCAGTAAGTTCCAAAATGTTCTCTTCTTTTTGCTGCCTGTTCTCAATAGACCTAACTTCGAAGTCGCCAGAACAGAAGATTGCCAGTCAAAAAAGGAGGGAGGGATAGAATCTATCCATTTTATACATATTTGTCTCCTAGCTAGGAGCATGGTATAGAAAAGTAACGATCTTGCAGGGCCTTTGACGTTATCCTGTAAGCCAAAAATGATCAAGGGCAAGTCAATAATAACAGGGCTTCCTATTTTGTCCGACAAAAATTTCCCAATGCTATCCCAAAAAGAAGTCAGAGCTAGACACTCTTTAAACATGTGAATGTCGGAAGCCGAGGCCAGTCCACATTTCTTACAGCATACAGGCAACTCTTTGTTGATTTTGGAAAGCCTCAGTGGGGTAAAATAGGCCCTGTGAATGGTGAAAAGGTGGTTCCTTTTTAACCACGCCGGTTTTACAATTTCATATAAAAGTTTACACGAACACTTCCACAATGTGTCACAGTCTTGAGCTGGTAAAGAACTTCCCCACAATTCCTTGGCAAGTTTAAAGTCACAATCCACTTCCTCCAGGATTGCCTGATACCAAAAGGAAACTTCCTTCTTACCTCGGGGTCTAGTCACATGATTATATTCCAGATCATTGCTTCCCCCAATAAGCTTCCATGAGTTGTTTGTAAGTGTGATTGAACCCAACTGGCCAACTGAAGGTATTTAAATTAAGAAAGGCCAGCCCCAACCCTTACCCTACGTTGTTCCCATGTCACTAGGGTACCGTCTGAAATCAGATTCCCCCTAAACTGCCTGAACGGCTTCCCTCAGAGGAGCTGCCAAACTGTCCCTCAGACACTCTGGACCACCGGGAGAATCCCATAAGGGCGCCATGCTAGAAAAGTATCCAAGAGCGACCGACTTCCTCAAATCTGCCCATGTTTTACCCAGGCCCTGCAAAACCTTGAGCCTAACTATTTTAAAAAAACTTAGCATCCCCAAATTTAAACCAAACACGCTCCACCGGTAAATGTGCCCCCTGAAGCATAGCTAAAAACATCCCTCCTGCTCCAGTATTGACCGGCATTTTCAATAACATACGTGCATGGGAGTTGGAAGGCCCAAGCATAAAGCTGAATATCTGGCAGGGCAAGGCCTCCCTTCTCCCTCCTACGTCTTAGCTTTTTCCAAGCTATCCTCGAGAATTTGTATCCCCAGACAAAGGAGTTGATATCCCTCTGGATTTTGTCAATTTGTAGATTCTCAAAGTGAAGCGGAATATAGTTTTTTTAAAAAGTACTTTTCGGGAGTATTGACATTTTAACCAAGTTGGCTCTGCCAATGATGGAGAGGGGGAGCGAAGCCCAGGTTTTCATTAGCTTCACGCACTCTCTCGCCACCATAGTCAAATTAGTTTCAGCCATCTTAGCTATGTCTTGCCCAATGTTTATCCCCAGATATCTCATTCTGGGGATTATCTGGTGTTGATATTGATTTGCCGCCTGGTTCCAAACCATTATCTCAGTCTTAGCAGCATTAATTTCATAACCCGAGACTAGTCCAAACTCCTGGGCTTGGCTGATGACAGCTGGGAATGCCATATCTAAATCAGCAGTAAAAATGTAAATATCATCGGCATAGAGGGCTACCTTCCTGAAAGGCTTTACTGAATGCCGACTATAAAGTATTCACCTGTATATTGGCAGCAAGACTGGGAATAGTGACAGGGGACATCTTGCATTCAGACCAGAAGGGCTTCGTAAAGGGCCGCCAGCTATCGCACCTAACATAAGATCTAATTGGGGCGATTGATCTGGCTTCCGCATACTCCATCCCCTTAGCAGCTATGACCTTAGACGCCACCAAGACCTTCGACAGGGTGAATTGGACATACCTGTTGGAGGTCTTGGAAAAATGCAATCTTGGTGAGAAGTTTTGTCATACAATACAATCTTTCTATAGGACACCTTCAGCTAGACTTTTGGTAAATGGCAGTATCACGGAGCCCTTTAATATATCTAGGGGTACCAGGCAGGGCTGCCCACCCTCCCCTCTCCTTTTTGATTAATATATTGAGCCATTCGCTCAATGGCTTGGAGAGGATTCCAACATTCAGCCTTTCAAGTTTGGGGAATGGGAGAGGAAGATTCCCACATTCTTGTTTCCCATGTACGGTCTGTCTACTTACCCTCTGAACTTAGAAAAGAAAATGATTGAGGAAGCTGTCAATAATGCTAAATATGCTTTCTGGGTATATTTTGTAGAGATCAGGTGAAAGTCATTTATATCAGGAAATGCGATTGGGTTTTTTAAATCTAATCTCTCTTGGACGCTAAAAAATGTACTGAAGTTAAAAAAACAATGTTACTTTTATGCTCAACCCGAACTTGGGGGCTGATTAGTAGGGCGACTGCCCGACATGTTGTCAGCAGTCCCGACAGAGGCATTACGATGCAACTTGGAAAATTCCACTGTGGCTGAGCTCAAACAATCCTACAAGGAACGGGGGCTTCCCACCAAGAAGGGTACTAAGATGTTGGAGCTGCAGAAAGCTGTGAGGGCCTGGTGTGAGGTTCGCCAGTCTCTAAAAGCCACAGAGGAGCAGGATTATGAGGATTATCTGGAAGAGCAGAATCAGAGCATGAGCATCCACACTAAAATGCAGCCTCCAGTGGAGGAGGAAGATCCCTCTCCTGAATTGGAACTTGCCAGAGCAGAAAGCAGTGGCATTATTCCCAGAGGAACTGGGGGACAGGAAGCCAGAGAAGGATTTTCAGTTGCAGATGATCAAAATAAAAATGGAGAAAGAACTGGCACTTGAAGAAAAGAGACTGGCCATGGAGGTATGGAAAATTGCCCATAATCTCAGATTTCTGGAGCTTAAGGCAAAGCAATCAGACTCCAGCAGCAATGGTGGAAACACACCATCAGTGTCTGAAGAGGACTGGAAGGTCCATATACCCAAAGACCTGGTACCCAGTTATGTGGTGGGAGGTGACATTGACAAATGATTTTCAGTTTATGAGGTGACCCTGAGACTACACAAAACCCCAAAGGAGCCCTGGGGGTTGGTCTGTGGAAGCATATGCCTTCAGTGGGGAGGCACCCTATAAACAGAGGACCAAACCATAAACACTCAAATGAAAGCCATCCTGCTAGGCAAATTTGGGATAACCCCTAAAAAAGCATCACCAGAGGTTCAGTGGCAGCCACAATCTCCCAAATCAAGCCTTGGGTGGATTTCTTGGACTTCACAAGCAAGGCTGGTGAATGACAGCAAGGTCAATTACGATGATGGACTCTAGTGTGATTCTCAAGGAGCACATGCTCACTATTTGTTTTACAGAGCTGTGCCTGCACTGAGTGGACAGCAAGCTGACTGCCCCCTGAAAGCTTGCTGAGGGGCGAACCTCTGGGTCAGCACCAAAACGTCATCTGAGGGGACCTTCCAAAAGGGTGATGAAGGGTCCCACCAGAAGAAAGATGGGGAAGAAAAACATAAAAGTAAGGAGTTCTCATAAGGCCCCCAAAACAATTCACAGGGGAACAGTGGTACCCAGTGTCAATCTAAATCAAAGGAGAAGGGATTATTTTACAAACAGATAGGGATGTTTGTTCCCCAATTTACTGAGTGTTGCAAATATGGACACTCCAAGGGAGACACCAAATGTCTCAAGAGGGCACAGACACCCACCGGTGGGCATACTTCTGGATTGGCAAGTGTAGTGCTTAGGGAGGAGGTGGTCCCAGTTGGATTTGGGGAGCAGACAGAGGTTACCCTAGTGTCCCTGGTGGATAAGGAGATGGTGCCAAAAGCTGATATGCCTTCAAATACTTCTAAGTATAGGCAGTGGGTCGCCATCAATTAGCAATGGGTGGAGAGTTTGAGGGACACAGGAGTTAGCATGACTACAGTGAGGTGTCAACTGGTGCCCTCAGAACAGGTCCTGCCTAATACAATCCACCACGCCATAGTCTGAGACAACACAAGAGTCACCTACTGGTGACTTTGGTTCCCTTTGAGTGGGCGGGTGTCTCAGATTCTTTAAACGTAGCTGTGAGCCATGCCATGCCATGCCTGTAGATTGTCTGTTGAGCAATGATCTAGAGCAAACTATCTGGAAAGAGGTGGAGCCAACAGGTTCATCCTGGTCTTGGTGGACAATGCCACTTGCTACTCAAAGGCCATCCCTCTGAGGTCGGCGAGTGCATCTGCGGTGGCCAGGGCCCTATGGGGATGTTTACCTATATGGGGTTCCCCAAAGAGGTAGTGTCTGACTGAGGCACTAACTTCATGTCAGTGTACATGAAATCCATGTGGGATGAGTGTGGAGTGGCTCACAAGTTCTCCACACCCTATCACCCCCAAACCAAGAGGCTTATGAAAAGATTAAATAAGATCCTTAAAGGCATGGTAATGGACCTATCTGAGCACATGAGGTGTAGGTGGGACATCCTCCTGTCATGCTTACTATTTCCACAGAAGGGGGTTGGGTTTAGCCTATTCAAACTCCTCTATCGACACCCTGTTTCGGGAGCTCACAGCCTTGTGCAAGAGGAGTGAGAGCAAGCACCAGGGAACCCCCTCAGGAGGTAGTCAACTACATGCTGGCACTCCACAACCAAATGCAACACTTTGGGAAATATGCAAAGGACAATCTTAAGGCCAGTCAGGACGTGATGAAGCTTTGGTATGATTTGATTGAGCCTGCGCCACAGGCAGCCAGAGGCCTTGGTGAAACGCGTGAAAAGGATCTGTCTTGGTTGTGGCTATGTCTATAGTTCACTTCTCTTAAACAGAAGTGACCTTCACCCTTGAAAAACTCAGGTCCTAAATGTAGACTTTTGGTGTTCCTGCTGTTCTATCTTCCTGGCTGCCCATCTCCTTAGGAGTCGGGCGCGATGCCACTGTGCGTCTCGTGACTCCGTAGCTTTTCGGCTCCGTTTGTCCACCACTTCTGGTCCCTAATGAAGAGGATCCTGACTGCAGATGGTGTATTGACTGCAGATGGTGTATTTGGTCAGGATATGGTTAACGAACTCTATTATATAGATGCAAACCACCCTTGTTGGAGTAGTTAGTGGATTTTATATGTCCTGAAGAAATGCCACAATCATTTTGACACTATAGGGCATGAAACATGTCGACCGTCATTTTCACTTAAATACTTGATGAGACCACTAGCATCTGTACATTCAAGTATCACTTTTTTAACCATGACATGGAATCCACTAATTAAAGTTAGCTCAGCAGGCTACCATAGTTATTTTTAATCCACACACTCACTACACTCTACTCACTTTTATATACACCACACATCCTACACACACCCGCTTCATCTATGGCTGAGACCATGGTCTGTAAAAGATCTCAGGCAAAGAGCCCCCCTGCGGTGCCCGTTGGGCATTGAAGCACCATCCCAACGTGGATCTGTCCCATGATGAAGCAAGACACACTTCTGGGTATGTGAGGGCCCTTGCTTCTTATAGGAGCCACCTCCCTTCTTATTTATAGTTCATACATTAGGGCTTGTGTGCTGGACCTTAATTGCCCTGGGTCCCCATTTTGATACATTACGAAGCTCTGATATGACCAGAAGGCAGCTCTGATAAAGTTTCACCCTAGCTAAAAGGTATGGTTTATGGAGACTGTAGAGCCTAGAGCTCCCCATGATTTCTTGACAGCCCCATGCAAGGTGAAGAAGGAGAAGGAGGAGTCCACCACCACCTCAAACCCCACTTTGAGAGGTCTGAAGTCAACATGCTTCTGGTGACCGTTGAAGGAGATGTAAAGGAGAGTGAACCTCACCCTGACCTCCAGTCTGCCCAGGAGCACGATGGGTCAGCACGAGGTGTTACTTTCTACCCTACTCTAACCCTAGAGCAGCAGAGTCACTGTCTCCAGTTGTTGGAGCAGTTTTTTAATCTCTTTTCTCCTTCACCCCTGGAGTTAAACACCTGTGCATCCATGACATTGACACTGGAGACAGTCTGCCTGTAAAAATACAATGTACAGGCAGAGAGACAAGGTGATGGCCAAAATCAAGGAGGAGGTCTTCCAAGATAGTGGTGTTAGGGGTGGTTGAGCCCCCTACCGGTCCCTATTCCAGCCCTGTGGTGCTGCTGCTCTTATCCAAGGCTGTCCCATCGGGCACCTGGGATACAATTCTGTCACTAAGACTGAGGCACATAAACAGGGTGGGGGCTGTCAACTGACTCAGTACCTATAATCTCACATCAGGGTATTGGCAGCTCGCTCTGAGGCGGTCAAAGAGAGGTCTGTATTCTAGACCTGGAAAGCCACTTAAAGTTTTGGGTGATGCCATTTACTGTGAAGAATGCCCCAGCCACCTTTCAGAGTTTGGTCAACAAGACCTTCTGTGTCAGTTGGAAAGAACACATGTATCTCCTGCAGCAGGCAGGCCTGATGGTCAAGGCCAGTAATTAATACCAAAGGGGATGATGGACGGAGTGTTGAACATTGCAAGCACTCACCCCCAGTCAACTGATCAGACATGGCCATATGCAAATCAGTCTGACCCTGTGCCTCATGGGAACAGTCCAGCCTGAACTGCCAAGCCATGTCTTCCCTAGACTGGAAACAAGCATCCTGGGACCGGTTTCTGGCTAATCAGCCGTCATCAGCCAGGCTAGCTTGAATCCAGTGACAAAGTGAGCAAGGGACCCACGTCTGGGCATACCCTGCCAACTTAGGGCGAACAAAGCAAAACCAAAGGGGATGATGGACGGAGTGTTGAACATTGCAAGCACTCATCCGCAGTCAACTGATCTGGGTTTAATCCATCATTATTCTTTAGCTCACTCCGCCACCCCAGTTCAGACGTGGCCATATGCAAATCAGTCTGACCCTGTGCCTCATGGGAACAGTCCAGCCCAAACTGCCAAGCCATGTCTTCCCTGGACCGGAAACAAGCATCCTGGGACTGGTTTCTGGCTAATCAGCCGTCATCAGCCAGGCTAGCTTGAATCCAGTGGCAAAGTGAGCAAGGGACCCACATCTTGGCATACCCTGCCAACTTAGGGCGAACAAAGCAAAACCAAAGGAGATGATGGACGGAGTGTTGAACATTGCAAGCACTCACCCCCAGTCAACTGATCTGGGTGTAATCCATCATCATTCTTTAGCTCACTCCGCCACCCTAGTTCAGACATGGCCATATTCAAATCAGTCTGACCCTGTGCCTCATGGGAACAGTCAAGCCCGAACTGCCAAGCCATGTCTTCCCTGGACCGGAAACATGCATCCTGGGACCGGTTTCTGGCTAATCAGCCGTCATCAGCCAGGCTAGCTTGAATCCAGTGGCATAGTGAGCAAGGGACCCACATCTTGGCATACCCTGCCAACTTAGGGCGAACAAAGCAAAACCAAAGGAGATGATGGACGGAGTGTTGAACATTGCAAGCACTCACCCCCAGTCAACTGATCTGGGTGTGATCCATCATCATTCTTTAGCTCACTCCGCCACCCTAGTTCAGACATGGCCATATTCAAATCAGTCTGACCCTGTGCCTCATGGGAACAGTCAAGCCCGAACTGCCAAGCCATGTCTTCCCTGGACCGGAAACATGCATCCTGGGACCGGTTTCTGGCTAATCAGCCGTCATCAGCCAGGCTAGCTTGAATCCAGTGGCAAAGTGAGCAAGGGACCCACATCTGGGCATACCCTGCCAATGTAGGGCGAACAAAGCAAAACCAAAGGGGATGATGGACGGAGTGTTGAACATTACAAGCACTCACCCCCAGTCAACTGATCTGGGTTTAATCCATCATCATTCTTTAGCTGACTCCGCCACCCCAGATCAGACATGGCCATATGCAAATCAGTTTGACCCTGTGCCTCATGGGAACAGTCCAGCCCGAACTGCCAAGCCATGTCTTCCCTGGACCGGAAACAAGCATCCTCGGACTGGTTTCTGGCTAATCAGCCGTCATCAGCCAGGCTAGCTTGAATCCATTGGCAAAGTGACCAAGGGACCCACGTCTGGGCATACCCTGCCAACTTAGGGCAAACAAAGCAAAACCAAAGGGGTTTGTGGACGGAGTGTTGAACATTGCAAGCACTCATCCCCAGTCAACTGATCTGGGTTTAATCCATCATCACTCTTTAGCTCACTCAGCCACCCCAGTTCAGACATGGCCATATGCAAATCAGTCGGACCCTGTGCCTCATGGGAACAGTCCAGCCCAAACAGCCAAGCCATGTCTTCCCTGGACTGGAAACAAGCATCCTGGGACCGGTTTCTGGCTATTCAGCTGTCATCAGCCAGGCTAGATTGAATCCAGTGGCAATGTGAGCAAGGGACCCACGTCTGGGCATACCCTGCCAACTTAGGGCGAACAAAGCAAAACCAAAGGGGATGATGGACGGAGTGTTGAACATTGCAAGCACTCACCCCCAGTCAACTGATCTGGGTTTAATCCATCATCATTCTTTAGCTGACTCCGCCACCCCAGTTCAGACATGGCCATATGCAAATCAGTCTGAACCTGTGCCTCATGGGAAAAGTCCAGCCCGAACTGCCAAGCCATGTCTTCACTGGATCGAAAAAACAAGCATCCTCGGACTGGTTTCTGGCTAATCAGCCGTCATCAGCCAGGCTAGCTTGAATCCAGTGGCAAAGTGAGCAAGGGACCCACGTCTGGGCATACCCTGCCAACTTAGGGTAAACAAAGCAAAACCAAAGGGGATGATGGACGGAGTGTTGAACATTGCAAGCACTCACCCCCAGTCAACTGATCTGGGTTTAATCCATCATCATTCTTTAGCCCACTCCGCCACCCCAGTTCAGACATGGCCATATGCAAATCAGTCGGACCCTGTGCCTCATGGGAACAGTCCAGCCCAAGCAGCCAAGCCATGTCTTCCCTGGACTGGAAACAAGCATCCTGGGACCGGTTTCTGGCTATTCAGCTGTCATCAGCCAGGCTAGCTTGAATCCAGTGGCAATGTGAGCAAGGGACCCTCGTCTGGGCATACCCTGCCAACTTAGGGCGAACAAAGCAAAACCAAAGGGGATGATGGACGGAGTGTAGAACATTGCAAGCACTCACCCCCAGTCAACTGATCTGGGTTTAATCCATCATCATTCTTTAGCTGACTCCGCCACCCCAGTTCAGACATGGCCATATGCAAATCAGTCTGAACCTGTGCCTCATGGGAAAAGTCCAGCCCGAACTGCCAAGCCATGTCTTCCCTGGATCGAAAAAACAAGCATCCTCGGACTGGTTTCTGGCTAATCAGCCGTCATCAGCCAGGCTAGCTTGAATCCAGTGGCAAAGTGAGCAAGGGACCCACGTCTGGGCATACCCTGCCAACTTAGGGTAAACAAAGCAAAACCAAAGGGGATGATGGACGGAGTGTTGAACATTGCAAGCACTCACCCCCAGTCAACTGATCTGGGTTTAATCCATCATCATTCTTTAGCCCACTCCGCCACCCCAGTTCAGACATGGCCATATGCAAATCAGTCTGACCCTGTGCCTCATGGGAACAGTCCAGCCCGATCAGCCAAGCCATGTCTTTTTTAGACTGGAAACAAGCATCCTGGGACCGGTTTCTGGCTAATCAGCCGTCATCAGACAGGCTAGCTTGAATCCAGTGGCAAAGTGAGCAGGGGACCCACGTATGGGCATATCCTGCCAATTTAGGGCAAACAAAGCAAAACCAAAGGGATGATGGATGGAGTGTTGAACATTGCAAGCACTCACCCCCAGTCAACTGATCTGGATTTAATCCATCATCATTCTTTAGCTCACTCCGCTACCCCAGTTCAGACATGGCCATATGCTTAGCAGTCTGACCCTGTGCCTCTTGGAAACAGTCCAGTATGAACTGCCAAGCCATGTCTTCCCTGGTTTGGAAACAAGCATCCTGGGACCAGTTTCTGGCTAATCAGCCGTCATCAGCCAGGCTAGCTTGAATCCAGTGGCAAAGTGAGCAAGGGACCCACGTCTGGGCATACCCTGCCAACTTAGGGCGAACAAAGCAAAACCAAAGGGATGATGGATGGAGTGTTGAACATTGCAAGCACTCACCCCCAGTCAACTGATCTGGATTTAATCCATCATCATTCTTTAGCTCACTCCGCTACCCCAGTTCAGACATGGCCATATGCTTAGCAGTCTGACCCTGTGCCTCATGGGAACAGTCCAGCCCGAACTGCCAAGCCATGTCAACCCTGATCAGTTGACTTGGGGTGAGTGCTTGCAATGTTCAACACTCCGTCCATCATCCCCTTTGATTTTGCCAAGGCCAGTAAGTGCCAGATTGGGCAGGGTTTTGTAGCCTATCTGGGCCACATGGTTGTGTGGGGCAAGGTGCAGCCCCTCCAGGCCAAGATTGAGACTATGTATACACAACAAGGCTAATGAAAAAGTTAATTCAATGCCTGGAGGGTTGAGAGGATTCTGGGTCAGATTAACACCTCCCAAGTTAAATCAATAAACCACAACAAAATTACTCTAACTGACCATACAGTGGTCAATGAAGTTGCACTATGATGGGAAGATGTGAAGAATGAAGTGTGGGGATAGATATGTAACTTCACCAAGAGGTGATCAAGGAAACAATTCCTTTTTGTTTAGTTACCCTCACACATCCTAGTGGTGTCATGCTTCATCATCGGGTCACCCCGATGCCTATAAGTCGGGGTGGGCATGACCACAGTGTTGGGACCTCTTTGGAGAAGTTGAGGACCAGGGGGGGCTGAAAGTTAAAACACCTCAGACAGATCCCCAGTTTCCCTTTATTTTTGGGTCTTCCTGGGTTATTAAAAAATCTTTAAAAACGGGTCTAAGACCCTAGTGCCAACTTGTTTCAGTCCATAAACGGCCGCGAAGGTCCTGGACTTTCTTCAGGGCAATGGTCGGCCTCCCTGGGGACAGAGAAAGGGAAGTCCCTATCCTGTCCGTAAGTCAAGGGCAGAGTAGCTGTTCCTTGTGTGTGTGACAGATAATTAATCTATCATGCATAGTACTCCATCTGTAAAGAGAACAAAGAACAACAACATACAATTGTATGAGCACATAGTGGTAATTCCAAAATGCTGTTTCCCATATACGTGCTTTGGAAAAAGACCGAGCCCACATGTGCCCAGTGACTCAGTGATATAGTGGTGTTCAACCTCTTCCAAACATGTGTCACTCGCATCTGTATCTGTACATAATATTGCTACGTGACAGATTATCGTGTGGTGGCGATTTTGCTCACATACTGACACTAACTTCATGCCAGATGGTGCGTGTTACCAAAATATAAGTCATTGTATCCCAATCTCATTCATCACTCATTCCGTATTCATAGTGAAGATTTAAAAAAAAAAAAAGTATAGCAATGTGTGATTGCCATCACAAACACTCTTTTAATACAATATACACAAACTTATGATCTTACCCATACTTTGGAGAGTCACCGTATCTCAGGGGACCGATTGGCCTGTAGGGGTAGCTCTGTAGTCAGACCCTGTAGTTTGTCCCACGGGGGAGAGAGAGGAAGTGTAAGAATCTAATGTAAGGGAAATGCTCTAAGAGACGCCTCCAATTGCAGCGCTCCATGTGTGGGGAACTTAATGAAACCCCACGTCCCTGCGTTCTCACACAGCACTTATTTCATCAAGAGTCCTGCCCCGCCTGCTAACCTGCTTGGTTTTGGTCCCCGGCTTGAGAAATACGGTGTCGGAGACCGGAGTATTTGTACTTCCGTGTAGTGCGGGAAATTGCTTGTTGATTCCCAATGACGCCCAACGCATGATGTCATTGCGTCGTTGATACGAAGCGTGCGTTACTATGGGTTCATGGGAAATGTAGTATTGCGCGGCTCTGCTCGTAACTAAAGATAGTCCCGTATTAAATTCGGGACGTAGATGCGCTTTTAAAATAAATCAATGTCAACAGGCAACAATAGAAAAATCCCCTTCTATCATGTGTCCGAGATGTTGGGGAATACATGTGATGCATATGGTGTTAACACCCTATGCGTGATGTCATCGCGTTGTTAAGACGTGGCATGCGCACCTGCGGGTTCATGGGAGATGTAGTTATGAGCGGCACAGTTCGTAACCAAAGGTAGTCCTGTGTGGAATTGGCACATAAATGTAATATAAGATTGCCGTTAGCAGGCAACGAGACGTTTAGGAATTGCATCTGATGCATATGATGTTGGCATGCGTGGGTGCCACTGGTTTATAGGTACAAATATCGATTAGGGCGTATATGTATAAGCCAGGGATGTGTTCATTACGGGTCATAACTAATTGCAGGTGTAGTGGCATTCATGATGACCACTGCATTAGTATATTTTGACATTATCCACCGCACGGGGGCAAGGGGTCATGAAGGGGTAGAGAAAGAATATAGAGACCCTAATGGACGGAGAGAAGGGTCATTAGATGATTCACCTATTTAGTTGACTCCAAGGTATGTAGTCATTGAGACCCCTTTCATGGGTCTTCAAACGATACACCCATCGCTGCTCTCGTTCAAGGACTTGGGCAGTAGGTTACCAGTGCTTTTGACCTTCTCTATTACAGTCCATTTGATTTCTGTGTCTTTGTGCATTTTCATGTCTGTGGTTGAGCCCACCTCGTCTTATAGGCGTCGGGGTGACCTGATGATGAAGCATGACACCACTAGGATGTGTGAGGGTAACTAAACAAAAAGGAATTGTTTCCTTGCTCACCTCTCGGTGAAGTTACATATCTATCCCCACACTTCATTCTTCACATCTTCCCATCATAGTGCAACTTCATTGACCACTGTATGGTCAGTTAGAGTAATTTTGTCGGGGTTTCCAAGATTGAGACTATCCTGGCCCTGGCAACCCCCTAAAAAACAGACTGAAGTAAGGGCCTTCCTGGGCCTTGCAGGAAACTATGGGATGTTAATTAAGGGCTATGGCACCATTTTTGCCCTCTAAACAGAGCTGACTTCTAAGAAGCTGCCCGCAAAGGTGATTTGGAAAGATGCCTGCCAGAAAGCCTTTAACACCCTTAAGGAAGCCTTGGGTATTGAACTCCTGATTTCTCTAAGGAGTTGATTATGCATACAGATGCTTCAGAGCAAATGAGAGGGTCTGTTTTAGCACAGTTAAATGAGGGGAGCTTAAACAAACCCACAGCCTTCATTTGTAGGAGGCTACTTCCCAGGAAACAGGGAAGGGAGGCGATTGCTGTGGTCTGGGTACAGGCAGAGCTGAGACCATACCTGTTTGAGACTCACTTCTGGGTTCAGACAGACCACAGGCCCCTCACATGGCTTATGCAAATGAGGGTGAAAATCCCATACTGTTGTGGATGTCCATCTCCCTACGGGGATTGGGCATTACAGTGGGACACTTTCCTGTGTCCGCTCACGCCATTTCTGATGGCCTATCCAGGTTCTTCCACCTTAGTAATAAGAACATCCAAGAGGTTGGGTAGTTAGCCCCACTTTCAGCTGGGGGGACACATGTTAGCCTTGTCAGCCTTATGGTGGTCTCCCCCGAGACATATTGCCTTACTCCATCATATTTTTCTGATCTCGCTCTTGTTGTTCGCCCTAGGACTCTAAGCGCTGCTAACCAGTGCTAAAGTTTTGTGCTTACTTCTTCAAACATGGCAACATTGGCATACCCTGAATTGTCATATTCACTTTGCTTAAAAGTCCCCAGTAAGGTGGTACGACATGTGCCCAGGGCATGTAAATGAAATGCTACTAGTGGGCCTGTCTTTGGAATTGTAATAAAAATCCTCTTTTGCGGTAAAGTCGTATTTTGAATTGCAAATTTGAAAATGTCACTTTTAGAAAGTTGGCATTTTCCTGCCTTAGCCATTTGGTCGGAGCCTTTAGGGCCGAATCGTAATGGGCAGGTCGGTCTCCTTTCGGACCAGCTCATTTTGATGGGGGCGGTCGGAAAGGATACTGGCTGGTCATTCCGGCTGGCTTCCGACGAGCTCGGAGAGCCTGCCCGTCAGTCGGAATGCGCCCTGTTATCTCAAGGGCGGCTCTTTCCGCCCTTGAGATTACAATGCATGGTTTCTGACATGTTTTCCATGCCGGTCTGCCTGACATGGAAACCATGTCAGAAAGCGTGTTAGGGCGTCCCCAGCAGGGCCCCCTTTCATTCAAGGCCTCCAGTTGGAGACTGAGGGGGCCATATGGTGCCCCCCTTGTTGATCCCTTCACCTTGTGGCAGGCATCTTGAGGTGCCTGCCACGGTGTGCAGGGATGAACCACGCCTCGCATTTCACTATCAGAACATGCATTATGGCCAGTTTATGGGCGTAACATGCGACCATAGTGAAAAATAGGAATGGTGTGGTCGGGACCGCCAGCCGGGTGTCGGTCAGTCCCATGACCGAGTCGGTGCCGGGCGGAACATCGTAATGAGCCCCCTAGTGCTTGCACCCTGTCTCTGGGTCACATGACTCGTTGGCAGTTGGTCTTTGTGTATTCCTCCTAGACAGCCACACACAATAGAGAGCTTAGGAGTGCCAGGATGGGCCATCACTGACAGGATGGGAGGGCGGAACTGGCGACAGCCCCAATTATACCTGAACAGGCTGTGTGCTACCTTCACACAAAGGATTGCATACCCCTGTAGTTAGTCTTGAGCCAGAGCTGGTGAGGCAGGATACCTGAGCACTTCATAGGTAATCCTCTGGTAGCTTTTCCCACTTCAAAGAAGGCACCAGGTATAAATATTGGACCTCAGACGCAAACTCTCCAGTACACTTCAGGACCTGTGGAAGACTATTCCAAGAAGAAGGACTTCTATGCTGCTGAAAAGACTGCCAATCTGTTGGACTGCTGCCCTGTATGACTGCTGCCCAGCTGTGGTGGCCTACTGACCTGCTACCGCTTGCCTGGGTGGGAAGGACTGGAACCTACAACCCAGGACCACATGAGTGACTCCAAGGGCTAGGTTCTTGTAACCAGCATCTGGACTCTACAACAGTGAGTCCTACTATGTCAAGTAGTACCTCCTCAGTCCTGGACCCTTGGAAGTGGGCCTGAAGGTGCTCTGCCAGTCCATCTGTGGACCAAGCAGAACAGATGCACCTCCTCTGCTTTGCACCGTATTGCTTCTGCTGCATAGACTTAACCCGGCCCAGCACTTTACATCACCCTCACATCACAAGCCCCTCATGGACGGCAGCCTAGATGACAATGCAAGACTCTGCATCGTAAGCCACATAGCTTTTTCGCACGTCCCTTCATCAATACCCTCCTTGACGATGGAGCTGGACCCTGCATTACAGCAGCACAGCTCCCCAGGACTGAAGCTGTGTGGTACATCTCTGACCTGAACCTTGCATCGCCTCGGTTGTGCTACGCATTCCCGACGTGGGACCTCTCTATGCTTCGCAACCAGTGTTTAAGTTTCTCATGTTCGGTGGGTCTAATGGGGTCCCTGTAGCCAACCAGTGGTCCTTCACAAAACTTGTGACTTCGCCCCTGTACAGCACAACCAGATAACCACAATTGGTGCCTTGGGCTTTTTGGCTCTATATTCAATAACATCTTTAAAATGTCATACTTACGGTTCTACTGATTGGAAATTTTGTCATTTTGGTCCTGTTTCATTTATTAAAATGTACTCCATTTTTAGGTCTCGGCTAGCGAAGGCTGCGCTTGCGCAGTCTCGCTCGCGAGATTTAATGTTTTCTAGTACGGACTTGAACCCGCCCCTATTCTCCATTGGCTGGCTTCCTAAACGGAGGCCAGCCATTGGAGGAGAGAGGCGTCTGTCCATTTAAGCCCCGTCTTTTTCGGATTCGGGGCGTGTTTTTTACTTTCATTTTCTCCTCTGGAATGTAAACATTCCAGCCAATGGGAAGAGGAGAGAAAGAAAAACACGCCCCCAAATCTGAACCTGACGCTGCGTTTCTCCGAGGCATTTCTGCTTGACCTCGGAGAAAGACGTCACTATCTCCCTTTCCTCCCCGCCATTGCTCCTTCAAAGCGATGCCTGTCTCTCTGCTCTGACACATCCCGCTACAAAGGATTACAGCCCAAGAGCGCGGCTCTAATGGGCCTGAGTGCCTGCAAGCGATGTTCCACAGCGATTTAATTAGCACCGTTGGAAGATCTCTGGTGCGGAGGCGGCCGTGCGCCATCTGTCGGAAAGGTATCAATTTGAGCGCGTGAATGTGTCCTTTGTAATGTAACTGGTGCTCACGTGAAGCGCTCCAACACCTTCGTGGCGGGTTCGCTCAATATTAAAAAAACAAGTAAGCTGTCACGGAGGTGTGTTATGTCGTTTAAAGTTTAACTCCACACCGAAATGCACTGGACTTGATGAATATTGGAGCCTACACAGTAGCAAAGCTGTAATTGTTTTTTTTACTGAAAGTTGGGGGTTGAGTGCTGGTAGCGGGGAAGCAGTGGTTTACAGCTGTTTTATCTGTTCTTCATGCAGATGCCGGAGGAGGTGGTTCCTGCGCGGTGCTCCCGGGGCCCAGCCACATCTCGGAGCATGGAATTGGCTGCGTCGCCTATTCGCTCAACTTTAGGCTGGAAGCCAAACCCCTCCCCAGAGCCAGCAACAAGCGGATGCGTCCAGGGTATCCAAAGCTACTGCGCGGCGTACGGGAGGCTCCCTGACCATCCCTGCCCGGGTCGGGGTGAGTACCGCTGGGGACCGCGCGCACTGTGGGCAGGTTGCGAACAATGGACGGAGGGGCATCGTTCCAGCAGCAGGAAGGCAGGACCACGGGGGGAGAAAGGGTTTATGTACACCGTGTGTCGGAAAGAAGTTTCCTCTCAGCCTCACCCACGCGTGGGTCAGCCTGGAGAAAACATTGGGACACCCCTTAGACCGCTAGACCTTAGAAAACATTGGGACACCCCTTACACCGTTAGACCTTAGAAAACATTGAGACACCCCTTACACCGCTAGACCTTCAGGGAAGAGCTTTCCTGTCAAAGTTGTGTGTTCTACCCAGAAACCGCTTGCTATTCAGAGAGACCCACAGGGCATGGCCCCGAATGAGACGTGTTTGTTTGCACCGTGAACCAAACCTGACTGAGTAAAGACTTTACCAGACTTCGTTAACGTAGCTGCCTTTATTACTACCCCAGTAGCTTCATTCAGCTTCATTTTATAATTGCCCATTACAGTGGCACTTATGTTTCTCACCTCAGAAGGAGGAAAGGCTGTGCCTGGGTACCAGGGTTCAAAGCGGTGTCTTATGCATCGCAAACATATTTCTGCAGGGCCCAAAGTAACCACTACGCTATCTTTATGTTGCACAATTTCAATGATTTAGCTAATTTTTTTGTATGGGACTATGTAGAAAACTGGTTTGGTTGGAATGCTTGTATGAATCTCAGTGGTGAGCCTTCTAGTCAGGATTTTTTTGTGCCTGCTAAGCCACTCGGGGCAGAGGCCAACCATATACAAATCAAACTTGGCCGTGCTCTAACAGGAACTGTCTGATCCGAACTGCCAGGACAGGTTCCCTCTAGATGTTAACACAAACAGCTCCAGACCAGTTTTGGCCTTTGTTAGCCTTAGCAAAGTGCAGCTTCCATGCGACTGCTGTGCACTGATATGCAGGGCTTTAAGTGGGATTAATAAACTGGGAGTTCATCAAAGGGGCGTGGCCGATGTAGTTAAGGGCGTGGCTCACAACACTCAAGCTAAAAATCTGTGCTTAGCATAGCGTGACGTCCGACTAGTATTTTGCTGCGTCTGTCAGGGCATCCAGATATTATATACAAGTAACATTACACCTATAGCAAGCCAGGACTATTGGCTTTGTCAATGGTTGGTAGTTGCATAAGATAAAAAAAGCTGTAACTATGGCTCCGTTGTAAATAACATTGAAAATGCTTCAGTTCTGAGTTGATGAGAGTGTGAAAGACCTATAATGATTCTCTTTGAAGTTACATCAAAGGCAATGAAGGGTGGCACTGCTGCAGAGTTAAGATTTGTTTGTCCACCCTGAGGGTGAGGGTAAAAATGGAGAGCCCGACAGGGACCCATCTCAGCATCTGCATTGTAGAACTGCTGGTGCTGAACACTGGCAGGACCCGGACCGCTAAAGCACTGCTGATATGGGTCCCTTGCTCTCACTGTGCCACACGGCTTAACCAGCGCCTCACTTATGTCTGGATACACTCTCAGGTGATTAGTGCTATACAAATTAATATAACTAGTGTGGGGTTGCTTGTGTTCTCGTCTAGAGCAGGCCCGGCTCTAGGACTTTTGATCTAGGAGAGCCATTAGGTCCGGCTCTAAATGGGATTGACTGGGACAGCGCCCTGGGTGGAAAGGACATTTGGAGTTTGTTGCCGAGGTGAGGGTCATTTCTGTGTGAGGGCAAGAGGTGCGACGAAGATGGGAGAAGGGCAGGGGATTGATGGGGTGCTAATAATTACCCCACGGTAGATTAAGGGCTGATTGCAAAGTCTTCAATGACACCCGATTGAGACCAATTGGGATGGATGAGCTGCTGTTTGCATGACATTAAGTCAGGCGGCTCCCTGCTGCGCCCCTTGGAATGGAGTGTACCATTGAGTGTTCGAATTTTAAGTGCAGCGATTTAGATCGATTACAGAAGAAAATGTTTTTTACTCATTTGTTAGTTCAGTCTGTGTCCGCCTCCCAATAAGGTATAGCGACAGAGTAAGAAGGATATTCTCGACTTGGCTATTTCTCTCGTTTCTTTCTCGTTTCTTTCTTTCTTTGTTGTTGTTTTTTGTATGTTTTAGAAATGACGCTGTGCACCTAGTATCTGCTGTCATAGCCTGTTTGGGGGGAAAATACTTTCTTGTGAAAGATTCATAAACATGGTTATATTTAGATTGAACTGCATGTTTCAATTTGAAGTATAGCAGGAAAGATCCACACTATGTTACCACCTCTGCCCTTAATCAAAGCTGTCACTTTGGGAACATATCTCCAAGCACTGACATTTTAGAGGAGAGAGCTGTAGGCCAATGTCATGAGCAACACCAATAGCTCTAACTTTGACAATGCCGAGACCATTGCATTGTAAATGCTTGTTCTAAATTTGTGTGGGATTTTCATTGTATTGTGTTTTCACTTTTTTACTGTTTGAAGTGCTACATACATTCTTTACACATTGCCTCTAAGTGAAGCCTTAATGCTCTGTTCCAAGCTACCAGAGGGTTGAGCACTTCCCCCTGACAAGGATTGTGGTTGCAGCTTGGGAAGGGTTTCACCACCCTCAACCAGTAACCCAATTTCTTACGACAACTGAAACGCTAATGATCTCAGTAGCAACTTTATATTGGCCTGTGTGACTCTTAATGCTAAAGACCTGGCATTTGACAACCACTGACCAGAGGCAGGAACTCTGCACGAGGGATATCCAAGAAAAGCAGTGGAGTCTGGAAAAGATAAGCACCAGCCACATAGTAAAAGACTAGTTCTGCCCAAAATTAGACCTCTAGTGAGAGGTGAAAAGAAATAAAAACTACTGTGAACCTCCATTGAGTATGGTAGTCTTAAGGCCAGCTTATTCTGCCATCCATTGCAGTTAACTGGGAAAATAGATTTGCATACCTTAGTGGTCCACCCATATCCTTCGGGCTACCAAATTATACAGTGTTTGCTGTCCCAGGATTTAATTTACTGCATCACTACTTTTTGGTATTTCTAGCCTTAGTTTAATTTGATTAAACCCATTGAACTTCCGCTATTGGAAACAATGATTTATCAATAGATGTACATGACTAGAAGTCATACAGTAACCCTCTCTCTGCAGAAAACAGAAAGGGACTTCTTTATCAGAAGTACACTTATTCTCCCGTGGCACCAACAACTTCTGTTCCCACCTGATGTACATTTTTCTAAGGGTATTTAGCGCCACAAAGGAATAATAGTCTGGATATTCCGTGAATTTGTTGAACAGATTACAGTAATGTCTTATTTTCTAAGTTCCCTTTCAGACTTTTGTCTAAAATGCTGGACTTTTTTAAACATAATAAACTAAATGCGCTTTCAAATTAATTGTTTGGTCCTATATGTTTTATGTTTTGTAGTAAAAGATTCACCGACCCTTCCATCGAAAGTCAAAGGGCTTTGTGCTAATACCGCAAGGACAAGGTGAGGGTTAGGGCTAGTCAGAGGAAAGGGTGGGTATTAGGTAGGGCTATAAAGGTTTCAGGAGAGGAGTTCCCGGCCTCTTCCTGACACCAAGCACTACCTGGAGGGAAGGGTTAAAAGGTTAGTGTGAGGTTAAGTGGGCCTACCTGGCCTCATGGTACGATGAGCTCCGGCGATGGCAGTGCAGGACAGCGAGGCGGCACAGGCCGCACGGATAGTCCTGGGCAAGGCGGGTCGGGCCAATCTCCTAAGGCTTGGTGTCCTCAACTAAGCCTGGGTCAGGATGAGTCACCCAACGCGCTCTGCGTCGGGCGGGGTTGCTGCGGTGGTGGCGGCTTGTATGCCTGAGCCACCACCCGCAGAAAAATTACCAGGAGTTCGGGGGCGGGCCATGAAGAAGGAGCCTGCAGAAGCAAAGTACGGGGGCAGGAGGAAGAGCCTACCCCCGGCTCCCTTTCAGAAGTGAATGGGGTAAGGAGGAGGGAGGCGGGCGGGGCCTTCCAACGTAGAGCCAGTGATGCTATGTGCAGATGCTGGCCCCCGCAAGCCAGTAAAATTTCCCAGGGGAAACGGGCCGCTAGACCTCTCGATGAGGCCCCCCCTTGGGAGTAGGGAGGAACAGGGAGCTGAGCCATCAGGCCCAGCAAGTAAAAAATCCAAGGAGGATGGATCCGAGATGGCTGAGCCAAGGGGAGAGCTGGCCCCAGATAGGATGGATGACATGAGGGCAGAGGGCCCAGATGGCGGTAGAGGGGGGGATGCCCCAATGCCCCCACTTCTTAGCAGATGACAAGGGATAGACCTTGAGGCGCAGCTAAAGGAGCAGCGCCTCATTATCCAGCAGTGGCCCTCTCACATGGGTGGAGGGACCCTGAAGCAGGAGCGGATTATAGGAGGGGGAAAGGCAGGAGGGCAAGTAGGTGGGGGCAGAGGGTATGGGCCTCAGATAGTCAGACTAGTGAGGGGGTCAAGGTGACAGCCAGCATGGCAGTGAGGCCCAGTGGTGCGCAGGACCCCCCAGGTTGTAGCAGCCTGGTGGGGGATGGGGGAACGAGACTGGCGAGTGAGGCAGGTAGAAAGGTGGTGATGCCAACGGGGCGCAAGACGGTCCTAGGACATCGGCCCGAAGCAGAAGGGGGGTCTGCAGCAGTCTGCCATCCGGTGAGGGCTCACGCACTCGAAACAACAGCTTTACAGTGGAAGAAGAGAGTGGTGTAGGAGCCTGTGTGTGGTGCGTTTGAGGATGAGGCTGAGCTGGTACTCGATTATGAGGATGAGAGCAACGAATGGGAAGAGGGCGAGTTAAGCGATGATGAGGAGGAGGTCGTGGGGCACTCTGGGGCAGCGGCGCAGACAACTGGGGGAGTTGGTGTTTTGCAGCTGGCAAGTGCGGCCAAAGAGAAGGTGAAGCCATCGGGGCAGCACAGCAGCCAGCGCAAGGACAAAGTGGTTAACAGTGAGCGGCTATCAGGTAATGGTCAGTGGTGGTCTGCATGGGATGTGGGGGATACGGGTCCCAAAGGGAAGGCTTGCTGGTCAGTGAGAGTGGGTGACAGGGAGGTAGGAAGGATGGGGCAGTGAAGGTAGGTGCAGCTGTGTTGCCCGCGGTGGGCAAAGAAAAAGACAGCGATAAGTGCCTAGTGGGTACCAGGGTCCAGACGGATGGTACTGTTGGGAAATGGGAAGGGAGAACAGGTAGACGACAAACATCACAAACAACTGCTTCACATGGGACTGACGATGCCATTGCGGTCACATCTGCCGGACAAAACAAAAAATAGAATCAGGAAACATGAATATGTTGAAGTTTTCAAACTCCTCCATTGGGAGATACAGGCAAAGGAGGGATCTAAAGAGGAGTGGGAGCCGACGAGGAGGCCGAGGGTGTCCATTAACATGGAGAATAAGACCTCTGCTTTCTTGATTTATGCCAGAATTTACTGCGAAAGGCATTTAGACAGGGCAATTGCCTTGATGAAATACATGGATATTATCTGCAAGGCACAGATGCATTTTGGGGGATATGCCTGATGAGCTATGATGAGGGCCAGGGTCAGTATTAACCCTGATAAACCATGGGGCGAGGTGGATTCTGAGCTCTGGATGCAGTGGATGTCGTCCACCCAATCCTCAGCATCCACTCACACAGCCAGCGGCTTGCCAGTGACCTATTGATCCTTTCAGTTGCACAGGGAGTGAGGGGCCTGGTTTTTCACAGAAACTGGCAGGACCCACCATGGGGGCATGCTGGAATTTCAACTAGGGATTTTGCTCCAGGCACCCATGTAAGTTCAAACATGAATGCTCCAAGTGCAGGGGATGGCACTCAGTCACACAGTGCTTCACTTTGGCCACTCCAGCAGAGCAGTGGAAGGCCTCTAGAGGCCGGGGGCAGTCTGGACTGAAGGGGCCCTACCACAGTTGGAGTTGAGGCAACAGGCCCATGGCTCTCGTTTTACCCCGACAAGGAGGTGGAATTGCGGTTACAGTGGGGTTTTGTCAAGGGGTTTTGGGTGGGATATCAGGGTCCAAGGTGGCGGACAATTTGAAGTCAGCAAAGGAACTTCCACTGGTGGTGGCAACCAAGCTAGAAAAAGAAGTAGTGGAGGGTAGGATTGCTGGACCATTCTCAGAATAGCCACTGGAGAACTTGATTATTTCACCTTTGGGAGTGGACCAAAAAAAGAAGCTGTGGGAATTCAGGATGATTCACCACCTATCTTGGCCGGATGGGGGGTCAGTCAATGATTTCATCACTGAATAAGATTCTAGGGTATTGTACGCCTCGGTGGATGAGGCTATCCGCCTGGTGTGGTTGTGTGACCAATGAGATGAAATGGCAAATGTGATTGCAAATCCGCCTTTCGCTTACTGCCCATCCACCCTGTGGATTTTCTGCTGCTTGGTATGCAATTTGGGGGTGCCATCTATATGGACAAAGTCCAGCAAATGGGCTGTGCCATTTCATGTACACTGTTTGAAATTTTCAGTACATTCTTGCAGTGGGTGTTCAAGAAAAGCAGCAGCCACCGCGGGGTGTCTCATTATCTTGATGACTTTTTGTTCGTAGGAAAGGGGGCTTCCGCTGATTGTGCTCGGGCATTTTGAAGTCCTAACACAGGACTTTGGGAAGACAGCCAGGCCCAGTTGCAGACTGACTTTCTTGGGAATTGAGCTGGACTGGGTGGCTCATCTGCCCAGGGAGAAGTTGGAGGAAATTCAGACCTTTCTGCTACAGGTGGTGAGAGAGAGGAAGATTAGGTTGAGAGCTGTACAGAAGTTGCTGGGTTTCCTGAATTGTGTGTGCAGGGTGGTGAGAGCAGGTAGGACATTCCACAGGCATCTTGGCATGGCAATGTCAGGGCTGGTGATGCTGTATCACAGGGTACAGATATCGTTGGGGGTTAGGGCAGACTTAGGTGTGTGGCAGAAGTTTTTGCACGAGTTCAATGGTGTGTCGTCGGATTTTATAGAGGAAAACACGGTCTGGCAGGTCCAGATCTTCTTGGATCTCTAGGTTTTGGGCTGTTTGTGGACGGAAGATGGTATGCGTAGTGGCCGCCACACTGGTTGAGTCAGAGGCAGAGCTGTTTCATGTGGACTACATGAGTGTGGTGGAAGTGGTGAACATGCAAAAGGCAAGGGACCTGAAGGTTCTGCGGCTGTTGCAAAGGTTTCTGCTGGTGTGCTTGTGGCTTAATGTTGTTTTCAGAGCAAAGCACGTACTGGGGGCCAGCAATGACATAGCTGAATCATTGTCTTGTTCACAGTGGCAGCATTTCCGCAGACTCGTGCCCAGAGCAGAGGAATGCAAGACCAAATTGCCGGATGACATCTGGGCCTGAGGGGAATGAGAGTGATAGACCTGGTTGAGAAACCATTGCTCAAAACCCACTAGGAGGAGCTGCAGACTGGCATGGACCAAGTTTGGGGAATTTGTGAGTCGCTGCACAGAAACAATGTGCCTTAAGTGGCAGGACACTGAGCAGGGAGTTTTGAGTTTTGTTTTGAGTTGTGTTGATAGAGGTTTATCACATACCACCATTGTGGGTAAGTTAGCTGCAATCTCTTTTTACGGCAAACTATGTTTGGGTTTTGACCCAGCCAAGGATGAAATTCTGAGCAAAATGTTGAAAGAATGGGGCAGGGAACAATGGGGTGGGAGGGGAGCTCCATGGGAGGCTATTACGTTTGAGTTGTTGCGGGAGCTGTTGGGAGTTTTGCCGTTGTGCTGTAATGAACAATTTGAGGTGACAATATTTAGAATGTGCATGATTTGGATGTTCTTTGGAGCATCCGGGTTTCCGAGTTGCTGGGAACAGCGTGTCAAGTAGGGGTGTTGTATGGGGATGTGCGCTTGAACCGGGGGAGGCTGGGGATCTGGTTGAGTCGGTCTAAGACAGATCAGGCGGGCAGGGGGATTTGGGTGTGGCTGACAGAGAGTGGTTGCAGCAACGTATACCCTGTAAGGGAATGGCAGAATTTTATGTTGATGCCTGGGAGGTGCGTATCGGGGATTTTCTGTCACGCATCAGGCAGTGGAGTGATGGCTTTCCAGTTTCCAGCATGGCGCTAAGCAAAGTGGGCCGGCAACCAGCTAGGTTCAGCACTCACTCTCCTCGAATTGTCGCTGCAACGGCGGCGGCACGTCTGCGGTGGTCCTGGGGCAGAATTTGCCAGATTGGGAGATGGAGTTCAAGGTGTTGCAAGAGATATGTGTGCAAATGGGGGATCTGCTACCATGGGACGGGAGGGGGAGGTTGAATTTTAAGGGGTGTGGGGTCTCCGAGCTAATCGTCTTCTTTTATACTGCAAGATGTGTGAATGGGCCAAGAACCAAGACAGTTACCTGGATCGTGGGACATTCCTTCGTACATTAGGCAACCAGGTATGTGGACCAACAGGTGTACGGATGTAATCTGGGATTAAGGAGCAGCCACCATGAGGTGTTTTGGTGGGTCAAAGGTGGGATGCGATGGCGGGGTGCTGCTAACATGATTGACGAAATTGGTTCCACAGAGGGGTTGCAAAGACATGCTTTTGATACACCTTGGAGAGAATGACCTAGTGCAACTGTCAGGACTGACATTGCAGCAGCGTATGCAGAGAGATCTGGAAGCAGTCAAAAGGAACTTCTCTGGAACATGTGTTATTTGGACTGAATTTGTGCCCCACAGAGTCTGGAAGGGGGCTGTCAAACACACAGCCATTGAGATAGATCGCAGAAAGTTTGAATAGAGCCAAGAGGGTTTTTTACCAAGCACGAGATATCAAAGTGGTTGCTCATGTGGGGATTAAGGAGGAACAATCAGTCTTGTTCAGGGATGATGGGGTGCACCTTTTGCATTTGGGAAACGTGTATTATATGATGGAACTGTGGGATGCAGTGAGCAAGTTGTGGAAGGAATCCATCTGATGCTGCAGAGCTTATTGAGGAATGGCGAAATGTGCATAATTTATCATAGGTGAGGAAAGTAATCGCCCTGCGGGGGTTACCTGGTTGGCGGTACTTTGGAGGGGTGGTGAGTCACATATAGGCAGATAAGGAGTAAGGGTGCACAGGTGACTGATGGGGGTGCATGGCGTGCAATGAGCAAAAAAGGAAATTCAAGGGAGGATGTTTGGAGGGCTAGTTAAGGAGAGAGTGGGTATATGGAATGAGGTCAGAGAGTGAAAGGTGGAAGAGTGAAGAAGATGAGCTGGTGTTTGAGAATGGCGAAGGGAGAATGAAACTGTATGGTTTATGTCAAGAGTTATAGTTGGAATTATTTAATGTTTAGTAAAGTTTTAAAGTTGTTGCAAACTTGCCCCAATAAAATGGCTCTTTACGCTTCAAGTAACAGTGTGGGGTGTGGTTATTACACGATGCTGGCCTCCGGAGAAAGTGAGGGTCAAAGACCAGTCTTCCCCGGGGTACTTCGTGATAATACCGGAAGGACAAGGTGGGGGTTAGGGCTAGTTAGGGGAAGAGGCTGGTGTTGGGTAGGGCTTTAAAAGTGTCGGGAGATGAGTATCTTGCCTTTTCCTGACACCAAGTACCAACAGGAGGGAAGGCTTAAAAAGTTAGTCCGACCACCCACCCTACATGGTGTAGGAGGTCGAGTACGGGTGTAAGAACGATTGCCAGTTTGGGACAGGTTGCAGGGCATAGGCGGTACTTTGGAGGGGTGGTGAGTCACCTACGGGTGGAGCCACGCCTCGGGGGTTATGCACAGGTGACTGATGGCAGTGAAATAAAGGAAATTCAAGGAAGGATTTTTGGAGGGCAAGTGAAGGGGAGTGGGTATATGAAATGAGGTTACAGAGTAAAAGGGGGAGGAGTGAAGCAGGTGAGATGGTGTTTGAGAATGGCAAAGGGAAAATTGAACTGAATGGGTTATGTCAAGAGTTATAGTTGGAGTTATTTAATGTTTGATAACGTTTTTAAGTTGTTGCAACCTTTTCCTAATAAAATGTCCTTTACGTTACAAGAAAACGTGGAGTGTGGTTATTGCACGATGCACACATCTTATGGTTGGAATAAATTAGACTCATGGACATCACATTTTACCAGGATCTCCCTCTGGCAATCTATGATTTGATGGCTTCATCATTGACACTGACAGTCTATGAATGATAACTCCTTATTTTCCTGGTAAATTTCTGTTCCCATTCCAGCTTTTCCCCAAGAGCTCTGCCTGACTCTTGAAACAATCAACCCAGTGCAGTGAGTGCCCTTTAGTCTTGGCATTCGTAATTATTCCAAACTCCAACATTATGTTCGTATTGGTCTAGAACTAATGAGCCCCTTGGTCCTGTACTACATTGTATTTTTTAGTTCATTCTAACCCCTAACTTTGGAGCTCCATGCCATTTTCATTTCCATTGCTTAGTCTTTCTTCTGCTTCCTGCCACTATTAGCAGATTTTGCTTATATGTGTAAAAGTGCCTTTTAAATGAAAATATCAGAAAATATGTGAAGAACGAGTGGAAATGACTGAATTCTGGAACACTGTGTGAAAGAAACATCTTCCTGTTACACTTCAACCCAATTGGATTCCTTAATGCAAACACTAAAAAAAGGCAAGGTTCCGAGAATGATCACAAGAAAATCACCAGCGTTTCCGCAGGAATTAGTTATAGGCATATATTAGCATGTTTAGCGTGAGTGGTTTCTTGGAAGTTTGATACAGATCTGCCAAATTGCAAATCTGCTTTTAAAGGCATCCATGAAATTACAATGTCGAAAGTTCTAGACCACTTGGCACGTCATATCTTCAAGGGGAAGTGACAGAGTCGAATTGGGACTGAAATAGGCCTGGGAACCAAAATTAAAGTTGCCCCCATTAGTAAATAAAAAAGTTTAAAAAGTGGTCCACGTTTTCTAGTTGTGGCAGTTTCGAACTTGTAAAGACATGCTGTATAAGTGTTTTGCAAATTATGGAAGACACCACGGGTTACAGCTTGATACATGCAGTGTTTGGTTTAATATCCCGAGAATCAACATTAACAACCACCTGCAGATCAAAAAATAGTCCCACACGCAACCAAACAAGAGGCTCACACACACTGATCAGTCAGACCAGCCCAACGGGCACTGCCTGACTGCCCTATAGTCCAGTCCGGATCTAGGGAGAACTGAAGATCTCAAGCGGTACAGATTTACTAACATTCACGTGTCACTACTTTGCACGAAAATCTGTAGCACTATGCCATCTTGACCAGGGCTAGATTTAGCATTGGTGGCGCCCAGTAATCTTTTTTTGGACCTACCCCTATGGCCTTCTCCTCAGATTCCCTCATTACCACCCGGCAAAATTGCCACTCACCTCTCCATAGCCTCTCTCACAAACATTTCATTCATTTTAAAGCACTGGTAAAGGATAGCTTCCCTAATTCACTCAGCTATCCACATAAAATACAGATCTGTTCTTTGCCGCAGGTATATTAATCCTCTATGCTACTTTCTGGTGAGTCATCACCTCTAGACAAAACTCAGATTTCTCTCTCTAGCAGTAACAATAATCACATGAGTTATCCTGACATTTTTATTGCTGCCTGAAAGTTGATGCACAAGGAACTCTGCAGCAGGTGCCTTTTTTCATAAGTTATTGTTAACGTGCCCTCCCTGAAGTTGGTGCCCCCCTTCCATATCAGTGCACAGTGCGGCTGCACTGGTCGCACCACCCTAAAGCCGACCCTGATCATGATCAATTTGTGTTTGAGTCTTATGCTGATGATGATGCAATTGGCAAAGCGCACTCTTAAAAAAAAGTTGTAACTCAATAGGGTAAATGTAAGGCAATACCTTTTGCTACTGAATGCAGGCGCCAACTTGTGTGAGACTAGCACCTAATGTATACTCTCTAGTACCAATTTCAATATGATGGAAACCATCTTAGGTAAACTGTGGAATTTTGCCTAAATTTAAATTACCCATAGGACTAGCATTCAATAGACTGCTTGCTCCTTCTTTGCACTTGGTTTCATTTTGCAATATTATTTTATTACATTTTAGTAGATTTGCTTTTTCATGAAAATCTATGCATTTTACGCTGTTCCCAACCCAATATTACCAATTTCCACAGAAAGTAGGTAGGTGGGCAGGGTCGGACTGGTTACCCAAATCAGCCCTGGCAATTTCTTTGGACTAGCCGCTGGGGTGAGAGGGGTGGGGGAACAAATAGGATGAGCTGCTGCTTTTGTAACTGGGGTCGCAATTTCAGCATGCTAAAGGGAATATGCTCTCAGTGTAACTTGTGATTATGATTGGTTATCCATTATTGCCATATTTGTTTTGCTGGTAAGTCCCTAGTAAAGAGCATTGTATGTGCCAGCGACTGAAAATCAAATGCCTCGCGGGCTTGCAGCACTGGTTGTGCCATCCATATGAGTAGCCCTGTATATGTGTCTCAGACCTGCCACTGCAGTGTCTGCGCACACAATATTAAACTGCCATGTTGACCTGGCAAGTGCACCCAGTTAAAAACGCACAACGTGCAAACTAAAACTCTGAGCATTCCAATTTGGATGTTCGGAGATGCTATTCTGGTCTTGCGCTATTCATTTAGGGAGGAAAACCCAAAAGGTTGTAAATCCTGACCCCACCCACCAGATAGTGGCATGCTTCATCATTGGGCCGCTAACACACGCTGGCGCAGAAAGCATTTTTCTCTTGGAAATGGATCCCACATGCAGAGAAAAAGGAAAGTATTAAAACTGTCTAAGTGGCGTGCCCTATCTAATTTTATTCTTGGGCCACCCTTGACAGGGTTAAAAAAGTTTTAGGAGGGTATGTTGGAGAAATTAACCTTAAAACCCTCACCAGCTCTAAACTCTTCCCATTCATGAACTCTAAAACCCCTCAACACCCCTACACTCCACCCGTCTCTGAACTCTAAAACCCCTTTTCTATGCCCGAACTATTCCTGACCCCTAAAAACCTCCTTATCACCCTAAACATTACCCATTTTCTGAACCCAGAAACTTCACTATAGTATTAACATTTGGGATTTTTTTTACTTCAAATGATCTTTTCTTTCAAATGTTTCCCTTAATTTTTTTTTTCACACACATCAACACGCACTGCAGTGAGTTAGTATGCATAGACCTGCGATATAGGTCATCGTGTGTGCATTTAGTGAACTAAGGTGCATTACATTTCACACTGTAAGTATCTGTTTTCCTACCAGGCCCAGTGCATATTACCCTGGTGCTCGTCTCCTTCAATAGAAATCTTTATAGTACCTCTTGTGGGCATTTCCGAAAGGTGGAGAATGTTATATGCATGTGTATGTGACACGCAAAACATTCCACCCTGTGAGCATGTGTGAAATGGAATTTTGTATACAGGCATTCTACTGATATGTGCAGTTTATTCCTGTCTCCTGTGCACATACCCTGATTTCCCTGTTCAGAGACAGGTTGTGGGCAGTGGATCCAAGGCCTGTGGATATGTACACAGCCTGTGAAACAGAGTTGAGGTAATAAATGTACTCCGTACCTTGATCTTTTAACCATATTGATAATGGGCAATAGCCGTCACTGAGATCCACAGATCCATACTAAACCCTCGTTCAGTAATTTAACAAGTAGAATGCCTACTAATGAAGTTTGGCCTCTCCTAAGCACTGCAACTAATACACAGCATTATTACCTAAATTAAATGTGAAAATGATATCATCCTCAGAAGGATGAAAGGCTCAGTTATCCCTAACCAAATTTAAAGCACAAGACACTGGCCAAGGACAGATGTCAGCAACAGCGTCTTCTTTTCAAAGCTCTTCGGGGCATATTTACTAGGACGGCGATAAATAAACGCAAAGCGTGCTTAGCGCTTGTTTATTTATCATCGTCTATCGCTGGAATTTATCGCCCTGGTAACGCGTTATTAACAACGCGTTACTCCAGGGTGATAATATTCCAGGAAAATGGGCCAACATCGCATGAAAATCAGCGATGTTGCACCCAAAATGGAGATAGCCTTGGTGATACGACCCTGTGGTCGTATCACCATAATCCACCTCCCATGTTAGCTATGCCTTAGTCAGGAATTTAACAGACGTTCAATTCCTGTGTTAAGGCATAGTTAATGGGATTTAAAATATCGCTACCCCTCGTTGATGATATCACGAAGCTGGGGTAGCGATATTTTCCCATGGTGTTTTGTCAGGCACGCCTCCTTTGCATCTCATTAGAGATGCAAAGCGAGGCGTGAACATAACGGGAGCTGAATCAAGGAAACACGAGCTAGCGTGTCCTTGCAAATTATGCAATATAATTATCGCCGCCTTTCGCCCAAAAACGGACGCTAAAGCTAATTATATCTTCAGCCCTTGATGATATGCCCCCAAGTGAGTAATAGTTCTAGTGTACTAGTGAAAAGCCTGATTGTTCACTTTTGCCTTTCCTGATATTCAGGAATAAGACGTGTGTGGCCTGAAGCCATGTTTATCGTTGAAAACGTGCTTCCTGTTATCTAGTAACTTGAGCTTTTCTCTAAGCAAGATGCTATTGATTGTACTTGAACTGATATGGTTGTGCAGATAGCAGTTCAGCATGAAATGTTTCCAGTCCTCTGTTTCTCAACAAAAGCAGTTTGCCAATAAATGCCACGGGTTCTTTTCATTTAGCAGCAAGCTAGACCGAAAAGCCTCCTTTATCTGTGGTTAGTTAAGAGAACAAGATATTGTTGTGCACTGTTTGAGGGGTCGTACGTGCCAGAAAGACTCGTGGGCAATAGTTTTTCAAGACCTTCTTCCATTTGTAAAGAAAAGTTTTATAGTTGATTTTGTTTTTGGTAGAAGCCTCAGGTTTGAAGATGGTGGTGTGAGAACCGTCAGCCTTGCAGTTTCTTTTTTTTTTAATGTTTTATTTAACATTTCTGTATTGTGATCTTTATAATACACGAAAACAATTTTAATAGCATACACTTAACCCACAAAGTACCTCATAAACACTTAAATAAATTGGATCCCAATAAGGAATAATAAGATCATAAGAAAGGAAGGCGAGAGGGACAAGAAAGAGAAGAAAATAAATAAATAAATAAATAAATAAATAAGGAACAGAAGTGTCAACGCATTTTACCAACACAGCTTAAGTAATACCTCAGGTAAGCAAGCCCACATAAAACGTACTCATCTTAAATTAACATATAGCACCACAAGTCTCAGGCATATCATCCCAAACACTAATCCTAAAATGAAATCACTCCAAACACCATCCTAGATCAACGGGGAAGAAATAAGTATTGGTCACATGCCAAAGGAAAACATCAATGATCACAAAGCCTCAAAAAGGACCCCAACCCTCATCAAAAACATGTATTTGATCTTTACCCCAGTAAATAAGTAGCTAATCTAAAAAGCTCAGCTATGCAATCTTGATGCGTGGGCACCAGTGCAGTAAACCAATGCCTTAAAATACAGATCTTTGCCACCATAAGAACGGATGCGGTGGAGTTTAGGGCAGTTGACAGCCATCTATGTTATGTTATGTTATGTTATGTTATGTTATGTTATGTTATAGTGGTATTTATAGAGCGCACGGCTACTCAAAAAGAGTGTCCCGGCGCTTTTATTAAAGGTAAACTACAAAATGGTCACACAGCAAATAAAAGAGAAGAAGAGTAACACAATCAAAAAGAGAAGCAACCCACAAAGCAGGACCTACTGAATAAACAGCCAGGATTTAAGATCCTTTCTAAAAGCAAGTAAGCTAGTAGCTCCCCGCAATTTGAGAGGTAGAGAGTTCCACAGCTGTGGCGCCAGTAGACCAAAGGAACGACCTCCCAAGCGTGCTCTCACTACTCGCGGGACGGAAGCCAAAAACAGATGTTCTGATCTCAGAGAACGCGCCGGTCGATAGAAGGCAATTCTCTTTTGGAGATACTTAGCTCCCGTCGCATGGAGAGCCTTAAAGGTCAGGGTCAGAGCCTTAAAGGCAATCCGCTTGCGGATTGGAAGCCAGTGCAGGGTCTGGAGCAAGCCCGCAGCACTGACACGTCTGTTCAAGCCATATGTTATGTTATGTTATGTTATGTTATGTTATGTTATCCGCCATTTATAGCGCACGGATACTCGGAAGTGTCCCGGCTCGAAAGCCAGTTTAAAGGAGACAGAGACGCGTAGCCCGAGGCTGGTTGATTAGTTAAAAAGCAAGGTTTTTAACGGCTTTTTAAACAACCTAAGATCGTGGATGTTGCGAAGCTCGAAGGGCAGGGCATTCCAGGCCTTGGCCGCCTTGACAGAGAGGGAGCTACCTCCCGTTCTAGCGAGCCGGTAACGAGGGATAGCAGCAAGGCATTGCCCAGTGGAGCAAAGATGTCTGTGTGGCACATAGAAATCAAAGCGTCTCCTGAGATACATGGTCCCCGATTTGTATAGGACACCGTGAGCAATAGTGAGAGCCTTAAACAGAACACACTGACCCACCGGAAGCCAATGCAGATCTCGGAGAAGTTGCTTAGTACTAGACCTACCAGGGATGCCGAGGAGCGCTCTAGCGGACGCATTTTGAATGGTCTGTAGCTTTTTTAGCTGGTAGCCAGGGAGACCAATATATAGGGCATTGGCGTAATCTAAATGCGAGAGAACAAGAGCGCGGGTCGCCATTTCTTTTGCAGCTTTAGGCAGCAGTGGCAGAAATGTCTTAAGTAGTTTCAGTGTGCCGAAGCACACTCCGGCCAATTTATTAATCTGCGGTCGGAATCTGAGGTCCTCACTGAACCAGACCCCAAAATTTTTTACTGGGCTCCCCATTGACTTAGGCATGGGGTAACCCTCGGGCCAAAGGTCATCCCTAAAATGCGGTGGGAAGGACCCATAAAGGAGTACCTCAGACTGGTCCTCATTTCATTTGTGTTGGGCCTGCGCTAACCATTTAAAAACTTCAGCAAGACAGTTTTTAGCTAAATCAGGGGATAAATCGTTTTTCTTCCACGTGAAGAGAAGCTGGGTATCATCAGCGTACGCTTTGATCTTAGCACCCAGCTCTTCCGCCAGCTAGATTAGCGGCATCACATAAATGTTAAAAAGAAGGGGGCTCAAGGTTGAGCCCTGGGGGACGCCCGTGGTCACGCTTCTCGGTGTAGAAGAGAATGGAGGCAGCTACACTTGCTGCATTCTATTCGCCAAGAAGGATTCGATCCAATCCCACACCAAGCCAGAGATTCTGATATTGGACAGAGGGCCTAGAAGTTGGCGATGCGGTACCGTGTCAAACGCGGCAGAGAGGTCCAATAAAAAAAGGGCCGCTCTGCCGCCGGAATCTATGCACTCTCTAATAGCCTCCGCCATCTCAACCAGGGCCGTCTCAGTACTATATGAGGCCCTGAAGCCCGACTGGGCTGGGTGGAGGATGCCAGAAGTCTCAACAAACTCAGAGAGCTGTTTGTGGGCTGCCTTCTCACACACCTTCGCCACAGCCGGGAGAAGAGAGATCGGTCGGTAGCTAGCCAGAGTGGTGGGGTTTAATGAAGGTTTTTTTAGCAGGGGGAGTAGTTTTGCCTGTTTCCACTCAGATGGAGCCGTGGCGGTTTGAAGCGACAGATTGATGATATTGTTCACTTCAGGGTTGACTACCTCCACCACTGCTGCCAACTGCCTGGCTAGGCAGGGATCGGCTGGGGAACATGATTTAATAGATTTAAGAATGGCCGAAGTGTCTGACAGAGGAATAGGAGTAAATGCTGTCAGGAGAGTGCAGTCTAGATCTGAATCTGAGGCCACTCGAAGCGGGTGCTCCACCTGCACATGGAGAGCAGACCCAAAGCTATCCTGGATTGTTTGGATTTTATCTATAAAAAAAACAGATAACTGCTCGCACCAGGAGTTAAATGTGGGAGCGACCATACGTTCTGCGCATGGCTTCAGGAAACTCTGGACAATTGCGACGATGTCCTTGAAGTTATTTTTAGATTGAGCAATGCGCTCCACATAAAAATGGCCTTTGGCCTTCTTGATGCCGGCATAGTAGCTGTTCTGAGACTTCCTAAGTGATATTTTGGCCAGTGGGCAGTAAGCTTGTCTCCAGCTGCGTTCAAGCTTTTTGCATGACTTTTTTAGTTCTTTAAGTTCGTTCGAATACCAGGGTTTGGACGGGGTGTTTCTTGCTCTCTTATGGACCAGATGTGCGGAAAAATGTTCCACTGCGCGTGAAATCCAATTATAGAGACCCCCTACAGCTTGCAGCAAAACCCCAGAGACAACAGGGCGTGTACCTATCAAAACTCTGCAAAGAGCAGCAGGCTCAATGTGTTGAGGAGATCTATCCTCGGATGACTCGTAGTCGGGTAGGAGGGCTTAACGGTCCAAGAAAATTGGATTAGAAAATGATCGGACCAGGGAAAAATGGGAAGTCACATTATTCAAAACAAAACAAGTCATGTAACAGAGCAATTTTATCAGACTCCTCAAAAGTAATGAAACTAGTTGAACTCAGCGTTTCCCATTTACAACGCCAATTTGAATCTAATGCAGGGCATGACCAAAGGATGTGGTACAAATCACATGCTGCGATAGAGCACATCAAGCATGCCGCATTAAGAAGTAGACGAGCTTTGTGCAATTTGAAAAGAGCCCCCAATTGTGCAGAATTTTAAAACAAGCGAACTGAGCGAGCGATCGATCGTTCGTGATACTCTAAGATTTCCTTTGCAGTTTATTTTTCCATATCCATTTCAAAGGGTGATTTAGTGTTCAAGGTGAAATGCTCTTTTCAAGCTCCATCCGCCAAACTGGTTCTGGAAGCCCTCAATCTCTTTAGTTCATATTTTGAAGAGGCTGCTCGGCAACTGGCTTCCATTGTGTGCTAGCCTATGTCTGATTCCTAAGTAATCAGTTGAAAGCTTGATGGCAGCTCTAATTGTGATGTCCAGAACGTCCTCTCAAAGCCACCTATACAGCTTGCTCCTGTGCCCAACCCCATATCTCAGAGCAGTATGAGATTTGGCCTCCCACTTTCACGTGAAATACCCGATTGATGCAGATTGAGCAGTGGTGACCATATGTACATGCAAGTCTCAAAATGGCATTGGCTGCTGTCTCTGCTTTTTCTAGTGTGGTTTGTACATGAGTATTCCATTTTAAGTTGCTGTTGATTGTCTCTACCAGGTACGTAAAGGGTTCAACTTCTTCCAGTTTAGTATTGTCAAAATAAAAGATTCTTTTCTTCAGCATTTACCCCTGAAGGTCATGATTAAGGTTTTTTTAAATATTGATCTTTACACTGTTAGCCTCACAGCTTCTCTCCATGGCTTCAAGTTGTGCCTACAAAACCTTGGGAGTCCTGATGATCAGAATCAAATAATTGGCGTATAAAAGAACCAGGGTCATAAAACCACGGATTGCTAGGATGTCTTAGATTGATTTTTGAACATCATGTTAGAGGTCATTAATGTAGAGAGAGAACAAAAGAGAGTCCAGGAGGCAAGCCAGTTTTACCCTGCTACAGATTTGCATTTTTTTAATGTGGCCCTTTTGTTTGTCTTACCTGAGATGTTGAATTAGTATATAGAAGTTGAAATAAAGACAGTGGACTGGATTGAAACCCGTACTCGGGAGGTTCGAGCGGACGCATAGGACACAGGCATATTCTGCTCCGTGTTACAAAGTAACATAACGGTGGATTTCCCCCGTCCCTCTTCCCCCCTTGGGACAAGTTGTCCAACCAATTAGGGCTTCACCATTGGAAGCACCATAGGAAGTGAAGTGTGGCCTATGCCACACTCACGCAGTGGTAGTATCTTGCCAACACCTGGTAAGAACGGAGCCCTCATTCATACTTTGGTCCTGATGAATGCCGCGGACCCAACAGGGCCATTATGGCAGAAACATGTTGACCACATATAGGACGGTTAGGGGACACTAAATACCCTATACACCGTCACACATAGTTTTTAATATCATATAGTTGTCAATCACATTAAAATCACTCTTGACCACTATAATGATTTTTAACCCCACTCACAATCTCACGGGCCCCCACTTAACCATTTAGAAAGTGCATCCTTGTCGTCAAGTGTATGCCCGCCCTCTATCAAACGAAGGTTTTAGAGGGCGAGGACTGGTCAATGATGAAGCATGACACCAGGTGGTGTGTGAGACCAGTCCGCAACTTTTTGTGAGATGCCCACACTTACGACGTTCCTGTAACTCGTTTGGGTTATCACACTAGGAGCGGCTTCTTGTGTTAAACAGTTATAGTGGAGGCTGCCAGCTCCTAGAACCCCTGTGCCTCTAGTTCCCTCCTCCACAGATCCAGTGGAGACTTTTTTGTGTGTTAACTGGATTGAAACCCAGCCATGACACTTTCACCCAAAAATGGTGTCTCAGGCCAGACTGAAAGCTGGTAAGAAGTCTAACAAGCATTGGCAAAGTCAATAGGTTTCGTTAATGCGAGAGCTATTGGCTTTGCCAATGACAATGTCAATGTATTTTGGGCATGTTTTATAGCAACACGGGTGTTGTTCAGCATGGCTGAAAGTTATGGAAACAAGCATTTGCAATGCAATAGGTCTCGCATTTGCGAGAGTTTGAGCTATCGACATTGCAAATGACAATGCCTTTTATTTATGTTTTGGTTTTTAAAACATAAATAAAAGGAATCATCATTTACAATGGCAATAGCTTAAACCCGCGTAAATGCGAGACCTATTGCATTGCAAATGCTTGTTTTTTATCCTGCTGCAACAGATGTTTGTAATTGAACTTCAAAGAGGATGGCACCAAGCCAGCTGTGCATGATTCATTTTACTCGCCGTAGAAGCAATTATAATGGCTACACCATACCTAATGACCTACATATGAACACACGGGATGTGAGCGCACTCATGTAAAAGTTAACACCAAATGAAATCTACACATGAAGGAATGACACTCGAGGGGTCTGTCAAAGTAGTCCATCTACAGAGAAACGGTATAATTTCAAAACAAGGAATTGAGCAGAAGCACAGTCTTAAAGAGTTAACAGGCAAGTAGGTGTAAGTGTTAAACGCTACGCAAAGACGGTGCGAGTTAATATCCATACCGATCCTCCAAACTTGCAGACCAACTGTTGAGAGTAGAACGAATAAAAACAGCATTCAAGTGCAGTTTAAACAACCCAGTAACCAAGTTACAAGAATGTCAACAGCTGTGAGGAAAGTGTCTAAAAAAAAAAAGAGATGCAGGAGTCATTGCTGAGACAATGCCACAGCAATGCACAAGCAGTGTCATGCAGGTAGTCGACACTGAAGGAAATGTCATTGCAAGATGTCAAGTCAGCACATTAAAAGCTTTATCTGCTGAATCACCATTGAGAAGGGTGATAGATAGATCTTGCTCCTCGTCTGTCTGTGTCAGAGTGCGCTGAAAGTTCTGATGCCTTTGGAGAAAAAGTGTATTTTAATACTGCTGTAAAACAATTGTTTTCTGTCTCTTTGAGATGGTTTTGGGCTCTCGCCTTCCCTTTTACCTTAAACTACGTTCCTGGACCGCTACACCGTTATCATGGCACAAACAGTGCAGGTCTAGATTAAGTAATGAACTTTACTAAGGGAAAAAAGTAATGCTGATCAATAATGTACTGGTTACAGTACTTTATTAACATTGTGTGTTTTGGAGCAATTTACTACTCTGATTTCTGTCAATAATATTAATTTTTAGGTCTCGCCCGCTGCCTTGGAGATGACTTTTTGAAATTGGTCTGCTCCTTTTCAAGCACACTCGTGCTTCGGCTGGCATCCACCTTGCGGGAGCAAGCAAGGGCACGCGTACTAATTGAAAACTTGCGCCGCCGCTGCTCGCTCCCACAAGGCGGATGCCAGCACAAGCACGCGTGCTTCAAAACAGCTGCTGCTTGTTTGAGTTCAAGCAGGCAGACATAGCACACCTACCTCACTTGGGACAAAAAGCGCAATTTACATCAGCTGCTCTGTCCGCTCAGTGGGTCACTTTCTCTGACCGCCTCTGTGAGTCACGGCAGCCCGCAGCTCTGTCTGCTCAGAGGGGAGAAGCTACGATGATGGAGGGCCCTCGCTCCTTTCTACTGTTAGCCCTTTCTAGCAATTTCATGGATCTTTTATCATTCACTTTCACACAAAACAAACAACACAGCGGCTGTCTGCTAAGGAAACTGGCCTAGCGCAGGAGGGGAGCTCAGAGCGCCAACTCATTTCACTCGGCGGCCATTTCACATTTCCACTTAGCGCCGAGGCTTGCGGTCGTCGCAATACTCGGCAGACTCTATGTCCAGCCAAATAATTAAGACGATGTTTTTGAGTTAGCGCATATTATAGCAGTTTTTACCGTCTGTGTAACAGGTGTTGGCAAATTAAGTCTACTCGATTTATCGACAATTGAGGGATAAACTATCGAGTTGGCGCTGTTAACAAAATGCCCTGTGGTATCATTCATAGGTCTATGGGCGCCACTTAAAAGATTCGCACACTGTTTCTATAATCTCTAATTCTATGACGGTGCTGAAAGGTGTAGAGAACCACAAACTCTACAGATAGAAGCCAGGCTAACACAAATTATTCTAATTCCCCAGCACACGTAAATGTAAGCTTTTAAAGTATATGTTTATCAACAACTATCATAGTAAGCAACAAATGCATCGCAGAGTCATGAATCACGTCTTCTTCTTTTCCTCTTTATTCAAGAAGCCTTCATAAACAACTTTACAGCCAACACGTGTTTCGTCATATAAGATTAGTAGTCCCACGACTTACTCAAGGCTAAAATCTTCATCTCATCAAACTTTTGAAATGTGGTGATAATTCCAAACCACACGGGGTTCTAATGTTCGACGGTGATAGGGCTAATTATTTCCAAGAGACGGACTGCTGTACTCAGCGAAGCTTTTGGTCTCATTAGATGGTGTACTTATACTTCGATCTACACTGAGAGCCTTTTGTGGATCTGGCTTAAAAAAGGAAAAAGAATACTATTGGAAATAATTAGCCCTATTATCGAGTTGGCGCTACAGGACACTACACCTTTCAGTGGTGAGACGGTATCTCGCCCAACGATATTGAGGTTATTTTTCTACTATGAATCGTGGTGGTGTATATTTTCTTCAAGTAGAAATATTTGGCAACTGAAATGGGCTGGAGAACATATATGCTGAAGGTGTTGAAAGGCTTACATGCTTCTTTCTCTGTGGTTTCTGTTCTCTGACTTTGCCTTTGCCCTTAATTGATTTTCAGCTCTTGTTCATTTGGCTGCCTTCAGAAGCCCACAGATCACTCTTGCTGGGAGGGGGTTGGCCTGGGGCAAGTAAGTAAAGTGGATAAACCTCCCCCCTCCTGTGGTGACCTCGGTGTGCTCTTGCGGGGTGAGCTGTTCAGAGCTATGATACTGGCAGCATTCGGCCGGCATGTTGTCTCTTCGTGCTGAGCACCGGCACTAGTGCTCTGCATATAGTCATTCATGTTTAGTTAATGCATCGTGAAGCTATTAGGATAGCTCAGCGAGCGTAGTGCCCATTGCTGTGATTTGTGTTTGACTTGCAACAGCTGAAACTGTGCGCCATGGTGGGGGAAGTGTCGCATTAGATAGCGCCATAAGGCAGCTGCCAACAATGGCCCTAACTTAGCACAGGCCACGGGCAGCAATCACTAACTGAACAAGCATTGGCATAGCCAATAGGTCTCGCGTTTGGGACCTTATAAGTATTTAGTTATGCAGCACAATATCCTTGGTGCAACAACAACTGTTGCATGGCAAAACACTTATGAGGTCCCAAAGGCGAGACCTGTTGGCTATGCCAATGCTTGTTGCTGTTTTTGTGGTACTGCAATATATAGGGTTGTTATTTGTCACAGTTTACAGTTTGGATTAGATCATTGATGACACTATTGTTCATAGGATCACGATGTCTCCAGTGACAACTTCTTGCTGCCCAGGTCGTGCTGAGCGGTTCCTTTTCCGGTGGTTCTGCTGTCCTGATCGAGCCGAAGGTCCTGCTGCAGTTGTCTCCTCCCTTTGTGTGTGTGGTTGTGGTTGTGTGTGTGGTTGTGGTTGTATGTGTGGTTGTGTGTGGGTGTGGTTGTGGTTGGGTGTGGGGTTGTGTGGTTGGTTGTGTATGTGGTTGGTTATGTGTGTGTGGTTGTGTGTGTGGTTGTGGTTGAGTGCATGTGGTTGTGTGTGTGTGGTTGTGTGATTGGTTGTGGTTGGTTGGTTGTGTGTGTGGTTGTGTGTGTGGTTGTGTGTGTGGGGTTGTGTGTGGGGTTGTGTGTGTGTGTGGTTGTGTGTGTGTGGTTGTGTGTGGTTGTGTGTGTGTGTGATTGTGTGTGTGTGGTTGTGTGTGTTTATGTGTGTGTAGTTGTGTGTTTGTGTGTGGTTGTGTGTGTGGTTGTGTGTGTGTGGTTGTGTGTGTGTTGTATGTGTGGTTGTGTGTGAGGTTGTGTGTGTGGGGTTGTGTGTGTATTTGTGTAGTTGTGTGTGTGTGGTTGTGTGTGTATGTGTTGTTTTCCCGTTTGTAAGCCCTGCAAATGCGCAGTGTTACTATACCAGATAAATGGTGATCAAATTGCCTATGGCGCTTGTGAAACACATTTGTGAGAGTATCCCACCCACCAAGATGTATATCAGGCCCTTATTCTAGATCCACAATTGAGATACAACCCTGTGAGCGGCACACCCTCTTGTAACAGAGGATGTAAATCTAGATGGTATCCCGTATCCGGGTCGGGAGCGGCACCAGGACAGCTGCTGGAGGTAAATCTGTGAAATATTTCAGAAAGGCCAGTTCTACCTCTGTGAGTAATGGTGCAGAGAGAACGGGGTTAGTCTGTGGTAGCGGTGGGAAGGGGCCCGCTCATGGGAGCATGAATACAGAGAAGGCAGGGGCAAGCTGGGGACCGCAGTCTGTCTGTGGCAACAGTGGCGGACTACGAGACAAATCAATCAGAGAAAGGAGGGGGAAAGCAAGAGACAGTGGTCAGGTTGCGAGTGCAGTTGCAGGCAGTCCCAAAGGGAGAACTGGAGACCTTGGCATGTTGGAGGCACTGGAAGGGAGACAGGCCCATTAGAGTCTGTCACATGTCACACAGATCAGTGACAGGCATTGAACTCTTCCCTGGACATGACATCTGTCAGGGGGTATGACCTGTCGGTGGACGCAGGATGGAAAATCAGCAGACGAGATGACCTCCGTTCGCATTGTTTTCACAGAGGGTCCATTACATGAATGTGAGCCGCCATTTTGTTTGGATAGCCAGCGATGCGGTCGCTCGTCAGTGTAGGGAGGCAGACCAGGGCACTAATTTAACTGGAACCCCGCAGCTGGGAGGGAGGGACCACCAACCACACCTAATCATGAGAAATAACAGAGGAGAAAGGCGGAGCGTCAGCATCACCAGGAGGGGCGGGTGGGAAGCGGTTCCGTCGTGTCATTAATTCTTCACACCATGTCCGATTAATACAGAACAACATGCCCAATTACCAGTCATCCCTCTTTCATGGGTCTCTGGGAATTCTATGAGGAGAGTGGTGGGCACTAAGCACGTGCCGAGGCGGCCCGAGAGGTTTCAAGTCGCGTGCTACTAATACCAATTAGCATGGCATGACATGGTTTATCTTATGGTCTAGTAGAAAATAACAGGACAGTTTGATATGGTACGGGAATAAAACATGATGTGAGATATCTTAAATAAAGCCGGTACAAGCATGGCACGGGGCGAAAACGAGAAATGGTACAACCTAGCAAATAACACGGGACAGTACAACATGGAATGGTGATAAACATCACAAAAGAAAACATAGCGTAAAGCACGAAATAAAGAAGGAAAAGACGGAGAGTAAAGAAGAAAAGCAAGCGGGAGAGCATCAAAGTGCGGCCGCGAAAGTGAAAGTAATCGCGGTCAAGCGCGGCGCGCGTGCCCGCGCACATGCACTGTAGCTCTAGGCTGCCCTGGTAGCACTTTTTGGAGCCCTCACAAAATGTCTCGCCTGACCCAGCGCATGCGCTGGGTCAGGCGAGACCTATAAATAGTGTTTAGCATAGTGTGTTGCGAGACTGGTATTTTGCTGCTTCAGTAATTGCATTTAGATATATATCACAACAAGTAACATTATATCTACAACAAGCCAGGACTCTTGGTTTTGTTTATGGTTGTTGGGTGCATAAAAGAAATAAGTAACAATTATCGCTTCGTTCCATAGCATTTTGAAAATGCTTTAGTTCTGATATGATGGGACTTAGAAAGAACTATAGTGAGTCTTTTTGAAGTTACCTGAAAGGCAATGAAGGCTGGTATTCCTGCAGATTAAAAAACAAATCATCTGGGGGTGACGGCAAAAATAGAGAGCGAGATAATGACCCGTCCCCGCACCTGCTTTTTAAAACTGTTGGTGCTGAGCACCGGCACTAGTGCTCTGCATATAGTCATTCATGGTTTGTTATGCTATGGGACTACCGAACTTCCCCCCTCCCCCGCCCTGCGCATAAACCCCATTTACTAATGATGGACATGAGAGGGGAGTTTCTTTGGAGGCGGGGGTCGTCCAACCCCCGGCCGTATTTATTAAAATGTGAAAACAAAATTAAAATTGAATTAAACAATATTTACGCAGAAACATAACATGACATTTGATTACAAATCATATGCACAGATATCAGATGGCTAACCTTAACATATTTCTAATACATAGTTTTTCCTATTCGAATCTAACATCTGGATCATAATCATACATTAATTACTTTCTGCATATCCTATTTGGGCCTACGGCAAGGTCGCTAACCGGTGTCAGATCCTTATCAATTAGCCACGCCCTCCCGTAGGAGTGCGAATGCGCAGAGGGCCCGCTTACCGAGAGGGTACTTCCCCCCCATACGTTCCCTGAACTCCATTAAAAATGGGGGCTCTTGCACTCGGCGCCATTTAGTGATGTCCATGCCAGTGCGGGGTGTCCAGCCAGCCTAAAGAATGCGTGACTCCCCCCTTCCCCGCACCCATCCAGCCAACCGGATGTACCGCCCCTGGAGTTATAGGAGAGACCCCTTGTCCCTCCCCCTCGGCGACCCCATCCGAGAATGGCGACGCCCCCTAAGGACCTTAAATTTACTGCTCACCAGTCATGACCTTACCGCCACAGGCCAGCGTAGTTGCACAACTATCTGGCCCCCCCCTCCTGTCGCCCTGAAAGGTCATGCCCCGCCCTTACACTCCCTAGCCAAGCTATGAAATTTTCTAACATTATTTCATTACCTAACCTAGTCAAGTGGACCCCGTATTTTAAGAAGCATGGTTCTCCCCTGACACACCTGTGTGCAATGTTCTGTAATTGAGGGGATCTGAACAGTTTCCCTATTTTATTGTTGACCCTCCTTACCGAGTGATTCAACGCTTTCACAGAACTCCCCCCCCTCCATTTAAATCTGGGTATCATCTGAGACCAAACTATGGTGCAGCCCTGGCACGCCTTAGCTAACCAGCCGACTTCAGAGATTATGTCCTCCATCAAGACCCTTCTTCCCGTTGTTACCAAGTCATTCCCACCTAAATGCAAATAACTATTGTGGGCGGAGGACTGTGTCTATTCAAAAGACCCGTCATAAAACCTCTAAACTGACTGAGGCAAAGGCCCCCTTTTCCATGAAAAGATACTTTGAAACCATCCTGCTCAGCTCTTTGTCTGTAATTACCTGAAAGGAAAACAGATTTCATACGCTGTATATAAGAATGACCAATTCCCCACACATTCTGTGTTCCTTTGCCCTGCGGTTTTAACCGCCGTTGAGAAGAATCTTGCTGTTGTGGCGACGGCAGTTTCCCCCCTGCGTGACAGGTTCGAGAAACTGAAAGCAAACAAACAAAACAAGACAGGCATCAGTCCACAATTGTATTGTATCTTTACAACATGTGAAGCCGCACATAATGCTTATAACTATTAGAAGCCCATCATCCAATTTTCTTTACACTACTGCTATGCAACCCCCTAGCCGTTGCCTCTGTGGCAGCCCCTATCCTGAATGAATGAGTCACAAAGTCCTTTGGATTCAGACCTGCCTTGCCGATCCCCATGGCCGAAAGGACTGAAGTGGCTGAGAAGTGTGACCCTTGCCCCAATTTTGCCCTGCATTTCCCGGCTGCCCTGGGCCAAACTGGTCAAACCATGAGATAGAATCCACGCGGTCCCATGTCAGTGAAGGGTCAAATTATTTCGCCTTCCTGAAATTCATGTCGTATTATTTCCAACTTACGTCACCATATTTATCATGTGTCATTGTTACCCTGCTCTGGTAACATGCCATTTCTGCTTGCAGATTAGGAGAACGTTCAGCTATTATGGCCATAAACACTGAAAAAGCCCTTATCCAATTGGTCAATGTCTCCTCCACCCTGAATCTTGCCCTTTCTACCCGCCACTCACTGGGAAGCATCCAATCTTTTTACCTCTTAGCATACTCCATTTCCCTGTTATCAACAAGTAAAGAAAACATATTGACATACGCACCAGACCATATCAATTCCCTCACTTCGCGTGTTACATGCCGTGCTAAATGTTCCCTCCTGGAGGGTAGCACCCCCGCACCCAACAATGGCAATGCCAGCTCCTTACCTATTGCCCCAACTCCCGCTGGCTCCGCCATCTTGTCTTTTCCACTGTCGCTCTCCTGCAGCGCTGGTTGAGGTTGACTGGCATTATTCGCGCCTGGGCTCGGCTCCCAGCTCGGGGCAGCCATAATCCTCGCCACCATTCTTTTTGCCTCTGCCAGTGGGTCCTCCCCTACTTCTTTGGTGCCCACGGAAAGTGGTAACATCCCCCCTTTCCTAACCAAGGAAGGACTGCCGCTATCTGTGAAGCTAATTGCGGCGGGATTTGCCCAACCTCTGCTGGCGTTAAAACCGGGACCGGGGCACCAGGGTTCAGGACCGGAACACTTGGGCATGATGTGGGCACCACCGGGATCACAATTGTTACCACCGGGTTAGCTGCTGGAGGCACCGGACTTGGTGCAGGCACTGGCACAGGGGTCACCGGGACATTTGGCGCTACATCAGGAATAACTATAGGGCTCTCCGGTGTAACCAGAAGACTGGAGGGCCCACCCCCATCAGGGGTCTCCCCTAAAGGTTGCCCTGTTTTTGGGTCCTGATTCTTCCCCTTCTTGCTTCTAACCCGCTTGGGGAGTGCTTCTAGTTCCCCCCTGGGCTTTGGGGGCACTATTGTCCGCTTGGGCCTGCCTGATGGCCCACTCTGATCCTCCACCTTCTGTCTGAGCTCTGCCAGGCTGTGCCCCATTTGCTCTACCTTTCCCCATCTCCTATCCATTGTCGCCATCTTGCGCATCATAGCTTCCAACATATGCTCCATGCGGAAACGCTTGGCCCCCCGTTTACCAGACATCTTTTTTCTTAAGCCCCTAAGTGTCAGATAACCCACGCACTGATCGATAAATACCCTGCAAGTACAAGGCTATTCGTCACTTTACTGGGACCCAAACAGGTCCTTACCTTTTCGTTGGGGGTACACAAGCTGGCCGTAAGCACCACGCAACCGGGACCGCACCACACCAGCTAACCTGGGCGGAAGGCGAGCGAACTCTTAGCCCAGCGGCCCACAGAAGCAGTGAAGTGCAGGCCTGCCTGTGTCCCCTCCCTGCAACACCGTCAGTCTCACCTCCTTGTCTAGCGTGATGCGCACCCCCTCAGTATTCCTACGGTGAAAATCAAGTTAGCATATGTCTTACTTAAGTAACAAACCACAGTTTTTGTTAGAAAAAACGGCGCTCCCCTGCTGCAGTAAATGTCTTCTATGAGGAACCCTGGAGAATTGAACCTGTAACCTTGAGAGTAAGAGTCTCACACTTTTACCATTATGCCACCGTGACTCCCGCCCAATGCACCCACTCTGTTTCTGGCGTGCGATTATTTTACACTGCCCCCGGGACTAAAGGTGCTTGCTGGGCACACAGGGACAAGAACCCTGGATCCTCAATTCACTTAGGGATCTGTCTGCATATAATCAATGCTCAATTGAACCTGTAACCTTGAGAGTACGAGTCTCAGACCTTATCTATTATGCCAAAGTGACGAGTCTCAGACCTTATCTAATATGCCAAAGTCACTCCACAATTTGCAAACAAGAGCAATCTAACTGAACAGAATCAACGGGCATTTAACCTGTAACCCCAATAAATGCCTCAGTCCCTAACTTGCTCAGTACCTTATCAGCGTGTGCACGCGCCTTACACCAAACCCCCGGGGCTCCCTGGCCGCTCGAACCGACGAGCCGATAATTGCCGCTCCGCACTGCTCCGATGCTTCTCCCGACCGCAGACTCCTCGCTGCCCACGTTCCCAATCTTCCGTCGGAAAACACGCCTCCGAGCCGCCTGCTTCGTCCTCGCTGAGTCCACGCGTCGGGCTGTATCCACGAGACCGGAACCGCCGTCGGAAACGCGAAGACCTGAAAGATAAAAACAAACAAATGTTGGCAGCCTCCTGGAGGCTGCGTGCAGCAGGCCTGAGAGCGCGGGACAAAGAGTCCGAGTCCCGCGCTCCCCGGCCTTTTATCCCTACTACTGGGGGCAAGCCGGTTCTAACCGGCCCGCCCCCTGGCACCCCTTGACCCGGAAGCGCCTTAATCGCTTCCGGGCCAAGGGGTAGCCCCCGCCAGCCAATCCCAGCCCGGCGCGTCCACCGCGTCATACTGACGCGGTGGAGCGCGCCGGGCCCTGGAGAGCAGGCGAGGGGGCGTCGGGGGTCTGCGCCCAGCCATACTTGCGGTGGGGCAGATACCGGCCCTGCCTTTCTCTTCTAATACTACTCTCTCTCACTAACTAACTCTCGAACTCTCTCTCTTACTAAATAACTTTCTCTCTCACTAATTCACTCTCACTCACTAACTTACTAACTCTCTCACTGTCTCACTCACTAACTAACTAACTAAACAACCTTATGAAAGCATGAGTAATTGTACGAGGAAATAGATCTTAAATAATAACGTGAAAGAGCAGCAGCAATGTGGCACAGAGAAACTGATGTATACATTTGTTTACTAACTCCTATGGCGCATGATTTTGTTATCATCCATTTGCCCCAGATGTTGAGTTGTGACATCATGGTTCATAACTCCTCTTGAGTTCTTCATTTTGAATGATTGAAAGTGCTACCCTGAGGGCGCCGCTTTTCGCACAAATATGAGGAATTCCCTCTTGCTCTTTGAATAGGCCTCCATTATTATTATTATTAGTTTTGTACATTGCTGACATGGTCATAATTTGGCACAAACTGTGAAATATTGCACAGATATCGTGCACTTTTATTGCACTTTTATTGCCATGTATATACATATGGTTAGAATGCAGTTGAAGAGTGGGCTTAAAGGAAACAATTGCCCTGTCGGACGCTATCTGTCCAGGCGCTGCATCGTTTGCAGTGGAACACTCCACTCTGAGCAGCCTGCTGCATCAAAAAAGCCATAACTCTCCAGATAGAATTAATAAAATTAAATTTGTGGCCGTTTTATTAGGAAGCATTGTGTTGTGATGTAACTTACCTCTGTTTCTCTCTCATGTAACTTACCTTTGTTTCTCTCTCTGTCACTGCCTCTTTTCTGCCTGCTTCTTACCTGGGTTGGAGTCTTCATGCTCACCGTGGTCCTAGAATGTCAGGTTGACGGTACTCCACGATTGCCAGTTGCAGCTGGGTCGTTGAGGTGGTCGGATGCCAGGTTGTGCTTTCCAGTAAAGAACTTCATCTTTACATCTGGTTGTTGCTTTCTTTTCTACGACGCTTCACAACATTTTTGGCAACAATCTTGGAGTTGTTCCAGCACAACCTGGTGATCCTCTGACAGCTTTCCTTGATTCCACCTGTTCTGCTTCCCTCGTCTGCCCGTGAGGCTGTATCCTGTTGCTCCTGTTGCTCCGGTTAGTCATGCTGTGATCCTACTTCTGAAGGTGCTCTACTATTTTCTTTTTGTGATATTTTGTTGTTCTCAGCATCAGCGCGACCGTTGGAATCTCGCTCTCCTCTCTCGTGCCACCAGCAGTCTACGTCATGATGAGAGCATCAATCCCATGTCATTGATGCGCACCAGCGCGTTCTGCCATACGTGAAGTGCGCAACCTAACCAGCGTGGCGTGCGTAACGTGCTGCCATTTTGGGAGGTCCTGTTAACTTCTCTCACAACGCGCAGTACTTTTCTTCCGGATTTCATTTCCTGCATCTACTGTATTTATGTTTTATCTTGCCGTGCCGCCTTGAGTTATTGACTGGTTCATACCGCCTGCTGGCCTTTCAGAGGATGTTTCTCCTGTTATCTCGTATTGGCTGAGAACCATTCACTGACTTTTCCGTGTTTGACACTTCCCACTCCACTTCTATTGCAGTTATCTACCACATCTGACTTGAACTTCCTTTTGTAGTTTTACCTACATGTACTTTGCGATTACTTCTCTCTAACCCTTATTCCACAGGTCACTGTTCTCTTATTCATTGCAATGTCTTCTGATTCATCTAATGTTATTTTTCCTCCAATATTTTTGGCTCAGCCAGGTCCTCCACCAACTATTTGGGAGGATTGGATTGAAATGCATAATAATTACATTACTGCATTAGATGGTAATAATTTTTCTCCAGCTAGGAAGAAAGCATTGTTATTGAGTGCGTTGGAGAGTGAGGGTCAACATGTTTTCAAATATTTTCCTGTGGCTTTGGGACCTAATGGGCAACCTATGGATGATCTGTATAAAGAAGCTATTAAGAGACTTGAAACACGATTTTCCAAAGAGGTGAATTTGGTCTTAGTCAGATATAAGTTTTACACTCAGCCTCAACTGGAAGGAGAAAGTATTGACAAATTTGTTGCTAGGTTACGAGAACTCTCAGTTAAGTGTCGCTTTGGGACTATGACAGAAGAACTGATTTGCGATCAGTTGATCGTACAGTTCCGTGACAGGAAAATATAGGAAAGGCTATGGGCTGCCAAAGACCCCTCATTGAAAGATGCTGTTGATATGGCCAAGGTCATTGAAGACTCCCAGAAGTGCATTAGAGAATTGAGTAAGAGGGACAAAACCTCACAAGAAGTAGGGGAAGTGGAAAACAAAGATGAAGATGTATTGCACTTGATCAGATTTGCCAGCGGTGTGAGCGGAAAGGACACTATGCCAGAATGTGTAGGCAATCTGATTCCTCTGATAAGTCCAAATCCAAGGTAAATGTGGTACAACTGAGTGAAGATTACTAACCAGCCGCGAATAAGGTCTTGGTAGTGGGGGAAATGTGCAATGAAATAATGGTTGAATTCACTCAAGACTCTCCTAGGTTAAATAGACCCACTGCTGTGTTTAACGTCTGTGGTAAAGATATCATGTTGATGGTGGACTCTGGTTCCATGTTCACGATCATTCCTGAGTCTCTGTTTCGAACCACCTGGTTGGGGGTTGCCTTGTTGGACAAAGATATCAACCCATTTGGGCATCAGGGCCAGTCTATTGATATTCTGTGGTACATGTCTGGCCAAATTACTTTTGACACACACAGTACCCATGGAAAGATTTATGTTGCCAAAGAGGGTCCCCAATCCGTGGTTGGATGCACCAGTATGATCTTCACATTGTTATTAATCCGAGGTCCCCCAATCACATTATGGTGGTGCAAGATGACATTCAGGTTCAGCATATACTTCAAGATGCTCACAGAGTGTTTGAAGACAGACTTGGTTGTGTCAAAAGGTACCAGCACAAAATCATCCTCAAACCCAATGCGTGTCCTGTACAACATAAGCTCAGGAAAGTCCCTCTGTCGGTGAGACAGGGTCTTAAAGATTTGTTGGATGATTTGTTAAAATCTGGAGTAATTGAACCGGTGGAGTCTTCCTCTTGGATTTCTCTGGTAGTTTTGACGCTCAAGTCAGATGGTCAGCTCCGTTTCTGCATTGATCTCAGGTCTTTAAATCATGATATTGTCACTGACACGTTCCCTCTGCCAAACATTATTGAATTGTTGCAGTCGGTGGGTGGTGGTAAGTACTTCTCCAAGATTGACTTGAGAAGTGCTTACCACCAGATCAAACTATATCCAGACTCCAAGCCTCTCACAGCGTTTATAGCAACGGAAGGCACGTTTCAGTTCACTCGTATGCCGTTCGGGCTAGCCTCTGCTGCGAGTGTCTTCAAAAGGATGATGTCCAATATAATATTGGGGTTGGCGGGTGTGATCTACTTTCAGGACGACATACTGGAGTCAGGAAAGACCATTGAGCAACATAATGCTACCCTCAGACAAGTCTTGTGGAAACTGGAAAAAACATGATCTTACTGTTAACAAAGAAAAATGTCAGTTTCTCACGGATCAGGTTGACTCCTTGGGGTACCCGATCTCTAGTGGTGGGATCTCTCCTAAAAATAATCTTTTAGAGGTTATTAAAAATGCTCCTGCTCCTAGGGACAAGAACCAGCTCAAGTCGTTCCTGGGGCTCGTCGAATATTATACTAAATTTGTTCGTGGATTTGCTGACATGTCTGAGCCTTTAAGGAAGCTTCTTCGCAAAGGTTGTAGATTTGAGTGGGGCAATGAACAATCAGATGCTTTCTCCAACATAAACTTTCAGATTTGTAATTCTGGCATACTTTCTCCTTTCACTTCTTCCTGACCACCAGAGGGGCACTGAAAGAACGATTGCATTTGCCTCAAGAACTCTCACACAGGCTGAAAGGAATTACTCAGTCATAGAGTGCAAAGCTCTTGATGCAGCCTGGGGAGTGGAGTACTTTAGAGTGTACTTGTGGGGTTCCAGATTTGTGTTGAGGACTGATCACAAGCACTTGATGAAAATCTTGTCTGCGGGGGGTGCAGGAAAGGGGTCAGCACGCCTTGCTCGGTTTGCTGCAAGGCTACAAGAGTATGTCCACGATGTTGAATTTATCCATGGTTGGAAAAATTGACTGTTTGTCACAAATTTCACTTGATTGGGAAATAGTTGACAAAGATGTTGTCAACAAGTTGGAAAGGGAAGATGCTGTTGCCTTTGTTTAGGATGTTTGTCAATGCAGTCTATGTTCATTTTCTAAAGTACAGTGGGCGGAGGCCATGAGCAGTGACTCTATTTTGCATGATGTCATAGCTCTCATTAAAAAAGGTTCCCCTCGCGAGAGTTTGGTGTCTGCAGCTGTTGGGCCATATTGGAAACTTTTGGATGAGTTGTCTTTGTGTGGCCAAGATATTGTGATGAGAGGTGAGAGATTTGTGCCCCCAGCTGCTCTCAGGTCGCACATTTTTAAACTTGTGCATGAAGGCCATTTGGGGCAAGGTATGACCATCAGGAGAATTAAACAAGAATTCTGGTGGCCTGCTATGGACGACCAAATCTAGAACTGGGTTAATAATTGTACTCTGTGCAAAGAAAGCGAAAAGAGACTGAAGGTTGGTTCTCAGAGTTTCATGGGGCAGATTACTGACACTGGCAAACCGTGGCACACTATTTGTATTGATTTTATTGGTCCCCTATCTGAGCTTTCCCTGGACATGCGGTTTGCAGCTGTGATTGTGGATGCACATTCAAGGTGGTTGCACCTTGAATTTCTGAGAGACAGTACCACGAGCTATGCTGTTGGTGTATTAGGAACTCTGTTTTTCCGTGAAGGTGTGGTAAATTTTAATTAACTAGACTTAATTTATGCGGTAAAATACAATACGAATAACTCAGTAAAAATAAGAGGCAGAATCCGTGGTATTCGAGGGTATAATAGGGTATTTATTCCTTACAAAGGAATGATGATGGTTCGAACCAGGCAATCGAGTTCCGTCACCACGAAGGTTCAGGAAGGGATCAGCAATACATTATTGACAAGTTGTCATATTTATATTGAAGTGCATTACAGTAAAGACAGATGCAGGAGGCGTAACAGCTGATAAGAATACATACGTAATGAAAAGGCGTTACAATAGGCGTGCATAGAGGCGTATACTAAAAAACGTCATTATGATGATGACACAAGTGGGTGGATCCATAAGAGAATCCTGCAAAGTCAGCGAAAATACATGGCAGAGATGCGCGCGCAGCCGCATGACGTGTGATTGACGTGTAACTAGAGGGTGAAGGGAACTTGACATTTAGCCCTACATGAGGAGACAGAAGTCTGGGGTGTCAGGACAACCTAGTCCTAAATCATATCTAATATCTTGTGTTTAAGGAACTATATTATCTGGAAGGAAAGGTCTTCTCGGACAGATCCTATTCTATACTGACTGCTAGTGCGTGTACAAGCGTCTAAGTGTCTACATGAGTGTCTACATGAGATGCGATGGGGGCATGGGCCTACCATGGTAACGAGAGTCATGAATTACTTGCACAGAGACAGTAAGGCTGGGCCCTTTGCTCTGCAGCTAGAGGGATGTTTACCTAAGCTACTTAGACAGGAATGCATTTCTTGAGGAGCGGAACAGATAACTCGAAGGCTGAATACAGTTTTGGCAGGCAACAGGCCGGGCTTAGGCACCGTTAGCCGCGCAGGAAGTAAGACAAAGTTCATGGATACAGATGCAGGTCCAGGCTGGAGCATTCAGAGGCAGAAGCAGGAAAAGGCTCGATGGCAGAATTCAGGGCCTACCTTGCCAGAGCTGGAAAACGTGAAAAGTATACCATATAAAGACGGTGGCAAGGCATACTTAGGAACGGAATATCTGGCCCATTCATGGCAGATATGAAAGAGTACATATTAACGTTGGACACAATTGTATTTGCGTCTTCATAGCTTGAAGTGGAGGGAACATACATGTACTTGTAGCATGTACATGGAGCCGTTGGGGTCTAGATAGGGGACACAATTGACCATAAAAATTCATATTTCCTCATTCCCTCCTTGTCCCCTACGGACCCTCATGAAATATCGATCTTCAGGAATCCATCAATCTGTTCATGTAATATCATTTGCTCTTCTTTCTTCTTCCGGGATCTTGAACGAAAACTTGAACGTGGAATACACGATGTGGCACACAGGCCGCAAATCGCTGGTCCACATTGTAGACACAGGCAACAACTGAATACTATGAGAAGGCCAATACCTAGGAAGGATAGGACTTTCCATCCCCAGGCTGACAATATACTCCAGAACCAACCGGACCATGTCCAGGTGCCTGCATTCTGATGTATCTGGTTTGCAATCTTGTGAAGACGAGTTATGGCTTTATATACGGATGGCGCGTTTTCTGGGATGAAAACACAGCAACTTGATCCGATGACCCTACAAGCTCCGCCCCTATCTGCTAGGATGACGTCAAGGACAAGACGATTTTGGAGAACAACAATCCGCATCGCAGACTGCTCCTCTGTTAAGTTGCCTAGGGCAGAGGTAGTTTCATTCACTACTGCTTCAAGGGTTCTGGTTAATCTACGTATCAGTTTACTGTTTGAGACAACACCTATGTAAGGAAAGAGACCTTTATTGAAGTCTGTATATTGTTCCCATGCGGTTTCAGTGTAGTCAACAATCGGGATATCTCTCTGGGGTCTATGGTGTACTAGATTGGTATTTCTATGGTAATCAGGAGGGGCTAGGAAAACAGGTGGCAAAAGGAATGCAATGTAACAGGTACCATCCCAGTCTGGAGGTAGACGTATATATGCGGTATGACCACATATGAAGTAGGAATGACGGGAAGCTCTAAATGTAGACTTGCCTTTATCACTGAATTCGATCACAGTAGTACATTTACTATGACCCAGGTGTACTGAACCATTCTTTCTTACACAGAATTCACCTTTGACGGGTAATACGGACATAGCAGGCAAGACTAGTGTAGCTTCAGATTCAACATTTAGAATCATGAGGTCAAGTGTAAAGTTACCTAATCCATACACTTCATTTTCTAGGTCCGTTCCTGTTCTTTTGGGAAGTCCCTCCTTGTTAGGATGACAGGCTTTAAGCAAAACTAAGTTCAGGTTTCCCCATACCCAGTTGCTCTGGTATACTACAGTGTTTGAGTCTAAAGAGTTAATCAAACTAAGCCATGCTCCACAGGAACCATTGTGTGTGAACGGATATGGAAAGAGAGGCAGAACTCCCTTGTATTTCTGATAGGGAGGGAGTCGGCCCCATATCCAACAATTTGTAGCATTGCTGGTCTGATGGGAATGATGTAACATACTAATGAATGTGTTGTTGCGCAGCGCAAATCTATAGGACAACTCATGTGGAGGTAGTTCACTAAAAGAATGTTCGGCAGTAACATTGTAAGCACGCTTGAAAATAGGATAGTACATATGTAACAGTATACTTGCAACAATAATAAAAAGACTTAGGAAAAACATAATCAACAATGTCACTATACAGTGACTATGAAGTGATTTGCAGTATGCATGTTTCTTGAGCTGCTTCTGTCTATTTTTCTCTCTCATTCGGTCTAGAGGATACATGTCAAAGACTTAATTCAACCGATTCACCTTGGAGAGGACTTAAACAATCGAATTGTCTGACTTGCTAGACCTTAGTTTCAGTTTATAGTTCTCTTTTTCTGACTTTTCAACCAGGGGGAGTTTTGAGTCAGTCGGTGAGGGAATGCAGGGCTGAACGTCTAAATCCGATGGTAGTCCATGAAATTTCTTGATATGACTCGAGTGTAACCACCCCTTGCGACCCTCAATCTTCACGGCTGTCCTTGTGGTGAGAAGAACGAGCTTGGGTGACTGCCAACGAGGCTCCAGTGGGCTCCTCCTGTCGAAGTTTCTTACAAGCACTAGGTCGCCTGGAACCACGTCATGGGGCTTCACCTCAGTGTTATCTGGAAAAGCTGCAGCTACCTGTGAACGACAAGATTGTAGTGCAGACATCAAGGAAGCCAGGTAATCTGTCAGCATATTACAATCAACATCAGTTATTTTACGAGGTATAGGCGTCCCCCACATATTTGGTGGCCTACCGAAGACCACCTCGTACGGGGATAGCCCTGTGCAAAAATGTGCTACCATTCTCATGAAAAATAGTGCAACCGGTAAGGCTACTATCCAGTCGACACCTTTCTCTCTACAGATTTTGGAGAGTCGTATTTTCAGGTTCTGATTATGGCGTTCCACGAGACCTGCTGCCTCGGGATGTCGGACACAGTGGAATTTCCATTGATAGAAGAGTGAAATGTGTTTCATTAGCTCGGATGAGAACGGCTGGCCATTATCTGAGTACACGATACGGGGCAAACCATACCGTGGGAAGAATTCACAAACTAATTGTTTGGCAGTAGTCGGGGCAGTGTAATCTGAAACGGGATACGCCTCTGTCCAACGGGAAAGAGCGCATACAACTACGAGGACATATTTGAATCCTCGACATCGTTCCATCTGGATATAATCCATCTGGAGGACTTCAAAAGGGTGATCGGGAGGTTGAAATCCACCCTGTTCTACAGGTACGCCTTTACCTGGATTGAACTGACAACATATCATACAAGTTCGGACTTTCTGTTTGGCTGCAGCTCGTAAGTTTTTGTTGAACCAAATGTGTTGAATACTGTCTAACATAGCTTTTTCTCCTAGATGTGCTGGACTATGTATTGTGTTAATGATAACTTGAACCATTGAGTCGGGGAGAAACCATATAGATTTTCCCTTCGTCATCCATCCCTGATCGGTTTGGATCCCTCCTAATTCAGTCCATTTCTTTATTTCCTCTGGTGTAGCATGTGTCTGTATGTCAATTACATCAAGAGCGGGATCCTTAACTGTTATGCAGTGTGTCGGCGTCGGAACTATTGTCTTTGTCAAGTCAGTTGCATGAGTCTGATTCTGTGCTGTTTGTTTAGCTGTTCGGTCTGCTAGGTCGTTACCCTGGGAAATGATATCGGTGATTTTTGTATGAGCTTTACACTTCATGATAGATATTGAAATAGGTAGATGTATTGCATCTAATAGAGCTTGAATGAGGGGACCGTGTTGAATGTTGGCACCGTGAGAAGTCAAATAACCTCTCTCTCGCCAAAGGACTCCGAAGTCGTGTACAACTCCGAATGCATAACGTGAATCTGTGTATATGTTAACTTTTCTATTCTTGGCTTGAATACAGGCTTGTGTCAGAGCAATAAGTTCTGCTGCTTGAGCTGATAATGTGTCGATACAATTTGTTTCAATGACTTCGGTGTCTGTCGTGACTGCATAGGCGGCCACTAACTTTCCTGTACTTGTTCTCATACATGAACCATCTACATAAAGTGTCAGGTCTGGATCTGATAATGGGACATCTGTCAAATCTTGTCTGGGTTTCGTCGTAATAGTAATGACTTCAATACAATCATGTGCCAGTGGGTCTGTTCCACTTAATGGCAAAAGTGTGGCAGGATTTAATGTACTACAACGTCTGATTTCTATGTGTGGCTGGAACAATGTGAGTTCGTAACCTGTCAGTCGTGCTATAGTCAAGTGTTGTGTCTGTGTCCGGTTCAAGAGAACCTCTACTGCGTGTGGTACTTGTACTGTCAATTGATGTCCTAATACTATGGAATCGCTTTGTCTAATCGCTAGAGCTGTCGCTGCAACTGATTTCAGACACGCAGGAAGAGCCTGAGCTACGGGATCTAATGTGCTAGAAAAGTAAGCACATGGCTTGTGTGATCCTGCTTGTTCCTGCGTGAGTACTGACAAGGCAGTACCTTCACGTTCTGTAACAAAGAGTGTAAAAGGCTTACTGTAACATGGTGTCGCTAAAACAGGTGCTTGGCATAAAGCTTTCTTTAAGCTTTCAAATGCTTGTGTATGTTCTGGATTCCAAGGGAGGACAGTCGATGTCGCTGCCTCCTGTGTTGTCAACTGAATGAGTGGTTTAGCTAAAAATGCATATTGGGGAATCCACTGCCTACAGTACGAAGTGAGGCCTATGAAGGCCCATACCTCCTTTTGTGTCTTGGGTGGTGGCATGTTTACAATTAACTGGATGCGGTCAGGTGTGAGCTGTCTCCCCCATTTGGTCAGCAAGTGCCCTAGGTACACAACTTGCTGGGCACAAAATTGCAGCTTTGAAGGGGACACCTTGTGCCCCTTGTCGGCTAAGAAATGTAAAACCGTCAGTGATGCTTTTTCACATTCGGGTTCGCTTCGGGCGGTGATCAGCAGATCATCGACATACTGAAGCAGTGCAGTGTTAACAGGCATGTGGATACTGTCAAGTTGTCTTTTCAGTGCTTGGCTGTAGATGCTAGGACTTTCTGTAAATCCTTGAGGTGCGCGTGCGAATTTAAAACTTCGTCCATTTAAACTGAATCCGAACAAATATTGGCTTTCCGGATCGATTGGGACGCTGAAGAAGGCGTTCTTGAGGTCAATTACAGTAAAGAACGTTGCCTCTGAATCAATAGCTGTCAGTAATGACGAGATATCTGGGACCACGGGATATTGTGGTACAATGCATTTATTCAATTCTCGCAGATCAATAACTAATCGATATACTGGGGGTGCTTTTGGGTCGGTTCTTTTAAGAATCGGAATAATCGGAGAATTACATACATTGGAGTCGGTTTCTACAACCACTCCTTGTGCAATGAGCTCGTCAATTATTTGCAGTAAAGCCACTACAGCATCCGGAGGTAATTTGTATTGTCGCATTCGTGGTAATACCACTCCTGCTTTGAGTGTAACTCGATATGGTGTGATGTGCATACAACCTACATCAGTGGGGCCTTGTGCCCATAAGTGTGCAGGTAGATTCTGTAACCGGTGATCCATGTCTCTAGATACGTAGTGACCTTTAAAGTCACGCAAAAATAGTCGTACTCCGTCCGGAGAACAGCATATTATAGCTCCTAGAGCTTTCAATGTTTTAATACCTAACAAGTTTTCTGGGCATTATTTCGTAAGCAATAGATCTGTAGTCCGTGTTAATGGACCGACTGTGAATGCAAGTGGTTGCGATACTTCGTTAATTGTGGGCTTTCCTGAAAAACCAAGGGAAATATTTTGTGAGCCTGAGAGGGGTGCCCCTGGAACTTCATCGTGACTTATAGTTGTTCTGCTTGCCCCTGTATCGAGTAGAAACTTTCTGTCTTTCCCTAATACTTGACTCTGTACATAAGGACCCTCTTGATCTACAGGAACCTCAATAAGGGGTAAGCCAACTTCCCTCTCTAGGCTATTTCATGTGTATCGCTGATACTCTGGATAGTCATTTTGTGCGTACTGGTACATCTGTTGTGTCGTGTTCTGTGTTGCGGCAATAGGCTGTGGCTGTGGTACCGCTATGGTCTGTTGTGCAGCTTGCATAGGCTGTATATTCTGAGGTACTTGTTGTTGGATCTGATCCTGTCTAGGCAGACGTGGTCTCTCCTTGGTTTTACCCGTAGAGATATTATGTTTCAGAACTGCACAATCGTTTATGACCTGGCTGTTTACAATAGTTGCATGTCCCTTTAACGGGAACCGCTGAATTACTGGACTGTGTTGCACCCTTTTTATGACCGTCAGCTGGAACTGACTGAGCGACAAGCATTTTCATTTTCGTGTCTTTCATACGTCTTTGTTCGTGTTCTTGTTCTTCTCTGATTCTATTCTGGTGATACTGTAACATTTGTAACATTTGTGAAGGGGTATTAGCTTGCCAAGTGCTCTCAACTTTCAATACTCTGTTTTTAACCTGCGGCAGGGAATTCTCAACTAGTTTTGTTACAAAAAGGTGTGGATATGACTCACTATTTGCTTTCAAGCCGCTATTAATACCAAAGCATTTTTCAAATCGGGAATAGAAATCACTGGTGTCTTCCTCGGGTTTCTGTTTACAAGCTGAGATTGCTCCCCAATCTTCCTTTTTCGTAGTTAACAAACGTGGCAATACTTGCACTAATAGACCGGGCAATGCTTTTGTTTTGTCCCCAAGCCCTACGCCTGCAGTTCGGTTATTTTCTTCATTTTCTAATGCGGTCCAATCAATCTTTTGGTCTCCCACCTCCCATTCTTTTTCCTTCAGTTTCTCATAAATACCGGCAGGCAATAATACTTTCAATATTTTCATAATGTCAGGATAGGTATAATCACCCATGAGTAACATGTCCTTTAGTTCACGGTGAAAACCTGCTGGATCTTTGTCATGGCTGGGCACTAATTTTTTCATTTCCAATAGTTCTATTTTGGTTATGGGCGTGTACACAAACACGCGTCTAAACGTATTGTCATCATTCCTGACTGGGTGTACTTCGCGTAAGGGATTCTGTCTGTCTATGTAATACGGGTTTCTCTCCATGGAAGGAGCTGGATCATGTTCTGGACACAAAAAGGCACTATATCTATGTCTATATTCTAGAATTACTTTAATTAGATCGGTACCTAGACCTCTCCATTTATTCGTGAGTAGTTCTATCAATATATCAGGTAGGGGACCAGGATCGGAGTGTTGGCCTTTATATAATATAAGGAGATGTTGTACCATGTATATACTAGCTAAACGTTGTTCGTCTGGGGCAAGATTCAGAAACGTGTGTGCTAGCGCATCATCACTATATTTTTCAGAGCTATCAGCCCAATGTACTGCTGACCTAGCTAATTCTTGTTCATCCATAGAATCGAGCACCTGGTACCCCCTTCGTTCTCGAAGTAATTTATCAGTAGCCTGGAATAAGTGTTCAGGGGTCCTTGGATTTGTAATAACTGTTTGAAAAATTCTGTTACATTCTGGATGTATCGGACGTATTGTCTTATTAAAAGATCTTCCTTTTCCTACATAGGCTATCATTTGTTTAGCTGGTAATTCGAATTGTCCTGTGTTCATTTCTGACTGTTCCTCCTCCTCTTCCTCTGATTCAGTTTTGTCTGCTTCTACTCTGTTTTCATGTATTCGTTCTACTTCTTTTCTGATCCTTCGGCACATGGCTTCTATACACTTCTGTTTATCATGTCTCCCGTCTGTTATATTCTGACCCCATTTGGTAAGTGCTTGCATTTCCTCCGAATCTACCTCAGGCCTGTCTCTATTTCTGATCAAACAATTTATAAAAAAGCGTAACAGTAATTTTTGTATGTCTACTTTCTGGTATTCCATGGCTTCGGCAATACTTTCAGGACCTTGCCCTGATTGGATAAAGCGATATATTTTGTCTAGATGTTCAACCATTCCTGGTAACGTCATTAAATAGTTTGCAGCTCGTCGCAAACGTACTGAAGACAGCAACATTCTGTTGTGTTTTCCTGGCACTGGATCATATCTACAATCGGAAAGAGGCTCGTTTAATATACTGTCTGATATTCTTTGGGGTGTGCGTCGATATGCTAAATCTCTATAAGTCAATCTAGTGTTTGGCGGTGGCGTGGAAAAACCTCCTGTCGCACCCCCTGAGGTGCCAAGTCCAAAAGGATTTGTTGGGTGCAGGGTAGAGAGTGTGGGTGCAGGAAGGACTGTGGAAACAGATGGAATGGTTAGGACTTGAGTAGGAGTTTGTTGCTGCAGAGGGTAGTGCAGCTGGTTTTGGGGTTGAGTGTCGTTAACGGGTGGTGTGCGTGGCTGCACACCATTAGCATATTCGGGGGCTGCATCGTCTAAATAGGAAGAAAGGAAAATGTCTTTTGCGGTCTTGGGATGTACTTTAATCGGGAGTAACGGAGGTGGCAGATCTTCTGGTATCTCCAAAGTGGCCTTAGGCAAACCCTCGGCCAGAAGAGGATACATACCATTCATAAGAGTGTTTCGTTGTCTGTCTACTTGTTCTGATTTTACTCGGGTACCTTCGTCAATTAATATGTTTTCTCGGGCTTTTTCTGAATCTTCCCTACTTTTCTCTTCCTTTCTGAGCGCTTTCTCTGTGCGCCTATGCGATTCTTTACGCCATAATTCAATGGCATCTTTCTGTGACTGTCTGGCTTTCTTTTTCCATAACGCTTCTTCTATTCTCATGATGCAATCTGCATCCCATGTTCCAGCAGCGGGCCATCTCTGACTCTCTGTCAAATCCTTGGTGTAGTCCACCCATAGATCAAGATATAATACGGCATCTAGGCCATGTTTATGGTACATAAAGTACCCTGGAGTGTCCCTAGGTGGGATAGGAACAGCTTCCTCGAGTATCCCTTTTCTAGTTTTTATCAGTCTTAATTTTGAAAATAACGGCATCTTGAACTTTGTTACTTAATTCTTACTTTTACTCGGACCTGAACACAATTTATACAATAAACACAATAATGAAGATCGAACAATCACTCATACCACGACATTAAAACATATCAAAACTTTTTAGAACGAACAGTAACAATTAGAATAAAACTAGTTAACTGCATAATACTAAATATACTGTATGTACTGCTAAACAGTACAGATACACTGCTAAAACAGTGCAGACCAGGTCTGTGTACCCAGACCCGTCTTGACCGGCACAAACTAATGTGCACGTCTAGATGCGTCCTCAGCAACGGTACTCACCGGGAAGCACGGAACGGAAGGCCTCGGAAGTCTGGACTGGACTAGACCAAACTGGACTGGACTCGACTCGTGACTTGGATACTTCGGAACTTCGGAATCTGGTGGGCCTCTGTATACCTCGGATCTTGCTCTCTCAGCTAGGCTCTGGTCGGGATTCTCCGCACTCCTCACCACCTCGTCTGGGTGTTGATCGCAGCCTCAGTCGCCCCCGTTGGCCTGAGGGAGATACAGGAAATCCTGCGGGTACGCGTAATTGTCCGTCCGGCTGTGGCAGGAGACCGGGTCTGCAACGCACCTCCGGCGCGTGGGGTGTGAGAGGTGTCCCTGTTCGGGCGCCAATTATGTGGTAAATTTTAATTACCTAGACTTAATTTATGCTGTAAAATACAATACGAATAACTCAGTAAAAATAAGAGGCAGAATCCGTGGTATTCGAGGGTATAATAGGGTATTTATTCCTTACAAAGGAATGATGATGGTTCGAACCAGGCAATCGAGTTCCGTCACCACGAAGGTTCAGGAAGGGATCAGCAATACATTATTGACAAGTTGTCATATTTATATTGAAGTGCATTACAGTAAAGACAGATGCAGGAGGCGTAACAGCTGATAAGAATACATACGTAATGAAAAGGCGTTACAATAGGCGTGCATAGAGGCGTATACTAAAAAACGTCATTATGATGATGACACAAGTGGGTGGATCCATAAGAGAATCCTGCAAAGTCAGCGAAAATACATGGCAGAGATGCGCGCGCAGCCGCATGACGTGTGATTGACGTGTAACTAGAGGGTGAAGGGAACTTGACATTTAGCCCTACATGAGGAGACAGAAGTCTGGGGTGTCAGGACAACCTAGTCCTAAATCATATCTAATATCTTGTGTTTAAGGAACTATATTATCTGGAAGGAAAGGTCTTCTCGGACAGATCCTATTCTATACTGACTGCTAGTGCGTGTACAAGCGTCTAAGTGTCTACATGAGTGTCTACATGAGATGCGAGGGGGGCATGGGCCTACCATGGTAACGAGAGTCATGAATTACTTGCACAGAGACAGTAAGGCCGGGCCCTTTGCTCTGCAGCTAGAGGGATGTTTACCTAAGCTACTTAGACAGGAATGCATTTCTTGAGGAGCGGAACAGATAACTCGAAGGCTGAATACAGTTTTGGCAGGCAACAGGCCGGGCTTAGGCACCGTTAGCCGCGCAGGAAGTAAGACAAAGTTCATGGATACAGATGCAGGTCCAGGCTGGAGCATTCAGAGGCAGAAGCAGGAAAAGGCTCGATGGCAGAATTCAGGGCCTACCTTGCCAGAGCTGGAAAACGTGAAAAGTATACCATATAAAGACGGTGGCAAGGCATACTTAGGAACGGAATATCTGGCCCATTCATGGCAGATATGAAAGAGTACATATTAACGTTGGACACAATTGTATTTGCGTCTTCATAGCTTGAAGTGGAGGGAACATACATGTACTTGTAGCATGTACATGGAGCCGTTGGGGTCTAGCTAGGGGACACAATTGACCATAAAAATTCATATTTTCTCAAAGGGATTCCACATGTTTTACTAACTGACAATGGTACTGAACTCACTTCTGGGGAGATGCTTTGTCTCCTTGAAAAGTGTGGTGTTAAGCATTCGTGTACTTCTCTTTACAATCCTATGGGTAATGGAATTGTTGAAAGGGCCGACAGGTTAAATAAAGGCACCATACAGTTTGCTTTGGCGAATGGGACGTTCTGGGCTTATTGCACCACTACATCACAGCATTACCTTGAAATTCCTATTTTTACCAGGCTCTCGGCTTGTTCCTGCTTGGCTTAAATATTGGGTATCATCTGGGGGAGAGCACACGTTTGATGCCATCCCTTCTAAGATTTCTGTGGGCGATTGGGTCAAATTGAAATCTGGTAGGATTAAAGGTGGTCTCACCAAGTTCAAAGGTCCTTGTCGGGTTATCAGTGTGGGGAAGTATTTTGTTGTAATTGAAGGAGGCGAACGTTGGAACCTGCGCGGAGTGATCATCTCCTAAGTGTTCCACAGACGATGGAAATTGCTCGGGTGCCACGTTCATCCCTGATAATTTCGCTGGAGATGATCCATGTTCTTCTGGTTTGTTGCTTTTTTCCCAAGGAGATAGAAAGGAGGGTTCTGTTGAGTTGTCTCCTTCTCCTGGTTTTGAGTCTTCTGCCAGAGTTTTGCAGACCACCTTTGTATCTTCAAGATTATGTGAGATTTTTATTTTCTCATCTTGATCTCTCTTCTTTCTTGATTTCTTTGTTCTTCTTCTTTTGTTTTTTCTCTTACGTTCTATTTCCACTTGTTTCTATCTGATGTCCAAAGGGGGAGGATGTGTTGTGATGTATCTCATGTGACTTACCTTTGTTTCTCTCTCTGTCACTGCCTCTTTTCTGCCTGCTTCTTACCTGGGTTGGAGTCTTTATGCTCACCGTGTTCCTAGAATGTGAGGTTGACGGCACTCCACAATTGCCAGTTGCAGCTGGGTCGTTGAGGTGTTCGGATGCCAGGTTGTGCATTCCAGTAAAGAACTTCATCTTTACATCTGGTTGTTGTCTTCTTTCCTACGACGCTTCACAACACACTGTTTATTTCTCTAACCTTAATGTATTTTCCTTTTTGTTGGAGTGAAGGCCTTCTTGTGCTCGCAGCACAACTGAGTGTTCGCCAAAGGATCTAAGTTAATTTTTCTAAACATGCCTACTGTGTACATGACGGTGGTGCTCGGCAGTTTAAAGCACCAAATATGTTGCTTGCCTGCCGCTTTTTATCAAAACAGCTTAAATTTCAGCTGTAATAATGGGCCAAAAAGAATAATAATGAGGATTAGAAAATAAAAAAATCGTACAGGGCTGCGGGAGCTCGGTGACATATGCACTTACTGCAACAAGCCGTCAAGACAGCACATGCGCTATGTAGCCGAGACCTAAAAATTGCTCATGCTAATCTGTAAACCAGAGCTTGAAAAAAAGGATCCAGATGGTATTATTGAGGCCAGTTGCGACTAGCATGACTGGCGGGTGGCGGGGTGGGAGGTCGCGTGGGGGGTAATTTTAAATAAAGTTTTACAAAAATGTATCTTACCTTTGCAGCCCGCTCTGGTCTGGTCCCGTGTCCTCTCCACACAGGAAGCAGCCAAGCAGGCAGCCTACCTCCCCTCCCCCAAGCCTATCACAACACTGCAATTGCAGCATTGTGATTGGCTGGGACGCCGACCACACAGGCGTCTATGGGTAGGCCGTTTTCTTCATGCAGGCTGCATACAGCCTACATGGAGAAAACGGAGAGTGTGCATGACTGGTTGTGTCGGCCCTGGGGCCGACCAAACAGTCAGCGCCCACAGTATTGGGCAAGCCACTCCTCCCCTGCCTGGAGCAAGACCGCCCACCAGCCAGCCCCAAAAAACACCCTTCTGCTTTCTCTCAGTGCAAGAAGCAGAAACATAAAATGGTATTTATAATACCATTTCATGTTTTTGTCTCTCGCACTGCGAGAAAGTAGTGAGGCGATGCTCCTCCGCCCACATGGAGGAGCCGCCCCTGATTGAGGCAGATGCAAAGTGCAGATATCGGACATAATCAGTTGTGCCCAAGCCGTGTCTTATTTGAAGGGGTTGAGGGAGGCTCCTTGTTTTCAAATCCAGCTGAGACCAACACAAATGCTTCAATTAAGGGCTCAGCAGCACCCCTTTTGCACGAGTATCATCCTGCTTGATAGTTAGCTGAAGCTTGATTCATTGATGCAATTCCATCAAGGATATACACCCAACTCGTCACTTAACAAGTGTTTAAAAGAAACTACTCTTTGGAGTCAGGTTTTTGATTTTTTCAAGCCCTGAATGTAAGAGATATACATGTCAATATAAGGGATTACATCAATAACTATGAAAATAGCACTTACAAATTGGTGGTTGTTGATATACAGGAACCCTTTCAAGCACCCTTGGAATAAGGAAAAATTGCTAAAAAAAGTATCTAAACTTATGACTTGAAGTTTGCATACTGCCTCTGATGCTGCTTCATAAATCATTAAACTACATAATTAGAATTATAACTTCTGACCTGAAACTAACACTGCATGACATAAGAAATAGAGTAGCTATAGTTTGATACTTGGGTGGTTGGGGAGGAAGTCAGCTGGGCCCACACAATCCTGTGTCTTTTGCTTCAATAAATGATGGCAACAAATTGGTGTGTCAATTGTTTTATGTGGTGACATTATTTCGAGGTAGTTTTCTGTTGTAAAACAGAGGTTGGATATTAGGAAAGGAGGCACCTGTGGAATTCTAGATAAACTGTTCGGAGTTTGAAAAGCACAGAAAGAGGGCACCCAAAAGCACAAGAAATGTAATTATTCCTGTTTGTCTACCATACCAGAAAACTGAATTTGTGTTTCTAATTCTCCATGCAGCACAACCCTTGGCAATCTTTAGTCTACAATCTAGTCTAGATGAGTTATTACTATGCTTTTCCTGTCGCAGGTCTTGCAAAAATAGCTTACCTATTGGGCAAAACCCAATTAAAACACTCATTCAGTAAGCTTGTTCGCATGCCACGATGTTATGCGATGGTATTAGAGTGTTACTAAGCAAATATTCACCTTTACTGCCTTTCTTGGCACTAGGTGATGCAACAGCAACTGACTGCAGTCCTAACCAAGCACTTGCAAAGGCAATACATCTCGCTTTCATTTTGAGACCTAAATAAAACAGGGAAAAAATCACGCTGCAGTGAAAAGCAAAAAAATGCTCTCGGTATAAAATACATCTATGAGATAAACAATTCAAACTGTGATAATTCGGTGTACTTTTGAAATGTAAAAGAGTTCTCCAGGCATCGTAATAAAGTGCTTCATATGTGGTGGAATGATACACTAAACAGCCAACAAATATGATGGGCGAGAGATAAATTCTCTGGGTCAAAGCAAAGCATACTTTGAATACATCAAGTGAGATAATAAGCACTAAGCGGCAGATTTACAAGCCCCTTGCGACATGTTAACAACACCGTTCCGTCACTTCAGTGACGCAGCGGCATCGTAAACAATGCGCCACTATGCGACAGATTTACAACGAGACGCATCTAGTGAGATGCGTCACGTTGTAAAGCCCTGCACTACATTATACCTGAGACAGGTATAATGTATGCAGGGTGGGCGTTCTGTCGCAAGGATGCCCCGTAAAAGTGACACAGTGAAATCTACAAGATTTCACTGAGTCACTTTCACGTCCCCGCTGCATCAAATCCTTACGCTTGCTTGAAGCATGCGTAAGGAGTGACGCAGCATGTTAGGTATAGGGCACCCCTGAGCATTGCTGGAGTTGCGTTGCGCTTGCGACATGACTCTAGCTATGTGCTGCCCTCACGACATAAGATGCGACACGCATCTGACTATCCTTGCGCCACGGTGCGTTGCATTGTAAATGCGACGCATCTGTGGTGGCGCAAAGGTATTCCTACGTGTCACATCTTTACTGGTGCATCCCTGCTAATATGCAGGAATGCACCAGTCCTTGTAGATCTGCCCCAATCTTCGGTTAAAGAGCCACATCATAAAGGCTTGGTGGGAAATTATTGGAGAGGGAATATGGATGAAGTTCAAAAGGATTAAGTTCCAGAGCAGAGGAGCTACACCAGAGGATCTGTGTCCACCAATCCAGGCTGTATTTCGTTCGGCTTTCCAAGTAAAGAGTGTTACAAAATCTCAGATGACTGGTAGGTAGTTATCACAGAAGCCTGTCTTTAATTAAGGTTGGACAAAAACCAGGTGACTCTTTAGAGGCCTTTGAGTCTGGTTTATGTGAATTGTCAGTCAAGTGTAAGTTTGGTCAAATGACAGATGAACTAATCAGAGACCAAGTTATTGTTCAGTGCCACAGAAAGAAAACTGAGGAACACATGTGGGCTGCCAAGAACCTGTTGCCTCAAGAATGCAATTAGCATTGCGAAAATAGTGGAAGAGTCTGAACAGGGCATGGAGGAGATGAATAAAAAAGACATAACTGACGCAGAAGGGGAAGTTGCAGCATTGGGAAATAAAGAGGAAGGAAATTTGGAAGCAATTAACAAGTATAATTGCAAGTCTCAGAAAAGATCTAAGCCAAAAAAGTGTACTTGAGATGTGGAAGTGGAGGACATTCCAGTGACTCTAAGCGGTGCTTTGAGTATAACAAGGAAGGAAGAAAGTGTGGGCACCAGGGCAATTATGCTCACATGTGCAAAGTCAATAACAAATCCAATACAGCAGTTACAGGAGGAACGGAATGAGGGGACAGCAATGATGACCTAGTGTTGAATGTTCCTCTGGAAACTGAAGGAAATAACAGAAGAGTCAGACCAAAAGCTTCTATTGTGATTTTGGGCAAGAATGTGGAGTTAATGGTAGACTCTTGTTCATTGTACACCATTGCGCCAAAACAAGTGTGGAGGAAGAAGTGGCCACATGTTTCTGGTACCTAAAGACATAAATCTGAGTTGCCAGGGGAAGAGAATAGATGTGTTGGGTTACTTCAACTCACCCATTCAATGGGATTCGAGCACCTTTTGACACCAAACTCAGACCTATATTAACAGTGGATGCTAGTGCTTATAGTGTGGGAGCTGTACTGTCCCAGCAGCATTGAGTCAAAGAAAAAACTGTGGCCCTCGCCTTGTGCTCCTTGACGGAGAGCAAACATAATTTCTCTGTGATAGAGTGTGAGGCTTTGGCTACAACATGGTCGGTAGAACATGTCAGAACCTCCTTGTGGGTCTTGGATTTTTGCATCCGCACGGCTAAAAACAATTTTTAAAAAAAGCCCCTCATCAAGGTGTTGAGCCCGGGAGCAGCAGCCAAAGGGTCAACTAGGTTAGTGAGGTTAGTGTCTGGATTACAAGAATATTGTTACAAGGTTAAACACATAGCAAGTTGGAAAAATGCACAATCAAATTGCCTCTCACACTTGTCGTTGGATTGGACAGAAGTCGATGAACAGAGTACTTTGACAAATGAGCAGGCAGGAGCTGTGGCATTGGTGTGCGATGTGGAAGAATATGTGGGAGGAACATGTACAGCAGAAGAATAGAAGAGGTTGAACAAATGGTGTTGCATGGGGGACAAAGAGATTATGGTAGCTCCTTCTATACGACCATTTGTAATGATCTTAGATAAGTTGACAATTGCCGACAAGGGAGTCATCATGACGATTGATATGTTTGTGCTACCTGATGGCCTAAAAGGAAGGATTATTAAATTGGCCCATGAGGGTCACTTGGGGCAAGCCATGACAAAAAAAAGAGTGCAGGAGAATTTTTTGGTAGCTGTGTATGGATGATCAGATTACATTTTGGGTGGGGAAGTGTGGAGTTTATAAGGAGAGTGAGAAAAGACTTAAGGTTGGCCTTCAGTCTGAAAGGGGACATGTTTAAGACATTGGCACACCATGGAGTATGGTGTGTTTGGATGTGATTGACCCATGCATGAGATGAGGGACAATTTGAAAAATGCACTTGTATTGGTGGACGTACATTCCAAGTGGTTGATTGGGAAATTTATGACTGAAGTGACCACGAGAAGTATCATTGAGAACTTTGAAAGGGGTGTTCATGGAAGAAGGGTTTCCATTCATCTTGATTACAAATAATGGGACACAACTCATGTCCTATGAAATGAAAGAGTTTCTAGATAACTGTGGAATAAAACACCATCGCACTGCGTTGTACAACCCCCAAGCTGATGGTATGGTAGAACGGGCCAACCGCTTTGTGAAGAGTGCCATATTGTTGGCCAATCAAAGTGGAAAATATGTGAAGGTGATGGTTAATGACATGATTTGGGACTACTGCACCACAGAACACAGTGTGACCAAATGTTCTCCATTTGAAAAAATATGTGGGAGAAGGCCGAGTACTAAATTGACTCTGGATTGGTTGAGTTTTAGTGGCCATAGTATTTAAAAATGGGAAGGGGAAAAACACAAGGCAAAGGATGGTAAGAGCTGGCAAAAGTGTGATAACAGTGGGTGATTGGGTAAAAACAAAGCATGGTAGAGTGAGTAAAGGATTAGGCAAATTTTGGCATCCGTTCAGGGTAAGGGAAGTGTGTGGCAGTTAAGTGGAGCTGGAAAATGGTAACAGATGGAATAAACGCAGAGCACCCCTTGTACCAAAGAGGAGGCAATGTTAACAAAATTGAGGAAAAACCTCAAGGTGGACTCAACAGTTTTATGCTGATGGATGATGACGAGCTGGTCAGGGATACAGCTGTTGGAGGAAGAGGTGAATGTGAGAGTGGTGACGGGGATGTCAGTAAGCACTGATGTAGCAATGATTTGCATCCTGTAAGGGTGACAGAAGAACGGATTCCCAGGATCTGCAGATCTCCTCACTATTTGGAGGATTATGTGCAAACTAAGTGAATCATTTTGTATTTGTTTACTCAGTTTTTTACATCAAGTTTCTACCCCCTTGTTTAGTTGAGGTATTGTGCATGGTTATTTAACCTTATGTCTTTGGTTTCAGTCCATTCCTTCATTCTGTTATGTTTTTCATTTTATTTGGTATTGTGTAGAAAGGGAGATGATGTGTTGTAATGCTATTACTTGTATTGTGTTGGCCTTTAACATGTAGAATGTTTACACTCAATAGTTCTAGCAGAATCTTGGTAAGTTAAGGGTTCTGGCTTCGGCTGGCTGGCGAGGGGTGGATGATGCTGCAACTTGGCATCCATATTAAAGAAGTTTAACAATGTTGTTGTGGTCCGGTGTCTCCATCATAACACTTATGAATGCTGCCTAGACCTCCCATTGCTGAGTGAGAAGTTTGTACAGCTGTCAAAGATCTCAGGTCATCTCCGAAATTGCTTCTCTAACCAGAACTACAGCGGCACTTATTTGCCTCATGTTCCTAAATGGGTTGGATTTTGTGTGTTGGCTATCCAACAAAACATAATTATTTACATTACCTCATGAATGTTAGAGTGATTTTAAATAAATAGAAAATAATGCTTGTTTAAATGTATTTAAATTAGCATAACCAGTCTTTAGTTGACATGACTAGGTCAAAGTCAGACAAATTTTGCATTTGTTTTGCAGTAACAGAGAAACAGTGGCATTTAAAATTGCATGAATGAGTTTCCTATGTGCATGTTTCACTTTTCTTTTTCTTTTCAGAAAATACATGACATATATTAATTTTGGGGTATTTATTAGCTGAGCTGAATTGTATCAATTTGTGTTTCTTGGGAAGGAAGCCAAGATACATTTTCCTGTATTTGCAACTTAGTCAAGGTCCTTTGCTTGGCTCTCCACTAAGCAGCTGTAGTATCTCTTGCTTTCAGTTGTTGTGTAAAAGTCATGTTAGTGTTAAGATTCATATGTATAATGATACATGAACGTAAATGTTCCTAAATGTTTCCTATTTGAAGTATGACATTTTCTTGTTCACTTTTGGTCTGTGTGAAAATTATTTTATTAGTACAGCCCTATTACGTAAGATCTCCCCAAATCAAGAGCGTATCTTTACTGTCTAAAACCTATAAAATGTGCCCTTTCAGCAGATGTGCTGACTTTTTGCTCACTTTCAGGAAGTCAGATTCAAAGTTGGCCTGTCTGCTGATTTTTTGCTTAGATTTAATTTGCCTTTCTAACTTAGCAGAGTCTGTGCTAGTCTGTCCATTCCATTTATACTTAGACTTTCCTTGACTTGAGAACTGAGAAAATGTATGCTAGCTCGCTTGCTGAACTATATATTGGTTATGGATATTTACTTGCTTAGCAGAAATCTTAAGTTTATACCTTTCTGTAATTGGTATTATTTGGTGCATTGTTGATGCTGATTTGAATTTGACTAACTAGCTAGTTACTTTCTTCTGTAATTATTCTAAAATTTGAATAAAACTTTATGAGTTTGACTTTGAATTTTGTCCTGTAAGGTTCTCCTTAATAGCAAAAGGCTGCCATCTATTGAGATTCACCTGTCCTGCATCTCAACCCATTTGAATTATTAGTTAAATGCCTTGAAATATATATTATTATTTGACTCCTGACCATAGGATTTGCTACTTTACCTTAAGAGTGTGTATATCCTTACTACCCAGAAATCAACTGTCAAAAAGAAGGTTTTGCAGTACTGTGAAGTATATTCTCTTTCTACACTAAGGGGCCGATTCAGATTCCGGCCGTAAAACGTACCGACCGACATGGACCTGGGACGGAGACCGACCGACACGGACCGGTGTCGTACGACGGGTGCAGTACGATGCAACACATGTGAATTACAACCCACTCGCACGGAACACGAGCCGAACGACCGACCCGTACGAAAATCAGTGAGTTGCTCGTAAAATGACCGGGAATCCTACCGACTGTCATGCACCACGAATAGACGCGACCGAAACGTACCCGCGATGCACGAGTCCCGCAGTACGATGCCAAACGTGTGAATTGAGGCCGACTTTCACGGAGCACGAACATGAAAACCGAGACACACAGCAAATAGTGACTAGCAAATAACAGACCCCTCTGCGTCCGATGCGTACGACAATGTCAAAAACAGCAGAATGTCAGTGTGACAGACTCGGGTTAGCCCGCGCGAGCCACATCCAGCGTCCGACACGGTCAAACAAACGTCTCCATCATGCACAACAAAAGCAAAGAAAAAGTCACAAAAAAGCCAAAAAAACTAATGACAAAGCCAATAAATAAAAATAAAAAAATGGAAGAACAAAGACACACCCACAACTCCATCTATATAATTGCAGGAAAGCCCTACCATGATCCTTTGCAAACTACAGGCATAGGACAGCAGACACCACCACCACATTGCAGACACACCACAACTCACACAACACACAACTACACCATTTGCACCGCTTAAAAACTAAATCACATATTCACTGACAAACTCACCCCCACCACACACACATACACCCCTCTCATCAATCCCCACAACCACCCAGCACCATGCCCCCTAAGAAGAATCCAAAGTTCACAGATAATGAGTTGGAAGTCATGATTGATGAAATACTCAGGGTAGAGCCAGAGTTGTTTGGCACATTGGTCTCTTGATGCGAAAGGAACCTTTGTATTTAAACTTCTGTAAACAGCTAAAAACTTGGCTATTTAATCAATAATATATTTCATTCCGTTATGCTTTCTTCTTAGAGTCTCCTTCTAGCTCTGCGCTGGGAAACCCTTTTTGGGTAGCTGTGCGCATTATAAAAATAAATTAACATAACATAACATAACAGACCCCCATGTCACAGAAAACCAAGACGTGGGAGAGGATTTTCGACAAGGTCAACGCACAAGCACCTTGTGAGCGCACAAAGGAGGACATACAGAGCAGGTATTATGATGTGCGCAGGAGGGTCAAGAAGCTCATCGACAGGGAACACACCCTGAGTAGGATGACTGGCGGTGGCCCTCCTGCCAAACCAACGCACTTCAGGACCTGGGAGGAGAAGGTGTGGGCCATCCTACCACCGGAGAGCCTACATGGATTAACAGGAATACCAGAGCCTGGTGAGTACACAACCAATTCACTCAACATTGTGTGGCAACACACATATAGCACTGTCAAGGGAACTGTGAAACAAATTACCGCCAGCAAAGCCATAGCAACGGAAAGGCAACTAACCTGTGATGTGTATATCAGTTACACAAACACAATACCTGCCATCCCACAGTAATAGAGTACTACGTTCTAACATGTACAAACCTAAAGACCAATAGTGCAAGGCATGACCAGAAATAACCAACAAACACTGTCACTGTCACCCATTTTGCAACCACTGTCACACCATCTCACAGGAAAGCTGAGTCAAAATGAAGGAAGGTTGGGCTGCTGGGAATGTGCATGTAGCAGAAAGCATGATGGGAGTTGCAGTCACAGCCAACAGTCCCCCACCCACATGTCCCTGCAAGCTCACACTGAGCCATGCTCACCTTACAGGGAGTGCAAAAGTACTGCCAAGATGGCTGATACTAGGCCCTGCTGTGGGAGCACAATGCCCTGCTGGGAGTTGGGCTCAAACAAACAACAGGACACCATATGCCAGATAGCCTGAAAGGTGAATACTACTCCCTGCAATGGAAGCATGCAGCATGGTGGGATGTCTGGACTGGGGGAGGAGGACTGCCAGCTCTGACTACATCTACCAGCAGCCCCTGTCACACACACCCCTCCCACCTACACCAAAATACACACCTGGGACCATGCTCCACAAGAGAGTCAGTGAAAAGTCTCTACCAAGAACCCTGACAATGTTCTCCGCTGTGGGGAGCACAAGGCCCTGCCTTGAAATTGTGCACAAACAAACAACTGGATACCACTGTCAGTCATCTTGCCATTGCTGTCTCAATCACTCACATGGTAGCAGAGTCACAGGAAGGAAGTCCAGGTATTGTGGGAAGGTGGGTGGAGCCAAAAGCATGATGGGAGTTGCAGTCACAGCCAACAGGCCCTCACCCACATGTCCCTGCAAGCTCACACTGAACCATGCTCACCTCACAGGGAGTGTAAAAGTACTGCCAAGATGGCTGACACTAGGCCCTGCTGTGGGGAGCACAAGGCCCTGCTGGGACTTGGGCTCAAACAAACAACAGGACACCAATGCCAGACAGCCTGAATGTAAATTGTGACTCCCGGCAATGGAAGCATGCAGCATGGTGGGATATCTGGACTGGGGGAGGAGGACTGCCAGCTCTGACTACATCTACCAGCAGGTACTTGCACACACACCCCCCTTAACACAAACTACACACAACCCACCTGGTATAATGCATTCAATAAGAATCCATTAAATATCCCACAAAGATTTACCACACTGGGTTTTGCTGTATGAAGGACATGGTATTGTTGGGACTTGTGTGCAAGCAAACAACAGGACACCAATGCCTGACAGCCTGAAAGTAAATTGTGACTCCCTGCAATGGAAGCATGGCACATGGGGGATTACCTGGCCTCTGTGGGTGAAAGAGGTCCTGCAATGACTCAAAATGCCATCAAGGCCGCCTCAAAACACACCTTCTCAGCCAGAACAAAGTGCACCCTTGGGACCAGGCCCTCCAAAAGTAAATTCCTTGGCAAGATGGCTGACACATGTTCATGATGTATGAATTGGCTGCAAGTCACACCTACGCACTGGCCAACTCAAACACACTTTCACAGCCATTGGAACTGTAGGTATCCTCCCACCCTCTGGAGATGCAGTGTCCCTGGGGTGTCCCCTGACCTGTCTGTGAAGGTGTGTCTTGTAGATGACAATTGGGGAGATGTAGACATAGTACATAGGAACAAGCACACACAATGTCACCCATACATCATTGACAGTGGACACCTGACGGTAACTAGAATGGACACACACATATCTGACACTGTAGCATGGTGTCATCCAAAAATTTGCAGTTGTGAGATGCAGTTAATTCCCACATCGGCCTGCGTTGTACGCATCATTCATACAACACATCATTCACTGTCATGGAGACCCCAAACACAATGACTAACCTGGACTGTATCTGAGGAGGCATGCAACTCACAGCAGCTGAACTGTAACACACACACCTCTGCCCATCACTGTAATGAGCATTGAAAACCAAGAGAGCACCTGTGCCTAATCCCTCTCACTGTTGATGAATTTGACAAGATAGAAGGTGTTAGCACATACAAAACTCAGCACCAACTTCATTAGCTATGCTAACCCCATGACTTGTATGAAAAGAGATGTGAACTAGGACAACTAATTAGTATCTCACAATGGATCTCAGGCATACCGTACTGCAACCATGTTGCACAGACACACAAATGTGACACACAGAGGAAATAAAAGAATCTCACAACACCTGCCCCAACCTCGCAACATACCCCAAGTGTAATAGTACGTATGTCATTGTTAAAGCACAAATGTTGACAGGGACAATACAGCAGTGTCAGGCATGTGATGGGACTTGAGTGGCAATGGGCATCTACAGACAATTGATCAATACATGAGCTGGTCATGCACACAGCTTGATGTGCACATCGAAATGCTCCAGGTTGCCATTACAAAGTGCTCCAACAATATCAACCTCTGTCTGTCACAACTTAAGACAATGCAATGTACAGACCCTCATAATGATGTTCAGTGTCAAATGTCATGTGTGTGAAACATTGAGGTCTGTAGAAACATAACATACATTGTGTGTCTCCTCCAAACACAGGTGATGCTGACCAGTCCCAGACTCTGGTGGACCCTGATCTCCCCGGTGTGGATCACTCTGCGTCCTCTTCGGACGATGACCTTGATCGACCTGGCCCCTCTGGCGTGAGCCATCATGCAGCCCCAACAGCAGTAACATCAGCACCCCCCTCAACCACTCCTGCCACATCGGACACCAGACAGAGTCCCAATGCCGACACGGACAGGCCCAGGCCCCAGAACAACAACGGACCAGGTACACAGGGCCCCCCGGAAGCAAGGGACAACACCACCGGCGCTAACACTCAAGGGGGCTCAGTGTCGGCTGGGCCGGCCACGGCAGGGCCTGTCCGTGTGGGTCAGGCCGGTGGGAGGGTGGGCAGGCAGAGGACACAGCCTGCGGAGGGGGCTGGACTGCATGAAGAGCCACACCTGGAACGCTTCATAGATGCGTACCAGGAAAGCACCGAAGGGTTTGGACAGGTCATGGGGATCCTCAAGGAACTCAAAGAACAGCAGGCTGCCCATCATGCCCGCTTGGACTCCCACATGGCCCAGGTGGAGTCCAAGTGGGTCAAATTGGATCAACTAACAGCGGTGCATAGGGACATAGTGACATGCCTCCTCCAGATCAGCACCAACCTGACCACACCTCCCTGTGCGCCCACAACATCTGTTGCCACAACATCCGCAACAGCCACAGGGAGGGAGGAGGACTCTGGTGGAGAGTCCTCGGCACCGCAGCAGCCTGCACATGAGGGTCCCCTGAGAAAGAAGAGCGGTCGTCTGAAGAAGGACAATTGAGAAGCTGATGGCCATGCATATCCCCCAGGCACCCAACACCTGCTCCTGTTAACGTAATTTGTGTGCAAACCAGTTGACCTTGTCGACCTACATCAAAATCACCCACTTGACATGGAGGGTCAAAGTTGTGACAATGCACAAAATGACTGTGGATTCTACTCTGGATATTTCAATTACCAAGACTACCAACTCAACTGTGAACTTTGGATTACCATCACATTGTACAGCACTGCAAAATCCGTTCACCATCCTTACACATGTTTGTAAATAAATTCACAATCACACAATACGTGCCTCTGTCGTGATTCCTACTTGCTTTGTGCCATGGCGATGATGAGCTGCTAAGGAACACTGTGCACGCAAACTATTACAGCAATGCGAATACCGTAATGTGAGTCATGTGAATGTGACACATATGAGGGAGACACACCACTAGGACAACACAACACATACTCACCAGGGCCCCTAACTCATCGTCAACACTGATGTCAACAGTGGAATGCTCACACAACACACATCCTGGGTTATTGGCAAGCAGCCCACAGGTACAGGATGCGAATTACTGTTGGATGTGTGGACACAAAGAGCACATCTCAAAGTGAAGGGCTGTTTTATTAAATATTCACATTGTGAGAATACTACAACTGATGCATGTTAACCTCACGTGACAGTTATCCGAAAATTAAACATGTGGTGAATGATGAAAGTCCAGGGGTGTGTGGCACATCATTGGTTGGGACAACGATTACTTGCACTCTGGAAAAAGGATCTGTGTCTTGGGGTTCAGACCGCACCCACAGCATCCAAAGTACCCTGTGAAGGACAGACAGAAAACACAATCAAACACACAGATTTACAGCAAACAATAACAATATACATGCCCAAAACAAAACACCCAGACACAACCTAACAATCAGGTAAACACAGGGAGTACAGACTACCAGAAAGGACACATCACAGCAAGCATACTGACAAGTGGCATAATGCCACACTCAATCAGCACCAGTGCACCACCAACATAGGTCAATCCGACACAATACTTGGACAACACATAACTGTATACTGACATTCATGAGAAGAAGTTCTGGATCAGCTAGCTCCGAACATCACCCTCATCATCACTGGCATCATGCGTGTTAGAACTGGCATCATTGGCATGAGTCTCTCCTCCATTTGGTCTCCCAGTAAGAGGACCTTTGAGTCTGGTTAAAGAAGGCTGGGAGCAATCTCCCAGGAAACCTCCCCAGGATGTATATAGTTACATGCTGGCCTTTAGGAACCAGACTCGGCGCTTCAGAGATCTTGCTCAGGCAAATCTGGAGGCCAGCCAGGAAGAGATGAAGCGGTGGTACGATCAGAATGCCACTCTGGTTGAGCTTCAACCTGGTCAGAAAGTTTGGGTCATGGCCCCTGTGGAACCTTGTGCGCTCAAGGACAGGTGGACTGGACCATTTGAGGTTGTGGAGAAAAAGAGCGATGTCACCTACTTGGTGGACTTGAAGTCTCCCAGGAACCCCTTAAGGGTCCTGCATGTCAACCAGTTAAAGCCCCACTTAGAAAGGTCCGAAGTGGGCATGCTCCTAGCCACAGATGCTGGAATGGAGGAGGAGAGTGAGCCTCTTCCTGACCTCCTGTGTGCAAAAGAGCAAGATGGGTCAGTGGATGGTGTTGTCCTCTCTGACACACTGACCCCTGAGCAGCAGCAAGATTGTCGCCATCTGTTGGTACAATTCCCTGATCTGTTCTCCTTAATCCCTGGTGTCACTCCGTGGTGTGCCCATGATGTGGACACTGGGGACAGCACTCCTGTGAGGCACAAGGCCTACAGGGTGACTGAAAAGGTCAGAGCATATATCAAGGAGGAGGTCTCCAAGATGTTTGCCTTAGGGGTGGTTGAGTCCTCTAGCAGTCCTTGGGCCAGCCCAGTGGTCTTGGTCCCAAAGACTGCAGCGCCTGGTGCTTCACCAGAGCTTCGGTTCTGTGTGGATTACCGAGGACTCAATTCGGTCACCAAGACTGACGCGCACCCCATCCCCAGTGCTGATGAGCTCATCGATCGGTTGGGGCTGCCCGGTACCTTAGTACGTTTGATCTAACGTCTGGGTACTGGCAGATCGCCTTAACTGATGGGGCAAAAGAGAGGTCTGCATTCTCCACACCAGATGGGCACTACCTGTTCCGTGTGATGCCCTTTGGGATGAAGAATGCCCCTGCCACATTCCAGAGGTTGGTTAACCGGGTATTGGCCGGGCTGGAAGATTTCAGCGCCGCCTATCTGGACGATATAGCAGTGTTCAGCGCCAGCTGGGAGGAACACCTGCGCCACCTCCAGGAAGTGTTGTTGGCCCTGCGCAGAGCAGGCCTCACAATCAAGGCCAGTAAGTGCCAGATTGGGCAGGGTTCAGTGGTGTACTTGGGGCACCAAGTAGGGAGCGGCAAGGTGGCCCCCCTGCAACCCAAGATAGATACCATCCTGGCTTGGGAACCGCCCAAAACCCAGACTCAGGTGAGAGCCTTCTTGGGTCTCACGGGCTACTAGAGGAGGTTTGTCAAGGGGTATGGCAACATTGTGCACCCCTTGACCTCGCTGACTTCCAGGAAGCAGCCGAGACTTGTGATCTGGACTGACGCCTGTCAGAACGCCTTTGACACCCTGAAAACTGCAATGTGTACAGCACCGGTCCTCCAGGCACCCGACTTTTCAAAAGAGTTCATTGTCCAGACAGACGCTTCAGAGCATGGTGTGGGGGCTGTTCTAGCACAGATGAATGAGGAGGGTCGAGACTTACCTGTAGCCTTCATCAGCCGGAGGTTACTTCCCAGGGAACAAAGGTGGAGTGCGATAGAGCGTGAGGCATTTGCTGTGGTCTGGGCGCTGAAGAAGCTAAGACCCTACCTGTTTGGGACTCACTTCCGGGTTCAGACAGACCACAGGCCCCTCAGATGGTTAATGCAGATGAGGGGTGAGAACCCAAAGCTGTTGAGGTGGTCCATTTCCCTACAGGGGATGGACTTTACGGTGGAACACCGCCCTGGTACAGATCACGCCAATGCTGATGGTCTGTCCAGATTTTTCCGCCTTAGTGATGAGGACTCCCTGGGTGAAGGGTAGTTCTCCCCACATTTCAGCTGGAGGGGACACGTGTTAGACCTGGCATCATTGGCATGAGTCTCTCCTCCATTTTTTTCTGTTTGCCTCCTTTGTTTACGATGTTTTTGCTGGATTATTGCTTTGGGCACTGTGCCACTGCTGATCAGTGCCACAGTGCAAGTGCTCCCTATGTTAAATTGTTACATTGATTGGTGTTACCATGATTGGCTTGGTTGACTTACTGTTCAGACCCTAGTCTAGTGCACTGCGTGTGCCAAGGGCATGTAAGTTGACTGCTGCTGGTGGGCTTGCAGCACTGGTTGTGTCACCCACAGAAGCAGCTTGTAAAATGTGTCTCAGGCCTGCCACTGCAGCGCCTGCGTGCAGTCCCTGACTGCCATGTCGACTTGGCAAGGAAACCTACTTGCCAGTCTCTAAACCTTCACTTTGCCACATTTCAGACACCTCTATGGTAGGCCCTAGGGCAGGGTGCATTGCTGGTAAAAGGTAGGTCGTGCCCTGATGTGTGTGGCATGACCTAATAGTGAATTACAGCCATTTTCGTTTTTCACTATTGAAGGGCTACCTGCCTCCAATAGGCCAGACTGGGCAGACTGATTATTAACTCCATTATAATCTAACTGACTCAGGGAGCATGGTAGCAGGTCGAGTTTAGTATCCCTGAACTCAGAATTTAATAACACACCCTTTAGGATGGATGGTTTTTAAATTCTGTGTTTGAAAATAGCCCTTTTAGAAAGTGGCTATTTTCTTGTCCAACTATCCACCGGTCTCTGCTGGTTTGGTGTGTGTGTCAGGGGCTGGGTGGCTCCAGAGGTCTGAATGAGTCAGTGTGGGGTGAATGAGTCATTTACACATAGAGTGAGGGAAGAGTAGCCTGCACTGCCTGACACAATGCTGGCTCCACCTCCTGCTGGGTGACTGATAGCCCTGCTCCTGCCAGTGACAATACTGGCTCCGCCTCCTGCTGGGCGGCTGAGGACTCTGTCCTGCTCAGTGAATAGGCCAGGTGCCTCTGCCTTGCAACACCCACAACGAACCTGAGATGGGGGGAATTTCCCTGCTTGGACAAAGGGAACAAAGGAGAAAAGGGGTATAAGAGAAGGACCCCTGAACCAAGAACTCAGATCACTTCTGACAAGGAAACCTGTACCAAGGACAAGAAGCCTGCTGATCTAAGGACTTGCCTCCCCTTTCTGCCAGAGTGCTGTTTTGCTGTGGAGGGACCTGAAAGCTGCTTCTTTATTTTTGCTAAGGAACAAGGAGAGAGGAACTTGGTGTGTACTCTCTAAAAGCTTGCTAGAAAATCTCCAAGGGCTGGAAGAGTTCCAGTCTCCTGTTGAAGTCACAGGGCCAAAGGACTTCACCATCTACTGAATTGCTGAATTGCTGGAAAGTGTTGTTTCCAGTACACAAGGTAAAAATCTGCAGTCTCGACGCCGCCTACGCCGCCGAATCCAGCTCGACATCGTGAGTAACGGCTCCAGTGTCCCGAGCCTTCGACGCCGGCCGCCGGGCCCGATCGACGCCAGCAGCAACGCCAGTGAGCAGTGGGTATCGGCCCCGGCTCCAAGTGACCCCGTCTCGACGCCGGTATCGACGCCAGTGAGGAGTGAGTATCGGCTCCACCTCCAAGCGACCCCGTCCCGACGCCGCTGCTGATCGCATCGACTCGGCGCCCTTCTCGACGACGTGAGCGCTGCTCCGGCCCGACATCCCTCGACGCCGCTGCGGATTGACCCGACCCCGAGGTACGATCGACGCCGATCTCGACGCCGTGAGCGCTGCTCCGGCCCTCGACGCCGCTGGGGATCGACCCGAATCCGAGGCACGATCGTCGCCGACCTCGACGCCGACATCTCGACGCCGTGGATCATCGTTTTCTTCATTCCCAAAGGTACTGTGTTTGTGGGGTCTGTTGCAACTCCAGGCTCGACGTAGCGCTCCTCGCGGTCGACGCCGAACCTTGGGAATATAATAGACTCGACGTCGTGTGACTCCTGTGGGGGTTACATTGTTGCCAAAGAACTGTGCTTCAGAAGAATACTTAATTTTGTTGCTAAAGAACTATTTGCCAAGAAGAAACCTTACTTGAACTATTATTTTTCCTTCCAAAGAGTATTTATTAAGACTGTGGTATATTTTTGTCGTTATTTGGTCTTGTGCTAAGCCTTATATAAAAATCCTATTTTTATAATAACTTCTGTGTCGTGTCCATCTGTAGTGTATTCACTTTATTACTGTATGTGGTCATAAATGCTTAACACACTGCCTCTGGGATAAGCCTGTCTGCTCTGCCAAGCTACCAAGGGGGTAGCAGGGGTTATCTGAGTGTGTAATCCCCTTGCCCTGACTAGAGTTGGTAGGTCCCTATTTGTCAGAAGTGTATACCTCTGCCAACTAGAGACCTCCGGTTCTAACATTGGTGGTCAGCGGTGCGGATTGAACTTTGCATTTATGACTCATGTGCAGTGATTAGTGTACGCTACATAGCGAAAGCAGACCATAACGCAGCCACAGTCTGTTTTGGTAGGATATTCTATTTTTTGTTCTCCGCTTTCCTGGAACTTATTTTTTTAAACACTGCCAGTTTTGACCATGGAGAATGCCGGAGCTGCTACACCTGTGGAGATTGTTGTGGGGGAATTTGATAAGGAGAAGATAGATTCCTACACGCTAAAAGACCTAAAAGGATTTTGCAAGCAGTTTAAAGTTCCTACCACAGGTGTCACAAAGAAAGACGGCTTCCTCAAAGCGCTGAAGGCCTGGTTAGAGGCCAGAAATCCCTCTGATCCGGTGGTGGTACCGGAAGAGGAAGAAGAAGAGGAAGAGCCCACAGGTGGGCCAGTGTCATCTCCGGGCAGTAGTGCGTCCTCTAGGAGCCTTTCCCCTGAAGAATTAGAAGACAGGGAGAGGGAGAGGGGGTACAAGTTAGAAATGGCAAAACTTAAATTAGGAGGGCAGTTGGAATTGGAAAAAGCCAAGAGCCTGAGAGAAGCTGAAATGGAGAGCAAAAGATTAGATTTTGAGAGAGAGAAGCTAGCATTTGAACGTGAGAAGATGTTGAGGGAGATGGAACTTAAAGAAAAGACTTTAGAGGTGATTCCCTCTGGTGGCAGCGCTCCATCTATGCCTGCAGAAAGTAGGTTTTATTTTCCTAAAGATGTGATCAAAGATTACAGTAAGAATGAAGATATTAGCCAATGGTTTAAAGCATGTGAGTTAGCATTGTTGGCCCACCGGGTCCCTGAGAAAGATTGGGGAACGGGGTTGTGGAGCCGCTTTACAAATGAAGGGAGAGATACCTTGTTGAGCATGCCTGAAGAGGAAAGGGCGTCTTATACTCATATGAAAAATGCTTTAATGCTGAGATATGGCTTAACTCCAGAAAAGTACCGACAAACCTTTAGAGAATGTAAGAAGTTGCCTGGTACTACGTGGGTTGAATATGTGTCTTTTTTTTTGCAGAGCCATGGATGGTTGGATAAAGGGTAGCAAGGTTGATAGTTATGATGCTCTTTATGATTTGTTTGCTTGGGAGCACTTGTCTAATAACTGTTTTCCAGAGCTACGCCAGCACCTTGTTGATAGCAAGATATCTAACCCTAGAAAACTTGCTGAGGAGGCGGACCGCTGGGTCAGTACCAGGGTCCACAAGGGTCCAGTGGGAGACTCAGCCAAAGGTGGGCAGGGTCCCCAGCAGAAGAGTGGGGGGGACAGGGGTAAACAGAGGGAGTTTCAGAAAGGGCCCCAAAGTAATCCCCAAGGGAACCAAGGGAAGGGTTCCCAGCCTTCCCCTGTAAAGAAGCCAGAGGCCCCGACAGGTAAACCTGTTCCAAGGGGCCCCATGACCTGCTACGCTTGTAAGCAGGTGGGACACCGTTATTATGATCCCCAGTGTCCCATGAAGGATTCCAATGCACCACCACGTGCACCCCCTCGTCAGGTGACGAATGTAGCCCTGGGAGGGAATGAGATGGGTGCCCCCGGTGGGTGGGGTCCCGCAGAAATGTCCCTGGTCTCTTTAGGAGACGTGGAAATGGTCCCTCCAACCCCTCTGCCTAATAACACTAAAAAATATAGGCAGTGGGTGACCATTAATGGCCATAGGGTGGAAGCTCTCAGAGACACCGGAGCAAGTGTGACAGCTGTCAAGTGTCACTTGGTGTCCAGAGAGCAGGTGGTCCCTCATGCATTCTACCCCGTTGTAGCTGCTGACAACTCACAGAGTAAGTGTGAGGTAGCTCAAGTTCCTTTTGAGTGGGGGGGGGGGTCTCAGGGACTCTTCAGGTTGCTGTGAGGCCCGCCATGCCTGTTAATTGTCTCCTGGGCAATGATTTGGAGGACTCCCCTTGGGCTAAGGTGGAGAGAAAATCGCATCTGGAAATGTTGGGTCTGCCTGAGTGGGTGTGTGCGACCACCCGGTCCATGTCAGTTAGTAAGGGTGTTGATGGGGCCCTGGAGCCTGAAAGTATGGCCCAGGTCCCAACCGTGAAGAGAAGAGGCAGGGGGCGTGAGAAACCGTCCCCCATCGTTCCCGCGGTCCAGGAGGGAGCAGACCCTGAGGGGGATGCCCTGGAACCGACAGGAGAACAAGTGGCCAAACTGGGAGACCTGCCCGAGCTGACCCATTGGCAGCAGGATGGTGGTCCCTCCAGGGAGGAATTTTGTGCTGAGCAGAAAGTGTGCCCTTCTCTTGTGGGTATGAGGCAGCAGGCCTCAGCCCAAACGACAGATGATCAGTCAGGATCACATTGGATCTACTGGGAGAACGACCTCCTGTATAGCGAGCCTAAGGCTGCTGAGCCTGGGTCAGCCCGTGTGCTGGTGGTACCCCAGCGCTTCAGAGCCTTCCTACTGGGGTTGACTCATGACGTTCCGTTAGCTGGACATCTGGGGCAGGACAAGACCTATGACAGGCTTGTCACCCATTTTTATTGGCCCCAGATGAGAAGGGATTCAGATATCCATTGTAGGACCTGTCAAACTTGCCAGGCAAGTGGGAAAAGTGGGCGGAAGCAGAAGGCTCCCCTCCAACCTTTTCCCGTTGTCAGTACCCCCTTTGAGCGAGTGGGAATTGACATTGTGGGGCCACTGGACCCCAAGAAAGCCATGGGCAACAGGTTTATCCTGGTCTTGGTGGACCATGCCACCCGGTACCCGGAAGCCATCCCTCTCCGCACAGTGACGGCCCCCGTGGTGGGACGGGCACTGATGGGTGTTTTCTCCCGCATGGGGTTCCCCAGAGAGGTGGTGTCAGACCGGGGCACCAACTTCATTTCGAATTATATGAAGTCTCTGTGGAAGGAGTGTGGGGTAACCTACAAGTTTACCACTCCTTACCACCCTCAAGGTAATGGGCTGGTTGAGAGATTCAACCGGACCCTATAAGGCATGATCATGGGTCTTGAAGAACCAATGAGGCGTAAATGGGACGTCCTCTTGCCATGCCTGCTGTTTGCTTACCGTGAGGTGCCACAGAAGTCTCTAGGGTTCAGCCCATTTGAGCTTTTGTATGGTCTCCCGGTAAGAGGACCTTTGAGTCTGGTTAAAGAAGGCTGGGAGCAATCTCCCAGGAAACCTCCCCAGGATGTATATAGTTACATGCTGGCCTTTAGGAACCAGACTCGGCGCTTCAGAGATCTTGCTCAGGCAAATCTGGAGGCCAGCCAGGAAGAGATGAAGCGGTGGTACGATCAGAATGCCACTCTGGTTGAGCTTCAACCTGGTCAGAAAGTTTGGGTCATGGCCCCTGTGGAACCTTGTGCGCTCAAGGACAGGTGGACTGGACCATTTGAGGTTGTGGAGAAAAAGAGCGATGTCACCTACTTGGTGGACTTGAAGTCTCCCAGGAACCCCTTAAGGGTCCTGCATGTCAACCAGTTAAAGCCCCACTTAGAAAGGTCCGAAGTGGGCATGCTCCTAGCCACAGATGCTGGAATGGAGGAGGAGAGTGAGCCTCTTCCTGACCTCCTGTGTGCAAAAGAGCAAGATGGGTCAGTGGATGGTGTTGTCCTCTCTGACACACTGACCCCTGAGCAGCAGCAAGATTGTCGCCATCTGTTGGTACAATTCCCTGATCTGTTCTCCTTAATCCCTGGTGTCACTCCGTGGTGTGCCCATGATGTGGACACTGGGGACAGCACTCCTGTGAGGCACAAGGCCTACAGGGTGACTGAAAAGGTCAGAGCATATATCAAGGAGGAGGTCTCCAAGATGTTTGCCTTAGGGGTGGTTGAGTCCTCTTGCAGTCCTTGGGCCAGCCCAGTGGTCTTGGTCCCAAAGGCTGCAGCGCCTGGTGCTTCACCAGAGCTTCGGTTCTGTGTGGATTACCGAGGACTCAATTCGGTCACCAAGACTGACGCGCACCCCATCCCCAGTGCTGATGAGCTCATCGATCGGTTGGGGCTGCCCGGTACCTTAGTACGTTTGATCTAACGTCTGGGTACTGGCAGATCGCCTTAACTGATGGGGCAAAAGAGAGGTCTGCATTCTCCACACCAGATGGGCACTACCTGTTCCGTGTGATGCCCTTTGGGATGAAGAATGCCCCTGCCACATTCCAGAGGTTGGTTAACCAGGTATTGGCCGGGCTGGAAGATTTCAGCGCCGCCTATCTGGACGATATAGCAGTGTTCAGCGCCAGCTGGGAGGAACACCTGCGCCACCTCCAGGAAGTGTTGTTGGCCCTGCGCAGAGCAGGCCTCACAATCAAGGCCAGTAAGTGCCAGATTGGGCAGGGTTCAGTGGTGTACTTGGGGCACCAAGTAGGGAGCGGCAAGGTGGCCCCCCTGCAACCCAAGATAGATACCATCCTGGCTTGGGAACCGCCCAAAACCCAGACTCAGGTGAGAGCCTTCTTGGGTCTCACGGGCTACTAGAGGAGGTTTGTCAAGGGGTATGGCAACATTGTGCACCCCTTGACCTCGCTGACTTCCAGGAAGCAGCCGAGACTTGTGATCTGGACTGACGCCTGTCAGAACGCCTTTGACACCCTGAAAACTGCAATGTGTACAGCACCGGTCCTCCAGGCACCCGACTTTTTAAAAGAGTTCATTGTCCAGACAGACGCTTCAGAGCATGGTGTGGGGGCTGTTCTAGCACAGATGAATGAGGAGGGTCGAGACTTACCTGTAGCCTTCATCAGCCGGAGGTTACTTCCCAGGGAACAAAGGTGGAGTGCGATAGAGCGTGAGGCATTTGCTGTGGTCTGGGCGCTGAAGAAGCTAAGACCCTACCTGTTTGGGACTCACTTCCGGGTTCAGACAGACCACAGGCCCCTCAGATGGTTAATGCAGATGAGGGGTGAGAACCCAAAGCTGTTGAGGTGGTCCATTTCCCTACAGGGGATGGACTTTACGGTGGAACACCGCCCTGGTACAGATCACGCCAATGCTGATGGTCTGTCCAGATTTTTCCGCCTTAGTGATGAGGACTCCCTGGGTGAAGGGTAGTTCTCCCCACATTTCAGCTGGAGGGGACACGTGTTAGACCTGGCATCATTGGCATGAGTCTCTCCTCCATTTTTTTCTGTTTGCCTCCTTTGTTTACGATGTTTTTGCTGGATTATTGCTTTGGGCACTGTGCCACTGCTGATCAGTGCCACAGTGCAAGTGCTCCCTATGTTAAATTGTTACATTGATTGGTGTTACCATGATTGGCTTGGTTGACTTACTGTTCAGACCCTAGTCTAGTGCACTGCGTGTGCCAAGGGCATGTAAGTTGACTGCTGCTGGTGGGCTTGCAGCACTGGTTGTGTCACCCACAGAAGCAGCTTGTAAAATGTGTCTCAGGCCTGCCACTGCAGCGCCTGCGTGCAGTCCCTGACTGCCATGTCGACTTGGCAAGGAAACCTACTTGCCAGTCTCTAAACCTTCACTTTGCCACATTTCAGACACCTCTATGGTAGGCCCTAGGGCAGGGTGCATTGCTGGTAAAAGGTAGGTCATGCCCTGATGTGTGTGGCATGACCTAATAGTGAATTACAGCCATTTTCGTTTTTCACTATTGAAGGGCTACCTGCCTCCAATAGGCCAGACTGGGCAGACTGATTATTAACTCCATTATAATCTAACTGACTCAGGGAGCATGGTAGCAGGTCGAGTTTAGTATCCCTGAACTCAGAATTTAATAACACACCCTTTAGGATGGATGGTTTTTTAAATTCTGTGTTTGAAAATAGCCCTTTTAGAAAGTGGCTATTTTCTTGTCCAACTATCCACCGGTCTCTGCTGGTTTGGTGTGTGTGTCAGGGGCTGGGTGGCTCCAGAGGTCTGAATGAGTCAGTGTGAGGTGAATGAGTCATTTACACATAGAGTGAGGGAAGAGTAGCCTGCCCTGCCTGACACAATGCTGGCTCCACCTCCTGCTGGGTGACTGATAGCCCTGCTCCTGCCAGTGACAATACTGGCTCCGCCTCCTGCTGGGCGGCTGAGGACTCTGTCCTGCTCAGTGAATAGGCCAGGTGCCTCTGCCTTGCAACACCCACAACGAACCTGAGATGGGGGGAATTTCCCTGCTTGGACAAAGGGAACAAAGGAGAAAAGGGGTATAAGAGAAGGACCCCTGAACCAAGAACTCAGATCACTTCTGACAAGGAAACCTGTACCAAGGACAAGAAGCCTGCTGATCTAAGGACTTGCCTCCCCTTTCTGCCAGAGTGCTGTTTTGCTGTGGAGGGACCTGAAAGCTGCTTCTTTATTTTTGCTAAGGAACAAGGAGAGAGGAACTTGGTGTGTACTCTCTAAAAGCTTGCTAGAAAATCTCCAAGGGCTGGAAGAGTGCCAGTCTCCTGTTGAAGTCAGAGGGCCAAAGGACTTCACCATCTACTGAATTGCTGAATTGCTGGAAAGTGTTGTTTCCAGTACACAAGGTAAAAATCTGCAGTCTCGACGCCGCCTACGCCGCCGAATCCAGCTCGACATCGTGAGTAACGGCTCCAGTGTCCCGAGCCTTCGACGCCGGCCGCCGGGCCCGATCGACGCCAGCAGCAACGCCAGTGAGCAGTGGGTATCGGCCCCGGCTCCAAGTGACCCCGTCTCGACGCCGGTATCGACGCCAGTGAGGAGTGAGTATCGGCTCCACCTCCAAGCGACCCCGTCCCGACGCCGCTGCTGATCGCATCGACTCGGCGCCCTTCTCGACGACGTGAGCGCTGCTCCGGCCCGACATCCCTCGACGCCGCTGCGGATTGACCCGACCCCGAGGTACGATCGACGCCGATCTCGACGCCGTGAGCGCTGCTCCGGCCCTCGACGCCGCTGGGGATCGACCCGAATCCGAGGCACGATCGTCGCCGACCTCGACGCCGACATCTCGACGCCGTGGATCATCGTTTTCTTCATTCCCAAAGGTACTGTGTTTGTGGGGTCTGTTGCAACTCCAGGCTCGACGTAGCGCTCCTCGCGGTCGACGCCGAACCTTGGGAATATAATAGACTCGACGTCGTGTGACTCCTGTGGGGGTTACATTGTTGCCAAAGAACTGTGCTTCAGAAGAAAACTTAATTTTGTTGCTAAAGAACTATTTGCCAAGAAGAAACCTTACTTGAACTATTATTTTTCCTTCCAAAGAGTATTTATTAAGACTGTGGTATATTTTTGTCGTTATTTGGTCTTGTGCTAAGCCTTATATAAAAATCCTATTTTTATAATAACTTCTGTGTCGTGTCCATCTGTAGTGTATTCACTTTATTACTGTATGTGGTCATAAATGCTTAACACACTGCCTCTGGGATAAGCCTGTCTGCTCTGCCAAGCTACCAAGGGGGTAGCAGGGGTTATCTGAGTGTGTAATCCCCTTGCCCTGACTAGAGTTGGTAGGTCCCTATTTGTCAGAAGTGTATACCTCTGCCAACTAGAGACCTCCGGTTCTAACATTGGTGGTCAGCGGTGCGGATTGAACTTTGCATTTATGACTCATGTGCAGTGATTAGTGTACGCTACATAGCGAAAGCAGACCATAACGCAGCCACAGTCTGTTTTGGTAGGATATTCTATTTTTTGTTCTCCGCTTTCCTGGAACTTATTTTTTTAAACACTGCCAGTTTTGACCATGGAGAATGCCGGAGCTGCTACACCTGTGGAGATTGTTGTGGGGGAATTTGATAAGGAGAAGATAGATTCCTACACGCTAAAAGACCTAAAAGGATTTTGCAAGCAGTTTAAAGTTCCTACCACAGGTGTCACAAAGAAAGACGGCTTCCTCAAAGCGCTGAAGGCCTGGTTAGAGGCCAGAAATCCCTCTGATCCGGTGGTGGTACCGGAAGAGGAAGAAGAAGAGGAAGAGCCCACAGGTGGGCCAGTGTCATCTCCGGGCAGTAGTGCGTCCTCTAGGAGCCTTTCCCCTGAAGAATTAGAAGACAGGGAGAGGGAGAGGGGGTACAAGTTAGAAATGGCAAAACTTAAATTAGGAGGGCAGTTGGAATTGGAAAAAGCCAAGAGCCTGAGAGAAGCTGAAATGGAGAGCAAAAGATTAGATTTTGAGAGAGAGAAGTTAGCATTTGAACGTGAGAAGATGTTGAGGGAGATGGAACTTAAAGAAAAGACTTTAGAGGTGATTCCCTCTGGTGGCAGCGCTCCATCTATGCCTGCAGAAAGTAGGTTTTATTTTCCTAAAGATGTGATCAAAGATTACAGTAAGAATGAAGATATTAGCCAATGGTTTAAAGCATGTGAGTTAGCATTGTTGGCCCACCGGGTCCCTGAGAAAGATTGGGGAACGGGGTTGTGGAGCCGCTTTACAAATGAAGGGAGAGATACCTTGTTGAGCATGCCTGAAGAGGAAAGGGCGTCTTATACTCATATGAAAAATGCTTTAATGCTGAGATATGGCTTAACTCCAGAAAAGTACCGACAAACCTTTAGAGAATGTAAGAAGTTGCCTGGTACTACGTGGGTTGAATATGTGTCTTTTTTTTTGCAGAGCCATGGATGGTTGGATAAAGGGTAGCAAGGTTGATAGTTATGATGCTCTTTATGATTTGTTTGCTTGGGAGCACTTGTCTAATAACTGTTTTCCAGAGCTACGCCAGCACCTTGTTGATAGCAAGATATCTAACCCTAGAAAACTTGCTGAGGAGGCGGACCGCTGGGTCAGTACCAGGGTCCACAAGGGTCCAGTGGGAGACTCAGCCAAAGGTGGGCAGGGTCCCCAGCAGAAGAGTGGGGGGGACAGGGGTAAACAGAGGGAGTTTCAGAAAGGGCCCCAAAGTAATCCCCAAGGGAACCAAGGGAAGGGTTCCCAGCCTTCCCCTGTAAAGAAGCCAGAGGCCCCGACAGGTAAACCTGTTCCAAGGGGCCCCATGACCTGCTACGCTTGTAAGCAGGTGGGACACCGTTATTATGATCCCCAGTGTCCCATGAAGGATTCCAATGCACCACCACGTGCACCCCCTCGTCAGGTGACGAATGTAGCCCTGGGAGGGAATGAGATGGGTGCCCCCGGTGGGTGGGGTCCCGCAGAAATGTCCCTGGTCTCTTTAGGAGACGTGGAAATGGTCCCTCCAACCCCTCTGCCTAATAACACTAAAAAATATAGGCAGTGGGTGACCATTAATGGCCATAGGGTGGAAGCTCTCAGAGACACCGGAGCAAGTGTGACAGCTGTCAAGTGTCACTTGGTGTCCAGAGAGCAGGTGGTCCCTCATGCATTCTACCCCGTTGTAGCTGCTGACAACTCACAGAGTAAGTGTGAGGTAGCTCAAGTTCCTTTTGAGTGGGGGGGGGGGTCTCAGGGACTCTTCAGGTTGCTGTGAGGCCCGCCATGCCTGTTAATTGTCTCCTGGGCAATGATTTGGAGGACTCCCCTTGGGCTAAGGTGGAGAGAAAATCGCATCTGGAAATGTTGGGTCTGCCTGAGTGGGTGTGTGCGACCACCCGGTCCATGTCAGTTAGTAAGGGTGTTGATGGGGCCCTGGAGCCTGAAAGTATGGCCCAGGTCCCAACCGTGAAGAGAAGAGGCAGGGGGCGTGGGAAACCGTCCCCCATCGTTCCCGCGGTCCAGGAGGGAGCAGACCCTGAGGGGGATGCCCTGGAACCGACAGGAGAACAAGTGGCCGAACTGGGAGACCTGCCCGAGCTGACCCATTGGCAGCAGGATGGTGGTCCCTCCAGGGAGGAATTTTGTGCTGAGCAGAAAGTGTGCCCTTCTCTTGTGGGTATGAGGCAGCAGGCCTCAGCCCAAACGACAGATGATCAGTCAGGATCACATTGGATCTACTGGGAGAACGACCTCCTGTATAGCGAGCCTAAGGCTGCTGAGCCTGGGTCAGCCCGTGTGCTGGTGGTACCCCAGCGCTTCAGAGCCTTCCTACTGGGGTTGACTCATGACGTTCCGTTAGCTGGACATCTGGGGCAGGACAAGACCTATGACAGGCTTGTCACCCATTTTTATTGGCCCCAGATGAGAAGGGATTCAGATATCCATTGTAGGACCTGTCAAACTTGCCAGGCAAGTGGGAAAAGTGGGCGGAAGCAGAAGGCTCCCCTCCAACCTTTTCCCGTTGTCAGTACCCCCTTTGAGCGAGTGGGAATTGACATTGTGGGGCCACTGGACCCCAAGAAAGCCATGGGCAACAGGTTTATCCTGGTCTTGGTGGACCATGCCACCCGGTACCCGGAAGCCATCCCTCTCCGCACAGTGACGGCCCCCGTGGTGGGACGGGCACTGATGGGTGTTTTCTCCCGCATGGGGTTCCCCAGAGAGGTGGTGTCAGACCGGGGCACCAACTTCATTTCGAATTATATGAAGTCTCTGTGGAAGGAGTGTGGGGTAACCTACAAGTTTACCACTCCTTACCACCCTCAAGGTAATGGGCTGGTTGAGAGATTCAACCGGACCCTATAAGGCATGATCATGGGTCTTGAAGAACCAATGAGGCGTAAATGAGACGTCCTCTTGCCATGCCTGCTGTTTGCTTACCGTGAGGTGCCACAGAAGTCTCTAGGGTTCAGCCCATTTGAGCTTTTGTATGGTCTCCCGGTAAGAGGACCTTTGAGTCTGGTTAAAGAAGGCTGGGAGCAATCTCCCAGGAAACCTCCCCAGGATGTATATAGTTACATGCTGGCCTTTAGGAACCAGACTCGGCGCTTCAGAGATCTTGCTCAGGCAAATCTGGAGGCCAGCCAGGAAGAGATGAAGCGGTGGTACGATCAGAATGCCACTCTGGTTGAGCTTCAACCTGGTCAGAAAGTTTGGGTCATGGCCCCTGTGGAACCTTGTGCGCTCAAGGACAGGTGGACTGGACCATTTGAGGTTGTGGAGAAAAAGAGCGATGTCAATCAATCAATCAAAGACATTTATAGAGCGCACTACTCACCCGTAGGGTCTCAAGGCGCTGGGGGGAGGGGGGTGCCGTTACTGCTCGAACAGCCAGGTCTTCAGCTTCTTCCTGAAGGAGAGGTGGTCTTGGGTCAGGCGCAGGTCGGTCGGGAGGGAGTTCCAGGTCTTGGCGGCCAGGTAGGAGAAGGACCTTCCTCCTGTTGTTGCTCTTCAGATGCGGGGGACGGCGGCGAGGGCGTGGTTGGCTGATCGGAGGTGGCGTTTGGGAGCGTAGAAGTTGATTCGGTTGTTGAGGTAGCTCGGGCCTTGGTCGTGTAGGGCTTTGTGTGCGTGGGTGAGGAGGCGGAAGGTGATCCTTTTGTTGACGGGGAGCCAATGCAGGTCTCTCAGATGTCCGGAGATGTGGCTGGTTCGTGGGATGTCGAGGATGAGTCTGGCTGAGGCGTTCTGGATCCGCTGGAGTCTCTTCTGAAGCTTGGCGGTGGTACCGGCGTAGAGGGCGTTGCCGTAGTCCAGTCGACTGGTGACGAGGGCCTGGGTGACGGTCTTCCTGGTCTCGGTGGGGATCCACCAGAAGATCTTCCGTAGCATGCGTAGGATGTTGAAGCACGCCGAGGAGACGGCGTTGACTTGCCTGGTCATGGAGAGGGAGGAGTCCAGGATGAAGCCCAGGTTGCGCGCGTGGTCTGTCGGTTTGGGTGCGGAGCCCAGGGCGGGAGGCCACCAGGAGTCGTCCCAGGCGGAGGGCGAAGAGCCCAGGATGAGGACCTCCGTCTTGTCTGAGTTCAGTTTCAGGCGGCTGGTCGTCATCCACTCGGCTACATCTTTCATCCCTTCGTGTAGATTGGCTCTGGCGGCGGCGGGGTCGTTGGTCAGGGAGAGGATCAGCTGGGTGTCGTCGGCGTAGGAGATTATGTTGAGGTTGTGTTTGCGTGCGAAGGCCGCGAGGGGGCTCATGTAGACGTTGAAGAGGGTGGGGCTCAGGGAGGATCCTTGAGGGACGCCGCAGATGACTTCGGTGGCTTTTGACTTGTACGGTGGTAAGCGGACTCTCTGTGTTCTTCCGTCGAGGAAGGAGATGATCCATTCCAGTGCCTTCTCCTGGATTCCGACGTGGCTGAGGCGCTGTACTAGGGTGCGGTGGCAGACCGTGTCGAATGCCGCGGAGAGGTCTAGGAGGATGAGGGCCGCTGTGTCTCCGTTGTCCATCAGGGCTCGGATGTCGTCGGTGGCAGCGATGAGGGCGGTCTCGGTGCTGTGGTTGGCTCGGAAGCCAGACTGTGAGGGGTCGAGGGATCCATTCGTCTCAAGGAAGGCGGCCAGCTGCTTGTTGACGGTCTTCTCGATGACTTTGGCTGGAAACGGGAGGAGCGAGATGGGGCGGTAGTTCTTGAGTTCGGTGGGGTCCGCTGTGGGTTTCTTGAGTAGAGCGCTGAGTTCGGCGTGCTTCCAGCTCTCAGGGAAGGTGGCGGTGTCGAAGGAGGTGTTGATAATGTCCCGCAGGTGGGGTGCGATGACAGCGTCGGCCTTGTTGAAGACGTGGTGAGGGCAGGGGTCGGTCGGAGATCCGGAGTGGACGGAGTTCATCATGCGGACGGTGTCTTCGGTGCTGACCGGAGTCCAGGCGCGGGGGGTGGTGGTGGGGGGCGGTGGTTCGGTCGTGGTGTGCGTTGGTTGGGTGCTGAAGCTGTTGTGTATGTCCGCGATCTTGTTGTGGAAGTATGAGGCGAGGGAGTTGCAGAGGTCTTGCGATGGGGTGATGTCGTTGTTTCCTGCGCTGGGGTTGGATAGCTCTTTCACGATGTTGAAGAGTTCCTTGCAGTTGTGTCCGTTGTTGTCCAGCCGGTCCTTGAATGCGGTTTTCTTGGCAGCGCGGATCAGCTGGTGGTGCTTCCGGGTGGCAAGCTTGAAGGTGGTCATGTTGTCCGGTGTTGGTTCCCTTCTCCAGACTTTCTCGAGGGCTCGGCAGTTCTTCTTGGAGCTCTTGAGTTCGTCGGTGAACCATGGGGCTTTCTTGCTGCCGGGTCTGCTGGGCGGGGTCCTCAGCGGGGCGAGTTCGTCCGTGCAGTTGCTGATCCACTTCGTGAGGTTGTCGGCGGCCTGGCTGGGGTTCGCTGAGCTGGCAGGAGGGTGCTGGCTCAGGGAGGTGGCGAGCTGGTCGGCTGTGATCTTGTTCCAGCTTCTGCGGGCAACCTGTTGTCGAGCAGGGTGCTGGTGTTGCGGTCGTTGTTGTTCTCCAGGTGGAAGTTGAGGTCCCCCAGGAGGATGTAGTCAGCGGAGGGGAGGGCCTGCGGGCTGACGAAGTCGGCGATGTCCTCGCTGAATTGAGTGCGTGGTCCCGGAGGTCGGTAGATCAGGGTGCCTCTGAGGGTGGTCTTCGGGTCTGTGTGGATCTGGAAATGCAGGTGTTCGGCGGTGGTTAGGGTGTTGTCGGTGCTGGTCGTGATACGGATGGTGTTCCTGTGGATGATGGCGATGCCTCCTCCCACCTGGTTGGCGGTGCGGTCCCTCCGGGTGATCTTGTATCCCTCTGGGATGGCGATGGCGATGTCGGGCGCTGAAGAGGCGTTCATCCAGGTCTCCGTGAGGAAGGCAACGTCAGGGGGCTGTGGTGTCGAGGAGGTTCCAGAGTTCGGTGGCGTGTCTGTGGACGGAGCGGGTGTTGAGCAGGATGCACTTGAGGTGGTTGCTGCTGGTGTTCGGCTTCTGCTTGGCGAGGCAGGTCCGGATGCAGGTGAACTTGCAGGCGTGGCAGCTGAAGGGTCCGTGGGTGCGTCGTGGGGTGGCTTGGTAGCATCCTGGGAGTCGACCGGTGTTGAGTGCGCTGAGGGTGGCGGCGGTGTACGTCAGACGGGCTTGCCTTTGGCGCACCTTCGGCGCACAATCGGCACGCCCGCTGCGCGTGCCCGCTGCGCGTGACCGCTGCGCGTTCGCACGGTCGCCATATATGGCGAAGTGCGCGGGGGAGCGGAGCAGCTGGGAGGCGGGAGCGGGGAGGGAACAGAAGGAAAAAAGGGGCGGGGTTAGCGGCGGTGGCGGGAAGCGGGCAGGGAGGACGAAGGGCAGCGAAAACGGCCAAACAGGAAGGAAAAGACAAACTAATTACAAAACTATTACACAGGCAATACAGGAAGACTAAGAATAAACAAATTACACAGCAAAAACAGCAAAACACAACAGGGGCAGGACAGGCAAGCACGGACCACGCCGCTCGAAGGCAGAGGGCGTGGTCACGCGGCGGCAGCGAGGCAGTCAGGCAGGGGGGCACACACAGCAGCTGGTGGCCGTGCGGCGCGGGGGTGTCCTAGAACTAGGTCACACTCACCTGCGTCGCACGGTCGCCATATATGGCCAAGTGCGCGGGGGGCGGAGCAGCTGGGAGGCGGGAGCGGGGAGGGAACAGAAGGAAAAAAGGGGCGGGGTTAGCGGCGGTGGCGGGAAGCGGGGAGGGAGGACGAAGGGCAGCGAAAACAGCCAAACAGGAAGGAAAAGACAAACTAATTACAAAACTATTACACAGGCAATACAGGAAGACTAAGAATAAACAAATTACACAGCAAAAACAGCAAAACACAACAGGGGCAGGACAGGCAAGCACGGACCACGCCGCTCGACGGCAGGGGGCGTGGTCACGCGGCGGCAGCGAGGCAGTCAGGCAGGGGGGCACACACAGCAGCTGGTGGCCGTGCGGCGCGGGGGTGTCCTAGAACTAGGTCACACTCACCTGCGTCGCACGGTCGCCATATATGGCCAAGTGCGCGGGGGGGCGGAGCAGCTGGGAGGCGGGAGCGGGGAGGGAACAGAAGGAAAAAAGGGGCGGGGTTAGCAGCGGTGGCGGGAAGCGGGGAGGGAGGACGAAGGGCAGCGAAAACGGCCAAACAGGAAGGAAAAGACAAACTAATTACAAAACTATTACACAGGCAATACAGGAAGACTAAGAATAAACAAATTACATAGCAAAAACAGCAAAACACAACAGGGGCAGGACAGGCAAGCACGGACCACGCCGCTCGAAGGCAGGGGGCGTGGTCACGCGGCGGCAGCGAGGCAGTCAGGCAGGGGGGCACACACAGCAGCTGGTGGCCGTGCGGCGCGGGGGTGTCCTAGAACTAGGTCACACTCACCTGCGTCGCACGGTCGCCATATATGGCCAAATGCGCGGGGGGGCGGAGCAGCTGGGAGGCGGGAGCGGGGAGGGAACAGAAGGAAAAAAGGGGCGGGGTTAGCGGCGGTGGCGGGAAGCGGGGAGGGAGGACGAAGGGCAGCGAAAGCGGCCAAACAGGAAGGAAAAGACAAACTAATTACAAAACTATTACACAGGCAATACAGGAAGACTAAGAATAAACAAATTACACAGCAAAAACAGCAAAACACAACAGGGGCAGGACAGGCAAGCACGGACCACGCCGCTCGAAGGCAGGGGGCGTGGTCACGCGGCGGCAGCGAGGCAGTCAGGCAGGGGGGCACACACAGCAGCTGGTGGCCGTGCGGCGCGGGGGTGTCCTAGAACTAGGTCAGAACTAGATGTCACCTACTTGGTGGACTTGAAGTCTCCCAGGAACCCCTTAAGGGTCCTGCATGTCAACCGGTTAAAGCCCCACTTAGAAAGGTCTGAAGTGGGCATGCTCCTAGCCACAGCTGCTGGAATGGAGGAGGAGAGTGAGCCTCTTCCTGACCTCCTGTGTGCAAAAGAGCAAGATGGGTCAGTGGATGGTGTTGTCCTCTCTGACACACTGACCCCTGAGCAGCAGCAAGATTGTCGCCATCTGTTGGTACAATTCCCTGATCTGTTCTCCTTAATCCCTGGTGTCACTCCGTGGTGTGTCCATGATGTGGACACTGGGGACAGCACTCCTGTGAGGCACAAGGCCTACAGGGTGACTGAAAAGGTCAGAGCATATATCAAGGAGGAGGTCTCCAAGATGTTTGCCTTAGGGGTGGTTGAGTCCTCTAGCAGTCCTTGGGCCAGCCCAGTGGTCTTGGTCCCAAAGGCTGCAGCGCCTGGTGCTTCACCAGAGCTTCGGTTCTGTGTGGATTACCGAGGACTCAATTCGGTCACCAAGACTGACGCGCACCCCATCCCCAGTGCTGATGAGCTCATCGATCGGTTGGGGGCTGCCCGGTACCTTAGTACGTTTGATCTAACGTCTGGGTACTGGCAGATCGCCTTAACTGATGGGGCAAAAGAGAGGTCTGCATTCTCCACACCAGATGGGCACTACCTGTTCCGTGTGATGCCCTTTGGGATGAAGAATGCCCCTGCCACATTCCAGAGGTTGGTTAACCAGGTATTGGCCGGGCTGGAAGATTTCAGCGCCGCCTATCTGGACGATATAGCAGTGTTCAGCGCCAGCTGGGAGGAACACCTGCGCCACCTCCAGGAAGTATTGTTGGCCCTGCGCAGAGCAGGCTTCACAATCAAGGCCAGTAAGTGCCAGATTGGGCAGGGTTCAGTGGTGTACTTGGGGCACCAAGTAGGGAACGGCAAGGTGGCCCCCCTGCAACCCAAGATAGATACCATCCTGGCTTGGGAACCGCCCAAAACCTAGACTCAGGTGAGAGCCTTCTTGGGTCTCACGGGTTACTACAGGAGGTTTGTCAAGGGGTATGGCAACATTGTGCACCCCTTGACCTCGCTGACTTCCAGGAAGCAGCCGAGACTTGTGATCTGGACTGACGCCTGTAAGAACGCCTTTGACACCCTGAAAACTGCAATGTGTACAGCACCGGTCCTCCAGGCATCCGACTTTTCAAAAGAGTTCATTGTCCAGACAGACGCTTCAGAGCATGGTGTGGGGGCTGTTCTAGCACAGATGAATGAGGAGGGTCGAGACTTACCTGTAGCCTTCATCAGCCGAAGGTTACTTCCCAGGGAACAAAGGTGGAGTGCGATACAGCGTGAGGCATTTGCTGTGGTCTGGGCGCTGAAGAAGCTAAGACCCTACCTGTTTGGGACTCACTTCCGGGTTCAGACAGACCACAGGCCCCTCAGATGGTTAATGCAGATGAGGGGTGAGAACCCAAAGCTGTTGAGGTGGTCCATTTCCCTACAGGGGATGGACTTTACGGTGGAACACCGCCCTGGTACAGATCACGCCAATGCTGATGGTCTGTCCAGATTTTTCCGCCTTAGTGATGAGGACTCCCTGGGTGAAGGGTAGTTCTCCCCACATTTCAGCCGGAGGGGACACGTGTTAGACCTGGCATCATTGGCATGAGTCTCTCCTCCATTTTTTTCTGTTTGCCTCCTTTGTTTACGATGTTTTTGCTGGATTATTGCTTTGGGCACTGTGCCACTGCTGATCAGCGCCACAGTGCAAGTGCTCCCTATGTTAAATTGTTACATTGATTGGTGTTACCATGATTGGCTTGGTTGACTTACTGTTCAGACCCTAGTCTAGTGCACTGCGTGTGCCAAGGGCATGTAAGTTGACTGCTGCTGGTGGGCTTGCAGCACTGGTTGTGCCACCCACAGAAGCAGCTTGTAAAATGTGTCTCAGGCCTGCCACTGCAGCGCCTGCGTGCAGTCCCTGACTGCCATGTCGACTTGGCAAGGAAACCTACTTGCCAGTCTCTAAACCTTGTAAATGTAATGTAAATGTAATTATAATCTAACTGACTCAGGGAGCATGGTAGCAGGTCGAGTTTAGTATCCCTGAACTCAGAATTTAATAACACACCCTTTAGGATGGATGGTTTTTAAATTCTGTGTTTGAAAATAGCCCTTTTAGAAAGTGGCTATTTTCTTGTCCAACTATCCACCGGTCTCTGCTGGTTTGGTGTGTGTGTCAGGGGCTGGGTGGCTCCAGAGGTCTGAATGAGTCAGTGTGGGGTGAATGAGGCATTTACATATAGAGTGAGGGAAGAGTAGCCTGCCCTGCCTGACACAATTCTGGCTCCACCTCCTGCTGGGCGACTGATAGCCCTGCTCCTGCCAGTGACAATACTGGCTCCGCCTCCTGCTGGGCGGCTGAGGACTCTGTCCTGCTCAGTGAATAGGCCAGGTGCCTCTGCCTTGCAACACCCACAACGAACCTGAGATGGGGGGAATTTCCCTGCTTGGACAAAGGGAACAAAGGAGAAAAGGGGTATAAGAGAAGGACCCCTGAACCAAGAACTCAGATCACTTCTGACAAGGAAACCTGTACCAAGGACAAGAAGCCTGCTGATCTAAGGACTTGCCTCCCCTTTCTGCCAGTGTGCTGTTTTGCTGTGAAGGGACCTGAAAGCTGCTTCTTTATTTTTGCCAAGGAACAAGGAGAGAGGAACTTGGTGTGTACTCTCTAAAAGCTTGCTAGAAAATCTCCAAGGGCTGGAAGAGTGCCAGTCTCCTGTTGAAGTCACAGGGCCAAAGGACTTCACCATCTACTGAATTGCTGAATTGCTGGAAAGTGTTGTTTCCAGTACACAAGGGAAAATCTGCAGTCTCAACGCCGCCGACGCCGACGCCGCCGAATCCAGCTCGACATCGTTAGTAACAGCTCCAGTGTCCCGAGCCTTCGACGCCGGCCGCCGGGCCCGATCGACGCCAGCAGCAACGCCAGTGAGCAGTGGGTATCGGCCCCGGCTCCAAGTGACCCCGTCTCGACGCCGGTATCGACGCCAGTGAGGAGTGAGTATCGGCTCCACCTCCAAGCGACCCCGTCCCGACGCCGCTGCTGATCGCATCGACTCGGCGCCCTTCTCGACGCCGTGAGCGCTGCTCCGGCCCGACATCCCTCGACGCCGCTGCGGATTGACCCGACACTGAGGTACGATCGACGCCGATCTCGACGCCGTGAGCGCAGCTCCGGCCCTCGACGCCGCTGGGGATCGACCCGAATCCGAGGCACGATCGACGCCGACCTTGACGCCGACATCTCGACGCCGTAGATCATCGTTTTCTTCATTCCCAAAGGTACTGTGTTTGTGGGGTCTGTTGCAACTCCAGGCTCGATGTAGCGCTACTCGCGGTCGACGCCGAACCTTGGGAATATAATAGACTCGACGTCGTGTGACTCCTGTGGGGGTTACATTGTTGCCAAAGAACTGTGCTTCAGAAGAATACTTAATTTTGTTGCTAAAGAACTATTTGCCAAGAAGAAACCTTACTTGAACTATTATTTTTCCTTCCAAAGAGTATTTATTAAGACTGTGGTATATTTTTGTCGTTATTTGGTCTTGTGCTAAGCCTTATATAAAAATCCTATTTTTATAATAACTTCTGTGTCGTGTCCATCTGTAGTGTATTCACTTTATTACTGTATGTGGTCATAAATGCTTAACACACTGCCTCTGGGATAAGCCTGTCTGCTCTGCCAAGCTACCAAGGGGTAGCAGGGTTTATCTGAGTGTGTAATCCCCTTGCCCTGACTAGAGTTGGTAGGTCCCTATTTGTCAGAAGTGTATACCTCTGCCAACTAGAGACCGCCGGTTCTAACAATGCCCCAGACCAGAATCCTCCACGGCTGGCAGAGGTTGGTCACTGTCATGCAGGATGAGAGGCAACCGCTTCCGCACTGCCAGGTTGTGTAGCATGCAGCACTCAATGATGATCCTGCACACCTTCGCAGGTGCATATGGGAGGGCCCCTCCTGTCTTGTCCAGGCAGCGGAATCTGCTTTTCAGGAGGCCAAATGTCCGCTCAATCACTCTCCTGGTACGATCATGTGCCTCATTGTATCGCATCTCCGCTGGTGTCACAGGGTTCCTGAGGGGTGTCAGCAACCACGGCATGTTGGGGGTATCCGGAGTCACCTACAGGGAGACAATTGCACATTAGTTGAGCGTGAAAATAGGGTGCGAATCAACTTTAGCAAACACACACAATGCTAAGCAGTCAGTACACACCGACAAGCCAGAAATGCTGGTACTGCATCTGTGACATCATCGTTGGGATGCGACTACTCCTCATTATGTAGGCGTCGTGCGCTGAGCCCGGGAACCTTGCACACACATGGGAAATGGTTATGTCGGCAAAACGAACCACAAGAGCATTTATAGAGTGGAACTGCTTCCTGTTCTGGTACGTCTGCTCATGTGCCTACGGTGGTACCAAAGCTACATGTGTCCCATCAATGGAGCCAATGACACGTTGCTTCATGCCCAGGGCATAGAAGTTCCCCTTGATGTCAGCTAGTTGTTGTGCTTTGGAGAAATGGATGTACTGGTCCAGGAAATGCAACATTGCCTCCAACACATCCCGAAGCACACGGCTGTTCATAGTCTGTGACATCCCACCAGCAGTAGCAACAGTGTGCTGGAAAGTACCTGTGGCAAAAAAGTGTAGGGCTGCCATCACCTTCACCTTGGGGGTCAGCGCGGTAGGGTATGTCCGGCCAGGTTGCAGATGTGGATCCAACTGCTCTGCCAATTCTTCGATCAGTGGCCTGGTGAAGCGGTACTGTCGCATGTAGTCACTTTCAACCATGGTCTCAAGGTCTGGGAGCGGTCTGTGGACATTTGGTCTCCTGCAGTACATAGGAGAGCAAAGACAGTTTGTCATTCCCCCTATCTATGTGCCAGTGTACATGACAACTAGCACATGATACCACATTACAGGACACAAGAACATGATGTGTATGCTGTTGGGTATGGACAGACATATCAGATACATGCCCATCATCTGACACCTCAGCTCCACAGGGCCACACAACAAGGTCCCTGTTGTGCTGTGAGCAATCAATGGGCCCCGTCACAGTACATCAGTATGAGTGTCACATACCAGACACACACCACAGTGACTAGTGAGGACAGATGTCTACCCCACATCACAGGTTACTGACAGACACACACAGGGACCTTGTGTCGCAACATGGACATCATCATGATGTGGCGTACCATGTGCACAACACAACGTACACATGACACACACATGAAGTGCCCCCTGATTTCATGCCAGCTCACACATGGATGTCTGTGACACACAGACACAACATCCACTCACATTGACAATAGACTGGGATCTTGTGAACATTTAACATTGAGCACATAAAATCTGAGTCATCTCTGCATGCAAATGCACACATACTGTGGATGAACATCACATATGTGGCACTGTGACATCCTGTGAGGAACCGACCATTCCACTGAAGAGTTAGGGTGTATGTCACATAAAATACACAATGTACACCGGGAACTGTGTACATGCATCATGCACAGAAATGTACTGTCGTCAAACACAGTGGTTATGTGTCCAGCCAACAATTGGATCTGTCCCCATGACAACCTGCCCTGCCTGGGAGTGGGTGCCACTAAGTGAAACATACAAATTCACATGTCTACCCACAAACACACACAGGTAATGCAGCCTGACATGCACTTTGAGTTACTGTGTCACAGAGTGTATTGTTGTTGTGCCCATGGGTCAATGGCAAGCTATGGTGTGTTGCACGCCTTGAACAGTTGCTTATATGGTGATTGACGCAGGAGACCAATGTGAAAGATGCGCTGAACACCTAGGGAAGGAGCTGCACGCACGCCTTCCACAATGTCACCAATGTGGACTGACACGGATGGACCGATCCGCATGCACGCCTTGCACAATGCACCAATGTGGACTGACGCGGGAGGACCAAGCCGCACGCACGCCTTGCACAATGTCACCAATGTGGACTGACGCGGGTGGACCAAGCCGCACGCACGCCTTACACGCACGCCTTGCACAATGTCACCAATGTGGACTGACGTGGGTGGACCGATCCGCACGCACGCCTTGCACAATGTCACCAATGTGGACTGACACGGGTGGACCGATCCGCACGCACGCCTTGCACGCACGCCTTGCACAATGTCACCAATGTGGACGGACGTGGGTAGACCGAGCCGCATGCACGCCTTGCACACACACCTTGCACAATGTCACCAATGTGGACTGACGTGGGTGGACCGATCCGCACGCACGCCTTGTACAATGTCATCAATGTGGACTGACGCGGGTGGACCGATCGGCACGCACACCTTGCGCAATGTCACCAATGTGGACTGACGCAGCTGGACCGAGCCGCAAGCACTCCTTGCACAATGTCACCAATGTGGACTGACACGGGTGGACTGAGCCACACGCACGCCTTGCATGCACGCCTTGCACAATGTCACCAATGTGGACTGACGTGAGTGGACCGAGCCGCAAGCACACCTTGCACGCACGCCTTGCACAATGTCACCAATGTGGACTGACGCTGGTGGACCGAGCCGCACGCACGCCTTGCACGCATGCCTTGCACAATGTCACCAATGTGGACTGACGCGGGTGGACCAAGCCGCACGCACGCCTTGCACAATTTCTTCAATAGGAACAGACACGGATTTGAGCCTGGTGCGATTTGGTTTCTTGAAAATCCATTGGCTGCCTGCAACAATGTTTCAGACGTGTCATTGCAATGCTTTTGAATATTTCAAACGATGTGGAAGGCGTGTACGAGACGTGCAATCCAATGGATTGGCCAGATTCATAGGATGCAAACGTGTCGGACCTATCGCTTTTGACACATGGGACTGAATCTGCCTCTGCAGCACAGATATAAGTCTGTCTGTTCACCTGTGAGCTCACTTGCCTGCACTACATGCTCCAGATCGACATCTCTGCTACCACTGCTGCTGTCTCTGCATCCTCTGGCTCCAAGAATGCGACGTACTGTGGAGAGGGCCCCAGCCTTCACAGAGGAGGAGAACAAGGTCCTGCTGGACAGCCTCCTTCCACAGTAAAGCAAGCTGTATGGGACACCAGGGGAGCAGGTGAGTGTAGGCCTGGGTGGTAAATTCCGTTCCGCTCGCTGAATTTGGGTAATTTTGTGTTCCGCAGAGAACGTGGAATTGCACAAAATTCTGCATTCGGCGGCTTCGCAGAATTTTTTCCTTGTTCGCGTTCTTAAAATGCGTGTTCACAAGATATTTCCCCCTGAGCACGCAAACAGTGTTCGTGAACAGGAAAAAAGCATTGTGAACAAGCAATTCCATGTGTTTGCGGAATATCTGCGTGCTCGTGGAGATTTTTAACCGTTTCGCGGAGCTTTGCGTAGCGCGACTACGAAAATTCCACCCACCCCTAGGTGAGTGAGCACTCCACATCCCTTATTCATTGTGTATGTTGGCTGACTGGCACCAAAGAAATTGCGTTCAACAGTGTCTAGCATGCTCACTGAGTAGTTCATACCCCTATGGTGTGTAGGTCCCTGTAGTGGACAGGTATTGTGCATGAAAAGGGCATTTTCACACGGTTGTAATACTCAGTTAATGTTTCCCTATTGAAAAATCAGGACAACTGTCAATTACCATATCTGCACTACCTGTGTCCATCATATTCCCTTGCGAGAAAGACATGTATATCCAAGTGTGTGATGCACAAACATGTGGCTTGTGTGGTAGAGGACTTTTTCTACCCTTGTCATCCTCACAGTTTGATGCCCACCAGAAGCAGGAGATCTGGCTGACCATTGCCTGGGCTGTTCGTGCTGTGGGGGTCCACAGACACCACATCCGCAACTGCCAGAAGAGGTGGCAGGACCTTCCTGGCTGGACCCGGAGGATTGCCAGAGTCCAGCTGTAGCTGTCGCCTCCTCGCAGAAGGGGCGGACGACGGACACTGACCCCCCACATGCTCAGGATTCTGGCGGTAGTCTTCCCGGACCTGGATGGGCAGTTAAAGGCCAGACAGCAGCAAGGAGGGGGTAAGTGCATGCATTCTCTGTGTCCAATGTATCACATGCTCTTTGCATGCCCACATCCTGGTTACACTTCCACAGATCTCCTGTCTGCTTGTACAGGAGTCATGTGGCAAAACTATGTCATGTCCCATCCTCCTCTGATACACAGGTGTGCCCCTTTCAGGCTGTGACTTGTGTAACTTGGGTTGTGTGTCCCTGCTGTTGTACAAACTTAACGTTGTGAACAGCATCTGCGACTGGTGCATTGTTTTGTCTTTATGAGTGAGGCACATGATTTCCATGTGTCTGTACATTGCCTGAAAAAAAGACATGTACTCTGTGTGGGCAATTGATATGTGTTCCAATTGATGTTTTGGCACACCATATGTACCAGGGGTATTTGACACAGCCATGTAGCAGCAACGAGAATTTATGGGCCTCAGAAAAATGGACATCATGTGTTTCACACATGCATGTTTTAAAGAGAAGCTACCTCTTTGACGGCCTATATTTCTTTCATTTACTGGTAAATACTCTAATCAAATCTTAATAAACATGCACACCTACAGTGATGACCCATAAATACAATGTATACACACAATTCTTTACTTTTTATCTTTGTTTATTTTGTTTGATAAGCAAGAGCATTTTTTGTATCAAAAAGTGATTATAAACATTTCATTTCAGTGTTATCATTTCTAATAATTCACAAATATGCTAACGACAAATATGTACAATTGGACAAAATATTAGACATATCCAAAATAACATAAACACAAATTATTTAGCCCCTCGATAGGCCAATTGAATCACTACATTCATATCTTGCATACTAATCTTGCATACAGACAGTCATACCACAAACAGATCACTACAAAAAAGAGAAAGAAAAACCAATAAAAAAGTGTACAACTGGGAAAGTCAATTGTCTAAAAACATTCAAAAAATTTTTTTTTTCACATTTGACTGTAAAGTTTATAGTGACAGACTTGATTTCTTCTTATTTTTTGGTCTGAGTATGTCCAGATAAGCTTTCTTGTCCAGTTGTAGAAGAGCTGGTCTACGCACGAAGAGTAGGTTTGGACAGGCCTGTATGTATTGTCGTCAGCCTCGAACTTGACGACAATGGAGAAGACGGCGCAGCTTTGTGAAAATTAAGAATCAACTATTCATAAACTCCTTTGGACCTGACCTTGAGACATGCTATGGCTTTGACAGCAACCAGGAGTTAAGATTATAAAATATTTTCTGTCCCCCCAATTTCTTACGAAGGCATACCTCTAGGACAGAACAACCTTATTTGGAGATATTACATACAGGCCTGTCCAAACCTACTCTTCGTGGCAATCCATTAGTCTTTATGATAAACCCAACAAGAGATCCACTTCATTTGAAAGAAGATTCGTTGAGGACTGTAACAGAAGTATAAGAACTCGAAAATATGACTTACCTCTAGCAGAGAACTGTCCCCTCGTTTGTGCACAGAAAAGTTTTTTCTCCTCATTGGTCCTGATGAAGGTGAATTTAAATTATCTCTCACCGAAACGTGCGTAGACCAGCTCTTCTACAACTGGACAAGAACGCTTGTTTATAATCACTTTTTGATACAAAAAATGCTCTTGCTTATCAAACAAAATAAACAAAGATAAAAAGTAAAGAATTGTGTGTATACATTGTATTTATGGGTCATCACTGTAGGTGTGCATGTTTATTAAGATTTGATTAGAGTATTTACCAGTAAATGAAAGAAATATAGGCCGTCAAAGAGGTAGCTTCTCTTTAAAATTTGTTTTTTTTCCCCCTCTTGGGCCTAAAAGTCATTTGGGGAAAACCTTTTCTTACATGTAGTTTCACACATGCATGGACACATGCCTGGTGTCCAGGGTAATCCCATGTTGCACATGTTCCTGGACAGGTATCCCTACCCCGGACATGAAGTGCACTCTGTTCTTCTACTCCTGTGTGTCTGCCTAACATTAGTGCATTGTGAAGTGTGCTATATGGTGTCTGCATCGGTGTCATTGTGAGTTGGCCTAGCCTCTTAGACTCTTGTGGTGTAGGTCATTTTGGTTTGTGCAGCTAGCTGGGGTGTGGGAAATGGATCATCAGAATGGCTTCATGCATAGGTGTCGAATCACTTGACGGTGCATTATGTTGTATAGTACATCACAGTGAAGACAGTCTCAATTCATTGCCATCATGCTGTGATGTCATCATGCTTACAGATTGGTGCTTGCAGTCAGTCATCTGTTGCATTTTATTATGTGTGATCATCAGATGCCTGAAGATGTGGTTAGCATTGGGTGTCCCTGTGCACTTGACATCTGCAGGGCTTACATTCTCATACATGTTAATGGTTGTGACACAGTGCAGAGTGTTTAATTGTGGATGCAGTACCCCTGAGACTGAAGCCAGTGCTGGCTGCTTAGCCATACTGGGCCGTAGCATGGTATTCCACTTGCTGATATGTGTCCCGCAGTGATGTCAGTTGTACATCATGCACTCTATTGTGTCATTGACCATCAAGACATGTGCACATCACAGTGTCTTGTGAGTGAAGCATATCCATTTTACTGACAATGATTTTTGCCATCCCTTCTCATGACACATGTACTGAGTCAGTGGCAGGAGATGACATGTCTTAGTCCAGGCAGATTTAAATCACGAGCCCTGAAATTCAGAGATATGTCTATGTGGTGCTTGTGTACACATATGAGAAGTGACAGACAACATGTCCCAGGAAGATGGGTCAATGGAGGGGCAGGATCTGAGGATCATGGTTGACTTACAGACTGACAGGTGTCATTTCCAAATGATGTCTCCACTGTTCGCAATATCTGGCACTTGATGCAAAGCCGTACTCTGTGATGTGCTGTACTGACTGTGATGTGTCAGGGGACATAGGTGACTGATGTGGATCTGTTTATCCCGATTGATTGCAGATACATTGACAGCTACTGGAGGAGACAGCTCCACAGACCAAGAGGAGCCGCAGAGCCAGACTGGGTCAGCTTCAGAGGAGTTGGAGGGACCCAGTGGCAGAGAGGGTGAGGGGAGCCACACCGAGGAGACCTCAGCTACAAACACCTCTGCTGAGGAACACAGCATCTCCAGTGAGGACTCCCTTGTGGAGGCGGGTGTCAGCAGACCCCAGACAACACCTAGCGAGTCTGTCCCCGCCATCACCACCATCTCCACCCTCCCATCTGCTGCCATCCCAGATGTCCCTGGAGGCCCCCGTGTGAGGAAACATGTCTCCTTTGGTCCAGGCACCGCGCCCCCTGTCCCTGTCTCCCCTGCTGCCCTCAGTGTGGAGTCTGTGGACTTACTGAAGCAGCTCCAAGTAGGGCAGACAGCGATGCTGAGTGTCCTCCATTCCCACACCCCTCTGTTGACTCAACTGGTGTCCTTCATGGAGGGCATCTCATCCAACCTGTCTGGCCGACATCGGACCATTCAGTCCATGGCCTCCACACAGACGGCAGCAGTGTCCCTCCTCCAACAGTCCCTCAACCCTCCTACCTCTGCACCACCCACAGTCCCCACTACCCTATCTGACCAATGCACATACACACCGGCACCAGCACGCACCAAAACAGACCCAGGCAGCACACAATCACACAAGTCCAAAACAAAATCCACAGGCACGCACACTCCAGGGAGTGATGGCACACACACAGGGGATGGGTCACAGATGCACAAACAGGCATCCACGAGCACTCCGCAGACCTCAGATGCCTCTCCCTCCAAAAGAACTTCCCCTGCCTCACCTGCAACCCCCCCCTTCGAAGCAGCTCTTCCTCTGTAACCTTGGCCTCTTCCCCACCGATCCATCTGCTCAGACGCACAAGGGGAAGAGGAAGTCCCCACGCACAGGGGGGAGTTCCCCTGCCACACAGACACCCTCCCCCAGGCACCCGGACACTGAGGCCCCCATCCGCAAGTCCCCCCGAAGCAGGAAGAGCAAGACCCCCCCAATCCCGCAGGTCAAAGTCACATTCTCCTTCCTGCAGCCCCCAGGCCACCACTCCACATGTCCCCCCCACCACATCCTGCCCCTGGTTCCGCCACACACCAATACCGCATCCCCAAAATGATTGGGCCATCCCCTCCTACCACATGCACTTCCACCCCCACCTCACAAGCTCCGCCTGTTCCTGCCACTGATGTGGGGACCGTTTCCCCCCCTCTGTCCTACCAACCTCACCTGGGCCCCATGACACTCCCTTGGAGTTTTGCACTGCAGTGGAGGCCCCATCCCAACCATCTGACCTGCCCACTGCAGTGGTGCCGGTAACAACCCCGTCTGACTTGGGCCCTGCATTGGTGTCAGCACACACCCCATTGGACTTGGGCCCTGCCATGGTGACGGCGCCCACAGTGTCAGACGCCTCCGGTGCAGTTGCCAGTGACACTCCTGCACCCACCAGCCCTCCCCTGCCCCATTCTGTTGTCCCCTGATCCTGTCCCTGCGGTGCCTGGCCTGCCCCTGTGTATGCCTCTCCAAGGGGAGATGTCCCCTGCCCGTAGCAGTGCAGGCAAGCAATGGGTGACAACTTGTCACATTTCACCCTGGGAGGACTCCTGACATGGACTGGCCATTGGCCTTTTTACATTGTGAACTTAACAGTTTCAATGAGTTATGTGCTTAATAAAGCCAATTTTTGTTATCCAGTGGTGTTGCTTCAAATGTACATGATGTTGATGATGGGTGTCATGGACTTGCTGTTGTACAGGTGTTTTAAAGGTATAACAGAATGAGTTGTTGATGTGATGTACTCCATGTGGTCTATGGGGTATGTGTACTTTTCTGCTATGTATCCATGACATCCTTAGCTGCAATTTCAGGGTGTAATGGTGGCAAAATGTTGTGACCAGGGTTTTATCTTTGGGTTTGCTACTTGACAAATTTGGCATACACTTTTGCACATAGGTTGTGCTTACATTTAAGCACATGGAAAGATTCCCTGACTTGGACAATCTCCATTGGACAGGCATGTTCGTGCGTCCATGTTACACAAGTCATCTGTGTCATCTGTCCAACTTGGTCTACATGTGTATTGCATATGTGCAGAAGACTGAGGGAGGACTCCCATACACAAGCTTCTGTGACCATTGTTTTTCTTGAGTTGTAATAGTTGTATCACAGGGCAAGTCTTGTGCTGGCATGACAGGAGCCTGCACAGACAAAATGTGGCACAGCTGACATTCCCCAGGAGTGCCGTCCCATCATGGCATTGTGTCATTCCATGACATTGCCTGGGCACATGGTGTGTGTTGTGTGAGCATGTCTGTGTGTGTTCACTTCCCTTTTCTGGAAGCAGCCTGTGTTCCAGACAGATGTACCTGTTTTGGGGACTTGCTGACTTGGCCTGTGTTCATGTAACTTCTTTGCCCTGCCTTTTCTGGGATGTAGGTGCATGACATACTACTGGTAATTAGGCTTTCATCCCTGCTGTTTCATTAGTAAATTCCAGGATTGTTGTCCAACGCACGTGATGTTGGCAAAATGGGAGTTGTTTCATGTCTAGGCCCATAACTACTTTTTGCCCATTGTTTGCAAGCCATGGCCAGTGATTTGTGTTTATGGAGGTGTGATGTGAGTTTGTGGGCCCGGACACACGACCCAGGATGCACATCTGACTGTGCTACGCAGTATGGGGGAAAACTAGCTTTATCATCACAGTGGGATTGGCGTACAGGCTAATGTCACCACAGATATAGGGTACTAGAGGGTAGTGCTGTGTTGGGTCTGTCTCTTGCTGTGTTGGTAGCTGTACCACCCACCTTGTGTCACATGAATCCTTTGTGATCCCGCTTACCTGACAATGCCTGCTTGCCCCCCCCAGGTGTGCCCAGTCAAAGACTTACTTTTGTATGGCACAGTGCACACATGTCATTGTAGTCCAGCCCACCGTCAAGCGTTGTGCAGTAGCCTAGGGACACTGTGACACACACACATGTTGTGTAAGATATGCAGTGTGTGGCTGCCTGTCTGTGTTTGTGCATCTGTGCCTCTGCATTGGTGTGGTTTCAGCGTTTCATTGGGGGGGATGTTGTTTGTGTGATTGTCCCTATTGTCCAAGCGTCTTGTAGGTCATCATCCTGCACATTAATCATGTTTGGTATGTCCCATTGCTGCCATGTTATGTGATTTGGTCACCTAACATTGACAGTCTCCACAGGATTCCGCAGTTTGTGTGTCTGTTTGTAGAGATATGTGTATGAATCTTTAAGCTCCCTTTTCACACAGTCTAATTGTACACTGTTGGCATTGTCAGGGGTCGTGGCCAATGCTTGTCTGCACATGGCAGAGGGAGTTCTGGTGATACACAGCATTCTTTGCCTCTCATGTCTATGTTTGTTAGTGGCAAAACCACCTCATTGCCAAAACATTGGTTGTGGTGTTGGGTGTAGTAGTCACAAATGCTGGTCTGGTGATACAGCCCCCTATGAGTTGTGGGTAGTGGTGCAGGGCATACATCCCCTATGAGTGGGGAAGGTAGTGGTGCAGGGCATACAGAACTGTAAGTGTTGTGGGGAGTGGTTCAGGGCATCCATCCCCCTATGAGTGGGGAGGGTTGTGGTACAGGACATACATCCCCCAATCAGTGGGGAGGGTAGTGGTGCAGGGCATACATCCCCCTATGAGTGGGGAGGGTAGTGGTGCAGGGCATACATCCCCCTATGAGTGGGGAGGGTAGTGGTACAGGGCATACATCCCCCTATGAGTGGGGATGGTAGTGGTACAGGGCATACATCCCCCAATGAGTGGGGAGGGTAGTGGTGCAGGGCATACAGCACTGTATGAGTTGTGGGGAGTGGTGCAGGGCATACATCCCCCTATGAGTGGGGAGGGTGGTAGTGCAGGGCATACAGCACTGTATGAGTGGGGAGGGTAGTGGTGCAGGGCATACATCCCCCTATGAGTGGGGAGGGTAGTGGTGCAGGGCATACATCCCCCTATGAGTGGGGAGGGTAGTAGTGCAGGGCATACATCCCCCTATGAGTGGGGAGGGAAGTGGTGCAGGGCATACAGCGCCCTATGAGTGGGGAGGGGAGTGGTGATGGGCACCCCCCCTGGTAGTGGGGACCATGATAGCCCTGTAGTTTTGCTGTTGCTGGTGTAAGTCATTTGACCCCCCTATGTGTGTGTAGCATTTTGCGTGTTCGTGACGTTTATTTGTGGGGGTGTCTGACTGACCGTCTGCGTTGTGCACGTCTGTTCCTGATCCGGTCATAGATGTACAGTACTGGGATGACCTGCGCGATGGGATTCATCGTTGGTTCGTCTCTTACTTGCTGCTCGTTGCTCCGTTTCGTACACGTTGAAAACTGGTCCGTTTCGTAGCAGTGGATTGTGTTGTGGCGAGAATCAGACCTGAGATGCAGCTCTCCCGGCTGCTGTGACGTGCTGCTAGTGGCGACCCGTCCGGCGCATAAGATTTGCACATCGTACTTGTCTGGCCGGAAACTGCTGTGGGAACTGCTTCCGGGCGACTCGAATCGGCGATCGGAGGTACGGCTCGTACAGGAAATGCTGCTGCAATCGCAGCCTATGTGTCGGACGGAATTGTGGCACTTTTGCGCATCGTACTTTATTGCCCGGACGGACCGGCTCCCGGAACGTGTCGGTCGCAAGGTAAGGCTACGAACAGCTCTCGGAGGGCTGTCCGACCCGGATTGGAATCGACCCCTAAGAGGCAGATTTATTAACACTTATTGCTGGTACAATATCAAACCACAAAAAGTCTTAATAAACTGTTTACTTTGTTCTGTACTGGAAAGTAGCCTGTAAAGTAACACAAGTAGCGCTGTGCATTTTTTAGCATTAAGATGACATCCAATGGTTGGATGCTCATATTAGCCAATAGGTGACAAAGAGCTGGCTGTTCTGCTCCATTCGATGCACAACAATTACATTTACACCCTGAGCCCAAGGCATGCTCGCTTTGCCATTGAAACAGCTTAGCATTAACTCCTATGCAACACCTACATTTATGTGGGAATTCATGATGTTTGATTTGTGGAGAGAAAAACACATGACTTCTGCTTTTCTCTGGGGCCGGTATGAGTGAAAATAGTCTCACTTCCTTGCTTTTGCCAGAGCTTATTTGCTTTTCACCTAGTGGTGCAGGGATATTTGACGACTGGTCTTGGGAATGGTCAGTTAGAGAAGTATCATGGCTGGATTGAGGAAAGGCATGGGGCATGGTGGAGACTGGCATTGTATGCTCTCCTGTGATGGAAGAAGCAGGTGGTACACTGTCTGTGTCCGCACATAACTCCTGTTCCTTTCCAGCCATAGATTTAGGAGTACCAATATTTTCAGAGCTGCTAATAGTATAGCAAAGCAGTATCCCTCACCAGGGCTAACGCTATGCCATGTTCATGATGAGGGTCCAAGCGACACAAGGGACTCATGTTCCTTATGGCAATTAACAGTTAAGAATCAGGAGCAAAAAACTAGCAATAATAAAGATCTACAGCAATATCAAGCACGCAAAACATAAAACACAGAAACAATTCCAAAATAATAGACACAAAATAAGTTAAAGATGAGTGTTAGAGAGAGCAGGAAATGTATTAATCCATCTGAACACTGACGGCTGCCTCAAACAAAGGGTGATGGGCGGGTGGAGGGAATGTGGGAAGGGTCGCATAATGCGGTGGGGGTTTAGTAATAAAATATTAATAATTTAAAAAAATAACTTATATGAAGCCGACGGCTGCCTCGCCTCCCGCATCACATCTCGCTTCCTCTTCTCTTCCTGGCAGCCTCTGTGACTCCCATCCAATCCCTGCACGGCTCTCCTAGGACAGCCACGTGGACATTGGCCTGAGCAGGCTGAAAAGACGCTTCGCTCAGGTCAGGGAGTCTGTGGGGTTTCTCCAGCCCTGCTGCTCAATGCAGTAGGGCTGGAGAAACCTCAGTGCACATGGGTGTTTTGGTCGGCCTCAGACGGCCGGCCAAAACACATATGCCCACATAGCACTCCACCCCCACTCCCATGGCTCGGCCAGCCTCTCCCTACATGCCTGGCTCACAACCGGCAATGAAAAATAAAACGGTGCTACAACATCGTTTTATTTTTCATTTGCTGGCTCTGAGCCAAGCAGTGGGGCGATGCTCCTCCACCCTTGCGGGGAACCCACCACTGCATCTGAAACAAAAACACAGTGACGGAAGAGAAAAGAGCAAAAGGCTGCTTTATAGGCACAATTAAAATATAGAAAATCATAAAACAAATAAGGTCATAAGGTTATCACAAGACTACAAGGATATTATGGAAGAGTTTAAAAATTATTATGAAGAACTATATAAGGAGACAGGAATTGATAAGCAGATAATGAATATGTTTACCCTGTGACAGACATCTCCCCTGAATACCGTTAATAATGTGTTTCGAAAATGTTGATGCAAATACTGAGTTAATGGGTGGAATGCTTGCATAAACATCAACCAGTGGAAACAGCTAGGACTGCACTCCAGTCAATAAATTTTAACTCAATGTTCCACTTCAGACAGTGACCAGCCATAGACAAATCAGCCTTGGCCCAGCTCAGACAGGAACAGTTCAGCCTGAACTGCCAGGTTAGGTCCACACTGAAAAGGAACGCAGTCACCTCAGACTGGCGTAGATATAGTGAAGTATCATCAGTGAGGTATCATCGGTGAGGATTAGCTTGAGTGCCATGTCACAGTGAGCAGAGGCCCAAAAATGGGCATACCCGTCGCAATTCTCACGATCTTCTTCTGTCTTTATTCCCTTTCCTGCAGATATACTGACTTCTTAGGAACAATCTCAGGTCTGCCAGTGACGGCTAAAAACCCAAATGTGAGCAATTTACTCTGGTGGACAGTCACCTCCCTCCAAAATGCTAAATGTGGTCCAGTGGCTTGATTTTACCTATGGAAGTAGGATACTTGACATCAAGCCCTGGTTGTACAGCTTTTCTGAAATACGCTGGTAATAAAGAGTACATTAAGAAAGGCCCAAAAACAGTGGTGTTTATTTGGGGAGGACAGTCTTTGGGCCTCTGCCTGTCAGAACAGCCTCACCCTAGTTGTGGTTCAGAGGGCAAGTGGAAACTGTGGAATCAGGAAATAAGGTTTTTAATTATCAGTGCCCAAAGTGGCCATGTTGTGGGCTCTTGGGCACAAACTTTCTGAACACATTCCCCTGCTCCCATTTTTAGGTCTCGCCTGACCCAGCGCTTGCACTGATCTGGCGAGACTTTAAGTCAGGGCTTCAAAAAATGCTACGCCGGCCACAGCTTGCAATGCATGTGCGCGCACATGAGCAGAGGCGCCATATGGCGTGATTACTGCTGTGCGCGCACCACTCGCGCACATGCACAGCAAGCTGTGGCCGGAGGTAGCATTCCCCCCCCCCCGGCAATCACTTTCACTTTGGCCCCGCGGTTCACGTTGGTGGCACATGGCAGTCATTTCTCGAAGCGGGCGCTTGCTTTTTTTTCTGTTTATTACTTCTATGTAGTAATGGCGGCACCCGTGCTTTAGCTTAAACATCTTAGGCTAAAGTCGGGTGCTGAGATTGCTTTAAAAGTAAAGAAATAGACAATTCTTTACTTTTGAAGCAATCTCGGCACCCGACTTTAGCTTAAGATGTTTAAGCTAAAGCACGTGTGCCACCATTACTACAGAACAGTAATAAACAGAAAAAAAAGCATCAGAGGGTGGCTAAAAGATCCAAAGGGCAGCAGTTTCAAAGACAGGGGTGGGGGTCAGGGCATTTCAAAAGTGCAAAAAGGTCAGGTGGAGGAAGCAACTCGGAAAGCAGCAGCTAGATTGCACTGTGACCTGCAGGATGCGGCTATCGCACGGTTCCGTACACACTTGCACTTACAGAGCGACTCTGTGGACATGTTTGGGGACTCGCGGCAGGGGCAGTGGAGGGTGGAGCGCGGTGCGTGGCTTGATTCCCCTCGCCATTCTTCACCGCAGTCCGGCAGCGCTGCCTGGTCTCCACTGGAGCCCATGGGGATCTGATCGCAGGCAGGCTCTGGCTGCTGCTCCGTAATCTTGCAGAAGTTTCCTAGTTGTTTCTGCGCCTGCGATAGCTCCTTTACTCATTTACTAGGAGCTGCGCATGCGTCAAACTCTACTACCGCTTGGCGGGAAGTGGGGGGGCCAGGTAGTTCTAGCCATTGATATTTCTAATTTATAGTTTTAGTCGCAGGATGCACACTAACAAAACAAGCATTGGCATAGCCAATTGGTCTCGCTTTTGGGACCTTGTAAGTATTTAGTTATGCAGCAATATCCTTTGTGCAACAACATCAACTGTTGCATGGCTAAGCACATATAAGGTCCCAAAGGCGAGACCTATTGGCTATGCCAATGCTTGTTTCCAATGTTGTGGAGATTTAGAATCAGGATAAAAGGTACTCATAAGTGAATGATAAGAACACTGCACTGGAAGCTAGCACTACTGGATATTTGCACCGTAGCCCTGAATTGTTTGATATTGGGAAATTCTTTTTCTTTCTTAACTCTGACCCACAAGTAATTCGAGAATTTTGAAGGAGGTCCAATCCAAACAAGCATTTGCAATGCAAATTGGTCTCGCATTTGCCAGAGTTTGAGCTATTGGAGGTGTAAATGACAATGTCTTTTACTGAGTTTGTGGCATGCTGGCCTTGGTTGGGTTTTGTGGGAGACACCAGTAGTGGCATTGCTGTTCTGGAAGACACCCTGATGACTTGGAAAAAACTTTTTTTAGGAAACAGCAGAAATAAAGTGAAAGAAATAGTGCATTATATGCTGATGGCCAGGGGTGTTCTTGTGTAGAGGGAGGCTGAAATGAAAGTCAAGGAGGGGTTGCATAATGGGCCTGGATATATTTGCGGAGGAGCAGGTGAGGGGAGTGTAAGAATCAGTGGGCAGGGGGGACCAGTGGGTCACTAAGCTATGTTCACCCATAACACACCCTAGATCCTACCCCAAGCTCATCTTGCAGCCCTGCCAAAGGCCTCCTCCCAGAATTTACTGTCATACCTGCCAACAGCTTAAAAACACAATAGGGGGACTTAGGGGGGGAAACAACACCTGCAACAACTCTCCTCTGCATGGTATCCTCGTCCCCAATACTGTAAAGCACCCTACTACTTTATAGATCAAGAACTTACGCCAGTCTGGCCTATTTAGACAACAACCAAGGCTTGTAGGCTAACATCTTTTTAACGATGGGGCAAGATGCTGAAAATGTAACAAAAAGGTAACAAAGGCTTGCTCATTAGACTACCACGCATTTCTCCAATGCTGTCATATTCAAATGTGGTAAGATCTCAGAATCGGGTGTCCATTCCCACCAGCCAGAAGCAAGCGTCATCCACACTGTGGCAAACTACTTACTGCACTAGGACATCAGCCTGGACTCAGCATTCATGTGTGAATGGGAGGACCACAAATACTAGCGACCACTTTGCAACACTGCCTCACAGAAATAAATGTCAAAATCCAAGACCTTTACAGTATCAAAGTTCTGACTGCGGTTTCCCTGGAGAGTCATCAACAACCCCTGAATGCACATCCACAGCCTGCTTTTGGGGTGGGGGGGGGGGGGGCAACTCAATAAAAGCAGCAGCCTACGCTCTATACATATGACGTGTAAGAAGTGAAAGGAATCCTATTAATGCAGGTTTGCAGAAAGGAACTGCTATTCTCCATCTAAATGGTCCTTTGAGAAGGCTGGACTAACTGGAGACTACACAGGAAGGAAGCAACAGATAGGAGGGCGCTGCTTCTCAGAACAGAGTCTCACGCAAGGATTCTAGTCTGAAACTAAACAGCGTGCTCTGTAGAGCTACTGGGAAAACAAGCATTTGCAATGCAACAGGTCTGGCATTTACGCGAGTTTAAGCTATTGGCATTGTAAATGACTTTTATTTATGTTTTAAAAACAAAAACAAAAATAAAAGGCATTGTGATTTGCAATGTCAATAGCTTAAACTCGCGTAAATGCGAGACCTATTGTATTGCAAATGCTGGTTTGCATTCCTAACCACAATAATGGGCCTGTAAATCCAAAGTAAACAGTGTTGTGATGTTGACTAAACACCAGGTCTGGGTAGAGATGACCCTACAAAAGACAATGGGCTGCTGCCCTCACACTCAAAAGAAACTAATCGTACGTGTGTGTGTGGGGGGGCAGGGACAATCTGGAGTAGGTGGTCAGATGCGAGTGGGGGGGTGGGAGGGATCTACTAGTAAGAGAGAAAACTTCTGGATGGAAACCACAAAGGAACGCCTGACTGTTTGCCTCACTTAAAATTTCACAATGCAACATGATACATTTCGAATGTATGGACAAAACGTAAATAGCCTAGTAACTGTACTCCTCAAGCGTGAATCCTGTAATACTACTCCCGAACCAAAGAACAAAAACAGACAAATGTATCACAACCTGTTACTTTTTTGTTTTAAGGGTCACTGCTTTTTATTTGGCCCCAAAACATTGGTTACATTTGATCCGAGTTGCAAAACTCTTTGGGACTGAGCAGTAGATTAAGATCTCCTGTGGGATATGCATAAACGTGTAAATACTCTTGTTGGGTATGGTAAGATCCTTGCAAAAGGTGGATGTGAGAGGTGTCTGCAGTACTGAGAGTGTGGAAGCTATTTTGCTTGCATTGCATTACTGAAAGAATGAAGGTTATTTGGCTTGAGTTGAGGAATATTTTAGAAGACAAAGTTTAAATAAGGATGCGAAATATCTTGTTCAGGCGAAAAATGAAGTCTCTTGCGGCTTAACAGGAAACACTGACGTGGAAGCGTGAGCGTGGACTTGGACCAAAGTATTCATGGTGCGATGTTCTAGGGAGCCTTTTTAACGCTCACTCATACCCGTATCCCTCTTTGGCCTGAAGATGGAGGGACTGTGGTGCCGCCACGTCAGCAGCCAAACCCGAGCAAACTCCGGAGGGGTGTAGCCCCCGTTTTAACTACTAACACTACACCTAGGTTCGCCTATCAACCCTCCAGACTATGCTTTGCAATTAGTCTTCTAGTATACCAAGTACATAAAGACAACTCGAAATGGGCGTAATTTGGTTGTGATAAATCGAAGGGGCTGTTGTTACTTCACACACTGCAATTCAGCTGAAATTCTGCGAGAGACTTTGAAAGACGCCACATTAGTTAAGGGAATCCATGGCAACCCTGCGTGGGAGATGTTTTTTTTAGAGGAGGGGGTGCTATTTTTCGCATTAAAGTATTTGTTCATATTTACCAGGGCGCGAAGAACTGGATGAAATGCGGCACCTCGGTAATAGCGTGAGTGAACATCTGGGCGTTGTAGAGGTGCTTTGCTGTGGGGGTCATCTTCCTCCTTCTTAACCATAGCTGCCAAGGTTTCAGAGCGCTATGTGTGACACTGTCATAATTTCAGAGTAATTATGAGTGACATTACAACGACTATGAGTGACACTTTCTCGGGAGCATAATCTAGCAATGAAGACAAGGAAAACAATTAAATATCAGAAATCACCCCCATTTGAGCAACAAGAAACTCTAAGAAGATCTTAAAACTTCTGTAAAGACACAGACTGTGTGACTGCAGTTGTCAGTATCAGAGGGCAGGCAGGCACAGCAGCTGCTAAGAAGCTGCTCTCATTGATCTGGTCATTGAGGACCTGCGCTAGCCTCAAAAAGCAAAGTTGATAGCATCGCAAGAGCAACTAGGAGGTTATACCAACACTTAGACTCAGGCATGATTTGTTGCTAATGCAATAAGTTAAAAAAGAATGCTGGGAAGCGCCAGCGCAAAACCCGGAGGTGGTTTGCTCTAAACATGCGATAGTGCAAATAATACATGAATAAATACAAATTGCACTATCACAAATGTGTAAAGCGAAGTATTAAAAACAGTTGGACATTATATTAACGGATTTTGCACATATTCAAAGAAATAATGTTTTGATTTATGACACGTCGTGGTCATCTAAGTATTGAGCTCTTTTCAAAAGAGAAAACAATTCCTTATTTTGGAAATGTAGATTTCTTTAAAGATCGGTTATGTAAATCTGTCACTGCAAATAGACTAGCTGCTACCTTGATTATTTTAACAATATATAGAAGCAGTATATAATGCAAAAAAGGCCCGTGGATGGTGCAACAGTAATTATGCTTGTGTGGTGAAGAACTTCGTTCCAGTGTTGCCAGGAGAAAGCAACAATTCCAGGGGCACAGGCTGAGGAAGGAAAAACTTTTGTGTTGCAGTAAGAAAAGCAATTAACAAATCACCCTGCCTCAACCAACCTACGCCCACTCCCTGCAACTCAATCCCTGGCAATCAATTATTAGCATGGTGCAGGTCAAAAGTTTGGCCTCCAGGCAGCTCTGTCCCACGTGGGGCCAGGCCCGGCCGACTCGAGCCTCCCATAACAGAATGTGATAGGCCCCAAACATGGATCTCTTCTCAGCTGCATTTATTAAATTACATAGTCAACAGAACAGTATGACTCAGCTGACTTGACCTGCCGCAGTCGACTTCAGCACCGGGCATTTATTTTCAGGGCAGTCCTCAGGAGACTGAGGCACACACAGGTCACAGCCAGGCCTGCCTGTATTATTTCAAAACCACTAGACTAGTTTAAGCTTTACTTTCAACTTTAACTAATCCTAAATTAATTAAATTTTAACGAGCTGAGTGAGCCCTTACCGGCGATCACACCAGCCGCACGGCGCAGCCAGCCTGGCACAGAGCTCTGCTGTAGTGAGGCAGGCGTTCGGGTCTGAGCTGCAAGAAAGTGAAGTTCAATTGTTGGACTGGCAGTGGGCACCACAGTGGACAGCGGCTCACTAACCCAAACATGACTTAGTGCCCTGTTGGACTGTAACCAAAACATTAATATCAAAATAATCATTAGGGTAACAAACCGCACTCCACTTCTTTGCAGTGAATGGTGATTTCGATAAAGAGCCTGCTGATAGCTGCAGTCCACACGATCTAACGCTCCCAGCGGCATCTCCCCAACCCTCAGGGTATGATTGATTCTGAGTGTGAAATGAAAAAATCAGATCTTGCAGAAAATTCAGAAGGATGACGAGGCAGAGCATCCCTGCCTGCAGATTTTACTGAAATAATGGAGGATCAGATCTTCCAGTGCGTGCGTGCGACAAGATAACAACACTACTAAAGTCAGTGGCAGGCTGCCTGACCAAAAAAAAGTAGTGTGTACTGTACTTACTTGTGAACTAATGTAGTCTCACAGACAATCCAGTCTGGCAGGTACTACTGTCTCTCTGAGCGCCGGGGCCAGAGCGGTGCATGCAGTCTTACCGCAGCGCCCCGATGCCTCTCCTGCCGCGCGGCCTAATGCGGAGTGAGTCAAACCAACTCAGAAGCGAGAGCTACATTACGTGCCTCCTCTTGGATGTGCAGGTTAGACCCATTCTTCGTATACAGGTGAAACTCATTATCGGTAGGCAAAACCGGTTTCCGCCTACTAAATTGGCGAGGGTCGTATTAAGGCGGACATGGTGGCGGGAAGGAACAAGGTTAGTAGTTAAAAGAGATGAAGCTCCTACTACTGGAATGCCACCCCATATCTTGCCCGCAGGAGGAAGCTGAGACATCCATGGTCGGAACTGTGCGTGGACGGACATTGGCCGCGGCCAGCTCGCGGGACAAAATAAAAGTGGAACTGGACACGTTGGAGAAAGGGTTGCTCAGTGCGGACCGGGTGCAACTGGAGTCTGCCTGGGCGCTCAAAAACTCACAGCGTAGCGGGAAAAAATGCAGAGGCTTGACGACGGCCGGCAGCGGAAGGAGAGCTATGATGCAAGACAGGCCGTGTGGCTCACGGCTGCCGCTTGCAACACAGAAGCTGTTATGGTTCTCAATCCGGTTTGCTTCAGGCGGGTTGACCTAAAAATCCCCAGGTGAATGCTGCTACTTACAGAACAGCCTGACACGTCAAGAACCAGCCGCTGCCTTAGTGATGGAACCCGGCGCGAACGCACAGAAATGCAGGAGAGGAGGGGTGAATGACAAGTGCAGCTCAGTGCCCGCCCATTCACAGAGATGTCGGGCCTAAGAGGGCTGCTTTCCCACCGCTGTCACATAGGTAACAGGATCGCTTGCGGTTTCGGGATACAGAGAAAGGGTACACAGACCTTCATACGCCTAGCCCTAGCATGCGTGCCACTAACACCCCTCCCCCCGCACTGAAGGCAACTAGAAAACAAGAAGTCACGGACTGCGGGAGGGAGGAGGAGGGACGGGAAGAAAGTAGTCTGTTAAGTAAAGTGGCTGATAGCCATGGAAGGACACAAATGACGACATGGCCGTCATGGGGAGGGACAAACAAGCCACAAACCAATCATAATGCACCATTTAGGATGTGAGCCAATCCAAAAGATCTGAGGAGAGTGGGCGGAGCTTAAACAAAGGTTTCCCATCATAGTATATACTGCATGTCTCAACGAGACAGCACATGCGCTGCCTAGGCGAGACCTAAAAATGACACCAAGGACATTTCCCAGAAAATGCCCTCAGCGTAGTTGTTCATGTTCATGATTAGGCTGGTATAATATTTGTATGGATTAATTGATATGCTTGTGAAATAATAGCCACCTGGCCCTCCACTGTTCCTGTTTGATGAATCACTGTAACATACCTTTTAGTCGCAAGTTCTGTCTTCGCTCGTACATTACGATTACACTTAATATGCAAAAACATGTAAAAATTGCAACACAGTATGGGAATATTATTCGAAAGATCCTTGAAGTTGCAAAATGCCATTTCTGTTTTACATACAGCGAAAATAATCAAACTTATAACAAAGCATTCCTGAGTGTGTCAAATGCACCAGGGCCTAACCCATGCTAGTGTAAGACTGCTTCAAAGGAGATTTGCACGTTGCTGTCTACTAACATCTCAAAAGGTAAACATGTTACTAAAGCTGCAATGTGCAGAACATCTATTCTGAAGAGAACGATATTCCATTACAAAAATTATACAAACAGCTCTGCCGAAATACCTCATCCTGAGCTGCAACATGCTGTTCAGCCATATGGATCCTCTGCGGAGTTGACCTCTTCGAAAGCATCTCAGGTGTGAGCTGCAACATCCCTGGTAACAATATCCTGAGATGACGATAGGGTACTACTGATATCCCTGCATACCTTGCCCTAGTCATTACATTAAGATGTCAATTCCTTTTTGTAGTGACTGGGGCGAGGACAAGAAGGATTATGGATAATTTAGTTTAAATGTAAGTAACCAGGTGTAGGAAGCTGGCTCTGCATAACTAGACAAAAGCAAGGTATAGTCTAGAGTCCAGTGGATCCCCAGAGGTATAGCAGAGGCTAAATTAGACAATCACTAACAGCTCTATGTGTGGTTGTGTGATTGAGCAGTTAGGCTTATCAGTTATAGCCTTTATTGTATTCACTCAATCAAGGCTGATGCCAATCACTCAAAGACAGAATCCAGACCAATTAGGTGAATATAAAAAAGGTATACTCATGGTTTATTTGTAGAACCAAGCAGCACTTGGTACAGGTAAGTAATAAATACTTTCAAATGCACGTCTGTCAAGGAAATGCAGTTGTTCTGGTAAATATAACACTTACAGGTAGATATCCGAATACTTGGCATTACACAGTAAATACACAGTAAATACTGATTAATTTCGGATTAGGTTACAACAGTGCTCACTTTTCCCCATACATTAGCAGTTCTACATAGAACACTTTCTACACCCAAAATGTCAACGTTAGCCAATGGGCTGAGGGCCTTTGGCTTTGGCCTGCTGCCAAGTAGGCCATTTGGGTGTGGGAGCAAAGCTCCTAAGGTTGCGGTTGGCACTACAGTGGCCAACGACCGTTACAAGAACTGCACCGCCAGCGGCACCGAGGCAGCCGGGTGCAGGAGGAAAAGCTGAAATGCCAGAAACCGGTCCTAGGAAGCTTGTTTCCGGTCCAGGAAAGACATGGCTTGGCAGTTCGGGCTGGACTGTTCCCATGAGGCACAGGGTCAGACTGATTTGCATATGGCCATGTCTAAACTGGGGTGGCAGAGTGGGCTAAAGAATGGTGGTGGATTAAACCCAGATCAGTTGACTGGGGGTGAGTGCTTGCAATGTTCAACACTCCGTCCATCATTTCCTTTGGTTTTGCAGGAGGAAAAGCAGACATTGTGGTCCCTGGGCTTCTCAGTTGAGACCGTCGATTTTGGACAGTTGCAGGCTCAGTTCGGAGGATTTCTGGGAAGTGACCAACAACAGGGAAGGTGACTGGGGATCTGGGAGGATGCTTCAACACCATTGGTTGGGCCACTCAAGTCAGGGAAGGCATCGAGGGCTGAGGTGTTGGTTTCCTAAGGGTGTGATCGATCGAGGTTGGCGTCAGTCGAAAAGACGCAGTCGGACTTCTTGGACCGCTTCGGTCAAGGAAGCAGTTTTCTTACTGCCTTCGGTCGCGGTTAGGGTGACAGTTCAAATAAAGGCAGCAGGTTTAGAGTTGAAGCTTGTGGGAGGTCAGGGGTCACCAGATGCTAACTTAGGATCACCGGGTGGACCTCTTTGGAGTACGTGTCATAAATCTGGCCCCAGGGCATCACTCACACCATCACTCCCCCCTGACCAGCACTAGCATGAATGTGTATGGGAGTGGAATGTTGTGGAATGTTGTTTAATCCATTCACTCACCCAATTAACGGAGAAGAAAGCACTGCCGATCCTGCCATGATCGGCGTTGTAAGCCTTTGACTTCCAGGTCACGCTGGGATGAAGCAGGTCAGGTTTCCCTTCCATGTCGCAGCATATTAAAAGCCGGTTTGTGGAACCAGACACTGCTACGTCTCCAGTTCCGAATCAGAGCCACGTTTTGCCACAGCCTGACTTTGAAGTCTCTCAGCACAACCTGTGAGACCTGCCTACTCCCGGCCTCAATCACCTCAATCACCTTCACCACCAGAGTGCTGGAGTGCCGAAGGTATGTCCATTCCTGGACCGTGAAGAGAGTGGTTACAGGAACCTTTGGTTCTTGGTAGCGCAGAAGTGCTGAGACATATCATGTACCGCGTAGAACCCAATTACCAGAAACATAAGTGCTGGGTAGCGCAGGAGCGCTGTGCCGTGTCCTGTACCACATGGAACGCGGTTACAGGAATCATAATTAGTGGGTAGCACAGTAGCGCTGTGTTGTGTCCTGTACCGTGTGGAACGTGGTTACAGGAATCATTATTACTGGGTAGTGCAGGAGCGCTTGTTGGTGCATTCCATTAAACCACCATGCTGGAGCGCTTGTTGTACACATCCTTTTATTTGTTCACTGCGCTGGAGCTCATATTTGTGTCTTTGCATTTGGGTTACTGTGAAGGAGCGCTCATTTGTTTCCTTTACTGGTATTTACGCTGGAGCATTTATCTGCGTATTTACTCTATTACACAAGGAGTGTAAAAAGGCACAATTCAAGACACTGCGCTGGAGCGTGGTCGCATGATGTCTACCTTGATCTTCAGTGACGAGTAACTGAGCATTATTAGTTATTTTCCTGGACCAGTTCAAGACAACAAAGCCCTTCCCCCAGAGCTGAGTACCCACCCTTGCTGATTAGGTTACATACCATTTTTCTACACCCGGAATACCTTTCTTCAGGTAGTTACCACATATATGGGGAGGGCAAACTACAACAGGGCTTTTTCTACTGTTACAGACAAGTGATATTGTCCTTCTCTTCTTTAGGTGACCTCCTACACACCGATCACAGACACTCCTAATATTGTTTGGCCTTCTTCCAATGCCCCCTAACCTTTCTTCTCGAATAGGCCTTAGTGTTTCTACAGCCCACAACATCTCTGACCATTCGTTTTCCATGGTAAGCAAAAAGTCCCAAGGATGGTTGGTTCTTTCTGCCTGACCATCTGTCTGTGGGTGGTAAGCCGATGAGAGAAGTACCTCCATTCCCAATGTCGTGCAGAGTTAGTTCCAGAAATTGGAGATGAACTGAAAGCCCCGATCAGTGATTAAAACAGGAGGGATGCTATGTAGTTTTACTATGGGTTCCAAAAAGAGCAAAGCCAGTTCTGTAGCTGGGGGAAGCTTTTGAGGGGCACAAAGTGAGCCATTTTAGACAAGTGGTCCACCACAGTGAGTATAGTTGTGTACCCTGTCTGGGGTTTTGGCAATTCTGCTACAAAATCCATCGACATTGTATGCCAAGGAAGGGGAGGTATCACAGGAGACAGAGTCTGTTAGTTGAGGGCAGGGCAGGTCCTCCGGGCTCTGGGGGTCTGCTGTGAGGGACATGCCGGTTTCTTCGCTGTAGGCAGGTTGTGGTTGGGACAGGCCGGTAGGGCTGGAGCCAAGTCAGTTGGTGTCCTCTGTTTCTTACTGGGTCAGCACGGCTCTTTGGTCCTTCTTCTTTCTTCCTTGAATCTCCCTTCCAGGTTCAGGGCTTCCCCCCTAAATATTATATTTAGGGGGCGTTTTAGGGGTCTTCAGGTAGTAGCCAATGGGCTACTGGCCTTAGGGTGACTACACCCTTGGTGTGCTCACCCCACGTGGGGGAGTGGGCACAATCCTTTATCCTGATGGGACAGTGCCTGCCATCTGTAGGATGGCGGGCACTGAAGAGTGGGCTTCACCTAGCCTCCCCCACCGGAGGGGTGGGGTTGGCAGAGGTGGCCACACCTTCTGGACTGATCTAATTTGTCACGCTTGTCCTCCTCCTGAAAAGGAAGTGAGACAGGAAAGGGACCTGCTCCTGATAGGAGGAGAGGCTGGGGGTCGTGTTATGAAGGCGGCAAGGCCTTTCAAGCTCCCCTGCCACAGATAGCTCTTCCTGACCTGGAAAGACACCTCTGCCTAGAAAAGGCTTTGTTTCTGGGTTCAGGGAGCAAAGGCTCCCATGTCAGGGGTCCATAAACCTGTCTTGTGGTGGCAGGCTGGTGTTTACCAGTCAGGGAACCCACCAGAGGCTGGTCGTTTTTCAGGGAGCATTTCTAAGATGCCCTTTTAGTGCATTGTATAATAAATCCCATGGCATTAGTGTGGGTTCATTATGCTGAGGAGTATGCTACCAAACGTCCCTGAATTCAGTAGAGCCACTATGGTGCTGTAGAGTTCGTAATGACAAACTCCTAGACCATATACTCTTAATGTCTTTACAGCACTTACAATATCTAAGACTAGACTTAGAGACAGTAGGGGTACAGTAATCATGCAACTGTTCACTCACAAGTGGTATAGTGCATCCAGCTTGAGGGGTGTCCTACATATACCACAGGCAGTGGGTTGCAGGCATGGCACCAGGTATGTATGCCATATCGACTCTACACTTTCGTCTGCACCAAAACACGCAGCCTGTAATGGCAGTGTGTGTGTGTTAAGGTACAGGACCTCTAAGGGCAGCACAATATGTGCTGCAGCCCTTAGAGGCCTTATCTGGTCACAGTGACCTTGGTACCCATTGAATCGTTTACAAGAGACTTACATGGGGCCAGAGAGGTGCCAATTGGGGGTACAAAGATACAGTTTTGTGAAAGAACACAGGCCATGGGAACCTGATTGCCAGGGTCCCAGGGGACATCAAATAAAAGTGCATCAGAAATCTGGCACAAAGTGAGGGGGGTTATTGCAACACAAACCCACTTTCCTACACAAGTCCCCCCACTCAGCCAAACCTAGGAGAGTCTTCCAAGTCTTTCAGACAAGGAAGAATAGAGTAAGTGGTTTGAACGTTGCAGGGCCTACTCTGCCTCACATCCTTCTGTCAGGGTCAGTCCCTTTGGGGAGCTGGCCTATCTCAACAGTTTCAGGACCTAATTCCCAATGCTCCTGTCCTAGCTCTTCAGTGTCTTTACCCCATCTTTTTAGTTTGGGTTCAGAGGTGCCTACCTTTGCAAATTCCAACTTAGCTAGAGCAAGTCCCAGCTTACCCACAGAGGTTACCCAGAGCTTGAGTAACCCCACCATTACCAACAGGGTCAAGGGGTCTAACTTGCTATTTAGCAGGGGGCTAGACCTCCATGCCAAGGGCAGTGCTGCCATGAAAGCTAACACCCAGCAGAGGCCACTGACAGCTGTCAGTGCCCAGAACCACACCTTTAGCTCTTCACTGGTCGGTGAAGTGGCTAACTTACAGGTATCTTTGGGCTCTAGTGGTGTAGTAAAAGAGCCACTCTTGTGGTTTGGCATCCTATAATGACCTTCAACTACCACCATTTTAACTGACTTTAGTGTGTTATCTTGCCCTAGCCTTGATGAAGGATGGTCCTGCATATGCCTGCTTCTCTTCTGTCCTGAAATCTTGCTGGATTTCAGTGGGAGCTTTCACGGACTAGAATAGTCTTGACAAGAATAGACAGTGTGGGATGTGCATTTGAAAGCGTGAGGGGGAGAGAGAGGTGTGGAATGTACTTTTTGGTCTTGAAGTGCAGTGTTGTGAGTTGTTGTGCACACATGTGCTCGGTGTTGTACATTGAGAGATAAAGTATGTGATGCTATAAGCAGTTGTGCAGAAATGTGTATTGGCTTTGACATGGTCTCATGTCATCTTGTTTTCTGACTTTGACTATTGGCAAGGCCTCATGTCTGACTTTGCCTTACTCCTGCATGCACAACAGTGCTTGCAAGTTGTTAATTATAGGTGCTTACTATTGGCTTTGACATGGCCTCATGTCTTCTTGCTTTCTGACTCTGTCTTGCTGCTGCATGGACAGCAGTGCTTGCAAGTTGTTTGAGTTATTCACATTCAAGGTCTTTCTGTTTTTCTAGCGATTGCTTTTGTTTAATGTACTCTGGAAGGCCTTGTGGGAGCTTCGTTAAGATAGAGGCTGGAAGATGTGAGAATGGAGGAAGGGACGTGAGAGCTCCTTACTGCCATGGGGATGCTTTCTTGGAACTTGGCCAGTTCTGGTAAAATTCCTCTGGAGCTGGGAGGAGGTCTTTTGCAAAACTTCTAGTGTGTTTAAAGCTGAGGGTTGCAGACTGAAAAACTGGGAGGTTGGGATTCGAGCGAGGGCAGACGTGTCTATCTTGGAGTGACCCTGGTTGCTGAGCTCTGAACCCTGGCTGTGAACTTCCACGGCCAGAAGTGGGCCAAGATGCAGATGTAGTGTTTGCACCAGGTGATGTATTGAGTTTTGTGGTTATTGCCATTGTGATGTTTAGCCAGTGGCTTTGATCATTTGAGGTGTTTTCTTTGTGGTGTGGCCGGTGCACATCCAGAGTAATCCTCTGCTGTTTATATATATATATGTATATCTTTCTGATGTCTTGCAGGACGTCCAGTGTGTCTTATCTTATTTCAGTTGCTGCTTGTTTATTAATCAGTATTATTCATACATTTGATGAGTATTAATCAGTATTATTCATGCATTTAGAATATAGTTTGCTACATATATTTGAATCTTGTGCATTTGGCATCTGAGACAACCTTTGTTTAGAGAGCATTGTGTAATAAACCCCAAGCCTTATTCTAAAAGAGAGAATCCCTGCATTTTATTTTACTTGTTCATTTAAAAGTGTTTGATACCCAATGAATCTGCATTTACTGATATATTTGGCCTACCGTTCATTAATAAACTTGTGTGTGTGTTACTTTACCTACATTTGGGTTTGTTATCTTACCTCGCCTTAAGGAAGTGCTGGGTCTTGCCTTGCCTTTTGGGAGTGTTGGGGTTTGGGTGTGTCCTTTTTGTGAAAAGCAGATTCATTACAAGTGGCCTGTCTACTGTTTTAGGGTAGGGGGGCACTACACTTTGTAGAGAACACCCTTCTTCCACCCTCTGTTCTGTCAGTGGAGGAGCCACCAACTCAGGCTGGGCAGTTGACTGACTAGTCAGGTATTTGTGTGGGCTAGGGAGGACTTCACCAGTGTCAATTTTGGAATTCTTACTTATTGGGATAGAATCTCCTTGGCCCACTGTAACTGTGGGTAACTGCTGTCCACCTTCCCTACACAGTGTCTTCTTTTTCTTTGGGGGCTTATCTGCACTAACAGCAGGGTCAGCCCTCCACGGATCCTTAGGTGGGGACTGGCCTTGGGCCAGTACCCCACTTTGGCTCAACCCAACCTTTGGGGGGGAAGGGTCATTCCCAAGGAGACAATCAAGTGGAAGGTCTTTATTGACTATCACCTTTCTTCAGCTAAGGGACCCAGCTATTTCTAAGGGCACTACAGCCACAGGACTAACAGCAACCTCCCCTGGGATAGCCCTTACTCTTTTTGTCTGCCCTGGGGCATACTGGTTTGGGAGTACCATCCTGTCAAGCACCACAGTGTGACTGACACATGTACCTCTCAGGGCAGTAGGTGGTGGAAGTGTCTACTCTGGAATCTCCAACTCACCATTTGGGCCCATTTTCTAGTTGAAGGCTAGGAGGACTTCCTCATCTGAGGAACCACCATCAACGATTACAAGGGCAACACATGGCTGTTTTTAGGACAGCTAGGGTCCTGTGATACATTGATGAATGACAAGAGGAAATGAGCAGGGTTAAACAGAGAGTTTTATTCCTTTTATATTCCACAAGCTTTTCAGTCCGTCTTCCCGACAGCTGGTTGTCCTCTCCTTGGTGAGGTTTGACATCTCATGGCTGGAGTCACCCTCGGGGAAAGGAGAGAGACCTGTTTGAGGTTAAAGGGCTCTGAATAACTATCTCAGGGAATGGGCCGTGAGGGGTTTCTGAACACCTGGTTACCCATCACCAGTGATGCGCTAGTAGTAGAAAGCAACACATGGAGCATTATATTTTCATGAGCATGGAAGCTGCTAGCCTTGCCGCACTCTGTTCACCCCCTTCCTCCCTTCATCTTTTCCAAGCCCCTAGCGTCGGTTCGGTCCCATTTAAATAACCCCCTGAGGTGGCCACGTACCTCCGTGAGCCACGCTCCTCCTGGAACGCAGCTGGTGAGCTCGTGTTGCCAGGTTGGGTCCGGCTCCCATCTTGACTCTTCCCGCCGGATCCTCAGCTGTGGCTCTTGTGTTGCCTCTTCGGTCCCTGGACACCGGACGCTGTCTTCCACACTGCTCCTGCTCCTCGTGCTACTTTCCTCATTGGAGCTCCTCGCTGTACTCGGCAGCAACTCCCCCTCCTGATCCACGAAACGAGTGAAAAAGCAGCTTGACGGTCCTCCGGGGCTTGTGATTGGCCCATGTGACCCCCATGGGTCGGGGTCGACTCCAGGAAGTGCTGTGTCTCAAAGGCGTCCTCTTCCTGACATACAGCCACATCCCAGGGAGGCTGGAAATAGAGGAGAGGAGAGACGTAAGGGGGGAATACATCCTCACTATCTCCCTCACCCTCAGTCCGATCAGGTAAGTTGTGACAGGTCCTTGGTCTGGTGTCCTGTCTTTTGACAGTTGTGACACTATGCCTGGTTGGGATCCTAATTCTTACCTTGGTACCCACATTTAGGTTGTAAGGTGTCTTTGGGCCCACCCTCCTGGACAGGTTTTTGGGGCCTTTACAAGGCTCTTGTGTTTTATCACCCTCTTTCCCTTGGGGAGGTTTTGTGACCCCTTTCTTTTGGTCACCCCCAGTGGTTGTCTTGGTTACCCCTGTCATAACCCAGTGGGCTGCTTTCTTTCCCAATTCTTGGGGAGAAATTGTACCTAGGTCTACCAGATGCTGATGCAACTTTTTATTGATGCTATTACTTAAAATGTGTTCTTTCATAAAGAAATTATAAAGACCATCATAATCTTGCACTTCACTTCCAGTCAACCAGCCACCTATTGTTTTTTCTGAGTAGTCTACGAATTCTACCCAGGACTGACTCTGGGATTTCTGAACACCCTGAACTTAATTCTGTACTCCTCAGTAGTGAGTCCAAATCCCTCAATCAGGGTGCCCTTCATGAGTTCATAGGACTCTGCTTCTTCCCCACTAAGGATCAGAAGTCTGTCTCTGCACTTACCAGAGAACAGTTCCCACAAAAGTGCCCCTCAGTGAGATGTCCTCAATTTTCTGGCTTAACAATCTCTCTCAAAGGCTGTGAAGCACTTGGTGATGTCATCACCATCCTCAAATTTAGGGACAATCTCTTTGGAGATTTCAGGATCATAAGACCCTTCTTTTTCTAAGCTTTTTAGATCACTGCCACCATTGATGGGTCCAAGGCCCATCTCTGCTCTCTCTCGCTATCTAAGGCTAGGAGCTTAGGGGCAGATTTACAAGCCCCGTGTGCCACTTTTGCGTCACTTTTCCAATGTTAAAAATGACGCAAAAGTGGCGCAAGGGGCTTGTAAATAAGCCCCTTAGTCTCTAACTCTAGTCTCTTGGCCCTCCTTACTAAAAGGAGATCCTCCTCAGTGAGGCTGTCCTCACTGTCTGGTAGGGAGGTGGTCCTACCTGTGTAGGAGCCAACCCCTATACTTCTTGGCTGTGGAAAGTAGGACACAAAGTTCCCTTCCTCCCTAAGTAGTTGAGAGGGTCGGTTTAAGACCTCATCCTCCTCACTACCTTCCCCATCTTGCTGAAGGTCTTCACCTTCTTCAGTGGGATGATCCTTCGCATGCCCTGCCAGGAACTCCAGGAGTTGTAGTCTAGTAGGATTGGACCCAGTTCTTATTTGGTTAGCTTTGCAGAGAAACCACAACTCTCTAACCTCTAGGTTGGAGTAAGGGGTGAAGTCGAGCTCCTCAGCCATATTCCCTGGATTGCTCATTGTTTTTCTAAAGTGGGGTTATTTTTTGAAAGACCTACTCTAATAGTTCTAGTTACTCCCCCCTAACTTTAGTGATTTTTACTTTTCTAAAAAAGAAAATGCTACAGGGACTTGACACAAGACCCTAACAAGTCTTTTAGAGTTTTTGAGAAAAAATAGTCAATTCAAAAAGTGATTTGTACTAAAGACAATTTTTGGAATCTTGTCATGTGATCAGAGGTCAACTAAGTTACTCCAATAAATGCAAAGCTTTACATCCCACCACTAATCCACAAATGTAGGAAGCTGGCTCTACATATACTATACCAAAGTAAGGTATAGTATGCACAATGTCCAGCAGATCCCCAGAAGTATTGCAAAAGCTAAATTAGACAATCACTAACAGCTCTATTTGTGGTAATGTGGTTGAGCAGTTAGGCTTATCAGGAGGGTGTTTTAAGCAGTTATTGTATTCACTAAATAAAGGCTAATGTCACACACTCAGAGACAGAATCCAGGCTAATTAGGTAAGTATAAAAAAGGTATACTTATGGTTTATTTGTAGAACCAAGCAGGACTTGGTACAGGTAAGTAATAAATACTTCCAAGTGCACGACAGCCAAGGAAATGCAGTTGTTCTTGTAACAGTCACAGGTAGATATCACTTTTCAGAATACTTGGCATTACATAGTGAATACTCTTTGATTACTTTCGGATTACATTACAATAGTGCTCACTTTTCCCTATACATCAGCAGTTCTACATAGAACACAATCTAGACTCAAACTCTCATACTATGAATACCTATGGGAGGAATAATGGTTATCGAGCTCTGAGGTTAGTATTGGACTTATGTTGGGAGGCCCAACGTTAGGCAATGGGCTAAGGGCCTTTGGTTGGAGTCTGCTGTCAAGAAGGCCACTTGGGTGTGGGAGCAAAGCTCCTAAAGTTGCGGTCGGCACTGAAGGGGCCAACAACCGTCACAAGAACAGCACTGCCAGTGTCACCCAAGCAGCCAGGCGCAGGAGGTAAAGCGGACGTTGGCTCCCTGGGCTTCTCAGTGGAGACCGTCGGTTTCAGAAAGGTTGAGAGGACTTCTGGGAGGTGACCAAGGACTAGGGAGGTGACTGGGAATCTGGGTGGATGCTTGGACACTGTTGGTTGGGCCACCCAAATCCGGAAGGCATCGGTTTATTTAGTCGAACAGAAGTAGTCAGGCTTCCTGGACCGTTTTGGTCAAGGGAGTAGTTTACTTACCTCCTTCGGTCGCCTTCTGGGGGACCCTCCAAGTAAAGACTGCAGGTTTAGCATCAAAGCTTGTTGGAGGTCAGGGGTCACCGGATCCCAACTTAAGATTTCCGGTGGGACATCTTTGGAGTATGGGGCCACTCCACCTCTGGCCATGGCGGCCGGGAGCAGAGTGGGACAGAATCGCAAAGCCCAGACTCTGACGGTTTAGTCTTTGGCTTGATCAAATCGGGCGCTCACAGAAGGGTGTTTTAGGGGTGTCGAGGTAGTAGCCAATGGGCTACTGACCTTAGGGTGGCTACACCCTTGGTGTGCTCACTCCAAGTGGGGAGTGGGCACAATCTTTCAACCTGATGGGAACAGTGCCTGTCATCTGCACTTAAGAGTGTTAACATGTGCACAACGCAGCACACTTGAAAATAGCAAAAACCAGGAGAAATTAAACATTCCTCCTCGCTTTGCCAGATTAAGACCAGTTTTTCCCTGGTCTTCATTTCTTGCACTGCCTCTTATTTACGCCTCCCTTGTAAATAGGAGGCAGCGTCAGAATCAATGGGTGTTGCGGGGGAACACCCACCGCAACACCCATTGCCCTCCCCTTTCACGCTAAGCTTAGCGTGAAAGGTGGCCTTATTTACAAGGCAGTGTTAAGCCACATTAAGTGGCTTAATGCTGCCTTGTAAATAAGGCGAAGCCCCTAGCAACACGGGAACATCAAAAAAGTGACATTCCCGTGGCGATAAGGAGTTTTACATATGCCCCTTTGTTTAAATGTCCCAGAATGCTGGGCAAGAGTGTTGGGCAGGGTTTGAGTGATTATGTGGCACTCAAGATTGGGCAGAGGTTCCTACCTTTCAGAACCTTCCACCCCCACTTATAAACCCCTGCACATGGAGAGGCACTTCAAAAGACAATGAACCTGGGAGCAACAAAGGCAAAAGCATGCCTAGCTGAAAGGAGAAGCCACTTGACCCCACTGGGAAGATGGACTGAAGGACTTTGACCGTAGCTGGGTCCCAGGACTAAGAATGGTCTCTCCAGGGCCAGTGACGCTGGCTCCGTAATGCCCCCTGAGAACATTTTGGGTGAATGGACCTGCAAGGTACTAGCCCACACAAGCTCCCCTAAGTAGGCCTTGAATCCTCTGCTTTGCTACCCTGAGACAGTTAAGTACCACAATGGGGTACTTGATTCCCAGGTAAGGGAAAGTTGCAGACGTATTACTTGTGAAGGACTCACATCTTTCACAACTAATAACACACCTTCTTACACTATTTTTATAGCTTGACTTGATTCAGAAATGACAACTGATCCAGAATCATGCCATGCAGCCTGTAACATAAACTGCAGGAATGTAATTGCATCTATTTTGGCCTTCGAACACATTCTTTTTAAATCACTTTTCATGAGGGAGAGGTGTGACGCAGCGGGCAGAGCATCTAATGCCTGAGCGCAGGGCTCACAGTTCGATTGCCGATGGCAGCTCAGCTCAGCATAATGTGACTCTGGACAGAAATGATGGCAAGAGGTGGTGATCGAGAGTTGCGGCTCAGGCAATGTGAAGCAAAATGGATCTGTAAACTTCGTAGCATTACTAAAGGCTTCAATAGCGATCATGAAATGCACTATTTCCTTGAAAATTACTAATATACAGGCCAGGAGCAATTGCCATGCCCCCCTGGCTTCAGGGGTTTTGTGTCATTAGATAGGGATATTGTGCCATTATACATTGGTATGGTGTATGAACAGCATTTGCAATTTTTATATGGCTTTTTACATGGTTCTATATTCGATAAGTCTGTCAGTTTGTTGATGGACTTACACCTATGTAAATTGCGCTTTTAATTGTCTCCCAGATCACGTCCCCATTGGTCTACCAGCAACCCATGTGCCTGAATATGTTAATTACGTTATAACCTTTCTAACTTTAGACCGCCTCAAGTCCCTTAGAATTAAAATTATGAGGTGACTTTCCCAAAATCTTTATATATCTTGTTGTGTGGATAAACATACTAACTTCATGAATTATTGCTGAGTTAAAAAGTTATATAAAAAGTTATGTGAGGGGTATTTTTTATATTTCTTCTGTGCGATCGTGGTTTTAGTACACTCCCCTCATTTTCGATGAGATTATGGCTTTTATTTTTCACAGTACCTCCTTTTCATCTGCCACCTACCACTGCCAGTGATGGCGTCCGTTTAATTCAAGATCCTTTGATAGCTTGCGATGTTACAAGAATCTGACCGTCTAAAGATGGTGTCCAGTAATAGCGTCCGTTTGATTCAAGATCCTCTGAATGCTTACGGTGTTACAAGAATCTGACCGTCTAAAGATGGTGTCCATTTTTTATCTTAAAGGATGTATATTGAACACTTTGAGTCCACCCGTGATTTAGCCATTAGGAACTGCAATCAATGGTGTTTGCTATTATAATTTGGAATTGCCCCACATATATTTCTTTAGATATTGATTTCAATTATCCACTGTATTAATATTGATCAAAAAACCGCATTGATACTTTTATCAACTTGTAGCACTGCTTCAGATTTTTGCGATAGCATACGGCTCTGTCACAAATCCGACCGTTTCAAGATGGCATCCTTGCATATCTAGATGGATGTTCATTTTTAATCTCGACTATACCTACCATGCGCTTTTTTCGCCGATCGTGACTTATTTCAATGATATATATCATTTGGTTTTATAATACTTCCTTATATGCTTGCCGGGTGTTGTAAATTCCGGAAAGATTGAATATACATATGGGTGTTTGGCCATAATGTGGTTAACCCCATTTTTAGAGCAATTACCATATAGATTTATTCTCCGTCTTTTTGATTCACAGTATCTATGTGTTTCTAAATCCCTTCTTGGCTCATGCGGGTATGTGTTATTAGAAACTCGGAGGTTGCGGACCACTTAGTAATGGCGGCCGGTCTGCGTTGGTTGAATATAGTATTCGAATGACTGGTCTTGACAGGGTCTATGTTGATTGGCTATTCGCACTAACTGAGGGTGGAGATTTATATATTTATATCGATGGTGAATTCAGCTGCTGCATCGACGAGAAGAAACGGGAAGGAAAGTAAGTTTTGGAAGCCTGGATTAGGTAAGGAGACGTGCACTGGGGATAAATGTAGTTTTCTTTATTCTTTACCTTTTACCTCACACATATCATTTGTGGGATATATGGATCTTGGCATGCTTCTCAGCTCTTTAAATTTGCAACGCTGTAGCGAGTAGCTTGCTACTTTTTCATAACTTTACCCCTTTCTCTAAAGGGCAACTTTTTCCAATTGCTCTTCCCCGATAAACTTGTCTTTTAATGTTTTGATCTGATGGCTTTTTGATTAAATTCTATGTTGTGGAGTCGCCCTTTTCGTTATAAACATTGTGGCTTGGCTCTCTTAGTGAATATGTGAGTGTTTGGAATTGAGATATTTCCATTTTCTTATGTGTGTTCCCATGAGGGGTGATTTACTTCTTCCACTGCTAGTCAAATACTATAGTGGCAGCATAAAGAAGATAAGTCGCCAGTGCGTTTCTGTTTGACACATCACTGACATTCTTGGCAAAGTGGATGATGGGAGTTGTAGTCTTTGGTAGGTGATATAGAGGGTTTTTTAATTGACAATTGCCCTCACAATTCTCATCGCATCGCCATGCATGGTGAAGGTGTGACCGTTGGTAATCTTGACAAAATCTGCTCTCATGATGATTATCTGTTGGGGCTCTTGTATTGCTTTTTTATTTTCCTATAAATAAAAGAAATAATAAACTGACAATGCTCACGCGAATTAGGTGTGAGCCTGCTTTTAATAGCTCCTTTCTGATAATATACTATTGTCTCTGATATTGTCCCTCTCTCCCCTTTTCTTTATATGTACCCAATTCCGCGGACAATTTGCTTTTATTCTTTATCTGAAATATGAACACTGTGTGATATTGTTTTTATTATTGGAGAAATACCGATCTTGAAGATATGTCAGACATTAATTCTTGACTACTAAGGTATAATATTAGATATCACATTTCTTAACAGGATTTATGGGTTCAAGTGCAATACACTTCACCCTAAGAATGTTTTGGAAACTACACAGTGACTCAAATATTTGAAAATAAATGGTATGCTGCCATCTATTTACAAGTTAATGTCCGCTTGTTATGGTATGACTATTGACTATAGGAATATGATATTATGATTTTGGACTATTTACAAGTTTTGAGGCGGTTTTACATCTTTTATTCTAATACAATGAATTAAGATAAGGTTTTTTTTTAAATAATTATAAACTAAGAATATGATCGACTCACTAGTTGGCAGGTGATTTTTGTTCAAAGTATGCATTACAATTTCTGGATTACATCATTTGGGACTGTTGCAGTTTTGGTATGTGGAGTGTGTTTTTTTCAAATAAGAAATAATCAAAAGTGTACTTTCTGTTCTATAAATATGATGTATTAATAGACCTTTAGGTTGCTTTCGTTGTATATATAATTGTTGATATTTAAATTAGGTGTTGATTTGTGATCTTATATGTAATTTTATATGTATTAGTTAAATGTTGGAGTTTTGTTTTTCTTTTTGTGTTGGTCCGTTGGAGATAGTGTTGGGATTTTTGATACACTTGTTTGTCGTGTAAGTCCTGTGCCTTATGATTTGAATGTAATATATATGTTGTCTTGTCATGTTACAGCCCTGATGAAGTTCCCTATGGGGAAATGAAACGCGTTGGCTGGACATTTGTATTCCAGATGAACCCTTTAAAGATATAACAAAGAAGTTATTTTTCTACAATCAATTGCCTTTTGGACTCTCTGAACTGCACCCTCATCTATTCTTAATCTCTTTTGATCTGGAACACAGTGATGCCTCTCAACGGCTGGCATTGGGGTTGATTGCATGAACATTAACATTTTTGGAACTGGTGTGAGGTGCGGAAAGAAAGGTCCGCCGTTGTTGCAATTGGATCATGACTCTGGACAATAGCTCACTTACTTTTCCTGACGGCCCCCAGAACCTGGATACCCTTAGGGGTGATAAGTTTGCGCTTTTCACATGTGAAATTATAATTTTTATTGCTTTAACATCTGCAAACCTTTATCTTCTGGTGATTCCAAAAGTATGGCTAAAAATGATATGCGATAAAGCTGTTTCGATCAAAGTAGTAGATAGATGGTATATGTTGCCTTTGTCCCACTGCTCTGAATCTGTTTTGATAAACTCCAGAATGGCATTGAAGAACTGGGTGTTTCTGCAAATCTAGCACCTCATGTAGTGTTTCTGTGCATTTCCGGAATTCTTAGTTTTGAGTGATTTGGTACCCTAAAAGGGCAATAAAGCGCAATAATACAAATAACTCTTCCAATTGAATCAGTAGTGAAGAGCTTAGAGATGCATGAGGTCGATAGAGTATTGAAAGAGAGCAATAACTTAAGATCATTGGAGGTAGGACGCTGGTGCTGGGAGTAGGCTGAGCCCTGTGTCATGGACGCATTCAAGTAGAGGGCAGTGGGATTCATGCCGATTTTAGGAGGAAAAAGGACTTTTCAGTGCCACAGTCAGTGGAGTAGAGAGACAGGATCCTGTCAATACAAAAACGAACAGTGAAGCGGGTGTACATCAGTGAAGCTGCTGTTCAGTCCATCAGTCAAGGAGATTGTTTATTTAGACCATCCGTTCTTAAACTTATACAAACACATCTATCTTCCATTAAAAAAAAACACATCAAAATGTAATCCATATAACAGTATAGAATTCCAATTCCATTAAAAATCTTCTAAAAATATGACCGTGTAGAAATTGTTTAAGATCCAAATCCCATTTATAAAAACAGGTGTAGATTTCATCATAAGCAGTTTCAGCTCCTCACATTTTGTAACAATTTTTGACTTAGCATAAATTTCCCTATTGCACATGCTACATCTAATGAGTGCATTTCAGCTAACAAGTCTGCTACCTGTGTACGATTTCTACATTAGGTGAACAGTGGTTCTGCCACCTATTAGCTTTAGAAAGCGTCTAAATTATTTGTATACTTGGTCCCTCTACTAAGAAGAGACTATGATTTGATGAAATATGTCCAATGTTAAGTCCAAACAAAAGAAACTCATGTAATTCTGAATCAATATATGATTTTATAACAAATTAGGTGGAAGTAATGGAAACAAAACAAATATATATACACATAGATATCCGATATACAAGCACACTTATCAACAAATTGGTGACGTGGAGTGAAAACAAAGAAATATATTTACAAATCACAGCACAATATAGTGGCAGAACCACTGTTCACTTAATATACGAATTCCAAGGTATTGCACATAACCGGGTTACCCCATTGCTTTATATTGTGCACGATTTCTAACATCATATTTTAAGAAGATTGGCCGTAGACCCAAATTTCCATGCATCAAGAATTTTTAGACAGTCTAATAAAATGTGCAAAGTATTGCATTCTGTGCCTAGGTTACAGGTACACTTCCCATCGCGGTCTATCATAGCCCTTTTAATCCTATCATTCACAAAACATGGATATTTTCCAATCCATACATTAAATAGTTCTTTCCTAAGCCAACGATTGGGAAGTATATCCATAAAGTACAGTCAGAAGGTCTTTTATTTTACCAAGTAGACATGGCAAGGGCTTTCTCTGTGAGTCTGAGTCTGACATCGGGATGATGGAGTCCAGTGTGATAGATAAATGGGTGCACCTATGGCTAAATGGGTGAGACTCTTTTGGATGATGTGGGTCAATTGGCACTCCTCTGGGGGAGGGTGGATGCTTTAAACCTAGTTATGCTTGGAATTTTGTTTTCTTCTGTTCTTCATTTCCTTTCCCCTGGTCTTTGTCACCCTTACGAGGCATATATTTTTTTAGTAGTAACAAGACTTTGGTGAAATGCTTGATATATCTGCAATGATGTTGACATCTGTTTCCTGTGCTAGATGTTCTGAGTAGTATATAATGCTGAACAGTGTTTACTCTGGTGCTCTCTGTGACTCACAATTTAATTATAATTGCAATTGCATTTATTAGGCGTTTACTACCCCTGACAAGGCGTCAAAGCGCTTTTCGGCAATTAGCACGCTACTTCAGAACCCAAAAAGGATTAGTGGTGAATTAGTATAGGGAGATATGAATTTGAGAGGTGGGCAAGTGAGTTTGTTATTTGGATTGAAAAAGGATAATGGAGGGATAGAAGAGGGAAGGGTTTGCATTTACATAGTGCTTGCTACCACTGATGAGGTTTCGAAGCACTTTTCAGCAGGTAGCACGCTACTCTGGAACCCAAACAGGATTAGTGAAATTAATTTGAGAGGTGGACATGTGAGTCTGTTAGTTGGATTGAAAAGGATAGTGGAGGGATTGAAGAGGGAAGAATCTAGAAAGTGTTTTTTGGAGATCATATTTATGAAGCGACCTATATACATGTTAAACATATAATAATATAGCCATAAGTAATATGTACACTTGTTAACAGAACTAACGAATATCTATATATTTATAAACATAATTATTATACTCGTTTATACTAAGTAATACACATATGTAGGTAGATATATATAGTCCAAATAAATGATTATATACACAGGGATATGCTGTATATTTATGTTTGAGTATGGTGGTTATGTGCGGAAGAGCCAACTCTTGAGTAGTCTTCTAAAGATAATATAGTTATCCATGGATCTTATGTTTGGGGGTAAAGAGTTTCATAGTTTGGCTGCTTGAACAGAGAAGGGTGTGTCACCTATGTTTTTTTCTTGTATGGAGGTATTTTGAGGCGAGGTACCAATCTCGAGCAGAGGTTCCTTTGTTGAATGTATTTGGTGATTTTATTTCTGATGAAGAGCAGTCCTGTTCCAAGTATCTCTTTGTGGGTGATACAAAACAGCTTAAATGTCTATCTTCTGGCAACCAGTAGCTAATGAAGGGACTTCAATAGTGTGTAATTGCGCACAAAGTGACTTTTTTGCAAACTTTAAAAATTCAGATCTCGAAAAGTACTCACTGTAGAACAAAGTTCTTGGTCTGAAAAATTATATATAAATCGGCGTTATTTATGCAAATTGGGCTCAGATTTATTCTTGAGTGTGTGTATCATTTATTGCCTCTGTATTTCAAATGCTCCACACTACCCTCTGATAAGCCTAACTGCTTGCACACACTAGCACAAATAGAGGGCTAGTATTATCTACTTTTGTCTCTGTGTACTAATCTGGGTCTTATTGGACTCTCTGCACAGTTTACTAAAATTTTAGTGCACTATATTGAGACATACAATAAATGTAGACGTTGCATTTTGAAACTGAATTGTAAATAAAAATAGAAGAAATTTCATTTAATTCAAACCACGTTATTTACCTTTCTAGTAAATGCAAGAAAACTTGTTTTGCACAGTATATGTAGCTTGCATTTCTACATTCGTATAATAATCAGCACTGAGACAGGATGTGGGTAGATGCAGTGTATGTGTGACTCAGTGTCTTTTGAAATCCTACACTGTAAAAAACCAGTGAACAAGATTGAGTGGTGTACAGTACAAAACAGGTGGCAGATGACGTGTATAGAGGATTCAGAAGGAGGGCTAACGAGAGGAAAGTGAGATAAACTGAGAGAAAAACAAAGGAGAGGACATTAGACAGACAGAGAAGGTAAAAGAGACAGCTGAGAGAAGGACAACATTAGAATGACAGAATGTGGAAAATTAAGGAGAAAAGGAGAGGATAGGGTCAGAAGGGATGAAAAGGAGGGAGTAGCTAAGTCTAGAAAGGAAGGAGAAGGATTGAGAAAACAACAACAACATGGGAGAAATGCTGAGGGGATGAGAATATTTGAAGTAGGAGGTTGTGGGGACATGGAAGGGAAGAGTGGAGATAAATAGTAGGCATGCTGTGGAAGAAGGGCTAGTATGAGAAGAATGACGGGAAGAGGAACTTCTGTGTTGCACATTAACATGGTCTGACAGGCAAAGCATTGTACAATGACAATTTTTTGTTTTATATCACAGGCGCTACCATAATTTTACCTTTTATGGTGTAGGGTAGGGCTCTCCAAACATGGTCCTGGAGGGCCGGATCCATGCCAGATTTTTTGCATATCCCCATTTAGATAAATGTAGTTGTCTTAAAAAATCTGTCATGTATCTGGCCCTCGAGGACCGACTTTGGAAAACCCTGGTGTAGGAAATAAGATATGTTACTAGTATCCAATGTAATTGAACTTGTATTTGTAATTGTAATTCCATTGGCCTAATGCGTTGTCCCCTGACAAGGTGCATTAGTGCATTAGCAGACAGGTAGCACACCGCATCGTGGGGAAGTCACTAGCCTGTACTCAGTTATCAACATTAGAAAAATGCAGTACCCATCCCATGTGGCGGCAGTCCCATAAACTTTGCCAAATTATAGGGCCCCCATGGAATTGCGTTGTGGTATTTGCACTAATATTCTGCTGGTGTAATTTTTGTACAATGTTTGTATATTATTTATGTTTGCACAATTTTCATATCACATCAGTCTAATTTATGAATGCACTTTATATGTATTGTAGTTGTTGTGTATTGGAAGTGTATTTAACTCAGACATATGTAAAATGCTCTATAAATGTGTTGAACATTATAAAAGAATGTGATTAAGGCACTCTAAGTGTAAGAACTTAAAAGTCTTACCTTTTGCCTGCCTAAATAAAATAGCGGCTTATAAATTGACAGGCAGGTTGCTCTTTTCTTCTTCATTGTATTTACACGTCCATACCTGGCGTCTGTTCTTGGACGAAACCCCCGTTGTCTTTCCTCAGAGTTATTGAAGCAGTCAAAAATGAAGCAGTACTTTTTAAAGTCCCGAGAAAATTCCCCTTTATGGAAGGGATCTAGAACTTGTGCAGAGAACCACAGTAAGGCTTCATTGACTTCAAATTCTATGGTTGGTGAAGGGAGATTTCTATGCATCGCTGCAAGCCATTTCCCATGCATTGTAAAATAAAATGTCCTGAATTGCTCCTCAACATTTCTTTGCTTACCAAGTGGCAAGCATTTTAACATAGAACATGTTGCAGTGCCAAAGTCACTAAAATTATTGCCCAGCCTACTCTCAAGGAGATGTTTTACAAATACCCAGATTCCACTGAACGCTTGGTAGACTAAGGTGTTTTCAGACTCTATTTTTTTTAATTATGTCTGCTACAATATTCTTGTTTTCCTGCAAAAATCTAAGAATGCAGCAAAGTGTACTTTTTTCACATCACTATCAATATGTGACCAACGATTCTCACATTTGTTGCCTTTGACATCATCACTAAGCAAAAATTCTGATAACGTTCACCACATGGCTAATATGTCATTCACGGCCTCTAGGACTGAGAACCACCGGGTAAATGACACCATTCGGATGACTCTTTGATGCCCCATAAAGCACAAAATGAGAAATATTTGTGTTGTTACAAAACAGTGCACCAGAATGGACTGCAAAAAGGCAATAACATTGTTCATTTACTCTGAACACTGTAAAGATGCTTTCAGCATACCATCTAGCAAATGGCAAGGATCTCTTACAGGAAAGCACTTCAGCTCAGGTATTGATTTTGACAGATCATTTCACAACTTTTTCATATAGGTAGCTGATTCACTGCAAATTCAAACAATATCACTCCAATCTTTGTTGAAGTTGGTAAAAACGTTTTGCAGCAGCATTCCATGTTTTCTAAAAGTCTGATGTCATGTTTTCACCACTAACCCAGATGCTTGGTGACAACACTCTTTTCACATTTACCTGTCACTACACCTTGCATTGAATGTTTAAAGCCTGGGGTGTTTCGCTATTCACCGTCTATCAATACTGACTCACTAGAAAAGGGGGCTGATGTATCAAAGAGTTTCTCCCATTCTCTGTCTGTGGGTAAATGTGAAGGTACATACTGGGAAAGATTCTTATGAAACCAGCCATTTTACCTATCAGTGAAAAAATCAAATATTGAATTGGATTTTGATATTTTCTGATTAACTACAGTTTATAAAATAATTAAATAAGACCTAAAACATGCTTCTAAACCCTACATCTTTAGACTAATGGGCACAGAACTGAAAAAAGCAAAGGGAAGAAGAAACAATAGTTTAGTGACACTCCTAAACAACAAAACTCAAGCAGAATAATGTAAGTCCAGTCTTTCTTGCCCCTACCTTTTATATCAAAATTACATTGCATTGGCCCCTTTAGGAAGAAATAAAAATGACCCTTTCACTCTCCTTTTCCTTTCTTTGAATGGCATTTAGTTTGTGGTTGTAAAGGTCTTTATCAGTTTTTATATGTTTACACTGGTGAGGGCTATTTCCCTTTTAGTCAGGGTTTATCAGTTATTATTGGTTTAAACCTAAAATAGGATAGCCTAATTGAAAATGTGTACACCACTACATCTAAAAAGACACATTTCTTTCTATGTAGCTATGTTTAATAATTCCCTAAAGCTGTTCAGAAACTAACTGAAAACACCGATCTTTATTGCTTTAATTACTTTTTAATAATCTTCATTACTATGATTCATCCTTTCCTATTGTTTGAGGTGGGTCGATCTCACAAGTTAGGCACACAACTAACATACCTTAATTGTAAAGTAAATCTTGCCACACAATCTTTAACTTTTCAACCCGTTTCCTGAATAGAAAGGGTTAATTAAGGAGGCTCTCACCTTCAACACATCCTGTCTCAGGACTCTAACACAGGAATGTCAGGGCAGGATTAGGGGCATTTTAAGGATTTTGGGGACTCCGGGCGAGACATGTTTTGGGACTCCTTGCTCGGATCAACTAGTTTCAGATAATTCAAGCATTTGTGATTCCAAACAAAATTGATTTATGCCTTGGGGCCTGATTAAGAGTTTGGCGGGCAGCCTGTATTATTGCTGCAGTGGTCAAACCTCCACAGGACCACTGCAACCACCAGGGATCCAGGATGCTGTGGCATTCACGCAGCGGTCAGAGGCAGAAATATGCTGCCAATAAGGCAGCAGCACCACTGAGCATATTTTGAGTTGCCTCACCACTACCCTGTTCATGGTGGTGAGCCTTCCACCTCAGGGCCCAGGGGGTGCTTGTGGGGGGCCACATGTAGTGCCCCCGTGGATTGGTGCCCCAAGTTCTTGCACATTGTGGCAGGTGCAGTCAACACTTTGGGATCAGCGGTCTCCATGTTAGGCTCTTTTTTGAGCCTAACAGACCACCGCTGCCAGGCTGACACACAACCGCCAGCCAAACTAGGATTGAAGTCCTAATCTGACAGGCGGTTGCACTTCGGCTTTGGCGGTCCTACAGAGGACGGTGCATTGCACCATCGCTGTAGGACCACCAAACTCGTAATGGGACCCATCGTCTTTCAGAAACACAGTAGCTAATGTATTTATTGCCAATGTTCCTAAACGTGTCTTTTCCCAAGAACTGTTTGGTGAAAATTTCCTTACCTTCAAAAATATATTACTCATTGTGTTATGCATATTCCTCTCTCCATCACTGAGTACCACAGAGGATGTACATTGAATGCACAAGTCAATCAAGACCAAGGTGCCTGCACTCATCAGGGCAGCCTGGTCTCATTGTAGAGACACAATGCAAGAGTAGATTATTCTTTGGGATCAGCCAGGAGAAGTAGAAACAGGGGCACGATGGACAGAGGGAGAAAAAAAGTCAATTAGAGGGTGGTAGAAGTAGAGACGGGTAAATAAGGAAAGCAATGAAGCATGAGAGAGGAATAAAAGAGCAACAGGCAGGTGACCTTGAGAAATACCAGAAAGAATGGCACAGTAGGGAGGGAGAAATGGGTAAAGAGAAATAGGGCCAGAGGCAGATGTAGTCAGAGAGAAGGAGAGGAATTTAGATAGAGGAGTGGAAAGAGTCTTCTTTTTGTCCTAACCCCTTTATCAACGAGCCCCTTGAAAACTGGGGGCCCTGAGCAATTGCCCACTTTGCTCATGCCTTAAAACATCACTGGCAGGATCATATGCAGAATATACTGCAGGTGATAATTATAGGGAGAAGGAAGTCGCAGCAATAAAGATTACTCTTGCTAGAGAAAAATCCTAATTAATAAATAATGACCAACACAGGAAACAAATTTTCTCCATTCTACAGAAATGTGTTTGCTTTAATTGGTCAAAGTAAGCCCGGACTCCATCTTAAATCCTAAATGTGACCCTGATTAAATTTCTTCTATCACCACAAGCAGCGAAATGTTCACTGAAACATTAGTGAAATGTAATACGTTCTGTAACTTTGCTTACTTTCTCTGAATGAAAATGTTTTTCCTTGTAAGGTCTAGAAGAAGTCTTACTCTCAAAGATTGCAAAAACAATTTTTATTGCTTTACCTGATTACAATTGCCATCATCAAACATCATCACACCCCTGATCATATCCAGCATGTAGGAACCAGTGTATAATACAGTCTAAACCACTTCCAGCTAGTAAGTCACTGTCCCCCAGCACTCCCATATGCAATTACACCCTCCCCCCACCCACATGTCAGTGTGCCATAACACCAGGTACCAGGAGAAGTCTCTCTTTTGAAGTAGCCGTGTTAGTGGCTGCAGGCCACTCCCCACCCCCATAGTCAGGCTCAGAGCAGTAAGGAGAAGGAAAGCCCTCCCGCCATCCCGCGTGGTCTATCGAGTACCTCTCTACGATTACGCTTCTACAGGCTGCTCCTGCGCTTCAGTGCCCTCCTCCACATCTTCTCCCCACCCTCGGAGTTCAACCACTAGTGCTTCCCATGCATGTGCCATGGCCAGCGCCTTTTCATCGTTTCCCCGCAGCGCTAGCTGCAGCCGAAGTGTGCCCTCACTATCCGCCCATTTGGTGAAGGCCGCTCTCCATCTCGTAAAGCTGGGACCAGCTCCTGATTTCCAGTGCAGGGTGATTTCTCTTTTAGCCACAACCAGCCCTAGGTCGCAAAACTTGCTTGTGATTTTCGTGCGCGGCGTGTGGGGAAACCATAACAACAGACAAACTCCCATTTCCACCCCCAGTTCGCGCCCTGTCACTTGGGACAAGCAATCGATGACCTCCTCCCAGTAGCGTCTTACTGCTCCACAGGACCAGAACATGTGTTTGAAGTCAGCCCCCTCCTCCCCACAACGGGGGCATTGCGGTGTGGGGCCCCCAAAGTACTGAAATAATTTAACTGGCGTCAAGTATGCCCTATGCAAGATGAAGTACTGCACCAGTTGAAACCGGGCATTACGTGTGCTCTTCCAGGCCCGTCTCTGCAGCGTGGGCCACGTCAGAGCTGGGATGGGTTTCCCGATGTCCATTTCCCATTTGTCCTTCAATGCGGTCCGAGGGGCTAGATGTTCCGTCGCCATTCTCTGGTATAGGCATGTGATAGCCTTAGTTGTGCCCGCCGCCATGACCACATACTGACAGCCGGCAGCCGTCTGGGGTTCGGAAAGTCCCGCATTCCAGTGCTTTTGGAGACCTGCCACCAGGGCTGCGTGGAGTAGATAGTCACCCCTCGGGATCCCAAAGGAGTCCTGCAGCCCCTGGAATGGCTGAAGCACTCCATTTAGGTACAGGTCCCCCACCATCTGTTTCCCTAGGTCTTCCCACTGAGCCAGCCCCGACCAATCCCCACCATGGGGGAGGGCCGTGCACATACCCAATGGGATCTCCGGGGCGTAGGGGTGAGCAATGCCAGCCTTTCGCAGGCTTCGGTTCCAACACAGCCGGAGCGTTCGCTCTTTAAGCGTTAGTTGTGACAGCTCGAGTCGCTGCTGGAAGACAATAAAAGAAAGCACATGTCGCGGGATCAGTCTGCCCTGTGGGCCTTCAGGGCCTCTAAACTCCCTAGCCACTGCCTGCGTGAGCCATTGGAGCTGGGCAGCCAAATAATACCACTCTAAGTCGGGTACCGCAAGCCCCCCCTTGGCTCTAGGCCGTCGCAGAGTGGCCAGCGCCACCCGCCGTCTGCCAGCTCCCCAGATGAAGCCCGTGATCATGGCCGTGAGTTTGCGGAATAGCGACACCGGCACCCAAATAGGGAGCGTACGAAAAAAATAGGCATGGGAGCGCCACCATCTTCAGTAACGCCACCCGCCCAGCCACCGAGAGAGGGAGAGTGCTCCAGAAACCAGAGTCTTACTCTCAAAGATACAGGCTTCTTACTCGGCCTATGCGGCACTTAGATGCCTGGAACATAAAACATGGCGGGGCATATTAACAAGGAACAGGGAAAATTAACGCTAAGGGCGCTTAGCGTTAATTTTTTTAATGCCCATTATCGCTGGATAATATCGCCTGGTTATCGTGTTATTAACAACGCTAACTGCCTAGGTGATAAAAAAATCCAGCGATAGCGGCATTTTGGGAGGTTATCGCTGGTAATTCAGCGATAAAACTACAAGGATAGGGATATCCTTGTTGATAGCCCATGGTGGACCTAGCCACGTAAAAAAGCAGCGTTAACTGTGGTCAGAGGCGTAGCTAGAGCTTGTGGCGCCCGGGGCTATCCCTCAGATTGCCGCCCCTGGGGGGCAGGGGGGGATTGCTGGGGGAAAAGGATGGCAAGCACTTGAAAGAGGACCGAGAGACACGTAGTATCGCCGCTAATAGTTACCTCAATCATGCAAGTTACATGCACATACATGACACGGTCCAAGGCTACACAGTTGAATACACCGGTGACTGGCAGTGACTGGCAATACAAAAGAGAACACACAGACTGCATGATCTATCTCAGAAAAACCGCATGTGACATCCATCAGAGAGCTGCGTGAACAATTACCTGGTAATCCCCTCCGCACAATCCAAACATGCACATAAATGACACTGTTCAGGGATCCATCATCTAAAGCTGACATTTACTGACCATTCATCATGGTCCCCCCCATTAAAGCAGTGCACTTTGTGATCTGCATGATACATGTTCTTTGCAGCAGGCACATTAACCCTCTGTGCTACCTTTCCAGGAGTCAACCCTTCCACTAGACAAAACTCGGATCTCTCTCTAGGAAGAACATTAAACACCGAAGTTATCATGACATTTTTATTGTTTCTGAAAATTGCTGGAGGCCAGGAAGGAGGCAAAGTTTTTTTTAAACCATAATATACTTGCAAACACTACGCACCCACCTGAAATAGGTACCCAGTGCGGTCACACCGTTTGCACCGCCCTAACCTGCTCAATGTTCATGTGGCCTCAGTGACAGAGTTACAGTGACTGGATCACTGTTGCTCTAGGGTGTACTGCTTCTTAGGCCTGCTCGCAAGACTGGAGCTGAACTTCAGTATGGATTGTGGTGGACAGGCCTTCAAGGTTAACTCACAATTGACACCACTAGGGTACACCTGCTTGTGCTAAGACATCAAGCCTTCTAAGGTCTAGTGGGGCCTTCTAAGGTCTAGCATGGGAATATGCTCCCTCAGGAGAGGGGTCTGGTGGACTGGTCATGAAGGCTGAACCCAGTTCCCCAGTTCCAAATTCGACAGCTCTGGCCATAGTGCCATATCCTCTCTCCCACTGAACTCCATACTGCCCCACTGAGAGAAACTCTCACTGCCTTCAGCTACAACCTAATTGTGCCCGCTATAAACACTTGGATGTGGCTCGATTCAAATTATGCACTTGATAAGAGTGATATACTGCCTAAAAAAAAAAGTAAAAGCAAACACTTATAGGGAATGCAAGATTAAGTAAAGCATGTGAAATGTAAGCAGAAACAACATGGTTACCTTAACGATCTCTCACTCATTATTCAGAAATCAGTGAGTGGTTTTACCTGAAAAGTTAAGGACATGACTACAGAGCCCTGAAGGGAACCGTTTCAATGTCCATTGCTTATATCCTTAATAAACGTAAGCAGTATGGTTTAAAAAGACCACATCCATAAACAGAGCCATGGAACGCATTTTGTTTTCCAATCCACCCATCAACCAGGTATTGCAGTACCTCCAGGAATGGTGCACTTCCCCACCTGGGGACAACAATGCTGTTCAAAGAAAGACGAGAAAACAAAAGTAGCGCTTCACTGCAAAGTCTGTAAAGTGAGGCTGATGTGTTTAGATGTGAATAAAACCAATCTGGCCACTTTGCAACCACTCTGTCTTGCTTTATTTAGTTATGTATTTATTTTTCATATTTAAAACCTTCTATTTCTCTCCATCCCGCTGCACTTTGGAATAGAAAAATGTCAGAAAAAGGGCATTTCCCGCAAGAGTGTTTTTCTTTTTTGGATCCATTTCACAGGGAAGCAACTAAATGAAAGAAGGAAAGAGAGGTTGTGAACCGTTTCTTCAAGTCACTTTTTCAGTAAGTGAGGAGCAAGACAGAAAGAGAGGGAATAATAGGAAGAGAGGGGGGGACAACTGCCAGCACAAAAAAGAGGACATTGCCCGAGTCCTATTCCTTTTCTGCCCGTCCCGAACGTCCACGAAAGCAAGCCGAGCCTTATCTGAATGCCTTTGTCCTCCCCCAAAATGGTGCCGCCTGGGGCGGACCGCCCCCACCGCCCCCCGTAGCTACGCCACTGACTGTGGTTAGCGCTGCTTTTTTTGTCTCTAACAGGGTTAGCGTGAAGCTTGATAATAGGAGAAATGTCGCTTAGCGACATTTCTCCTATTATTTTGCTCTGGAACGCCCACTTTGCATCTCATTAGAGATGCAAAGGGAAGCGTAGTGAAAAAGGGTGCTAACATGCGATTTTGCATGTTAGCACCCTGTTGTTGATAGGGCGATATTTTTATCTCCGCTTCTTTGGCTTTTAAAGCCAAAAAAGCGGAGATAAAGCCCTTGTTAATATGTCCCGTTGACACTTTACCCTTTGTGGAGCAGGAAGATAATCTGGAGCCTCTTCTAACCCAACTAACTGAGGCAGGCTGCCTCTGGACCTCCATGGATGGGTGAAATATTCTGTCCAATCCTTGGTCATTAAAGCATGGTGGTAGGATCTGGAAGCAGGACACATCTCTGAAAACAAGGCTGGAAACAACCTAAAAAAAGATAGGGTACACACGTGCCGGGCTTGGTATACGAGGAAGGCACTACTAGCCAGATGGGCTTCAGACACAACACTGTCCTCTATCAATGCCAAGGCAGAGGCCTAACCAAAGTAATGTAACCACTGACAGCGAGCTGGCCTCCACATACTTTCGCTGTTAAAAGAAGCTGGGCACCAAGCTTTGAGGCACATACATACAAAGCATGCAATGTTCCTCTTAAATTGGTGCACAGCAAAGGCATCACATGCTAGACTTCCCAGTGTGATTTCTCCCGCAACAGTGGACCCAATGCAATTCACTGAATGGATAGGACGCCAAGCATCGGTGGTTGATATTAAAGCTCTGCTGCTGCCGTGGACCCTGCGTACTGACCTGCTGCTTGTTCTGCTTCTGCCCACTCTTCGCCGGACCCGCTTCGCGGGTCCCGCTTCGTAGCGCTTGCAAAGTGCGCTGGACTTAGGGGAGGGGCTGCTTTGCTCCAGAGAATCCTTGTGGGGTGTGTGTTGCTGAGGCAGGACTGCGAGCGGTGGATCAGGGACTCCAACTCCCAGGAGTCCCTGTGTGCCTCACCCGTTCCACCTGGGCCGCTCTCCCTGCCTGACCCGCCCCCTTACAGTGGTATCAAAAGCTGCACCTGGACCTTTGATGCTGGGACGCTCTGCTGCTGCCGTGGACCCTGCGTACTGACCTGCTGCTTGTTCTGCTTCTGCCCACTCCTCGCCGGACCCGCTTCGCGGGTCCCGCTTCGTAGCGCTTGCAAAGTGCGCTGGACTTAGGGGAGGGGCTGCTTTGCTCCAGAGAATCCTTGTGGGGTGTGTGTTGCTGAGGCAGGGCTGCGAGCGGTGGATCAGGGACTCCAACTCCCAGGAGTCCTGTGTGCCTCACCCGTTCCACCTGGGCCGCTCTCCCTGCCTGACCCGCCCCCTTACAGTGGTATCAAAAGCTGCACCTGGACCTTTGATGCTGGGACGCTCTGCTGCTGCCGTGGACCCTGCGTACTGACCTGCTGCTTGTTCTGCTTCTGCCCAATCCTCGCCGGACCTGCTTCGCGGGTCCCGCTTCGTAGCGCTTGCAAAGTGCGCTGGACTTAGGGGAGGGGCTGCTTTGCTCCAGAGAATCCTTGTGGGGTGTGTGTTGCTGAGGCAGGGCTGCGAGCGGTGGATCAGGGACTCCAACTCCCAGGAGTCCCTGTGTGCCTCACCCGTTCCACCTGGGCCGCTCTCCCTGCCTGACCCGCCCCCTTACAGTGGTATCAAAAGCTGCACCTGGACCTTTGATGCTGGGATGCTCTGCTGCTGCCGTGGACCCTGCGTACTGACCTGCTGCTTGTTCTGCTTCTGCCCACTCCTCGCCGGACCCGCTTCGCGGGTCCCGCTTCGTAGCGCTTGCAAAGTGCGCTGGACTTAGGTGAGGAGCTGCTTTGCTCCAGAGAATCCTTGTGGGGTGTGTGTTGCTGAGGCAGGGCTGCGAGCGGTGGATCAGGGACTCCAACTCCCAGGAGTCCCTGTGTGCCTCACCCGTTCCACCTGGGCCGTTCTCCCTGCCTGACCCGCCCCCTTACAGTGGTATCAAAAGCTGCACCTGGACCTTTGATGCTGGGACGCTCTGCTGCTGCCGTGGACCCTGCGTACTGACCTGCTGCTTGTTCTGCTTCTGCCCACTCCTCGCCGGACCCGCTTCGCGGGTCCCGCTTCGTAGCGCTTGCAAAGTGCGCTGGACTTAGGGGAGGGGCTGCTTTGCTCCAGAGAATCCTTGTGGGGTGTGTGTTGCTGAGGCAGGGCTGCGTGCGGTGAATCAGGGACTCCAACTCCCAGGAGTCCCTGTGTGCCTCACCCGTTCCACCTGGGCCGCTCTCCCTGCCTGACCCGCCCCTTTGCCTCTTCATTTTAGCTGGATTACTCACCGCTGCGCGGGAGCGCGCGGGGGAGCGTCCGGGGCTAAGCCCGGGCAAAGGGCGGGCCCTCTGTGGCCCTCGGAGGCCAGAGGAGGTCGGGCCGGGCCCCTCTCTGACACGTTGGTTAGGTTGTTCTCTATCTATTGTAGCTCCGAAGGTGCATTATGGCTCTGAGCCCAACAACAGGCTCAACATTGACAGCAGGGGGGCTGAGTAGAGGGACTCTGGACGGTTATTTTGCAAAGGCTCCCGTAGATTGCGACAAGGAGCGCATATTAGCTGAGCGCCGAGCTGAGCGCCGGCGCTCGATTGAATCCATTAAAGGCAGTTTTCTGCCTATAGATACCCTGCAGATAGCTCCTCTAGCCCTCACGAGTAATGTTAGTATAATTGAGGACCCTGATACATCTCACCTAGATAGTACCCCTATGCTCTTTGGCGAAAAATCTCCTACATCTGTTTTGCCTGCAATTCCCCCTATTAACACTTCGCATTCAGCTAATGACCTAATCATAGATGAAGCGGAAATACATCCCGAGCCTTGCCTACAAGGTGCAGAGTCAACTCACAAAAATAGAACTAGGAGGAAAGAGGTACCTAAGTTGTGGGGTCTGCCACAAAGTAAAAGGAGGATGAGGGGGGTTGAGCCACCCAAATCTAAATTAAGTCATGCTGACTTTGGTAAAACCTCAAAATCATTACCACTAACCACAGACAAATTGTTAGTTATGTCCACCCCCCCAAATCTCCCTCCAAACGAGGTATCACCTACTGATCTGTTAGGTGGTATGGAGAAACTCATTAGATCTCTTATTCTCCCGTTAGAACAAACACTAACTAGGTTGGAGCAAAGACTGGGGACCCTTGAGCAGGCTATTGGTATTAATACTGAATTAATAAAGGGTTTAGAGAAAACGGTATTGCCTCCCTCGACCTCGGCAGTTCCTTCTAATACTAATCTCAATAGGAGTCATCTAATATTATTGAACCTACTACCAGTATAAAGCAGAGGGTACCTATACCAAAACCCATACAACCACCGGTGCAGAATGCTGATAGAGCGGCCGAGAGGGTACATAGTATTTCCCACTCAGGTAACGACCAAGCAAGAAGGAGTAGTCATAGGGGGCGCCCAGTCGAACTTCCTCCGGAAGCAGTACCATATGTGGTGGTCCTCACTGGAGTTCCGGCACTAGTGGAAGGCAAAAGGGAGGGATACTTCCAATTAAAACATAAAGTCATGCATTGGCTTGGTCAGAATAGACCACTTCCTCGTAATCTTAATGGTGAGATTATGTATGTCCGGCGTCTCCCTTGGCTAGGAAGTAGACCTAAGGATCTACAGGGGGACATTATTGTTGTTAATTTTAGAGATCAAGAAACTGTTAGATTTATTCTAAGTTGGCCCCCGGGTGAGGGTAACAACTCCATTATTCCCTATGATCTAATTTACTTTTATCCAAGATCTTTGGTGGGTCCTCCTTTGAATTCAGTGGTCTCTGCCTACTATCAACCAAATTTCCATTCTATACCTACCGACAACTGGTCTGTTCACTATAGATCTCATCTATCGGCCCCTATTAGAGAGTGTGGGTGGGACATTATTCCGCCTGGGCATTTTAGACCTAGACGGACTGATCCTATGGGCTCACTGACCCCTTTGGAGGTGACAAATAGATTTAATGTTTTGTCGGGCTTGAACGACTGCGATTGACAGTCGGGGCCTCTTGGGAACTTTATGCTTAGTTTCATGGATATTGGGGTACCAACTGACTATGATACTAGGCTTAATTCCCTGGCATTTAACCAGATTCCAGGTGACATTCAACTTGCTGACGAATCTATGCTAGGTAGCGGAAAAGTGGAAAAGGAGGCTACGAATCTGAATCCTATTAGTACACCTTCTGTTTTGGGGGACAGTGATCCGCCCGAACAAGGCTTGGTCGGCTCCAAGGGGGTCCTGAACTTAAATGTTACTACTGAAGCTCCTGGTCTGGGAGACGGGGCACCTCCTGAGAATCATCCGGACAGCTCCGAAATTAAAATTCTTTCCTGGAATGTGGCAGGACTGAAGAATAAGTTGCCTATACCAGATTGGGGTTCATTTATTTCATCATATGACATATGCATGATGCAAGAAACCTGGGTGGTAAATGAAAGTTCATTTCCTGGTTTTGCTATTTTTGAAATCTTAGCGACTTCAAGTGGTAAAGGAAGACCATCAGGTGGATTGTCTATCTGGGTTGGTACTCACCTGGGTGTCCAGGCAACGCTCATTGACACCAACTCTCTCGATGTCCAGTGTGTTTTATTAACCTCGTTAAGTAGGCAAAGAATAGCTTTGATTAATGTTTATTCAAGGCCAGTTAAGCGGGGTTTGGAATCTGAGGCTATTAAAACTTTGCTAGGTTTGCTATTGAAGTTTGACTCCTCCACTGTTATAATCCTGTGCGGAGACTTCAACTGTCATTTTGAGCCTCTTATTGACCCGTCTTTGGGTGACTCTGATGAGGTCGATTCGTCTTGGTCTATTCCGGATCCTATGATGCCCTTAGTTAAGGTTTGGACCCCTCTCGTTTTGCAACTACAGTCGTTGGTACTGACCACCTCATTGCGCGCTTGCAATGGGAGGCTGGAGCCTGACAGGCCTGGTAGAAATACCTTTAACCGTCAAAATCAGTCTTCTGTGATTGACTATGTCTTCATGGAAGCCAGGCATTGGGATAGGTTGCTGGAATTCAGGGTTGTTGACAGGCATGACAGCGACCACAATGCGCTGATTTTATCCCTCAAACCAGGGAGTTTTGGGTTAAACAAGACCCCACCTGCTCAAGTTAGAACTGTATCATCTTTAATAATTTCCAATTGTAGGCGTAGGGTTAAATGGCCTAATTTGCAAGACTCCCCATGTAAACTTGCAAAATTGTATGAAATTGCGTCTCCGTTTATTGCGGAAATGGGGGGGATCTGAGTCTGGGGGCAGGGCTCTAGATATACATAATCAGTTGGTGGCCGCACTGAAGGATGTCCTGTGCCCGGTGATGAGAACTAGTCAGTTGCGAACAAAGAAGCACCCGTGGTTCAATGCCCAATGTCGTAAAGCTAAGAAAGCGTTGCTGTTAGCTCTAAAAACCAAAGATGCGGGCTTCATTAGGGTTCAACGTAGCTTGTACAAGAATATAATTGGGAATGCTAAGAGGGAACGGGAGGCCTTTATGTGGGGGGAACTGGGTACAGCACTCTCAGCTAGGGATTTCAAATTATTTTGGTCAATTGCTGCTGTTGGGCCGCATGGTTCCAATTCTGAGCCTGGCCCGAATATTGCCCCGGAATTGTGGAAAAATCACTTTAGTGGCTTATATGGAATTCTTGAGACTGATACCACAAGGTGTGTAAACTTGGAACCAATCCCAAATAACCTTGAGTCTGATGATTTAGTGGGGAAGTCTGGATTCTCTAGGCATGGCGGCTTGGCTGAATCCTTTACCCTTAAGGAGGTGGAGGCAGCCATAGTTAAGCTTTTACCTAATAAAGCCCCTGGGCTGGATAAACTGCCAGGGGATCTTTATCGAACCCAGCCTAAAATCTGGGCTCCTTATCTTGTTGTGTTGTTTAATGGGGTCTTGCAGGGCGCAGATGTGCCACCTACCTGGTTAGGCGCTGAGATCGTCCCAGTTTTCAAAAAGGGTTGCCCCCTCACCCCTTCAAACTATAGACCTATTAGCTTGATCAACACCTCACAAAAGCTAATGGGGAGGATTATTCTTGATAGGATCCTTGGGTGGGTGGAGGAGAACGACATTTATCTACATTCCAGGCAGGCTTTAGAACCGGTATTTCCACCAAATATTTCGCCTGCAGGTACTTTATTGGAAGGCAGCTAAGGTGGAGGGTGGGAGCCTCTACCTTGTGTTTATGGATCTACGGGCTGCCTTCGACTTAGTTCCTCGAGCGAAACTATGGAAAGTGCTGGCAGCTCTAGGTCTCCCTTCTTACTTGTTGTCTATCCTGTCTAGGTTACACACCAACAACTACGCTCAGGTTAGGTGTGGCAGGCAAGGCGATCTTACACCTCAATTCCCTGTTAAAAAAGGGGTCCGCCAAGGGTGCGTATTGGCCCCCACGCTATTCAGTCTGTACATTAATGGTCTTGTTGACCATTTGAATGGCGTGGCAGACAACGACGGCCCCAAATTGGCCACAGGAAAGGTACCCGCTCTGATGTTTGCTGACGACACATTGTTGCTGTCTAAAACATCATCGGGTATCCAGAAAGTACTTAATGGCTTTGTGGAGTTCTGTGAGCAGCGGGAATTGAAAATTAATTTGGGAAAAACCAAATTTATGATATTTAACCCCCCGAAGCAGACACGCCCTAATCCGGTGCTAAATGGCACTCCCCTAGAGAGGGTTGAGACATTTGTCTATTTGGGTGTTACTCTCACTGAAAATTTTTTGTGGAATTCCCAGATTATCAAATCGGCATTAAAGCTCTCACAGCTAGTGGGGGGGATCAGTAAGGTATTAAAGGGGTCAACTTTTAAACCAGTGTCCCCGGCGCTGGAAATCTATTGTCGCCAAGCCAGACCTGCAGTGATCTATGGGGCTGAGCTTTGGGGGCACAAACAATTATTGTCTCTTTCTAGGGTGGAACAAGCTTTTCTGAGGAACTTGGTGGGTTTGCCAGCTAGTACACCTTTGATACCACTTAGAATGGACCTTGGTATGGACTCTATTGAGGAAACTGTCAGTGCAAGACCAGTTATGTACTGGAAGAGGCTCTGGTCAGAGCTGGCCCCTTTTAGAACTGAACTAGCCGAGATATGGCTCTCTCTCAAACATAAGAAGATCCCTTGGCTGGTGTACATTAGGGCCGAAAGCATCAGGCTGGGCACCCCGGACTTGTGGGAAATGCCAGACACCTTTTGTCCTAGGGTACCCAAGCGAGAACTCCATGAGTTGATACGTAGGCAGAATTTTCAAACCCTTTTGAGCTCTGCAACCCTGGGTAGGTTGACCACTGAGTTCCTCTTGGTGAAACTGGATTTTAGGATGGAGGATTTTATGGACGCAATTGAACCCCCGTTGGCCAGGAAGTTGTATCTCCAGTTAAGGCATGGCACTTTGCCTATTAGGTCATTTACCAATAAATGGGCAAGGACTAATAATGAAATTTGCCCTGCCTGCGACTATAAAACTGAGAACATATCTCATGTCTTGTTCTTTTGCCCTGCTTATTCAGCGATCAGAAAATGCTGGCTGATTCCAATCTGCAAGAACCTTAAATTTCTCCATTTTTCCCAAGCCTGTAGAACATTAACCTATGATACCCACCCCCCTATTGTATTTGCAGTATCTCGTTATCTTATAGGTATGTGGCGTAGGAGACAATCATTTTTAACCTGATATTTGTGTTATGAAATTATTTTGATCTTAAATTCTTTCGTGGTTGATAACTCTTAGTTTAATCTTCTTCTAATGTTCTATGTCTATTTAATGTATTATTCATATGTGCTGTTTTTGTATTTGCACTTTTATGGTCTTTTGACCGCAATAAAGTTATCAACTGAACTGATATTAAAGCAGGAACTGTTCTACAATAAGACGGAGATAGGAAGGCCAATTTGGAATTTGGCACCCAGAGCATCCAATTCTTCCTGCTTCCCCTTGGGACAAAATTGACATACACCAAACCACCTGGGAAATATTTAGAATTTAGGGAACACACTCGTGTTAATGAGGGCCAATATGCATACGAAGTAAAAGAAGTGGTTCTCGACAACAACTGATTACATCAATCCGTTCTCTTATGAGGAGCAGACAAGAAAATACCATCAGTGGCTCATAATAAAAGTAAATCCTCCACACCCCACCGTTCGCATTTCTTCCTCATCTGGGAGCTGTGAGGGGAAGACTCCTGCTGGTAATATTCCCTTAGCTAAACTATCACCCCCAAGGCGTCAGAATCAGTAGAAGTGGATTGCACGTATCCAAGGCCATTAGTATAACATGAACAGAAAACTGCAAACTCGGCAGACATTTCGCATGAGCATAGAATACGCTAAAAACCCATCAATTGGCATAGAATTTATGTGCTACAACTAGCCTGACCAACGTGTTTAATACAAAAATGTTTGAATAATTGTACACGTTTTCTACCTCTCCATTGACCGAAACTGCATTCTGAGAAATGTTTAGGAACATTTAAGTACAATAAATGAATTCACCTGTGCAAATGTAGAAATAATCATGGATGTCGGCAGTACCTGGACGCTCTAAGGCTGCTGTGCACGGAAACCAGTCGGATTATTGTCTGTGCGGTCTCTAAATACCTATAGTGGAGCCGGTACATTAGGATGGAGGCGTTGGTCTGAACTTTTGGATAGTACAGAAGCCAGTTTTTAATCTTACAATGTGAAGAACCTTGCATGTCTTTTTTAAATCCTTCTCTCTGCGCTGTTTTTTGTTAGAATGATTTTAGCTTATAATGGGGGTCTCTTTTACAGAGATGATCTGATTTTAGGGCTATTGTTCCTTCTTAAATATGTCTCAATTTTTAACTATTTACAAGTGATGGTCCCTTTGCTTTTTTATAAGCTATTGTCTGCTTTGAATCTGTGACATGTTTTATAAGGTTTTATGGTGCTATCTTTTTTTTGAAAACTTTGTTGTATGTATATTTGTATATTTGTTTTATTTTTTCTGTACTTTGATGATTGTAAAATACCGAATAAAGTATTTTGATGATGATGAAATAATCATGCCGACGTCTTTTTAATCCACAGACTGCTTAACAATCGAGGAGAAGCAGTACACAGGCAATGAAGGCAGCTACGTCGAGGTTAGGTGCGGCTATGATCCAGCGTACACAGAGTATGTTACTACCGCGCATCCTGCACGATTCTACATTCCACTTCACAAAGGCCTGGTGGTGACATTTCGATATATGACCGAGCATCAGATGGAGAGATGATTATCACCATGTAGAAGCTAAGAAGAGAAGACACTGGCTGGTACTGGTACGGCATTGAAAGGAGCTACCTTCTTGACATCATGGACTACACCTACCTCACCGTGGCTGGTGAGTGACATTAGGAGTGACCCTTCAACCTAGCTTTTCTACAGGAAACTAAAAATAAATCACTCTTCTGTCACTCCTTTTGTGTTATATTTAGGTGCATGCCTCTAGTTTTAGCTCAAGATGTTAAACCACTGAGATATGATGACACTGCTGTTTGTTCAAGAGTTTTCAAAATACATCCAGTTCGAGTCAAACCTTACACCTTTAGGCCACCCACAAACTCGACACACAACTCCAGGGCTAGAGTCGCCACGTGGGACACAGTGAAAAGCCTCCTTAGGTTGAGAACCTGAGGCTTCTTTTATAGCTAGATGGAAGCAGAACTGTCAAGCAGCACTCGGGGGATGCATTCAACCTTATTGTAGACACTGATGTAATTTGATTGTCCCAGATTCTTCTGTTGGCCCTCTGCACTCACTCATATAATACAGGGCTCATATCGCAGGGGCGGCTCCTCCACGTGGGCGGAGGAGCGTCGCCCCACTGCTTTCTCGCAGTGCGAGAAGCAGGAACATAAAATGGTATTTTAAATACCATTTTATGTTTCAGCTTCTTGCACTGCCAGAAAGCAGAAAGCAGAAGGCAGGGTTTGGTTGGGGGTGGGCAGGTGGGCGTTTCTGCTCAAGGCAGGGGAGGAGTGACTAGCCCACTGTTGTGGGCGCTGACTGTTTGGTCGGCTCCAGGGCCAACCAAACCAGTCATGCACACTCTGCATTTTCTCTATTTAGGCTTCATGCATAAAGAAAATGGCCTCCCCATAGACGCCTGTTTGGTCAGGGTCCTAGCCAATCACAATGCTGCAATTGCAGCGTTGTGATTGGCTTAGGGTAGGGGAGGGAGGCTGCCTGCTTCCTGTATGTGGAGGAGAGAGGAAAGAGGAGGTGCAATGCAGGACTGGAGGGGATGGTAAGTAAAAAAAATAAAAATGTAATTACCCCCACCCTGCGTGACGACCCTCACCCGCAATTCATGCCGGCCGCGACTGCTGGTATGGTCATATTTTCCAGGGCTGCTGGTAGCTCCCAATCCACCACTGGCTAGATCCAGGTCACTACTGCATGTACCCTTTCCCACAATGCATTTCCCTTCAGTGTGCTACCAAGAGAAGCTAGTGTTGTAGAGGGATGCAGACGCCTATTTCTTCAAATAAAGAAAGCTACACCATCGCACTTTTTATTCCTCTTGACAATCCCAATTGTATGTCATGAATATTAATTCAGTCAGGTTGAATTTTAAGAAGTTTGTGAGTGAGCATTGTCAATCCAGATTAGAACAACGTCTAGCAATTGTAGGTATCTAATATGAACTGGTGGTTTGTGGGGGTGTACGAAGATGGTCAACTTTGCCAATGCCAATTTTGGGAGCTTTTCTTATAATCTAAAACTTTACAAGCTTCACATAGATTGTAATACATGTACTATTTTTATATATTGCTTTAACATTAATTTACATTTATTTATATGTTTAACTACTTCTAATAATTTAATTTAATTTAAAACTATTTCCTATAGGGACTTCCTTTAAGCCCCTACCTCCATTATTTTCTATGGGAGAGTGTTGCAATGCCAATGGTTGGCCATTTGTAGTGCTGGGCTTACAACAAAGTGTAAGTGTCTACAAAAGTGTTAGTACTACTAAAGTTAATTTATTTTAAAAAAATATAAACATATTTATATTAATGCTAAAATGATATACAAAAATAGTACATATCGTGTTTATTTATATTGTCACTATTTTAAATAATTTGATTTAACACTATTACCTATGGGTTTATATTTTAAGTCCCTACTTGCATTCTTTTCTTATAGTTAGAAATATGAAAATATTTCTAAGAATGTTAAAATAATATATAAAAAGCATTGGCAAAGTCCATCGATCTGGCCTATAATTGTAGAGGACTGTGGGAGTTAAGTGCTGACAAACCAAATGACAGTCCCAGCTGTAAGTGGATGGGAATGATTGATTTGTTGGGTATTGCTGGGTATTGCTGGAGCTGGATGGCAGAGAGGCGGAAAAGAAACTGGTAATACGGGGGGAGTTGAGGGGGGAGAAGAGAGGAATCTGTCGCAGAAGAGAGGGATGAGAACTATAGGAGGAGATGAAAAGTTTAGACCTGAGGCCAGAAGTGAATGAGTCAAGTAGGGGCAGGGACCATGAAGGGCAGCACAGTAAAATGAGAATTGGGAGTGTAGGAGAGAAAGAAAAGAAGTGATACCTTGGGATGTAGGAGCAAGACCTATGGCAGTAGAATAGAAAGAGGCATACGAGTTGGTGATATACAGATAAAGAGAGAGAGATATGAGACGTCAGGCACCATAGAACAATGTCCAAAACGTCATAGTATGAGGGAATGTCCGAGGCTTGGTGTGCAGAGACAGGCAATCGAAGGGTTGGAAGGAGAGCTGGGGCGAAAGAGTGAGTGTGAGAGGTCTAGTGTCATATGAAAGGATAGTTGAAGACCTAAGGGCATGAGAGACAGAGCACAAGACTGAGAGATGGATGGAGATATCAAACGATAGCGTGAGAAAGTGAACACTTAAGGGCAGAGAGAGACAGACCTAATAATGTAAGAGAGAACCATAGGAAAGGAAGAGAGATTGAGACTGACGACAGGACACAATAGGAAAAGAGATCCAGAGACATGGGAGTACAACAGATTGCCGGAGACCTGGTGACAAGAGAGAAAAGCAGAACAAGGGCACGACAGACAAGAGGAGGGAAGGACCAGAATATCACATGTGACTGTGCTCAGCTGCTAGGTTCATGTTTGCATTAAAAGTGATGGTTCACAGATTATACATTTTTCCAAATAGCAAAAGTAATTGAAAGTGAAAAGCTACTTTTCCTTAATGCTATTTCCAAAGTCAGTAATGTAAATGATTCCTGTGCTGAGAATCAACCTGTGACAAAATGTGGTAGACATTTCAGAGGCCAATTAGGACACAAAGCTAAGATTGTTTCATAATATAAATTGCAAATTAAATTACAGAAAGCAGGTACTTAGCCACACAATGGCAACAAACTAGACCTTCCTTAGCACAGGCACCACCATTGTGCTTTAGCAGCAGTGCTTTGGAAAAAAAACATTTACTATCCCGAGCTGGAAAACCAGAGGGGGTTGTGGTCTTGGTGTAATTTCTAATTGTGTGCTCGGAGAACGATTTGTGAGACTTTTAAATTTGGTTTAGAAACAGTATCTTCCCAACGAGCAAAATGTATTTAAAATGAAAAGCCTTTTTCCCGGTATTAAACAAAAGTGGTAGGGCAGCATGCCTTGGTGCTCTTCTGCTCCTGTCGACACATGGCCAGGCTCCCAGACTCCCCTTAGCCAATCCAGATGCTGCTCTCATGCTGGTAATAGTACTATTACCCAGCATGAGAGAAGTGCCGGGATTGGTCTGAACAGCCTGTTTTGGTGCTCAGACAGGGCCTGGGATCCTGTGTCTTTTCACCTCACGCCTGTGCAACACAGATCCAGTTGGAGAAATACTAATGTCATACGTTTTCCATATTCCAGCAGGAATTGCACATTTGTTGAGCAGCATAAATGTTGGGATTGGTGCAAGACTGATTCTATTCACCCCTCAGGATAAGTTGTCATATAGGCCAGCTAGCTCACAGTGCCACCATAAGTTCTACTAACCTGCATGGGTAACAAATGGTTTGGTCAGAATGTATGACGTTACAACGCATACATTTACAACACATGCCTTTACAATGCAGTTTTTACATCGCAACATCCTTTACAACGCATTCTTTTACATCGCATGACACTACATCGCATTTTTAGAAACTACCATTGCAACGCATACCATTACATTGCTGTTGGACTTTGCCCTTTTTGCAGGGTCATCCCTAAACCTTTTGCCTTTCTCCTAGCCTTTTTTTCTGACATGGTGTTGGTGGTTTTTGGACTTTGGGCACTTTAGCACTGCTATTCAGTGTAAAGTGCGCGTGCTCTCTGTGTTAAAAATGGTAAGATTGGTCTACACCTGTTTGGCCTATTTAATTTACCTGTTAGCCCCTTGTAAAGTGGTATCTCACATACTCACGGCTGGTAAATTAAATGCTACTGCTGGGCTTGCAGCTCTGATTGCGCCACCCACCAAAGTAGCCTTGCAAACCTATCTCAGGCCTCTGCCATTGCAGGGCCAGTGCGTGCAGTGTCACTGCCGCTGTGACGTGGCACCTAAAGTGGGTTCCATGTCCATGACCCCCCTTTTACTGCATGTCAGTCACTCCTAAGGTAGGCCCTAGCTAGCCCTATGGGCAGGGTGCATTGTAGGTAAAAGATAGCACATGTACCTTAAGTGTGTGACATGTCCTGGTAGTGACAAACAGCCATTTTGGTTTCTCACTACTGTGGGGCTGCCCTCCCATAGGAATGCATTGGGGATTCCCTGATAAGTGTTTCAGTGGTAATTCCTGATGTGAGAGGCGCAGCGTGGTCAAGTTTGGTATGTTTGGAATAGTGATAATAAATGCTACGCAATGCTGTGTGCAGATTTATTATAACTATTTTAGAAATGCCACTTTTAGAAGTTGGCATTTCTGTGTGCTATGTGTCTGCCTGCCTGATGTGAATTGCATGTCTGGCTTGTGAGTGACAGGGGCTGGGAGGTGTGGCTCCAGGAGGGGCAGGGTGAGTCAGCACCAGGCTGAATGGGACATCTGCATAGGGAGTAGTGGAAGGAGTAATCCCCTGACCCTGAAAAGATCTGTGCCTAGCCTGGACAATGCTGGTTCCACCCCCCTGTGGTGTGTCTGATCACCTAGCCCCCACCTGACAAAGGGGAAGAGGAGCTTGGAAAACAAAGTGCTCCAAATCCCCCTTTAACCAGTTGCAGCTGGTTCCCCCAAACCCTACACTGCAGACAAAGGAGGGAAGTGGTATAAATGTAGGGGCTGTGACCCCATATCTTGGTTTATGCTGGTGCTGGTCCTGACTTGCTGGGGCCTAGCTGCTGCTGGGGCCCAGGAGGAACCGCCATGGGTGCTTACCTCCCTGCTTTAGGGCCCTGTGTGCTGGCCTCCCTAGGCCCAGTTATGCCCCTTGGACCCTGAAGGGCCCTTGCGCCCTGGGAGCGCTTCTTCCTTTGACTTCCCAGGACTTTTGGAACTTCTAGCGCCTTGTGAGCACTGTGCTTTATTCCTCTATTTTCCCCCCGAAGAAGAGGAGAGTGTGGGCTGCGCAGCGCTGAGCTGCCGACCTGGGAATCCCCATCGAAAGGGATTCCCCTGTGATGCTGCCGGGAGCGGGTGCCAACCCGCATCTTTGCGCACCGAGCGGGTGCCCACCACGCCTTTTGCTTTTATTTGACGGCGGGTGCCCACCCCGCTTATGTGCTGTTGTGGCGGGTGCCCACCCCGTATTATGGTGCATTTTTTGCGGGTGCCCAGCCCGCTTCTGCTTTTAATTTTATTTGTGGGTGCCCACCCCGCAGTTTGGAGAAAAGGCACCGCCACGGCTCGATCCTATGAGCAGGAAGTCAGGCTGCCTTGCCTAACTATGGGTGGGGCTTCAAACGCATCCGGCGAGCATGGGAGAGGAAGTCCCGCCCACCGGAGAAGCCGCCCGAGAAGGAGAGAGAGTCCCCAAGGAGTGGGGGCTTTCCTAAGCATGCCGCCCAGACCGGAGGAGATCCGCGGGATGAGCCGGCGAGAGAGAGGAGACTTCCCCCCAGCAGAAAGCCCGGTGAGTAGAGATGGCTGGGGGGGAAGCAGAATCGAGGAACAGTACCGGTGCCTATTTCTCGAGCGGACCCGCCGGAGAGTGGGCAGCTCCAATGTCGGCTACATTGCGTTCAGGGCCCCCGTGGGGGTCCAGAGGGCCCAGAAGGGCCCGTGCCCCTTCCAGTTTTGGCCATTCTTACAGCTGCCCCCCCCTGCAAGAGGGCAGCTGCACCAATGGGGGCAATTTGAGTTAGAGAGTCCCAGTGAAGGCCCCGAGGGCACAGTAGTGCCAGGGCTGGTTAGTTGATTACCAGCTGTGCTGCACCTGCGTGGGCAGCTGCAACGTTTTGGGAATATTTGTTTAAAGAGCCCCAGAGCAGGGCCTCTTTGTGTAATCCTCAGTTGCGCCGCCGTAGCGGGCAACTGCAACATGGGTCACATTTTTTTTTTTTACAGAGTCCCTGTGGGGACTCACCCAGAGGGTACAGTGAGTGCCCAGGCCCACATTTGATTTTCACAGCTGCACAGCAATTAGCGGCAGCTGCAACGTTTAGGTCAACAGTTCTTTGGGGCATTTTGAATGAGACAGGAGTTAGATACACTCTTGTGCCCCAGCACCATTGCGTGCTTGTGAATTCTGCCGCAGTGGCAGCACGCCCTGACTTTGCTGTACATAGGGCATTTTGAGCCCCCTGAGAAGGCCAGTGGGCCAAGGGGACTGTGTCAGGTTGGTAGGGCGTAAGGCCCTAATGTGACGGCGTAATGTGATTTATGCTTGTGATGCCTATGACATAATGTGTTTATGTTTAGGATGTTTTATGCATAATGTGTTTATGCTGGTGAGGCCAAGTGCATAATGTGTTTATGCTAATGAGGTTTGGGCCTAATGTGATATATTGCCTAATGTCATGCTATGATATTTTAGGATGGTGTCTAATGCTAACGTGATAATGCTTAGGTCATTATGGTACCAGTAGATACTGGTTGTGTTTTATATTTACTTACCTGTTCTGATGGTTCTGACCGTGATCCGATTGGCCTGGTCTTGTTAATGCCCCTGTGAATATTGCCTAGTGTCAGTTGGCACAGTGTAAATGTGTGATTATGTTTCTAATGTGTTTATGGTAATACAAAGGCTATTTTTGATATAACCTTGTGTGGAGTTTCTTTTGTAGTGTGCCTAGTGTGTTGCGGCTGTGTGTGTTGCGCAAACGCTTTACACATTGCCTCTGGGATAAGCCTGACTGCTCGTGTCAAGCTACCAAGGGGGTGAGCAGGGATTCTCTTCAGCGTGTAACTCCCTTGCCCTGACTAGAGTGGTGGTTTATGCCTGGCTTTGGCGCAAACCTTAGCCAACCAGGAATCCCATTTCTAACAATTGCATTTAATGTAAGTGTTGGATAGTGTAGGGGTAAAAATTACTATTCTAACTCCAGTGGTTGCAACAGTAGGGTAAGTGTTGGATCGTGTAGGGGTAAAAATTACTATTCTAACTCCAGTGGGTGCAACAGTAGGGCAAGTGTTGGATAGTGGAGGGGTACAAATTACTATTCCAACTCCAGTGGGTGCAACAGTAGGGTAAGTGTTGAATAGTGTAGGGGCACTGTGCGTTGTAATGGTATGCGTTGTAATGACATGCGATGTAATGCCTGCGTTGTAGTGACATGTGTTGTAATGACATGCGTTGTAGTGACATGCGTTGTAAAGGATGTTGCGATGTAATGACTGCGTTGTAAATGTAGTGCGAAGTAATGACTGCGTTGCAAAGGTTGTTTCCCGTTTGGGCAACCTCAGAGCATGACAACCGTGATCCCTCTCATGAATCATGGAAACGGATCTAGCACCTTTGTGCTTAGTCATTCGTACACTCCAGTGGCGCAATGAAACTGAGGGGGGCCCCCCTGCAAAGTGCATGGAGGGGGCCCTCCACACTTCTGACCCAGTCAAGAGCTCTCATGCCTACCTATGCACAGTGCCGGAGGGGCCCCCCTGGAGCTTGGGAGGCCCACCCGCACCGCAGGGGCTGTTTGTACACCACTGGTGTGCACCACGCTTGACAGTGACCAGCACTATTTCATTGAGGCACAGATATACCCGCTGCTCTGCGAGTAGGTGCTGCCTGCTACCTGACAGCTAAAGTTGTAAGGATCTCCTTGAAAAAGGAGTTTAATCATTCTAAGCACACTGCTTGTGTATGCCCGTCTCTTTGATTACTGCTTAACCTTTTTGCCTTGTAGGGTAATGTAAACACACATTCACAAAAGACATTGTGGAATACGTAAAGCAACACTCCAGTAGTACTACTTCACATACTACAAAATGCAATTCACAAAGTCCAGAGATTTCCAACCCTGCTTATCCAGCCTTTTCTATGCATAGGTCTGCGCCCGGTGGCTGAGATGATCACACACATACGTGTAGTAGCAAATGTGAGAGGGACAAGAGTGAGTGGTTGGAAAATGTGTGCAGATATTTATATAGCGCAAATCACCAACCGGTCTCTAAGCGCTTGCTTAGGGAACCCGTCCTGGTATTCCCCTGTGAGATAACCCAGCAGGGCATCCACACGGTGAAAGCCAGGCATCCCGCCACGAGGGGCCATTGTGGAGATTAAGCAAGCTATTGCCCAGAGTCGCAGAGTGTCAACCCATGAATCAAGTATGCACTGGAGCGAGAATTATCGAGTCCATGGACAATTTATGGACTCAAGACCCAGCCAAGCTGGGAATTGAACCCTGGTCCCGGGCTGACCTCTGCTTCCAGCTCTGCCTACTCTAACCAGTGAGCCACACTTCTCCACAATGGGGAATATTTGCTACAAAATGGGTGGAGTTTACAGAAATTTAAGAAGGGTTTAGGGTTGGAAGTGCTGATATAGAACACACAGCCATATAAGAGTAAGCCATTCGCTAATTCACAAGATACACTTCAAATTCTACTACAGCCCTTATAGTGACAAAATAGGGTTAAATGTCTGTAATGTTCTCCAACCCAGACTTGGTGTAAGTCAAGCACCACACGTGGCCTGCCTCTGGAACAGAAACACACTTCCATTGAAAGCATTAGAGGTAGGCTTTAACACTATCACCCTATAAGCGCTAATTCTACATTTTATTATTTTGAATATAATATTAGTCATAAATTTGGAATAAATTAAATTACATTTTAGCTTCGCTTAAAAAGTCTAATACACAAATTGCAATTAACCAAGTGTGTTACAAATTAAATAAAAATGCAGGCGAGGGTGGGTGATACTTTTAAAGCATTGTTCGAAAATAATATTTTAAAAATTAATTAATATATTTACATTAATTTACAATTGAATACCAAGTTAATTTTAGGAGGTAGTGGCATATATCTTATTCCGTTAAGTAGTCGTAGGTTAACATTATTTATTTAAATGTATGTTCTATTTTTGTTTTTCATTAATTTGAATTACTTAAATTAAGATTAATAAACCTCCCTGTGATTTGCTATAGGAAGATCTCAATCCAGGTGGAGGAGATCTCCACAAACAGGAGAAAAGTTACTAACAGTAACTTTCACATATAAATTCAGTCATAGGAGTCTTTCCCCACCCCTTATAAGGTGCGGAAACTGTTAAGTCTAAGTCTACACCTGGGATAAATCTACACTCGTAAATGGTAAACATAAAAGGAGTACAGATTTACACCCATGTGTAATTGTAGAGCTACACATGAGTGGATCTACAGATATAAACTTATCTTTGTGAATTTGGCCTTAAGTGTGCTTTCGAGGTGGAAAAGAAAAATGAAATACCACCACTTTAAAGGGGGTGCAGAATTTCTCTGTGGAGATATTGTTTTAAAAAGTACAATGCAGATTTTCATGAGACATAATCATGGTAATTGTTCACGTGCGGTCAATCTCCATGAGTAAGTATGATGCAGCAGGTGCACTCATAATAATAACAACATAATTTTAGGTCTCATCCAAGACAGCACATGCATTGTCTGTTGTCTGACATTTTGTCTTCTAATAGTGGGCTCAGAAACTGCCCATCGCTTACCATTTGTTGGCTTTATTGCACTCTCATTTTCTTGTTTCTCTTGGTCAGCTGCCATTGGCTTTCTTCCTCTTTGTGTATTTTTCCCTCCCCTGAAGCATGATCGCATCATTTGTGTCCTTTAACCACTCATTTTTTTAAGGTGCTACTTTTTTCTTTGTGTTTAAGCAGTCTACATTTCCCTCCTGTACTATTCACCCATGTGTTCCTCCAGCCAATCCTCTGCAGTACATCTGATTATCCCCAGCATCTTCCTGCCACCCTGTTGTCCGTCTGCTAGCCCTCAGCACCTCCCTTCTGCCCTTCTTTGTCTGTGTGCTTGCTCCCAGCCCTTCTCTCCAGCCTGCCATTTGTCTGTCTGCTTGCCCCATCCGTCCCGACCATCCTCTGTTGTACATGTTGACCCCCACCCACTCTCCTGCCATTGTCTGTGTTGACCCCACATGCCTCCCTCAGCTGTCTACGCGGCTGTACAACATGGTTAAATAAACATTAACGTCAATACCTCTTGTAGGAGACACCTACTGGCTTTGCTAATGCTTGTTTTATATAGTGCTGCTTCTTAACACATTTCTGCCATTTGTAAGCACAGTAAATACCAGGTTTTCTATCACTCAGTTTAACGGCACTCAATCTACCGACCTTCAGAAAAAAAATGAGGGCTGGGGTTACTTCCTTCCGGCATAATTGAAATATACAGTTTTCTTGCAATTCCATTACTACTCTATGGTGCATCCGTTGTCGCAAAACATAATGTACAACCAAATGTTTGTACTTATTTTGTCATCGCAATACAGAGTGTGAGTAGCTACACAATCATAATCCATGCAGAAAAATAGACCACACAAACGTACAACAAGCATCTTCTGACACTAAAGTCCAATTGGGAAAAGCTTAGCAATAGGTTGCAAGAATGCTACATGTAGTAAGTCCATTGAAAAACTGCTGTGCACACACAAGAGCACATAGTTTTGAAAATACAATGGCAAAACGCATCCCAGATGGAAGTCAGAGACAGCCGTAGGAATCCATAGGTTTTTTCCATCTAAACATGCAAGTGAGATGCAGAGGTTACAATAATGAATAGCTCACCTACAGGTTGTGGAGGCAGTTTGGGGAGTTACTGGAGAGGCTGTGTTCAGGAGGTCAGTGGAAGAGAAGGATGGAGGCCAATGTTAATGTTAACAACTGATGTGTATAATATATGGGTATCCAGGCTAGCGAGATATCTGTGGTGTGCTACTGTAAGTAGCTGCCAGCCGATAGTTATTTTGTGTTTCTACCAATAGGCTGTGTGGTTATTAGTAGTCTGACTAACGGGCTTGCGATGCAGACTTCCTACTGATATTAAGTCTGCCAAACACACTATATTTTCCAATCCAGAACTCCTAGCTTATGTCCTCTTGTGACTGCAGTCTATAATTAACGTTGTCACCGTTGAGTCCTCCATTGCACGACACCCTGCTAACGTGCTAAGTTCTGTCATTTTGGGACACTTCCTCTACACATGTTGCTCCTTTGCTCCAGGAGGACCCTTGGCGAATAAGCCCCTGTGCTGGGCAGAGCTCTAAACAGAAATCGGATTAAAAAAGATTTGCAAGGCCTTCTTTTCCAACCAGAACATACTAAAGGAAAGTGAATGGCTTCTGTTAGTTGGAGACTGTCATGGGCTCACACACTGGAATTAATAACATCCCACCCTTAAAGTGCCTCCTTTTCTTACACTGGTTAAATTATCGCAAAAGGGATAAGACTGAATTTCTCCAACTGATGTGGTAGCCGCACTACCTAACAGCATAATAATCCAGTGTAGGTCCACAAGACAGGCATCCACACTAGATTTTCAGGATATCAAAGTAAGGTAAATTTTCATACATTGAAAGTAAACGAAGCTTACTATTGAAAAGCAGCTTTGTTGAAAATCTGACCCAGCTCCTGAACCCAAGATGAATGCTCACTACCACATCGTTGGATTTCATGGGTAATCACCTGTCATCAATTCTCAAAGTCCCCAAAGTATTTCCCAACTTTGAAAAGATTGTCTGATCTGTTCGCATAAAACAGTAAACTATAAAGAAAGAGACAATACAAAAACGGACATTTGCTCCAGAAGGGCCAGCTTCAAATACAGAAGCCCAGTTCTGGGAGGCGCTCACATCAGAAATACTTTTCCTGTAAAAAAGTACAGTTTGAACTTTGAAGACAAATCGTCTTTGTCAACCTATGTATTTAGGGTGCACAGACTGCTGTGTGGCACCATTGTGTTTGGTGAAGAGTTTAGTCATGCACTGCTGCCCTCAGCCCTGCCCTCACTGGGATCACGCTGCAATTTTTCACACAAGATGATTGCAACAGTAGTAAGCACTATCTGAATGCAATTAAACTACAATACAGTGCTATTGTGGTAAATAATTTAATTACCGGAACTTAATTTGATGCGGAAAATCTATAACAATAGCTCAGTAAAATAAGAGGCAGAATCCGTGGTATTAGAGGTTCGGAACGGGCTTTATTCCATAATCAATTTAAATCGATGAGCTCCAGATTCCATCACCACGAAGGTTCAGGAAGTGAAGACCCTACTTTATTGATAGGTAATCATTTTTATACAATAGGCGTTACAGTGAAACCAATGGAGGAGGCGTAACAATTGATAGTAAAGATAAAACATACATGCGTAGCAAAAGTGGGTGTAACTGGGCGTAAATAAAGAACGTTATCAGGTATGATGTCATAATAGGGTGGTTCCATGAAAGAATTTCGCAATGTCAGCAGAAATACTTGGCAGAAATGCGCGCGCAGCAGCATGACGTGTGATTGACGTGCAACTAGGGGGTGAAGGGGACTTGACATTTAGCTCTACATGTGGCGACAGAAGTCTGGAGGGTCAAGTCAACCTAATCCCAAATCATATCTAACATCCTATGTTTAAAGAACTATGTTATCCAAAAGAGAGGTCTCTTAGAGTAGAATCTTATTCTATACTGACTGTTAGTGCGTATACAAGCGTCTAAGTGTCTACACTAGATGCGAGGGCAGGAATCTTCCATAGTAACAGGGCTATGAATTACTTGTATAAAGACAGAGAAGCCGGGCCCTTTGCTCGGTAGCTGGAAGAATGTTTACTTAAACTACTAGACAGGAATGCATTGGGTAGGGAGCGGAGCAGATAATTTCGAAGGTGAAATACAGTTTTTGGCAGGCAACAGGCTGATGTCAGGCACCGTTAGCTGCGCAGAGAATGAGGACAAAGTTCATGGATACAGATGCGAGCTCAGACTGGAGCTTTCAGAGGCAGAAGGCAGGAAAAGCTTGATGGCAGAATCAGGGCCTACTTGCCTGGACTGTAAAATGGCATAAGTGAACCATATAAAGGCGGTGGCCTTTCATACTTAGGAATGGAATATCCGGCCCATTCATGGCGGATCTGAAAGAGGACATGTTGGCGGTGGACGCACATGTGTTTGCGTCTTCATAACTGGAACTGGAGGGATCATACATGTACTTGTGATTTATACATGAAACCGTTGGGGTCCAAGATAGGGGACATAACTGACCAGAAAAATCCATATTTCCACATTCCCTCCTTGTCCCCTACTTGCCCGTCAAGAGATATCAATCTTCATTAATCCATCGATCTGTTCATATAGCATCATTTGTTCTTCTTTCCTCTTCCGTGATGAATGAAATCTTGGTGGTGGAATACACGATGTGGCACACAGACCACAAATCGCTGGTCCACATTGTAGACATAGACAGCAACTGAATAATATGAGGAAGCCAATACCTAGGAAGGATAGGACCTTCCATCCAAAGGTAGATAATACACTCCAAAACCAACCGGACCAAGTCCAGGTGCCTGGATTCTGGTGTATCTGGCTTACAATCTTATGAAGGCGAGTTATGGCTTTATATACAGATGGCGAATTTTCTGGTATGAAAATGCAACAACTTGATCCGATGACCCTACAAGCTCCGCCCCTATCGGCCAGGATGACGTCAAGGACAAGACGATTTTGAAGCACAACGATCCGCATAGCAGACTGCTCTTCTGTTAAATTGCCTAAGGCGGAAATAGTTTCGTTCACTACTGCTTCAAGGGTTCTGGTTAATCTACGTATCAGCTTACTATTGGTAACTGTACCTATATAGGGAAAGAGACCTTTATTGAATATCTGTGTATTTTTCCCATGCTGTCTCAGTGTAATCTACTATTGGGAGATCTCTCCTTTCTCTATTGTGTACTAAATGAGTATTTCTGTGATAATCAGGAGGAGCTAGGAAAACAGGTGGCAAAAGGAATCCGATGTAGCAGGTACCATCCCAATCTAGTGGCAAACGTATGTATGCTGTCTGACCACATATGAAGTAGGAATGGCGGGAAGCTCTAAATGTAGACTTGCCTTGATCACTAAATTCTATTACAGTTGTGCATCTACTATGGCCCATATGTATGGAACCATTCTTTCTTACACATAATTTACCTTTTACTGGAAATACTGACATGGCGGGCAAAATTGGAGTAGCTTCGGATTCGACATTCAGGATCATGAGATTAAGCGTAAAATTACCTAATCCATACACTTCATTTTCTAGATCAGTTCCTGTTCTTTTGGGAAGTCCCTCCTTGTTGGGGTGGCAGACTTTGAGTAAAACTAAGTTCAGATTTCCCCATACCCAGTTGTTCTGGTAAACTGCAGAATTCGAATCTTGGTAATTAATTAAACTAAACCATGCTCCACAGGAGCCGTTGTGTGTGAACGGGTATGGAAAGAGAGGTAGAATTCCTTTATAGTTCTGATAGGGAGGGAGTCGGCCACATATCCAACAATTTGTAGCATTGCTTACCTGATGGGAATGATGTAACATACTAATAAAAGTGTTATTGCGCAGCGCAAATCTATAAGACAACTCATGCGGAGGTAATTCACTAAAAGAATGTTCGGCAGTAACATTATAAACATGTCTAGAAATAGGATAATATGTGTGCAACAATATACTTGCAGTAATTACTAAAAGACTTAAGAAAAACAGAATTAATAACGTCACTGTGCAATGACTACGCAGTGATTTACAGTACGCATATCGTTTCAATTTTATCCTTCTGTTTCTTTCTCTATACAGGTCTAAGGGATACATGTCAGAGACAATTCGACCGCTTCACCTTGGAGAGGACTTAAACAATCAAATTGCCTGACTGGTTAGACCTGAGTTTTAGTCTGTATAGTTCATGGCTATTCAGTTCAACCAAAGTAAGTTTAGAGTCAATCGGGGAAGACACGCAAGGTGTGTCGTTTACGTCTGACGGGAGTCCATGAAATTTCTTGATATGACTTGAATGTATCCAGCCTTTCCGTCCTTCGATCTTTACGGCTGTCCTCGTCGTTAGCAGTACGAGCTGAGGCGACTTCCACCTAGGATCCAGCTGAGACTTCCGATCAAAGTTCCTCACTAGAACTAAATCCCCTGGAAGTACGTCATGGGGTTTCACCTCGGTGTTGTCGGGAAAGGCTGCAGCTACCTGTGAACGACAAGATTGTAGTGCAGACATCAAGGAAGCCAAGTAATCTGTCAGCATATTACAGTCAATATCAGTTATTTTGCGTGGTATAGGCGTCCCCCACATATTTGGTGGTCTACCGAAGATCACCTCATACGGGGATAGCCCTGTTCGAGAGTGTGCTACCATTCTCATGTAAAAGAGTGCAACGGGTAAGGCTACTACCCAGTCGACACCCTTCTCTCTGCATATTTTGGACAATCTAATTTTCAGGGTCTGGTTATGTCTTTCCACGAGACCTGCTGCCTCGGGGTGTCGGACACAGTGAAACTTCCACTGATAGCCTAACAAAAGTGAAACGTGTTTCATTAATTCGGATGAGAACGGCTGGCCGTTATCTGAGTAGACAACACGTGGTAAACCGTACCGTGGGAAGAATTCTCGAACTAACTGTTTGGCAGTAGTCGGGGCAGTGTAATCTGAAACCGGGTATGCCTCTGTCCAACGGGAAAGAGCACAAACAACTACGAGAACATATTTGAATCCTCGACATCGTTCCATCTGGATATAATCCATCTGGAGGACTTCAAAAGGGTGATCAGGAGGCTGAAATCCACCCTGTTCTACGGGAATGCTTTTACCTGGGTTAAACTGACAACAGATCATACAGGTACGGACTTTTTGTTTAGCTGCTGCTCGTAAATGTTTGTTGAACCAAATGTGTTGAATGCTGTCTAGCATAGCTTTTTCTCCTAGATGTGCTGGACTATGTACAGTGTTAATAACGACTTGGACCATTGAATCAGGAAGGAACCACACAGATTTTTCCTTCGTCATCCATCCTTGATCCGTTTGGATCCCTCCTAATTCAGTCCATTTCTTTATTTCGTCTGGAGTAGCATGTGTCTGTATGTCAATTACGTCAAGAGCGGGATCCTTAACCATCATGCAATGTGTTGGTGTCGGGACTATTGTCTTTGTCATGTCGGATGTTTGAGTTTGAGCAGTCTGTTTAGCTGTTCTGTCAGCTAGATCATTGCCTTGAGAAATGATATCAGTAACTTTCGTATGAGCTTTACATTTCATAATTGATATTGCAGTGGGTAGATGTATTGCATCTAATAAGGCATGAATAAGGGGTCCGTGCTGAATGTGGGCACCGTGAGAAGTTAAATAACCTCTCTCTCGCCACAGCACGCCGAAGTCATGTACAACTCCGAATGCATAACGTGAATCAGTGTATATGTTGACTTTTTTATTTGTGGCTTGAATACAGGCTTGTGTCAGAGCGATGAGCTCTGCTGCTTGAGCGGACAAGGTATTTATGCAATTTGTTTCAATGATTTCAGTGTCTGTTGTGACTGCGTAAGCGGCAACTAGCTCTCCTGTACTTGTTCTCATACATGAACCATCTACATACAACGGATGTATGACGTTACAACGCACACTATTACAACGCATGCACTTACAACGCATTTTTTACAACGCATAATACATTACAACGCATGACATTACAACGCATGACACTACAACGCATTTTTAAAAAATACCTTTACAACGCACTACCATTACAACGCATACTACCTTTACAACGCATACCATTACAACGCATAATATTAAATTACATTTAAGGTAAGTATTAGATAGTATAAGGGTAAAAATTACTATTCTAACTCCAGGGGGTGCAACAGTAGGGTAAGTGTTGGATAGTGTAGGGGTAAAAATTACTATTCTAACTCCAGGGGGTGCAACAGTAGGGTAAGTGTTGGATAGTGTAGGGGTAAAAATTACTATTCTAACTCCAGGGGGTGCAACAGTAGGGTAAGTGTTGGATAGTGTAGGGGTAAAAATTACTATTCTAACTCCAGGGGGTGCAACAGTAGGGTAAGTGTTGGATAGTATAGGGGTAAAAATTACTATTCTAACTCCAGGGGGTGCATCAGTAGGGTAAGTGTTGGATAGTATAGGGGTAAAAATTACTATTCTAACTCCAGGGGGTGCATCAGTAGGGTAAGTGTTGGATAGTATAGGGGTAAAAATTACTATTCTAACTCCAGGGGGTGCATCAGTAGGGTAAGTGTTGGATAGTATAGTGTAATATTATGCGTTGTAATGGTATGCGTTGTAATGGTAGTATGCGTTGTAATGGAATGCGTTGTAAAGGTAGTTTTTAAAAATGCGTTGTAGTGTCATGCGTTGTAATATCATGCGTTGTAATGGATTATGCGTTGTAAAAAATGCGTTGTAATGGTAGTGCGTTGTAAAAGTTGCGTTGTAAAGGTTGTTCCCCACATACAACGTCAGGTCTGGGTCTGACAATGGGACATCTGTCAAATCTTGTCTGGGTTTCGTCGTGATAGTGATAACTTCGATACAATCATGTGCAAGTGGGTCTGTTCCATTTATAGGTAACAGTGTGGCAGGATTCAATGTACTACAACGTCTGATTTCTATATGTGGCTGAAACAATGTTAATTCGTAACCAGTAAGTCGTGCTATAGCCAAGTGTTGTGTTTGTGTGCGGTTCAAGAGAACCTCTACTGCATGTGGTACTTGAACTGTCAATGGATGTCCTAATACTATGGCATCGCTTTGTCTGATTGCTAAAGCTGTTGCTGCCACTGATTTCAGGCACGCAGGCAAAGCCTGAGCTACGGGATCTAATGTACTAGAAAAATAAGCACATGGTTTGTGTGATCCTGCTTGTTCCTGTGTGAGTACTGACAAGGCAGTACCTTCGCGTTCTGTAACGAAGATTGTAAACTGTTTATTGTAACATGGTGTTGCTAAAACAGGTGCTTGGCATAAGGCTTTCTTTAGGCTTTCAAAAGCTTGTGTATGTTCCTGAGTCCAAGGGAGAACAGTCGATGTGGCTGCCTCCTGTGTTGTCAATTGAATGAGGGGTTTTGCTAGAAATGCATACTGAGGGATCCACTGCCTACAATATGAAGTGAGGCCTATGAAAGCCCGCACCTCCTTTTGTGTCTTGGGTATCGGCATATTTGCAATTAGCTGGATGCGATCTGGTGTAAGCTGCCTTCCCTCCTTGGACAGCGAGTGACCAAGGTAAACAACTCGCTGGACACAGAATTGCAGCTTAGAAGGGGACACCTTGTGCCCTTTTTCGGCCAAAAATTGTAATACCGTCAGTGAGGCTTTCTCACATTCAGGTTCGCTCCTAGCGGTGATCAGCAGATCATCGACATATTGAAGCAGGGCAGTGTTGACTGGCATGTGGATACTGTCGAGTTCTCGTTTCAGTGCTTGGCTATAAATGCTGGGGCTTTCTGTAAATCCTTGAGGTGCGCGTGTGAATTTAAAGCTACGTCCATTTAAACTAAATCCGAACAAGTATTGGCTTTCCGGATCTATTGGGACGCTGAAAAAGGCATTCTTGAGATCAATTACAGTAAAGAATGATGCTTCGGAATCAATGGCTGTCAGTAATGAAGAAATGTCTGGCACTACGGGGCATTGTGGTACTATGCATTTATTTAATTCGCGCAGATCAATAACCAATCGATATACTGGCGGGGCTGTTGGGTCGGTTCGTTTAAGAATCGGAATTATCGGTGAATTACATACATTGGAGTCAGTTTCCACAACCACTCCTTGGGTAATAAGCTCGTCAATGATTTGTAGTAAAGCCACTACAGCATCTGGGGGTAACTTGTATTGTCGCATTCGTGGAAGTACCACTCCTGCCTTTAGTGTGACTTGATATGGTGTAATGTTCATGCAACCAACATCTGTAGGACCTTGTGCCCATAAATGCGTCGGTAAAGTCTGTAGTCGGCGATCCATGTCTCGGGACACGTAGTGCCCTTTGAAATCACGTAAAAATAATCTTACTCCTTCCGGAGAACAACATATAATAGCTCCTAGAGCTTTCAAAGTTTTTATGCCTAACAAGTTTTCTGGACATGATTTGGTAAGTAATAAATCTGTAGTTCGTGTCAAGGGACCGATCGTAAGTGGAAGAGGCTGTGTTACTTCGTTAATGATAGGTTTTCCTGAAAAGCCAAGGGAAACATTCTGTGCGCCTGAGAGGGGTGCCCCTGGAACTTCACTACGTTTTATTGTTGTTCGGCTTGCCCCTGTATCAAGTAAGAATTTTCTATCTTGACCTAACAGTTCACTGTGTACATAAGGTCCTTCTTGATCTACAGGGACCTCGATAAGGGGTAAGCCAACTTCCCTCTCTAGGCTGTTTCATGAGTATCGTTGATAATCAGGATAGTCATACTGTGCGGTCTGATACATCTGTCGGGTCGTTGTTTGTGTGGCAGCAATAGGCTGCGGTGGTGGAGCTGGCATAGACTGTTGCGGAGCTGGCATGGACTGTGCATGCTGCGGAGCTCCTTGTTGGTTCTGATCCTGTCTAATTGGTCGTGGTCTTTCCTTTGCGTTACCTATGGCAATATTATGTTTTAAAACTGGACAATCGTGTACATAATGACCTGGCTGTTTACAATAGTTGCACGTCCCTTTAACAGGACCTGTTGAAACACTGGACTGTGTTATACCCTTCTTATGACCGTCAGCTGGCACTGTCTGGGAAACTAGCATTTTCATTTTCGTATCTTTCATGCGTCTATGTTCATGTTCTTGTTCTTCTCTAATTCTATTGTGATGATACTGTAGCATTTGTAACATTTGTGACGGAGTGTTACCTTGCCAGGTACTCTCGAACTTCAATACTCTATTCTTAACTTGGGGCAAGGCATTTTCAACTAACTTTGTCACAAACAGATGTGGATACGACTCGCTACTTGCTTTTATTCCACTATTTATACCAAAACATTTCTCAAATCGGGAATAGAAATCACTAGTGTCTTCATCTGATTTTTGTTCACAGGCTGATATTGCACCCCAGTCTTCCTTTTTCGTAGTTAATAAACGTGGCAGTACCTGTACTAATAAACCTGGTAGTGCTTTGATCTTGTCCCCGAGCCCTGAACCTGGACCTCGAGTTTTTTCTTCGTTTTCTAATGCTGTCCAATCTATCTTCTGGTCTCCCACCTCCCAATCCTTTTCCTTGAGTTTTTCGTAAATTCCCGCAGGCATTAATACCTTCAATATTGTCATAATGTCGGGGTAGGTATATTCTCCCATGAGTAACATATCTTTAATTTCACGGTGGAAACCCGCTGGGTCTTTATCATGACTGGGTACCACTTTCTTCATTTCTAATAATTCGATTTTAGATATGGGTGTGTATACAAACACACGTTTAAACTCATTGTCATCACCCTTTATCGGGTGCACTTCGCGTAAGGGATTCTGTCTATCCATGTAATACGTCGTTCTTTCCTTGATGGGCAGTGAGACATGTTCAGGACATACAAAAAGAATATACTGCCTTCTAGATTCTAGTATTTCTCTAATTAACTTAGTACCGGACCCTCTCCATTTATTCGTGAGTAATTCAGTCAATATATCAGGTAAGGGGCCAGGATCGGAGTGTTGGCTTTTATATAATATAAGTAGATACCAGCTAAACGCTGTTCATCTGGGGCGAGGTTCAAAAACGTATGTGCTAGTGTATCATCACTATATTTTCCGGGACTATCAACCCAGTGAACGGCTGACCTGGCTAATTCTTGTTCGTCCATAGAATCGAGTATATGATAACCCCTTCGTTCTCGGAGTAATTTGTCAGCGGCTTGGAATGAATGTTCGGGGGACCTTATATTTATTATAGGAGTTTGGAATTTTCTGTTATTATCTGGACGTATCGGACATATCGGATCAGTAAAGCATCTAGTATTATTGCAAGATCTTCCTCTACCTACATATGCCATAGTTTCTAACTGTCCTGTGGGCAGTTCTAATTCTTCCTCGTCCTCGGTTTGTTCCGGTTCGTCTACTGCTAATCTTTCCTCGTGTATTCGTTCTATTTCTTTGCGGATCTTTCGGCTCATAGCTACTATGCATGATCGTTTATCGTGTCTCCCCTCTGATATATTCTTACCCCACGTGGTAAGAATTTGCATTTCTTCCGTATTTACCCCTGGTTGATCTTGATTTCTGATCACACAGTTTATGAGGAAACGTAACAGTTCCCCCTGTATTTCCACCTTTTGATACTCCATGGCTCTGTTAATACTCTCAGGGTCTCGCCCTGATTGAACAAAATGATATATATTTTCTAAATGTGCAGTCATTCCTGGTAGCTTCCCTAAATATATTGCAGCTCGTCGGATACGTAATGATGCCAGCATCATTTCGTCCCCTTTTCCGGGCACAGGGTCATATCTACAATCTATTAGAAGTTCCTTGAGCGTGCTGGGAGTTACTAGTTTGGGCGTTCGTTGGTGGGCTAATTCTTGAAAGGAAAGTTTATTTGTTCTGGGTGGCGTAGAAAAAATGCTTGATGTACCTCCGGTAGCACCACCTGGGGTGCTGGATGTGAAAGGATTCGTTGAACGTGATATAGCAACCATAGGTGTGGATGCAGATGTAGAAACAGATGTGCTTGCCGGAACTTGTGTCGGAGTTTGCTGTTGCAGAGGTACAGACGAAGGAGGGTCTCGGCGTTGAACCCCCTCGGCAGGCGGTCTATGTGGCGCAGCATTAGCATACTCGGGAGCTGCGTCGTCTAAATAAGAGGAAAGAAAAACATCTTCTGCGGTTCTGGGATACCCTTTGGGATGTGCTTTTATCGGAAACAATGGGGGTGGCAAGTCTCTTGGTATCTCCGGAGTAGCCTTAGGTAGTCCTTCGGCCAGAAGAGGATACATACCATTCACAAGGGCATTTCTTTGTCTGTCTGTTTGTTCTGACTTTACTCGAGTACCTTCTTCAATTAATACACTTTCTCGAACTTTATTTGAATTCTCCTTACTCTTCTCTTCCTGTCTACGTGCTTTTTCTGTACGTCTATACGATTCTTTACGCCATAATTCAATGGCGTCTTTCTGTGATTGTCTAGCTTTCCTTTTCCACAATTCTTCTTCTACTTTCACAATGCAATCTGCATCCCAGGTCCCAGCTGCGGGCCACCTCTGACTTTCTGGTAATTCCTTGGTGTAGTCTACCCATAAATCAAGAAATAATATGGCGTCTAGGCCATGTTTATGATACATGAAGTACCCTGGAGTGTCCCTAGGAGGAATGGGAACAGCTTCTTCGAGTACCCCTTTTCTAGTTGTGATCTGTCTTAATTTCGAAAAGAGCGGCATATTGAGAACTGATCTGATCTGATACCTAATTTTGAACACGTTTAATACCATAAAACACAATAATGAACAGTCATTCACACCACAATATACAGAACGTATTTAAAACATTTTAACATTTAACATTTAAACAAAATAGACAATGATGGCCAATTAGGGAACTAGTCACTAAGCATAATACTCGATACTAACTAGGTAAATTCTGAATTATATACTAGACATACTTGATATACTGCTAAACAGTACAGATACACTGCTGAAACAGTGCAAACCGGATTTGTGTACCCAAACCCGTCTTGACCGGCACAACCTATGTGCACGTCAGAACGCCTCCCCGATAATGGTACTCACCGGGTAGCTCGGAACGGAAGGCCTCGAAACGGAACTGAACTTGAACCGGACTGGACTCGACTCGAAACTTCGGAAACTTCGGAAACTGGTGGGCCTCTGTATACCTCGGATCTTGCTCTCTCAGCTAGGCTCTGGTCGGGATACTTCGCACTTCTCACCGCCTCGTCTGGGTGTTGATCGCAGCCTCAGTTACCCCCGCTCGGCAGGAGGGAGATACAGGAAATCCTGTGGGTACGCGTTGTTGTTCGTCCAGCTGTGACAGGAGACCGGGCCTGCAACGCACCGCCGGCGCGTGAGATGAGAAAGTGTCCCTGTTCGGGCGCCATTTATGTGGTAAATAATTTAATTACCGGAACTTAATTTGATGCGGAAAATCTATAACAATAGCTCAGTAAAATAAGAGGCAGAATCCGTGGTATTAGAGGTTCGGAACGGGCTTTATTCCATAATCAATTTAAATCGATGAGCTCCAGATTCCATCACCACGAAGGTTCAGGAAGTGAAGACCCTACTTTATTGATAGGTAATCATTTTTATACAATAGGCATTACAGTGAAACCAATGGAGGAGGCGTAACAATTGATAGTAAAGATAAAACATACATGCGTAGCAAAAGTGGGTGTAACTGGGCGTAAATAAAGAACGTTATCAGGTATGATGTCATAATAGGGTGGTTCCATGACAGAATTTCGCAATGTCAGCAGAAATACTTGGCAGAAATGCGCGCGCAGCAGCATGACGTGTGATTGACGTGCAACTAGGGGGTGAAGGGGACTTGACATTTAGCTCTACATGTGGCGACAGAAGTCTGGAGGGTCAAGTCAACCTAATCCCAAATCATATCTAACATCCTATGTTTAAAGAACTATGTTATCCAAAAGAGAGGTCTCTTAGAGTAGAATCTTATTCTATACTGACTGTTAGTGCGTATACAAGCGTCTAAGTGTCTACACTAGATGCGAGGGCAGGAATCTTCCATAGTAACAGGGCTATGAATTACTTGTATAAAGACAGAGAAGCCGGGCCCTTTGCTCGGTAGCTGGAAGAATGTTTACTTAAACTACTAGACAGGAATGCATTGGGTAGGGAGCGGAGCAGATAATTTCGAAGGTGAAATACAGTTTTTGGCAGGCAACAGGCTGATGTCAGGCACCGTTAGCTGCGCAGAGAATGAGGACAAAGTTCATGGATACAGATGCGAGCTCAGACTGGAGCTTTCAGAGGCAGAAGGCAGGAAAAGCTTGATGGCAGAATCAGGGCCTACTTGCCTGGACTGTAAAATGGCATAAGTGAACCATATAAAGGCGGTGGCCTTTCATACTTAGGAATGGAATATCCGGCCCATTCATGGCGGATCTGAAAGAGGACATGTTGGCGGTGGACGCACATGTGTTTGCGTCTTCATAACTGGAACTGGAGGGATCATACATGTACTTGTGATTTATACATGAAACCGTTGGGGTCCAAGATAGGGGACATAACTGACCAGAAAAATCCATATTTCCACACTATGCATGGGGCTGTGCACTGCAATAAACGTGTTCGGGAACAGGCCTCGGCCGGGGCCCTGGCGTGCACACCATTAATTAATGCAGAGGCTTCCTCCTCTCCCCCCTCCTGTGTTCCTCACTGTCTGGGCCTACTATATTATGTTTTGCTTTACTTTTATTCCCGGCCGGGCTCCACCAAATCAATCATCAAATTATGATCTCATCAAATTAACGCAACCTCCCTTGGACCACTCCTGCCTCGGATAGACTCACTCACCTGAGGCCTGGCCTGCCACCTGCAGCTTCAGAGGCAGGCCCGAGCGGGCAGCAGATAGAAGACAGGGCAGGGCAAGGCTAGCGCTAGCCAGACAGGGCCCAGGGCTTGGGGCTAGTAATAATTGAAATTATGGCTTAGTAGAGTTGGACGGTCCTTCTCAGTCTCTGGCGCCGCGTGGCTGAGTCCTAGGGATGCCTAACCTCAAGTCAGACACGCGCACTTTTAATTGCGCTCCGCAATGCGCATGACCATGGACTAGCCCCACCCTGAAGACCGCCCAGATGCGGAGAGTGGAGGAGACAACTGCGCGCCGTGCACTCATCACCATTTCCTCTTTAATTAATGAAGGGAAGGGCCTTAGACTAAGGCCCAACCAGGGCTCGCGCGTGCGCAGTTGAACTTGTGCACCATTTAATTAATGAAGAGCCGCCTCTGAGGTCCGGGCGTAATAGCTGCCAAGGTTTCAGATTGCTATGGGTGAAATTTTCATAATTTCAGGGTAATTATGAGTGACATTTCAAGGCCTAAGAGTGACACTTTCTTGCGAGCAAAATCAAGCAATGAAGACGAGGGAACCATAAAACTATTAGAAATTACACCCATTTGAGCAACGAGAAATTCTTAAGATCTTACAACTGCTGAAAAGCACCAGAAAATGAAGGGCACTAAGTTAGGGCCCTTGTAAACTGGTCTTACTGTTAAACAAATGTATAATCATCACACAGACTGGCAGACAGTGACTCCAAGCAATGCAGAGGAGATGTCACCTTACTTATACTACAGGCTGATTGATGACACGCTGCGCTCCTCCAAAACAAAACATAAAAGCAACGAAAATAAAGTTACTCAATCATATAAGGATTATACCCACATTTGTATATCATGTCATATAATGCATAATAGGATGTGTGCCTTTCATTTTCCAATCCAATTAATGTATTATTGGAGAATGCTTGCCTGACATATTTCGCTACAGGTGGCTACGTCCATTATATTATGTAAAAACATACATGATAATGTGTCCGATTATAATTTGATTCCTCCCTAACTAAATCAGTGCTAGTCTCATCTTTGTTGCTCTGCTCTCTGGTTCTTTCCTGACCCTTTTCATCTTGCACAGTTTGTCTCTTTTCTGTTGTCTGTGTTTTGCTTACCATGTGTCTACATGTGACCCATTTATTTCACTGCCTGTTTCTCCCCTGCCCCATGTTTCATCCTCATTCCTGCTCAACACCTGCTTTCCCTTGCTCTATCTTCTCTCCCAAGTCTCACCCTTTTCCCTCTCAGCTTCCCCTTTCTGTCTGATACCTCTGCAACTTAATCGCACTCCCCTGCCTGTCTATACAATGTTCCTCTTCCTATCTTGACCGGTCTCTACCTCCCCTTCTCTCTTTGTATTAGTGTCTTGTCACAGCTCCTGAAAAAACGAGGTAGGGAGCATTCTTCCCTCACCCACCTTGTCGTGCTCTGCGAGATGAAACTCTCTGGTTGCATGAAACGCTGGTCTGAATGCGACAGTATTGGAATAAGAAGATGGGATGTCCCCAGAGACCTATGACTCCCTAGCATGACCGTTTGCACACATCGAGTGTGGTCAGAGCAGACAGCATGCAAATATGTGCCTGTCATGTCCAGTGTGGTTTGTCCTGTACTTCAAAGAGAACACTGCTACCTTTTTTCTACTTCTGATGCAGGTACAACCGGGGCCTACTGAGGCTGCAGCTACAACAAAAAACAAAGCACCAGAACTTAACGTGCGTGGCATGCACACTGTGCAAAAGAACACCCCTCACTATTGACCCAATATGCATGCTTTGCACGGACGGACAGTACTGCAGGATTTACGGGCCTGTGGGGGGTAATGGGTAAGGCAATGGGAGGCTTTGGGTACAAAAGACCCATTGGCCACAAGGCAAATGCACCTGTACTCTCTCTCTGAACCGCATGCTAATTTTCCTACTACTTTCCTCCCGTTCCGCTGTTTTCTTTCTAGATGTTTCACTTCCTTTAAAAGTTTTATACTCTTGCACCCGTTCTAAGATGCAACGCCAGCAATTATGAATCCTGCTCTGTATTACAACAGCTCTTTCAGGTGTTGTGTAATATCTGGTATCCCCTTGGGATCGTGTATCCCCTTCTTTTCGGCAGTGTTCGGAGAACAAACTCAGCCCGGGCAGGTTCAGACAGAAGCTCTGCTCGGGCTGAGTGCGGGGATACACGATTTCACGGGATACCACCAAACGAACACAGGCTATAAATAACCTGATGTTTCTTTAATCGCGGAGCCACAGCTGCACAGGAAGCAAACCGGGAGCAGCAAAAAGAAGGAATTAAATGAACGTTAAATGCATGTCGGAGTGAATTTTTTTTATTTTTTTATTTAAAAAGAAATGGAATCAGATTGTAAAAAAAAAAACACACGAGGAGCGAGAATGACCGAGAAGGGAAACTATGGCAGAGATTAAAAAACCGAAAAGTAGAACAAGCAGTGGAAAAGCCAATAGGTCTCGCATTTTGAATGCCAATGCAGACCTACTAGTTTTGTCATTGTTTCTTGCCGCTATTGTTCAGCATCCGTATAAAAAGTTAAAGAGCGTTGATGTGTGCCTGCTGCACATGTAATTATGAGCGGGGGAAGCGGCAGACAGAGCAACTTTCAACGATCATTGGGGCATTTCTGAACGAATGCTGCACACAACTGAGAAAGCAGGGAAAGACGTGGTCCCGTGGAGTGGTGGTGTCACAATATGGAACAGATTGATGACACCTCACGGAGCACCTCAGAGCGAGCGATGTCACATTAATGAACTACCAGCAGTGGTGTCACATGAGGAAACTGACAGAGGTGATGTAACATGGTGAATTTGACATTAGTGATGTCACACAAGGAAATAAATAGGCAGAAGAGATATAAAATTCTACATACGGGAATGTTGATGTCACCCAAGAAACCAGCTGTCAAATGTGAGGTCATCAGAGGCAATAAAAAAAGTTAGCGATATCAGGCACAGCAGCTGACATCAGTGACATTACATCAGGACATATTTGAATTAATGTTAAAAAGGAAAACTGAAAGAGAAGAAACACATAACAAGCATTGTCATAGCCAATAGGTCTCGCCTTTGGGACCTTATAAGTGTTGAACTAAGCAACAGTTAATGTTGGTGCACCAAGGATATTGTGCTGCATAACAACATACTTATAAGGTCCCAAATGCGGGCTCCTCTGGCATTGGGGTGCCCCTGCCCCCGTGGGTAGGTGCAGGGCAGTGGTGCCGAGTACTGGGGCAGATGTTTAAGGCAGAGTGAGGAATCCGCTCCGGAGGAGGGCAGGCATGGCTCCTAGCAGCACCGACAGGCAGGACGAGGGCTTGAAGGGGTTAATCACGAGATGCAGCAAACACTGCCAACCTTCAGCATGAATGGGGTCAGGCACTGGAAGTCTGCGGAAGGGTATGAGGGTGGGGTGAGACAGAGAGGGATTAAGAAAGGGCGAGATAGGATTGGCAGGGATGATGCAGAGTGACACTGTGAGGGTGGTGAAATGAGGGTAGGGTGAGGCAGGGGGCGAGGTGATGCAGGGGTGAGAGATATGATCGGAAGGAAGCGAGACTATGAGGGGAGGGTGGTGGGTGAAAGCTTGCAGGCGCGTGACAGGTGAGCGATAAAACTGTGAGGGTGAGGTGAGAGGGTGAGGGTGAGGGATGCGAGGCTGGGAGGTAAGACAGGGTGGGGTGAGACAGCTGGTGGGGTGAGGCAGAGGGTGAGTGATGGAGGAGTGGGAGATGTGAGGTCAAAGGGGCGGAGAGGCTGCACACGGTGAGGATTTGAGGCTGGTGGAATGCAGGGCCGGAGTGTCGGTGGGCAGTCGGTTCGTGGTGATGCAGGGGTGACACTGTGAGGGGGGCTAAGAGGAAGAGAGCATGAGAGGAGGATGGGAAAGCAGTAGTTTAATGCAGGGGTGGGGCTGTGAGGGTGCGCGGTCACGGAGTGGTGGGGGCTGTGAGGGTGCGAGGGGTGGGACTGTGAGGGTGAGCGGTGACAGTCCCAGAATTGTTTAATGTATTTAAGTTAGGAAATATTGAACTCTAAAAACCGTGACTAAAAACGCAGCCTGAATGTAGATTGTTTTGTTATCTCTGTGAAAAACACCAACTTGCCTTTGAAATGCATATAAGCAGCGAGCGGCAGGAGGGCGCCTCGACTTAAACTAGCACAGCAGTTGCTTTTGGGAACAGAGAGAGGTTTTATTGTACTGTTTTGTTGACACGTGTAGATGGAACGACGTTTAGCTAGCTAACTGGGTAATATTTTGTGTTCCCAACATCACCCCCTTCCCCCACAACTGCATAACGTTTTTGTCTGTGGCAAGCTGAGTTTTGGCAGATAAACACCTACCAGAGCGCCGCCCTGGCATCCTTTACTTAGGATTTACAGAACAGACGCTTGCGCCACCCGTGCAGTCTGCCCAACAGATGAGTGACTGCTGCGGCAATGATACAAACGAGTGACTAAAGTTGGGAGTTAATTGTGCCTTTGTACGAGAACTGAGGTAAAGTACGTTAAAAACCCACTAAAATAATAGTACGCCATTGAACAGAACAGGGGCTACAGTGGGGTTAAAAGAAAAACACTTTGGAGGTTAATTTACAGAATTACTCTTGTTTACTGATTTAACCACAAAGGTTTCTCCGTTAAGTAAAGTGCTTGTAAGACCTCTTTTGATTTCTAGTCACTGAGTAGCCCAGCCCTCTTTCCCAGCTGTGGGCGCTGATCTTCTCCCACTCGTATTTCAGGCCATTCTCAGCAACGCGTCAACCATTAATCCTAGGGGACACCGGCATAGGACAACGCCGTGTGAAAATTACATGCCCCCGGTGACCTTAGGAAAACTTTGGAATTCACCAATTAATTCCAGGAAAGCCTTCAGCCGAGTTATGCAACGGGGCTCTACCTTTACTACAGGGGAAACTGCGGCAGACATCAGAGCTGAGCTGAGCATAATAAAGTGCTTTAAACTTCCAAGGCGCTTTATTGTTTGTATATTAAGTGATGACTGACGCTGCACTGGGTAGTCTGCCAAGTACAATGGCAAAGCCGAGCGAGATAGAAGCAATGTCTGGCGTTTCCCTTGCGGGAGCGAGCAGCGAGGCACGATAATTGCTAACAGATAGCCCGCTGTTCGGTCCCGCAAGGGAAATGCCAAACATGCACACGTTGAAATACAAAGCAATGCAAAACATGCATGTTTTTGGCCAAAATGCTGATCGATTCCAAGAGGTGCCCTCCTAAGCAGCGCATGCGTGCTGCGTAGGCGAGACCTAAAAACCGACAACAGTAATGTAACATGTTAAATGGCACATTAATATGGACAAGGAAACCGAGAACAATAATTTAACGAGTTAACTGCCAGCAGTGCTGTCACACTGGAGAACTGACAAGTGTGAACAGACGTCACACAGGAAAGTGAATGTAATGCTATCTTTCTAGGGACAGTACTGCATGACATGTACAAAATACAATGAGAAGGAAGGTTACAGTGCTGATATCGCATGACCAGAGTGGGGCACTTCCGTGTGGTGAAGTTTGAAGGGAAGTGCATTTCTTTTGTAGCAATCAGACATCTTGTTTTTTAATGACCAGGTTTTTAAGATAGATACTGTGCTAGTAATTAGCACACAACAATCAATCCACTGCACCACATTGTGTTGAGACCTGCCATGCACCACTCACAGAAAGAACAATAGTAAAACAAAGCTGCAATTATACAACAAATACTGACTGTGTCTTTGGTCAAATGGGATGCCCAGCACCAAAAATGGTCCTATGCGGTTCGCTAACGTGGTTGTGGTCATGCTGGTAGTACTTTCAGATATAGCCTTTCAAATTTCTTTCCCACTAGCCAAGATATCTGCATAAGGTAGACAGGAGGAGGTAGCAAAAGACCAACATTTGGTTGCTTACAGGGAATTAAACAGGCACTGACTGGTCTGTACCGCACAGCTGCTATCAATTAACAATAGACCGCAGCGTCAAGGAACTTCAGTGCCCCGTCTCAAGTCAGTCACACTGTCTCTGCTGTTTAGTACCCTGCCTCTTGTATTTATTTACCCCGAGCACGCTGTGGGCTATTTGCTGAACTGTCATTCTAGGAAGTGAGTGCTGCCCATGCGCAGCAAGGCTGAGATTTAAGTAAAGCAGCATTGTCAAAGGAAATCTAGTGGGGTAGTTAACGGGGCGGGGGTGTAGAGGGGTGGATAAGGCATGTGATTTTAAAAAGCGTTATAAAGCTGCCACCACTAGCCACTTTACAGGCCCTTTTAGGTGGAAGAGGCAATGTAACTGGTGCTCTTGGCAAGTAGTCCAATACCTTTGTATTGAATTGGCCCTATATAAAGCTGCAAAAAAATAAAATAATAAATGAACAGCATTTCCAAAGGTCTACCAATGCGTTTTTTCAAGCGAGGCGGAAGGGGAAGGTCGGCGGTCTGAAAGCAAAGACGGGAGGGTTTTGGGAAATTTCAAGCAACAACAGAAAGGTGGAGGTGTAAGTGCAATAACTGTAATTTTTTAATTATATACATACAATAATAAGGCTGCCACCTTACTGGCGTATCACCAGCCTGCATTATATTTCTGTGATTGTGCCAATTAAAACAAGCATTAGCAAAGCCAATATGTTTGCCTATGAGAGACTTATTTGTCTAAGTCTTTAAGTAATGTTGTGTAGGAGCATGGCTGGAATGCAGCAGAATGAAAATAATACAAGCATTTGCAATGCAAATTGGTCTCACATTTGTTAGAGTTAGAGGTATTGGTGCTGTAAACGAGAATGTCTTTTATCCATGTGTTTTGGATTATCGTGGATTTGATTTATGTGGTGTGGAGTGGAATTATGTGGTTTGGATTGGAATTGTTAGCTGTCAAATTGCATGTGGTGGAATTGTGTGGTGTGGAGTGGAGTTTTGTAGTGGAATGGTGGGCAGTTAAAATATGTGGATAGTTATTATGTGGTATTAAGTGTACTGAAATTATGTGGAGTGTAATTTTGTGTCAAAGAGTGTAATTATGCGGAATGGCATTTTGTGTTGTGAGGTGAGATGTTGTGGATTTTAATTATGTGGTGTAGTGTTTAATTTTGTGGCATAATGTGGAATTCTGGGGCATCGTTTGGATGTATGTGATGTGTTGTGTAATTGCGTTGCTGAGTTGAAATATATGGTTTGTTGTTGAATTATGTGGTGTGGAATGAAAATATGTATTTTTGTATTGTGTGTCGTGGAAGTGTGTGGCACTGAGGGTAATTGTGTTGTATTGTGTGGAGTTTATTTGTGTGGATTGTGTTACTAAATTTTAAAATGATAAAACATAATTACAAAGAAAGGAGGCCTATCATTGCGCACAAATTTACAAAACTTTATAATAATATGTAAAGACTTGTCCGAATATCTCAATGAAAAAATGCAGAGTGATTCCCCAGTGATATTTGTGTAGATGAATTTTAGGGGGCTTGAACAATGTGGGGTGCTGATTGGGTTGCAAATGGTGCTAGGGCTCTGCACATCTGTGGGGGGTGGGACCCAACCCATGTTCATCTAAACACAGCCTGGCACATTTGTCAGAGGAGTTCTGATTCCAGGGGTCTAAACTATGCACCCTTGCATGTGTATGTGGTTCCTGGGATTTTGAATTAATTCACTGCTCAGCCGGCAGCGAGCGGGTTGCTCATAAAACTGTAAACGTATTAAACACCTCAGCATTGGATAGCTATTGAGTGAGGTAAATAAACAAGCATAAACATTTATGTCAGATAAAAAAGGGCAGACACCTGCCTCATTGCATCTGGCCGCGCAGAGTAGGGTTACTGTTGTCCCTGGCCATTTCTTCTCTGCATTCTCAAGCTGTTATTGCCTTGTTTACCTTATGAGACCTGAGATGGGGGGGATCTTGCTGGGGGCAGTCCCATTTCTTTAATAATGATGCTGACCCATGCCTGACCCACCTCAACGCCAATGTGATTGCGTCATGTGTTTAAGGCTGGTGTGTTTGGGATGGCCATTCACCACTAGTGACTTAGATCAACTTGCAAAAACAAAACAAAATCGCACTTTCTTCCCAAGGGCTCGGAAAACTAGTGATTTTATTATTAGTGTACTTCCTGAGAAATGGTCTTATTTAAGCATGATTCTAGTCTCTCTACACAATGAACCCTAGTCAGCATGTCTGTTCAGTAGGTTTTATGTTCCCTGCTGATATTGCTGTGTAGGTTTCCACCCCTAGCCCAGAGGTGCCTGGAATTTCCTGCCTCACTGCCCTGGCCCCAGATTGTCTGGGGCAACAAAAGACCAGTGTCAAAACTTTTGTGAGAGTGATCAGGCAGAGCCTTTGTGATGTGCAAGTGTGGTAGGTGACCGCTCCTCCCCCTCATCTAGTCAGAGATGGGCCCCTCCTATTACCACCTATTCCCCTTCCACAATCGCCATCTGTGGAAAAGAAAGGACTCCTAAACTGCAAATACACAGAGAAATGCACAGTGGTCTGTTTGAAGCATGCAGTTTCACGTGCAAATGTGTCCAGGTTGAATTTCAGCAGGGCCAGCTCAGCCTTGCATCCATCCAACATAGATAAAATGAGTAGCGTTAAATTGGGTAACACGTGTTATTACAGCATCTTTAACTGCAAACCTCTGGCATTATGCACTATATAAAACTTTTTAGCATCATCATTATTATTATTAACCTCCTAATCACAGGTTTGAGAGTGGCAGGCCAACTGACTTTTCAGCTAAGTGAGTTGGGTAATGATGAACACTTGTTATATGCAGCGCTATAAACCGGAAACACATGCAAGCACTGAAAATAGAAACCGGTTTTATTTGATGGTAAGACCAACGAGTACACCTATCAGGCAATCTGCTTTAGATATCACCTGTGCTCTTCTATTTGTGAAATCAAACAGAGAAGAAATGTGTGGAATTTTCTTTTCTCACATGGCTATTAGGCAGCGCTGCAGAAAACAGATGGTGAGTCAGAATGATAGCAGAATGACATTCAGGAAGAGGTGAGAGGAGGGGGACACTTACCTGACAACAGATTGAGCCAAGAGCTACATCACCACTACTGCACATCCATATTGGAGGGCACTATATGGAGTGGGGGCTCAGCGTGAAAAAGGTCTCATCTTCCAGGGGCAGTTTCAAGAACAAGGCAAGAGCAGGCCGCTGCATTAAGTCTAGAGGAGCAGAAGGCCATCTATATAATCGTAAAATTAGCAAACAGTACAGGAGATGAATAGGTGCAAAATGTCACTTTGCCAAGGGTGGCAAAAATCCATGCACAGGCCCTGGTTAGCTTTCTTTGGTACCCACTGTTTCCCTTGAAGAATCGTTGGAGGGGAGAGTTTCATAACAGAACATATTTTTTCCTACATCTCCACAGTCTAAGTTGGAGAAACAAGGGCTCATGTGCGTTAATAGTTACAGCTCTGAAACAATGTACGGGGTCACTTCTCCAGAAGCAGTCTATACTTGCAAGCAAGTGAGGCACAGAGCACCCTCAGTCTAAATCTCATGAGTAACATTTCTATTTGTCTTTTGTGCTTCTGGTGACCGGTCTCTCAGGTGTAAGCAAAAAAACACATTGGCAGATCCCCCCCCCACGTGACTCACAATAGCCATCTTTGAAAAAAAAAGTAAACCTAAAATGGAATAATGCTCGCTTGAGCAGAAATGTGCCAAATACACAGAGCAACAGGCAGTGTTCAAGATGTCCGTCTGTTTGAAGCATGCAATTTAAGTGTAAATGCATCCATGCTTAAAGCTGAAGCTTGACGTGCAGCGCATATGAATGTATAAAGAGCTCGTGCCACACTGATCAAGGAGGAAGCGCTCATTGCGATGGCTGACCATGAAGAACCATGAACGCCTGATGGCCAATCCGAAGGAATAATGAGTGAACTCGCCTGAGCGTGAAACAAACGCCCAAAGGAGGGACAATTTCAAGCAATGGACCAATGGCAGCATTTCTGAAAGGCACAAAAAAGAACTAATGCCAATCGATGGACTTGGTTGAAGCCCATATTGTAGATACATCATGCCTCGCAGAGCAACTCATGCACGCTGACTCTAGGCTCGACCTAAAAAGCAAATATAATACGGTCTTAACCCTTTTTTTATTTCTGGCGGGTTAGGAGGAAGGGCAGGGACACAAGGAGGTATGGAGGGAAGGAAGGAAGGGGTGTGGGGGGCAACATGGACAACATAGGGGGATGGGAATAAAATAACGTTTAGTTTTTTTCCAGGCTGGTGGCACAGCTGTGCCAAGTATTATACATCAGTGGGTAGACTAATGCAGTTTGTGTGGTAGTCCTCATCACTGCACTAAAATGCTTAGTCATGCATTTATAGTGCCTCCTAACACAGTGGCACTGTGAGGCACAATTACTGCGAATAGGTGCAGGCCATTGCAAAATCACAAGTAGTGGGCTGCCTGCTGGCAATGCTGTGCATACCGTGCTGCCTTTTAAGATTCCATTTCTTCAGTCCCAACAATGAACACAAATTGTCATCACATGGTGCAGTGCCTGCCTCAGGCTCTCGCTGCAGTGCATAATAAAGCCGGGCCTCAGGTACTCAGCCATGTGACATGCCATTGCAAAGGCTGTCAAACAGACTCTGAAAATGATATCCTCTCTCGAGAGTAATAATCACCCTGATACCACCCAGCAGTGCACTGACCCTTGGCCAGACTGAGACAGAGAGTGATGATCCATCCAGGGAGTGGTGACTTGCCCTGTTGTATTTAAAAAACTGGTGCACCCTGCATGGCACCGTCAGTGACCGTTAACTCAAGTCCACAAAGAAGTCAGTGATTGGATGATGATGGGCCAGTGACCCTGCAACTGGCGGGAAAAACTATGTTTTTCTGTTGCTGGATGCCATGTGCTCCCCCGCAGGCATTGAGTGAGTGGAGCTGCCGGCACCTCTCAGACCATGCAGCGTTACAGACCCCTGGCCTCATTTGGCAGTGCTGTGTTTGTTTTACCTTGTGTGCTAGTGTGTCCGCACATTGACAGACTGGCGCTAGAATGTTTTTTTCAAAATCCTCCTGCCTGCCCCCAGGAAGGCATCACTGCCAGTGGACAGGGCACACTGGGCCTACCTGCTGGCATGAGAAAAACAACATATCACATGTGCTGTTCTGGAAATGCATCCACATGTGGGAGGGAATAGGCTGGCAATCTGCTTGTTTCCAGTCATGGCAATCACGTGTCACGCTGTCATGTTTTAAAAAGCTGGCTTACCTGCAAAGTTGGTGGGCTTTCAATGCGTAGGGAGTTTGTCCCCATGTCACCCATGAGAGAGAGCGCAATGTCTCCATCTACTATTACTCCACACTGTCACGAGCAGCACTGAGCAGCAGAACATGCCATCAGACTAGGGAGCAGCATCTCTGCACCAGTTGAGCGTCAAAAGGCAGCCAGTGTGAGTCAACACTAGAGCAGCTATAGCATGAGTGTCAGCCCTCTGAGAGCCAGCAGACAGAGTTGGTAAGTTGTAGGCAGAGCAACCATTAAGAGAAAGACAAAGTGATATGTCTGTCACTGTGCTGTTTGGGGTGATCATGTTTGCATGTCATATTGTGGTTTTCTGAAACAATGAGAAAAGGAGATTTCAAATAAAATTTCTAAGTTGTGATAAAAGATGTGTTTATGTAGCCAGATTACATCACGGCCAGGCAATTCCACTCTTTTCGGAGACAGCAATGCCATAATTTGTCCATGTTGCTGCAAGGGTCAAACTAGCCCAGGTAAGTAGTGGCCAGTCCACGAGTTTCTCATGTTTTTATAATGGAGGGTGGTTGTCATAGTAACCTTCCATTTGAGGTACTTAGCAACTGTTTCAAGATTGTTTTAGAACTTTTTATTGCTCAAAAGTCAGTCATTTTGCTTTCTATGCAATTCTTTGCTTGGTTTTACTCATGAGAAAGTGTCACTCTGAGTGTCACATATTTGGTCGTTGAATGTCACTCATAAGTAAGCTTAAACCATTGAAATGTCACACATAAGCAGCAAATAAGCTGTTATGGTGGCAACGTGGGTGGGTGGGTGAGTCAGGGGGACAACATGGACACTAGATGGTGGAAGGGAGGGGCTCAGAGCAAGCACATGGACAATGCATGCTGGGAGGGTGGGTGCAAGCAAACACTGGCAACAACATGGACAACAACAGGAGGGAGGGTGGGTAAGGTAGGGAACAATACGGGCAACATAACATCCAAGGAGGGTGAGTGGGGAAAGCAGCAAAACAGGAAAAACGGAAGCAGCAAGGGTGGGTGGGGTTGCAAGCAACAACAGAAGAAGTTAGTATTGGTGGAGGCAAGCAACAACACATGCAACAACGCAAGGAGGGTAGGTGTTGAAAGCAACTACACAGGCAACAACAGAAGAAAGGAGAATTAGTGGGGGGAAGCAACAATAAGTGGTGTAACCATGGAAGAAGGGAGGGTGGGTGGAAGCAAGCAACAACAGAGGCAACAATGGACTGAGGATGGAGTGTGGATGTTGTAAACAAAAACCCGGGCAACAACGGAAGGAGGGAGAGCAAGGGTCAAGCAACAAGTGCAATAATGGAAGTTGGGTGGGCAGGTAGAAACAAGCAATAACACGGACAACAATGGAAGGAGGGAGGGTGGGGGCAAGTGGGAAACACCAATGGCAATAATGGAAGGAAGGAAGGAGGGTGAGTGGAGGAAGGTATGACATGAACAAAAGTGGGAGGTGGGACAATGGGTGTTATAAGCAAAATTACAGACAACAACAAAAGGAAGTTGGATGGATGGGGCAAGCAACAACATGGACAACAGTGGAAGGAGGGACAGTGGATATGCAGCATGTATGAGGGAGGGATCCTGAGAGGAGAAGTACACGAAGGAGCCAGCTGAACAAGATGCACTCTGCTATAGTGCTTAAACACAAAGAAAAAGTAATGCTTAAAAACATGATCAGTGAAAGGATACAAGTAATGTGTGCATGCTCAAGTGGAGGGACAAATACGTAAAAAGAAAGGAAGCTTACAGCATCTTACCAATAAAAAGCAAACAAATGAGAGTGACAATGAAGCCAACAAATGGTTAGCAATGAGCAGGCTCTAAGCCCACGTTTAGAAAACAAAAGATCTCAAATTTGCAGCTCATGCGCTGCCTAGACGAAACCTACAAAGCAAATTGTTGTAATCTAGCCTGGAATGTTACGAGTAGAACATGTGGAGGTCATAGAATGTGGGTGGGGGAGTGTTCAGACTGGAGTGGGAGGTCGTGGCGAACGGAGACGGTTGATGCCTCTGATACTGATTTCTAAATAAATTGTCTATCAACATATTCCTTTGTGTGGGAAACCTACTTTTAACACTGGCGACGATTGACTACCTTGCTTGATTGGGGACAAGCGAATCCTGGCATCAACTTCCCTGAGGACTTAAAAGACCCACTGATTTATACAACATCGGCCTTACAGAAGATATTTTGCATTTTGTAGCAAGTTCAGGGCATGATTCATGCGACTTGCACTCTTCGCCTTCTGAATGCAGATGGGCTGCTGATCGGACACTTCAAACGGATGTCGGATGCCTTGTTTTTACACGCGGCGATACCTGTGAGTGCATTCTAATTTAAAGTGACTTTACGGAGGTTTGTGAATTCCCAGCAACATCGGAACTAAATGTGAAGAAAGTAAATTGAGTGTGCGAGGGCCTCAAGCACTTACAGTTTGCAGTTGCATGTTTTCATTTGAACGGTGAAACGCTGCTGCCTCGCGACTATTCACTCGCGAACGCCTGGATCCGCGGTGTTCCTTGCCAGAATAATTGATGGTGTTGTCATCACGTGATCCATGCACGTCTACGTCTACTTGACCTCTTCACTGTCATCACGCTGAGGGCATGCAGAACGTTTCTTGCGTGTCGGCCATTTTTTTTTTTGGGGGGGGGATTTCGGACATGAGTGAAATATGATCGTCAACAAACCACGACACCTCCTTTTCGAACACACTAAATGTTTTTGAGAACCACTCGCTATAGATATATATATGAAATTGCTGGTTTCCAACAGATTGTGACTGAAAGTACTCTCTCTACATGTTGGAAGTGCCAAAACCTTTCGAAAAGTATTATCGACGCTAGTGTCTTCTGGATCAGGGTGACTACCTTATTTTTGTTAATTTGTTATTTTACACATTTTTCAAGACTATAGTGACTATATACAGTTTTTTTTATTTCATTATTATTATTATTTGGTAATTATGGCTTCTGCAACTAGTATGTCTCAACCACCAGCGTTCTTATCAGAGAAAGGGGATCCTATCTTGCCCTGGAAGAGATGGAGGAATTTGTTCTACTCTTATATTGTGGCAATTGGTGGGGAAAAGTTTCCAGCAGTCAGAAAACAAGCTATTTTATTGCATAATCTAGGTGTAGAGGGACGTGATATATATGATAGTATTGATCTAATTCCGGTAGGATCAGGTGAAGGTGAGTCTAGTGATGTGTATGAGATGTCAATGACAATGCTTGAAGGGTACTTTGGGCCACGTATAAACATTGTACTGGAGAGCCACAAGTTCTTTACCAGAATCCAAGGTAGCAACGAACGTGTCAAGAGTTATGTTGCTTCTCTTAAAACCTTAGCCAGAACATGTGAATTTGGTGACCTTTCTGATTCTTTAGTCAGAGATCAGCTTGTGAGATGTACAAATAGTACACGGGTACAAGAAAAACTTTTATCAAAGAACCCCACTTTAATGGAAGCAGTTTCAATTGTTGAGGGGATGGAAAACACTTCTTCTTGGGTGAAGGAGATGAATGTAAGGGGTGAAGTGAAGAAGACGAACTCAAGTGATGTTCACGCCCTAATGTGTGAAGAGAGCTCAATGGATCCAGAAAGTGTGGGTAAAGTTAAGTTGTCTGAGATAAGCTAAAACCACTCACAGGGATGCAAAGGCTGTTAGTGGTGTTCAAAGGAATCTTCCTGTTAAGCAAGACAGTGAAGATCGGTTGAGTTTCCATACTGCTAAGGGAGATGGGGAGAAAAGTAACAGAGAGCTGCCTAAAGTTAAGTGTTACAGATGTGGTAGCACGAGTCATTTCTCAAAATATCCGCATTGTTATGCTAAAGATTCGATTTGCATGAAGTGTGGTGTTAAGGGTCACTATGCTCGTGTGTGCAAATCTAGCAGGGTTGTAGAAAAGAAACCTGAAGTGGTACGCACTATAATATTGAGTGTTGATGAGGAGAGTGGTGGTGTGGATGCTGGTAAACTATCGATGCCGGAGTGCAAGATCTCGGTGGATAGTTATAAGTTTCTTGTACTCGCTAATTCGGGGTCTCCCTTCACGATGATTGGGAATAAGCAATGGGATGAAGTTGTAGGTCTGGACAGTGTCACACTCCTTCCCCCGGACATAAATCCTGTTAGCTATGGTGGTGCCAGAATCAATGTGTTAGGCTATGTCGAGGCCGGCATCAAATTCAAAGAACGACACACAGTTGGCAAGGTGTATGTAGCTGAACGGGGTGATAACTTGTTAGGTTGGAGGCACCAGAGGGATTTGGGGATTATGATTAACCCCAACGCCAAAGACTCCAGAGACCAGGTCATGTTGGTTGAAAATAAAATTAAGAATGTGATTGGGAGTGAAGGTAATGAATATTTTGGGAGATTTCCGGAGGTTTTTACAGAGGAGTTGGGATGTCTCAAGGGGTTTGAACACCAAATTGTTGGGTCTGGGTGTCATTGAAAAGATAGAAGCCTCAGAGTGGTTGGCGCCCATCGTTTTGGCTTCAAAGGATGGAGGTGCTGGGGTCAGGATGTGTGTGGACTTGAGAAGCCTGAATGAGTGGATCTGGGTGGACAGGCAACCCTTGCCGAATATCTCGGAGTCATTGAGCTTGCTCAAGGGTGCGCGCATTTTTAGTGTGTTGGATTTGTCATCTGCATATCACCAGATTCCTTTGCATAAAGACTCGAGACATCTTACCTCGTTTGTGACACCGCTTGGTGCTTATAGGTTCTTAAGAATGCTCTTTGGATTGGCCTCGGCTGCGGTGTGCTTCCAAAGGGTAATGAAGAAGGTGTTGGGTGATGTGAAGGACATATTGTTTTTCCAAGACGACATATTGATTTATGGTAAGGACAAGGGGGAACATGATAGGACCTTGATTGAGGTTCTGGAGAGACTCAGGGATAAGGGCTTGACTGTAAAGAAAGAAAAATGTCGTATTGGTGTCCAGTCTGTTACTTACCTTGGCCATGTGATTTCGGGTGAGGGAATTCAGCCTAAGCTTGAACTTGCACAGAGTGTGGTTGGAGCTCCAGTGCCAAAGGATAAAGAACAAGTGAGATCATTTTTGGGCCTTGCTGAGTTTTACTCTAAATTCGTTAAAGGGTTTGCGTGTGTAACAGAACCTATCAGGGCTCTACTTAAGAAGGGATCGGATTTTGTATGGTCTGTGGAATGTCAGGAAGCTTTTGAAGTTATTAAAGGGGAGATTGGGAGGATGCCCACCCTTGGACACTTTGAGGTTAATAACAAAACTATCCTGACTACAGATGCCAGCCTTAAAGAGTTGGGGGCTGTTCTGTCGCAAGTGGTGGATGGTGAGCAGAGGACTGTGGCTTTTGCTTCAAGAGCGCTTAGAGATGCTGAGGTGATTTATTCATGCATAGAGAGAGAGGCTTTAAGTGTGTTCTGGGCTGTGCAGCATTTCAAATTTTATTTGTGGGAAATACCGTTTTTGGTTAGGACTGATCATCGTCCGCTTGTGCAAATTTTTTCTTGCAGGCACAGCGAGCATATTACTCCTAGGATCAAACGATGGAGTGAAGGGTTGCAAGAGTACAACTTTGTAGTGCAGTACATACCGGGTTCCAGCAATAAGACTGCTGATTGTCTGTCCAGGTTACCGGTCAACATGGTGAGTGGAGAGGGAGAGAGTGATATGGTATGTTGGGTGGTGGAGCCGTCTTTATCTCTGGAGTCATGGACTGAGGGAGTTAAAAAGGACAAGACCTTGGAGTCACTAAAGGGTTGGGTGACTCATGGTTGGCCTGAATATAAAACTCTGGATCCTGAGATGAAAGCTTACTGGTCAGTAAGAGATGATTTATCTTTTACAGGGAGTAATCTCATGAGAGGTGAAAGAGTAATTCCTCCAGTGGAGTTCAGGGAAAGGATTGTTAACACAGGTCATGAAGGTCATTTAGGACGGAGTCTTACGAAAGCCAGAGTGCGTGAGAGGTATTGGTGGCCAGGTATGGTTCGTATGGTTGAGGAGGTGGTAAAAGATTGTGTGTCCTGTGCCATCAGTGATAAGTCATATGTCATTGGTAAGGTTCCGTTGTCTCCTGTGGTAGTTCCTGATGTGGTATGGTCAAAACTGGGTTTGGATATTGCGGGTCCTTTTGAGCTGCTGCCATCTTATGAACGTTTTGTTATTCTGCTTGTGGACTATACTTCCAAGTGGGTGGTCACCAAGTGTGTGTGTTCTGTGACCACGAAAGTAGTTTTGGAGTTTTTAAAGGATGTTTTCCTTTCTGAAGGGGTGCCAAGGTTTCTTGTCACGGATAATGGTGTACAATTTGTATCACATGAAATGGTGGAATTCCTCAAAGATTTTGGTATTGTACATCAAAAGACGGCATTGTATGCTCCACAGGCTAATGGGTTGTCGGAGAGAATGAATAGAGTTGTGAAGGATTGTGCTCAACGGGCATTAAGTTCTGGAGTCTCATTCAGTGGGGTTTTGAGGGATACGTGGTGGGCACATCGTACCACGCCAAATGCAGTCACTCAGATCTCGCCATTTGAGGCTTTAAGGGGCAGGAAGGCCACGTCAAAACTTAATCCTTCTTGGTTGCCTGTGTTTGCTGGGCCTGTGAGGAGCAGGGAAGAATGCCGAGAGAGGATTTTGGAGTATCAGCATAAGTATAAGGCTGATTATGATTCAAATATGAGGGTTAGGAGCAGGAAATGGAATGTAGGGGACAGGGTCTTATTGAAGAATCCAAGACATAGTTTGAAAGGAGAGTCCTCATTCATTGGTCCCTTTACCATTGTGACCATTAGGAAGAATGTGGTGAGAGTTGATTCGGGTGCAATGTGGAGTATGTCGAGGTTGGTGAAATATCAAGAGAATCCTTACAGTGAGGGTATGGTAGAGGGTAATGGTGAGGGTGGTGTGGAATCTCACGGTAGATCTCTTGGGAGCGAGAGTGCGGTGCCAGTAGTGGTGCATCCTGCAAGAAGAAAATGCATTCCAAGGAGATTCAAAGATTATGTGTTACAATAACTGGTATTTGAGAAGATTGGGGGGGTGAATTTATGTTATGTAGGTTTGCCTGAATTTATGTTATGTAGGTTTGCCTTCATGCATTATTGTGAAAAAATGTTCTATTAGTGTTATCGTTATATTTTTGTTGTAATTTCTTTTACTTTCTGGTTATGTGTTCTTGAAAAAATTAATGTCCTCCATGTAAAGGGGATGAGTTGTAATCTAGCGGGGTGAATTTATGTTATGTAGGTTTGCCTTCATGCATTATTGGTGCAAAATTGTTCTATTAGTTTTATCGTTATATTTTCGTTGTATTTTCTTTTACTTTCAGGTTATGTGTTCTTGAAAAATTAATGTCCTCCATGTAAAGGGGATGTGTTGTAATCTAGCCTGGAATGTTATGAGTAGAACATGTGGAGGTCATAGAATGTGGGTGGGGGAGTGTTCAGACTGGAGTGGGAGGTCGTGGAGACGGTTGATGCCTCTGTGGAAATTTAGCTTGCGAACTGAACATTATCTGTGCCATCTTGTCTCTCCCCAGCGCGACACGCAGGAAAGCGCACGGCAGCCATTTTAGGCACCCTGGTCTCTCCCTGCTCATTGCCGATCGCCAGCACGTCCCCCTGGCGCTGCAAACATTCCCCCGCGCGCCGGCCACCCCCGCTCTCTCATACACGGGCCATAAACCCTCTCCTTCTGCGCGACCCTGCCATGGAACCACATCCCACGCCTGACCGACATCCCATACATGGTCATGCATCTCTTTGATAACCCCCTTCCTCTGCGCCCCATTGTCCGAACCGATCCCAGGCCATCACCTAGCCCTGCGGATGCAGTTTATTGCACCTACTGTAAGGGAAACACCCCACATCAAAGGGATTACAGTAGATCAAGGCCCCCCACCCCCTGAGACCCGACCGGTCGCACACACCCCCGGGAAGTGGCGGAATGTCCAGCTGTGTGATAGCCATTTCCTACTGTGGGTGGGGTGGGGACTTCCACTGTAGATATGTGTGGGAACGAGCTCGAAGTGGGGATTCTGAGGATGTTCTTTCTTACATCAAAGTGATCTCAAGAATGTGCCATGTATGATAACCCTGCAATAAAGTCATAAACGTGTGTATAAGAGACCAGGTCTCAGAGATGCAGTTAGAGCACCTCATGACGATACCTTGCTGTCTGATCTGATGTGTTCTGCTCCGACGGAATAAAACTTTGTTTCCTGCCTTCCAGTCTCCGGCGCCTGCCTCTTTCATTGGTAAATTATCGAATGGTATAAGAGGCGATTACCGCCGGGCAATACTTGAAAGGTTATCGACTGAAACTGCCGCTACCGTTTAACACCTCTGATACTGATTTCTAAATAAATCGTCTATCAACATATTCATTTGTGTGGGAAACCTACTTTTAACACAAATGCATACAATTCTGTATGTTTTCTTTTGACATAAACCTGAAACAGCAAGTATATGAATAAATCATTTGAAAGTGTCTAATTTTTCAATACTTATTTAAGGAAATGGAGGCATGATTGTTACTAATGTGGACTGAGCATTTTACACTAACTTGTTTTCGCCTACCAGCTCTTGGCTAAATGAAAAGGACGCTAAATATCCTGTGTGGGCATCAACAGTGCCATTGTCAATAGCTTGAAGAGAATCAGTACTTCCCAGGCACCTGCAGCACAAGCCCCAGTCAAACACAGAGTAGCTACAGTAAGTACACTAGTACACCTGTGCATCGTTACTTTTTAAAGAGCCAAGAGAAGTGCATACAAATTTGAGGGAAACATTTTCAAATTTAAAAAAAACATGAAATTAGAAAAAATCCCAAGTCTGGATCTCCTATTGAATGTTGGTGTTGGATGCATCGTCTATTTGGTTTGCTTATGGTGCTGAGTTAGTTAATGTCCACAAGTCTAGTTTGCTACTGGTTAGAGCACATACTTGCCTTGCACTATAGCATTGTGTATTTTATATTTCGCAAAAATTCCAAATTAGTAGTTAAGACAATGAGTCCATTTAGGCTAAGTGAACAGTGTCCCAAAAATAATGGCCCATACCGGCTATATTTACTAGCCCCTACATACCAAGTGTTAACACTTACCAGCATAGAATTTGATATGCTCTTCACCTGTTGACTAAGTGAGCGCAGTACTTCTTTGTCACATCACACCCTTCCTAGTAATTTCCACTCAGGGGTTACCTTTTAGGCATTGGCCATTTGAAATTTCATTTTATTTGGCAGGGGATTACAGTAGGTCTATTTACATTTGACATTTTAGTGCACCCTCACATGCAGTTCTTGTGAAGGATACCATGTACCTGTACGTTGCTATAATATTTTGTATCACCTACATTTACAGAGTTAACTCCTCTTACCTTGATAAGATTGAAACAGTTGTATGTTGGCCTGATGACTTTAGTTTTTTCCAGCCAATTCACATCCTTCTTTGTTTTACAACATCGCCTTCTAATGGGACACCAAATATAATGGCTCATTTATTGCTATATCTTGTATCCCCCACATTTCAAGGGTTAACTTTAAGCTATTTACTAGCTAAAATGGCTATTTATTTGATAGGAGATTACAATATCTTTTAGCACTTTTGATACCATTCCACAAGCTTTCACTTCTGGGTTCATTAGGCGAAACCTAATATAATGACCCATATGGGCTATATTATATTGTGTCTCATGTTTCTTGGGTTAAAACGTAACAGGATACAATTTGATATGGTCTTATAGAGGTGTGGATAACACAGTGCTTTTCTGACACATCATTCCCTTGTTTATGTTTTCCACTGTCTCTTTCAATGGGGGTACTAAATATTATGGAACATGCAGTGATGTAATATCTGCTATCCCTTAATTGTCAAGCGTTATCTTTTGACCATTGACAATTTAAAATTGCCTTTTCTATGACAGCAGATTAAATGATCTTTAAGCATCCTTAAATGCATTCCACAAGCTTTCACATCCAGGCTCTTTGGGGAATACCAAATATAATGGCCAATACGGGCTGTAATATTTGCTATTCCATATGTTATTAAAATTAAAGCTTACAAAGATACAATTTGATGTGCTTATGTTGACATGGTGAACACAGTGTTTGTCAGCCATACCGCAGCAGTGTATTTCGGGGTCACTTTCTATGTGTATACCAATTATTACGGCGCATGCTTTGCTATAATGTGTGGTATCTCCTACTTTTCAAGGTTTACCTTTTAACAATTGACAAGTTGAAATTGCTTTTTATTTGACAGCAGATTACATCATCTATTAGTACTTTTGAAGTTTTGAATACATTTCACACGCTTTCACATTGAGTTCACTTTGGGGATACCGAATAGGCCCATACAGACTATAATCTTTAGTATCCCCTCTGTTTTTAGGGTAAAATCGTAACAGGATTCAATTGGACATGGTCTTATGCTGGCTGGCATGTGAGCACAGTATTTTTTTGCCAACTGGTAACCTTCTTTGAGTTGTCTAATATCTCTTTCTATGGGAATACCAAATATTATGGTTAATGCATTGATCTACTATATCTCATTTCATTAATCACCCTTTAGCCATTGACCAGTTGAAATTGCATTTTATTTGATAGCAGACTACAGTATCTATGTGGCCTTAAATATTTGGTTTCCCATTTGCTTCTTGGGTTAGAACTTACCAGGATTCGATTTGAAATGCTCTTATGTTGGATGAGTGAGCAAAGTATTTCTATGACAAAAAGAACCCCTCTTTTTTGCTTTCCAACATTGTTAACTATGGGGATACCAAATATTATATCTCACTCATTGTTGCAATATCTTGCATACTCTACATTTCATGAGTTATCCTTTGGCCATTGACCAGTTAAAGTTACCTTTTATTTTGAGAGCAGATTACAGAATCTTTTCACATTTTGTACATCATTCCAAAAGATTTCACATCCGGTTCCTTTAGAGGATACTAAATAAAATGGCCTTTATGGCCTATAATGTTTGGTATCCCCTATGTTTCTTGGTTTAGAACTTACCAGGATTCAATTTGACATGGTCTTATGTTGGATGGGTGATCACAGTATTTCTATGTCAAATACCACCTGTCCTTTCAAACATCATTTACTTTGGATATATAACAAATATTATGGCTCACACATTGCTGTAATATCTCGTATTCTGTATGGGTCATGAGATACCCTTTAGCCATTCACCAGTTAAAATTACCTTTTATTTAATAGCAGAAAACAGTATATTATCACATTTTGTTACATCATTCCTCAAGATTTTTCATTTGGTTCCCTTTGTTATACCAAATATAATGGACTACACCGCCTATAATATTTGGCATCCCCCTATGTTTCTTGAGTTAGAACTTGCTAGGATTCCATTTGACATGGGCTGATGTTGGATGGGTAAGCGCAGTATTTCTAAGCCAATTACCACCTTTCATTTAGTTTTCCAGCATCGGTTACCATGGGGATACCAATACACTGGCCCACGCATTGCAGTAATATCTTGTATCCTCTATGTTTCATGGGTTACCCTTTAGCCATTGACCAGTTGAAGTTGCCTTTTATTTTATAACAGACTACAATCCCTTCTCACATTTTTTACATCATTCCACAAGATTTTACATCCGGTTCCCTGAGGGGATACCACATATAATGGTTTTTACCAGCTACAATACTTGAAGTTACCTTTTATTTGATAGCAGACTACAGTATCTTTTCAACTTTTTAAAGATCTTTCCACAGCATTTTCCATTTGGTTCCTTTAGGGCAGGGGTACTCATAGTACGGCCCGCGGGCCGCCAGCGGCCCAGCAAGCCTTACTTGTCGGCCCGCGGACCTTGCAGATATCGTACCGGTGTTTTTTTTTTTTTTAGCAGTGTCAGCAAACACAGACTCTGCTCTGTGGGGGCCCGGGGATTCAAGCGATAGTCTCATTATCATGCAAATGGTCTCTTAAAGACCTGTGAAGTACTCGGGTGGGGCTGTGTGTGTGCCCTGGAAGGGAAGCTGCCTCAGCTGCCACACAAGCGGAGGGGGGGGGAGGGGAGAGGTGACAAAGAATGACAAGAGAACAGCAGGGTGTGAGAGTCGGGCAAGGGGACAGAGGGTGACAGAGGGCAGTAGGGAGAGACAGAAACAGACAGAGACAGATAGAGATAGAGACTAACAGAGACAGGGACAGACAGAGACAGATAGGCAGAAACAGGGACAGACAGATAGAGGCAGAGACAGACAGAGAGGCAAAGAGACAGACGGAGAGGGAGACGGAGGGCGACAGACAGAGAGGGAGACGGAGAGAGAGAGGGAGACGGGGAGAGAGAGGGAGACGGGGAGAGAGGGGGATACGGGGAGAGAGAGGGAGACGGGGAGAGGTAGGGAGACGGGGAGAGGTAGGGAGACGGGGAGAGGGAGGGAGATGGGGAGAGGGAGGGAGATGGGGAGAGGGAGGGAGACGGGGAGAGGGAGGGAGACGGGGAGAGGGAGGGAGACGGGAGAGAGAGGGAGATGGAGAGGGAGGGAGACTGAGAGGGAGGGAGACTGAGAGGGAGGGAGACAGAGGGAGGGAGAGAGGGGAAGAGGGGGAGAGGGGGAGGGAGGGAGATGGAGAGGGAGGGAGACGGAGAGGGAGAGAGAGAGGGGGGGAGAGAGAGAGAGAGAGAGGGAGGGAGAGAGAGAGGGAGGGAGAGAGACAGGGAGGGAGACAGGGAGGGAGGGAGACAGAGGGTGGAGACAGAGGGTGGAGACAGAGGTGGAGACAGAGAGGGGGGAGACAGAGGGAGACGGAGAGGGAGGGTGAGAGGGAGAGAGAGGGAGGGAGACAGGGAGGGAGGGAGGGAGAGGGGGAGGGAGACAGAGGGGGGAGGGAGACAGAGGGGGGAGGGAGACAGAGGGGGAGGGAGACGGAGAGGGAGGGAGGGAGACGGAGCGGGAGGGAGGGAGACGGAGAGAGAGAGGGAGACGGGGAGAGAGAGGGAGACGGGGAGAGAGGGGGATACGGGGAGAGAGAGGGAGACGGGGAGAGGTAGGGAGACGGGGAGAGGTAGGGAGACGGGGAGAGGGAGGGAGATGGGGAGAGGGAGGGAGACGGGGAGAGGGAGGGAGACGGGAGAGAGAGGGAGATGGAGAGGGAGGGAGACTGAGAGGGAGGGAGACAGAGGGAGGGAGAGAGGGGAAGAGGGGGAGAGGGGGAGGGAGGGAGATGGAGAGGGAGGGAGACGGAGAGGGAGAGAGAGAGGGGGGGAGAGAGGGAGGGAGAGAGAGAGAGAGGGAGGGAGAGAGAGAGGGAGGGAGAGAGACAGGGAGGGAGACAGGGAGGGAGGGAGACAGAGGGTGGAGACAGAGGGTGGAGACAGAGGTGGAGACAGAGAGGGGGGAGACAGAGGGAGACGGAGAGGGAGGGTGAGAGGGAGACAGGGAGGGAGGGAGAGGGGGAGGGAGACAGAGGGGGGAGGGAGACAGAGGGGGGAGGGAGACAGAGGGGGAGGGAGACGGAGAGGGAGGGAGGGAGACGGAGCGGGAGGGAGGGAGACGGAGAGGGAGGGAGGGAGAGGGAGGGAGAGAGAAAGGGAGGGAGAGAGACAGAGGAGGGTGGGAGAAGGAGGAGGGAGGGAGACGGAGGAGGGAGGGAGATGGAGGAGGGAGGGTGACGGAGGACGGAGGGAGACGGAGAGAGACAGAGAGGGAAGGAGAGGGAGAGAAGGAGGGAGAGGGAAGGAGAGGGAGAGAGGGAGGGAGAGGGAGAAAGAGGGAGGGAGACAGAGAGAGAGGGAGACAGAGAGGGGGAGACGGAGAGGGGAGATGGAGAGAGACGGAGAGGGAGAGAGACGGATAGAAGGAGAGAGGGAGGGAGATGGAGGAGGGAGGCAGATGGAGGAGGGAGGCAGATGGAAGAGGGAGGGAGACGGAGGAGGGAGGGAGACGGAGGAGGGAGGGAGGGAGGGAGGGAGATAGAGAGACGGAGAGAGAAAGATATGTGTATGCCGGGTCCGGTGGCTCAGTGGATGAAGGCGTCCGCTGCAGGGACCTGTGTTCCACCTCAAGGTCACAGTTTTTTTTGTTGCTCTAGCCCCGCCCCCTCCCCCAATGACCCCGCCCCCAAGGTGCAGCCCTCGATCACAAACCAGACTGTAAATTTGGCCCCCAAGAGAAAGTTTGTGAGTACCCCTGCTTTAGGGGATACTATATATAATGGCCTATTGGGCCCATAATATTTGATATCCTCATCTGTTTCTGTTTTGATGTTGGATTGCTGAGCAGAGTATTTATCTGCAAAAAAGCACCCTTCCTTTTGCTTGCCAAAATCATTTACTATGGGGATACAAAATAGTATGGTTCTTGCACTATGGGGATACCAAATATTATGGCTCACGCATTGCTGTAATATCTTGTATCCCCTATGTTTCACGGGTTACCCTTTAGCCATTGACCAGTTGAAGTTGCCTTTTGTTTTATAACACACTACAATACATTCTCACATTTTTTACATCATTCCACAGGATTTTACATCCGGTTCCCTTAGGGGATACCAAAAATAATGGCTTTTACCGGCAACAATATTTGGTACCCTCAGTGCTTCTCGGGTTAGAAGTTACCAGGATTCAAATTGACTTTGCCTTATTTTGGATGGGGGACCACAGTATTTCTATACCAAATTACATCCTCCCTTTTGCTTTCAACATCATTTACCATGGGTATACCAAATATTATGGCTCATGCATTGCTGTAATATCTCTTATCCCCTATGTTTCATAGATTACCCTCTGGCCATTGACCAGTTGAATTTGCCTTTTATTTGAAAGCAGGCTACAGTATCTTTTCACATACTGTACATCATTCCACAAGATTTTGCATCCGGTACACTTAGGGGATATCAAATATAATAGCCTATACGGCCTATAACATTTGGTATCCCAAGTGTTTCTCGGGTTAGAAGTTACCCGGATTCAATTTGACATTGCCTTATGTTGGATGGGGGAGCACAGTATTTCTATTCCAAATTACATCCTGCCTTTTGCTTTTCAACATCATTTACTATGGGTATACCAAATATTATGGCTCACACATTGCTGTAATATCTTGTATCCCCTATGTTTCATGGGTTACCCTTTGGCCATTGACCAGTTGAATTTGCCTTTTATTTATAGCAGACTACAGGATCTTTTCACATTTTGTACATTATTCCACAAGATTCTGCATCGGTACCCTTAGGGGATACGAAATATAATAGCCTATATGGCCTATAATATTTGGTATCCCCAGTGTTTCTTGGGTTAGAATTTACCAGGAATCAATTTGACATCGCCATATGTTGGATGGGGGAGCAGAGTATTTCCATACCAAATAGCACCCTTTTTTTTGCTTTCCAACATCATTTACCAAGGGGATATCAAATATTATGGCTCATGCATTGCTGTAATATCTCGTATCCTCTACATTTTATGAGTTAACCTTTAGCTATTGACCAGTTGAAGTTGCCTTTTATTTGATAGCAGACTACAGAATGTATTCACATGTTTTACATCATTCCACAAGAATTTACAATGGGTTTCTTTTGTAGTTACCAAATATAATGGCCTTTATCAGCCATAATATTTGGTATTCCCCTGTGTTTCTCGAGTTAAAACTCACCAGGATTCAATTTGGTATGGTCATATGTTGGATGGGTGAGCACAGTATTTGTATGCCAAATAGCACCCTTCCTTTTGCTTTCCAACTCTGTTACTATGGGGATATAAAATATTATGGCTCACATACGGCTGTAATATCTTCTATCCCCTATGTTTCACGGGTTACCCTTTAAATATTGACCAGTTGAAGTTGCCTTTTGTTTGATAACACACTACAATACATTCTCACATTTTTTACATCATTCCACAAGATTTTACATCCGGTTCCCTTAGGGGATACCAAAAATATTGGCCTTTACCGGCTACAATATTTGGTACCCTCAGTGCTTCTCGGGGTTAGAAGTTGCCAGGATTAAATTTGACATTGCCTTATGTTGGATGGGGGAGCACAGTATTTCTATACCAAATTGCACCCTTCCTTTTCCTTGCCAACATCATTTACTATGGAGATAGTAAATATTATGACTCATACATTGCTGTTATATCTCGTATCCCCTACATTCCATGGGTTACCCTTTAGTCATTGACCAGTAGAAATTGCCTTTTATTTGAGACCAGATTACAGTATCTTTTCACATTTTGTACATCATTCCACAACATTTGACATCCAGTAGGCTTAGGGGATACCAAATATAATAGCCTATATAGCCTATAATATTTGGTATCCCCAGTGTTTCTTGAGTGGGAACATACCAGGGTTTAATTTCATATAGTCCTATGTTGGATGGGCGAGCATTAGTGTTTCTATGTCAAATAGCACCCTTTCTTTTGCTTTACAACATTGTTTACTATGGGGATACCAAATATTATGAGTTACGTTTTGCTGTAATATCTTGTCTCCCCTATGTTTCACAGGTTACCCTTTAGCCATTGACCAGTTGAAGTTGCCTTGTATTTGATAACAGACTACAATCGCTTCTCACATTTTTACTTCATTCCACAAGATTTTGCATCCGTACCCTTAGGGGATACCAAATATAATAGCCTCTACGGACTATAATATTTGGTTTCCCCAGTGTTTCTCTGATTAGAAGTTACCAGGTTTCAATTTGACTTAACCTTATGTTGGATGGGGGAGCACAATATTTCTATACCAAATAGCACCCTTTCTTTTGCTTTCCAACATCATTTACTATGGGGATGCCAAATATTATGCTCACACATTGCCGTAATATCTCAAATCCCCTATGTTTCATGGGTTAATTTTTAGCTATTGGCCAGTTGAATTTGCCTTTTATTTGACAGCAGACTACAGTATTTTTTCGCATTTCATACATCATTCCACTAGATTTTGCATCCGGTACCCTTAGGGAATACCAAATATAATAGCCTATGAGGCCTATAATATTTCGTATCCCAAGCGTTTCTCGGGTTAGAAGTTACAAGGATTCAATTTTACTTGGACTCATGTTGGATGGAGGAGTACAGTGTTTCTATACCAAATAGCACCCTTCCTTTTACTTTCCAACATCACTTACTATGGGTATACCAAATATTATGGTTCCTGCATTGCTGTAATATCTCTTATCCCCTATGTTTCATAGATTACCCTTTAGCCATTAACCAGTTGAAATGTACTTTTATTTGAAAGCAGGCTACAGTATCTTTTCACATACTGTACATCATTCCACAAGATTTTGCATCCGGTACACTTAGGGGATATCAAATATAATAGCCTATACCATTTGGTATCCCCAGTGTTTCTCGGGTTAGAAGTTACCAGGATTCAATTTGACATTGTCTTATGTTCGATGGAGGAGCACAGTATTTCTATACCAAATAGCACCCTTCCTTTTGCTTTCCAACATCATTTACTATGGGGATACCAAATATTATGGCTCACGTATTGCTGTAATATCTCGTATCCCCTATGTTTAATTGGTTACCCTTTAGCCATTGACCAGTTGAAATTTCCTTGTATTTGATAGCAGACTACAGTATCTTTTCACATTTTGTACATCAATCCACAAGATTTTGCATCCGGTACACTTAGGGTATACCAAATATAATAGCCTATACGGCCTATAATATTTGGTATCACCAGTGTTTCTCTGGTTAGAAGTTACCAGGTTTTAATTAGACTTCACCTTATGTTGGATGGGGGAGCACAGTATTTCAATACCAAACTGCACCCTTCCTTTTGCTTTCCAACATTGTTTACTACGGGGATACCAAATATTATAGCTCACGCATTGCAGTAATATCTCATATCCCCTATGTTTCACAGGTTACCCTTTAGCCATTGACCAACGGAAGTTGCCTTTTGCCTGATAACAGCCTACAATCGATTCTCGCATTTCTTACATCATTCCACAAGATTTTACATCTGTTCCCCAAGGGGATACCAAATATAATGACCTTTACCGGCTAACAATATTTGGTATCCTAAGTGTTTCTTGAGTTAAAACTCACCAGGATTCAATTTGGTATGGTCTTATGTTGGATGGGTGAGCACAGTATTTCTATGCCAAATAGCACCTTCCTTTTGCTTTCCAACATTGTTTACTATGGGGATACCAAATATTATGGCTCACACATTGCTGTAATATCTTGTATCCCCTATGTTTCACGGGTTACCCTTTAGCAATTGACCAATTGAAGTTGCCTTGTGTTTGATAACAGGCTACAATCGCTTATCACATTTTTAAAATCATTCCACAAGATTTTACATCCAGTTCCCTGAGGGGATACCAAATATAATGGCCTTTACCGGCTACAATATTTGGTATCCTAAGTGTTTCTCGGGTTAGAAGTTACCAGGATTTAATTTGACATTGCCTTATGTTGGATGGGGGAGCAGAGTATTTCTATACTAAATTGCACCCTTCCTTTTGCTTTCCAACATCATTTACTATGGGGATGCCAAATATTATGGCTCACGCATTGCTGTAATATTTCGTATCCCCTGTTTCATTTCTTACCCTTTAGCCATTGATCAGTTGAAATTGCCTTTTATTTGATAGCAGACTACAGTATCTTTTCAAATTTTGTACAACATTCCACAAGATTTTGCATCCGTACCCTTAGGGGATACAAAATATAATAGCCTATACGGCCTATAATATTTTGTATCCCCAATGTTTCTCTGGTTAGAAGTTACCAGGTTTCAATTTGACTTCACCTTACGTTGGATGGGGGAGCACAGTATTTCTATACCAAATAGCATCCTTCCTTTTGCTTTCCAATATCATTTGCTATGGGGATACCAAATATTATGGCTCACGCATTCCCGTAATATCTCGTATCCCCTATGTTTCATGTGTTAATTTTTAGCCATTGGCCAGTTTAATTTGCATCTTATTTGATAGCAGACTACGGTATGTTTTCGCATTTTGTACATCATTCCACAAGATTGTGCATCCGGTTCCCTTAGGGGATACCAAATATAATAGCCTATACGGCCTATAATATTTGGTATCCCAAGCGTTTCTCGGGTTAGAAGTTACAAGGATTCAATTTCACATGGCCTCTTGTTGGATGGAGGAGTACAGTATTTCTATACCAAATAGAACCCTTCCTTTTGCTTTCCAACATCACTTGTTATGGGGATGCCAAATATTATGGTTCCTGTGTTGCTGTAATATCTAGTATCCCCTATGTTTCACGGGTTACCCTTTAGCCATTGACCAGTTGAAATGTACTTTTATTTGAAAGAAAACTACAGTATCTTTTCCCATATTGTACTTCATTCCACAAGATTTTGCATCCGGTACCCTTAGGGGATACTAAATATAATAGCCTAAACGGCCTATAATATTTGGTATCCCCAGTGATTCTCAGGTTAAAAGTTACCAGGATTCAATTTGACATTGCCTTATGTTGGATGGGGGAGCACAGTATTTCTATACTAAATTGCACTCTTCCTTTTGCTTTCCGACATAATTTACTATAGGGATACCAAATATTATGGCTCATGCATTGCTGTAATATCTCATATCCCTTATGTTTCATGGGTTACCCTTTGGCCATTGACCAGTTGAAATTGACTTTTATTTGAAAGCAGACTACAGTACCTTTTCACATTTGCACATCATGTTACAAGATTTTGCATCCGGTACCCTTAAAGAGTACCAAATATAATAGCCCACACAGCCTATACTATGTGGTATCCCCAGTGTTTCTCGGGTTAGAAGTTACCAGGATTCAATTTGACATTGTCTTATGTTCGATGGAGGAGCACAGTATTTCTATACCAAATAGCACCCTTCCTTTTGCTTTCCAACATCATTTATTATGGGGATACCAAATATTAAGGCTCACGCATTTCTGTAATATTTCGTATCCCCTTTGTTTCATTTCTTACCCTTTAGCCACTGATCAGTTGAAATTGCCTTTTATTTGATAGCAGACTACAGTATCTTTTCAAATTTTGTACATCATTCAACAAGATTTTGCATCCGTACCCTTAGGGGATACAAAATATAATAGCCTATACGGCCTATAATATTTTGTATCCCCAATGTTTCTCTGGTTAGAAGTTACCAGGTTTCAATTTGACTTCACCTTACGTTGGATGGGGGAGCACAGTATTTCTATACCAAATAGCACTCTTCCTTTTGCTTTCCAATATCATTTGCTATGGGGATACCAAATATTATGGCTCACGCATTCCCATAATATCTCGTATCCCCTATGTTTCATGTGTTAATTTTTAGCCATTGGCCAGTTTAATTTGCATCTTACTTGATAGCAGACTACATCATTCCACATCCGGTTCCCTTAGGGGATACCAAATATAATAGCCTATACGGCCTATAATATTTGGTATCCCAAGCGTTTCTCGGGTTAGAAGTTACAAGGATTCAATTTCACATGGCCTCATGTTGGTTGGAGGAGTACAGTATTTCTATACCAAATAGAACCCTTCCTTTTGCTTTCCAACATCACTTATTATGGGGATGCCAAATATTATGGTTCCTGTGTTGCTGTAATATCTAGTATCCCCTATGTTTCACGGGTTACCCTTTAGCCATTGACCAGTTGAAATGTACTTTTATTTGAAAGGAAACTACAGTATCTTTTCCCATATTGTACATCATTCCACAAGATTTTGCATCCGGTACCCTTAGGGGATACTAAATATAATAGCCTATACGGCCTATAATATTTGGTATCCCCAGTGTTTCTCAGGTTAGAAGTTACCAGGATTCAATTTGACATTGCCTTATGTTGGATGGGGGAGCACAGTATTGGTATACCAAATAGCAACATTCCTTTTGCTTTCCAACATCATTTACTATTGGGATACTAAATATTATGGCTCACGCATTGCTGTAATTTCTCGTTTCCCCATTGATTATTTGGTTACCCTTTAGCCATAGACCAGTTGAAATTGCCTTTTATTTGATAGCAGACTACAATATCTTTTCACATTTTGTACATCAATTCACAAGATTTTACATCCTTCACCGTTAGGGTATACCAAATATAATAGCCTATACGGCCTATACTATTTGGTACCCTCAGTGTTTCTCTGGTTAGAAGTTACCAGGTTTCAATTTGACTTAACCTCATGTTGGATGGGGGAGCACAGTATTTCTATACCAAATAGCACACTTCCTTTTGCTTTTCAAAATCATTTACTAAGGGGATACCAAATATTATGGCTCACGCATTGCTGTAATATCTTATATCCCCTATGTTTCACGGGTTAACCTTTAGCCATTAACCAACTGAAGTTGCCTTTTGTCTGATAACAGACTAAAATTGCTTCTCGCATTTTTTACATCATTCCACAAGATTTTACATCCGTTCCCTGAGGGGATACCAAATATAATGGCCTTTACGGGCTACAATATTTGGATCCTAAGTGTTTTTCGGGTTAGAAGTTGCCAGGATACAATTTGACATTGCCTTCTGTTGGATGGGGGAGCGCAGTATTTCTATACCAAATTGCACCCTTCCTTTTGCTTTCCAACATCATTTATTATGGGGATACCAAATATTATGGCTCACGCATTGCTGTAATATCTCGTACCCCTAGGTTTAATATGTTAGCCTTTAGCCATTGACCAGTTGAAATTGCCTTTATTTGATAGCGGACTACAGTATCTTTTCACATTTTGTACATCATTCCACAAGATTTTGCATCCGGTACCCTTAGGGGATACCAAATATAATAGTCTATACGGCCTATAATATTTGGTATCCCCAGTGTTTCTCTGGTTAGAAGTTACCAGGTTTCAATATGACTTCACCTTATGTTGGATGGGGGAGCACAGTATTTCTATACCAAATAGCACCCTTCCTTTTACTTTCCAACATCATTTACTATGGGGATACCAAATAATATGGCTTACGTATTACCGTAATATCTCATATCCCCTATGTTTCATGGGTTCATTTTTAGCCATTGGCCAGTTGAATTTGCCTTTTATTTGATAGCATATCACAGTATCTTTTCACATTTTGTACATCACTCCACAAGATTTTGCATCCGGTATTATGGCTCACACATTGCTGTAATATCTTGTTTCACCTACATTTCATTGGCTACCATTCAGCCATTGACCAGTTGAGTTTGACATTTGTTTGATGGCAGACCAAAGTAGCTTTTCACATTTTATACATTATTCCACAACATTTTACGTCCGGTTCCATTAGGGCATACCATATATAATGGGCTATACCAGCTATAATATTTGGTATTCCCTGTTGTTCTCGGGTTAGAACTTACCAGGATTCAATTTGACATGGTCTTATGTTGGATGGGTGAGCTCAATATTTCTATGACAAATATCACCCTTCCTGTTGCTTTTCAACATTGTTTACTATAGGGATACCACATATTATGGCTCACTCATTCCTGTAATATCTAGTTTCTCCTACATTTCATGGGCTACCATTCAGCCATTGACCAGTTGAGGTTGACATTTGTTTGATAGCGGACTAAATTAGCTTTTCACATTTTATACATCATTCCACAACATTTTACGTCCGGTTCCATTAGGGGATACCATATATAATGGGCTATACCAGCTATAATATTTGGTATCCCCTGTTGTTCTTGGGTTAGAACTTACCAGGATTCAATTTGACATGGTCTTATGTTGGATTGGTGAGCACAGTATTTCTATGCCAAATAGCACCCTTTATTTTACTTTCTAACATCGGTTACAATGGGGATACCAAATATTATGGCTCACACATTGCTGTAATACCTTGTATCTCCTACGTTTTATGGGCTACCTTGACACATTCACCAGTTGAAGTTGCCTTTTATTTGTTAGCAGAATACAGTATCTGTTCACATCTTATTCATCATTCCACAACATTTTACATCCGGCTCCTGTATGGGATACCATATATAATGGGCTATACCATCTATAGTATTTGGTATCCCCTGTTTTTCTCGGGTTAGAACTTACTAGAAGACAATTTTACATGGTCTTATGTTGGATGGATAAGCACAATATTTCTATGCTAAAAAGCACCCTTCCTTTTGCTTTCCAACATCATTTATTATGGGGATACCAAATATTATGGCTCAAGTATTGCTGTAATATCTCGTATCCCCTACGTTTTATGGGCTACCCTTTAGACATTCATCAGTTGAAGTTGCATTTTATTTGTCAACAGACTACATTAGCTTTTCACATTTTTTACATCATTCCACAAGATTTTATAACTGCTTCCCTTAGGGATACCAAATACAATGGCCTTCAATGCCTATAATATTTGGTATCCCCTGTGTTTCTGGGGTTAGAACTTACCAGGATTCGATTTGACATGGTCTTATGTTAGATGGGTGAGCAGAGTATTTCTATGCCAAATAGCACCCTTCCTTTTACTTTCCAACATCGATTACTATGGGGATACCAAATATTATGGCACACACTTTGCTGTAATACCTCTTATCCCCTTTAGTTTTATGGGCTACCCTTGAGACATTCACCAGTTAAAGTTGCCTTTTATTTGTTAGCAGACTACAGTATCGTTTCACATCTTATACATCATTCCACAACATTTTACATCCGGTTCCTTTATGGGATACCATATATAAGGAGCTATACCAGCTATAATATTTGGTATCCCCTGTGTTTCTAGGGTTAGAACTTTCCAGGATTCAATTTAACATGGTCTTATGTTGGATGGGTGAGCACAGTATTTCTATGCCAAATAGCGACCTTCCTTTTGCTTTCCAACATTGGTTACTATGGGGATACCAAATATTATGGCACACGCATTGCTGTAACATCTTGTATCCCCTAATTTTCATGGGCTACCGTTCAGCCATTGACTAGTTGAGGTTGCCATGTATTTGATAGCAGACTACAGTAGCTTTTACCATTTTATACATCATGACACAAGATTTTACAACTGGTTTCTTTAGGGGATACCATATATAATGGGCTATACCAGCTATAATATCTGGTATCCCTGTGTTTCTCGGGTTAGAACTTACCAGGATTCAATTTGACATGTTGGGTGGGTAAGCACAGGAGTTCTATGCCAAATAGCACCCTTCCTTTTGCTTTCCAACATCAGTTACTATTGTGATATCAAATGTTCTGGGTCAGGCATTGCTGTAATATCTTCTATCCCCTACATTTCATAGGCTACCATTTAGCCATTGACTAATTGAACTTGCCTTTTATTTGATAGCAGACTACAGCATCTTTTCACATTTTTTACATCATTCCACAAGATTGTATATCTGGTTCCATTTGGGGATACCAAATATAATGGCCAGAACAGCTATGATATCAGGTATCCCCTATGTTTCTGGGGTTAGAACTTACCAGTATTCAATTTGACATGGCCTTATGTTGGATGGATGAGCACAGTATATCTATGGCAAATAGCACCTTTCCTTTTGCTTTCCAACATCGTTTACATTGCGGATACCAAATATTATGGGTCAGGCATTGCTCTAATATCTCGTATCTCCTACGTTACATGGGTTACCCTTTAGCCATTCACCACTTGAAATTGCCTTTTATTTGCTAGCAGACTACAATATCTTTTCACATTTTTTACATCATTCCACAAGATTTTACATCTGGTTCCCTTAGGGGATACCAAATATAATGACCTCTACTGCCTATAATATTTGGTATACCATGTGTTTCTGGGGATATAATTTATCAGGATTCAATTTGACATGATCTTATGTTCGATGGATGAGCACAGTATTTCTATAGCAAATATCATTCATCTGTTTGCTTTCCAACATCGTTTATAATGGGGATTTCAAATATTATGGCTCACGCATTGCTATAATATCACATATCCCCTACGTTACATAGGTCACCCTTTAGCCATTGACCAGTTGACGTTGCTTTTTATTTGATAGCAGACATTTGTATATCATTCCACAAGATTTTACATCCGGTTCCATCAGGGAATACAAAATACAATGGCCTTTACCGCCAATAATATTTGGTATCCCCTGTGTTACTCAGTTTAAAACTTAGCAGGATTCAATTTGACTTGGTCTTATGTTGGAATGTTGGATGGGTGAGCACATTATTTCTATGCAACATAGCACCCTTCCTTTTGCTTTCCAAAACCATTTGCTAGGGAGATACCAAATATAATGGCTCACTTAATACTGTAATATTGTGTATTGTCTACATTTCATGGGTTACCCTTTAGCCATTGACCACTTGAAATTGTCTTTTATTTGATAGCAGACTGCAGTATCTTTTCACATTTTTTACATCATTGCACAAGGTTTTATATCGGGTTCCTTTAGGGAACACCAAATATAATAGCCTATACCGACTATAATATTTGGTATCCAAGTGTTTCTTGGGTTAGATCTTACCAGGTTTCAATGTAATATGGTCTTGTGTTGGCTGCGTGAGCACAGTATTGCTCTGCCAAATGGCACCCTTTCGTGAGTCTTTCAACATCTTTTACAACTTTTCAAGGTTTACCTTTTAGCCATTGACAAACTGGAGATGCCTTTTGGTTTGATACCAGATTGCAGTCTCTTTTCACATTTTTGATTTCATCACGCAAACTTTCACATCCGGTTCCTTTGGGGGATACCAGATTTAATGGCCCATACCGACTACAATATTTTGTATCAAGGTTTATAAATTACCAGGATTAAATTGGACAGGGTCTTATGTTAGCTTAGTGAGCATAGTATGTGTCTGCCAACTGGCACCCTTTCTTGAGTTTTCTAACATCTCTTACTATAGGGTTACCAAATATTACAACTTTTGCATGAGCTGTAATATCTCAAATCTCCAACTTTTTATGGGTTACCCTTTAGCATTGGCCACCTAAAGTTGCCTTTTATTTGATAGCAGATTGTAGTATTTGTTTTCATTTTTGATAACATTCCACAAGCTTTTACATTCAGTTCCTATGAGGCGGCCTGGCAGACACCACGTGCTGCTCCAGCATTGCACTGTGCTTACCGCGGCCCAAACGTGGTGGAGAGTCAGTTGCGGTGGCACCCTGTCTAGAACCTGCTGGAGCATCCACTTGAGGTTGATACCAATGTGGGTATGATGGTGAAGCCAAAATCTGCTAAGAACCCCACCACAGTCATTAGGGATTCAGAGGGCCCTCCGCCCCTCCTGATAATCGGGTCGGCACTCTGGGCCACTCGCTACAGTCACTCTTTATAGTTTGTAAAGATGTTGCAGGTAATTCTGGACAAAAAAGCAACGCTGAAGTCCAAGATCAAGGCAGTCTCCTTGGATGTGAACCTGATCTGTATGGACCACAGGAAACTGGTGGACTGTGTGGATGATGCTGACTCCAAATTAACCATGATGCGACCCACATTGCAAGAGCTCCAAACCCAACTGAAGGACATGAGGGTGGAGGTGACCTCTCCACATTGGAGGATGCAGATTGCTGCTCGAGGCATAATACTGTCCACTTCTTGGGCTTTCTGGCATGCTTGGGGGGGCCTGAGTACAGAACTCTTCCTCGAACAGTGGCTGATGACCACAGTGTTGACAGGCAATGTACCCATCCCATCCTGGACCCATCCCAATCTGGATTCAGATGTAACCACAGCACCGAGACAGCCCTCATCGCAGCCACAGATGACATCAGACGTCAACTGGACAACGGCAAAACATCAGATCTCATCCTCCTGGACCTGTCAGCCGCATTCGACACGGTCTGCCACCGCACCCTACAGACACGCCTCCAAGAAGCCGCAATCCAAGAAAAGGCCCTTGACTCGACAACGTCCTTCCTTTCCGGCAGAACACAGAGCGTCCGCCTCCCACCTTTCCGGTCAGAAGCCACCGACATCATCTGCGGCGTCCCCCAGGGCTCATCCCTCAGCCTGACGCTGTTCAACATCTACATGGCCCCCCTCGCACAAGTGGCCCGCCACCACAACCTCAACATCCTCTCCTACGCCGACGACACCCTGCTCATCCTCTCCCTCACCAAGGACCCTCACACTGCCAAAACCAACATTCATGAGGGCATGAAGGCCATCGCCGACTGGATGAGGAGCAGCCGTCTGAATCTGAACTCGGACAAGACGGAGGTCCTCATCCTCGGACCCACCCCCTCAGCCTGGGACGACTCCTGGTGGCCGACAGCAGTGGGGACAGCACCGATACCAACCGACCAGGCACGCAACCTAGGATTCATCCTCGACTCCTCCCTCTCCATGTCCAAGCAAGTCAACGCCATCTCCTCCTCCTGCTACAACACTCTACGCATGCTCCGCCGGATCTACAAATGGATCCCGACCAAAACAAGAAGAACAGTGACACAGGCCCTCGTCAGCAGCAGACTGGACTACGGCAACGCACTCTACGCAGGAATCCCAGCCAAACACCAACGGCGGCTACAACACATCCAAAATGCCTCCGCCTGACTGATCGTCAACTCCCCCCGCCGCAGCCACATCACCCCCGTCCTGAGAGACCTGCACTGGCTCCCCATCGACAAGAGGATCACCTTCAAGCTCCTCATCCACGCACACAAAGCACTCCACAATGCTGGACCAGCCTACCTGAACAGCAGACTCAGCTTCTACACCCCCACCCGCCAGCTCCGCTTCGCCAACCTCGCCCCCGCATCCAACGTATGACCGCTGGCGGCAGATCCTTCTCTTACCTCGCCGCCAAAACCTGGAACACCCTCCCAACCCACCTACGACAGACCCAAGACCTACTCGCCTTCAGAAGACTCCTCAAGACCTGGCACTTCGAGCAGTAGCGGCACCCCCCCCCCCCCACACCCCTCAGCGCCTTTGACCCTCACGGGTAAGTAGCGTGATTTACAAGTACCCTGATTGATTGATTGATTTGTGGAGAAAGCACATTGTCTACCTGGGAAGTCACTGCTATCAGGGTCCTGTAATTGCAAAACATCTTAATGATAGAGACAGAGACTTGATTCAGAAGTTGTTTTGGATGAAAGGTCCCTGGCACTTTGAGGGCAGAATTTACTGTGGACATGCAGCATCTTCGCAAGTCGCATACTGTGGTCAAGCAACTCCTCCAGGAGCTAGGCTTTAAGTATGCTCTTCTCTATCCTGCTAAACTTAAGGGGATGGATGATGAGTGAGACCATTCTTTCTTGACTCCTGGAGACGCATCAGCCTGGTTACATGCCAAGGGAATAGCGAAGCCCACATCAGAGGAACGGAGCACTGGTAAATGGCTGACATTGCAACGGAGGCGCAGGAGGAGCAGGGGACCCAGAGCTGCCCCTTCATGGCACAGGCGGCCAGGATGCGAGCACAGGCAGGACAAGTGGTGCTAAAATATGGTCAGAACTCTTTGAGGAGTTACGGGCAGACCGTGCCTCTCACAGTCAGATACTAATGGCTCCATGGTGTAATGAACCCCAATATAGGCCTATGTAGTTATACAACCTTTCACCATCTTCTGTCCTACCATTGTTCTACATAACGGGTCTGGCGCTGACCTTTTACCTGGATAGGTGCTACATGACTTTCATGTGGTTTTCTCCGAAAACTAGCCTCATGTATTATGCATGAGGATTCTCAGTATCACAGCAGGATTACCCTCTTCTGCATAATAACTCTGTATAAGGGCCATCTCTGTCGTCATCCTTGTCCAACATGCCCATGGTATACTTCTAGGTAGAACCCCTGAGGGTACATTTGGGCATATAAGCACTACATCTTCACTGGGCAAACCAGAGGAGACAGACTTCAACTCTGAAATGCTGACACAAGACGCTGAGGTCCCTGCACTTAGACATCGATTCCGGGATGGCCATCTCGAGACCAAGACGGGGTCCTTTGCTCTCCCATATCAGGTAATGGGGTTGGCTCTATCCAAATGGGGATTCTTGGCTATTAACCTACATCCATGCTAGGTAAACTTAGGTACATCTTTTTAGGGTTTGCATCGTAGGAGTATGCATTTTTACTGTTATGCATCTATATGCCTGCATATAGTCATTGTTTTAGCACTATGGTAAAATTCTACCTTTTCTTTACTCTACTGGTGCTCATAATCGTATATATCTGTTTCTGTCTCATGGTTGTTGCAGCACACATATTTTATACTAGAATGACGTTGGTTCAATAAATACTTATTGAAAACGTCCCCAACGTTTATTTTGTTTATTTCTTTGAGGCAAAGTAAGCACAAGTGACTGAGCGAAAAGTACTGGACAGTTCCCATGATCCCTGAGGGGTCAGGGTTGTCATGTTCAATAGTTGCCAGAAACTATTCGCTCCCTGGTAAGAGGGGCTGGTAGTGGCACTGTGAGCTAGCTGGTCTACAAACTAACATATCCTTTGGGGGTTCCTGGAATCAGTCTGGACACCAATCCCTTAGTTTATGTTATCTAAACACGCAGATCCTATATAGATTTGTAGGAACTACACAACAATGGCCTCTGCTAGGGACTACTCCCAGGGGCAGGAGTTGACACCATGACTGGCGGATAATCTGCTATGAAGGGTGGGGGTTTGGTCTTTGCTGTGTGAGAAGTGGTGTGACCTGCTCACCAGTACCTACTGGAGACACCTTAGAACCCCGCGAGAGAGGATTGGAAGCCCACATCATTGGAGACGACCTTTGTGTCCGTGAGCCCTGATCTCTCTAAACAGGACATGTACTTTATTACATATTTCTCTTTGGTTGTTGTTCATTCGTTGGATGGTTATGGCTAGTCACTCAGCAGAGTCCTGGTCGGAGGGGTTACAAATCTTGTGTTTTCTTTGGATGCACAGATGAAGTTTTCTACATATAATACTGTAGCATGGGCCTGTACTGCACTGGTCTCTTTATCGTTGATGGAACATTTGGGGGGGCCTTCACACTAGAGTTTTGGGGAATGGGAATGTGGAATGTGATGCATCACTACTTACCACCATACCTAATGGCACATCTACAGGCCACACTACCCCACTGTGAGAAGTTGTCCTGGTATATGCTATCCACTAATTATAGTGGGCACCTTGCATCAGTCCAAACAACCCCTTATTGATGATAGGTTAAAGACAACCTTTATTGAAAGCTATCCTAGTGGTAGTTATGGAGAGCAGCCTTCAGGCTAAGTCTTGAAGGAATGTAAAGCAGCTTGTTTTACCAGTCTATAATCTCTTGAGTGCCTAAATGAAAGGAGACCACACCAGGTATATATATAAAATATATTTATTTATTACTAAACACACCCCTCTAGTCTATTTATGAGGCTAGAAGCAAAAGCACATAAGTTACACTTCAAATAGACAGTAAAGTAGCACAAATACACGTTAGGCCCTAGGGGTTAGCCAAACCATATACTAAAAAAAATGGTATAAGAACCACGACTTAACTAGACACAAGGCCTAGAGCCTGTAGAATCGCTGGGACCCCAAGGAACCCTCCAAGGTAGTGACACAGGAGACCCACGGGCCGTGTGCAGTGTGAGAACACAGCTGCGAGCTCCCGTTAGCTTTTGTGGGAAAAGTGGTTGTTAGATTTTTAGAGTTAAAGGACACTTAGAAGTGGACCAGGACCCAACCCTCTTGAACTTAGACAGTCCTAGGGTCAACACCCACGGGAGCACCGGAGTACTCGAGTTACCTCACCCAGGGAAGCCGGGTGCATAGGTGTCAAATGGTGTCGGGTCGATTCGTCGTTTTCAATGGAAGCTGGCAAAGACGTGCTGCTGCCGGGAAGATGCGAAGTGTCCGAAGAGATACAAGCCTGGATCGGAGATGTGAAGAACCTGAAAGCCGAGGGGACAGAGTCTGGGTCACTTGCCAGTGACCAGGGGCAGGATAGATGAATGCCCATTGATGTCGGGTGTTTTAGGTGAAGAAGGTGAAGCTTGACTCTTCAGCTACAAGCACTAAGAGGCGTTGAGGATGACCAGGAGATGGATTTGAACTGTCCCACAAAGGATGTCGAGTGCTGCAGAGTCGGTGCCCGGACTGGATACAACAAGCCTTGACAACAGCAACCCACGCAGAAAGGAGAAATATGCTTCGGTGTGGACCAGAAAGGTCCGAGGGACTCCACCAGCAAAGAGGAGTGAGGGCACGTCTGGAGCAACCAGGGAAGTCCAAAGAAAGTCAAAGTTACCTTCACAGGGACTCACCAGTCGACGGACCAGGGATCGCAAAGGGAACTCGAGAGGAATCACAAAATGGCAGCCCACGGGTCACTCAGAGTGGCAAGGCCAACAATCTTTGGTGGATTCTCTGCTCGGGGTCTGGGGTACAAGTAACCCAATGCACAGCCTCAGGGGACGTCGAGAAGCTGATGCACTTGCAAATGTGCACGGTGTCCATGTGTTCTGGTTCCACGGTACCCACAAGGGCTACGGGTCTCAGCTCTGCTGGGGACACGGTACGGCCTCTGGGGAAGTCTGGAAATCCACCTCTGGTGTTGCAAAGTCTTTGGCATCCGGCGGGAGCTTCGGAGATGCAGACCGAACAGATGCGTCTTTGGTGCCTGCCAAGCAGGGGAGTAACTCCTTTACTCCAAGGGAGCTTCTTCAGTCATCTGGCGTTGAACAATTCAAAGGTTGGTCGCACTCTGCTCGTCACACCAGCAAGTTGCCCCAAGGAACTGTGGTAGATGTAGTGGCGACGGCGAGTACGCCTATGCCACGATGTATGTAGAAAAGTATGTGTTGCATTAGCCATCCCTGGACACGTGTTTCGAGGTAGTTGCCTCTCGTCAGCAGGGAGCAGGTCAGTGTAAAGGGGTGCCGCGTGGACTGCCAAAATGTAATTAAAACAGGTGAAGTACTTCTCATGGCGCGCAGGTGCAGGTCCAAGGCTCGTCAGCCCGTTGGCTCAAGGGAGCTGTAATAAATGATTCAAAGGTTGGTCGCACTCTGCTCGTCACACCAGCAAGTTGCCCCAAGGAACTGTGGTAGATGTAGTGGCGACGGCGAGTACGCCTATGCCACGATGTATGTAGAAAAGTATGTGTTGCATTAGCCATCCCTGGACACGTGTTTCGAGGTAGTTGCCTCTCGTCAGCAGGGAGCAGGTCAGTGTAAAGGGGTGCCGCGTGGACTGCCAAAATGTAATTAAAACAGGTGAAGTACCTCTCATGGCGCGCAGGTGCAGGTCCAAGGCTCGTCAGCCCGTTGGCTCAAGGGAGCCGTAATAAATGATTCAAAGGTTGGTCGCACTCTGCTCGTCACACCAGCAAGTTGCCCCAAGGAACTGTGGTAGATGTGGTGGCGACGGCGAGTACGCCTATGCCACGATGTATGTAGAAAAGTATGTGGCTAACGCAACACATACTGTTCTTTATACATCGTGGCATAGGCGTACCCGCCGTCGCCACTACATCTACCACAGTCCTTTGGGGCAACTTGCTGGTGTGACGAGCAGTGTGCGACCAACCTTTGCTTAATTTATTACGGCTCCCTTGAGCCAACGGGCTGACGAGCCTTGGATCTGCACCTGCGCGCCATGAGAGGTACTTGACCTGTTTTAATTACATTTTGGCAGTCCACGCGGCACCCCTTTACACTGACCTGCTCCCTGCTGACGAGAGGCAACTACCTCGAAACACGTGTCCAGGGATGGCTAACGCAACACATACTGTTCTTTATACATCGTGGCATAGGCGTACCCGCCGTCGCCACTACATCTACCACAGTCCTTTGGGGCAACTTGCTGGTGTGACGAGCAGTGTGCGACCAACCTTTGCTTAATCTGGCGTTGAACAGGTTGTCGAAGGTTCAGGATTCAGTTTCAGAGTTTCGTCCAGGAATATATAAAGTCCTGTTGCCAGGGGTTCCTATCTTATACCCAAGGAAGGGGTTGAACTAACTCAGGGGACCCACCTATGGGAGGCTTTGGAAAGAGGGGTGGCTACACCCATTTTCTTTGTCCAGTTTCGCACCAGAGCAGGGGCTGGTAGCCCCTGAACTGGTTTGAGCTGGACTATGCACAGGAACACCAAAGGTGCCTCCAGTGCAGGACTTCAAAGCACTCTCAGAGTGCACCCACCCAGCCCCAATACACAAAAGCCTGTCTGGGAGGTGGTGACACCTCCCTGTGACAGGTAACCTATTGTCCAGGCCTCCCCTGCCGGAGTTTCAGTCAGCAGCAGGAGGCCAGACTCATGTCTGTGGCTGCAGCATCCATTTTGTGATGCCAGGGCTCTATTAAGTTTCTACCGGGTATACCAGTGCTGCCATGTCTCTCCCTCTAGAAGGGTGGGGTCATACTCCCACAGCAGTTACTAGTGTGGGGGTATGATTCCAAGTGTCCATAATCGCAAGAAAGAGAATTAGTGCAGCCACCATAAAAGGGTCACCCATTTGGTCAATCTCTGCCTCTCTCCAAGGCGACATGACATGGTGTTGTTGGGTCACCTCCTGGAGTACCAGCAACTGCCAAAAGGGATCCGTATGGAGTATGGAGGATGGGGCCTGTTGCCTTGCTCGTGAGCATGCCAGCAAACATGTACTGTCTTCATTTGATGCGTCTCATGTGGTGGGCGAGCCCTGGGCCCGACAGCCACATATATATATGTGTCCACCCAAGGAGCCTGTGAATGGTGGCTCTCTCTGTTCGAGGGGCTGTGCCCAGCCAGTGCATCGGCCACTGCAGCTGAGCTGCTGCATAGTACAACTCATAATTGAGGCTACCCTCAAGAAGCAGTCACTGGAGTATGAAGAGTGCCGCCCATCTCCTGCCTGAGCCCCATATCAGCTCCAACAGACCATGGAGGTCCTGAACAAAGGGCTTGGTGAGGGAAAGTGGTAACACTGCAAAGAAGTACAGAAGTCATGGCAAGATAATCATTTTGGTGATTACCACCCAGCCCAGCAGGAACAGACAGCTGCAAGGACAAACACAAAGGTAGGTATTTATGGATATAGTCTGGGGTCCTACTCATGTCAATGTTGCCCTCCACAAGGTCCTTGTCCGAGTGGGAGATCTGTAAACCCAAGTACATGAGCGTGTCAGGGTGCTTTTCCAGCCCAAACCGTGGCAGGGCCCTCCTGTTATACTCAGAAACAGGAGAGATTGGGAACAGGCAATACTTAGACCAAGGTACTTTGAAGCCTGACACGATTCCAAATTCCTCTAGTTTCTCCATCAGGGCTGGAAGTGTGGCAGTGACATCATACAGATAAATAAGGACATTATGTGCTTATAAAGAGATGATATGAAACTTGTCATCTACTAGGAGACGCCAAAGCTGTGCTTGCAAGTTCAGGCAGCAGGTCAGGGGCTCCATGGTCAGGGTGCAAATCAACAGTGACAGGGGGCAACCCTCACTGGTGCCGCTATGTATGTCAAAGCTGTGAGATATCAACTGTACCTTCCTGACTCTTGCTTTCTGGTTCTTATAGAGAGTGCATATCTAATTAAGGACACCACCAACTGTTCCCCTGTCTTATTCGAGGCAGCTTTCATCAGATGAAGTAGTCGTCGTATGTTGAGAAAACGATTGCATTCTGGAATAAACCCACATTGATCTGCATGCACTAGGGTGTTTGCAATAAGGAGCAGCCAATTGGCCAGGGCCTTCACTAATATCTTCCAGTCTATGTTTAAGAGGGAGAGCAGCCAATATGAGGGGACTTCGGGGGTGACACCAAACACGACATGTTTCCGTTCAGCCAGTCCAAAGTTAGCATTTACTGTTTGGTTATAATGCACTTCAGAGTATATGGTCAGGCTGCATCACAGACAACCCCGGAGAAGAGATTCCGAAGGCTGCAGAGGGGCTCTGCTCATGCAGGGGCACCCTCTCACACAGAACCAAGCACCCTGCCTTCAGGATTGATAAGGCCTGCCATAGGAGTGACAGATAGGTTTCTATGTGCAGTGATAGGTGAGATATAGTGACCACCAGTAGTAGACCTGTGGTGTCATTTTGGAGGGCTTCCCAGAGGTGGCATAATACATGATTGAGCCCCTGGTAGGCTCTGGGGTACCTATGCCCTGGATACATAGTATACCATATACTAGGGACTTATAAGGGCACCCCAGAATCTAATCTGTGGTGTACCTAAGGTACTAGGAATCAATTTAGAGAGAAAGCAGCTAGGCTGGGGTCCTGAATAGCAGGGCCCCAGCCAGACTAGAGTTGAAAAACAGTGTTACAGCAGCACAAAGTGGGGGTAACCATATGAAGCAGATCCTGCTCTCCTACACCCACACTATAACTTGCTGACCTGGAATGTGAAGGGCATGGCCACTACCACAAAGAAATTGTTCATACATATCTTAAGCGGTGCTGCACAGACAAAGCTTTTTTGCCAGAGATGCATTTGACACCGGCAGAGTTACAAAAAGTACATGCAAAATGGAGGGGACAGGTGTATGGCACTACGACATCCTATATGATATGGATTGCCACAGGGATTCCATTTGTGAAAGACATACACAGAGTTGACACCAAGGGTAGGTATGTGGTGGCGGAAGGAAATATGGACGGTGCCCCCCTAATGCTGGTGGTTGTTTATGCCCCCAACACTATTCACTCTACTTTTTTTAGGTCTCCTCACCCCCAGCTCTTTTCCGGGACCCACACAATCTCAACACATCAGGCAGCAACTTTAATTGTGTTCCATATGTTACCCGGGACTGCTCCACCCCTCTGCTGAACAGCACTATATGTGTCAGGGTGTCAAACTACTTACACAACTTGATGGGTAACAGGAGCGTGTTCGATATGTGGCGCTTGCACCATTCGGACACCAGTGGCTTGTTTTATTGCCTGGTTCATGACCTCGACACTAAACTTGATCTTTTTCTCTGCAATGAACTATTGGGTATGCAGATAATTATGACGGAGTCCTTAGCGCGCATCCTCTCAGATCACTGCCCACTGCTGATGACGTTACAGGCCTGGAGGTTCCAGACCAAGGCACTTCAGAGCCCGCCTTCAGGGAGGCCCTGCACATGGAGCTTCTGGACATGGAGCGGGAGATGAGACTACTTGAGACCGAGGTGTCATGGTGGGACGATGGGACGGAAAGACACAAGCAGCTGAGAAAGAGTCACAGGGATCTAGAGGCGCTGTAGGGGAAACATGACTATAGTCACTGCCTTGCCCTTCTCCATGCGGAGGGGGATCGCTCGGGCAGGCTATTGGCATGGCTGGTTACATAGGACCAGGCACTCCCATCAGTAAAAGCAATCAAGTTGGGGTGTGGCACGGTGGTTAATACGCAAGTGGCCATTATTGCCACTTTTGCAAAGTACTATCACTCTCTGTATGCGGATGTGGACAGCCCACCCATTAACAGGGTTTCTTCATGGGCTATCGTTACCCTGATTGATTCAGCTCCAATGAGCGGAACTGGATGAGGCCCTTCAAATTTGTGTGATACGGGTGGCTATCGCCCAAGTTGCATGAAATGAAACTCTAGGTACGGATGGAGCCATGCTAGAATATCATGCCACCTTCAGTGCACACTTTTCTCAGATTCTCTTGGGAGATTTTAAGTAAGCATGGAAGAAGGGTCTGCTCCCAGACTCCCTCCGTGAGATGCTGATAGAGGTGTCAAAACTGGGCTGGGATCACCCCCGAAGTCCCCTCATATTGGCTGCTCTACCTCTTAAACATAGACTGGAAGATATTAGTGAAGGCCCTGGCCAATTGGCTGCTCCTTATTGCAAACACCCTAGTGCATGCAGATCAATGTGGGTTTATTCCAGAATGCAATCGTTTTCTCAACATACGACGACTACTTCATCTGATGAAAGCTGCCTCGAATAAGACAGGGGAACAGTTGGTGGTGTCCTTAATTAGATATGCACTCTCTATAAGAACCAGAAAGCAAGAGTCAGGAAGGTACAGTTGATATCTCACAGCTTTGACATACATAGCGGCACCAGTGAGGGTTGCCCCCTGTCACTGTTGATTTGCACCCTGACCATGGAGCCCCTGACCTGCTGCCTGAACTTGCAAGCACAGCTTTGGCGTCTCCTAGTAGATGACAAGTTTCATATCATCTCTTTATAAGCACATAATGTCCTTATTTATCTGTATGATGTCACTGCCACACTTCCAGCCCTGATGGAGAAACTAGAGGAATTTGGAATCGTGTCAGGCTTCAAAGTACCTTGGTCTAAGTATTGCCTGTTCCCAATCTCTCCTGTTTCTGAGTATAACAGGAGGGCCCTGCCACGGTTTGGGCTGGAAAAGCACCCTGACACGCTCATGTACTTGGGTTTACAGATCTCCCACTCGGACAAGGACCTTGTGGAGGGCAACATTGACATGAGTAGGACCCCAGACTATATCCATAAATACCTACCTTTGTGTTTGTCCTTGCAGCTGTCTGTTCCTGCTGGGCTGGGTGGTAATCACCAAAATGATTATCTTGCCATGACTTCTGTACTTCTTTGCAGTGTTACCACTTTCCCTCACCAAGCCCTTTGTTCAGGACCTCCATGGTCTGTTGGAGCTGATATGGGGCTCAGGCAGGAGATGGGCGGCACTCTTCATACTCCAGTGACTGCTTCTTGAGGGTAGCCTCAATTATGAGTTGTACTATGCAGCAGCTCAGCTGCAGTGGCCGATGCACTGGCTGGGCACAGCCCCTCGAACAGAGAGAGCCACCATTCACAGGCTCCTTGGGTGGACACATATATATATGTGGCTGTCGGGCCCAGGGCTCGCCCACCACATGAGACGCATCAAATGAAGACAGTACATGTTTGCTGGCATGCTCACGAGCAAGGCAACAGGCCCCATCCTCCATACTCCATACGGATCCCTTTTGGCAGTTGCTGGTACTCCAGGAGGTGACCCAACAACACCATGTCATGTCGCCTTGGAGAGAGGCAGAGATTGACCAAATGGGTGACCCTTTTATGGTGGCTGCACTAATTCTCTTTCTTGCGATTATGGACACTTATGGCATTGTGGCAGGCCCTTCCCTGATATATCATGCCGTACAGCATGGGATCACAGCACTACACCACCACTGCATGCAAACCTGTCACACAGAAAATTATTATGGTCATGTTGTGTTGCACTCTTCCCACTGTGAGTCGGATGACAGGGCCAAAGACTGATGAATGGCGGACCTCGAGACTCAATTCACAGACAGTCTCTGGACCCGGGTGTTACAACATGTAAAGGAGGTTCACGTAATCCACATTTCTATTACACACAATGTAACTATTTGTATCAGGCATACCTCACACCGAAACGCACAAAGCACATGTTTCCTAGAGCATCCTCTGCATGCCTCAGATGTAGAGCACATGAGGCAGGTTTTTAACCACATGGTCTGGGAGCGCCCAGTGATGGAGCAGGCCTGGGGAGAAGTCACAGAATCACCTCCACTTTGCTGGAGCACTTGGCCCTGCCCTTCCTGGAATCATGCCTACTCGGTCTTAGATCCAATTCTAAGGGAGATAAGTACTTTCATGGATTCCTTGATCTAGCAATCATACTCTTCAAACGGCAAATCATCATGTCCTGGAAGACCCATACAGCTGTCGATACACATTGTTGGCTCTCCACATTGATAAAATAGGTAAAAGCTGACCTGGATGTCCTCGCAGTGGCTCTTACACATGGAGGAGGGGGATGCTCGAGAAGGGTACTGGGATACCTACATCAGAAACCTAGAGGCAAAAAATGATGCACATCCACCCTCAACCCTGAACAATACCCTAGGTCCTTCTGTCCCATCCTTCAACTCATATGATGAGCCTTCCCACCACATGAGATAGCGGGACCATGCCCCTATGAGGACTCCACATAGGTAATACAGCCACACCAACATTGCCCCTTCCAACCGTGGGGTGTGGATCTCATTGGGGAGGGGTTCTGAAGGGTACCCCAGAATTGGTGTCCTGGTCCGGAGTGACCACTCACACTGGCCCGCAGAATCTTCTTATATCTCCATGTGTGAATTACCCTTTACTGGCGCACACATGTTTCTGGGTGTCCTTCTAAATCATGTTGTAACCCCAGGGACTATTGCCACGATATACCATACTGAGACCCATGTCCATGCAGGGGCCTTCTTCATTATGACATGCTACCACACCTGAGGTTGGGGGTGTTGTAGGAGAGTAGGATCTGCTTCACATGTTTACCCCCACTTTTTGCAGGTGTTTCACTGTTTTTCGACTTTAGTCTGGCTGGGACCCTGCTATTCAGGGCCCCAGCCTAGCTGCTTCCTCTCTAATTGATTGCATGTACTTTAGGTAGACCGCAGATTGGATCCTGAGGTACCCTTGTGAGTCCCTAGTATATGGTATACTATGTACCCAGAGCATGGGTACCCCAGAGGCCTACCAGGGGCTGAAGCATGTATTATGCCACCCCTGGACAGCCACCCAAAATGACAGCACAGGTCTGCTACTGCATCCTGGGTAAGGTGTTGCATGCACCCCTTACTGAGGTATAGGTTCATTATACCTCACCTATCACTGCACATACAAACCTATCAGTCACTCCTATGGCAGGCCTTAACAATCCTGAAGGCAGAGTGCTTGGTTATATGTAAGAGCGTGCCCATGCATGAGCAGAGCCCCTCTGCAGCCTTCGGAACCTTTATTCCGGGGGTGTTTGTGAGGCAGCCAAACCATATACTCTTAAGTGCATTATAACCAAACGGTAAATGCTAACTTTGGACTGGCTGCACGGAAACATCCGTGCAGCCAGTCCACGTGGAATCATACCCCACACCAGTAACTGGTGTGGGAGTATGACCCCACCCTTCTAGAGGGAGAGACATGGCAGCACTGGTATAACCGGTAGAAACTTAATAGATCCCTGGCATCACAAAATGGATGCTGCAGCCACAGACACAAGTCTGGCCTCCTGCTGCTGACTGAAACTTCGGCTGGGGAGGCCTGGACAATAGGTTACCTGTCACAGGGAGGTGTCACCAACTCCCAGACAGGCTTTAGTGTATTGGGGCTGGGTGGGTGCACTCTGAGAGTGCTTTGAAGTCCTGCACTGGGGGCACATTTGGTGTACCTGTGCATAGTCCAGCTCAAACCGGTTCAGGGGCTTCCAGCCCCTGCTCTGGCGCTGAACTGGACAAAGGAAATGGGTGTAGCCACCTCTCTTTCCAACCCTCCCATAGGTGAGTCCCCAGAGCTAGTCCAACCCCTTCCTTAGGTATAAGTAAGGAACCTCTGTAACCAGAACTTTAGATATCCATGGACGAAACTCTGAAGCTGAATCCTGGAACTTGGACGCTCTACTAAAGACTAGAGGACTGAAGAAATCTCCCTTGGGGTCAAGGAGGGACTCACCTGCTTGGCAGGCACCAACGAAGCATTTTGCCAGTCTGCATTTCCGAAGCTCCCGCCGGACTCCGAAGTATTTGAAGCCCAGGAAGAGGATTTCCAGACATCTCAGAGGCTGTGGGACAGCTCGAATCCAGCTCCTGGTCGTCCTCGACGCCTCCTGGTCCTCATGGCTGAAGAGTCAAGCTTCACCTTCTTCACCTGAAGCACCCGACATCGGTGGGCATCTGCCTATCGCCTTTCTGGTCACTGGCAAGTGACCCAGACTCTGTCCCCTCGGCTTTTCAGGTTCTTCTCATCTTCGATCCAGGCTTGGATCTCTTCGGACACTTCTCATCTTCCCGGCAGCAGCACTTCTTTGCCAGCTCCCATTGAAATCGACGACGCGACCCGACACTATTTGACACCCATGCACCCGGCTTCCCTGGGTGAGGTACGAGTACTCCGGTGCTCCAGTGGGTATTGACCCTTGAACTTCCTAAGTCCCAAAGGGTTTGGTCCTGACTCAGTTCTAAGTGTCCCTAATGTTAAAAAATCTAACCGCGACTTTCCCCATAGAAGCTAACGTGAGATCGCTGCTGTGTCTCACACTGCACATGGCCCCCGTGGGTCCCCTGTGTCACTACCTTGGGTGGTTCCTTGGGTTCCCAGCGATTCTACAGGCTCTAGGCCTTGTGTCTAGTTAAGTCGTGGTTCTTATACCACTATTTTAGTATATGGTTTGGCTCGCCCCTAGAGCCTGACGTGTATTTGTGCTTATTACTGTCATATTTGAAGTGTAACTTATGTGTTTTGACCTCTAGCCTCCTAAAGAGACTAGGAGGGTGTGTTTAGAAATAAATACATATATTTTATATATATACCTGTTGTGATTGTCTTTCATTTAGCCATTCAAGAGATTATAGACTGGTAAAACAAGCTGCTTTACATTCCTCCAAGACTTAGCCTGAAGGCTGCTCTCCATAGCTACCACTAGGATAGCTTTCAATAAAGGTTGTCTTTAACCTATAACCAATTAGGGGTTGTTTGTACTGGTACAAGCTGCCCACTATAATTAGTGGACAGCATATACCAGGCCAACTTCTCACAGGTGTGACATGTCTAGACTATGGTGACAAACACAAGGAGATGACTGACGGAGCTGTGAAACTTTTCAGACACTCACCCCCAGTCACAGATCTGGGTTAAATCCATCATTGTTCTTTAGCTACACATATCATACCACCAATTGCACGGGTGTTGAATCTGTTTTACCACTGCATGTAACATATTGATTATATTGCATGCCTTCCTGGTGCCAACATGAACATTTACTCTGTGGAGCACTGGTAGTGACTAAACTGTCTTCATTCTGCCTACCATCCCTCCTCTCACAATGACCCCAATCATCATCAAGTGCTCAAACCCTTTAAACCCCATAAACATATTGTTAGAAAGTGGGTTTCTGGTTGGCAGAGGTATGCACCCTGTCCAAACAGGAACCACAATCCTAGTCAGGGTGAGTCAGATACATACCCTATATTAACCTGTGCTCAACCTCTAGTAGCTTGGCACAAAGTAGTTAGGCTTAATTTAAGAGGCAATGTATAAAATAGGTGTTATTTGTGCAACACGTCAAACAATAAAACAGTGGAAACCCCACACATAAAGATACCACACCTGGTTAGTAAAATAGAGCTTTGTTTAATGAACAAAACAAATCCAAAACCACAAAAATCTAATAAGTGATCCTGACATATGCAATTTTAAATGTTTAGATGAAAATAATGCATTAAAGCGCAAAGCAGCAACTGTGTTTATCTGGTCGCACCAGATTGGGACAAAGTCACAAGTTCAGGCTGACCGGGATGGAGCATTGGCCGTCTACAGGGACCCACCTGCATCTGCAGAACACAGTACCTTAAATCCTGGTGCATGGTCCTCGCAGCGGTGATTTGCAAGAGTTTGCATTGTCAGTTCTGAGAAGGACCACAGATAGCATAGCACCTTAGGCCAACTTCCAAGGCTGCAGGACTGGGGTGGCACCACTTGGTTGGGTAGACTCACATATGGTACAGTCCAGGTTCTGTAGCAGGTAAGTTGGACATTTTTTGTGTCCCTGAGATTTCAGAAAACAAGAGGCAAGCCAGCAAGTCCATGGAGTCACTTAAGTTCTTGAGGATGTGTTTGCTGAGTGAGCAGGTGTTGCATGCACATGGCTGTTGAAGTGCTGGTTTGCTGTTTTGTGAGGCATTTGCACGAGTGGGTAGTAACGTTGTTGGTGCATGGGGGATGTATGTGGGTGAGCTGCTGCTGGGCCGAGCGAGCAAAGGATTTCAGTGTTGTGGGCTGATCAGAAGGTTTAGGGACTGGCAAGTGGATGCACTTGCCAGTCAGCATGTCAGTACCAAACTGCACGCAGGTTCTGCAATGGCAGACCTAGACAAATTTTACCAGGCCGCTTCTGTGGGTGGCACAACCAGTGCTGCAAGCCCACCAGCGGCATTTGTATTTACATGCCCTGGCACTCCTGGTGCACTTTACTGGGGTCTGATAGTAAACCAAATAAGCCAATCATGGAATCCAACCAACATATACATTTTACATAAGGAGCACTTGCACTGTGGCACTGGTTGGCAGTGGCACAGTGCTCTGAGCGGCCAACACCATAAAAACACATGAGGCACAGCGACAAAAAGTGGAAGGGTGACTCACGCCAAGGTGCCAGGTCTAACAACTGGGCAGAAACTTTGCAAACTTTATGAATTGTAGCAATTGTGAACATCAAAAAAACTTGGCAGTCCTCCCATCACATGCTGACTTTGTCTTTGCCTAGCCCTGTGTTTAGAGCTCCGCTACCTTTTGGGGCAACATAAATACCACATACATACAAATAAAAATTCATTTCTCCACTACTTGAAATTGTGTGACTCACTGAATTGTTTGATACTTATTGATGCACCAATAAGAAATTAGTTAATCTGGGGTGACTAATTGCAAAATATAAAATGTTTCTCCCTTCTATATCTCTCTAAGGCCTCTATTAAGAGTGAGCTCATAATTAAGATTTGTTTGCAAATTGTGGGTGTTTCCTATTGTGATTTATGCGAGGTTAAACTTGCTGCAAATCGTGGGACCAAATAAAGCACATGCCATGTTTGTGCACCCCAGCATGGAATAGCATGAGCATTTCACGTGACATTCTATAATTCAAGGTGTCTTACTCGTAACCATGCACAAATTGCATACCACCTAATTTGTGTACCCATTTTTTTCAGCTCTATCGTAATTGAGGCCTTAATCTTTCTTCTTCTCTTTGTGTCTCGGCTAATCTAACTGAATGGGGGCTGACACATGTCACGGAGTAGCCATTTGTTAACCGTGGGTATGGGTAGGACCAGCCCCAAATTCCTCACAGAGGATGGGCTAATCCCACAGACCCATGTTCCACACCAAAGCTATGCTGCTGTTTGACCTTTAATTTCATTTCACTTCTGGAGCTGCTTCTCCTTTTCCTCAGAGAACTTAATAAGTTGTATATTAAGCCCTGCTCCTGCAGCCCTTCCCTCTTTTCACTACCCTTGTCACTGGTTCATGTCACCTCTGTACTTTACACCCAACTTCTCTAGGCCTTGCCCACCTCTCCTAAAACTGACACGTCTCCTATAACTCTCATCCTTCTGCACCTAACCACCTTTTCCTCTTTGTGACCAAACAGTAAGCTAATTACATGACTCTGTGGATTTTGAAGCTTTTTTATAGAAGTCAAAGAAAAGCTCATGAACTCTTTTAAGTAAGTAAATCTTTAATTCATGATTAATTAAAATATTTGCAATAAAATGCATGATTAAACACCTATACAAAGCACATACAAAAACTTATTTCATAGCAGTAAGGTAAAAATAATCCATTTTAAAATCATTTAATGTTACTTTAAAAAGTAAAATATAAGATCTGTACTGTTGCGGTATTAGTAAGCAATAAAACATTAAAGTGCACGATATCATGTCATAAAACCCCTTTTTCTAAAAATAAAGACAAATGTTAATTGCTGTAAAAAAAGGTGTAAGTAAACTGATAGAGCAGTCGTCAAGGGTGTGCAGTTCAAAGTTGAAGTGTGATTTTTCCCTTCTTCGAGTATTAGGCCTTTGGTTTGAGCCTAGCTACGGGCAATTGCAAGAGTTTAAGAGTGTTAATGCTCAATTGGTGACTTCTCAAGTAGCTCTTGCATCTCCACCGGCTACTTACTCCTTACTTGCAGCCCCCTTTTCAAATCTCTGAAGGAATTTGATCATGGCACAGTCCAGACTGATAGCCGTAGGGTCAAAGCAGGCCAGCACCGCCTCCCTGCATGTCATCATGCCCGGTTTCTCCACTTCCTGCACAAAAGCTGGCATAGATCCCCCATACCGGTGTGGCACAGTCATAAGGCATGGACGATGTTCTCCAGTTCTTGCAGGCATAACCAGCAAATGGCTTGCCCTGCCCTTCTTCTACATGGGAGAGCACTTTAATAATGGTTATAAATCCAGCCTGTACTTCAGGAAATGCCCCTTGGCCCGATTACAATAGATTTCGCCAGGGTAGCCCTGTGATTTTAACCTGGTGTAGTTTTAAAGTGTCATCCACCCATGACTACATTTAGACTGTTTATCTTTATCCTCAAACAATGATAACAACTGTGCACTTGATTTGGTTAGTTTTCCAAGCTCCTGGTGGCCTAGATATAAGCCCCAAGCATTTGTTAAGCTTTGTGAACTCAAGGCCTGGTTTACACAGACACGTGCAGGGACATCGGCCTGAGTTCCAGTTCCTGCCAGAGGTGGCGCCAATTGAGTGCTCCGGAGCCTTCCTAAACTTGTGGCAACAGGACACAAAGACCGCCTTCCAAGTCATTGACTGTTTGGGGATACCAAATTCCAGCCTCATTTGAGAAGGTGATGTGTTCGGAGGTAGTTGGGAAATTCACCTGTATATTTTGAGAATCATTTTGTCCAGATTTCCACAGTCCCTGCCCCTGAGGGCCTAGAACTTGCTCCCATATATCAAGATAGGAAGGATCTTAGCTTGTGCTACCTGTAAGATGGAGGTAAGCGTGGTGTCTTTAAGCTTGTTGCAAAGAGACCTCAAGACGAAGGCCAACTCTTTGCCCTTCTTCCTGATTGCCTCCAGTTGGTCGCCATAGCTTCCATTCCCATTGAAATAAACTCCAAGGTACTTGAAGCTTTTTACTGATTCAATTATTTCATCCCCCAGATGCAAGATATGCTTCCGTGCCATTTTTCTTTGCACTGTTTTTTTTTCTGTTATTCACAGTTGGCAAGGGCTTCATTCAACATGCTCTGTGGGTGGACCTTGGTTCTGTTTGCAAGGACTAAATGATCTGCATACAGTAGATTAAAAAACTGAAAGCCCCCCACTTTTGGTGATTGGGAGTTCACTTTATTTAGTGAGAATGTGAGGTCTGCAAGGAACAGGTTATACAAGGTTGAGGCCGAAACACATCTCTGTTTCAACCCTTGCGTGGTTTTTATTTTCCTTGAGAAATGGGAGCCATCCCCTACACTGATCATGAGCCAGGTGTCTGTTTGCAGTATTTCCAGGGCTCTTTTGGCCTATTTAGGTTTGCCAGTTTCCTCCAGAGCCTACCCCGATCCACTGTATCAAAAGCAGATTTGAAATCAATTAAACCAAGGTGGACAGGGTTTGTATTAATTTTTGTAGAATCAATCATCAACGAAAGCACCATAATGTTTGTTTTGTTCCTTGTTTGTTTAGTAAAGCCGGTTTGATTTACAGGAAAAATGGAGTATGCCTCAGCCCAATGTTATAGTTTCTCCAATAGAACCTCTGTGTAGTATTTTACATTATTATCAATTAAGGCTAGTAAACAGTAATTTCTGGGGTCGCCCTTATCCCGCCTTGTATTTTGGGGCAAGATTTAAACCTCTCCATTAGGAAGGAATACTATGGAGCTGAATGGAGCAAGTTGAGCTGTCCAGAAAAGTGGGCCCTCCTTGTAAATGGCTGGTGGAAGTCCATTCCGGCCCGGCACACCTTCCCTGTGTCGCCTTGCAATTTGCCTGTACACGGTGCAAGGGCTGATTGTACACCTAGCTAGTTCTGGGCCCTTCTCCCTTTGTGAGGTTTGAGATGTGCTTGCTTGGTCCTGGTCATCTAATTGCACTTTGTTGTTCCTCTAGTGCCCCTTGATTATAGTGACAGCTCAAGAAATGATACCAGGTTGTCTCAAAGTTGTTGGGTGCGGCCATTCCTAGGAGGGGCCTGTTGATTCGTTTACTGTTTGCCAAAAGGAGGTGGAGTTGTTTTCCCTTGTGTCATGCAGCAGCTTAGCCTGGGACAAATCCTGGGACACCCTTTGAAGCTGCCATTTTGCCCTTTTTAATGGTTTCCTTGAAGCCCTGAAATCTTTCTGAATGAAAGGGTCCATAGGTGACCTTTTGAGGTCTCGCCAGAGGTAGTTGACTTCCTTTTTGGCCATCCAGATCATGGGGTTACACTCTCTCCTCCGTAGGGAGTTGACAGTATTCTCTTGATGTTGCCTGTTTATTGAGACTAACTTGACTGGTTTTGCAGTCGGATTTAAGAGTTTCCTTGCTGATCAGTGGGTTTTCACCAGTTGTCTCAGAATTAGAATGAATCACCAATAGTTTGTCAGTTTGTGCCCGTGCCATTAGGGAGGCGACAGTGCATTTTTATGCATTTGAGGTTGATTGTGTAACCTGGAGTTCCCTTATTCTTTGTGGGTACGTGTGCTTCTAAGCCTAAATCTAGAATAATTTCTTGGGACCAGAGGTCGCTTTCCAATTTCTTGCCAAACTCGTAAGCACTAACAACCAGCAGTAGTGAGAGGCTTCCAAATGTGTAGTCAATGATTGATGCACAAGATCTGGACAGAAACTAAGGCTCATGTGGTTTTCCGGGGTTGTACCGACCGTTTAATGCTCTCTGGTTTAAATGATCTAGGTTTCCTTGTAGGCTTTGACTTCTCTTATCTTCTTTTTGCCACTGGTGGCCACATGAGTTGGTATCAACCAAAGATCTTCTTGGTCCTATGTGACCTCAGTTTTCAGCAGCTTACACATTAGCCACATGTTGAAGTAGCCTGTAACTATCATTTCATAGTCTTGTTAATTTAGCCTTAGAGCCAGGATTGTCTCAGTCAGCTTCTCTATTAGCCTAGCCCTGGTTGTGGCGCTGGGGAGATTGTAGATGTTTACCATTATCATTTTCTTGGGCGGGCTGTTTGTAGTCTTAACACTCATTACTATGATTTGTAGGCCAGCTTCTTCAGTTTCTTGCTCTAGGCTTTCAATATTGCTTGAAGCTGAGACGTATATTGCCAGACCACCCTTCCTGCAGCCATGTTTGTGTGCCTTGACTGCAGGCGTATAAAAGCTTGTAAAGCCCTCCAGATGAGATGCAACCTGAGCCCAGGTTTCTTAGAGGAGAATTACATGGAAGGTGTGCAGGTATTGGTAGGTGTCTGGTTCTTCAAATTTATTGGCCAGGCCATTAATATTCCAAGAGCAAATCATAAGAGCTTTGTCAATACCAGTAGTAAGAGCAGTCATTACATGTCATTGTAAAAGTCTGGCTGTGATCAAGGCACCAGACAGCCAACCCCACTCTGTGCCATTTCTGGTTCTGTGGCAGACCCGCCACTGGGCCGTCCATCCCATTCAATTTGCTTCTTGCGTTCCTCAGGACAGAGTAGACAGTTCTCGGTCAGGTCGATTTTAAGTCAACCTTTTTTTGTGACTCAGGACATGGGGATATTCTGTTCGTTTGAATGGTGTAATGGTAATCCCCCAGCCTTGGAATATATTGGCTGCACTCAGGATCTTCATAGCCATCTCAGTAGAGCCCCACACCACTTTAGTTGATTCATTTAACTGATTAGGGCCTTTGTCAATACATTCAATTTATAAATAAACCCAAAGCACAGGTGCACCACTCTGTTTAAGACAAATCAATTAGAACATTAGTATAGTCCAGATCCAATCAGTGAGTAAGCAAAAAGTTCCATTAACACATCTCTTTATTCAGTTTTCATGCTAAAAGTACAACACAGCCGACGCGTTTCGTCCTGATACAGGACTTCTTCAGGGCTGTTAAATCGTCTGTATGAGAATATGTAGTTTATGTGGTTCATATATGTCTAAAAATCTTTATCTTTATGTGTCACAAAACGTGACTTTTATTTTTCTGTGTTTGATGTACCTTTATTGTATTTGTTTTTTAAATGTATATATGTGTATTTTTTAACAGCCCTGAAGAAGTCCTGTATCAGGACGAAACGCGTCGGCTGTGTTGTGCTTTTAGCATGAAAACTGCACTAGGTCCGTTATGATGTTGTTGGCATCGCACACAACCTGCACGTTGATCGAGTGGTATGACTTGCGGTTCCTGAATAGGTACTCATTTGCTGACGGAGGACATATGGGGATATGCGTGCAGTCGATGCATCCAATCACATGTGGAAATTGTGCCACCTGGTAGAATGCCTGTTTGGTGCGGTCCAACTGCTGTGGGGTTGTGGGGAAGCTGATGTGTGTGTGGAGCATTGTCAGCATGGCATCTAGGAATTTCTTGAAGAAGCGTGACAGTGCGCTTTGCGAAACACCTCCGGCCACCGCAATTACCCCCTGGAAACTCCCTGAGGCCAGTAGGTGCAGGCTGCATAGGACCTGAACGTGCGCAGGGATAGCATTTGTCCTGTGTGTCTGGTGCTGCAGTAATGGTTCCAGGTCTGCAATCAGGCGCATGATCATAGCGCGATTGAGGCGATACTTCTGGTACACCTCGTCCTCATTCTGGCCGAGCAAGGTTATGCGCAGTCTGAACACTCGCTCCTGGACCCTTCTCCTGCGCTGTCCTGCTGCATTGATCCGCATCCTCCTTGCAAGCACGTAGAGGGCAGCCATTTTGTGGGAGCCAACAGGGTCTCCTGGGCCACATTTAAGGGTTTAGTGATTGCCTCAATCATTTGCACATGTGGGAAGAATTTTCCTCATCTTTTTTTTTTTTTTGTAACTTTACCTCCAGGTTTTGATTCCCCTTATTTAGCTCTGGCAAAATAGCGATTTTTGGGATTTTCGTTATTAGCGAGTTTTGTTGCATTGGGGTGCGATTCGTTATTTGCTATTGGCAATTTCCGGGAGCTAATAGTGATTTCGGTAATTGCTAATTCGGTATATAGCGAATCGGTAAATTAGCATTTTGGGTATTAGCGATTCGGTATGTCCGAGGTTATTTATTTAGCGATTCGTTATTTGCTCGGGTTTTGGGTTGATGCATTGGGATTGGGTATTTTTCACGCAATACCGGGAGCTATTAACGAATCGGTATTTTACCGACTGGATTTTGGCTTGATGCATAAGGGTGTAAGTGTTCTATATCCAGGGCAAACAGCTTAAACATGTGATTGCAAGCTTATACATCATTCAAACATTAAGAGCCCTAGGCATTGCAGAAAAAAGTGTGATGCTCATTTAAAGTGCTCCAGTGCCCCCGAACCCGAGTTCGCGCTATATAAAACTGTAAAATATAATCCGTATGCCGTGTAATTCCCTCTTTCAGTCACGCTTAGAGAGTGTGTGAGGCAACGGCCAGAAATGTTGAATCCAGAGCCGGGGAACAAGGCTCGTTTCTCCGCATCGACCCAACATCCCGTGACTCTGGGCAAACCACTCCATCTCCTCATGCCTACAAAATCGGAGTGTTCCTGTACAATGCAACTGGCTCCCATTCAAAGCAATCCAACACCCTCTGGTCGAGCTCACATAACACTATGTGAAAGACAAAGGGAGGCTAAACCCATGGCTATGCAGATGTGGGGCCGGAGACTTGTTGATTAAGAGGCTGATAGGGGGACCCATTTTTTGGGGGCTTTTTGCAGGGAGGCGTCCTGGAGGGTAGTGGGTGAGATGGCACCCGAGTTGATTATCCTGTTCCTCGCTCGGTCTGCTCCTGGTTCAACCCACGTTTCCCGGTGTGGAGGAGGCCCTGACACCCATGCAAGAAACAGGCAGCTAGTTGGGACAGGAAGAGTGGGAAACACTCCAGTGAATGTAGCATGTTTATAGCCTCTGGAGTCATGTTTTTTTTTTAATCCTTGCCAAATGTAAATGAACCAGGCCCACAGAAAGGAAAGGCAGACAACTGAATCGAGGGGAGGAATGGGACACAGGGATGGAACTGAGGCAGAAAAGATCAAGAAATGCAGGAACCAAGTGCGAAGAGAAAGAGACGACAGAGACAAAAGCAAGTGGTAGAGAGCAAGATGGTGACTGTGTAACCTACCTCACTGCGTATTTTGCCCGCCCCACCTCGATAGCTCAGTGGTCCATTCCAGTACCTGAACAGCACAAGGAAGTTCCGCTGGAGGTTGAGCCGATGGTGGTGAAATGGGAGAAGAGCTTTGGTGACTCGCGTTATGGATGCTTTAGATGCAGTCTCCTCAAATTTGGTGTGGATTATAATTTGGCTGTGATCCTTACAACGTCGAAGCAACTGGCTAAGGTGCTCTGAACACGGGCCGTTGTGCTAACACTAAGAGAGGAGTGGCCAGCAAAGATGGCAGGCAGAGGGGCCAAGTCCACGAAAACTAAACCTCCGTCGGCAACAGGAGAGGCCAGGACAGGTGCACCGACTTCAGCTCAAGCACCGAGCAGCCAAGACACAGCAATGGAAGTAGGGACAGTGTGAAAAGGTGACGAGCAGATGGCTAAAGGAGAGGGAAACCCAGATGCTGGCAAAAAACAAGCATAACGGCTGGCTCATGGTATTAACCCCATGGAAGCTGGGGATGATCAGCCATCAATTGTTGATATGTTTTCTGCTACAAGGAGTAACGGAATGAAAAAGGCAGATATTACAGTGCTCCGGTTGGATTTGGACACCCTTGTGATGTCATCAGAGGAATTTCTGTTTACGACGCAGAGCAAAACGGCTAAAGAGACAGTAATCCTGGTGCCCTCATCAGCACTAGAGTCGGATGCATTGAATTCGGCATCACCGGGGGGGGGGTCAAATAGAGTGGAAAGAAAGTGGGGGCGAGATGTCCGTGGTTGTAGCTTCCCCTATAAGGCAGGTCCTACCCAGAAAAACCAAGGCAGTTTAACGGGTCCAAAAACTTTGTTCCCCGGAGCATTTGGGTGAAAAATTCTTCTGGTTGACGGATGACTCTGAGTCATCATCACCAGGAAACGAGTCCTGTACTACTGCCTTGTTGGACCTAAGCAGCAACAGCTCATTGGAGGAATCAGTGGTGGCTGTACGGGGAAAAAATAGGTCCGGGTGGGGAGAGAAAAAAAAGCCTGACTGCAGAATAGAGGGGAAAGAAAATGAAATCTGAGAAGAGAGAGCTCTAGACAAGATTAATTGAGTCTGGGAGACTCACCCAAACTAAGCTGGGATTATCCAGACACACAGTTGGAAAATGAGAAACCAGAAAACGGAATAATGGAGGGCCCCAATGGCACACCCGACCCAGAAGTATGGAACACAGGAGAACCTTTACCCTCTGAAATGTTATTTTCTATAAAACAAATGCAGGAGTAAGTGAGAAGGGACTATCGTCTGACACATCAAGCCTATGAAAAATTGCAGGGTGCAGTAAGGAAGATCAATAAAACATGCACAGACATATCGGAGAGATTGACAATGGTTGAGGCTTGTACAGAGTCTCTCGAATCAGAGGTAGCGGAATTAAAGAAGACAAAGATATCTCAAGATCCCAAGATAACTGACATGATGTGGAAATTGGAAGAGCAGCGAATAGGCAAAGAAGAAATAACCTCATACTTCTAGGAATACCTGAAGGCTGTGAAGGGGGGCATGCAAGAGGGTTTAGAATAAAACTTTTGAAGGAGGTCTTCCCAGATTTTATAGAGTGGGACTGGGACAAAGAAATTCAAAGGGCCCATTGTTTTCCCTTAACTCTTAAGAATAATCATACAGGCAATCAAGAGCGGGCAAAGCTTATATTTTTAGGCAATTTTTTGCTGAGGGAATGTATATATGTGCAAGCACGTCCAAATGCAAAAAAGAGTTTGAAGGGGTTTCCTTTTTTGCGAGACCTGGCTTCGTCCATGCCACAGTGGAGAGGAGGTGGCGTCGGAGTCAATTATTAAAAACCATTCCAGAAATTGGGGGCGGTAGTATATTTACAGAACCCTTAGAAACTGAAAATAGTAAAGAGGAGTGCTCATAGCTTTTTTTCTGAGATTCAGGGGCAGGAATACCTGAATGAACTGTTGGGGGAGCTCTAAAAGGCCTTTATGGAGAAGTGGAGGATGGGAGCCGAGTAGTTAGATGCAGCTGTTGAGGAGAGAGATTCCCCAAAGATTTACAATGAGATGAGACGATCAAGCTTATGATTCTTTGAAGCAGAATGAAGTATGGAAAGGTTGTAGCAGATGGATAAGGTGGGAGGTAGGCGAGAGCGGTTATACAGACAACTGTACACTGGCTAGGCATGATTGCTCACATATGTGGTGCGGGTGGAGGAAGGGGGTTTGAAGGGAAGCGGGGCTTTGGGTGATGGTTTGGGGTGGGGTGGCGTGGGGTGAGGGGAGGAGAGGGGGGTTCATATGCTCAGAGGTAAAGAAGGTGGAAAATAGGACAGAGCTGTTTTTGTTCATTGTATCCAAGGATAAGAGCAATAGTCGGGCTATGATAGGCATGTAATGAGTGGACAAGGAAAAGTGCCTATGGCCTTTATTAATATTTGAGGGTGGAATGATGGAAAAAAAGAGCGAAAGTGGCAGTTGGTGTGCAAATGTTGAAAACAGATGTGGTTTGCTTGCAAGAGACTCTAATTGAAGGCTCACGTAGAGATGTCCTAAATACTCTTGGCTATAGGTTGATTGTGGGGACCTCTCAAAGTGTTCGAATAGGGGGGGGGGGGGCGATTTTGGCCAAAGGTAATAAAATACAGTTCATGCAAGTTCAAGCCGATAGACAAGGTAAATGGGTGCTTATAGGATGTCATAATAAAAATGGAGGTTTACTGCGATTATGTTCTGTGTATGGGAGTATTTTGGACGACCCACATATTATTAACGACTTATCTAATGAATTAACTCATCGGCCTCTGCTGAAAATGGTATGTGGGTATTTGAATATCAATCAGCCCAGTGGTTGGGATAGGGGAATATCTAAAAAGTATGTGGGTCGGAAACCGAACATTTTTCGTGCCATAGAAAGCATCAGTGAAGATCATGGGCTTATTGATGTCTGGAGAAGGAAGAGACCTCTAGAGCATGGGTTCACTTATTATTTGGCCCCGCACAGTTTGCATGCCCATCTAGACAATTTCTTTATCTCAAATACACTTTTGACGAACTGTAGAATTTAACGATACCCACATTTTTGTCAGATCATAATCCTTTAGTGCTGGAAATTCAAGGGGGGGGGGAGTGAAACTAAAACAAAGTGGAGTTTTGAGCTGGCCTTATTAACAAATGTGGATTATCGCAGTCGTATGAGAAAATGGATCCCAATATTTTTAAGGAAAATAGTGGTAGTGCAGCAATGGGGTAGTTTGGGACACACTGAAGGAGTGCATAAGTGGGGAAATGCTGAGGTTCTCATTGAATAGAGAGAAGGAAGAAAAACAACTCATTCAGTGTAAACAAGATATGGAAGCCACTGCTGAGGAGGACCTGGTTAGAATATTCCAGCAGGGAGGGGAAGTAGAGGAGACTTAACTAAGGGTCACCTTAGCTAGAACAACACTTAATCAGATGTTTTTGCAGATAGAGCAAAAAAATGGCAGCCTGGAGGGAAGGAGTGTATGAATGTAGTGAGCAAGCCAGGCATCATCTCGCTGTAAGAGCTAGACAGAAAAGCTCAGCAAATGAAGTGAGAGAAATATGTGATCCTACTTTCGGGGTATTTTCTGAGACCAGGGAGGCATTTCGGGCATATTAGCAACAGCTATATACTTAGAGTACAACAGCCAGCTCAGATCAGATAGCCGATTTTTTAGAGGAGTGCCGCTAAGGAAATTGTCCCCAGAAGTTAGAGAGTCTCTGGAAGGGCAAATATGTTGGGAGTAGATTTATACCGCTTTAGCTGGTATGGCTAAAAGGAAGGCCGTTAGGCCTGATTCGATCCCAGTGGAATTTTATAAAAGGTTTGCGCCCCATTTGAAAGAACATCTGACTGATTTAGTGAACCAAATTTATAACTCCCCCTCCAGGATCATGGTCTACGACCAAAATGGTTGTTTTCTTAAAAAAAGAATAAAGCAGCCACAGTTCTTAGTTCATACCGAACAATAACTTTAATGAAAGTGGATGCAAAGGTTTTTACTAAGATTTTAGCTGCATGGTCGGCACAGGTTATGCCACAGATAGTGTCCAGCCGACAACATGGCTTTATAGTGGGGCGGGACACGACAGATCATATAAGAAGAGTGGTCACGCTTTTCAATGCAGTACAAATGTCAGGGGACCCTATGGATCTGGTCTTATTGGATGCAGAGAAATCCTTTGATAGGGTCTCCTGGCACTTTCTCTGGCAGAAGATGCAGATTATGGGATTTGGGACATAGTTCATACAAGCGGTTAAGGCCCTATATTACAAACCAGGAGCTAATATTTTAATCTCAAGTGATTTGTTGGAAAAAATAGAGATCACACGGGGATCACGGCAAGGGTGTCCCTGCTCCCCCTTGCTGTTTGCACTGTATATCGATACTCTGATACATAAATTAGAGCTAAATTTAACAATTGCACAAGCGGTAGTACAAGGGTATGAAAACAAAATCTTAGCATATGCAGACGATATAGCCATTGTGACCCCTAAACCTGAAATGGCCCTTAAAACAATCGACAGGGAGGCGTTACTCTTTGAGGAGGTTTCCGGATACTCATTGAATAAACATAAGACCCAAGTGGTGATAAATGATAAGATAAAGATGGTGGCTAAAAGGGTGGTAAAAAAAGCTGTCTATTTGGGTGTTAGCATCAACTCTGAGGTAGAAAAATTGTTCAAGACAATCTGGACCCTCTCATAGGAAAGATGAAAAAAGATCTAGGCAGATTAGACAATTTACATCTTACAATTGCGGTGAGATGTAATTTAATCGAAATAATTTTTTGCCCTAAAGTTCTTTATTTGTTTAGGTCAACCCCTCCAGAATTCTCGAACCATTGGTTGAAGAGACTCGAGGCAGTGTTCTCAAGGTTTTTATGGGCCTACTCCAAACCTAGAAGGGCATTGAAATACTTTTCACTTCTAAAAGAAAAAGGAGGGTGAGAATTACCAAACCTCAAATGATATTATTGGGCTACTATGTTGCATTATAGCTCTATATTACTTGGGAAACCGCACATTATTAAGCCTCAAGAGGATATACCTTCAACATATGAGTTATTGATTGGCAATGAATCCTGGGGTTGCTTCTGGAGACAACTAGAGTTTAGCTATTACAAGAAAGTTAGATTCAAGTGCATTTTGGGTGCCTATAGAGTCTGGGCCGGGGTACGCAAACTGCTGAAAATAGGAAGAATGAACTTTTACACACCGTTGCTGACTAATTAAAATCTGCCCGTACTTTTTGAGGATCAGTGTATACAAAGATGGTTGCAATTAGGTATCAACAGTCTAGGGGCTTTTTATCCCTCCACTGGGATTGTCTCGTTTGATGAGTTAAAACATAAGTTTAGTATTAACCGCAGAGACTTTTTTAAATATCTGCAAGTCAGGGACAATCTGCAGCATAAGGGTGGTGGCTAGGTGGGCTTTGGTAGAATTGAGCTGGTTGAGAAAATAACAGCATGAGGCGAAAGCAGAATTGGGAATTTATATCATATTCTTAGAGATGAAAGATGATCTTGAAAGCTTCTCATCAAAATGGCAAGAGAAAGTATTGTTATCGGATTCGGATTTCTATAAAACTGTTAATTTCTTGCAATCCATTTTTATGCCAGTTTATTTGCAAGCTCAATTCTTTAAGACCTGCTTTGTGTTATACTACACGCTCGCTAGGATAGCAAAATGGGGCGCGGCAGATGTACAAACTGTCCTCGCTGTCCCATGTTTTGTGCTGATTTAGTGCACGTTTGCCACTTGTAGTGCCCTGAGCCCTTTAAAAGACAAAATCACCTGTTTTCTTGAATATAAACTAGAGATAAAAGTCAGTCTGACCACAAGACTTATTTTATTGGGAGTTCAAAAAGAGGGACGGTTATTGAAGGCAAAGCCTTTTTTGGATTGGCAATGGCTTTTTTAAGACTGACTATAGCATCGGCCTGGCTATATCCGAATCCCCCGTCATTCCAACAATGGTTGAGCTGGCTATAAGCGTGCCACAATCTGGAGAAGGCTATTTATGCTAGGAAAGGCAGACAAGCAAAGAATTGGGGAAGTAAAATGTGGACACCCCAAAGTGATTGGGTAAACAACTATATATGTAAAGAGCTCTTGGGGGGATTTGTATTTACTATATATGGCCGTGGGGAACCCATGAAGTCAGGCTATAGCCTTTTCTATGTCTTTTTAAAATAGCCAAACTAGCTTTAAAGGTTATATTGTGTGGATAGCAAGACGGTTAGGAATTTGTATATGTATATAAGGATTGCTCCACTGTTTGTATGTCCTGTGGACAAATTGAATGCAAATGGTGTATGATACCCTCAAGTTGAGGGGAGTGGGTCTGTCACTTTTATTGGTATTTTTAGAGGGTTGTATTTATCTTCAATGTTTATTCTTGCACAATACACATTAAAGTAGGACAGATGACTTAGTTAGGGGTACATCTGCCCCAGGTTGGTCTGCTCCAACTCTCTGTTGTGGTAAAATAGAAAATATTGTATTTTTGGTTATATGAATGGGATTTTTTTTATGCTCTTCATGTATAGTGATTAACTCTGAAAGTATGGGGCAGGGAGGGGGGTGGGTTCAGTGTGTTTGTATTGATAGAAAATGTGCAATAAAAATATTTAAAAACAGAGAAGAAAGCAAGGGGGTCCAGAGGCAAGCAGAAGAAGGGTCACTGTGCGGCGAGGAAGCAAACAGATGAAATGATGGAAGAGAATAGGGACGGGGAATGAAAGAGGAGGATCTCTAAGATAAGTTTCACTGTGCAACCACACAAAACACGCATCTACCCGACCGATAAAGTATGCATAACACGCAACACATATACACATATTTATTTATTTATTTTATTTATTTATTTTCTAAACTTTTAGAGCGCGAACAAATACCACGAATGGTGTCTCGGCGCTGGGCAGACAGAGAGGCACTTCCTGTGCATTATTGAGTGAATAACCAAGTCTTCACTTGCTTTCTGAAGAGCAGCAGTGAAGAGCTGTTTTTTATGTGATGGGGCAAGGAGTTCCAGAGCCTCGAGGCAGCTACCAAGAAACGTCTGTCTCCCCAAGTGACTGTTCTCACTCGTTGAATGCATAGGGATGCGGATGAGGCAGATCTTAACGCTCTCTTGGGAACATACAGCTGCAGTGATTCCCTAAAAAAGTCGGGTCCTTGGCTATTCAGTGCCTTGTATATAATACACAAAGCCTTGAATTTTGTTCTTTTTTTTACTGGGAGCCAGTGCAGTTGGTAGACGACGGATGAAATAGGCGCGAACTTGGGAGTTTTGGTCAAGATTCGTGCAGCGGCGTTCTGCACCATTTGTAACTTTTTGAAGACCTGCTCCTGAGCATTCAGCAGAAGCCCATTACAGTAATCCACCTTGGATAGCACCAAGGAGGACATCAGGGGTTTCCCTGCAGACAGGGGAAGGTAAGGTAGTAACTTTTTCACTTTCCGTAGCGTAAAAAAGGAAGAGGAGACTACTGCATTGGCATGATTAGTGAAACTTAGTTTGTTGTCAAACAACACTCCTAGGTTTCTGACCTTTGAGACTGGGATGGGTGGGTTGCCCATTTCCGGTGGCCACCAGATCGGAGACCAAGATGGTTTTAGGTCTCCAAACACCATTACCTCGGTCTTATCGGTGTTCAGCTTTAGACAATTAATGTCCATCCAATGACTGATGGCTCTCCTGCCCGTCTGAAAGTTGGCTGCCACTTCGGTCCCGTTTTTATGCACTGCCAACACCAACTGGGAATCGTCGGCGTACGAAGTCACTCCCATTCCGTGGGTTTTAATGACCCTCGCCAAGTCCGACACATAGATGTTAAAAAGTGTCGGACTCAGCGAGGATCCCTGGGGGACTCCGCAAGGCAGCACAAACGTTGGTGAATAGAAATTCCCCATCTTTACTGACTGTTCTCTGTTAGCCAGGAAAGAAGCCAGAAGCTCCGCAGCCTTGCCCTTTATGCCCATGGCTGTGACACGGTCGATCAAGATGTTGTGATCGACCGTGTCAAAGGCTGCCGAGAGATCAAGCAAGATCAGAACAGCCGAGCCACCCTGGTCCATGATCTGTCTGATCTCTTCAGAAGCCTTGATGAGCGCCGTCTCCGTTCCATGTCCTTTCCTGAACCCAAACTGGGTGTTATCTAACAGGTTGTTATGATCAATATAGCTAGCCAACTGTTTGTTTATAACTTTTTCCAGTATTTTTGATGGATAAGGAAGGGCTGCTATAGGGCGATAACTTTTTAATTCCAAGGTGTTAAGGGTAGGTTTCTTTAGAAGTGGCTTTATTATAGCAGTTTTCCAACTTTGAGGATAGTTTCCTGATTCACAGATGGTACTGCAGATGTTCTCCAGGATTGGTGCTACCACATCAGATGTTAATTTGATGATGGTTGGTGGGCAAGGATCCAGAGGGGAACCTGACATAGTTGTTTTAATGAGATCTTTTATTTCTGATAGAGATGGAGGGAGAAATTCATTCAGAGAGGAGGATGTGAGTTGTACGTTCTTGGTGCTATCTGAAAGTTCCCCAGTCTTGATGTTATTAAATTTATCAAAGATTTCTGTGACCTTGGTTCTGAAAAAGTCAGCCATTTGATTACAGAAGTCTTGGGTAGTCTCAGTAGTATTGGCTGTTGGTATAGTTGTTAGTGTAGCCACTACCTGGTATAGTTGCTTACTGGAGTTCTGTGCTTTTTCTATCTGTTCACAGAAATATTTGCTTTTTTCCAGTCTTAGCATCTTCCTGTAGCCTGATAGCGCCTGTTTGTATCTTTCTTTGTCGTTGTTGTCATATTTAACTCGCCAGCGCCTTTCTAGATTGCGGCATTTCTGTCTTTCTATTCTTAGCAGTTCAGAGAACCAAGGGGCTGATGGTGTTGGACGATTTAACCGCACTCTCTTTAGAGGCGCTACTTGATTAAAGGTGTCTGTAAGCCATTGGTTGTAGTTATTTGCTGCTATTTGCGGGTCTGACACTTTGGATGGTTTAGTATTTTCAAGATTCTCGGCTAGTATATTCATATCTATGTTTTTCCAATCCCTGCTGGGCCTCTGTTGCTTTTTTGCCAAGGGTTCATTTTTGTGTTTCTTGACACAGGCGTGGAAAAACCACCACTGCATGATCTGACCATACAATGGGAATAACAGTAGGGGGGGTAATGGCCGGGTTATTCGTGAATAATCCGTCAAGGACGTGACCTGCTTTGTGCGTGGGTGAAGTAACCAACTGGTTTAGGCCAACGGCCTTGAAATCCTCAATCAGGCTCAGAGTATCTTTGTCTAATGTATTTTCTAAATGAAAGTTAAAATCTCCAAGTATTGTGAAGTCAGAGACTTCTGGCACTGTTTCTAATAAAGTGCTAATGGATTGGAGAAAAGATGTTCGGGACGCTGGGGGACGATAGAGCAGAACCCCATTGAACATTTGGGTGGGGGAAAGCGTGATAGAGAAGGATAATGTTTCAGCAGGGATGGTATCTGAGGTTCCGGTTTTTACTGCTAGGTTTAGCTGTAGAATTATGGCAAGGCCGCCCCCTTTTTTTCCAGCCGGTCTATCTTGTCTGACAATATAATAGCCCTCAGGGACGGCTGTCACCAGATTGGGGTCAGAGGCCAAATCGGCCCATGTTTCTGTTATAAACAGGATATCCAATTTGTGTGCTGATATTAATTCGGCCACCTCTTCTCTATGTTTACACATAGATCTAGTGTTCACTAGTGCGCACTTAATGCGTATGGTCTCATTACATGGTGCCCCTGGAGTTAGAGGTATCTGAGTAAGGGAATGATTGAGTTTAAAATTGCATTTAGGGCAGGCTATATGAATCACGTTGGAATACTTGTCTAGGTTAAGATGTGGGCAGTCCTGCCGAAGCATGGTGTTTTTAATCTCTAACAGATCGGAGGAAGAGTATTTCATTGACTTACTAGGATGGTGTGGTGGCTGGCTAGGAGTTTGGGCCCTGGGCGCGGGTCCGGCGTGGACTGGCGCAGACTGGCACCCCTTTGGCGCGGCTTCGGCGCGCCATCGTCGCGTCCGCTGCGCCGGTCCGCTGTGCCTCCGGCATGGATTCATGGTTTTATAGTAGGAGCTTAGGTGTCGGAGGGGGGTGTGCCAACAGAGATGGGCGTGTCTCTAGGCTCCTCGCTCGTGGAAATGGCGGCAGAGAAACAAGCGTTTTATCCGATTCCAGCAAGTAAATCAGCTGATCGGCGTAGCTGAGGTGGGTGTCAGGGTTTGCTAAATAAGTCAGGCAGTTTTAAAATCACAACATACAATTTTTAAAATACGAAGGTTTCTGTCTGGGGCTCCCGGCTTCCGCCTCAGGAGTGACTCTGTCTACAGGGCAGCGCTAGTGGTCAGCGCGCTCTGTTTATATTGTGAAGGGGGCGTGGCCAACAGAGATGGGCGTGTCTCTAGGCTCCTCGCTCGTGGAAATGGCGGCAGAGAAACGAGCGTTTTATCCGATTCCAGCAAGTAAATCAGCTGATCGGCGTAGCTGAGGTGGGTGTCAGGGTTTGCTAAATAAGTCAGGCAGTTTTAAAATCACAACATACAATTTTTAAAATACGAAGGTTTCTGTCTGGGGCTCCCGGCTTCCGCCTCAGGAGTGACTCTGTCTACAGATCTCCCTGTGAAACTTGAACACAATCAGCAAGGCTGCTATTACACTGTCCATCCACAGCTGACTCCAGAACACCTGCTCTGCACTACACAATAGGATTGTACGCCACATAGACACACAAAGCAGAAATGCCCTGTAAAGCTGCGAATACACAAAACATGACAGTCCGCTGGCATAAAAACCCCTGCATATATTACGAACAAGCATTTTCAATGCAATAGGTCTCGCATATGCGAAAGTTTAAGCTATTGGCATTGTAAATGACAATGCCTTTTATTTCTCTCTTTTAAAACCCACACATAAATAAATAAAAGGCATTGTTATTTACAATGCCAATAGCTCAGTCTTTCACAAATGTGAGACCTATTGCTTCATTGTATATAATATTGAAAATGCTTCAGTTCGGACATTATGAGACTATGAAAGAACTACAACGAGTGTCTTCGAAGTTACATCAAAGGCAGTAAAGGGCGGTACTGCTGCAGAGCTAAAGACTTTTTTTTTTCTCACTGAGGGTGAGGGCAAAAATGGAGAGCCCGATAGGAGCTCGTCTCAGCACCTGCTCTTTAAAACTGCTGGAGCTGTGCACAGAAAACACCTTGGACCACTTACTGCCCTGAGTGAAGTGTTTTGTAAAAAAGATTGCAGCATATTTCCTCATAGGTACCTCAAAGACGCAGACACTACATCCCCCCCCTCCCGCCACCTATAAACAACCAGCCGCGGCCCGTGGAGGGAGTTCCGTGGGGCAGAAAGGCGGGCCGGGGCAGGGGCAGGGTGGGGGTTCTAAAAACTGGAATATGGATAATTGCAGGTAAGTAAACAATAAAATAAATAAAACGAATTTCGTTGCGTGCCCTGCATCGGAAAATGAGATGTAGCGCGCGCTACAAAATTCGTTATATTTAATTTATTGTTTACTTGCCTGCAATTATCCATATTCCGGTTTTTAGAACCCCCCACCCTGCCCCTCCCCCGCCCCGCCTTTCCGCCCCACGGAACTCCCTCCACGGGCCACGGCTGTAAACAACACATGCCCAGGATGCCTGGGTTATCACAGGGGGCAGGGAGGTATCTCTTCATCTACCCCCTGCCAAGTTTACACTACACGTGCCCAGGCTTCCTGGGTTATCAGAGGGGCGTGGAGTATCACTACACCCCCACACACACAGTTTGCCTCATAGGTACCTCAAAGATGCGGTGAAGTATCACTACACCCCCCCTTCCGCCAACTATAAACAACACATGCCCAGGGTGCCTGAGTTATTACAGGGGGCGGGGAGGTATCTCTTCATCTCCCCCCGCCAAGTTTACACTACACATGGCCAGGCTGCCTGGGTTATCAGAGGGGTGGGGGCATATCACTACACCCCCACACACACAGTTTACCCTACTCCACTCCTGCAGGAGCCACTTCTGTGCATTGTCACCACAACAATAAACCTGGAAAGTGAGATCACGCCTATCCCTGGTGTGTGCAGGCCTCAGATGGGACACAGTGCAATGTTCATTACAGCACAATGAAGCTATATCGGCGTGACTAAGCACCTGGGATCACCACAGCTTTTAAGAGAGCCCGCCCCCCCCAGAGCACACCTGCCGGAGAGGGAGGGGCGGCCCAGGTAGAGTGCACTGCATGGAACGGGAGGGCACAGAGAAGGAGGGGAGGCGTGTGTGAAAGGGGGGGGCAGGGACTCAAAAAGGAAAGAACATGTGGTGAGGAGAGAATTGCTACAGAGGGTAATGAAGGCGGGAGTAGGTGGTGAAGGAGGGCTGGCGGGGGTAAGGAAGGATTAAGTAAACACTGAAAGAATTATGAAAAGAAAGGCATAAGAATGAGAAAGCAGAAATTCAGTGGCTAAGGAGGGTCGGGACGAACTAAAAGCAGAAGACAAACAGGAGAGAGTAGTAAGGGAAAGTAAAAGGGAAGGATGTAGCATATGTTCACCCCTGGGTATCCAGGCGCCGCATAACAGATGTTTATTCTAATTCCACTTAACGGCGGTTATTGTATTTGTATTTACTAAAGCACTGACATCACTGCGGGGTTTCAGGGAGCTGTACATAGGTATGTGTGAAAAAAACACCAGGCAGAAGTCGACCATGAGTTGACTTGAGACAAAGCAAATATTTCCTTCAATACATCGTCTTATAGGAACACACAGGATTTGAATACAGTGATATATATGTCTGTTGGACAATGGGGGGTTAAGTGACGTGTTTGATTAATTACAGAGGATTTATTGACATTGGGAGGCTGATGAACCGAGGGGACCCACACGGATTTGAGCCTGTGACCATCGGGTCTAACACACATCCCTGCAGTCGGTACACGCATTAGTTCGCTGAGCCATCAAACCCGCGGAAAGTAGAAGGAAGCAAAAAGGGTGACTGGATTGAGAAGAAGGGAGAGGGGGTGCAGATGGCTGTGTAGAGGAAGGAGAGATGGAAAGGAGGAGAGGTGAGAGAGGCACTGCAGTGGAAAGAAGCAAGTCGATATAGTTATTAGCCAGCGAGGGAATGGCGGAGCCCAAGAGAGGGCAAAGGGGGAAGTTACAGTGATGAATGAAGTCGAGGAGTGGCTGCCCTGGCATGAGAGAGGGAGTTTTAACCCCAGTTTACTCACCCCACCTATAGAGGTAAAAATCAATTCGTAGGAGTTTATAAGGGTAATCGATTGTAAAAAATAAATCATGTCTATCTGTGCACTGCCCAAACACTTACATTTCCAGAGCATTTAACCTCCAATGAAAAGAATCAAAAGAGGTGTAAAACTCACCTGGCAGGCAAAGCTGTGGGGCTGTTTCTGTCCTGCCTGGGCCCCTCGTTGGAAGAGAGAAACATTTCATGGGTATGGACTGTAACAAACAGACAAACAGACATGCATGCACACAGATACACACTGGCACACACAAGTAACCAGATTTAATGTCCCAGGTGCATAGAAGAAATACCAGCCACTGTTCAGTATTACTACTCCTCGTGACCCTTGGAGAAAACAAAAAAACAGCCCCAACAGTCCATCCCTTTCAAAGCACGATAACGGTGTCACAAAGAACCAGTCAAATTAGTGTATACCATGTTCAGTATTACAGACAATATTGTGAAATCGAGGAATCATCAGGGTGGTACTTTGGGCCGGGTTAGCATAAGACGTAAATGCGTTCAAATTCGTAACCTCGCCTTGGAGTAGAACCAGGCTAGTAGTAAATGGCAAGGACTACCCAAAACGCACGTTTCACCTTAGGGACCAAATTCTTTGTAAAGCTAGAAGATTAGGTCACGTGCATTTGAGTTCCTTCCAATGAATACACACAGAATATTAGATCTGAAGTCTGCGGTATACAAAAAAAATTACAAAAAATAGGGTACCATGCTAAACTATAGAGGGATTTTTTTTTTTAAGCGGGTTATACAACGGCAGCACTTGCACAGAAATGCGTGGTTCTTGTATAAGTGGCGCAGGCCATGAAGCAGGTGGTTGGGGAAAGTGTGACCGAGACAGCACCTTACAGACAGGGAGGTTGGCATGTTCCCTATGCTCACGGAAGCCGCGATGCAAGCACAAGGGGAGCTGGAGAGCCAGCTCCGAACATGAAGACAACTCGTGACAAAGGTGAAGAGCAGGTGGTTCTCGGCGGCAGATCAAACTAAAGAACCAAGTGTGTGGCTGATAGCCCCTTCCACGTGAGTCTGCCTTAGTGACGAACCTACTTACCAGCGATAATCTCTTCCACACCAGCCACTGCGGTCTTCTGGCTGCCCACAGTTAACCACTAGTAAAGAGTCAGCATCTCTGCACCCCTTTCGCTGGGGCTGGCCCACCGACGGAAGGCGGGGAATTGCAGCTGCTAATTGCTGTGCCAAGGGCACGTGGTGTGTCTAGGTGCCACGCTCATTAAAGTAAAAAAAAAAAAATAAAGAGCACGGTGTCCGTGAAGCAGGTGCCACCCATTACTAAAGTTAACAAGCATTTGCAATGCAATAGGTCCAATTGAATGGCAAATGGTTAGGTTTAAAACTGAACTTTTTTTTATATATAACTTTAACACTGAGCACGGTGTCCTTGAAGCGGGCACTTCGCTCACTGCTAAAGTTAAAAAAAATATAAAGAAACCGAGCGCAGTGTCTTTGAACCGGCGCCACGCTTAGGTTTCAAGTAACAAAAAACACAAGCAGAGCGTGGTGTCCTTGAAGTGGACGGCGCGCTCAACATAAATGTAAAATATAAATAATTAAAGTGAGTGTGGTGTCCCTAGTGGGCACCACGCTCATTAAAGTAATTAAAAACATACAGTTTAGAGCTCATAGCGCTGCACCCGCCATTGTCCCTATCAGTGTCCATTTCAAAAACAGTGCTCACCCACAAGATAAAGCCCACCAAGTAACACGGCAAGTAAACGATCCAAAAGGTTACGCAGGTAACAAAGAAGCCTGCGTTTACCATAAACGATGACACCAGCCAATAAAAAAGATGTGCGGGGATTCAACTCCACTTCTAAAACCTACCCTACTAAAATATGCCTCGCAGAGCATACAGCGCATGTGTGCTGCAACGCTAGGTCTGCGAGACCTTAAAATGGTCACAACAACAATCTAACTAATTTATAAAGTAGCATCAAAACACAGTACCCCCTCTATAAAGGTATTTCATGCCAGTTTCTTCCAGATTTAGAAAAGGTTGACCTGCTGCTGTCCATGTAGGACCTTTATTGTGTTATGAAGCTTAGTATTATACTTTCCACTACACAAAGGGCAAAACGATTTATATTGCCTACACTTGTTTTAATGCATGATGTGAGTGAACTCTCACACAATATGTGAGCAGAATTTACTTTTGGTTTTATGTGTGAAGCAAACCGTTTTTAAGTTATTAGGATAAGAGGTTCATAACCTTTTGACTTCTGTGGACCCCCAATAAATCATTAATGGAATGTGGTGACCCCACCTGAGTCATTATTGGAAGACGAGGTCCCCCCAGCCTAAGCAATTTTCATGATTTGATTCTCAAAACAATGCACAAAAATACAAAAACAAACATATACCAAACAAATTCTCAAATATTGAAATATTTTGTTTAATTCACAACCAATATAAACTTTAACATTTTCAATTGTGCTTCCTTTTTTGTATACACTTTATTATTTTTAATATATTTATTTTAATGTTATTTCATTTCGTAACACAATCATGGACCCCCTGAGTTGGCCTCGCTGATCCCCAGGGGTCCTGGGACCACAGGTTAAGAACCACTGATCTAAATCGCTTTGATTTCATTTTTTTTTTTTTTTTTTTTTAAACAAGACCTTTATTGCAAACTCACACAATACACAGCTGACAGCCTACAACCCTTCGGGCCGGCCGCGGAGGATGTACTTTGCAGTTCGTTATTAAGCACACAGCCCATTGCCGTCAACCCGGAGGTACGGCGGCGTTAGAACAGTGTGAGTGTATCACATTGTCAAGGAGGATATTGCAGGACTCCTTTTTTCCCTTATATTCGACCCTAAACATAGAACTATTGCCAAACTGGTGAACAGCGCCCAACAGCCGTATTGCCCCCCCCCCCAAACAAACCAGGTCATCACGTAGCACCATAAGTCGCCTGTCTACCATTGATGTGACTACCGCACCCCATCCTTAGCACCCGGAGCCACCACAGCGTTAGGGTTTAAAGATCCTCTGCGCCTTCCCGCCCCTCGGGAGGAGGCTCGCATATGCCCCCCCTGAAATCATTCCAATTGGACCACACTTCCCTCCACTTCCGGGGGCATCCTCTCGTTATATATTTCCTGCAGCATACACCAGTCCATGTCGCTGTGCCAATCCGACACTTTGGGTGGGAGAGGACTGCCCCAGAGCCTGGCTATGTTCCTCTTCGCCACCATTTATCCGAGCGTCACCCAGAGCCTCCCTTTCGGTGACAGGTCCGTAGGGTCCCATATATTGAGGAGGCACCTCTTGGCCTCCGGGCGAATCTCCACCTCCCATACCTCCTCCATACACTGCACCACCCTTCTCCAATAGCGCTGAATCTTAGGGCAATCCCACACCATATGGAAGAAGGTACCTGTGCCCCCACATCCTCTTCTGCAGAGCACTGAGTCCGCCCTCCCCATCGTGTGTAGCCTAGTGCAGGAGATATACACCCTATGAAGGATCTTAAGTTGGATAAGTCGCAGCCGGGCTGATATTGCGACCTCACGGGGAGAAGCCAGAGCGTAGAGCCATTCTTCGTCGTCTATCTCCAGCCCATCAGCGGCCCATTTCTCTCTAAGGGGCAGAAGTGTGTCGGGGGGGTTGTTAATCAGCTTTTTGTACGTGAGTGATATGGCGTGTTCCGGGAGGTGCCCATCTAACAACCTATCTTCAAGCGGGGAGGATTGTGGTATCTTGGTCTCCGGTGGGCTGTTAGTCCGGAGGGAGTGTCGCACCTGTAGGTATCGAAAGTATTCGGTGTGAGCTAGCTCATATGTGTCTTGCATTTGGGCGAATGTGCGGATCCCCGTAGGGCCCCAGATGTCCTTGATTTGGGAGATACCAATTAAGTCCCAATTACAGAACCCCTTGGTGCGCCCCAGGTTGCCCAACTTGTCGGAGGCCCACAGTGGCGTGGCCATCGTAAGGACTCCTGCCAATCCAAGCTTCCTCTGGGCGACGTGCCATATCTGTACCGAGTGACGGGTAGGTCCGGTAAGTGGACGTATACCCCGTCTGGAGTAGAGTGCTATCTCGTAGTTCCCCCCGGGAAGCAGCCATCTGTCCATGCCGTAGGCGGGATCGTTCCCGTCTCCATATGTACCCTGGTTGATCGCGGACAGGTGGGCCGCCCAGTAGTATTTACGGATGTCAGGGAGGGCTATACCACCGTCGTACCATCCCAATGTGAGTTTGGCCAGGGAGATTCGGGGCGACCCGGCCCAGAGGAGGTCACGCAGTGCGGCCTCGATGGCCACAAAGTAGCCGTTGGGGACTAAATCTGGATAATTTTGCAGCGCGTACAGAAACCGTGGTAATGCTAGCATCTTGAATAGGGCTGCCCGGCCTAGCAGAGTCAGTGGCAGGTGCTGCCAGGATTTGGCCTCCCGTTGGAGCCGATCGAGTGGCGGCTTGAGGTTGCGCTCGTATGACAGAGCCTTATTGGTGGTGATGTAGACTCCCAGGTACTTAAACCCTTCCACTGCCACATTAATGGGGCACGTGTCCGGGAGACGCGGAGGTTCACCCCGTAGGACATATAGGTGTGATTTGGCCCAGTTGACCCGGAAGCCCGAGTTACGGCCGAAGCTAGCAAGTATATCGAGTGCCACAATTATGGACCTGCGTGGTTTGCTAAGGTAGAGGAGTATGTCGTCGGCATAGAGGGAGATTCTATCCTCCCATCCCTCCACCCAGGATATACCTGTCAGGTCAACCGCCTGCCGTATCCAGGCCGTTGATTTCATTTTTAAACATAGCTGACAATTGTCTCAAGCTCTGTATAACAACACCAGCCAATTCTGACATTTTAGCCAGCAGCACTTTGACTGCTAGGATTATGAGCCCTTAATGAAAGTATACAAAGGAAAACTACAAGGACCGCAGTGCTGTGGTCTGAAAAGCCAAGAATGGCTGATAGTATCATATGTCATAGTGCTACTAGGCAGGCTTGTGAAATGAAAAAAGGAAAATGACATCCTGACTGACTTGTCTGTTGTAAGGCATCAACAGCCAAGTAGGTGAGAGGACAGAGATAGCCTTTCAAAGGCAAATACAAGCTACTCACTGCTAATGGGTTAACATTAACACTCGTTGAAAATGAGCACGCTAACAAAGGATGCAATTTACCAGAACAGCGCAGCTGTAGCAGAAGCTGGACATGTCTAAAGACACATTTTTAAAGAAAAAACCAATATGCTGGCACCATTCTTCCTGAGGGTAATTTTGCGTGATTTAGATGGGGCATATGCATCTCCACTATGATTGATGCAATCTGCCTTGAACAGCTGCAACACTTGCTGCAGGTGTGCTGTGTCGATCTCTTGCGCTAATTACACGCCAGTGTTATACCCTCAGCAGGGGTCATAAGTTACCATGGCCGAGTGCGAGGTTGGTGGTCACTGGGACACCTCTGTTCTTCCTGTCCGAGCACTGCCACTGTGCATGAGAAGGCCCAGCCCATGCAGCCTACTAGTTCAGTAGTAAAATCAGCACAAATTTAAAATGATGAATTTAGTTTTGTACTTCTCTGCTGTGCTGTCAATCATTAGGTGCCTGTGTGCCAGCCTGCTTCCTATCCACTCAACACCAACAGACCAGTCATGGCTTTGTTCGCCCTAAGTGGCAGGGTATGCCCAGACGTGGGTCCCTTGCTCACTTTGCCACTGGAGTCAAGCTAGCCTGGCTGATGAGGGGTGTTACCCCAAACCGGTCCCAGGATTTTTGTTTCAGGTCCAGGGAGGACCTGGCCTGGCAGTTCATGCTTGACTGTTCCCATGAGCATCAGGGTCAAGATTGATTTGCATATAGCTGGGTCCAAACTGAGGTGGCAAAGTGAGCCAAAGGAGGATGATGGATTCAACCCAAATCTGTGACTGGGGGTGAGTGTCTGAAAAGTTTCAGTGCTCTGTCCATCATTTCCTTGTGTTGGCTTTTTTCGCCAGGTGCTGCATAGACATGCACTTGGGCTCAGCCTTGATTTGCTGAGTGAATGTTATGAAGGATGGTGGCAATCATTAGGGATGATGACAAGTGTCAAAGACTGTAAGTCACTTGTGCCTTCTGGGAAGGCTGAGGCAGCACACGTTGGTGTCACATGTTATAGTGCTTGAGGAGGGTCAGCAGGAACACCTGTATTTTCCTTGTTCCTGTACTGGCCCCGCCTGTGTAAGTGACACCAGCAATTATCACATGACCACCATGAATGGATGACTGTGGGTAGCGCAGTTCCAACTCTATCCAATCAGGCTGGCAGCAAAGAATTGTGATGGACAAAGCAGGCTCCACACTTGTTGGCCAATCAAGCAAATTACTGAGTCTGAGTCCCACTGCAAGCAAGATAAATAGGACATATATAGTTTTATTAAGGTATGGAAACGCAACTAAAGTGCAGATGTGTTTATACATTTAATAGTTTTACAAAGCTCTTAGATGTTGCCCTATGACTACTTTAGAGCACTATGGAACTAAAGAAGGTGAAAGGAATAGAATTATATGGTGATGAAAAGAATTGGACCACCTGGATATGGTACACATTAGTAGACACGTCAATGGTAATCCTAGGTAAAGGTCTTGGAGGACATTTATGTCTGGTTTTTATATTGACTATGTTTTAAAGGGTCAACATTGAATGTATCTCTGAAAAGGCAGGTTCGAAGGTGTTTTCTGAACTGAAGGCACTTTACCAGGTTTGTCTTAAAAAGGGTCCAGGTCGTTCCCAAAGTTAGGCCTCACGCACATCAATCATCTTCCTCATTTGTCAGTCTTCTGGGCTTGTGATGAATGAGCTGTGGAGCACTGTCGGACAATGAGGTTTTCATAGGTTGGTAAGGTTAGGCCAGATGCTTGACTGTATTATAAAGAGTGACTACTTTCATTTGAGTGCAGAGGAGTGACTGCATGGATGAAAGCATAGCGGTACTTTCAGTTGTAAGCCAGACTAATTGACTTACACAAGGCCTTCTCATTGTGCAGACACCACGATACAAGGTTTAGTAGTTCCAACTTGATTCTAATTCATGATTTGTTGATTAAATACAGGTTTCTTTTACAGGAGCATTAACCCACCAAATCAGATTGCTACAGGCAGCACTACCTTTGAATATCTAGTTTCACATAAAGCGCCCAACTCCTTGGCTCTGCACATGCCCATGGAAGTCCAGGTTCACACCTGCTCCCACGATTCTGAAATATGAGAAAGCAGTGTGCAGCATGAAAGGGTTTTTTCACTCAGTCGTCTTGCATCTTGTAAATAGCTGCACTTTGCTGGCCTGGGGACCTCATCTATGACCCACATGTGGAGGGGCTCTGAAGGAGTGACTGGAGCAGTGCTTTCCCATAGAAACTTAAGACAGAGTGAAAATCAGGCCAACCAAGTTAATCTTTGACAACCGACTAGAAAGGCCCTCATTACAAGTTCATGGCTAAATGCCAATTACTTCACAAGAAACTCTGTGACGACAACACCTGGAGCCACTAACATACTTGATAAAAAGGAAGCTCTCCTTTTCAACTCTTTTCATACCAATCATCTAAATCAATTCCCTATGAAACATTTAATATGCATCTCATTTGGTTTTGTGTGGAACAGCTCATATTTAGGTCGAGCATTCGAAACCTACTTCTCTTGTGTGCTTAAAGGCATCCCCCTACTTTTGATTTGTTTGTTTCAGTGTCCTTAAATTCTTGATTGTTAGTGGTCAGTCCTGCCTCTTTGTCCCTCCTTTTTCTCTCCCGTTCCTCCCACGCAGTAGGGACTAAGTACTGTCGTATTACATTAAGGTTCTTTATCTGTTCTCTGGGGGACTGTTTTCTTCTTGGTTTCCTGCCCTGTTGCTGTTTGCCTGTGTACAGCTTTGGCGTGATACCTGCTTACATTTTAATATAGCATTCCTCCCTTCCACCTTCTCTTAATGCCACAGTTGTGTTAGTGCTGCCTCCTGCTCCTCTGCCTGTTTTCTTATTATTATCTGTCTTTTTGCAAATGTCAATGTCGACCTTCATTGCGGCTTCTTTTAGTAGGAACTAGTTAGATTTTGGCTTCCTTTTAAGGGGGATTAGGCTTGTTTTTTAACTGTAGTGATGGACATGCTCCCATCATACTCTGCTTTGGGGCACTGGAACTGCAGCACGGACGAGAAAGCAGGAACCTTCAAGGATGAGATAAAGGGGAAGACGGTGTCTGGTAGAGGATTAACGAGGTATGAGGGAGATTGAAGTCCATGCGACTTTAATTTTCGGCGAGCTAACATTTAATAGTGCAGAACGAGGGCTTCTGAGGCGAGTTTTGGGCACCGGCCCTCAATGTTTTACCCATTAAGCACTGGAGATACAAATCAAAATTCCGTGCATGGCACATGCACAATACTGCTGGCTAAAAAGCCAGGACATGTTAAAGTTTTCAGGTGAAGGGACTACTTGCTGGTGTGCAGCAAGCAGTTCCGTGTCAAGCTCAAGTAGCCCTTATATTGCCATGTAAACAGAAAGGAGTGAATACACCCGAGCATGTCGCTAAATGGTCAGGTCACATTTTCTCATAATTTGCAAATAAAGGTCATCTTAGAACCATGGTTGTTTTTAATTAATACGAGCAAACGTTTTCTTAAACGAGTTTATGAATTAAAAAAAGTAAAATCAATACTATTCCAAGATGGCCGCTGCATTTGCCTGTATTTACTAGCACTACCATTGGCAAAGTAGATGCTAAGTCTCGGGATGCCTGTCTAAAGCTGCTTCGACCAAGTACGAGAAATAGGAGACTAATGTTTAGACTCAAATAAAAGTAATTAGAATTAATAGTACCATTTGTTTTTTTATGAGTTCATACATTTTTTTTATATTTCATAAAGTATTTACAGCTGTGTATAATGCACAAATTGGGTTTGGAAGCAAAGCTGGGGGTGTGTAAGTGTTTTACATAAGTAACTGTGAATTAGAAGGCTACCGGTGAATTCTACACCAAACGATCACGTTATCTTGTTGCTAAAAACACCTGTTATGTTTAACCCAAACCACAAGCGATTGTCATTATGGATGAAAGCACGATTAGAGATTTATAAAAGTTTTTATCCTCATGGATGGAATGTCTCTAGGTCGAAAGAAGGTACACTCCAAATTGTGATTTCAATAACTATTTTCTTTTTGTTTGCATTGAGATGCTTAGGATATGTGGGACTGGGTGAACGAAAGTGCACCAAAACCGAGCTAAATGCATAGTTTTAAGACTTTTATTGGACAACTTCAGATGTATACTCGCCAGGGACTGATCTACTCAAAATTGAGGGATCTCAGTATTTTGGGTGTTCTGCAGTCTGTAAAACATATTCAGAAGTGTTTCTTAAGACACCATGTAATGTATCTATCCCTCCGGTTTCATTCTGAACACTGAGTTCAGCCCACTTCAATCCAGCCCATGCCGACGTGCAGAAGGCACAAGGATCCTCTTGCATTTCCTCCTGCCCTTCAGATACTGTCTACTGTCCGCTGCACGAAATTCATAAAATTTCATCCACCTCCTGCGTTACTTGTTTTGTCAGGCACTGGCTTCCTTTTGCGTTTCCCCCTGTAGTTCATTATGCTGCAGTACTTGCAGCATGTCCCTGCATCGTTATGCTGACGTTGAAGTCAAGACTGTCCAACCTATCAGCCACCAGTTTGTTATTAACATCTAACATGTTTAGCTATCCTTGAACAGATGATAAAGTATGGCTTTCAACACTGGCTGCTTCACCCTAACTGTTTTGTTTATAACCGTCAGACTATTTTATCAGTAACCAAATCAATAACAGGCTTTGCTGCCTTTTCTGCACAAAAGGCACTCAGCCAACAGGAGGTTTATTTTAAAAACAGAACTGTAGTTACCTTCATTTACTGAGTCAGCATGTTTAAAGCTTTTCAGCTTTCCTTTGTTTTTCGTGTGTTTTAGATTTTTTTGGGGCGGGGAAATACAATACATCATGTTTGGAATTGACAGTGATCAAAGCACTCTCCTGTAACACCAGTGATTTCATGCTATCTCGGGGGTTTTCACCAGGTATAAACAAATAACCCACTTATGCTGCAGTCCCAGGTATGACCATCTTCCCTCAACTAAAACTCTCGGCCACCAGTCTTCCACTAAAATTTACCACATGCTTAACTATCTTTGCAAAGGCAGTAACGTATGGCCTCTAACACTTGCTGCTTCACTATAACTGGTTATCCATAACCATTAAACTATTTCATGACTAGCTGACACAGTCCTAGCCCTTTCACATTAAAATAGGCAAAGACAACTGTATCTGTTCCAATGTTATCTTAATTAGATACATTCAAATGGACATCTCTTAATTCTTACTGACTCCATCATTTCCCATCATGGCGAAAAACAATCTGCGGATGGAGTCCATGCCCATGTGCGCTGTCGTCCAGGGGTGGAGTCACCTGTCTCGGGACTGCGGCGGACTTTTCCAGGACAGCGGCAGGGTGCAGGCATCTGAGCCCAGCACCGGATGGCAATCTATGCATGGTGTACAACTCTGCAGCTCTACATGCCAAGAACAGATTCATACTGGTAAGTAGCATTTTCTTTATCTTTTTACGTATTTCTTGGTCTTAAAATAAATCTTAAAAGAAGCTTATTTTTATAGAATTGGTGTGGATCTCTTTTTTGAGTCGTGTGTCATTTATGAATCACTGTGTGCATAACAAATGTCTGTTTGACCACTCTACCACCAATTGAGCACTTTAGGTTTACATTGAGCCTGTACACTTCTGGAGAAATCTCTGGACTCTTTGCACTCTATAACCACTTAGTAGAATATCATATAAAGAGCCAGCTTCCTACACCAAGACCTGTGAATAGCCCCAGGCAGGTTCTGTGGTATCGCTAGGTGGGCTTTCACCACTGCTAGTGTCTGGCATTGGCTTGTAGGCAGTTGACAATAGCCTCCTTTGCATGGCATAAGAGGTGCAAGCCTTCACTGATTTTGCTCTTGATGGAACGGTAAGTATCTTCCCCCTGCTGCATGGGCCACTGGTTTCTAGAAGATGAGCTCTTAGGAAAAGCAATAAATGCCCAAAGTATCAGGGTCAGTCCGTAAGCATCACAAGCGCCTTCCCCTCCTGTCCACATTTGAAGGGATGTATGACGGATTACAGAATCCAAGCCGGCACTCACAGACCAGCTAGGCGAGGAATACAAAAGAACTGCGGCACCCATTGATGTGTCACAGAACAGCCTCTACTGCTTCTGCTTGAGGCTTGACATTTTGGACCTATATCGTCATTGGTGAGTCTTATTCCCTCTAACTTATGATTGACACCCAAAAATAAAACTTTGGTTTGTTGAAATGAAAATTTCAGACTTCAACCACTAGATGATTTAATAATTCACAGCATTTGACTCTAAAAGACGTTACATTTGCAAAAATATGTATATGTGTAAGAAATTAGTTTATATTCTACAGAGTGAACGTCTGTTGTTGGGTCAGAGAGCTCCAGGTACCTGATGCAGCTCAGCCGTTTTGGACGCATATTACTGGCAGAAGTGTTCTGTTGAGGATTGTTGTGATTGTTCATTATGGTTACTGTTGTGGGCTTTGTGATCACCAGGTACATGGGGAATCTTTAGGACCCGGCCCCCCTGCCCCGGGACACACCCCCATAGTGCGGCCAGCAGCCTAATAGGCTGCTGGCCGGTAGGATTACTTCCGGGTCACCACGACGTGGGCCCAACGTGGACTTCCGGTGGGGGGGGAGTGGAGGTGGGGCCAGGGGGCTATTTAGGCCATGCACTCACCTGCACTCTTCCTCTGCTGCTGTTTTTCCTGACCTGCCCGGTCACTGAGGATTACTGCGATCTGCGGCTCGATAATTCCCCACAGTCGTCGAGGTCGTCGTGTCGTGGTCGGGCTGCTTGGTGTCGGGCGCGTGCGGCAGTGATCTGGAAGCAGCGGTGATCTCTTGGCAGTGTGTTTGCGGCGTAGCAGATTCCCAGGTAAGGTGTTGGGGGCGGTGGGGGCGCGGCTTCCGGTGTGCAGTGGGCAGCCTGCGGTGTAATTTGTAGTATCGTGGTCCCACTCCCCGCTGGGCTCCAGGTCGCGGCGCGGTGCCCTTTCTGTTTCCGCATCGTGGGAAGTTGTAGCAGGCGCGGCGGGTCGTCGGTAGTTTCCCGGAGTATAGATTGGCTATTGTGGGGGAGGCGAGCGCTACGTAGGCGGGCCCCGCATTGGCGAGGTACTGTGGTGGGAGCTTGGAGACTCGTGCACGCAGGGTGCTGATTTGACCGGCAGCAGCGTTTGCGGAAGTAGGATCGTGTAGAGATTAGCCGGGGGGGAGAAAGTGCTGTACTGCGGGCGGGCCGAATGCAAGGGATTCCCATAAGCGCAGACGATTGATCGAGCGGGCGGTGGGCGTTTCGTCAGCGGCAGCAAGGTACGTTTGTGACGTCATCGATTTGGCCCGGTTAGCTTTGTTGGAGTTACGCTTGGGTAACGCGGGCACGTTTGAGGAAGAATTAGCGCGGCGGTCGGGTGGAGCGCTAAAGGATCAAAAGTCGTGTGTGAGGATTCGGCACAACTCGGCAGCGGCGCGCAGGGGGGAGAGAGAGCTCGGCGCCTTCGGTGAACAGGGTGATCAGAAGCGCGTTACAGCGAGCGCTCCACTGCCCGTGTGCGTGGTTGCTAGGCGGGAACTGACAAATTGAAGCATAATTGAAGGCAGTTACTGTGGCTAATGACTAAGGTCTGAGACTCTTACTCCCAAGGTTACAGGTCAATTCCAGTTGATTGTGCTCATATAGATTTCTTTGTTTACGGCTCATAGTCACGGAGTCGCTCTGTGGTACAAGGGCAATTTGCCGGGGTTGTTGGGAATTTAAATTGTATTCTTGCAGGGCGGTCACTAAGATTTAAGTGCATAGGTTTAATTCCCATTGATTCCGGTCAGGTATAATTTTGCTGCAGAAGACAGGGATAGACCAGACAGAGTTTCGGTCTACATATAGCAAGGGACAAGTTAGGAGCGAAAAGTAAGGGGTGTAAACAAAACCCAAAAGGATTGGTGACTGACGTGGGGGAGGACACACAAGGTCAGCAGGTCAAAGCAGTGGGGTTGGACAAACGCCTGGCTGATCACACAGGGCTTGCCATGCCCTCCAAGAGGAATCCCAAGAGGAAGGAGGGAGAGTCAGAAAATGTGCAATTATTGAAGCTGGTGCTGGCAAAGCTGAGCAGGGATGAGGATAGTGAGGGTGAGCTGCCTGTGAATGCTGGGGGGGAGGCCCCCGAGTCTGACAGCGAGGAAGTTCCAGAGCCAGTAGCACCGGAGCGCCCACGTAGGGCTATTGTTCCGCCCAAAGCGGCCTTCCCTCCTCTAGTGAAGAAAGCAAAGGGAAACAAGAAGAGGAGGGTGGTGAGGGAAATTGAAGGGCCAGTACCAGTTACTCCCGGGCCACAACCAGTGGTACCACAGCCACCATAATGTCCTGCACCTGCAATACCTTCTGCACCATTGGCCCCCATACCTACATTAACCCCAGTGCCCGCTCCCCCAGGGTCGCGCTTGGCATAAGCTGTGCTATATTTGTGTTTAATGTTCTACCTAGTGTGTCCTGTTGGCTGTTGTCTGTTTTCTAGTGGTATGGACTATAGTGTACATGGTGACCTTAATTACTAGACACATCCGCAGAGCTCTGCACTCCTAGGTGAATCATCTGGACTGTGCACAATTGTATTGAGCTTGGTATATCTCACTTGAGTTGGATTTGTGCTCATTGTTCTGTGCTCAAGTTGAGTGCTCTGTTTGCTAGTGAAAGTTGATGTTGTTTGCACAGTGACATCCAAGAGGATGTTGCATCTACACAGCTCTGCACTCATGTGAAGCCTCTTCCGTATGCATTGTTAATTGTTGTGCATGTTATTGAGAGATCTTTGATTCCCGAGTTATAAGAAATGTCTGTGCTATTTTTGAAGAGTTTGCAGCATACAGTATAATGTGGAGTGTTGGATGTTGTCATTGTTGTGATGCCAAGAGGAGTGCAGTGACATCAACATATTCAGTGTACCTGCTCTATTTGTTAGGTTTGCTGTATAAATGCTTACTGCTGGAGCTACTGGTCTACATGTTGTGCTCTTAGAGGTGTACTGTATATATATATATATATATATATATATATATATATATATATATATATATATGGGATCGAATGTCCGTGCAAACTGTGGTATATTGGTAGCACAACTCTCATGGCGAAAAAACGTGTATTGGAACATTATCGTGCCATTACACATCTAGATGACAAATACGCAGTAGCTCGGCATTTCAGCGAGAGACACTTCTCCAACCCTGGTCTCCTGCGGTTTTTCATCTTAGAACAAATCCCCAACAACCCTAGAGGCGGTGACCGAGTTTTGAAACTGAGACAGAGAGAATCAAAATACATTGTGGATTTTCAGACGAAACACCCTAGGGGTTTGAACTATGACGAAGAGATGGCAATACATCTAAAGGAGTGAGCCATCATATGTGCATTACTCCTATTCCTTTGCTGGTGTTGTCCCTTATTTGCCATCACTATTAATGTGCTGCTTTAATTTTGCCTTGTATATACCTACAGCATGTTTGTTGTTTCTTATCTTCTCTTTTTACTCCATGTATTAGGTGCATTATGATCAAGAACTGATGCAATGTTTTTAATGTTGCCAACTCTATATGCTTTATACTAAGTCTAGTTTTTTAGGTCTCGCCTGATTCAGCGCTTGCGCTGATCTGGCCGAGACATTTTGTAAACAGGCTTTTTCAAAGTGCTGCCGTGGCCTAAAGCTACAGTGCACGTGAACGTGCACGCGCGCCCTCCGTTGCACACGATCGTAATTGCGATCACTTTCACTTTCGCAGCCGCGTTGCCAAAGCTTGTTTTTAATTTCTCATGGTGACTGGCCCTTTTACTCCGGTTGTTACACGGTACTGTGCTTAAGTCAGTCAACACTATTTTCTTTATAGAGTTTCACTAAGTGCAGGCACAACATGCTTTATTACATTCAATGCACCATGCGCGCTTTCAGTTTTCAAGCAGCCAGGACACAGGCTTGAACCTGGCTCCCCAGCTGCAAAGTCGGCAGCTCTGTAAGGCCACAATCTCTCCCGCGCATCATGTCGCACTTTGACTCATTTTAAGTGCTGTATATATCCAGCCTTAGTATCACCCAATGCAATCAATTTATTTTAAAGCGCTCGAACGACTTTTGGACGGTGGGGCTGGAATCGGCTCAATTACACCTCAGACAGCAGCGTGAGTGGTTGTTTTTTGTGTGAAGTGTGGCGTTCTGCTGAGCTGTTGTGAAAAGCTTAACAGGTGTGACGTCATGTACAAACCGCACCACAACAATTTAAGCAGAGTCATAATCAGGGTCACTGGAATAATGCGACAGGAGAGGAATTCATTATGCTGACTAAATTACAAGGCAAGAAAAGGCAAATTATGCAGCGTAATTCGGAACATTTTGTGAGAGGATTACTTCATCATTTTTTATTTTTTACACTGTTTTAGCAAAGTTTTCAGTTTATTAGTACCACTTTCATATTCAAATTCAAGCTTGTTTTACTTTGCTTCCATTTCTGTTACGTCTTTTCTACCTTAGTTCTTTTTTCATTTCTGTTTTTATCTTTCTTTTCATCTTCCTTTCCTTCAGTCTTGGTTTTCTATCTTTCTTTGTGAACTTCCTTTTATCATTTAATTCCTTCTTTCATGTTCCTACGTTTCCATTTTCGTTTTCATCTCTCAACACTTCTTATTTCTGTCTTTCTTCCCTTTTACACCATTATTTCCTTAATTTCACCTTCATTTCATTGTTTTTATCATCTCTACCTATGTATTGCTGTCGATTTTGTTTTTCTCTTCCTCTCTTTCTTGCACACTTTCTGTTTGCTACCCATTTAATTTACGCTTTTCTGTTAAATGTATTGATTTCTCCTGTACTCTCTGTCTCTCTTTTGGTGTCTGTGGTTTCTATAGAATTGCTAGGCCCTCGGCCCTTTCGTGTTATCTGAGTATTTATGTGCTTCTGTCTGAGTTTCTCTTGGACTAAAGGCAAAGAGGCCATAGAGACTACATAATTAATTTAATTTAATGATGATATTTCCCAATCATTTATCAGGGGCCCCTTTGAAGGTGGTGGGAGCTCTGGGCAAATGCCCACTTTGCCCATGCCTCAAAACGGCTCTTATGATTGGAAGCAAATTTAGTCTATAGCTCTAAGTCACTTAACTGCCAATGATGTTCTGAACTCTGATTGCTGACTGCCATCTGCCCACCGTGTAGTTCCCTTGCCTTGTTTCTAAAAGTCTAAGCTGGCGCTGCCTTCAGACACCCTTTGCCAGCCTGGCAGCAGTGACATTCCTCTTGTGATAACAGTTTATGACTTTTATGGTGGTAAAAAAAAAGGTAAAATTAGCAATGAGTCCCCAACGCTGCGAAAAAATCTCTTAACACATCAGGGTATTACTAGCTTGTTTTGCAGAAACAACCACACTACTCAGAGTCTATTTCAATTAAATGTAAAAAATGATGGTCAGCTTATTTGCTCTGAAAAAAACCTGCTAGAGTTGTGGGGGGCTCCAATTCATACGAGGACCTCTGCCTCTATGCAAAGAATAATGATTTATGAAAATTCTTTGTGCAAGAAAAAATCATCCCTTTGGCAATTTTTGAAGCATGGTTTAACGTTATATTTTGATTAGATTACATGTAAGAATAAGAGGAAAAATAAAAAAAAAAGAGATAGGATATTTTGATGAGATTCAACCAATGTCTACACAAATAGGAATATGATGTAGCGAAATATGCCTCCCTTTCTAAAACACTTGCAAATATCTCAGATGCTTGCATCAAATGTTTACACATATAGAACGTCAAGTTCACAGTCAAAGACAATATCTAGTTTAAAAGGCTCATGGGCAATGGTTTAAATGAGGTACTTTGAAAAAACAAGATCAAGACGAACTTCTATGTCACTTTTGATGCAGCATTAGGATTTACCCACCAAACAGTATTATCTACCACCAACAATTTACAGACAAAATGTAATAGAGAACGATTCTCTTTGGACTTACTGTTTTTAGGATTCTACATCAATTCATCAAAACAATACGCATATTTAAGCTTCCATACCCATATTGTTTCCCAAGTTTTACTCGGAGACCATTTATATGGAGGGATTTATTGACGGCTAAAAGAAACAAGCATTTGCAATGCAATAGGTCTCGCATTTACGCGAGTTTGAGCTATTGACATTGCAAATGACAATGGCTTTTATTTTTGTTTCCGTTTTTAAAACCGAAATAAAAGGCATTGTCATTTACAATACCAATAGCCTAAACTCCTGTAAATGCGAGACCTATTGCATTGCAAATGCTTGTGTTTCTTTATTTTCAGGAGGGAAGGAAGGGGCCCAACCACCAGCGAGCACTGTCACGGGCATCCTACCCTTTCCCCTGTCTTTTCACTTAACTTGAAGAATATTAGAGTACAGTAGGTGATCATGTTTGGAATATATATGTATTTGTGTGGACATCTCCTGCGGACTATAATTTCTCATGACTATAACTGGGTATCTACTTGGTGGCACTTGCCAATACCTGCTCCATGACATTTAAATGTTTCTACATATATTTTACCGTTCTTTATCAGGTGGTATACATATTTGATTGTCCCTTCTGACGTCGATTGGGCATTACTGTTTTGGCACTGGCTACTTATCATACTGCATTCAAGGGATCACATCTATCCCGCTAGAACACTTTCTACACAGGTGTATGGGTAACTTGTGTGTGACCACGTAAAGTTCTGTCTTTACATCACCAGAGTCACTTTATGCATTTCAGCAGCACTGTGAACTGTTTCTCTCTGTGATTGCCGACATTACGAATTTTAATGTTGTATATCTGTCTTAGCACTATCACATGACTTTTGTAGGACATTTATATCACATGTCTAACTCCAAGCTTACACTTGGATACCATCATGCACCTTATTCTTATTTGGATGTACTGACGTTCCCCTATACCAAGTAATACCTATTGTTTCTGATTCCGTATGTATAAGTTACCTTTCCAAGATGTCCGCTATGTTGGTTATATCTATTTGGGAGACTCACGATGTCGACCCTTTTCTCTGTTCACCACTGAAAAACTTTATCTATTCTTTGTGCATCGCACCCCCCTCACGTGATCAAGGCTTTGCAACGAGCTGAAATGCGTTGTGAGAAATAAACACCCCTGTTGACATCTTTGGATTTGGAGTTTGTTGATGACTGAAAGCGCATAATACTAATCTTGTGGGAACATATATATATATATATATATATATATATTCACTGAAAAAACCATGGGTTTCACACACGTTATAGTTAGGAATTAGCATTTAAAAAACCTTAGAAATTCACTGAAAAAACCATAGGTTTCACACACGTTATAGTTAGGAATTAGCATTTAAAAAACCTTAGAAATTCAGTGAAAAAACCATAGGTTTCACACATGTTATAGTTAGCTGGACATTTTACTCGTAAAAAACCAATGAAATTGCCCCGTTATAGTTAGTTCAGCTAACTATAACTCGCGCGCCCGCAATGCACTGCTGATGACGTCACATATTACATCACTCATGACATGGTCAGTGACATCACTCATGACATCACTGATGACATCTCAAATGACATCACTGATGACATCACTGATGACATCATCCAGTGAATGTGTGTTTTTCTGAAAATTAAATATGTTTTATATATGTATATCTCAAGGTCGATGGAAGAATAAATGGGTATATAAGTGTCTAAATGGATGATTTGTTTTTGAAAAATTGATTGTGTAACTGACTGATTAAGTGTATCTCTCACTTTGTGTATAAGTGGCTGCATGGGTTGGTGAGTAGCTACATGGGTGTCTATATAGGTTATTAGTTGTTTTTTTGAGTATCAGTCTGAGTGTCTGTATGGTACGGTGGGGGGTATTACGTAGTGCATAGATGCATGAATGAGTGACTCACTGTTTGTATGTGTTGAAGACAGCATGTGTGCAGGACTGTATGGGTGGATGAGTGTGTGTATGGGTGTGTTAGTGAGTGAATGACTGTCTCAATAGTGTCTTCAGGAGTAACTACATATGTTTTAAACTAGTATATGTGACTATTGGTGTATATATGTGAGTATATGTGAGAGGGAGAGATTGAAAGAGTTCCTGTATGAATAAGTATGTGTTTCTATAAGTGATTGTTTAAAAGACTAAGTATGTGTAAGTTTCCGTAGAAGTAAGTATGGTGGTGTGTGTATTACTGTATATGCAAGTAAATGTATGTTTTATTCTTTATTAGCATGAGTGACTATGTGTGTGAGTAACTCTATGGATGAGTGGCATTGTGTAACAGGATGTATAGATGTATGAGTACATATGATGAGTGAGTACATGTATGAGTGACTGTATAGGACTGTTGGTGAATGAGTGGATGTGTATGTGGATCTTAGAATTACTGAAGAGGTTGTTGTAACTGGTATTGGTATGTCCATTGTTTTGAAATTTTTAGTCTCTATTTTTGAATGTGTGTATCAAAGCTTATATTAAGGTGAGAGGAGGTCTGCCACTCTATCACAAGGATGATGTCATCAGTGATGTCATCAGTGATGTCATTTGAGATGTCATCAGTGATGTCATGAGTGATGTCACTGACCATGTCATGAGTGATGTAATATGTGACGTCATCAGCAGTGCATTGCGGGCGCGCGAGTTATAGTTAGCTGAACTAACTATAACGGGGCAATTTCATTGGTTTTTTACGAGTAAAATGTCCAGCTAACTATAACATGTGTGAAACCTATGGTTTTTTCACTGAATTTCTAAGGTTTTTTAAATGCTAATTCCTAACTATAACGTGTGTGAAACCTATGGTTTTTTCAGTGAATTTCTAAGGTTTTTTAAATGCTAATTCCTAACTATAACGTGTGTGAAACCCATGGTTTTTTCAGTGAATTTGCAAGGTTTTTTAAATGCTAATTCCTAACTATAACGTGTGTGAAACCCATGGTTTTTTCAGTGAATTTGCAAGGTTTTTTAAATGCTATTTTTTTTTTTTATTCTTCATTTTTTTCAAACATATTTTTAATTTAATTTTCTTATCTTTTATAAAGACTATGCTTAAATTTTTAAAATCCTTAAATATTTTTTTTATATATATTTTTTAAAATAAACATGTAAAATTTATTTCCAGATAATTTTTTTTTTTTTTTTTTTTTTTATAGTACGCGTACCGTAAGCTCACGGTAAGCGTACGGTTTACGCAACGTCCGTAATCTATCTACGCTGCTTGCGTATAGTTACGTACTTTGCGTAGCCGCGCGTACTGCGCGTGGGACGCGTGCGCGCTTACGCAACACGCGCACGTTACGCGGAAGTGCCGGGGAGTGACTGTTATGCGCATGCGCGCAAGCGCGTGTCTTTTTTACGCGCACGCGTACTTTTTGCCGTAAGCGTACCGTAAGCGTACCGTAAGCGTACGGTTGGTCATGTGATCATGAAACACAACTTTTGATTGGTTGAAACTACTTTCAGTTCTAGAACTCTCCTACACCACACCCATTCCCCTCATTTCTGCTTGTGATCCCTTGGGAGAAGGAGCTGGTTTGTCTTTGGGATACGATGGCAGAACAGCAGAGCTCTTCTGAGAGTGAGGCTAGCACCAGCAGCACTGTCTTGAGGCAGAGAGCGAGGAAAGTAAAGCCTTCTTATGTTTGGGATTATTTTACTTTTCCAGAAGGCCAGCAAAAGGTGAATGCACCCTTAGTTACTTGCAAGCTGTGTAAGCGTGTACTTTCTAGAGGTAATCCTAACAGGAAGTATTCCTTTGGGAATCACACCATGAAGAGACACCTCCAGGATGTACACAGAAGGACACATGGTCATCTTTTTGGAGGTAACTCTTCAGAAAGACGAGCCAGTACATCCACAGCAGCTCAGCCTGGACCATCACCTGCAGGGCAGACTCCTTCTTCTGCAGGTCAGGTGAGCCCTTCATCTGTGGGGGGAGAATCTCCTTTTGCTGGCCCTCTGGAAATTAACCCTCGGTTTGCGAGGGTTGAAGTACGGTGCGCCACTTGTCACGATCTAATTACTTATAGGGAGACCAGTGTTTCCCTGGTGAACAGTAAAATAGATCAGCACACTTGTCGTACCGTCTAATATTCCCAATCTTTCTTTCCTCTGTCCCTGCATGAACACAACGGTTCTTTTAAGAGCCAACCTTATCTTTCATCTTTTTTTTACATATGTTTTTAAAAACTTTTTTTTATTTTTTTTTACCGTACGCGTACGGTAAGCGTACCTTTTTTTTTATTTTTTAAAAAAAACACTAAAAATCATTTATCACATTAGAAGGTCCTTGAGAGACTACAATTATTATTATTGACTTACCATACTCACTCAAAAAAATATTTATTCATTTGTTTTTTTAAAAAATAGTTTTTAAAATGAAAATCTCTTTTTACAATTTGAAATCACTTTTACAGACTGACACATTCTGAAACCTTTTTTTTAAATTTATTTAAATGCACATGTCCAAGCTGTTTTTTTTTCAGACCACCACCGTGTGTATTCTCTGTGACTGCCTACACTCCAGCAGGGGCAACCAGCCTTAGTGATGCTGAATGTATTTGCATTACAGACTTAAACCTGAAAACCCCACTCGCTTCTAATTACTGTGCATGACTATACATGGCAAGCACATGGGTGTGTGCTAAGCCTCTGCTTCTTCCCCCAAAAATTCGCTCCTCTTTTCCATCTACTGCAACTGTGAAATCACCAGAGCAAGACGCAATAAATCTCTGCCTATAATTCTTCTATGCACACAGAGTCATGTTTTCACATTAGTGCCAAAACGAAATTTCTTTGCCAATTTGAAAGCACACTTACTGCTCTTTTTTTTTCGGGCCAAGTGAAAATCTCTTTTTACAATTTGAAATCACTTTTACAGACTGACACATTCTGAAACCTTTTTTTTAAATTTATTTAAATGCACATGTCCAAGCTGTTTTTTTTTCAGACCACCACCGTGTGTATTCTCTGTGACTGCCTACACTCCAGCAGGGGCAACCAGCCTTAGTGATGCTGAATGTATTTGCATTACAGACTTAAACCTGAAAACCCCACTGGCTTGTAAATACTGTGCATGACTATACACGGCAAGGACATGGGTGTGTGCTAAGCCTCTGCTTCTTCCCCCAAAAATTCGCTCCCCCTTTCCATCTACTGCAACTGTGAAATCACCAGAGCAAGACGCAATAAATCTCTGCCTATAATTCTTCTATGCACACAGAGTCATGTTTTCACATTAGTGCCAAAACGAAATTTCTTTGCCAATTTGAAAGCACACTTACTGCTCTTTTTTTTTCGGGCCAAGTGAAAATCTCTTTTTACAATTTGAAATCACTTTTACAGACTGACACATTCTGAAACCTTTTTTTTAAATTTATTTAAATGCACATGTCCAAGCTGTTTTTTTTTCAGACCACCACCGTGTGTATTCTCTGTGACTGCCTACACTCCAGCAGGGGCAACCAGCCTTAGTGATGCTGAATGTATTTGCATTACAGACTTAAACCTGAAAACCCCACTCGCTTCTAATTACTGTGCATGACTATACATGGCAAGCACATGGGTGTGTGCTAAGCCTCTGCTTCTTCCCTCAAAAATTCGCTCCTCTTTTCCATCTACTGCAACTGTGAAATCACCAGAGCAAGACGCAATAAATCTCTGCCTATAATTCTTCTATGCACACAGAGTCATGTTTTCACATTAGTGCCAAAACGAAATTTCTTTGCCAATTTGAAAGCACACTTACTGCTCTTTTTTTTTCGGGCCAAGTGAAAATCTCTTTTTACAATTTGAAATCACTTTTACAGACTGACACATTCTGAAACCTTTTTTTTAAATTTATTTAAATGCACATGTCCAAGCTGTTTTTTTTTCAGACCACCACCGTGTGTATTCTCTGTGACTGCCTACACTCCAGCAGGGGCAACCAGCCTTAGTGATGCTGAATGTATTTGCATTACAGACTTAAACCTGAAAACCCCACTCGCTTCTAATTACTGTGCATGACTATACATGGCAAGCACATGGGTGTGTGCTAAGCCTCTGCTTCTTCCCCCAAAAATTCGCTCCCCCTTTCCATCTACTGCAACTGTGAAATCACCAGAGCAAGACGCAATAAATCTCTGCCTATAATTCTTCTATGCACACAGAGTCATGTTTTCACATTAGTGCCAAAACGAAATTTCTTTGCCAATTTGAAAGCACACTTACTGCTCTTTTTTTTTCGGGCCAAGTGAAAATCTCTTTTTACAATTTGAAATCACTTTTACAGACTGACACATTCTGAAACCTTTTTTTTAAATTTATTTAAATGCACATGTCCAAGCTGTTTTTTTTTCAGACCACCACCGTGTGTATTCTCTGTGACTGCCTACACTCCAGCAGGGGCAACCAGCCTTAGTGATGCTGAATGTATTTGCATTACAGACTTAAACCTGAAAACCCCACTCGCTTCTAATTACTGTGCATGACTATACATGGCAAGCACATGGGTGTGTGCTAAGCCTCTGCTTCTTCCCCCAAAAATTCGCTCCTCTTTTCCATCTACTGCAACTGTGAAATCACCAGAGCAAGACGCAATAAATCTCTGCCTATAATTCTTCTATGCACACAGAGTCATGTTTTCACATTAGTGCCAAAACGAAATTTCTTTGCCAATTTGAAAGCACACTTACTGCTCTTTTTTTTTCGGGCCAAGTGAAAATCACTTTTACAGACTGACACATTATGAAACCACCATGTGTAACTACAACAAAAACAATTCCCATTTCTATTATTCATTTCTTAAGTTACCACATACATCCCCTCTCAAACTGTAAACTCACCTTTAAAATTAGTTAGTTGTGAAAGAAATGTGACACTCAAACAGCAGATTATCAGAGCCAGGATCTCTGTTGTGTTCACCTCTCTCCTCTCAGCAGAACCAGATAATGGCAAACTTTCCCTCTATTTTTCCACACGTATACATGTAAGTTTCAAATCTCAGTGCTTCCCCCTTTTTTTCAAATGTAATGACACATTTCTATTGGTTGAAAACCAACCCTTTTCCAAAAGTACCCTGCCCCCAACTTGACTTCTGCCTAGTACCCTTCCCCCAACTTGACTTCTGCCTGCTACCATAGCAACAGCTCATGGAACACTGCTGTGTGCAGTTAGGTCAGAAGTTCGACACACAATGTTTCAATTTCACAGAGCAAGAGTGCTTGACTTTTCAAACCTAACAGCAAATCCATAGTACTGTTCTTTGGTTACACATTTTTTTGTACCAATACAAAACATGCTTCTATTAATTTTCACATACAGCCTAGTTTTTTTTCTAGAATGGTATGAAACAGCCAATCAGTTCTTTTTGTTTTGTAAAAAATATGTATGCCTCCATTTCCAAACTGTCTTTCTTTTCATATTGCCATTCTACTGAAAGACACCTCCTGAGTGCATCCAGTTCTCCTTTGAAGATGTTCACAGTGTGGATTGTAGGGCACAGCTATGTCTTCTGGAGTGAAAAGTTTGCAGAGAAAACAGATATGGTGAGAGACCTTGCTTTGCCAAATGTAGACATTAAATGGATTGGTCAGAGAGGGTTAAAGTGGCACCAATTGATGCCATTGGTGAAATCCTTCATTCAAATCCAACACCCTGACCTCATAATAGTGCACTGTGGTGGCAATGACCTAGGCACTTTGACTGGGGTAGGTCTGGAAATGCTTATGAAGGACACCTTTGCACAACTGTTTACACTTTTCCCTAAAACTGCCTTTGTGTTTTCCAACATATGCCAAAGGCAAAAATGGAACTGGTCCAATCATTTCTGTCCACAGATTGACAAAGCAAGAAAGCACGTCAACAAATCTGTTTCTGCTTTCCTCCGTGACTATGGTATGGGTGCCATTTACCACAACAACTTGCGTTACGACATGCAAGACATTTATAGAGGAGATGGTGTGCACTTCAATGATGAAGGGAACAGAGTCTTCCTCTTGAACCTTAGACTCTGCATCGGTACTTACTTGTAGGTACCACTAAAAAAATGACTCCATAAACACAACAGCTCTTTTTAGAGCTCCCTAATTTCTAAACTCTTAAATCTGCTTTTCATTTATTTATTTTTATTTTTTTTACCGTACGCTTACCGTAAGCTTACCGTACGCGTACCCCGTGATTTTTTTTAAAATCAATAAATGTTTTTTTTGTACTTTTCTGTCCTTCTTTGACCCCCTTACAATTGTTAGGGGGTCTGTAACTCTCCTCATTGCCCCCTTTCCTTGTTTTCACTCTTTTTTTTCAGAGTGAAATACACAAAATGGCGGCCGCCGCTTCCTGGTTTCGGCCGATTCGAATGTTTACTAAGATCTAAGAGCCAATCAGAATCGCGCTCGCGCACGCCACCGTACGCTTACCGTAAGCGTACGGTAAGCGTACCGTAAGCGGGCTCAGATATATATATTGATTTAAAGGCTATTTTCTCAGAATCTACTGAACAGATTTACACCAAACCTACAAAAGGCACTTCCTTGACCTAGGGACTACCTCTCTGCCAAATTTTGAGTAATTCTGTTCAGCCGTTCGGGCTGTAGCTCGTTCTAAAGGTCCTATGGAAAAATGCATGGGAAAAACGCGTTTTGGGACCCCCCTTTTATCTCAGCCCCCGCTTGACGGATCCCCCCGAGACTTTCAGGGTAGGAGCGGAGCGTAGCGCCCCACCTATTTTGAGAAATTCGCGAGGATTCGTCGACCGGCGCCAAAGTTATTCAAAATAGAATGTTGCGGATTTCCTATGGAAACGTGGTCCTAACTATAACTACCTACTGGCGACCGCCAGTAGGTAATATATATATATATATATATATATACACATATATATTCTAGATCTTCTTTAAAAAAAAATGTATCCATAAGCAGACAGTCTTCATTCCAGTAATGGATAACATGAACGGACTAGTTTTGTAGGACCTACAGAATGAGACACCTTTCAAGCATTGCACACAGGTCAAACAAAAGTGTATGCAACCAAGCATACCAACCACACCTGCTGTCTTCCCGTTATCCACCTTTAGAACACAGAACAGAAAGGAAGAGGGGTTGGCCTAACGGCTAGGGCGTTCAACCTCGGATCTGGGGAACTGAGTTCGAGTCTCGACAAAGAAGCTCATCATCCTATGATTCTGGGCAAATCACGTAATCTCCCCATGCCTAACAAAAATGAATGTGTAATCATGTAACGCAACTGGTGCTATGTAAAGCGCTCTGATACCCTATACCTTTGGGTCAAGTTTGCGCTATATAAAACTCTGTAAAATAAACAACTGAAGCTTTCTTTTAAATTTGGTATTGTAATTACCTTCATTTAGAAGCTTTTTAAAATTCTTTATGGTATTTGTACTTTTATATGCAAGCCTCCTAGGCACCACATGATGGTCATCCCAACCGTAACAGTCTTTTAAAAAAGCACTCTTTTCTTACATTGTGGACTCCACCCCAAAATCTGATTTTGAAAAGCTATTTCTTTGCAGTCTACCTAAAACAAGCTCATCCGATAGGTTTATTTCAAATACGAAATTGTATTTACCTTCATTTACTAAAAACGTGCTCAGCCAATAGCAGCTCTATTTTTTTCATTTGTATTATATTTTTATTTATTGGGAAATACAGTACTTGTTGATTGGATTTACCAATAATACAATTGCTGTCAGGTTATCCCAGTGCGCATATGTGAATTTGTATAATTTCTGTTGCTCTCACCATCGGTTTGTCACAAGGTATAATAACACAAATAAGGTTCTTACGGTGCAGTCGCAGGTATGATTATCTCCCCCAACCAAGCCTATCATCCACCAGTCTACCATTAACATCTAACACTTGGTTAACTATTCTTGCAGACCCAAGATGGCCTATAACACTGGCTGCTTCACCTTAACTGGTTGTTTATAAGCAAACTATTTTATAGGTAACTGACTCAGTCACAACCTTACATACACCCATCACGCTCCATACCAAAACACATAGGTAAAAGACATTGTAATTTACAACGCCAATAGCACTAACCCTTGCAAATGTGAGACCTATGGCATTGCAAATGCTTGTTAGGAGAGCACGAACCTGCATGTCTCCATCCATTTAAAAACTTAAAATAAGACTCCTACTGTTTAGACTGTTATTTGCTCTTATTTACCAGAACTGGGCAGTTCAGGATATAATTCAGAATCTTATATTTTAACTTTGAAAGATACATTGCAGCAATCAAGTCTGTACACGAGGCATACATGCAACCACACGCACTCACATTGCATGCCCACACAGATGCAAACACGAACATGAACACAGAGACCTGCCGTGGAAAATAAGGTCACACACATACACTCACACAAACAAAAAAAAAGCATGCAGTCGTCCAAACACATGCACATCCACATAATGCATGCCTTGACAAACGCACCCACAAGCATGCACACATGCAAACACACAGAAACGTGCCATGAAAGACAAAGGCACAGACACTTACAGAAACAAGCAAAGGCAGGTGCTTGAACAAAAGTAAGTAGGTATACAAACGTGTGCCCTCCACGGCTCACGATGAAAGTGGCACAAATAAGACATACATGCTTTTTCTCAGACGCACAAACACAAATATATGCTCACACACCACAGACATATTAGCGCACATAAACTTGAATAACATTTCAAGAAAGATTTTACTGTAAATCACTTTTAAATTGTGCTTAAAATAGCCGATAGCTGTAACCTCCTGAGGCACAGCCGGGAGATAGGTGTTGTTGATTTTAGAAGGAAATAATTTTAAAAATTGCACGCAATTGTTTTTAAAAGCGCACGCTCTACCTGCCTTGTATTCCACCTGGAAAGCTTACCCAGCAGCGGTTGACACGCTGAGAGGGAGAGCTCGTGGGAGGCTTCGTAGGCGCCATCAGCCCGACGGAACGAGGGACACGCCCACTTTGCGGACACGCCCCCTTGCAAGCACGTAAATAGAACGCTGATATCAGCGCGTCCACTGATAGCCGTAACCTCCTGAGGCACAGCCGGGAGATAGGTGTTGTTGATTTTAGAAGGAAATAATTTTAAAAATTGCACGCAATTGTTTTTAAAAGCGCACGCTCTACCTGCCTTGTATTCCACCTGGAAAGCTTACCCAGCAGCGGTTGACACGCTGAGAGGGAGAGCTCGTGGGAGGCTTCGTAGGCGCCATCAGCCCGACGGAACGAGGGACACGCCCACTTTGCGGACACGCCCCCTTGCAAGCACGTAAATAGAACGCTGATATCAGCGCGTCCACTGATAGCCGTAACCTCCTGAGGCACAGCCGGGCGATAGGTGTTGTTGATTTTAGAAGGAAATAATTTTAAAAATTGCACGCAATTGTTTTTAAAAGCGCACGCTCTACCTGCCTTGTATTCCACCTGGAAAGCTTACCCAGCAGCGGTTGACACGCTGAGAGGGAGAGCTCGTGGGAGGCTTCGTAGGCGCCATCAGCCCGACGGAACGAGGGACACGCCCACTTTGCGGACACACCCCCCTCCCTCTGACCTATAATAATGTGTATGTACCGGAGGCGCAGCGGACGAGCGCAGCGGGCGCGACGAATGCGCGCCGAAGGCGCGCATAAGGCAAGCTCGTCTGCGCTCGTCCGCGCCGAGTCCGGGCCTAGGGCCAGCCCCCCTACTCCTCACCCCTCAGTACCCCTGCAGTATAGCCCTGACACCCTGCACAGTTTTAGGACATCCACTAGCAAGGGATGCCTACACAGATTTCAAGCTGATGCCCTACCCCCTACCTGCCCCAATTGTAACCTCCACCTTAAGCCCAAAACTACACCTGAACTGCTATATGATTACCGCATGTACCTGTTGAACTGCCGCTCCCTCCCAAAACATAGGGTTGAAATTTCTCTCCTAATAGAGGAACTTTCACCTGACATACTGTTTTTAACAGAAACCTGGCTAACTCCTGACGCTGAGCCAGCGATTCTGGAAGCCCTTCCCTCAGGCTTTCAAATCTCTCACCAAGACCGGCCTAAAGGGAGAGGAGGAGGTCTAGCGATAATTTATAAAGATCAATTTCGCTGCCGTGTAGCAGCCGAATCCATCCCGGACTGCGAGAGTATCACTTTCCATGTGGAACTCTCACCTAATAATTGCCTTTCCGGCACGCTTATTTACCGCCCTCCCGGCCCCCCGAATCAGTTCCACGTCTGCTTACCCTCAAACATAGCCGAACGCCTTAACCCCTCATCTAACTTTACCGTTTTAGGTGATTTTAATTTCCATTTCGACTCGGATTTGGACCACATAGCCACTATTCTAACAGAAGACCTCGCAGCTCTACAATTGACCCAAAAAGTTACCTCCCCCACCCATGTTAAGGGTCATCTGCTGGACCCGGTTTTTAGCAACTGCATCGGCCTCACAACAGGATCACCCATCCACTTGCCTTGGACCGATCATTTTTTGATCCCTATCAGTTGGTCTGCACTGAAACCCTCTAAATTGACACCGACCACAAGACTCACTAGAGCTTGGTCAAACCTCGCAATCGACAAATGGACTAATTTACTTGCTGAGAATCCCCCCCTAATCAAAGATAACCCTAACCTTGCTAATCTGGCTTATTCTAATTGGATCACTCAGTCTCTAGACGTAGCTCTTCCCCCCAAAAAAATCACACTAAAACGACTTCAAAAAACTGCCCCATGGTATACTGAAGATCTCAGAGCCAAGAAACGCTGCTGTAGGCAGTCTGAAAGAAGCTGGCGAGCTGATTATTCCTTAGGAAAAAAAAATCTCTATCATGAAGCCATCAGGGAATACAAAATGTTGATAAAATCGACCCAAGCCGCTTACTTTTCGGAGAAAATCTCCCTTGCTAAATCTAAACCTAAGGAAATTTTTAAGATCATAAAAAAACTGACCAAACAGTCCCCCTGTGATCAGGCAGATAAGTCCACTACCCATTGTAACGACGTCGCTGAATTCTTTCACCAGAAAATAAATACCATTTACTCTGCTTTCCCACCGAACAACCTCACCCTCTCAATTCCTACTTGTCCCCCCATGACTCCCACTCTTAACTCACCTACATTAACACATTTCCCTCCACTAGAGCTAGCTACTCTTGAGCCCCTAGCACGGAGTGTTAAATCTGGTTCCCCCAACGACCCAGCACCCCCAGACATAATAATGGCAGCATCTCAAACTACTCTGCCTATAATTAAGGACATCCTAAACGCCTCCATTTCATCTAGTGTGGTCCCGACTGCCTGGAAGCAGGCTATGGTCAGAGCTCTAGTGAAGAAGCCCAACTTGGACCTTAATGATCTGAGTAATTATCGCCCCATATCCCTGCTCCCATGGATCAGCAAGATTCTGGAAAAATATATTAATAAACAACTAATCACTTTTCTGGAAGATCACCAACTACTGGACCCGACCCAGACGGGCTTCAGACCCAAGCATGGGACCGAGACCGCACTCCTTATGGTCACTGAGGAAGCGAGAAAGATCTTGGATCAAGGAGGATCAGTGGCAGTGATCCTCCTTGATCTCAGCGCGGCCTTTGACACGGTTAGCCATAACACTCTGCTATATCGCATGTCCCAGGTTGGGATTGAAGACAAAGCCTTGTCTTGGTTCAAATCTTTCCTCCAAGACAGATCCTTCTGTGTGTTTGAAGACGACTCTGTCTCTGCCAGCAGACCTTTGAAATGTGGAGTCCCTCAGGGATCATCTCTAAGCCCTGCACTTTTTAACTTGTACATGAGGCCACTGGCTGACGTCGTCCGTCCGTATGGGATTAAGATCATTTCCTACGCGGACGATACGCAGCTGGTGGTCTCCATGACTCAGGAAGCCACTCCATCGGCTCCAGGCGGGCTTAGAGAGTGCGTTGAAGAAGTGAAAACCTGGATGTCCCTTTCTTCGTTAAAACTGAATGGGGACAAAACGGAGCTGATGATCCTGGGCTCCCCCGACCCCAGCATTCCCCCCTCTTTATGGCCACCCAGTCTGGGCCCCCCACCTACTCCCAAAAACAGCATTAAAAGCCTTGGAGTGTGGCTGGACAGATCCCTGTCCTTTAATACGCAGGCCACAAAACTTTCGGCCACCTGCTTTGGCATCATGAAAATGCTGAAAAGAATTCTCCCCCTCCTTCCCTGGGATGCCAAACAAACTGCCATACAAGGCTTAATTCAATCGCGACTCGACTTCAACAACATACTTTATCTTGGTGCCCCCGAATCCACCCTCAGAAGGCTCCAGATAGTTCAAAACTGCGCAGCACGCAGTCTATTAGACCTTCCCCGCAGACAGTCAGTGAGAGCAGGCCTGACTACCCTCCACTGGCTACCGGTGCGACAGAGGGTCCTGTTTAAAGCCATGTGCATTGCGCACCAGGCCTTCTGGAACACTGGCCCTAAAATTACCCAAGACTTAATTACCCATTATGTGCCTAACAGAAGCCTCCGCTCCAGTCAAATATTTCTTGCAAAAACCCCCAAAATAAAAAGATCCAGATCCGGAGGCAGGACCTTTTCTTTCAACGGTGCTAGAGCCTGGAACGCCCTCCCACTGCACCTTAGAGCTATTTCTAACCTCTCAACCTTCCGCAGACAACTAAAGACCCATTTATTTCACTCAATCTAGCTAATCTCATTCCTAATTTTCCTTCTAAGCCTGCTGTAGGTATTCGGTTTTCCTAGCGCTTGGACGCCTCCGGGCAGCAATTCGCGCTATACAAATGTACATCCTATCCTATCCTATCCTTCCTAAAATAACTCTAACCGGACTAGCGGCGGACTTACCAGGCACAGGCACACCAATTGGGGGCAGACCACTGGACCACCAGGACGCTTGCGGGTTGCTGACGCTGTTGTTCCCCTCGCCGCCACTTCCTCGTTGGCCGCAGTGGGGGGGAACTACAGATCCCGTCATACCCTGCTCCCTACCTGCCTTCCTTCCGGCCAGCAGCGCGCCCGGAGGCGCTACAAAAACAGAGGCTCCCTCGGTGGAGCGGAGGGCATCTAACCGGACTAGCGGCGGACTTACCAGGCACAGGCACACCAATTGGGGGCAGACCACTGGACCACCAGGACGCTTGCGGGTTGCTGACGCTGTTGTTCCCCTCGCCGCCACTTCCTCGTTGGCCGCAGTGGGGGGGAACTACAGCTCCCGTCATACCCTGCTCCCTACCTGCCTTCCTTCCGGCCAGCAGCGCGCCCGGAGGCGCTACAAAAACAGAGGCTCCCTCGGTGGAGCGGAGGGCATCTAACCGGACTAGCGGCGGACTTACCAGGCACAGGCACACCAATTGGGGGCAGACCACTGGACCACCAGGACGCTTGCGGGTTGCTGACGCTGTTGTTCCCCTCGCCGCCACTTCCTCGTTAGCCGCAGTGGGGGGGAACTACAGCTCCCGTCATACCCTGCTCCCTACCTGCCTTCCTTCCGGCCAGCAGCGCGCCCGGAGGCGCTACAAAAACAGAGGCTCCCTCCGTGTCACGGGACGCGCGTGGGCGGCGCCGGGCTGAGCCGGGGCAGAGGGCGGGCCGTCTGTGGCCGTCCGGGGCAGAAAGAGGCAGGGCAGGGCCACCCCACTGACATCATCGCAGCTGGAAATAGTAGCAACCAAGGTACTGTGTCACAAGCCTGATACGCATTTCAAATCCCCGACTCATCTTATGTGTTTGAATCGGTTGACATTCTGAACTACAAGTTTATCAGTATCTCCCCTCACAGCTCTGTGTTAGTTAACACCTAAGGGAATTACTGTAATATCTTGCGCGATTGTGTGTATTTTACACTTTGTTTGTAACCATGAAACGCAATGGTAAAAATCCTAGCCTATCTACTTCACGGCCAACAACTAGGCAACAGACTACAACTGCGCAACCCCTCCCAAGCTTGACTGCTATTGACAAAATGCTGCAGCAGACAATTGGAGCCGTGGCCTCGGCCATAGAAAACACAGAGCGGCGTTTATCAATTACTCCTGCAATTCCCCCCCCTTCCCAAATAGTGGAGGATGTGTCAATTGCTACAACTAACGCCCTTGATCTTAATTCCTCTTTTATTTGTTCCTTCGCTGACCTACCCTGTGCACAGCCCACTACCAGCGATACGCACGCCTTCCAGGTTCCCAACTCCCCACCCCACCTTCCTCCTAATAAGGCTCCTGCGACTCGTATTCTAGTCAAGAAACCTAGGGTTGGGAAGAATAAAACACTAAGGAAAAACAAGCCTCCAATTAATTCCTCTGCATCGATTGATACTCCTTCTACTTTGTCCCCCACGCAGGCTCCTCTGTGGGCCACTCACATGATTTTAGATCTCCAGGCCCATATTGAACATCTACTTGGTTCCCATTTTAAATCCCTCCTGTCTAGATTGGACAGATTGGTTTCTACTATCAACAACGCCGGCTTTGGTAAAACCAAGCCGTCCACAGACTCCACAAACTTCCCCCCCTGTCCTGCTCTTGCCGACGACAACGTCTCCGCCGCCACTGAAACCTCCTCTGCTCCCCCTCAAATAGCTGACATGATTGTTCCCGCTACAACTATTTCTCTGACTAGGGCCATAGACCCAGAAAGTTTCAGAACACAGAGGGAGGTTACCAATGCGGGGGAAAAATGTCCAGACAATCAAGCTAGAGAGCATAGAAATACTTCTACTGAGGGACTTAACACCGCACTACCCTGCATTGACTTACCACCTGAATCTCTCCCGTATGTTGTTGTGCTTGCTGGTGTTCCCCCCCTACCTAAAGGGAAGAACGAGGATTTTTCGGAACTAAAAAACAAATGTATGCACTGGTTCAACTTAAACAGCCCCCTCCCCTATAACATCTCTGGAGAAATTCTGGGTGTTCGGAGATTAGATTGGATTGGGCCTACTCCTAAGTCCATCATAGGAAATTGTGTCATTGTCAATTTTAGACATCCACTTGCTGTAAATTATATCTGCAATAGGACACCCCTTAGACCTAACACTCAAATCATCCCATTGCATCTGTCATATTTCTATCCAGCCTCACAGCATAGAGTAGGGCAGATCAGGGGTGTAAGTTGGGCGGGGGGCCAAAATAAATTGTACGCTAGATCAGTGGAAGAGACCCAGAATATGCCCTTGTTGTCTCTCTTTGCTCAAAAAAATAGATTCAGTGTGTTGGAGGAGGTGGACTGACCAGTCGTGAACTTGAGCCCTGTACTCCAACCTGATAAAGTTATGGGCATCCAATCAGCCGTAGAAAAGGATAGATATGTGAGTGGAACTCTAGAATCTCCTTCAGTATCCTCTCCCCTGACCACAAGAGTGGAAACAAAACAAACCACCCATGAAGACTTGGTTGTTCTCCCCGATGATCTTCTGTGTAATGTTAATCTTGTGGGCACCATAATAGCAACAAACCCTCAAACAACTGAAGTCTGCACAGATCCTACGGCTGGCGACCCAGTAAATCGAAATAGAGCACAAGGCGGGGGAATAAAAATATTGTCCTGGAATGTGGCAGGGATAAAAAACAAGTTATTTAACTTGGAATGGAGTAATTTTGTAGGTACTCATGACATCTGCCTCATGCAAGAAACTTGGGCCACTGAGGAAAATTCGAGGATTGGTTATGCCACTTTTGACATTTTGGCAACCACAAGTGGCAGAGGGAGGCCTTCGGGTGGTCTTTCAATTTGGGTGGGGACACATTTGGGAGCTCAGGCAACCGTGATTCCAACTAACTCCCTGGATGTTCAATGTGTCCTCTTAACCCTAAAAGACAAACCATCGGTCGCTTTAATAAATGTCTATTCTAGACCAGTTAAGAATGGCCAAGAATCTGGTGTAATAGATGCATTAAAGCATTTTATATTGTCTCTAGACCCCCCACCGCAATTAATAGCAGGAGGCGACTTTAACTGCCAATTTGAACCCCTCGAGTCTCCTTACACGGGCGAGCCAGACGAAGAAGACCAGTTCTGGCACATTTGTGAACCACAGATCTCTCCTGTCAGAGCCTGGACTCCGCTCGTCCTTCAAATTAAATCCTTATCTCTTGCACTGTCCCTAAGGGCCTGTAATGGGAGATTGAAACCCGATTGCCCAGGCCTTCCCACGTTCAACAGACCAGGCCAAAACTCTAATATAGATTATATATTAATGGAGGCAAGACATTGGGGTAACTTATTAGAGTTCGAAATCCACCTTAGACAAGATAGTGACCATAATGCCCTTGTTCTAACTTTGAAACCGGGCAGTTTTGGTCTAACTAATCCTCCTCCCAATTTAAATAGCCCAATACTCCCAGTACTCCTTTCTAACAATAGGAGGAGAATAAAATGGCCCTATTTTCTGAAATCCCCTGCTAAACTTGCGGAAGTATATCAGACAGCTTTGCCATCTCTTTCCGCAATGGGGGATGTAAGTATAGACAACTTGAGTGATTCAACTAAGATCCATATTCACCTAGTTAATAACTTGAGGGGCCTATTTAACCCTGTGGGAAACAAACAACACCAGTCTAGGTCACACCCCTGGTATAAGGAACCCTGCAGAAAAGCAAAAAAGGACTTGCTCGCGGCAATTAAAGGTAATGACAGGGCCAACATAAAGAAACTTCGTCTAGACTATAAGAAGGCTATCGCCAGGGGGAAGAGGGATTGGGAGGAGCAAAGATGGGAGGATCTAAGATTAGCTCTCATATGTAGAGACCCCAAGGCGTTTTGGGCCACTGTGAACTCTGACGGGAATGGGGTAGCCCCACCCCTTGTTGTAAATATAGCTCCACAAGTCTGGGAATCTCATTTTGGGGAACTGCATGGGGATTCGGATGACCTTTTTTCTACCGACATTTCTCTTGAGTCTAGTCTGATGAGAGGAATTGATTCTAGTATATCTAATATTGAGACTCACCCTCGTTCCTCTATTTTAGCACCTTCACATGTATGCCAGCCGCAACCATCTTTGATGGGTGTAGCCACTCCTGTGATAGAACTCCCTGTGGCCATCACTCTTAAAGAAGCTGAAACCGCAATAAATAAGCTCCTTTCTAACAAAGCACCTGGCCTAGATAAAATACCACCGGACTTATTCCGCTCCCAACCAAAAATCTGGGCCCCGTATTTGGTGGTATTATTCAATTCCATTCTGATGGGGGCCGCCTTACCAGATACTTGGTTGGGCGCGGAGATAGTTCCCATATTTAAGAAAGGCTGCCCATTAAAGCCGGCTAATTATAGACCAATTAGCCTTATTGACACCACCCAGAAATTAATGGGCAGGATTATCTTGGATAGAATCCAGGAATGGATGGATGACAACAACATCTTGACTACATTACAGGCAGGGTTTAGATCTGGGATTTCAACCATTGACCAGATCTTCCAGCTCCAGGTTCTATATTGGAAAACGGTGAGAGTAGAGGGTGGCAGTCTCTACCTCATCTTTGTAGACCAGCTGCCTTTGATCTTGTCCCAAGACAAAAAATTATGGAAAGTCCTGGCAGAAATGGGTCTCCCACCCTACCTGTTGGATATCTTAATTAGATTTCATAGCGGTAATTACGCCCAGGTTAGATGCGGGAGACATGGCGATTTATCCTCACGCTTTCCCGTTAGGAAGGGAGTGCGCCAAGGGTGTGTCTTGGCTCCAACATTGTTCAGCCTATACATCAATGGTCTTGTTACTCACCTGGCTGATGTAGCTAATAATGACGCCCCCAGATTGGCTACCGGTAGAGTGCCCGCTCTGATGTTTGCCGATGATACTCTGCTGATATCCAAAACATCATCGGGCATCCAGCGCATCTTGGATGGTTTCCTGACATTTTGTACTTCCAGAGGCTTGGAGATTAATCTAGAAAAGACTAAATTCATGATCTTTAATCCTCCCAAACAGACTCGTCCAAATCCCACCCTAAATGGCTCCCCCCTTGAGAGAGTCAGGACATTTGTGTACCTTGGAATTACGTTGACCGAGAATTTTGATTGGGGACCTCAAATCGCAAAATCATGGCTGAGGCTGTCTCAAATAGCAGGGGGCCTTTGCAAGGTCCAGCGAGCCTCGGTATATAAACCAGCAGCTCCGGTAGTTGAAATATACCGATCACAAGCTAGAATAGCTTCATTGTACGGGGCCGAATTATGGGGCCATAAAAACATAGCCAAATTAACCCTGGTTGAGCAGGTGTTTTATGAGGCGACTTGTGAGCCTTCCTGTAAGCACACCGCTCACTCCCCTATGCCTCGACCTGGGGTTAGAGCCAATTGAAGACTTGGCAATTCTCCGACCCTTACTCTACTGGAAAAGGCTCTGGACGGTGCATGAACTGGCACCTTTTAGAGAGGAATTCTTAGAGGTTTGGACATTAATTAAAAGTAAGAACATTCCATGGTTATCCCATATTAAGGCTCTTAGCATAAAGATCGGCAGGACCGATCTCTGGGAACTACCGGAGGTAGCCTGCACACGGATTTCTAAACCTGATCTAAGAGGCCATATAAGGGAGCTGAGATTAGCTACCCTACATGGTTCAAGCTCCTTGGGGAAACTCACTAATGAGTTTCTCCTAGTAAAATTAGAAACAAGAGCAGAGGCCTTCCTTGATGTAATTTATCCGTCTCTTGCTAGGAAGCTTTATTTGCAGTTGAGGTATGGTACCTTACCGCTCAGAGTATTCACCTGCAAATGGGCAAGATCAGAAAATGCAGCCTGTCCGGCATGTAACCATAGCAGTGAAGATATATGCCATGTCCTGTTTTTCTGTCCTGCATACCATTCAATAAGAAAAAAGTGGCTCATTCCCATTTGCAAGAACCTAGGGTTTAGACACTGCATGCTTGCATGCAGGGTCTTAAGATATGATACTCACCCCCCAATTGTTTTTGCTATGTCTCGCTTTTTACATGGGTTTTGGCGCAGAAGGAAAAGTTTTCTTTAAACATTTTTGTCTTTTACCAAATGAATCTTTTTGATAACATTAGTTTAATACATTTTTAACTATTGTATTAACTTGACATTATTTATTGTTTTAATGAAATGTGCAATTCTGTTGTTATTTATTCTGTGCTTTTATGGTCTCCGACCGAAATAAAGTTATCAAAATGAAATGAAAATAACTCTCCATGAACGTAATAAAAATATGTTTCGCCAGTGGTAGGAGATGGCCCAGATAAGAATTGTAATCTGAGTGAATTTCAGAAGCATTCTTTCTTTGTTTCCTCTCCTGTCTCCAACACGTAAGGGATACAATGGCTGTTTAAGAATCACCGATCTTTATTTAATGCGTGCATTTCTACATGCAGCTATGCTCGGCGCTCTGCTCCCTTTGCCTGCTGGAGCAGAGGTTCTCCTCTCATGGAGTGGGCGGGGCTGCTGGGGGCTCGTCCAAGCTGTCCAAAAGGCAGGACCTCCGAAGTCTGCCGAACACCAGGGGATACCGGATCCCGAGGGGATACCGCATATTACACAACACTGGCACCGCCGCTTTCTTATGTTTAACAATGTGTCAGTCTGAAGACTGCTTATGCTATGATTGTGGATTTGTGGTGACAGCATCTTTTCAGAGGTGAGCATTAGGTACACAGACACTCTCACACTTTCATTTTACGGGTGTGTAAAAAGACACAATTCAGACACGCGCACGCTCATACCTTGAGGCAGTCTACCGTGCATATGCTTAAATTTTACACTCACACGCAAATACGATCTGACTGGCATGGAACTCTTAAGTTTAACTGTACATACCTGGGGACCAGGCTGCAATGCTAAGGCACCAGGCCACAACTTAGTGGCGGCCATGAGTCTGCCGGGGGTTGGTAGCAAGTGTTCATTACCACGCTGGGAGCCCTGTGTGGCCGCGCAGCACAACGTGGTTGGAGCTGCAGCAGAGGCGGGCTCCCGGCTGCATGTGCTGGCTTCCAAAGTTTACACTATGCCACGCCCTCGCCCTCCCACAGCCTGTAGGAGTGGAATGAATTCACAGACAGTGTGTCCTGGCAGGATGACTCCACAGTATTGATTTCGGGTATAACTTACTCAACTCATGAAGATTTCCTGAGTGAACAAAATGTGCTGCAGCTCCGAGGTCACGTGACGGGTGAATGTTTTACATTGTAATCATCTAAGCCAGCCCCCAAGCCTGCCGCAAGCAGTGCAGGGACATGCTGCAGGCTACTAAAAGCTCTGTCTGACAGAGTGTGGTGTAATTATAGTGCTAGGCTCGGCTTGCTAAGGAGGCGCTATAAATGCGTGACCATGCATTTCAGTGCGGTGATGAGGACCACCGCACTGAAATGCGTTAGTCCAACGCCGATGCGTGATACTTGGCAGGGCTGCGGCGTGCATACCATTTAATTTATTAAGAGGATGGGCGTGCGGAGCCGAGGGGGCCCTACAGCGCGGGGGCCCCACCGCAACGCAGGGGCTGCAGGGGCCTGTGTCACGCCCCTGGTACACTCTTGGAGAGATATACAAGACATACACAAAGGGGCATTTTCAATATTGATTAAACCATTATGATTCTTGTATAAAATATTTGTGATGCAATGATCAATATACAGAAGCAGATAAAAGTTATTAGAAGTATTAGGAAGGTGAAAAGAATGAACAATATTACCATCATGCTAAAACAGTGTATATATGCTGGCATATTAGTACTCGGTATAGTGTACTTCTTCTATGCGTTTCCTAACCTAGTTGTCTAGTGTGTGTGCTCTCTGCCAAGAATCCCCGTTAGGATGATCTAACTCCCTTTAGCTGGAGGCAAGGTATGTAGGTCCCCATCTTGGTCACAAGTATGGACATCCCTCCTCTCAGAGGGATCAACAGGAACCAGCTATGCTGAAACGCGAACATGGCAATGACCTTGCAAGTGACAGCTGAGTGCTCCTCTAATTTGAGCACAGAAGTACATGTGTATTTACAACAAAGGCATCCATGCTGCTGTGTCGATTCTTCAGCTCAGCGCACCACATCAACATTTTGTTCCTACATTCTTTAACCACTAGGGTAACATTCATTTCTCACAATTCACTCTCGCACTGAAGGGAGCTGTTGTGCAACTCAACGTCCTTAGTTACGATAACTTTTTTTGCCTTATGAGACTAGGCCTTTTTTAATTCCATTCCCCCACAACCATCCTGTGTATATATGTGGCCCCCTGCAGCCGCTACCACCTAGGGTCATGTCAATTATACCACACACAACCTCGCAAGGCACCCATTATAAAATGTACCTCTCCTCCTTCTATTACATGTAGTACAACATACTCCAAGATGGCGATGATCTCTCAGATCTGTGAAACGTACATATTATAAAACAATCAGGAACCGCTTTCTAGGATTATAATTAGCACAACCTACTTCAAGTGGGTGCTGTTTTCCCATCCTTTAGCATTGCACTCTTGACCATACTTGTAGGAACCCACTCCAAGATGGCGTTTCCATTTTTCCCTTTGACGCGCTCACGTGACCCCTATGTCACACGCCGGGAGCACACAGACACACCCCCCGACCGCCAGCATGACATAGCACAAATACAGCGGGTGATGCAATTACTTCCTACCGAGGCGGTGAGAGGTCGGGTAGATTAAAAGACCTCCAGATCCTACGATAACTGTAAGTACAGTCCTTTCCCTATTCTAAGGCCTTTGCAGACAGCTGCACCTTTCTCTAAAGGTGTTGAAGCACCTAACTCTGTGACTTCTTGTACAGATATCAAGGATTCCCTCAAACTGCACCTCATGGGACACTTATCCCTCACTATATAGGTAAGTGTACGCCATGCTAACTAACGCATTTTAGCACAGTGACCTGAGGTCTTGCCATCAATGGTTTATCCTTGAATAATTTTTACGTTTACGCTCACTATACTGGGTTACTCTAACCACTATACCAACTGATTTACTCACTGGCTGGTATACCAGTGCACCTGGTTCTTGACCCATGTTTTTGACCTAACGTAATACATTATGTGTTTATCTGTCGATGTCAGTATAATCAACATCACGCCATGATCTCTACTGAGATTATTCTATGTTTAAATGTATGTTTGTCCTCCTGAGCGTCACCATTACACCATATATTGATAGCTCACCACCAATAAACTTGCTGGAAATTACAGTAGTTGATAAATATCACTAGCACACACTCGACCAATGGGGGACCTTGGCTTCTCTCTCCAACTACACCCATGCAAGGGTTTATATATGCTTCTATTTATTTATTATTTTTGTTTTGTCTCTTTTGTTGTTCCAGATTCTTCTTCTTTGAGTAGTGGCACTACGTCTAACTGAGAGGCCACAACACCACATTAGAGCTCAGTGCACTTTTCTATTGGTCCTGAAGAAGCGCAAAGGATCTTCTCCTGAGACTACGAGCTGCGCGAAACATGTTGACCTACAACATGCCCACTATGGGTATGACACTCGTCTAGCTACAGAGGGCCATTGCCACCCTCAAGCAGCGCAACCTTCAGGTTCTTTACTGATGACAGAGGGGCTATCCCTTATTAAATTCACTAGTTACCCCTCCAGCCATCTTTTAACTTCACACTAGGACACCACTGCCACTCATACCTGCAAACACCCTTACGGCATTATCACTTAAAAAGATCTCCGATAAAGTGACCCTTCGGGGGACCCTGTCAAGAATTCCTGTCATGCGAGGGGAGGAAAACGGTAACCAGCGAAAACGGACTACATCTCCCAGGATGCTTAGCGGTTGAGAGGTTATGTAAACAGGAGAGCTGTTACATAACTCAAGGAAAACACGCCCTTATGTAAACAGGAGAGCTGTTACATAACTCAAGGAAAACACGCCCTTATGTAAACAGGAGAGCTGTTACATAACTCAAGGAAAACACGCCCTTATGTAAACAGGAGAGCTGTTACATAACTCAAGGAAAACACGCCCTATAAAGGGAGGAACCGGGAGGTACAACGCTGTCGGATATTGTGTTTACACCGACGTACCTGCTTAGTGAAGAGCAGTGTTCCGGAGTGGTGCTCCAGTAAGGCAAGAACGGAGGTAGGTCGAGTCGTTACTCCCTGGGCCGTGTCTTGCCCCATCGTCACCTGTGAAGGACCCGGAAGCTCTACCGGATAACCATTGAGCTTCGCTTTTTGACTCGGCTGAGTCAAAGCGCAGTGGCACTTTTGCTGGTTGGAGTCGTAACTCCCAGCCCGACCAGAGATACAGGGACTGCCAGCTGTAACACACACCAGGAGGTGTTTGCCGCGTTACAGACTCGGAAGTCCACAGGATCGATCGAGCGGCTGCTCTCGGTTCAGTCTTCTTTGCTTGTGATTGGGGTATCGGTGACGCATCACCAGGAGGTGACTCCGCGTCCCGGTGCAGTCTGAGGAAGAGGTTGAGCGGCTGCTCCCTTCAGGTAGAGACCCCGGCTGGGTGTTTCCCTGACTCCTCGATTCTCCCCAACACTCTTCGTGCCCCTCACAGCCTACCGATTGGCATTGTCGGCCATTTCATTTCTGCCCTCTGTTGGCATACGCCGGGATCGGCGTATATGCAGAGGACGGTTAGGACCCTCCGTGCTGTGGGCTGGTAACGTACTTAGCCTGGAGGATTCCAGTGACTATAACCTTTGTTTATTCCTTGTATTATTTTTGCCTTCATTAAAATAACTAAACCTTCACAAGTGGTTGCGTTCTCATTATCGTGTCTGTTAAACGATCCTGAGACGTTCAGGGCGTTACAGACCCGTAGGGCATTGCAGCGCCGGCCCGATATGGAGCATTGCCCAATGATGAAGCATGACATCCTTTGGGGTGTGTGAAGGCACCAAGACAAGGACACTGTCTCAGACACCATAATTTGAACTACTCTAGCCTCTGCCTTCCTTCGCTACCTTACATTTCCACTCCTCACCCATCCATTACAGGTGTCACAGGACATGTGACCCTGCTAATGAAAGGGTCTGGGCGCACGTGCCCAGGGCCAGTTCCAGATACCCTAACAGTGTGTCTGTATGTTCCTTACTACTGCATGGCAGCCTAAGGCCCCAACCCTGTACATTACTTAGGCAGAAATAGAGAGATAAAAGGAGCATATATTTTACAACACACAACAGGAAGAAAGCCACATGTTAAAGCTTTCCTATTCATCAGAAGGCAGGGAATGCTCTATATGTGAATTGGAGAAACATTCCACTTCTAAAAAAAGCTCCACTGCCGGTCAGACATTCAAATTTAGGGACAACAACTTGAAAGGAACTAAGTGAACATAGATAGCATTTGAGCGTATAAAACTAGAAATGTTGAGTTAAAAGGGAGAACCATACTCCGTGCACCAAACAAAGCCTTAGACACAAGGCACAGTTTTAAAAGAACTGGTAACCAATGAAGAGATGAAAGTGCCAGTGATATAGAATCTGATCTGTTTTAGTTTCAAAGCAAGTGTTGCAGCTAAGGTCTGGATTAATTTAGGTCTCCTCACTTCTTTATCTGCTATGTCAATATAAACTGGACTGCAATAGTCCAGCATCACAGCTATAAAAGCATTCAGAATCTGAATTTCATGAAAAAGTAGATGGTAGGTTTTAATACCCGAAGCTGTAAATTACATGAACTGTCCATTGCATTTATATGATCTGATACAGAAAGCCCTCAAACAAATTTTACCCCCAGATTCTTTACGCAGGTCACTGGCACTTAGAAGCTACACAAGGTGGGCAGAATGGAAGGTCACACGCTGGAGATGCTCTAAATGTGAGTAAAATTCCAATCTCAACACCATTCAAATGTAACTGCTGCATAGGCAGTCAGGGGTTAACTTGCAGTAAACATTCATACGACAAGCTGGCACATGAACTGGGATCACCTCTAATTTTGAACAACATTTGCATCTCATCTGCATACATAAAAGGGTTTAATGAGGGTTGCAAGAGGAACTACATATAGCTTGAACAGTAACAGAGAATGTATTATTCCCTGCGAGACACCACACTTAGTTAGGAGTCTTAAAACCAGATACAAAAGGAATCTGGACTTCTCTGTCCTTTAAAAAGTTGTAGAACCAACCAAAAGGAATATCTTTCATTCCAAAGAAATGTAATTTGTTTAATAAGAGATGGAGGCTTATTGCTGTTGGTTATCTTTATTCATATTCACACAGTGGGCACAGGGAGGGCGTGTTTAGGTGTGAAAAGAGGTGGAATAGGGAAAGAAATGAGCTTTTGGAAGAAATGAAGGGGTACGTTGTGCCATGCTGCTGGGCAGTTCTGTAGCAGAGGTGCGTTTGCTGAACTATGATTATTGTTGTCAGCATTTTCAAAAGTCATTAAACAATTAAACAATTAAACACAACAAAACCCTGTTACACATCGGCCTGTGCGTATTTAACAGACAAGCATTTGCAATGCAATAGGTCTCGCATTTGCAAGAGTTTAAGCTACTGGCACTGTAAATGACAATACTTATTATTTATGTTTTAAAAACCAACACATAAATAAAAGGCATTGTCATTTACAATGCCAAATATCTCAAACTCTCGCAAATGTGAGACCCATTGCACTGCCACAGTGAAAGCGTGCATGGCGCTCTGGTCATACATAGAAGCAGCAACAAAGCTGCATTTGATTGCAAGCCCTGAAGTAATCAAGAGAAACAAAAGAGGACACAGAAAAGTTCCCCCTGTTTGGATGATAAAAGGACTGCCTCCAGAGATTAAACTTCCCCTCCTTCCTGGGTGCTGTCTAGGTCATTATCCCACTGGAAGGCGTAATACAGGCTCATACAGCCGCGTGTGTCGTACTTAAAGGATTGCCTCCGAAAAGCAGCCGAGTTGAGGGTCATTTCGAGAAATCTGGACGTACAATTCAAACACGACTGTCTACTACAAGCCGAGCCATTCTGACAATCATAAGTCAAAAAAAAAATCTTCATAGCATACTAATGCTATATTAAAATGTGAAAGACTAGTTTGTCAGGGCATGCATTGTCACTCTTTTTTTTGCTGTCTTGTACTACCTAAGAAGTTTAAAGGCGGGGTTTGGGGGGGGGGGGGGGCACTCTTAGCTTCAGCCTCTGTCCAGTGTGATTTTCAAGGTATGGCTTATAAATCAAAGCACCAACTTAATATGCATCCTTCTTGTCTTGAGTAATAAATGTGGTGGGGCAAAGACGAATATCGAACCCAGCATTGAACCAAAGTCACAAAAGCGAGTTTTAACTTAGAGTAATGTACTCGAATATTGAACAATAATGAAACAGATTGTACAATCATGTACAATCAGTACTGAACATCAGTTTTAAAACATTTATTGACCAACATCGACAGGTAGGCACTGCCCAAATCCGTGGAAATGGTTTTATATTCAGAGAATTCTGATTTCTTAATGAGTGCAGATTTTACAAATTCCTTGTACATTTTGGAAACTGCTCGCATATTCTGAATATTTTGGAAACTATTTTCAGATGTGTTTCTAGACCTGCACTTGCAGGCAAACAGAGCACCCAGAATCAGAAAGAAATGAGAAAATACTGAAACAGGGAGGGCGGGCTTCAGCTGGTATCATATGCTAGGAAAACTACTTGTAGCGATTGAGGCATTTGTTGTGCAGCAGCAAAGTTGAGTTGCAGGCTAACCTCAGGGGTCGTTACCTGAGGAGTCAATCTTGAGGAGAAACAGCCCCGTTCGCGGCGCTCAGTCTCCCAGCGGAGGCTCTCCCCTTACACTCGGGGCTTTCTCCCATGCATTTCAATGGTGGCATCTTGAGCACCCAGGCTCTAGCGCTGATATGCATGCAAAGGGATCCGGGGGGGATGTGGTAAGATGTGGGAGGGCCAAGAACCCTGGCAGCATGCTTTGCCAATGCAGAATTTTAGGCTCTGGCAATTATTTTTACTGATGCTGCATCAACAAAAAGAGAAATGATTATTGCCAATGCTGAATAGCATTGGTGAAAAAAAAAGTCCAACAGTATGTAAGCTCACATGTCATCACACATATACACATAGGTGGCATGACGCTGCAGCGACTCACCATGAGTGTGTTTATGCTTTCATGCATCGACATGCATGTGTGCACTTAAGTTATGTAGGGTTGTTGCTATCACTGTTAAAGCAGGTGAAGTGGCACTGGGCCCCAAGGTCACAGCTCAAGCAATGGTGGGGGGGGGGGGGGGTTCTTCCTTGCAATAAGACCCATGGCACACTGGCTACACCACTTAAGGAATGACAAAGCCGCCATTTATGTTTTCTTTGCAGTTCCAAGATGCTTCTTTGCCAATCTTGAAAGGGGTGAATAAAAAAATAAAAAAATAGGTTAAATATGCGCAAATGACCCTTTTCATAAATGAGTGACATAGCAGCATATTGCAGTTGCTGGATAGGGACAACATTTTAAAGGGATATGATGGGAAGGGATGGGGAGCAATGTTAGTTTGGGCTGGGTGGGTGAAACTAAACATTGCTGAGTGACGAGAGTAACAGGTGGTAGGTGAGGTGATTTCAAGCGCTAGATCGAAGCGCTGTAGAAAACTAATGTTGCCAGTTGTGGGTGTGCCGGCAGAGGAGGCTGGGTCTGCGCACGAAAGTGAGTGATCGCGATCGCGATCAAAGCGGCCGTGCGGCTGCGAAAGTGAAAGTAAGTGCGGCGCGCGCGCCCGCGCACATGCACTGTAGCTCTAGGCTTGCCTGGTAGCACTTTTTGGGGCCCACATACATAATGTCTCTTCGAGCCAGCGCATGCGCTGGGCTCAGCGAGATGCGCTGGGCTCAGCGAGACCTAAAAAAAGCGCTATGATGCAGCCAACACAGGCAACATCATAGCGCTATTTTGTGTTAGGAGAAGCAGGGAAATTAACTCACCTTGGGGGTGAAGAGACTCAACTTTTGCTCAACATTCTGTGATTCTGGCCTTTCAATGACTTTCAGACATGATGAACAGCAGATGTGCTGATGGACAGCACCGCTAAAAGACATTCAAAATTGACGAGGAAAATAGCTCGGGCACTGCCAATTGGCTGGAGAACCCGCACGTGAACGAGTTTGCTGAAGAAGAGACTCAACTTTTGCTCAACATTCTGTGATTCTGGCCTTTCAATGACTTTCAGACATGATGAACAGCAGATGTGCTGATGGACAGCACCGCTAAAAGACATTCAAAATTGACGAGGAAAATAGCTCGGGCACTGCCAATTGGCTAGAGAACCCGCACGTGAACGAGTTTGCTGAAGATTTAGACTGCGCCTCCTTACAGGAAAGCCATTCATTTCCGAAGCCATCTTCCTTGATTGACTTAAGTGAGGGTCAGTTGTTAAAAGTGCTGCATGGATCACCAGTTTCCTTTAGGGACTCATTCAGGAAGCACTCACCTGAGGCTAGAGTGGAGCTCGCGGCTAATCACGGCGGCGCAAGGTCATTCCTGTGGGTGACTGACTTCACCGTAGTCTCCTCTCGCTGTCCCCCTCTTAAATCTTGTGAATTTGCAATGGATCGATTTACACAAGTGCTGCGTTCACAGCCAAAGCTCAACATATTGTGTATGCGCAACTGCTTTCCGAGAATGTAAACGCTAACCTGGGAAAACATGACTAAACCCCCACCGAGGCCATGGTTGCATTGTAGGGAGGAGACATTCTGAGGCTACAGCAGGGTGAGGGGTACACGGTTAAAGCGCTGCAGCTGAAGACGGCCTCTCCTAATCAAAAGCTCATGTGAGTTAATTTGGGAGGGATTCATGTCGGAAAGAAAAAAACATTCATGAAGGGCTGATGTGATTGGTAATCGAATATTAAATACAAGAAAAATAGCCTTTCTGTAACGAGGCCCGATTAATAACCCCCTGGTGGCCTGCACTTGTAAAACTGGTTTAATCTTCCTGAGTGTTTTTCACCAGATGTTAGCTTGATCGCGATCAAAGCGGCCGTGCGGCTGCGAAAGTGAAAGTAAGTGCGGCGCGCGCGCCCGCGCACATGCACTGTAGCTCTAGGCTTGCCTGGTAGCACTTTTTGGGGCCCACATACATAATGTCTCTTCGAGCCAGCGCATGCGCTGGGCTCAGCGAGACCTAAAAAAGCGCTGGGGCCCAAAGATTTACACCTGCAAGCTACCAAATGTCAGCGGTGCAAAATGCCAAGGAGGCGCATTTCTGATTCCACCGCCTGCCCCTTCCGTGGACCCCCACACACTCCCTGCCCCAGATCTCACTCGTCCACGTCTGTTTTCAACCGTTCACACGGTCTTGATCTTTCTCCTGTTTGTGTTTTTTGTCTCTCTCGTGCTTAGGGTAAAAGGCTGATGAAGAAAAATAAGTTCTCCTCCCCACCGGCTCAAAATATGCACTGCGTCATGTACTAGAGGGCGAGCTAGATAGGTACCCATATATTTAACCATAAACCACTTCTTGAAGATGACTGTGAGCTTTATCTCCTAAATCAGCCATTCACTTCCCCTTGATATCTGTCATCTACTTTTGAAAGGCTCCTGAAAGCTGGTATGAAAATAAGTCTGCGTAACTTCCCTTTAGGGTTTGTGTTTGTAGATTAGTAACAAGAACCAGTTCATGCTTACCGCGCCAGCCTGGTGGATCAGCAGCTTTGTCATAGAAGGAGGCACTTTCCTATAATGGAACAGACCGATCTGTGAATTTATTGCAATAACACCTCTGGTCATTCGAGGACCTATTGAGAGGTTCCTAAATTACATTTGAGGCATGGATCCAACAGCAAATGAAGTAAACCATCTAACGTCACGGGAAGTTAGTAAACAAGCTGCAACTTTAACTCGTGATGCAGACTCCGTGCCGGGGCCAACAACCACATATCCTGTCCTGTTTCTCTTACTTAATCCCCAGACAACAACCTAAGGGTTGAGCCAGACTTCCTCTGAAATTAACCTGAAAATAACACCGTTTCACCATAGCAGGCAGGATGAAGAGTTTCACAGATGACCCTCTTTTTGACTCACCATTTCTTTTATCACCGACTCAAGGTGCAGAATGTGGCTATGAACCACTTTTCCAAAGAAAAGCACCTTTTGTTAAAAACCCGTTTTAAGAGTAATGTGACTTCGTCAGAACCACCAATTACCCGTTGATAATAAGCATTACAATCATTATTTGTTGCTGCAACTCAAATATAAATTAAGGCTCTGATTTTGCCCTACAAGGTAAAGAGGAAAATATGTATTCCCTCTATTGCTAGAACTTTACGTTTATTACAAATTAGGCATTTGGTGCAAGTAAATATGCAATTTCGGTTTCTATTCTGATCAATGTTGTTAATTGTGAAATTATAAAATGCCATGCTATTTATATAATGCTCAATATTGGGGTTGGCTACTTGTCAGCACTTCAAATGTGATTAAAAAATAGTTACTGGCAGAGGGACATATAATGCTGTGCCATTTATTACACAGTTTAATACAGAGGTTAATCAAATATAAATTGAGTAATTTGATTCTCAAGTTATCTAACTACTATACCATCTATCCTCAACTCACATGTTGGCGGTCTCTCTGTATTACTCCATGAAGCCAAAGAAATAGCAAATGTGTCAAAGCGCTTCATTGATTAACGAGAAAAGTGAGAAGGCCATAGAAGCCAACTGAATACAACACTGTTTGGGACATGAATGCCCCTCTCTTGCATAATAAACAGGCGTGTACCCTACGCTTGATTGTCAACTGTATGTGAAACTGGTATTATGACTTTCTTTTGGGCCCTGGCATCACACTAATCTAGCATGTGCTCAGAGACTTAGGCCTGTCCCCTAAAGAGTCATCCGTAACAGACCCTCTAGTGAGAAATGGACTACGGTCCACGGCCTGGGTGCATCCTATGAGGAGGTGTTACCAGCATACTGTCTTCAATGTCACCAAACCGTTTTATCTGTGTTATAGAGAATTACGGTCTAATGACCCCTTTTGAGTAGAGTGTTGCTGTTATGTGAACCTACAGAACCTTGCTCTGGCATCAGATGCTCATCTCATGTGTGCAAGTGTGCAGTGAACGTGCAGCATCTGTATGGTATTGATGGAGCAGGTAGTGCAACATTTTGTATACCTCCTCTATTTTGCATGAAAGTATTAACTAAATAACCTACTTATTATAATATACTAATCGTGTGCCGTGATATATTAAGATTAACCAACCTGCATACATGAAATACACGTGAGAACTTGCTATTTGCATGGCAAAATAACTTCAATATCTAAAATACGTACGCATATTAACAGTAGTATATGTGATAATTAGATATCGCATGTTTATGTTGCTTTTGTAACGTTTGCACCTTCGTGGAGGACCGTAAAGGTGAATATACTGCTTTAAATGTCGCTATAAGCTAGGAAAATACTAATACAAAAAGGGATTAGTGAGGGTATAACATTAGAAGCATCATTTCTTTGTATTAATTACTCTTTTGTGTTTATTTTGCTTAAGTTGACATCTTGGCCTAATAAAAGATGGCGGCAGAGTACGGATTCAGAAGTGGCCAACGTCTCGTGATGCGCGAAGCCTAGTGCGCAAACTTGGATGGTACCGTGAATTCCCTAACGACCTCTGTACACGCCGTTCCTGTCAAGGATAGGTTACTGGGGCACTGCCAAAGACCCCAGAAGACAAGAACTGTTATAAATGAACAATGGGTGAATTTAAGAATTGCAACATTCGGAAATGTGCTCAAAGTCGGAGATCTCATCAGCAAAAACCCTGTGAAAATGGACAATATAAAATCGGACGATTTCTCTTGGCCAATCATTTCTCTTCATCGCCCAAAAATGTTTCATGTTATCCCAAAATTTATTATAAAAGAGTAGTAGAATAGGGAGGAGCGTTGTTGATGAGAGGGTCGTGTTCGCTACGCTATTCAAAACCTTTCGATGACGGATGCTGGCACAATTTCTGGTCCTTTGATGATCTTTGGGACTGTAACGTGCTGAGCAAAGGACTTTTGGACTCTGAGATCTGGCCTGAACCTTGGACAATTAACGACAAAATTCGGTTATGCTGAGCCAAAGAATTAGAGAAAACGCAGATAGCCAGAATAGGTAAATCTGGTGTTCTGTGATTTAATTAAATTGATCTAGAAATTCTAAAAAACTTGAAGAGACGAGTGCTAATTTAATGAAAAATTTAGATAAACAATTATTGATTAATAGAAAATATGAGTTTGTGGTTCTTTTAAAGAGAATAGAGGATTTTGAGTCTTAAATGTGTTTTAGCTGGTTCTAAAATCACCATCAACCAATCCAACTATTTGGTATAATCGACCAAGTGGGCGGAGTGCCTTGATGTTTAGGATTAAGAATCTATAGGTGGCGAAGGTTAATGTATATGATGTAAGATAACTTTTCTTTCCCTATTGGTTATAAGGTACTCCCACCCACATGTCTGGCGCATCATTCCCCCTCCTGTGTGCAGACCTGTGAAAGAAAGAAACGTGCAAGTGTTGGTGTTATGGGCCCCACCAATGAATGTGAGTGTGAATTAGTTAGTGTGACGGCGGGTCTGCGACGCAAGTAGGACATTCGTGTTCTCATCTTTTTCCGGAGTTGTTGTTTGCGATGGATCAATTTTTCCTGGTAGCAGAGTTATGGTTTTATTGCATTGGTTTAGTGATTATTGCTTGTAAATTGCTTATTGAATATTGATTATTGACTGTGGATAAGTATAGGTTTATGTATTAACACTCTATGTTGAGTCGCGTTGCGTTCCATGTTGTTTAACGACTTCTGGGATGTAGGAAGTCGGAAGTTTGTAACGATTCCGTAGTAGAGCAGAGGTAAGCGCGGCTCTCAGGAAAGACGGAATTGTTGTTGCCCTGTAGGTACACGGGGAAAACGTGTGACGATTGAAGTTACACGACGCATTGTCCGGGTTCGATTTGGTAACATCGTCGTGTGTTGCCGTTAGGGATATTTTCTGTATGAGAGAAATGTATGGTAGCGAAGGGTCATCTGTGAAATTTTGGTCTTAAGTACCAGGAGTCCAAAAGGAGCTCTGATTACGCTTATCACTGGAAAGGTAATAGGTGTCCCCTAAGCTTGTTAGAAGGATAAAGTAGAGTGAAGTGCTACTTTATTAACGAATGAAAAAAATTCTGTAGTAGGGCAGAGGTAAGCGCTGCTCTCGGGAAAGACAGGATTCTGTGTGAATGAACTACATTTTCCGTATGAATGTGTGTAAATGAAACGGCATTCAGGTTAATTGTGGAACTCTGGTTTTAATTCTCAGGAGCAGTGTGTCTCCAATAGGTGTTTTATTTCTGGAGAAACGGTTAGCTAATGCTTGCTAGAAGGGTAAAGTAGAGGGAAGTGCTACTTTATCAACGGAAGTAACGATTTCGTAGTAGGGCAGAGGTAAGCGCTGCTCTCGGGAAAGAAGGAATTCTTGTGAAAAAGGTCAAGACTATACTTTGTTAGCGAAACAGATAATGGGGCGTTTTTATGTCGTTACTAACAGAATTTAGTGACAAAGTGAAGGTAAAAAAAAAATGTTTTGCCGATAAATTTTGTAAAGGACGGGTCAGCAGGAGCAGGAGCAGCGACAGTGAGAAAAGCTGATGTCAGAAAGACCGCGCTGAGATTGGTCAGTCAGTAAGAGACGTAGACGCTCCAGTTTGGTGTGTTAGTGTGCGCCGCGCTAGGATTGGAGAATTACAGGGTGACGTAAACGCTCAGGATTGGTGCATTAGTGTGAGTCGCGCTGTGATTGGAGAATTGTAAAAGTGACATAAACGCTCAAGATTGGTGCGTTAGTGTGAGTCACGCTGCGATTGTATAGAACAAACAAAACAGTCGTAGGAGAAATCTAGCGAGACAGAAAAGTGAACATAATGTATTACGATCCACCAGAGAAAGAGAAAAAGTCCTGGTTCGGTAAAATCAAGAACTTATTTAAAAGGGACAAACCGATTGTGACTAGAGAGGGACAGTTGATCCCTCCAGCAAAATCACTTGCATCTTTTATGATTACGAAATATGGTTATCATACATGTATTTGGTTAGACAATTGGGCAAAATATACAAAAGATGATGGAGTTTTGGCATTTCCGGAACATGGTTAATTTAATTTAGTGGTTTTTCGAAGTCTGAGAGGAAGAATTATGAAATTAGAACCGAGACCTAGACCTAGACCTACACAGTTTGTAGCATTGACAGAATGGGAAGATGAGATGTATGACAGAGAACGACAACGGAGTGGCGGAAGGTATAGATATGTTTGGTAGATCATATGGACAAGACAATCATGATGATAGAATGAAGAAATGGCGAAGTGCAAATATGACTGGGTTGTTTCCTATGAGAAATGTGGAGGAAACCACTAGCAGAAAACGTACGGAAAAGAGAAATAATACAGGATCAGAAGGTTATAAGTATGGTGTGCATGAGTCGGAGGATGATGTGCTTGAGGATATGTTTTATAAAAATCCACCCCCATATCAACCAAATTCCACATTGACACCAAGTGCGCCAGTAAAAGAATCACCACAGAATATAACATTTGAAACAGTACGACATGAGGTAGGAAGAAATAATCCTTTTAGAGAAACAAAAAATACCCAAGTTAGTAAAATGGCTAATGAAAATTCAGCTGAATTGGCTAGAACTACTTTAGAATTGACTGAGAAGATTAGAGAATTAACTAAAAATATGGAAGCAGTAACTGTTCCGGTAACAATAGGTCCTGTAATGCCGATTTTTGATAAACAGAAGGATAGTGAGCATTGTCTGACGATTCCTTATAATGGAAACAGAGAAAATGAAATACAAAGACGAGATACAAGAGAAAATTGGTGGGGACAGACGGTAGGAATTTCTGAAGTAAGTACTCCTAAAAATTTGACAGTAAATCAGAGTTTAGTAAATAGAGCAATAATGACGACAGAGTCAGTACCAGGATCACCAAAAGGATTAGAACAGACATGAAATGAAATGATTCCTGTAGGTCCTACTTCTGATGAATTAAGTGAATGGCTAAGAAGTTTACAACAAAAAGATACTGAGCCCAAACCTTTAGGTGTGTCCAAATTAAAAATAGTATTAGAGGAATTAATAGTAGGGACTATTCCTACAGAAAAATTAAAAAGTTATCAGGATGAAGAATTAATGTTTCTATGTAAAAGCATAACACGGAGAGCTAAGAATTTACGCGAAAGATTAGAAGAAGTGGCAAATGAAATGGGTATTGATTTTGAAAAGGTAAAGTAATTACAAAAACCATAGAGAGTAGATTTTTCTGAAAGACATTGAAAACCTAAACACGACAGGACGAAGGATTCAGATTAAGGATTAATCATATTATTGAGAAAATGGGGTGATGTAGACAAATGGAAGAGTAGATGGTTCCGAAAACGAGATGATACAACGGATAAAACGTTTGCAGCCTACCCAGTAAGAGAGAAAGAAAAGGTAGTAACTGAATGTCCTATGAGAGAGATTCCAGGTGGAGGCTATGTATATGTCCCCTGGACCAGACAAGATATTTTGTCATTTACCAATGATTTCCCTCGACTGCGCGAAAAGCCAGTTGAGTGGTACAGGCAGGTAGACAGGTTTGTGAAATTATCAAAAGTCCTATGGATTGATTTGAATAGTCTTTTCGACATAATAGTACCTGCAGATTTAAGGACAGAATGCAAGGTAATGATCAGCTGGCCTACACAAGAATACCCCAGAGATCCAAAAACAGGTGCCCCAGATCCTGAAGTAATGAGAAAATATGAACAAGTAATTACCTTTTTGAAAAATAAAGTACCACCTAAAGAAACTGATTGGGTAAAAATTGATAGAACTCATCAAGAAGCGAAAGAATCGGTACATGCTTACTATGAAAGGCTGATTCTTGCCTTTAAACAGTATAGTGGTGACGAAAACTTACGTGAAAAGGATTTAAGTCGTTTTGTATCTAGATTTGTGTACGGATTACGACCTGAAGTAAGCGAAATGATTAAACAGCATACAGTTGATTGGCAGAACAAAAAGATAGATGAAGTACTGAAACATGCAAAATATTTTAGTGATGAGATTGAAGCTAAGCAGCGTAAATTAAAAGAGAAAGCCATATGGGCTCAGGTAAAAGTAGCAAAAAGACAGGAAGCTCAATTGATTGAACAAGCAACTGGTACGGGTATGAAATCAAAATTTAATAATGGAAATGGGAAAGGACAATTTAATATAGACAAAGTCAAAGAGAAATGGCCATGTCATAATTGCGGAAGAATGGGACATTGGAAATCAGAGTGTAAATTTCCCCCGAATACTAATGGTGATAATACATCATTGAATACGCAGGTGCAGAAAGAGGTGAGTTGTCAACCTCAGCAACAGCATTAGGTTGTTCCCCAACAGAATCAGGTGCCAAAACCGCCTTTTCCACAGAGCGTAAATCATCAGAAATACAGTAATGAGACAGGATTCTACAACGAAGAACAGGTAACTAAGCTGCCGCGCGCTAGTGCTGTTTCGCAGTATTGGCTACAACGCGAAGAGAGTGAGTCGGAAGGTTATTGACGGTGCCGAAGGGAGGAAGAGGAGTGCGTACTTGGCGCAACTCTAGAAGTAGACCAGACAGGCCCATTTGTGGATGGAAAGATAAATGACGAAAACATTACTTTCCTAGTAGATACTGGTGCTACTCGTTCAACTGTTAGGTCAGCTGATGTTAAAAATCTTCCTCTCTCGGACGAAACAATCCAAGTAGTTGGAGTATCCAACAGACAAATACAAGCATACCTCACTGAACCAGTAAAAGTTAACATAGGGAAGTTTTCTGAAACGCACCGCTTTGTCGTGTGCGACTCAAGCCCTGTAAATTTGTTAGGAAGAGATTTACTGTGCAAAATGAATTGCACTATATTTTGTACTCCCGATGGTATAGCATTTCAGACTCCAGATGAAGATGTACTGTATAAAATGACTATGGCTGATATGGAACCTGAGATTACTGAGGCATTTGCTGTATTTAACCCTGAAGAACTACCCCAAGAGCTGAAAAAGACAGTAAAAGTGGAAGTCTGGGATTTCACAGGAGAAGATGTGGGATTAGTGAAAAATGTAGATCCCGTAAAAATTGCTGTAAAAGAAGGAGTAAGTTACCCAAATATTCTTCAGTACAAATTGACACCCAAGATAATTGAAGGAGTTACTCCTATAATAGACAGAATGATCAAACAAGGTATTTTGAGAGAAATAATGAGCAGTCCATGTAATTCACTAATTATGGTCCTGAAAAAGCCTAATGGAACATTTAGAATAGTTCAGGATCTGAGGAAAATAAACAAAATTGTAGTATCATGTTGTCCCATTGTTCCAAATCCGTCCGTGATTTTATATCAAATTCCTCATGATGCAGAATGGTACACAGTGATTGACTTGTGTCATGCTTTCTTTTCTATACTATTGCATCATGATAGTCAACAGATTTTTACGTTCCGATTTGACGAATGTATCTTGGCATGGTGCCGAATCCACAGAGGTATACAGAGAGTCCCTCAATATTCAATCAGATATTGAAAAAGTCTCTAGAAGATTTAAAAATGCCTGAAAGTTCAGTTCTGGTTCAATATATAGATCTGCTTGTGGCTTCAAGAACTAGAGAAGCGTGTGTTGTAAATACCATTGCACTGTTGAATCATTTGGCTGATGGAGGACTTAAAGTATCCCCATCGAAATTGCAATTCTGTCAGAAAGAAGTACAATATTTAGGCCACAAAATCGAAAAAGGACTGAGAAAAGTAACTGCAGACAGAATTAAGATAATAAAAGGAATGAGAGCACCAATGACACAAAGAGAAGTAAGAATGTTTCTTGGAATGGTTGGATACTGTTGTCAGTGGATAAGTAACTTTTCCCTGATTGCGAAACCTTTGGTACGCTTAACAAGACCTGACATAAAAGATGTACCTTTGACAGAAAGTGACTATGTGATGTTTGTGGATGGATCATGCTTGAGAACAGATGAGGGAATTTTGAGTGCAGCATATGCAGTATGCACAGTAGCAGCGGTTTTGGAAGTGTCATGTCTAAAAGGAGTAAAATCAGCCCAAGTGGCTGAACTATTTGCTTTGTAAATTGGGAAAGAATTTGAGAGTGACTGTAATAACCGATAGTCAATATGGCTTTGGTGTAGTACATGATTTTGGCCAGATCTGGTCGCAAAGAGGATTTTTGACATCAAGTGGAACTCCTATAAAGAATGCTGAAGTGGATGGAAAATTGCTTGAGGCGATACACATGCCTAGGTAATTGGCAGTTGTGAAGTGTGCAGCATACACAAAGTCTAATGACTATGTGTCAGCTGGTAACCAATTCGCAAATGATATGGCTCAATATTGCGCACGAAATCAGAATTCGATCAATAGAGGAAGAGAGAGAAATGAATTCATGCCCTTTGTTTTTTACTAACACTGTGAATACATGGGAGGAAGTGAGACAGTTGCAAGAAGAAGCAGGAGATGAGACAGTGGGTAAAAGCAGGATGTGCACCACGGGAAACAGATCATGTGTGGGTTTATCGGGATGGAAGACCAGTTATGCCTGATAGCATGCTGTCTGCCATGGCACGGATGTATCATGGACAAGCACATGTCGGAAGAGACGCAATGATTAGACACTTTAAGCAGACATGGTATAACGCAAAATTTAGACTTGTAGCTAAAAGTCTTTGTCAAAGATGTCTTATATGTCAACAATTCAATCCTGGAAGAAAAACAGTGGTAAGTCTGGGAACAATAGGTCGAGAGGGAGGGCCTTTCACCAGAATGCAGATTGACTTCATTTAAATGCCCCCCTGTAACAGGTTGAGGTCTGTTTTGGTGATGGTTTGTTTATTTTCACGATGGGTGGAAGCATACCCAACGAGAAGAAGTGATGGGATTACAGTAGCCAAGCTATTACTAAGAGTTCATTCCTAGATTCGGTTTTCCAGTCACAATTGAGTCAGATAGAGGAAAACATTTTCATAATGAAATCATGAAGTTGATTTGTGAAGCATTGAATGTGCAACAAAAACTACATTGTGCCTATCGCCCAGAGGCTTCTGGTGTGGTGGAACAAGTAAATGGCACCATTAAAAACAGGCTGGAAAAATGTGTTTAGCCACAGGTTTGAAATGACCCGATGTCTTGCCTCTGGTACTCATGACTATTGGATCAATTCCAGATTGGAATACAGGTCTGAGTCCCCATAAAATTGTCATGGGAAGAGCAATGCAACATGTATTCATACCAGTCAACAAGCTTTTGCCTATATCTGATGACTTGGTGTTGGATTATTGTAAGGGGTTGGCTGACTCCGTTCATTCTGTGTTCCATCAGGTTGGATCGGATGCCACCACTCTTGAAAAGAAGCCAGCTCATGATTTGAGCCCGGGGGACTGGGTGAGAATAAAAGTGCATCGAAGACGGAACTGTTTGGTCCCACGTTGGGGAGAACCACGTCAGGTGATCTTGACTACAACAATAGCAGTAAAATGTGCAGGAGTGAAGAATTGGATTCATGCTAGTCACACCTTGCGACTTTCAAACCCAGTCGATAACAAGGAAGGAGAATACTTTGAAGAATCAGATATAAGTTCTGAATCAGATACTGAAGAAACAAGAACAAGACAAATTTCTGAAAGGCGGGAATCAGAACAAAGTCCAGTTATTGCACCCGAGAACCTTCCTTTAAGAAGAAAGTTACAGATTTCTGACACCAGCTCAGAATCAGAGACTGAATCTGTTCAAGCACATGAGAATGAGAGTAAAATCAGTGAAGAAACTGTAAAGGAAATTCTTGATAAAACAGTCCCAAGTGAAAGTTCAAGAGAAATCCCACCTGAAGTAATAAAATTAGATGGTAAGGTACCAGATACAGAGAGTGAGGGAAAGATTTTTGCGGAAGACCCCCGAGGAGTTGTAGGGAACTCACACATCCAGTTAGAGGAAGGGACGGTTAGTCAGCAGGAAGATTGTGTGGAAGAACCACAAGGAGGGACAGAAGTAGGGAACAAAACAGAAGTGGTGGAAAGGAGAACAGTTGAAGGAAAAAGTCAAGTTGGAACTGAATCAGAGGACAGTGATGAAGAAGTACCAGAAGGCCGAGTCCTGAGAAAGAGAGCATGGAGAACTGAGAAAAACGAGAAAGGAAGTAAATTGAAAAGGCCAGCAAGAGATGAAATTTGGCCTAACAAGATCAAAAGATTAAGATACCGATTGACACAAGTGAATTCATCTAGAGCTGAACAAGTAAATGAAGTATCTAGCCAAGAAAAATTGAAAGAAGAAAAGCAAACGACGGAAGAAGAGAATAAAAGAACAAGAAAACCTAACCAGAAGTATAAGTCGCCAGAATGGTCATATGTGGCATTGCCTGAAATAAAAGAAGAGGCAGATAGCCAAGGGGATCCAGAGGTGACTGTACCAGGAGTGGTTGAGGAAGACGAAGAATCGGAAATCCTGAGAGTTATCTTGTCCGACATCGAAGAAGAGACGGATGTTCAGGAAATCCTACAACAAGACTACGAAAGAAAAGTGACAGACGATCAAATGCCAAATTGAAAAGAAAGGTGTTAAAAAAAAATGGAGAAACAATACATTACCGGAAAAGACATAAAACTGAAAGAACCAAGTAGGTGCTTAGAGCCTTGGTTAGACAAAACTAGTTGTGAAGTAGAAGAAGCTAAGTCAAAAGACACTGATCATTTTTCGAAATGGCAAACACAGAAAATCGAAAATCTAAATGAGTATTTCTTAGAAGATGGTTAAAAATGTGTTGTTGTTGTACAGGATTACTAAGGCTTCTGTGGAGTGCGTTAGCTCTAATGGTTTCATTTAAGGTTACACTAGAAACAATAGAAGGATATAGCGAGAATAAAAATAATATAGAAAAGATTCAGAAATATTATCTGACTAAAATAGATAGAAATTATTTACATAAAGATAGGTCCATAAATGATTTTTCTAACAATGTATTTTCAAAATTACTATACGAATATGTGAAGACGATGGACGTGAGGGATTGCTACGTCTGTATGTAATTGCCAGCGTCTGTATCTGAGGGAGTGACATATGGAATAACATGCAGTGTAATAGCAAGTTTGTTTTACAAAATAGGTAAATTAGAATATTATTTTTCAGATGTAGATAATGTATTCTCACAAGTACCTGTAATTAACAAGTTGAATAAAGTCAAACCTGCAAAAGTGTTAGGTGAATTTTTCTTAGAAACTAAAGAATTGACATTAGAATCGATATTTAGAAATAATCTAACTTGCAGTTTAAAGATGGAGGGGAAAGTTTTATTGGATATTGTTGAAGAAAGGAGATTGAAAATGCAAAAGAAAGTACCTGAGGGAAAAGAAGAAAAGACAGTCTGGGACGTTGAAAGAGAAAAACATTTGAGAGGAGAAGCTAGTCCAACAATGGCTTTAGATTGGCCTCAGAAAGGGAAGTTGTGTAGTAGAAGAAATCAAACTGCATATGAGAATTATTTTGTAGGTACTAGTGATTGCCATGATACTTATAGAATCATGGGAGGATGGGGATTTAAAGGAGGAAATGATCCAGTTTTCCTGGATTATATTTTATCTGCGGGAACAAAGCATATTATCGATTACCAGACCATTGGTATGGCACATGTTATCTAGGCCTGGTTTTCCCAAAGATATTCCATGTGGGAAGAGGAAAAGATGGTGCACATGAGTTAGGTAGTCAACTAACACGTAGGAAAAGAGAATCTTGTTCAGAAATTGTAGGAGACATTTTCGGAGCATTGATACCAGCAGTGGGAATATCTCTGAATGCACATAAAATTAGGAAACTATCAACAGTAGTGGATCGCTTATCAACAAGCACTGCTAGAGGATTTTTATTGGTAAATACTGAAATGGTTGCCATGCGTGCCATGGTAATGCAAAATCGACTTGCCCTTGATATAATTTTGGCAAAAGAGGGTGGAGTCTGTGGAATGCTGAAAGTTCAACATTGTTGTACTTACATTCCCGACGAGTGTCAAGATTTAAAGACTTACATTAAAAATATAACTGATTTGCATGAGGAAATTGTTCCACTGGAGGTTAAAGGTATTTGGGAAAAGATTGGGAAAAGCTTTTCTACTATTAAGAACTTCTTACTTAAGCTAGGTAGTACCTTTATTGGTAAAATATTAATTCCAGTAACATGTGTGATTATTTTAGTGTTAATTCTAAGACTAGGATGTTTATGTAGCAAGAAAAGGAAATTACAAAAACACATAAAAAGGGAAACTCTTAGAAATAAAGACAAAGAAAGAAAGAGAGAATTTGAAGAAGTAGAATTAGAAGAATGGAAAGACAATATGTATGGAAAAACGAGAGAAGAAGAGACAGGGGAAACAGTAATGTAATCTAACAAGAGATTAAGGGTATTGAATTAATTTCTTTTACAAAAAAGTTTCCAAAATTTTAAAGGTAGTGTGGTGATGTTTTAAAAAATCACCAAAGGGGGGATTGATGGAGCAGGTAGTGCAAAATTTTGTATACCTCCTCTATTTTGCATGAAAGTATTAACTAAATAACCTACTTATTATAATATACTAATCGTGTGCCGTGATATATTAAGATTAACCAACCTGCATACATGAAATACACGTGGGAACTTGCTATTTGCATGGCAAAATAACTTTAATATCTAAAATACGTATGCATATTAACAGTAGTATATGTGATAATTAGATATTGCATGCTTTATGTTGCTTTTGTAACGTTTGCACCTTCGTGGAGGACCGTAAAGGTGAATATACTGCTTTAAATGACGCTATAAGCTAGGAAAATACTAATACAAAAAGGGATTAGTGAGGGTATAACATTAGAAGCATCATTTCTTTGTATTAATTACTCTTTTGTGTTTGTTTTGCTTAAGTTGACATCTTGGACTAATAAAAGATGGCGGCAGAGTACGGATTCAGAAGTGGCCACCGTCTCGTGATGCGCGAAGCCTAGTGCGCAAACTCGTATGGTACTGTGAATTTCCTAACGACCTCTGTACACGCCGTTCCTGTCAAGGATAGGTTACTGGGGCGCTGCCAAAGACCCCAGAAGACGAGAACTGTTATAAATGAACAATGGGTGAATTTAAGAATTGCAACATTCGGAAATGTGCTCATAGCCGGAGAACTAATCAGCAAAAACCCTGTCAAAATGGCGAATCATTTCTCTTCACCGCCCAAAAATGTTTCATGTCATCCCAAAATTTATTATAAAAGAGTAGTAGAATAGGGAGGAGCATTGTTGATGAGAGGGTCGTGAATGCTACGCTATTCAAGACCTTTCGATGACGGATGCTGGCACAATTTCTGGTCCTTCGATGATCTTTGGGACTGTAACGTGCTGAGCAAAGGACTTTCGGACTCTGAGATCTGGCCTGAACCTTGGACAATTAACGACAAAATTTGGTTATGCTGAGCCAAAGAATTAGAGAAAACCCAGATAGCCAGAATAGGTAAATCTGGTGTTCTGTGATTTAATTAAATTGATCTAGAAATTCTAAAAAACTTGAAGAGACGAGTGCTAATTTAATGACAAATTTAGATAAACAATTATTGATTAACAGAAAATATGAGTTTGTGGTTCTTTTAAAGAGAATAGAGGATTCTGAGTCTTAATTGTGTTTTAGCTGGTTCTAAAATCACCATCAACCAATCCAATTATTTGGTCTAATCGACCAAGTGGGCGGAGTGCCTTGATGTTTAGGATTAAGAATCTATAGGTGGCGAAGGTTAATGTATATGATGTAAGATAACTTTTCTTTCCCTATAGGTTATAAGGTACTCCCACCCACATGTCCGGCGCATCATTCCCCCTCCTGTGTGCAGACCTGTGAAAGAAAGAAACGTGCGAGTGTTGGTGTTATTGGCCCCACCAATGAATGTGAGTGTGAATTAGTTAGTGTGACGGCGGGTCTGCGACACAAGTAGGACAGTTGTGTTCTCACCTTTTTCCAGAGTTGTTGTTTGTGCTGGATCAGTATCATGACTGTTTGTTCTGAGAGTCTGAGTACTAGGACAAGTGGGATCCATTTCGAATGGCCCTGATCTAGCGTGGTCTAAAATGGAGGATGAGGTCAGTTTCACAGGCAGTGGAAGTGTGTTGGCTGCATTTCCGTTGCTGTAGAGTGGAGACCCGGGCAGTAAAGTGGAGAATGAAGGAGACAGGGATTTCTTTAGCAATATACTGAGGGTCTTGTGGGCAAAAAGCTGCTGATTAGTTCTCCCTGAGTGCTGTTATTTGGTAGATGGCAGGGGTAAAGGATGTGACTGCAGATTCTGTAAATGTAATTTAAAACAAATCACCTCAAACCAGCTCTGAAGTCTTTTAAACATTGAATCCACATCACCTGTCTAAAAATTGTGTATTAAGCTAGTTCCTGGCTACCTCACTTTGTTCCAGTTCCGAGTTCTTCTTGGGAAAGGAGTACTCCAGAGTACTCAAAGAGCTGACTTGTGGCCAAGGCTGATTTCTGCCTGACAGGTAATCTACTAGAGGTGATAGAACATCACTTGAGGTCCACACTATCTGCTGGTGGAGCTGAGGTTCTGCATAAAGTGCCTAGAAGCATGCCTGCCTGCTAATAAAGGGAAGGAATCTGTCAGAGTCTGCAAGGGGAGTGATTGTTCAGAAGCAGAAGCTCATTATGAATTAATGGGGTAACCCAATCAATGTCCTTGGACCTGGATATCAAGTGGTACAGAAAACAGTTGGTCCTGGACCTTTCTTTTATCAAACAAAGCAAATTATGGGAAAAGTTATGATTTAAATATAACTTTATGAATGCATACAGTCAGGAAAATGTCAAAACCTCAGAAGTAGAAGCCCAGCATATACATCAGAGAGCGAAGCAGGAGCGCCTGTTCTCCAAATGAGTTCCCTTGTCTCTCTGACTGGTTCTAGTGTGTACTGCAACAAGACTTTTACAATACAAGAATCCCTTTTTTGTACTACAATTCGTCATGAGCCTGAGAGACTGCTGCAGTCACTACTGAAGTCAGGATGAAGAGTACATTGCTTCGAAGATGGAGATTTTTGATTGGGCAGGAGGCAACAACCACTGAAGGCACACCCTAATGTATGATATTGTCTGGAGGCTGCAACTGCTATACTTGAGCACTTGACAGCACCCAGCCAGGTAGGCCAGCACTGTCCTAGCTGTGCAGGCCTACAACGCTGACTCCTTTCAGCGATCCTCATCCAACTGAGGCTGCTGCTGAGGCCCCAGCTCAGGTAGGGGCTCTGAACCATGCTAAAATATATGTTTAATGTAGTTGCACATTTGATCTATGGGGTATGAAAAGTATGTACACCAATGCCTATGCCAACGGAATACTGGGACTGTAGTCACTAGATATCACCCATGACGCAGAGTGACAATAATGAAAGGGGAGAATGTGGCTCCTTACTGAAGATCCTAACTGAGATTACTATAGATGCAAGTCCTATTGAACTGTGAATAATTAAGTTTTGCTGTGATCTTAAAATAATTTATTTTAACTAAAAGATAATGACTTGGCTGGACAATACGTTATTGTGTCTGTTGATTGACTGATGAGTTCTTTGCTCTTGTGTCCCACCTACCTGAGTAGCCTTGGACGGCTTGCCTTTGCAACTCAGAGAGTCAAGTGCAGAAAAGTTTGTACTTCACCCAGTCTGCAGAGCCATAGTGGGGAAGAGCCCAGTACACTAAACCTCGATCACCAGATTTGGGAACTGTTATCTTCTGTTTACGCAATGGAAACGGATGCAATAAAGGTATAGGCTCTAACCTAGGTACTATCATGGACATGTGTCCTTCTCTTAAAACGTGACATACTGTTTCTACAGTTGGGGATGCCGCATTAAACATATTCTTTGTGGTTAGAACTTTGCTAACATCTGTTCCATCCACACCATCTTGATCACTAGGCCGCTTCCAAAAAATGCAGATTGCACACCATGACCTCCACGTTCCTAATGTAGACAGTGCTCCTGCTCTAGAAACAAAAGCATTGATAGGTATAACTCAAAGACCCCTTCGGAAGAAAGATGAGCTAAATGAATCTGTTGTTCTGGCAAATACTCGGTAAAATCCTCTCAGTTTTTACAACAAAATGAGAACTGCTCAGAGATGTTAACTAGCAAAGCAAAATGCTAACTTCCTATGTATGCTTAGCAATGGCTGATCTTCCACCCATCATTAATGTACTGTTGAACCAGATGCAAGACGTAGTTAGGAAAAATGTATCCCTCTCACTCTGCTCACCATCTTAAGGATTGAAAGGTGTCTCAGCTTATTCAATAATAAGGCATCAAAGGGCAAAAAGAGTCAGGGGTGCTGTTAGAGTCATTCACAAAGAACACTTCAATGACTAAGAAACAAGCTTACTCAAAATCTATGTTTTGAGTTGTGAGGTTCTTTAATTTCGACTCCATTTTACATTCACCGCCATTTTGTGTTGCCTTTACACAGGCTGCTCGATTCACAAAGTGTCTCTGCCCCTTGGACTGCAACGTGTCAAAAACCCCCTCCGTCCTTGTCTTGAAACCCATCTCAGACACCAGCCGGCCTAAACTAATCCTTGTCTGGACTACCTAATCTCTATATCAACTATCTGTTAGCCTTTAGTATTTTTCTCATGCCGTATCTTATCTTCTGGCCTTCGCTATTCTCTACTTGTATTCTCTCATTTCACAACTGTCCTCCAAAGCATACAAATGTCCTGGCACCTGCAAGTTAAGTTGTAGAGACGACCACTGATTAATCTGTGGGGAGGGGTGACAAAAACAGTTGGAAGAGAGGTTTATTTGGGTTACTTGATATCTTGTTTTTAAACTTTTCTCATTGATTATATCTTGTTTTCAAACTCTTCCCATTGGCTAAACATGTATGCATTGGGTGTGTTCTTGGTGAATCTATGTGCTATAAAAGATTTTGCGCCATGGAGTAAAGTGGCAGTCTCCTAAGAACATACCGGGTGTAATTCTGGGACAACTGTACTTAGCTGCAGCTAATAAACCTGATCTTCTACGCTTAACAGAGTGTCCTGTGTCTCTGTTCAACAAAGCAGGTGAACTCAGGAGATTAAGGCGTACCCTCCGCCGCCAGGCCCATAAGGTCTGGTTCTTCTGTTGTTACAAATTAACACCCTTATTTCTGAATCTAGTCCCCAAACAACACATCAAGTTTATCATACTCCAGTAATACGTTTATACTAAATTCTTATTGAATAAATAACTAAGTAATTGTTGTTATTAAAAAAAACAGATAACAGACTTTAACTTTCTGTGAAATGTTTAAAATCTTGACCCTCTCTACTTTCCTGTTGGATTGTAAATTACTTCAATTTTCCACCCGAAAACATACAGCCATACAACTAGGGAGCACTATAGACAGTATCTCCGCTACTTTGGACCTCCTCAACATAGATCGCAACATTCCATCCAATCGGGTTCATCATCTTTTAATATCATTCTCCAACAAAGTCCTTATTGGGGTGCCCAGAGTTCAACTTCAACCTAGATCTTAGGTAAGGGCCCCTCCCCCCCTTACCTCCAATCACCCAGCGCCAGGATGCTCCTTACGGAGTGACAGCCCGCGCTTTACAAGAACCACCTTACATTACATTACATCTGACTGGATCCAGAATGGCAGAAACATTGAGCTCATATACTTACATACTATTATTACAACATCCCTTCCAAAGATTTCCACGTAATCACATCAGCTCTACTCTCTCTACCATTATGGATGACCTAACACCCCTAATGAAGAAAAGAATCAAACTACATATGTTAAAGGATCTTTCTTTCCAAGCCTAAACTGAGACAGATGTTACATATTTTCCTTGAAACTTAAATGAAGAACATATCTGAGACCTTTATTTTCTTAGGCTTGGGATGAGCATATAGAAATGGTGAAAGAATACCAGAACAACTCAGCAAAGAATGAACCAATGAAATTGTTTAACATCATTTAGGCACAAACCTCTTCTGTACAAAACAACTTTCCTACACCCCCGTTGCTGTCAGATTGCTTAAATAATAAACAGCTGACCTTGCAACCAACTGGTTCAACTTCATGCCTCTTAATCTGCAAGCCATGTACAACCATACCTTTTTCAGGAAAAATCTTCAAACCACGTTGTTTCCACCCAAGCTAAAACCTCCACCAGGGTATCCACAATGTAGCTCTGCACGTTATAACGTAATTAGCATTTATTTTTTAATGAACTTTCTAAATTATTTCTAACTAAAATAATTAAAACAAGAGAAGAAATCACAACAGATGTTGCACGTCTCACTCCATGGACAACAGCCTCAACCCGAACCCATTCCCAGCTCCTCCATCCCACTCAAGTTGGAAGCATTTGAAAAATTAATCTTGTCCTCAAAACCCTACAGTTACCTTTAGGGTTCTTGTTGTATCGTCCGGGCCTTGTTGCGGTAACTGTATTCCACCCGGGTCCCCACACGTGGTGAAAGATACACGGGACACTCTGTGCGTTTGCTCCGTCACTGCTGCCGTGGCCGTTCTCCCGACGTGCACCAGTGACGTCATATTTATTCAAGCTCCAATACACGTGACCTGACGCTCACGCCGTTGCGTATCGCGTCAATCTTATTATCGCGACATTACATTCCTCCCCAACACACAAAAATCACAACTACAACTCCAAAACCTGTTGCTGCGTCTTTGAGCACGAACCCATTAATACCTCGGTAGTCATCATTTCTGTGCTAAACATTTGCGATTCCAAAAACTCCAAAACTTTCCAAACAAAACAAAACAGTCTTACTTGACGTAGTCTCGTAGACGACGGGAGGGCTCAGGATGCGGCCTCAGGTCATATCGTGATCCCCCACAGTCTGGCACGGCACCCCGGCCCCTACTCACAGAGTCGCCCTCTGCGCCATCGTCTCCATCCTCTGGCATGCCAACGTCTGCCGGCAGCAGAGCCTCTGGCTGATGGCCGTGCTGCGGTGCGGCACCTCCCTGATGCAAAGAGTCTGCTCCTCGGCTCGCCTGGTCCGCGGACTCAGCAAGTTCTGAGAGTCTCTCCTCTCGCGGGGCGTGCCCCAGGGGGCTGTTTTGGTGTCCTTCATCTGCCCTAGAGGGCACTGGGATTCTCTTGAAGAATGAGATGTTCCTTGTTATCTTCTCGACGCCTTTCCGGGCTGTCACGCACGTGCCCGCGACCTTCTCCACTGTCCATGGTTGCGACTCAAAGTTTAGACGAAACTTGCCCCCTGGCCTCCGATTTCGTATTAGCACTCTGTCACCGGGGGCCAGTTGTGGTGTCACAGTGCGCAGTCGGGCATCAACCTGAGCAAAAGCTCCACGTCGGTGCTCATCAATGGCACTGTCATTGGGAGTTTCGGGCCTCCACTCTGGGTGGTGTGGTATAGTGTCGGTGACAACCCGCCCCATCAGCAGATGTGCCGGTGCCACTCCCGTGGTAGAGTGGGGCGTCTGGCGATAGCTGCGGAGAAATGTAAAAATGGCTAGTTCCACAGACTGGTGCTTCTCGTGGGCAATCCGTATCACCTTGTTGAGTGTCCTCATGAAGCGTTCAGCCTCTCCGTTCGCTTGCGGCCATCGAGGTGTGATGCGCCGGTGATGCACTCCTAGAGCCTGTAGGTATGCCGCGAAGTCCTGACTCTGGAATGGTGACCCATTGTCAGTTCTGATTTCCTTGACTATGCCGTGTGTTGCCATGATCTTCTCGAGCTTCGGGATCACTTCCTGGGCACTCAAAACAGTTAGTATTTCCACTTCGGGATATTTGGAGTGGTCATCTATGGCAACCAGAGTGTGCCGTCCGTCCGGTAGGCTACCAAAGTCGACACTTATCTTGGACCATGGACTTCGGGGTCGAGGTTCCATCACAACAGGGGCTGGCCGTGGGGCCTCCCCTGTGACCTGGCAGGCATGGCATTCTCGAACGGTGGCTTCTACTAACTCGTCCATGAGAGGGAACCACACTTTGGTTCGGAGCCGGGACTTGGTCTCGACCATGCCTTGGTGGCCAATGTGGGCTAAATCCACCACTCTCTGGGTTAAGGACGCCGGGATGACCAACCTGTGGCCTCTCAACAAACATCCTGTGCCGTGTTCCGTCAGCTCCGTTCTTACATTATATATGCTCTCCATTATCTGTCTTGCCCTGGGTGTCAAACTCTTCCACTCCTCTCTGGCCCGGTTCCAGTCGTTGTTTTGGACCGCCACTTTTGCTCTCTGTAGGCACTCATCTTCACTGGTGGCCTGGGACAGGCTGGCCATGGACACTGGCCTGGGACACGATCGTGCGGTGATGCAGCGAACGTACTCTTCTGTTTCAGCCGCCTCCTTCATCTCTTGTGGAGTCGCTTTGCGAGGGTGGCGAGATAGGTAGTCTGCCGGGTTCCGGGCGCCCGGTTGGTACTCGATCTTGCAGTTATAATTTTGCAGTTGCAACATCCATTTTTCGATTCTCGGGGGCGGCTTGGTAGAGGTGCCCGCAAACAATGATACCAGTGGTTTGTGGTCCGTGGTCACAACAAATGGTTTGCCATAGACGTACAGGTGGAAGTGATGACACCCCCAATGAATGGCGATCGCCTCTTTTTCTATTTGTGAGTACCTCTGCTCAGTCTCTGTAAGCGACCGGCTGGCAAATGCCACCGGGGCCCATTCCTCTGCGCTTGTCTTTCGTTGTAGTAGGACTGCGCCTAGACCAACTGGACCGGCATCGACGGCAATTTGTGTCAGCTTGGCAGGATCGAAGAATGCTAATGTCGTGGCTTCTGAGAGCGCCTGTTTGATTTTGTCAAACGCTCGATCGTGGTCACTGTCCCATGTCCAGGGGGTGGATTCCTTGGTGAGCTCTCTTAGGGGCGCCGTGAGGTTCGCCAGGTCCTTGATGAACCTGCCACAGTAGTTCACCATTCCTAAGAAGCTCCGCACCTCCGTGATGTTTGCGGGGGCGGCCGCCTCCTTTATGTCCTTGACCTTGTCTGGATCTGGGTTGACGCCATCTGCCGAGAATGTGTAGCCAAAGAATTGGATCTTCCTGCACAGGAATTCGCACTTCTCCCGATGTAGTGTAAGGCCTGCGTCTCGTATGCGTTGTAACACCTGCACCAGCCTTTCATTGTGCTCTGCTACGGTCGTGGCATGCACCATGATGTCATCGCTAACGTTGATCGCGCCAGGGATTCCTGCGATGAGTTCTTGTATTACGTTCTGGAACACCTCCGCAGCGCTCGACACTCCGAAACTCAGCCGCGTGTACCGCCGTAGACCTACGTGCGTGGAGAACGTGGTGATGTTCCGGGACGCTTCGTCCAGCACAAGTTGGTGGTACCCAGAGCGTAGGTCCAGTTTTGAGAACCATTTGGCGCCTGCCATTTCTCCAACGATGTCATCGATGGTCGGAGTGATGTGTCGCTCCCTTTTGATGGCAGCGTTGGGGAGCCGCATGTCCACACATATTCTGACCGCGCCTGGTTGCTTGGGTTTCTTCGCTACAACGATTGGCGACACCCACGGGGTCGGTCCTGACACCTTCTCGATGATTCCCGCCTCTTCCAGCTTCTTCAGCTCGGCTTCGACCAGTGGCCTGAGGTGGAACGCTATGCGGCGATGTCGAAGGGCTATCGGTTGCACGGTAGGGTCGATGTGTAGGTGGACCTCTTTCCCTCGGAACTTGCCTATTCCGTGGAAGATTTCTTCGAACTCCTCCAAGGTGTGGTGTATTGACTCTTGGTGTACCCCGAATGCAAACGTTACCACTCCCAGATCTTCTGCCGCTCTGCAGCCCAGGAGCATGCTTGACGTTATGGACCGCGTCCCATGAGATATCACCGTCCTGAACTTCCCCCGTACTTTCAGCGGTTCCTCCTGTCCGTATGCGAATACCGTGATTGTCGATGGAAGTAGTGTCGGCTGTGGGTGCATGGATCTGTGCATCGCAGCGGCCATGATATTGATGCTGGCTCCGGTGTCTACGACCGTTGTGACCTCTTGCGACCCCACTCGGATGCTGCATTGCGGCAACCTCCTAGTCCTGCGTACCGCCGTGCATATCATGTGTACTCTGTGTATCACCTTCTCTTCCTCTTCATCGTCGTCCATGTCACTGGCGACCGGGCCTCCTTCCTCAACCGTGTTTACGGTTTGGCGGGGCTTTCGGAACTTCTTTGACCGGCACACTTTCTCAAAGTGGTTGAACTTTCCACATGCCATGCACTTCCTGCCTCGTGCTGGGCACTCTGCCGAGGCGTGGGGCGAGCCACCGCAATACCCGCAGGACTTGGGCTGGTCTTGGGCGGCAGGGCCTGGTCCTCGTCGGGGCCATCTCTGTTTAGGCTTGACCGCCACCGCGTTGACCGGCTCGGTCTTCACTGGCGCTTGTAGGGCCGCCTCCATGTGCGCAGCGCGCGCTTTCGATAGTTCTTTGGTCCAGCCCATTGTCAGTATGTCTGCTAGGGGCTTGCCGGATTCCTCCAAGATCCTTTCCCTCAGTTTGACAGACGCACACCCCTGTATTATCTGGCCTCTTATCTCCTCCGTCTCATCCCGAAAACCGCAGGTGGCCGCTAAGTTCTTAAGACGAGCGTGGAATTTGTCGAGCGATTCCTCAGGCAATTGGCGTGCTTGGCGGAAAATGAAACGTTCGTAGTCACGGTTCGCCATTGGTTCAAAGTACTCGTTAAGCGCCGCTATTAGTGTTGTGTGCGTCTTGGGGGTGTTTTCCGCAAGCGTCTTCACTATGTTGTGAATCTCTTTTCCTCCAAGGTGGATTATCATTGCGCGTTTTTGATCCCTTTGGACCTTTGTGGCCTCGAAGAAAATGCGAACTCTATCTTCCCAGTCTCTCCAGCGGGCTGCTACTGCGGATGGGGACCCCTCCACCGAGAATGGCTCAATCGGTGGGATGTTCGCCATTTTGCACGTGCCTGTACCAGGCGAGGCCTCCTACGCGTGCGCTGCGTGCGCCAGGCTAGACCTCCTCCTATTCTTGGCCGTGAGGGCTCTCCGATGGCAGGGTCTGCTCACGGGCCGGGTGTGACCTTCCCCAGACGCTCTCTCTGTCGGGCAGGGGTGTGAGGATGATGTATGGCTCTCCCCTCGTGACCTCCTGGGCCTTGACTAAGGGCTGGGCGTGGTGATCTTTCTTCCCCCCAGGCCGCCCTCCTGACAGGCCATCCACACAAACTCCCAACTTTCTGGCACGAAGGAGCAGGGGCTCACCGGCAGTCCAGGCAACCACAGGCGGGGGGCAGGGGCTTGAAAGATGCTCCGCGCGTCTCAGGCAGGCAGGGGGGCAGGGCGCACGTGTGGATCAGCGCGCTGGGGCCGGTGAAACAGCTGACGTCCCCACGCGGTTCAACTTGCAATCGGGAGCGCTCCGATGCGCTCGCACTCACCGCCGCAGCACCGGGGCACAGGGACTGCAGCGCGTCTCCGCGGGGCACGAGCACCGCGAGCAGGGGATGCTCACCGGCCGCCACACCAACGGAGCGCAGGCAACGGAACACGAGGGCACATCCCACCCTCGTCGCCACTTTGTTGTATCGTCCGGGCCTTGTTGCGGTAACTGTATTCCACCCGGGTCCCCACACGTGGTGAAAGATACACGGGACACTCTGTGCGTTTGCTCCGTCACTGCTGCCGTGGCCGTTCTCCCGACGTGCACCAGTGACGTCATATTTATTCAAGCTCCAATACACGTGACCTGACGCTCACGCCGTTGCGTATCGCGTCAATCTTATTATCGCGACATTACAGGTTCTATCCTTTCGAGCATGGATATATCTGCCAGAGTAGACCATTATTAGTTCCTATCTTGCTCATGGTGTTGCAGCACCATACCTGAAAATAGCTATTGTAAGACTTATTTTTAAAAGGCTAGTGCAGATCTACAAATAAATGAAACCGATCCACCTGTCAGGCATCCCATTTTACCAACATTCTGGAGAAGAATGTCACACTGCAACTAAACTAATTTATGAACAACAATTTCTCGCAAGCTAACACTCAGGCATTCGTAATGGTCACATACTAAAAAGTGTCCTGCTTAACATTTTGATGACACCTATCAGACACTGGACTACATTGAAGCTACGCAACTTATTAGCTAATTTATTTACCATTCATGACAACATTTTGTTGAACATCTTCTCACCCTGGAATGGAATTGGCAGCATATATGTGCAGCGGCTAATTAAGGACTCACTCTCAGCACCCACCTCTATGATTGGGATTCCACAATGATCAATCTTAGCTCCCTTCCTTTTTTTATATATATCTAGAGTTGCTGTGCAAACTCTTAAACAAGCTTGGAGCGTTTTGTCACCAATAAGCTTTTGACTCCCAACTTTACCACAGACTAAAGCAAGAAACATCCATTAACCATAGCACACCTGCCTCATTCAAATTCAGTTCTTGATAACACTGCTGCAAAAGAAAAAAGAAGAGTTTATCTTCATAATCTTGGACCCCACTGGTAACATTGTCACTTCTTGTCAAGACAACCAACAGTACCCATGTATATAAATAATTCATAGTATTATATGTTTAGATTTCCCCTTGGATAGCAAATTAAACGTAGGGTCCCACATCAAAGTGTTTGTCAGAAATGCACACTTCCAGCTGTGACTGCTCAAAAAGTATCAATCCACGCTTACCTTATGTGGATTTTAAACAAGCAGTCCAGTTTTACCACTCTAGCTAGCGACTGCTAAATAAGCAGGTAGGATATGGGTTGGAGCATCCTGAAAGGGCAGAGGGAACCCCAAACGGAATAATCTGAAGGATCTATCAGCCAGAAGCAATGAAGGGTCAGCACTCCTGACATAAAGTCTTTAAGGGCAGACTCCATCGTATGTAGGCCCCAACTCCATCTTGACTAATGGGGGTCGCCGCTCTCCCACTCTCAAACGATGGAAGCCGCTATCTTTCTCTATATATGCAGAATCATTGTCATGTCTGCCATTAAACACAGATGTCACTTGACCTTACATTTCTAAGAACTGTGAAAGTGTCAAGTTGATTGATGACATAGATACAATACTTAATGCAACATTCGTCTAGGTCAAATATCTACTCTTCACCATGTCAAGATTAATAAGAACACAGATAGACGTAATCAAAACAATGTAGTCTGAATTGAAGTCCTTTCACTTTATATGTTCCACTGTCTTCACACCTTCCCTGGTAGAGACAGCCTTTGCTGTCAACAAGGTATTGTGTGTCTCTTCTGCCTAACACACTCTAGACTGTAAGTTGCTCTTCCTTCTATACTCTATTAAGTATAGCGCATAGAAATAGACATTGGGTGTTACATTTTAAATGCCATTTTAAAACATGCTAGAAATGTTAATTCTATTCTTGTTACTTATACCGTGTCAGCTTGCTATTTTCATAAAATTCTATGTACTTGTTTTAGATGTACTGAGAAACAGATTATTCCTGAAGTAATAAATACTTTTTACTTAAAAGTATTTGTTCGACCTGGCATCTTTTGGCATGGTCTCCCCTGACCTTTTTGGCGTCCGACCTCCTGTTTCGACCTTGGCGTAGGACTTTGAGCGCTTTGGCGCTGCCATTCAGTTCCAACACGCTGTGCTTGTCATATACATTCTGGTGATTGGTGTATACGTGATTGGCAAATCTGAGTTGGCTGTAAGTCCCTTGTCTAGGGGTAATACATATACCTAGAGCATGTAACTCAAATGCTCCTCTGTGGGCCTGCAGCACTCGTTGTACCATACACGGTGGTAGTTTTTCAAACGTGCCACAGGTTTGCCCTGGTAGTTCCTGTGTGTGAAGATTACTGTTACTCGCTTTGGCATTTAAAAAGCTACTGGCCAAGGTTTGGCATGTCTCTTGCTACAACGGAGTACTCCCTGGGAGCAGGGTGTGGTATCAGAAGAAGGCACTGCATGGGCGCATGTGCACTACATGCCCTAGTAGTGAATAGCACTGGCTTGTGTGTTGGGTATGGTAGGGCCTGCTTCTCGCATTGTTTAACATGGCAGACCAGTGGAAAGTCTATTGAGCAGTATTTCCTACGTGCAGAAGAGTAGCACTATAGTGTTTGATATTGATGAGTTAGTAATGGCAAATCCTCTCTGGTTGTGTGAGTGGTTTCAATGCCACTTTGGGAAAGGGGGCATTTCAGGGTTTATGGCTCTGTGCACCTGTCAGCCTGTCTCCAATCCACATCTGGGTGCAGTGGGGACAGCTAAATCTGTACATTCATGAGAGAAGGCCATCAACTGGGGGCTCAAGGGAAACTGCAGAACTCTGACTCTGAGGGGCCTTCCTGTGATAGATACGAGGGGCTGAAATTGGCAGATGCATTCCAAGTGGCAGGGTCTTGGCCCCAATAAAGATACTGATCAAGCCTCCCAGGGTAGGATGGCAGATAGGACAACATTTAGAGAGCGCCTATGAATTTCAAAGGTAGCCTTTTGAACTGATCTCATCTTCAAAGGCCATTGTGGGTTTAACTACTGGGGCTCTGCCCTCAGGAGCTAGAGACGCTTTTGGAACTGGAATCATACTAGACTGGTTCGACTCTGGGACATCGACAAGAGGAACTATTGGGGCAGGAGGGACTGCAGTGGAATTATCAGCAGACTTGTGGTAGCCCGGGGCTTGTGGTGCTCCAGGAAGGGTTCTAGCACTCTGTTGATTTTGCCTGGTTGCTGCTGGCCAGCAACTAATTGCCAACTGTCGTGGCCCCGGTCTATAAGCACTCTCCAAGGGGCAGTTGGCCTCCTATCCATGAGATACCAGGGACAAAAATGAGCTCCCCATTTCCTCAAGATCATAAGGACTGCGCAGGGTGTGGCGGAAATGGATGGAAGTGATCGTCGGTTGGGACAAGGACCGTCCTGACGTATGCCGTAATCACACTGTGCAGAGGATTGTGCTCGTAAAGATCAGCAGCCCACCTGGGGTGTTGTAACATGAGGAGTTTGAGGAGGGCTGGGGAAGTACGCCGAATCCAAGGCACCCATCCTTGCAACCGGAAACCTGTGCTAGCTCGCACTCCATAGCGTGTGGTGTCTATGGAGTGTTGAGGGATGTTTGCTGAGTCCGCGGGACCCGAGCAGGAAGCCTAGCCTGTGTCCGACCTCCAGATTGGGAGGACAACAGTGTATGACATCGTGGCCTCCATCTGAGGTCCCTGGCTCCCTCTCCCCGGAACCACGCCATCTGTTGTTGAGACTAATGTTGCTAGACCCGAGGGGTCTTGTGCCTTGTGGGTACCCATGGCTGGCTGCCTGGAGCAAATGCAGCTCACACCTCTGCCTGGGGGGAACCTTTCTCCAATTTGGAAGCACACCAGCTTCTGGTGCCACAGTCTTTTGCTACGAGGGGGATAGTGATCCCGCACTTGTGAAGGTGCACTGGGTGTCTGAAGGCCTACACTGAATGGGCGAAATCACGTAACTGTTTCCTTCCACTTTAGGTGGTCCTGACAGTCTAATCTAAGTTTCGTCAGCGGGTGCAACATGTATCATTCGCTGGTGAGGTTTGGGGTGGCTGAGGGGCTGAGGGGCTGAGTCACGAGGCGCAGTCAAATCCTGTGATCTCTTGACCATTACAACTGTACAGGGAATTTGACAATGGGAACATTTTGTTCTATGCTAATGTGTTAGCGGGAAAGTGGAATACCACTGTACAGCTTAATATATGCTTCTGTCACTTTTGAGGTAGGATGGATTGATTTGATCATGAACACTTAGGGGGAAGTACGCACATAGGGTTATGTTGTTTACAAGGCTTTGGGGATAACGGGACAGGTGAATGTCTAGGGTTAGTACATATATGTTCCTGCCGTTCTTCTGCTAATGGGAGAGTTCGACAATTGCATATAACTGTAAAGCATACATCCAATGTGCGTGTCATTTAGATTTCAATGTGTGTGTAATACAGACCAGTGTTTTATAGATACGGTTTGGAGTCTTTTTGTAGTGTATGCGGTGTGTTGCAAGGGTGGTGTTGTGCCAGTACCTTACACTTTGGCCCTGAGATAAGGCTGAGAGCTCTTTGCCAAGCTACCCAAGGGTGAGCACAGGTTATCGGACAAGGGTATTGTACTCATTCTATCTGGGATGGTGGATTTTCTCTGGCTTTTAAGTGTTTAAAAATATTTATTACAAGTCCAATTCACTGGTGAAGTCGGATTTGTCATACATCATTTGTTAAAGTTACTTTTTAGAAAGTTACCTTTTTCCATCCTAAAGCCTCTTGAAGCCCATGTACATGAGTGCCCAATTGTCACCCAGCTCCCTTGACAAGGTGTGAACTTTCTACCAGAGCTGAAACAAAGTACTTGGGTGTGGCAATGTGTTCTGCGCCCATGTCAAGATGATCATCTGGGCTACACATAGGGACTGGATTAACTTCAAAGAGGCCCAACCTGTCACAGGTACATGTTAGCTGACACCTGAGCAGGCAGGCACCAATCCCGGTAGGAGAGGAGCTGCTCGCAAAACTAGTTTGAATTGACCACAGAGGAGGGGTTGCTCATTTTTCCTGGCCACACCCTTGGGTGGGCACATAAACTCTGCACAGAGGAAGAAAGGTTGCACCATCTTGGCTTTAGGTAGAAAGGGGCATTTGGGATTGTTTGCAATAGGGCATACAGGGCTAGGAGTCAGCCTCACCCACAGGCTAGTGCCAGGCATAAATGTGTAACATATGGGCACCCACTATGAAACACTAATGGACCTGTGGAAGAGAGAAGAAGGAGTGCACCTGCCGTTGAGAACTGTGAGGAGACCTGAAAGTCTGGATTTCCTCCCACTTGTACCCAGGACAAAGGAGTTGGATGACCGCCTTTTGATCTACAGGGATCAAAGCATCTGCTAGAAGCCCCTTTCCCAAAGAGCTCAGCTGACCAGTTCCAACTGGACCTGCCCTGCGCCCTCCTGGTGGCTTCTGCTGGAGTTTGTGTTGATCCCGAGTGCTGTTGCTGAGAGTCTGACACCCTTGCTTTGTCAAAGTGTACTCCTCCTAACTTCTTTCTTTAAAAACCTGGGACTTAGAAAGATTTTGGCTTTATAGTCCTCCAAAGGACTAGGAGAAACCTGTCAATACAATAAAGGTACATTGCCACTGGATCAGAAATTCAGGTTCCTCCTGCTCCAAGCTTTTCCACAGCATCAAATCAGTTTCAGCAGGACGTCGCAGAGAGGATATCTGCCCATGGGGAGCCCTGTTCGGCTACAGCATGCAACTTGAATCACTGGAGGAATTTGAGCTCCAAAAAAAGACCAAGGGGCATATTTACAAGGGCATTGTGCCACTGGAACATCACCTGTGGCGCAATACCCTGCTGCATATTTACAAGGTGGCATTAAGTAACTTAATGTGACTTTACGCCACCTTGTAAATATACCCCTTTCTGCAGAAGTCCACTGCGGCAAAGGGGCGGGCAATGGGTGCTGCTGTGGGCGTTCCACCGCAACACCTATTGCCCTCGAATGCTGTCCACTATTTACAAGGGTGCCGTAAATGTGGGGCAGCGCCAAAAATAAGACCAGGGAAAACCTGGTCTTAAACAGGCGCAACAAAGAGAAATTAATAATTTCTCCTAGTTTTTGCTGTTTCTATATCTGCTACATTCTGCAGCCCACATAGAAATGCAAACTGCGATTAGTGATTGTTCATGTGCAGGAAGGTGTCCCTTCCTGCACCTAAATATCATTAAAAAAACATTTTGCAACTTCTATGTGTGCTGCATTCTGCAGCACACATAGAAGTTACAAATCACCATTATTGATTGTTTATGTGCAGGAAGTGACACCTTTCTGCACATGACCGATCATTCCCTGTAACACAGGCACCCTTGCACTACGGTGGCTTAATTTAGCACCAGTGTTAGGTGAAACACAGGGGTGCCCCGCATTCTTGTAAATACAGTGCATCCCTGTGTTTTGAAACTGTCGGAGCACAGCGTTAGCAATTTTGGCCTAACACCGAGCTCCAACAATTTCCTTGTAAATATGTCCCTAGGTCCAAATGTAGAAATCTTCACCAGGCAAAGATACCAAAAGTAAATGGCCAGCGAGTAATGTTCCTTGCGCACAAATTTTTAATTTCAACAAATGTGTTTTTTGTAGCCGACCCGTGCTCCATCCTTAAATCACACCTAGGTCTCAGCCAAGTGCTCTTTGGCACTATTTTGATTTTAAACTTCCACTTGGAGTGTGATTTTTATTGTGTTGTGTCTTCAATTTTCTAGCTGTTTTGGTACTTCTAAATGTGTTACACATTTTCTCAAGTTAAGCCTGTCTGTTCTGGGCCAACACTACCGGTGGTTGGAGCTCTGATTTAAATTACGAAACCTTTAATGGACCTAACAAGAATACTGACATTATTACTTGTGGGCATGACCATCCACTCCAACTAATAATCCACTTTCTCACAGTAGTAACATTGTAGTGTTTGTTGAACCTAAAGGCACTGCCTGGCTGCTTCTGACAAGAGCAGGCTTGTCTTTCCATCTGTGGCCCATTTGAACTCAAATCAATGATTACTCACTAATTGCCTCTAATATACCCCTGAGGACAGTGGTAATGCATTGTTGTTGATGATGATTTCCACTGCTTGTCCATTGTGGGGGCTCAGGTGAATCCCCACTGCTTGTCCATTGTGGGGGCTCAGGTGAGTCCAAAGAAAACCATAGAATGTAGTTAAACCTTTTGAAGAAGCCATTGTTGTGGGGCCGCCTGCTTTTTCTCTGTCCGTGAAATGAAGAAGGGAATGAAATGTGCATGCGAGTTCCATCCAGTTTGACAATAATTCAAGTCTGCAAATCCCCAACTGTGTATTTTCCTGAGTGGTATTTTGGTACAAGTTCTACTAGATTGTGGTAAATCGTAGCTACATACAAATTGTCAGGCTCAGACAATCGGGCTCAAGAACTGCATGGAATTCCACAGCTCCTGCTCCTTCTCTGTTGAGTGCTAAGAGATTATGCAGCAAAAAGAGATTCTGAGCGGGTCAACGGTGGAAAGGACTGAGAGAGACATAGGTGGTAATCAACTAATTTTCAGGGCGAACACTTAGATGCCAGGAACAGGTTGGTCTGGTGAAGGTTGTAAACAAAGCCAAAGGAACACAGAGCGAGACACAAGACAATTGCAAGAGTAAGGATTCACAATAGACATGGAGGTTAGCATACCAATTTCTGTGATGAGCTCCGCATCAGTGTTGAACCTCATTATGCCATGGGAACTCAGTTTCTGAAGAATGGCAAGAAGCTTAACACACAGCGTAATTCCTGCCTAAACACACTAACCCAAGGGACCTGAAGGGAAGGAAAGCAAGAAATGTGCAAGATAAGTGTTGAGCTACATGGAAGTGCAGCATGTAGGAAAGTTGCCAAAAAGCTTAAGTCCTCCCTCTACCTCTTCCAATGAAGCTAACTTATTAGATAATCAAGATAAAGTGCCTACCCAAGATCGGGGATGGTGTTGAACCTCAAGCATGTATGAGGCAAAATGGTCCGAAATGGCACCCAAACACAACTGAAAAATTAGAATTTTAAAGAAATAAACCTTTGGAGTCAGTAGTAAAAAACCATAAAGGTTTATTAAATAATTCAAGGTGCAATACAAAATGCAAAAGTGATAGCTCAGCAAAATGCATAAAAAAATCAATATATTTCCACCAACTAATGAACTAGGACACCCCATGATGAAGAAAAAAATCTTCTTTATCTGTCTTTTGGCATGTGGTAGAGTCATATTGAAAGTGCCTTTTAAGTTTGGCACCCTCACCAACCGATCTTAGCTAACACCATATCACAATCCCAAGAACAGCTATCCTTGCCATTCTATACACATCACAAAGGGTCACAAGGAACACAATATGAACATGCTGACCACAATGAAAAAACTTGTTGCACTGGCTTTCTTTCTTTGATGGGTTGGCTGTAGGTCATAACATCAAATTTGCATACATTACTAATGCATACTACTTCTGTGCTTTAGCCTTACCTGTAGGGTTCTGACAAGAACTGGTGGCAGAATAAGCAAAGTGAAGAGACTATTGGTAACAAAATTGTCAAAGCTGTGAAGGAACAGGCACTCAAGAGGCAATTCAGCTTTCAGAATAATTAACTTCTAGAATTGGCCAGCTATCCATATAGCAACATTAACAACGAAGGGAATGTGGTGTAAAGCATTCCAAAGCTCCACATAGTAGGACTGAAACTCAGTAAGTTCTTCACCCACAATTGCGGTCACAGATACTGACTGCAAAATATCCACATGTAGGACCTCATGCAAAGGCAGGGTCTATAGATCTGATACCTATAGCCATATCATAAAAGGTAGTGCTGGAGCAGAGTTTTCAGTTTGAAAATTCTGGGGCTTTTGAAGCTCTGGCATGTCTATTCGTTGTACTAAAGTAATAATAATTAATAATTAATTATTTGTCTTGTGCAAGTGTGTTTATATTAATCAATCCGTTTGTTTTAACAAAAAAAAGAGTTACACGTGAATGTGCTTAAATGTGCTGACTAATAATAACGCGTGTGTTAAATGCGTTTTCATGTTTAAACGTTGCTATGTGCTGTTTATTTTTTTGAGCACAAAACGCTTTTGAATTAATGCTTTTCCATGTTGCAAGTGCTAGATAAATGCATACACATAAGGGTATTAGTGGGGTTAACACTGTTTAATCATTATGCTGTAGTAACGTTGTTTTTATTTCTTTTAATTGAGATGGTCTATTGTGGCCTATGGAGGCCTAGTCCATGATGGCTGATTTTGTGAGCCTGGCCTCGAGTGAATATGTGAAAACTGAGACGAGGGAGACCCCTGCTGGAAATGGTTTTGAAGCTAACTGACCATGGTCCTTGTCAAGAAACTTTCCATGAGGACAGCAGCAGTTTTTGGGAGTTCTCCAAGAGAAGTGAAAGTGTCCTTGGCAGCCATAGAAGACAAAGGAGCCTTAGAGGGAAACTCTGAACTGTGGCTCGATAGCCGAGGAGAAGCCGGATTAATGTGATACATGTTTTATTTTCTTGGTTCCTGTTCCGTAGTCTTCGCTATGTGTATTTTTCCTGAGCGGAGATTCACAAATGTTGCAATGTTGCATCCTTTCCTTCTCGCTCTGCTCAGCAAGTCCGGCGGACATTATGATTTTTCCTATGTTCCAATGTATCTTTCCTTTGTTCAATTTATTATAAAAACTGTTAGCTTAGAGAGGGTTTTTGCCACCTCATTTGCCACTTGCCATTTTGCCTTTGCTGCGTGATGACTTTGCGTTGCTGAGGATTGATGCTGACGGGACTTCGTCTTGAGAGACATTTACCGAGAGACTTGTCCTGACCCGTTCTGACATTTAGCTAGAATAGGTAACTATGAGAAATGATTTACTCTGATTGAATTTCTTTGACTAATTTTAGATAAAGCAATATAATTTTAAACATGGTGTTGGATATTCATTTTTGTCAATTATTGGGTTTGCGTTATTGATTATTGTTGTATATATTGTATAGACTATACTTAGGGACAATCACAAAACCAGGTCTTATCGGCCTCGATATAGATGCAGGGTGTTTAGGAGTGTTTTCTTTCCACAGGTTCATTGCTGGTAGAGTATTTGAGCGTATGTTAGTGAAATGGGCCCTAGCGTATGATGTATGCATGTGCGTGTAACTGTGAGATTACTCTATCCGTGGTAGTGGGAATATTATATACACCCTGATCTCTATCAATTTCCTGGTAGCAGAGGATGGTTTTGTTGATTGTTTTGATTAGATAAGATTGTTTTTATTGATTATTGATTATTGGTTCATGTTGGTATATGTACTAATACTATATGTTGGAGTCGTAATGTTAAGTTATATGTAGTGCTTCTGGAACTTGGAAGCTGTTGTAGCAGTTCCGTAGTAGGGCAGAGGGAAGTATATGCTGCTCTCGGGAAAGACGGAATTGTAAGGAATAACGTGTGACAATTGAAGTTGCGCGTCACATTGTCTGGGTTCGGAATCAGTGACATCGTCGTATGTTACTATTAGATATTTCTGGTATATAAGGAGTGTGTATGATAGTGAAGGTTATCTGTGAAACTCTGGTCTTAAGTCCCAGGGATCCGTAAGGATTTCCGTTAAAGCTTATCGCGGGAGAAGTAATAGGTATTCGCTGAGCTTATTTGAAGAACTGGGCAAAGAAAGCTTGCTTAGTTAATGTATGTTATAATTCTGTAGTGGAGCAGATTGTCTGTTCTCGGGAAGCAGGATTCTGTGCGTATGTACTATATTTCCTTTGTATGAATGTGCGTGAGTGTTTGTACATTTAGTTGATTGTAAGACTCTTTGGACAAGTCCTAGAGGAAACAGTTAATGAATGTATGTTAGTAGGGCAGAGTAGAAGAAGTGCTACTCTGTCAATGAAAGGTTTCTTATGAAATAGACTCTTTTACTATTCTGTGGTTAGCGAAGCAGACAATGGAGATGTTTTTATGTTGTAACTAATAGATTTTGTAGAAATTTTGACACGAAGTCTACTGAAAAGATTTTGTAAAGGAGGGGTAGACGAGTGACAGAAGACAGAGACAAACTGCAGCGACTGTTGACGTCAGAAAGACCGCGCTCTGATTGGATGGTAGATCAGAATAGTGCTCGCGCTAGGATTGGTGCGTTAGTGTGAGCCGCGCAAGGATTGGAAGAGCTATTTAGTGACGTAAACGTTCCAGGATTGGTGCGTTAGTGTGAGTCGCGCTGTAATTGGTTGAAAATTCGTATTGTATATTTATAATACGGAAAGAGTAGAGGGTTCTTTGTAAACGCTAAAATGTATTATCAAGAAGAGAAGAAGAAAAAAACATTTTTTGGTAGAGTTAAAAAGTGGTTTAGCAAGGATAAAGATGTTAAAACAAGAGAGGGCGAGTTGTTACCTCCACCGAAAACACCTGCATCCTTCATGGCTGCGAGACATGGGTTTCATACTTGTATATGGTTGGAGAATTGGGCTAGGTATACTAAAGAAGATGGTGTTCTAGCATTTCCAGAACATGGTTCATTTAATCTGGCCGTGTTGAGAAATTTACGGGAAAAGATGTTATGTCTTGACCCGAAGCCGAGACCTACACAGTTCGAGGCTTTAGTGGAATGGGAAGAAGAAGTACATGAAAGAGAGAAACAAAGATCAGGAGGGTACTATAGGTACATGTTTGGGAGGAGACATGATCGTGAGACTCATCATGATCGAATGAAAAGGTGGCGAGATGTTAGTATGTCAGAGGGATTATATCCGATGAGAACAGTTGAAGGAGGAGCAGAAAGGGTTCCTGAGTCAGAAATAAGAAGGTATGGAGTTAATGAGTACGAGGATGAGGTCTTGAATGACATGATTTACAAAAGACCACCTCCATATAGACCAGAACCGGATAAAAGTACACCAGTTGTTTCTCCGATAAGAGATACAGTTTGTGTTAGTGAGACAGAAAATGAGACACCTGAGGTAAGGAGTGATCATTACCTTGATAAGAATGCCAGACAATTGGCCAGAACTACAACAGAGTTGACTGAGAAGATTAGGGAGTTAACGAAGAATCTAGAAGCTGTTACGGTGCCTGTAACAATAGGTCCAGTTATGCCTGTGTTTGACAAACAGAGAGCAGGTGAGAATGGACTGGTGATTCCATATGTTGGGAATAATCTGACAAATTCAGTTGGTCCTTCAGGAGATTCAGGCAAAAGAGCAGAAAGAAATGACCTGAGACAATCAAGACATGACACATGTAGTGAAATATTGGATGCTAGTGAAGCTAGTTGTTCAGGGATGCCAATTTTGGAACCGCAAAAGAGTGGTTCCAGTGAGAAAAACTGCTGAAATAACAGTTGATGATTTGAATGATTGGATGAAGGTTCTACAGAAAAAAGATAAAGATTCACAAGTAATTGACGTAGCTAAGTTACGTGTAGAACTAGAAGAGCTTGTCACAGGAACAGTTCCAATAGAGATTCTGAAGAGTCATCATGATGGTGAACTAATGTTTATGTGCAAGAGTGTTACCTGGAGAGCAAGGAATACACATGACAGGCTAAGAGCAATAGCAAATGAACAGGGAGTTGACATTGATAAAGTGAAAGCTTTACAGAGAACTTACAGGATGGATTTTACAGAGAAGGATATTGAAAATTTGAATGCTACTGGTAGAACAGGACAGATTAAGGAAATGGTAGCATTATTGCGAAGATGGGGTGATGTTGAAAAGTGGAAGGATAGGTGGTATAAGAAAAGAGATGAGACTGAAGATTATTCAGCATTTCCAGTGAGAGAAAAGGAGAAACCAGTGGATAATTATCCTATGAGAGAAATACCTGGAGGAGGATATGTACATGTTCCATGGACCAGACAGGATATTTTATCATTTACGAATGATTTCCCTCGATTGAGAGAAAAGCCCGTCGAGTGGTATAGGCAGGTAGATAGGTTTGTGAAATTGTCAAAAGTGCTGTGGGTTGACCTGAATAGTCTGTTTGATATAATTGTTCCAGCAGACTTGTGGACTGAGTGTAAAATAGTTGTGAGTTGGCCTACTGAGGAATATCCAAGAGACCCAAGAACAGGGGCACCAGATCCAGAAGTAATGAGAAAGTATGATCAGGTGATGGTATACCTGAAGAGTAAAGTACCTGCAAAAGAGACGGACTGGGTAAAGATAGATCGAACACAACAGGAAGCGAAAGAATCAGTTCATGCTTTTTACGAGAGGCTGATACTGGCTTTTAAACAATTTAGTGGAGATGAACACCTGGGTGACACAGATTTGAGTCACTTTGTATACAGATTTGTATATGGCCTTAGACCTGAAATTGGTGAGAGAATTCGTGAGCACACAGTGGATTGGCAGAGTAAAAAAGTAGATGAGATCCTGAGACATGCAAAATACTTCAGTGATGAAATTGAAGCAAAACAAAGAAAGCTGAAAGAGAAAGCAATGTGGGCACAAGTGAAAGTTGCGGAGAGACAGGAAGCACAGTTAGTGGAACAAGCGAATAATCCAGGAAATAATGCAGGAAATAGACCAAGATATGCAGGAAAAGGAAAAGAAAGTCTTGAGGAAGCGAAGAAAAAGTTCCCTTGTCACAACTGTGGCCAATTGGGACATTGGAGATCAGAGTGTCCTAATCCACCATTAGTGAGTAATGAGAGTAAACCTTTAAATCAACAGGTGCAGAACCAGAACGAAGGAAATAATCAACAACAGCAACAACAGAAAGTTGTGAGACAGCAGAGTCAAGAGCCAAAACCGCCCTTGCCGCAGAATAGAGGGTTACAAAAGTATAATCAGGATTCAGGATTCTACAATAATGAGCAGGTAAACAAACCAAGACGTTCTAACAAAGTACAGCAGTACTTGTTAAAGAGTGAAGGGAGTGAGTCTGAGGGTGATTATTGACGGTGCCGAGGAGAGGAAGAAGAGTGCATAGTTGGTGCAACTCTAGAAATAGACCAGGCAGGACCATTTGTGGATGGGAAAATAAATGAGGAGAGTGTTACTTTTTTGGTAGACACAGGTGCGACAAGATCAACTGTCAGGTCAACAGATGTTAGAAATCTTCCTCTCTCGGATGAAGCAATCCAAGTAGTTGGTGTAGCCAATACACAGATCAAAACACGTCTTACTGAACCTGTAAGAGTACAGATAGGGAAATTTTCAGACATGCATAGATTCATTGTCTGTGACACGAGTCCAGTGAACCTATTGGGTAGGGACTTGTTGTGTAAGATGAACTGCACAATTTTTTGTACACCGGATGGGATAGCCTTTGAGACACCAGATGAAGATGCTTTGTACCGAGTGACTCTAGAAAATAGAGAGAGTGAGTTAATTGGTGCATTTGCTGTATTTAATCCGGAGGATTTGCCTCAAGAGCTGAGAGACACAGTGAAAAGGACAGTTTGGGATTTTACTGGAGAGGATGTGGGATTGATGAATAATGTAGATCCAGTGAAAATTGCAGTAAAAGAGGGAATCACATATCCTAACATTCCTCAATACAAAATGACACCAGAAATAATTGAAGGGATAACTCCTATAATTGAGAAAATGATTCAGCAAGGAGTCCTGAGAGAACTACTGAGTAGTCCGTGTAATTCACCGATAATGGGACTAAAAAAGCCCAATGGGAAATTTAGGATCGTACAGGATTTGAGAAAAGTTAATCAAATTGTGGTGGCATGTTGTCCTATTGTGCCAAATCCATCAGTGATTCTGTATCAAATTCCACATGATGCTGAATGGTATACAGTGATTGATTTGTGTCATGCGTTGTTTTCAATTCCATTGCATCATGATAGCCAGCCGATTTTTGCATTTAGGTTTGGCCAGCGTATCTTAGCATGGTGTCGAATCCCACAGGGGTATACGGAGAGTCCTTCGATATTCAATCAGTTATTGAAGAAATCGTTGGAGAGTTTGATTATGCCCGAGAGTTCAGTGCTAGTGCAGTACATTGATGACCTATTGGTGGCATCAAAAACACGTGAAGCTTGTGAAGTAGATACCATAGCTTTACTGAATCATCTGGCAGATGGAGGGTTAAAGGTATCTCCAGCCAAATTGCAATTTTGCAAGAAAGAGGTGCATTATCTTGGACACAATATTGAAAAAGGTCTGAGAAAAGTGACTACTGACAGAATCAGAATAATCAGAGAAATGAAAGCTCCAAAGACCCAGAGAGAAGTGAGAATGTTCCTGGGTATGGTGGGTTATTGTCGTCAGTGGATAATTAATTTTTCCCTGATAGCAAAGCCACTGATTAAACTGACAAAAAGTGAAATGACGGATCCATTGGATCTAGATGCAGAACAAATGGCAGCATTTGAAGAGCTCAAAAGTAAAATGTGTGAGGCTCCAGCTTTGGGTATGCCTGACTATGAGAAAGAATTTGAGCTGTACTGCAGTGAGAGAAATGGATGTGCACTTTCAGTGTTAATTCAGAAGCATGGATTACTGAGAAGGCCTATTGCGTACTTCTCATCGACACTTGACCCTGTAGCTGTGGGTTTACCAGGTTGTCTGAAATCTGTGGCTGCAACATGCAGGAGTCTGGAACAAAGTGAAGGAATAATAATGGGATATCCTGTAAGGGTATTCGTACCTCACAATGTGGCAATTCTTTTGACAAGAAGCAGAACTCAGTACATGTCACATAGTCGATTGACTAAGTACGAAAAAGTGATTCTGGGAGCATCAAATGTGACTCTTGAGAGATGTGTGAATGTGAATCCAGCGACGCTATTGCCAGACATTGAAAATGTGGGTGTGAAAATGGAAGATGATCATGATTGTTTGGATGTGCTTGAGTACTGTACAAAACCGAGACCAGACATAAGGGATTTACCCTTGAATGAGAGTGATCATGTGTTGTTTGTGGATGGATCATGTTTGAGGAATGATGATGGTGTGCTATGTGCAGCATATGCGGTGTGCAAAGTTTCAGAGGTCATGGAAGCATCACCATTGAAAGGAGTGAAATCTGCGCAAGTTGCTGAATTGATAGCATTGACAAAAGCTTGCGAAATTGGGAAAGATTTGAGGACGACTGTGTTGACTGATAGTCAGTATGGATTTGGAGTGGTGCATGATTTTGGCCAACTTTGGCTGCAAAGAGGTTTCTTGACATCGAGTGGAACTCCAATAAAGAATGCTGAAATGATTGGTAAATTGCTTGAGGCGATACAGCTGCCTAAGGAGTTAGCAGTTGTAAAATGTGCTGCCCATGGTCCAGGGGAGGATTTTATAACGGTTGGAAACAGATATGCCAACGATGTTGCGCAATACTGTGCCAAAACGAATCAGTCCATCAATAGGGACAGAGAAAGAGAAATGTCTTTTCTATCTGTGATGTTTACTAATGTCCTAGAGACCTGGGATGAAGTGAAACAGTTGCAAGATGAGGCAGGAGAGGAAGAGAAAAAAGATTGGATTAAGGCAGGATGTGCTCCAAGAGAAACAGACCATGTTTGGGTCTACAGAGATGGCAGACCAGTGATGCCGAACTCCATCTTGTCGTCAATGGCAAGGATGTATCATGGCCAGGGACATTTGGGGAGGGACGCGATGGTTAGGTCGTTCAAGCAGACCTGGTACAATGCAAAGTTCAGGACAATTGCAGAAAGCATCTGTCAGAGGTGTTTAGTTTGTCAGCAATTTAACACTGGGAAAAAGACAGTGGTGAGTCTGGGGACAATAGGCAGAGAAGGAGGTCCTTTTACAAGAATGCAGATCGATTTCATTGAAATGCCCCAAGTAAACAGACTGAGGTATGTTCTAGTGGTAGTCTGTTTGTTTTCAAGGTGGGTGGAAGCTTACCCGACTAGAAGAAATGATGGATTAACAGTGGCAAAGTTACTGTTAAGGGAGTTGATTCCTAGGTACGGGTTTCCAGTAACAGTTGAGTCTGATAGAGGTAGACACTTTCAAAATGAACTTATGGGTTTGATTTGTGAAGCATTGAAAATACAGCAGAAGCTACATTGTGCATACCGACCAGAGGCTTCTGGTGTGGTTGAGCAGATTAATGGCACAATTAAGAATAGGATTGGAAAGATGTGCTTAGCCACTGGCATGAAATGGCCAGATGTTTTGCCTCTAGTTCTGATGACAATGAGATCTACTCCAGATAGAACTACTGGTTTGAGTCCGCACGAGATAATCATGTGACGTGCTATGCGCCATGCATTCGTGCCTGTCAATAAGTTGGTGACAATAACTGATGACATGATTTTGGATTACTGTAAAGGCCTGGCTGACGCAGTTCATTCTGTGTTTCACCAGGTTGGAGAAGAAGCTACCACACTTGAGAAGAAGCAAGCCCATGATCTGAGTCCAGGAGACTGGGTGAGGATAAAAGTTCACAGAAGAAGGAATTGCTTGATTCCAAGGTGGGGAAGGCCAAGACAAGTTATTCTGACTACGACAACTGCAGTAAAGTGTGCTGGAGTGAAGCACTGGGTACATGCAAGTCATACTCTGAGAGTTCCAAACCCAAAGGAAGGGACTGGTAAAGAGTATTTTGAAGAGTCAGATTCCAGCGATGATGAAGATACAGAATCAGTGGGAAAAGAAGTAGGAAGAGCTTCGAATGAACCACTGCGAGTATCGGAGAGGAGATCGAATTCTGTAAGAGAGCCTGAAGTTTCAAACAGCAGTGAAGGAAAAAGAAAAGAAAAGAGAAATCACACAGAGATTACTCCTGAATCAGAAGAGGAGGAGATTGAAGAACCACTTGAGATTATACTTGAAGAAGTAGGGTCAGAAAAAGATAGAGAGGGACAGATTGCGGAAGACCCCCGAGGAGGTGTAGGGAACATTCTTGATGAGTCAGGTGAAGGGACAAGTAGACAGCAAGAAGATTGCGTGTCGGAGACCCGAGGAGGGACAGGAATAGGGAAGTCTCAAACAATGGTGAAAAAATCTGTGGAGAAGAAGAAAGCTGCTGGAAAACGGAAACAAGAGGCACTTGAAACAGATGATGAGGATGAACAAACGGAGGGTCGAGTTCTGAGAAAGAGAACTTGGATCGGAGAAAGAAGTAATAAAGAAATAAAGCCGAAAAAGGTGTTAAAAGGAGACCGTTGGCCTAACAACAGAGTTAAGAGGCTGAGATACAAAGTGATAAGAGCAAATACATCGAAAGCTGAACAAGTGAATGAAGTTTCGAGTCAAAGTTCAAAAGCTGAAGGAGAAGAATCAAAGGAGACAAATGAACCAGTGGAAATAAAAAGAGTAAGAAGACCCAACCAAAAGTACAGATCACCGGAATGGTCTTATGTGGCACTGTCTGAAGGAGGAAAAGAAGAAGCAGTGACTCGAGATAATCCGGAAGTGGTCTTGAGAGAAGTGGTTGAGGAAGATACTGGTGAAATTATGAAAGTACTCTTGACTGACATTGGAGAAGAGTCGAGTACTGAGGATTTTGATGTTGGAGATCTGATACAATTTGATGTTGAAGAAATTGAAGTGAAGAATGACAAGTATCCAAACTGAGTGAAAGGAAGATTCACTTGGATCAAGTGAACGGAGAGATCATTTGGATAAACTGAAAGCTGAAGAATTGCTGAAGAATTGAAGAAGTTCAAACAATAGTGGAGTAGTAGAGGCTAAACTAAAATGGCTAACATAGGGGATAATAGAAATAGATGTGCCTTCTTTAAAAGGTGGTGTAGGATGTGCTGCTGTTGTACTGGATTATTAATGCTTCTATGGGGTGTTTTAGTTTTATTAGTGACTTTTAAAGTAGAGTTTGAGATGCATACAGAGAATGTGACAAATGTAGAGAAGAATTCACAAAAAGTAGTTCCAATTAGAATTAGTAATGCTTACACACATAAAGATAGGTCAATTAATAACTTTTCTAGTAATGTTTTTTCGAAACTGTTATATGAATATGTGAAGACAATGGAAGTAAGGGATTGCTACGTCTGTATGCAATTACCTGCATCCGTTTCAGAGGGTGTTACTTATCATCATTTACCAGCTACATATGGTATTTCCTGTAGTATTTTAAGTAGTGTTTTTTATTTGTTAGGGAAAGTAGATTATAAGATGTCTAACAGAGATAGTATTTTTGGGCACTTGCCAATGAACAAAGAGCTGAATCCAGCTAAAGAAGCTAACACTTTTGGTGAGATTTTTATTGAAGAAAAAGGATTAACATTAGATTACATTTTTAAGAATAATTTAACTTGCAATTTGAAAGGAGAGGAGAAAGCTTTCTTGGATATGGTAGAAGAAAGGAGATTGAACATGCATGAGAAAGCAGGGAAATATGAAGTGAGTGAGACAATTTGGGACATTGAGATGGGAAAAGAGTTGAAGAATGGGGCTAGTCCAACTTTAGCTCTAGATGCACCACAGAAGGGTAAACTTTGTATTACCAGAAGGAAATCCCAATATGATACATATTTTGTTGGGACTAGTGAGTGCCATGATACATACTTCATTGCAACAGGTTGGGGTTTCAGAGGTGGAGAAGATACGATTTTTCCAGGAGTATATTATGTTTGTGGGAATAAGGCTTATTACAAGTTGCCTGACCATTGGTATGGCACGTGTTATGTGGGCCTAGTTTTTCCAAAGATTTTTCATATAGATAAAGTAACAGATGTAGAAGATGTTAACTTACTAATGCGTTTTAAGAGAGAAACTTGGTCTGAAATAGTGGGTGATATTTTTGGGGTTTTGATTCCAGCAGTGGGAATTTCATTGAATGCTTATGGAATTCGGAAGCTGTCTACAGTGGTTGATCGCTTATCGACAAATACCGCTGGAGGGTTTCTTTTGGTGAATACGGAATTAAGTGCCGTACGTGCCATGTCTATGCAAAATCGACTTGCCCTTGATATTCTATTGGCCAAGGAGGGTGGAGTCTGTGGAATGCTGAAAGTTCAACATTGTTACACTTACATTCCAGACGAAAGCAGAGACCTAAAGGTCTATATCAAAAATATTACTGATTTGCATGAAGAATTAGTACCACTTGAAGCTGAGAGTTTGTGGACTAAAATAGCTAATAAAATGATAGCTGTTAAGGATTTTATTGCAAAGATAGGTAGTACTATTATAGGTAGAATATTGTTTCCCTTGTCTTGTATAATTGTGGCTTTATTGATAATAAGATTGGTGTGTGTGTGTTGTAAAAACAGGGGAGGGAGGAAGAAATTGAATAAAGAAAAGAAAAACAAAAGGTTGAAAAGAGAACCTCAAGAAATTGAACTAGAAGAATTGAGGGAGAGTGTTTACTTAGAGACAAAAAGGGATGATGAAAGAGTGACTGGTGTTTAATGTTGTGTAAAGGGGAAAAGACATTTCTGATTTCTCCTAAAATGGGACTAAATTTTCACTATTTTTTTTTTTTGGGTTTATTTGGTGATAAAATCACCAAAGGGGGGATTGCTGGAGCAGAGTTTTCAGTTTGAAAATTCTGGGGCTTTTGAAGCTCTGGCATGTCTATTCGTTGTACTAAAGTAATAATAATTAATAATTAATTATTTGTCTTGTGCAAGTGTGTTTATATTAATCAATCCGTTTGTTTTAACAAAAAAAAGAGTTACACGTGAATGTGCTTAAATGTGCTGACTAATAATAACGCGTGTGTTAAATGCGTTTTCATGTTTAAACGTTGCTATGTGCTGTTTATTTTTTTGAGCACAAAACGCTTTTGAATTAATGCTTTTCCATGTTGCAAGTGCTAGATAAATGCATACACATAAGGGTATTAGTGGGGTTAACACTGTTTAATCATTATGCTGTAGTAACGTTGTTTTTATTTCTTTTAATTGAGATGGTCTATTGTGGCCTATGGAGGCCTAGTCCATGATGGTTGATTTTGTGAGCCTGGCCTCGAGTGAATATGTGAAAACTGAGACGAGGGAGACCCCTGCTGGAAATGGTTTTGAAGCTAACTGACCATGGTCCTTGTCAAGAAACTTTCCATGAGGACAGCAGCAGTTTTTGGGAGTTCTCCAAGAGAAGTGAAAGTGTCCTTGGCAGCCATAGAAGACAAAGGAGCCTTAGAGGGAAACTCTGAACTGTGGCTCGATAGCCGAGGAGAAGCCGGATTAATGTGATACATGTTTTATTTTCTTGGTTCCTGTTCCGTAGTCTTCGCTATGTGTATTTTTCCTGAGCGGAGATTCACAAATGTTGCAATGTTGCATCCTTTCCTTCTCGCTCTGCTCAGCAAGTCCGGCGGACATTATGATTTTTCCTATGTTCCAATGTATCTTTCCTTTGTTCAATTTATTATAAAAACTGTTAGCTTAGAGAGGGTTTTTGCCACCTCATTTGCCACTTGCCATTTTGCCTTTGCTGCGTGATGACTTTGCGTTGCTGAGGATTGATGCTGACGGGACTTCGTCTTGAGAGACATTTACCGAGAGACTTGTCCTGACCCGTTCTGACATTTAGCTAGAATAGGTAACTATGAGAAATGATTTACTCTGATTGAATTTCTTTGACTAATTTTAGATAAAGCAATATAATTTTAAACATGGTGTTGGATATTCATTTTTGTCAATTATTGGGTTTGCGTTATTGATTATTGTTGTATATATTGTATAGACTATACTTAGGGACAATCACAAAACCAGGTCTTATCGGCCTCGATATAGATGCAGGGTGTTTAGGAGTGTTTTCTTTCCACAGGTTCATTGCTGGTAGAGTATTTGAGCGTATGTTAGTGAAATGGGCCCTAGCGTATGATGTATGCATGTGCGTGTAACTGTGAGATTACTCTATCCGTGGTAGTGGGAATATTATATACACCCTGATCTCTATCAGTAGCAACGGCAATACTCACAGTGAATGAGAAATACCACCGAGGTTGCCAGCTGTGCCCATGAACCCTGCTGATCTCACAGGAACGCAAATAGAAAGCAATAAAAGCAAGAGTGGAGAAGTAAATGCACAGCTAGGAGAGGCAAGTCACTAAAGAGGAATACTGCTTAACAGGAAAGAAGGTAAAATAAAGGAAATACTTGCTGGAATAAAGTAAACAAATCACACCAGTAAGCTGGATAATAAGACAGCGAGATAACACACTGGAAAATAGGAAGGAGGAAAGGAAGACAGGGATTGGAAAAGGGAAAACTAAGGAAATAGTGAAAATTCGAGAAACAAGGATATACTGCGATAGTACAAGCTCAGTAAAAAGAAAAAAGCGCTTTTAAACCATGTCAGGGGTAGTAAGCACCATAGAAATTCAATTACAATACAAAGAAGGCATATAACTATAATTGAGGAATCAGGAATCTTTAAAAAAAAAAAATGAAAAAGCAAGATGGTCGCGCCCATGCTGACTGCGTGGGCCCGTTCATGCATGATATCAAATCGGAAGACGCACCCTGTGTTGTATTGGTACTGTTGTTGGCAGCGCTGGTAGGAGCAATTAGTGGTGCAAGCAACAGTGATCTCCTGAGAGGGCCCTGGCACTTATTATTTTACAAATTAAGCACTCTAAACACCTTAACAGTTCTAACCTTAATATGGATCGGTAATGGAGTAGCTGATTATAACTGGTCAGCTGCCACACAGTTCAGTAACATTTTCCCTCTATGATGCGGGTGAAGTCTGCCAGAAGAAGCAGTCACCGGTACAGTATTTGCAGTGAGGATGCACTGCGTAAACTATAGAAACAAATTGACTCGTAGCGTTTGTTAGTTTACATATTTTGCCTCGGATGCATTTTTAGCCTGCGTTTTAAAAATATACTTAAACACGTACGTGTTCATGCAATAAATTGTCTCTTTTTATTTGCAGAACATGCTACCGAGAAAAACATGTACGTATTTTAATACGATTCTGATTGATTTTGTTTAGTTTTACTGCTACAGTAATTTGTGGGAAAATAGCCTTGTCAATCAAACCTTTAATGAGATCTATAAAAAACATTGTTATTAACCAATTTAAAATAGTTCTTTTCGGGGGCGTGGCCTAGCAGGCTAAAATGGCGGTCGCACATTGAGTTTACTCCCGGACCCATCCGCTATCCTTCGTCATCCGCCTGCTTTCCTGGACATCTAGGGCTGCGACCTGCCCCCCACTTCAGCCACTTACCTGGTGTTGGTCCTGGGTCGGAGATTCCGGGCTCCGGTGCTCCTGGTGATTGCCGGACGGTCCAGTTGGTGCCGCAGCTAACATGGCGACCGTTCCTCCTCTCCCGCTGCAGCCTGTCATCGGGGCCTGAGCTGTCGCAGAGGCGTTGAATTGCGGCTGGGAGGGGCAGCTGGTGTATGCGGTGCAGCGAAGATCTGGGCGCCGAGTGTTCCCCGTCCTTCTATCCGGACGGTGCTTTGTGAGGTCCTGGCTGTCGCCAAGAGTCCGCTGCGGCTGGGAGCCCGGGCGTAGAGCTGCCCCTCCCCCCCCGCCTGGGCTAAGGTCTCCGTAGCGGCGCTTCGGGCTCCCTGCGGCCCTGCTCTCCCTTCGGCCGCCAGTTCGGGCAGCGGGAGCTTGCTTCCGTGAGCGGAGTGTGGCGCTCCTGGTGGCTGGCTGCTGGATGTGGCCTGCGGGGGAGGCTCTCATCACTGGCTCCCGCCTCCTTTTTCACCGCGGCTGAGATGGACCCCGGCTGTGAGGCCTGTCCTCCTGTGATGTGGTGCTGCTCCTGGGGCTCCCGCTGATGGTGCTGCTGATAGACTGCCTCCGGACCCCCGCATCTGGGTCCGTGGGGCAGAGGTTTGTGGTGCTTGGCCCCCCATTGGGGCCCCCTTGTCTTCGGCCGTCTCATCGGGCGGCGGGAGACTGGTGTGGGGACCCGGAGGTGACGCTGCTGACACTTGGGCTGGGACGCAGCTGAGGAGAGGACCTGACACTGTTGCCCCCTCGCCCTTCTTCTGCTGCGACGGTGCATAGCTCCCTGTTGTGGCGCTGGGTGCTCCGGGGGTGCGGTGTCGCTCCTGCGCCCTCCCCGGTGGCAGTGCTGCTGGCTGCCTGCCTCTTAGTCCCGCACGGAGGCTGCGGGGTGGCCCCTGACTCGCCCTTGGCTTCTCTGTGACTAGCGCTATCTACGGCGGCGGCCCGGCTCTCCTGCGGCACAGCCGTGATACCGGCCGCCGGGTCGGGCGGCGGGGAGCCGGAGTGGTGGTGGGAAGAGATCCTGGCTGCTGGCTGGTGGCCTAGCGGAGGCGCGGACCTGCCGAGTGGTGACCCTGGAACGCGGTGAGTCCTGGTGACGGGGGTGGGCTTGGTGTGGCTGTGGGCAATCCCCCGTGCCTGACATGTGTGTGAGCTGGGTGTGGTGAGGACGATGCGGTTGGGTGACCTGTTGCCTCCTCCTGGCTAGTCTGCTGTGGATCTGCCCTCCCGAGCCCTGTTGCCTTGTCTACCGAACTGCTGAGACTGTGTCACTGCTTGGCTCTGGTGGGATAGTGCTGCTTGTACCTGTGGAGGGTCTCCTGAACCGGGCCTTCTTCTGCCCCTGCCCCCAGCTGTTCTGCCTTCTGGATGCGGATCTATGGCCTGCAGCTATGCTTGATCCGGAGGACACTGCTCCCACCTCCTTAGGACTGGCGTACCTAGCCCTGCCCCGCTATCCGGAAGGGCCCCGGGCCGGAGATATTTGGTATGTAGTGGAGTGCTGTGACCTGGACTTGCCGTGTCCCCCCACCTTCCCTCACTTACCTTCCCCTGCCTGCCAGCCGCTCTGACCCCAGAGCCCGCACTCTACCTTACCCTTGCCCACAGGCAGCCATGGCCAGAGACAAAGTACCCAAGACGCCCGCCACCCAAACTAAGATTGATCACTTCGCCACCGCCGAAGCTGGGGCCGCGGGTGGGCCCGCAGACAAGGACCCTCTGGCTGCAACAGACCTCTCTACCATCCTTCAGGCGATCCATATGTCTCAGTCCTCGGTAGAGGGGAAGATCGCGGAGATCCACGTGGACATGACCCTGATCTGGCAGGACCTCCGCAACGCTGCTGCCCGGATTACGGAGGCCGAGTCTCGAGTCGCTGTTGTGGAGGATGACGTTCACCAGCTCAAGCTTCAGATGACCCAACTTCAATCCCTAACGCAGGAGTTGTACCGCCGGGCTGAGGACGCTGAGAATCGAGCCCGCCGCAACAACCTCCGCCTTGTTGGATTTTCGGAGGACGTGGAGCAGGGCCGGACGGCGGATTTCGCGAAGCGCTGGATAAGCTCCTGGATGCCAGAGGGCTCTCTCTCCCCTTGGTTTACGATTGAGAGGGCGCATAGATCACTTGCTCCTCGCCCGCGGCCAGGCGCGCCTCCAAGACCCATCATCTTGCGAATTCTCAACTTTAAGGACAGAGACACTATCCTGGCGTAGTCTCGGAAACAGCAGCCTCTCAAGTACAAACACCTGACTATAATGGTCTTCCCCAATTACACTCAAGAGCTCCAGTCCCAGCGTCGCTCTTATGGAGAGGTCAAGCAAAAGTTACGCTCGCTGAACATCCAATATCGGCTACTTTTTCCAGCTCGATTGCGAGTGCTTTTCCAGAACAAATCCTTCTTTTTCGATACGCCTGAAGAGGCATGGGCATGGGCTAGAGAGGAGCGGCTGATGAGACTCACTGCCCGGGACCCGGCGCCGTCCGGTGGCAGAGAGGGTCCTCGTCAGGACATGCCGATGCCCCCGCCTTGGCGCCGGCGCTCTGGGAGGCGCAGGGGCCAGCGGCATGCCCGCTCCGACTCTCTGGTGGGTCCTCAGCGGGGACGCGCACCGGGGCCAACTGGGAGATTGCTCCTCCTGGGCGGCGCTCCGGCTCTGGGCCGCTCTGATTCCTGGGCCGCCTCGCCCACCCGTGCTAGACCTCCCGGACACTGATCTGTCCCATAGCCTGATGCTCCTCCCAGGGCCGGATTGAGTCCGTGTGGGTCTGTCGGCTTCCCTCACTCCAGCTATGGAAAGATGTCTTTAAGTGCTTGCACTTAGTCTTATGATTCACTGATTACTGCTGATTACTGACATGTACATCCTACTATGAGGAGGGGTCCTCCACGATGTTCCCCTGTTACCAGGCATTTTAGTTTGGTTCTTTGATTCTCTGTTTACTGTTGGGCGACAGATGCTTCCGTTCCTGAAGTGAAGGGTGGGGAGTTGGGGGGGGGTTTGGATCTGCAGCTCCCGTTTGTTCTGGTTTTTATTTTTCTTGTTCTTTGCACCAATTCTGGCACGCTACATCTGGGTGAACGCATCCCACACATTGTCATGATCCCAAGTCCACTGGCTCTGAGCTCGGCCTTGGCCCGGTTTCCTACACGGTCCACTCATGTCCGGTGAATCTAGCGGAGCGTCCACGCTCCATATCATGTCCTGGAATGTCAACGGCATACGAGACAAGATTAAGCGAGTTGCCGTCCTGCAATACAATCAGCGTCAGGCCGTGGATGTGCTCCTGCTTCAGGAGACCCACCTATTAGGCAACCACTGTCCCTTTCTTGCGTGCTGTGGCTTCGGAGCAGTCTGGCATTCTGGATTCAATAGAGGTTCGAGATGGGTGGCTATCCTGGCAGGCCCGCTCCCCCCCTAGTAGCGCGTAAAGTGACGCACGACCCGCAGGGTTGTTTGGTTCTTCTTGAAGGGGCCCTCGGAGACCGTCCCCTTAATTTAGTAGTGGTTTGTTCACCCCCTGCCCTGCTGGCTCACACACTCCATAGGCTTACCCCTGTGATTGCTGCCCTGCCCCTGGGACTGACCATGGTGGGAGGTGATTGTAACGCTGTTATGGACCCTGTCCTTGACTCCGCGTCCCCTTCCTCCGCCTTCAGAACTGCCCAATCTGGCCTCCTCTCGACATAGGCTGCCGGCCTGGGGCTCGGAGATGCCTGGAGACTTTGGCACCCGACTGCGCGGCAATACACCCACACCTCAGCTTCACACTGCACCCATGCGCACATAGATTATATCTTCCTCCCGGCCTTGGACTGTCGGGCGACTCAAGCGGTCTCTATCCTCCCATGGGGCCTTTCGGATCATTCTCCAGTGATGCTCCGTGCAGGGGCCCTCCCCCATCCTCCCGCCCATTTTGGCGGCTCAACGCCAGGTTCCTCCAGGACGGTGAGTTCAGAGACAGCATTGGTGCCAAGCTCCGATGTTATTTCACTACAAACCAGGGCTCAGTGTCCTCCTCTCGTACCCTCTGGGAGGCCGGCAAGGCCACCATCAGAGGATTTGCAAAGGACCAGCTTAAGCTCACCCGTGCGGCCCGGGAATCCCAGGTCACGCTTCTTGAAGCGCAGGCCGCCCAGTTTGAGACACTCCAGCCCGAGGACAGGGATGAGGCCCAGGATAGGAGGCTTACATTCCTGAGGGATGAGATCAGGCAAACCTCCATGGAAGCTGCCAAACTCCTTTGGCGCTCTTCGGTGGCCCGAGTGTACGGCTGGGGAGATAAAAATGGGAAACTCCTCCATCGCTTAGCCACCTACCCATTGGCCAATCGTATAATACCGGAAGTGGTCGATGCGAGTGGTGGGATTCAACGTGCTCCGTTGGCGGTGGCTCAGTGCTTCGCTACCTACTACACTACCTTATATTTGGCGCAGGCGCCTGATCTTTCCCTCCACGAGCTCCTCCAGCGAGAGCTTTTCCCCTTCCGCGTCTTAGTGATTCTGCGGCAGCAGACCTGGATCTTCCGCTTACCCCTGAAGAGGTGACGGACGCCATCTTACGCATGGCAGCTGGTAAGACGCCGGGCCCGGACGGGCTCCCCCAAGAATTCTACTTGTCCTACCAGGATACTTTGGTCCCGCTTCTCATTGAGATGTACAATGAAGCGGTGGATTGTGCCTCCTTTCGTCCGGAGACGGACCTGGCGACCATTGTAGTGATTCCAAAGTCTCAACCCGCCTCAAGTTGTTGTTCGGATTATCGGACTAGGAAACTGACTCCTGAGGCGGAAGCCGGGAGACATAGCTCGTTTTAAAAATTGCTTTTGTAAATTGTTTTTACCTGTCACACTCTGCTCCCTGGGCACTTCCCTCCCTCGCAGACCTGTAGGAATATCCCCGCGCAGCTCGTGACAACGCTGCCGCGGGTTGGAAGAAGTTACAGCCGCCATTAGCCTCGCAAGCCGCAGGCCACGCCCACTGCCGGGAGGCCACGCCCCTTTTTCTCCATAAGGCGCGCTGACTGACAAGCGCGCACTAGGAAACTGACTCCTGAGGCGGAAGCCGGGAGACATAGCTCGTTTTAAAAATTGCTTTTGTAAATTGTTTTTACCTGTCACACTCTACTCCCTGGGCACTTCCCTCCCTCGCAGACCTGTAGGAATATCCCCGCGCAGCTCGTGACAACGCTGCCGCGGGTTGGAAGAAGTTACAGCCGCCATTAGCCTCGCAGGCCACGCCCACTGCCGGGAGGCCACGCCCCTTTTTCTACATAAGGCGCGCTGACTGACAAGCGCGCACTAGGAAACTGACTCCTGAGGCGGAAGCCGGGAGACATAGCTCGTTTTAAAAATTGCTTTTGTAAATTGTTTTTACCTGTCACACTCTGCTCCCTGGGCACTTCCCTCCCTCGCAGACCTGTAGGAATATCCCCGCACAGCCCGTGACAACGCTGCCGCGGGTTGGAAGAAGTTACAGCCGCCATTAGCCTCGCAAGCCGCAGGCCACGCCCACTGCCGGGAGGCCACGCCCCTTCCGCCACTACAAAAGATGTGCATTTACAGGACGCGCAGCGGACGAGCGCAGCGGGCGCGCCGTCAGCGCTCCGAAGGCGCGCCAAAGGCAAGCCCGTCTGCGCCCGTCCGCGGCCAGACGGGGACAGGGGCCACCCCCCCTGGCCCCCGTCCCATGATTCAATATAACCCGGCGGATCTTCTCAAACTTATTCCCCCCAGGGAAGCTCGCTGCCTACACCGCTACCATCCCCTAAGCCTTCCTTCCTCCTGCCACTCCTGCAACACCAGACTAAACAGCACTCAGCAGACATTGGACCATCAAAATTACTCCTTACTAGTTTTAAACTGTAGATCTCTGCCAAAACACAGTGCAGATATCTCTCTATTAATAGAAGACCGGGCACCGGACGCCATCTTTCTAACAGAGACTTGGCTGACTCCGGACTGTGACCCCGATGTGAACCAAGCACTACATTCTGGCTACAATATCTCCCGCAGAGATCGTACGCAAGGTAAGGGAGGCGGCTTGGCAATCATTCATAAATCACAGTATCATTGTCACTGTACCCCAGACCCTTTTCAGGACTGTGAAAGCATGGCTTTCTGCCTGAAATTTACCCCCAATAACAGTCTAACAGGAGCCCTCGTGTATTGTCCACCAGGCTCACTTAACGACTTTCACTCCCTACTCCCGTCGCTAGCAGCAGAATTAGTAATGTCATCCTCCAACTTTACGATTCTTGGAGACCTCAATATGCACTTTGATAACATCAATGACGGCACCACTATGGAGCTAGTCGGAAGCCTGGCTGCGATCCAACTGGAGCAACTCATCCAGTCCCCTACCCACGACAAGGGCCACTTGCTTGACCCTGTTTTCACCAACTGCCCCAACCTTTCGGTCGGCACTATCAGACATCTCCCCTGGACCGACCACTTCCTCATCTCTCTTAACTGGAAGACTCACAAATTCACTCCCCCCACTCCTATACCACGTAAAATGAGGAATTGGTCTAAGCTTCCACTGGAACAATGGTCCAATCTACTATCTGCCACAAGACCATCTTTATCCCAAGACCCCATTCTAGACAACAGCAAAATCCACAATTGGATCGAGGACTCCATCGACTCCGTTCTCCCCATGAGGAGAACTATTCTAAAAAGAGCGAGAGTAACCGCTCCGTGGTACTCAGAGGAGCTTAGGAAGAAAAAACAGCAATGCAGACAATTGGAAAGAAAATGGCGCATGGGATACGACCCCGTCGAAAAAATTAGGTACAGAGAAGCCATCAGGACCTATAAACTGGAAATCAACACAGCCCAATCCACTTACTATGGAGATAAGATCTTGTCCGCTAAGTCTAAACCAAAAGAAATCTATCAAATAGTTAAAAGCCTGTCTAAGATCTCTGCCCCGGCCGTCCCAGCCGAAAACCCCATCGACAGATGCAATGAGTTAGCTAATTTTTTTTACCAAAAAATAAATAAAATCTATTCTTCATTCTCAACTCCTGCATCTGAACCCACAGTCACTGAACCTTGCTCCTCTACGCAGAATGAATCCCCCGTGCAAGCAACGCTAAACAAATTCCCACTAATGGACTCGGACTCACTCCAATCCCTGGCCTCACAAATAAAGTCTGGCTCCCCCCGCGACCCTGCACCCCCCCTTACAATGAACATGGTTAGCCAAGTCATCCTCCCCACTATTTTGGAACTCCTCAACCGCTCAATACTTAAGGGCGTAGTGCCCCCAACCTGGAAACAGGCGATGGTGAGAGCATTACTCAAGAATCCGACCCTCAACCCGAAGGACCCAAATAACTATCGTCCCATCTCCCTGCTACCTTGGATAGCCAAAATTTTGGAGAAACATATCAATATTCACCTCACTAAATTCCTGGAAGAGAACCGGTTACTGGATTCTACCCAGAACGGATTCCGTCCCAAACACAGTACAGAAACTGCTCTCTTAGCCGTGACGGAGGAATCCAGAAGGATTCTGGACCAAGGGGGATCAGTGGCAGTGGTCCTCCTCGACCTAAGCGCGGCGTTCGTCACTGTCTGCCACAAAACCCTGCTCGGCCGCCTATCTCATCTGGGACTAGCCGGGGCCGCCCTTGACTGGTTAAGTTCCTTTTTGAGCGGAAGGACTTTCCAGGTCTTTGACGGCGACTCCTGCTCCACTAGTAAATCCCTGGATTGTGGGGTACCCCAGGGCTCTTCCCTAAGCCCCACGCTGTTCAATGTGTATATGAGACCGCTGGCTGGGGTTATCCGCCAACATGGTATTACAATCATTTCATATGCGGACGACACCCAGCTGGTGGTCTCCCTCGCACAGAAGAACAGCGGGTCCCCCCGAGATAACCTAGCGGCCTGCATGGAAGAGGTTAGGAAATGGATGACAGCATCCTCACTAAAATTAAATGGGGATAAAACCGAGGTCATGCTCCTCGGCCCCCCTACCCTCACTGCCTTTGACCGGCTATGGCCTCCTAGTTTAGGCCCACCACCTACCCCGAAGGAGTACATCAAAAGCCTGGGAGTGTGGCTTGGCAAATCACTCACTCTGAATACCCAGGCTACCAAAACTTCAGCAACATGTTTTGGTATCATTCGTATGCTGAGAAAAATTCTGCCCCTCCTACCCTTTGAAGCTAAACAGGTGGTCATTCAGGGCCTCATCCAGTCCCGGATAGACTTCAATAATGCTCTCTATTTGGGAGCCCCTGAGTACGTGCTGCTAAAACTACAGCGAATTCAGAACTGTGCGGCACGTACTCTACTTAAGATACCGAGAAAAGAATCTGCCAAAATGGGAATTCGATCACTACATTGGCTCCCGGTGAGGGAAAGAATAAAATACAAAACCCTATGCATATCCCATCAAGCATTTCACAGAGCAAACCCGGAGATCAATCACTCTCTTCTCACTCCCTACCTCCCCAGGAAACTGCTGCGCTCAACCTATGCCTTTCTAGCCACAGTACCCAGAATTAAGAGGTCAAGAGCAGGAGGCAGAACCTTCACCTTCAATGCCGCCAAACTATGGAACTCTCTTCCCCTATCCCTCAGATCCAATCCCAGCCTCCCCTCCTTCCGCAAGGAATTAAAAACTTTCCTGTTCAGAAACTAATTCCACTCCTTTCTCCCTCAGCTACTCCCTCAGTGAATCAGTTTTTCTACTCAGCGCTTGGACGCCTTGGGGCAGCAGCCGCGCTCTATAAATCCCCTTTCATTTCATTTCATTTCATTTCATCGTCCTATCTCGCTCATCAACACCGAACGTAAGATCTTCGCCTCTATCCTGGCCAACCGCATACGACCCCATTTAGCGACACTGGTTCATCCGGACCAGTCTGGCTTTATGCCTCTCCGAGGCACTAGACACTGTCTCAGACGCCTTCATCTGGCCCTTGCAAACCGACACTTGCTGTCCTCATATTTATCTCTCCTGCTTGTAGACTTTGAGAAGGCTTTTGATTCGGTCGATTGGGGTTACCTGGAGGCTGTCTTGGAGCAGATTGGCTTTGGTGCTCCTTTCCGCAAGCTGGTGAAGACGCTGTACCAGCGGCCCCGGGTGCAGGTCCTAGTCAACAGAGCTTTTTCTCACCCTTTCCCCATTCGCCGTGGTACGCGACAGGGATGCCCCCTCTCTCCGATCTTCTTCGCCCTGGCTATGGAGCCCCTTGCCTGCCTTATTCGTGGTGACCACTCCCTCACGGGCTGGCGGTGGCCCGGCTTTGAAGAAGACAAAATCGCACTTTATGCGGATGACGTCCTGCTGTTTTTGGCTGATCCAGCCCAGTCGGGACCCCGATGCCTCCGAGCGCTTAGCCTCTTCGAATGTACCTCCGGCTTACGGCTCAACCCGGCTAAGTCTGTTTTAGTCCCCCTGCACATTTCGGGGGAATGCTTCGATTGGCAGTCGACGATCCCTCTTCGATGGCAGTCCTTCAAGTACTTGGGGATCTGGGTGGCCCTTCTCCCCGAACTTGCATGGTCGCTCAATGTCACCCCGCTGGTCAAGCGGGGCCGTGCGGATCTCTCAAAATGGTGTACTCTGCCCCTAAACCCTTTGGGAAGGATAGCCCTTTTGAAAATGATGATTTTACCCCGCTTTCTATACATGCTTCAAAACACACACCTCTTGTTCGCCAGGTCTTGGTTCCGGGAGATGGATGATCTGATCACAAAGTTTTTATGGGGGGGGAAGAGGCCCAGGCTGGCCCTGGCCCAGTGTCACATTCCACCTTTTGGCGAAGGTCTTGGTCTGACGAGCCTCTATCTGTATTATTTAGCGACCCAACTACTCACGCTTCACGACTGGTTTAACGGCGGATGGTCCGATCCGCCGGTATCGCCTGGAAGTCCACACTCTGGGCTTCGCCTCCCTCCAGGGGATGCTCTATGGTGCGGCTGTCCCCCGGGCTCTCCCTGAGGTTACTCGTGGAGTGTTCCTGGCTTGGCGGGCCTCATTGCGCCACACCTGCTGGTCGGGCAGGCTGACGAAATATACCCCCTGTGGTGTGGTACCCGGTTCAAGGAGGTGGCGTCCTTGGCAGGGTTTCGGCAGTGGGACCTCATTGGGATATCCCTGCTGGGCGATGTCTGCAGTGGTACCCACTTGCGCTCCTTTCAAGACCTGCAGGCCAGGCACTCTCTCCACCCCTCCCAACTTTTCCGCTACCTGCAGCTACGCCATGCCCTCCGCTCATACATCCCAGATGGTACTTCCTTGCCGGAGTACAGTCCGCCGGAGGCACAGATTATGACTGGTGATTTGGGGAAAGGGGGGATTTCCAGAATATACAGATCACTCACTAATAATACCCCCAACTCCCTCTCTCACCTCCTTGATAAGTGGGAGGGCTGGCTTGGGGCTCTAGAGGATGCAGACTGGAGAGATGCCTTGATGGGCCCTAAAACAATCACGGTCTTGGCGCGGCTTCGGTTGGTCCAAGTTTACTTCCTACATGCTGCCTATCTTACACCGCTGCGCCTGCACAGCGCAGGGCTCCGGTCAGATGCCCTTTGCCCCCGCTGCTCCCACCCCAGCACAGACTTCTATCACATGGTGTGGCTTTGTCCTGCAATACAGAGGTACTCGGAGTCCTTAACAGGAGAATTGACGGAGGTTTTGGGCTGGGTGGTCACTCTGGCTCCTACGCGTATTCTATTGGGCTTAACTGATGGTCTGGATGGTAGCAGAGCCAAAAAGCTTTTTCTTAACACGGCCTTGGTGGTAGCAAAAAGGGATATCGCTGCCCATTGGCTGACGGCTACAGCACCAACATTGGCACGTTGACGCAGGGGGGTGGACTGGTGTGCTGCCCAGGAACAACCTATTTATGTGGCCAGAGGATGCCCCGGGAAATTTTGCCGAATGTGGGGAAACTGGGTGGGAGTGAAAGAGTTTTAAGGTGAGTCGGGTAGATCTACGGAATGCCTCTAGGGATATGGGCCTTCGATTTGCATGTGTGTCACTTTTTATATCAATGTGAAATGTGCTTACCCTGAACTATTCCCATGCGATGTCATTCTGAATGGTGCTGTTTGTTTGGTTACATTGAAAACTCAATAAAATTGATTATCAAAAAAAAATAATAGTTCTTGATGTCCATTCTATTACAAAGGGTTTGCTGTTTCGGGTGGGGCCATTTCACTGACACAAAAGTTTAAAATCGGAGAAACTTGCAGTAAATAAGGAGTGCAACTCGCCTATCTTTGATGTTTACACAAGTAATGCCCCTTCGAGTTAGCACCCATTAAGAGAATCATACAAAAGGAAGAGTTTGGAATGAAGCTTCATTATTTTTTCTTCATGCAAGGCGGAACATCGAAGTTCACACAGCAAGTTTATTTTTGGTGTCGGAAAAACGAGAACATTACAGTAACAAAACATTGGATCAATCACATGTTCTAAAGACTGTCTATACTTTTTAATGAATAGAGTTGCACTAAACATGATTAATAATACAGTATTTATTCATGTTTAAATGCATCATGGGTACCGTAGTGTTTTCAGGGAAACCCGGGAGTTCTCTAAGTGACACAGGTGCTAATCATGTGGTAATTAGAGGGAGGGCTTCTTGCGAGGAGGGGTTAAAGTGTGTTTAAAGTCACGAGGGTGGAAGGGGAAGGAGAAATCACATTTGAGACGGAGCGAGGAGGTTGTTTGGCTTCTAAGTAGGTAGGATCAAATGAGTTATGCTTCTTTAGACAAGGAAATGCTGTTCTCTAAAAAAGGAAAGAATGTTTACATTGAAAGTCGGGAGCAAGCATTACGAGGGTGGAAAGATTTGGAATGGGGATGTTTAGGAAGAAAGTTAATGAACAGATGGGGAGCGCAAGAAGTCAGGGCTAAAGCATGGTGATTTACGGTTGAGCGATAGGTAGCTACTTATGTTAACCATGAAAGAAAGGTTTTAGTATGGCAAAGTATGCATTTCAATCGAATTAACCATTGTGACTAAGAAAAGAGCTCAATTTTAAGCATTAAACATTATTGTAGTTGTCAGTTTGTATTTTGAGATGACATATTAAAACGTGTGTAATTGTTACTTTCAGTTTTCCCTGACGAAGGGCCCTTGAGGCCCGAAATGCATTGGATTTTAAATAAACTGCTATGGATGAATTTGCCTTAAGTCGTGTTCTTGGAAAGAGGTTCGGATGGCCCGGCAGGAGCATCAGAAATATGTAAAATGGCCTTATCTTGCATGAAGATCTGAATCATTCTAAAGGGAATACATGGATTATCTATGGGAATAAATAATGTTTTGAACATTGGATAAGATGAATATGAGAATAACAATTACTTGCAAATGCAGTTTTGGCAGTGCCAGTGGATCGGGGCAGAAGGTTGTCCCGAAAATGTTGCCATTTCACTGACACTCATAAACAGAGTCTTCTGGAGCAATAGGGGAACAGTGGTTCATACTGCAGAATGAAAGCATGTGAAACTGCAAATTACTGAGTAAAAAGGGTTTTTTGAGGAGTTTCCTGACTCTGAGGAGGTTTGGTTCTGATGGGCAGGTGTTCTGTAACATCTCTCCCTGCAACTGCAAGGAATTCCTCCCTGTGTTGTGAACTTGCAGTAGTTTATGGGAGTTACATCTTACCTGTGGGACTGAGTCTTCGGGTAGGATTGTATTTCAGGAAAGTGTCAGAGAGGAATTTTGACCTGATTATCTATTTTATAGATCACGCAAGCAGATTTGAGCTGAATATATTTTGCTAATGACGAGCCTGTGCAGTTGTCTGAGAGATTCTGATTGAATTTTCTCTGGCTGAACAAAATCCCAATAGTGTTTGAAACGGGCTATGATTCTCTTTGGGAGACCATGGTACACAACTTATTCCATTCTGGACTGAACGTAAGCATGGTTTTCTGTAAACCTGTGAGAGAAGATAGGAAGAGAAAGTCATGCGTAGGGGTTTCAAGTTAAAAAACATGGTTTAGTAACTGAGCAGTATGGTTTTCTAAGGATAACTGGGAGTCAAAGATAATGATAAGCTCCTGAGCTGCGTCAACTGGTTTAGGGCTATCGCCCAATGCGCATGGACATAGTTCAATACCACTCCTCTTGCTAAGTTTATTGTGGATGAACAGTACTTCTGAGTCTATGGGATTCAGCTTATGAAGGATGTTTTGCCATCCAATTTAGAGTAGTCTCTAGGTATAGTGAAAGTGAGAGGGAAAATCATCAGCTTTGTCGTCTGCTCTGAAAATGAATTGGGTATTATCTGCAATGAAGCATGTCTTAACATTCAATGTCTGTAACAGATAAGTGAGAGGACGGAGGTGAAGATTAAACAGAAAGGGAGAAAAAAAAACCTGTAGGACTCATTGTAAGGTTTTAAGTGACGAGTGGAAAGCCCTCATTTGTATTGTTTGGGTCTTACCCTGTAGATAGGAGAAAGGCCATGAAAGGACAGGGCTACTGTTAGACCTGTCAACCTTAGGGTAGTCTTCCCACAAACATTTTGCCTACTTGCCTCCCATTTTTGCTGAAATTCCTTTTTGTTGACCTTAATAATCGATGCACAACTAGTGCTCACTCCCCTAAACATTGATTGGCATATACCTATTTTGCATATTTATTTTACGTATAAGTCCTTAGTAGCATGGCATTCCATATACCAAGAGTCCATAAATTAAATGCTACCAGTGGAACTGCAGCACTTATTGTGCCAACCATTTAAGTAGCATCATAAAACATGTTCCAGGCCTGCCATTGCAGCCTGAAGACAGTTTAAAACTGCCATGTCCACTTGGCATTAAAACCCCTTTGCCAAGCCTTAAACACCCCTTTTATTACATAAAAGTCACCCCTAAGGTATACCCTAGGTAGCCCATAAGGCAGGGCCCTGTGTAATTAAAAGATTGGACATGTACTTTTAAGTTTTACATGTCTGAGTAGTGAAAAACTCCTAAATTCGCATTTCAATACTGTGAGGACAACCCCTCCCATAGGATAGTACTGGAAATGCCTTGTTACATTTAATAAGCAGTAATTATTCACTAGGAGCAGTTAGATAACTAATGTTTGGCACCTGTGAAATTGTAATGGTAAACCCTCTGTAGTGGCAAAGTCAGATTATTTTGAAAATGCCACTTAAAAAAAATATTGCATTTTCCTGCTCTTAGCCCCTTCTGTCAGCAGCCTGTCTTGAGTCACATAACTGAGTGTAGCTGACAGTTTGATTATATAAATTACCCTCAGACAGTCACATAATAGAGCGATTAGGTGTGTCTCAATGGGCCATCTGCTAGCAGGATGGGGGAATCAAGCATAGCCCCACTTACACCTGAATAGCCTGTGCTCTACCTTCGCACAAAGGGCCTAACAGTCCTGTATTGTCACTACAGCCAGTTTGAAGTCTGGGAAAGGGATTCAGGAAATTCCATACACTCCAAAGAACCTTACCAAAAGCTTCACCCACCTTCAAGATGGAGGGCACCAGAGTATAAAAATAGGACCTCCTAACCCACTCTTCAGTGCTCTACTTTAACGTTTGGAAGGACTCTCAGAGGACTGCCTGCTTCTCTGATCTGGTGTGCACTCTGCCAGGCTGCTGCTGTACCTGGAAAGACTGCGTTGCTGCCTGGTGCCTGCATAAATCCTCAGACCCCAGCATTGTTCCTTTGCCTTGACCTTCCTGGTAGGTTGCTCCCCCCCCGGCTGCAGCTCCACCTGCACCCCCGCTGAGGGGACTATACTGACCGCCACCAAAGTTGAGGCCCTCCACCACCTGCAGGCTCCACCTGCGCCTCATCCCTGGTGGCCAGTGGTGGCCTTAGGTTCGTATCCGCTCTGCTGTGCAATATCTCTGTCTGCCTGCTCCTCTTCTGTGTCCCCCTGCCCCCCGCTCGCTGTTCTGCTCTGTGCCCCCTTTCTCTGATTCTGTGCCCCGCTTTTCTGACTGCTGTTGCCCCCTTTTTTGATTCTGTGACCCATTTTTCTGACTGCTGTTGCCCCCTTTTTTGATTCTTTGCCCCGTTTTTCTGACTTCTGTGCCCTCTCGATCCTTGCCCCTTGCCTGCCTCCTTCCCGCAGTTGCTCCGCTCCGCTGCCCCGTCCCCACCGCTGCTTTCCCTGCATCCCCGCCCCCTCTGCGCCCATTCGCTGCCCCTGCAACACACCTCCCGCCTCCCAGCTGCTCCTCCCTTCCCACCTCCCCATATATGGCGGCTGCTGTGCGGCCGCACCGCTGGTGCGCCGCTGGCGCGCCCTAGGCGCACCTAAGGCAAGCCCATCTGCGCCCGTCCGTGCCTGGACCGTGCCCAGCGCCACAACCTCTGCCCCCCGCACCAGCCACGAAGACCGCCTCCGCTATGATGCCAACACCCTTGTCGCTCTCAACCCAGGAAGGACCCACACCTGCTGCAAGGCCACCCTGAAGCGCACCCACGGTCCCTTCACCTGCCTGAACTGCAGCTTCTCCTGCCTCGAAGGCACAGAGACACCCGCCACGATGGAACCCAACCAGCTTAGATGCATCCTGATCAACACCCGCTCCGCAAGCAAACACGCCGTCGAGCTCTGGGACCTACTCGACACCGCATCCCCGGACGTCGCCTTCCTGACGAAAGAGGTGACGGACGCCATCTCCCGCATGGCAGCTGGTAAGACGCCGGGCCCGGACGGGCTCCCCCAAGAATTCTACTTGTCCTACCAGGATACTTTGGTCCCGCTTCTCATTGAGATGTACAATGAAGCGGTGGATTGTGCCTCCTTTCGCCCGGAGACGGACCTGGCGACCATTGTAGTGATTCCAAAGTCTCAACCCCCCTCAAGTTGTTGTTCGGATTATCGTCCTATCTCGCTCATCAACACCGAACGTAAGATCTTCGCCTCTATCCTGGCCAACTGCATACGACCCCATTTAGCCACACTGGTTCATCCGGACCAGTCTGGCTTTATACCTCTCCGAGGCACTAGACACTGTCTTAGAAGCCTTCATCTGGCCCTTGCAAACCGACACTTGCTGTCCTCATATTTATCTCTCCTGCTTGTAGACTTCGAGAAGGCTTTTGATTCGGTCGATTGGGGTTACCTGGAGGCTGTCTTGGAGCAGATGGGCTTTGGTGCTCCTTTCCGCAAGCTGGTGAAGACGCTGTACCAGCGGCCCCGGGTGCAGGTCCTAGTCAACAGAGCTTTTTCTCACCCTTTCCCCATTCGCCGTGGTACGCGACAGGGATGCCCCCTCTCTCCGATCTTCTTCGCCCTGGCTATGGAGCCCCTTGCCTGCCTTATTCGTGGTGACCACTCCCTCACGGGCTGGCGGTGGCCCGGCTTTGAAGAAGACAAAATCGCACGTTATGCGGATGACGTCCTGCTGTTTTTGGCTGATCCAGCCCAGTCGGGACCCCGATGCCTCCGAGCGCTTAGCCTCTTCGAATGTACCTCCGGCTTACGGCTCAACCCGGCTAAGTCTGTTTTAGTCCCCCTGCACATTTCGGGGGAATGCTTCGATTGGCAGTCGACGATCCCTCTTCGATGGCAGTCCTTCAAGTACTTGGGGATCTGGGTGGCCCTTCTCCCCGAACTTGCATGGTCGCTCAATGTCACCCCGCTGGTCAAGCGGGGCCGTGCGGATCTCTCAAAATGGCGTACTCTGCCCCTAAACCCTTTGGGAAGGATAGCCCTTTTGAAAATGATGATTTTACCCCGCTTTCTATACATGCTTCAAAACACACACCTCTTGTTCGCCAGGTCTTGGTTCCGGGAGATGGATGATCTGATCACAAAGTTTTTATGGGGGGGGAAGAGGCCCAGGCTGGCCCTGGCCCAGTGTCGCATTCCACCTTTTGGCGAAGGTCTTGGTCTGACGAGCCTCTATCTGTATTATTTAGCGACCCAACTACTCACGCTTCACGACTGGTTTAACGGCGGATGGTCCGATCCGCCGGTATCGCCTGGAAGTCCACACTCTGGGCTTCGCCTCCCTCCAGGGGATGCTCTATGGTGCGGCTGTCCCCCGGGCTCTCCCTGAGGTTACTCGTGGAGTGTTCCTGGCTTGGCGGGCCTCATTGCGCCACACCTGCTGGTCGGGCAGGCTGACGCAATATACCCCCTGTGGTGTGGTACCCGGTTCAAGGAGGTGGCGTCCTTGGCAGGGTTTCCTCAGTGGGACCTCATTGGGATATCCCTGCTGGGTGATGTCTGGAGTGGTACCCACTTGCGCTCCTTTCAAGACCTGCAGGCCAGGCACTCTCTCCACCCCTCCCAACTTTTCCGCTACCTGCAGCTACGCCATGCCCTCCGCTCATACATCCCAGATGGTACTTCCTTGCCGGAGTACAGTCCGCCGGAGGCACAGATTATGACTGGTGATTTGGGGAAAGGGGGGATTTCCAGAATATACAGATCACTCACTAATAATACCCCCAACTCCCTCTCTCACCTCCTTGATAAGTGGGAGGGCTGGCTTGGGGCTCTAGCGGATGCAGACTGGAGAGATGCCTTGATGGGCCCTAAAACAATCACGTCTTGGCGCGGCTTCGGTTGGTCCAAGTTTACTTCCTACATGCTGCCTATCTTACACCGCTGCGCCTGCACAGCGCAGGGCTCCGGTCAGATGCCCTTTGCCCCCGCTGCTCCCACCCCAGCGCAGACTTCTATCACATGGTGTGGCTTTGTCCTGCAATACAGAGGTACTCGGAGTCCTTAACAGGAGAATTGACGGAGGTTTTGGGCTGGGAGGTCCCTCTGGCTCCTACGCGTGTTCTATTGGGCTTAACTGATGGTCTGGATGGTAGCAGAGCCAAAAAGCTTTTTCTTAACACGGCCTTGGTGGTAGCAAAAAGGGATATCGCTGCCCATTGGCTGACGGCTACAGCACCAACATTGGCACGTTGACGCAGGGGGGTGGACTGGTGTGCTGCCCAGGAACAACCTATTTATGTGGCCAGAGGATGCCCCGGGAAATTTTGCTGAATGTGGGGAAACTGGGTGGGAGTGAAAGAGTTTTAAGGTGGGTCGGGTGGATCTACGGAATGCCTCTAGGGATATGGGCCTTTGATTTGCATGTGTGTCACTTTATATATCAATGTGAAATGTGCTTACCCTGGACTATTCCCATGCGATGTCATTCTGAATGGTGCTGTTTGTTTGGTTACATGGAAAACTCAATAAAATTGATTATCAAAAAAAAAGAATAGTTCTTGATGCCCATTCTATTTCAAAGGGTTTGCTGTTTCGGGTGGGGCCATTTCACTGACACTCATAAACAGAGTCTTCTGGAGCAATAGGGGAACAGTGGTTCATACTGCAGAATGAAAGCATGTGAAACTGGAAATTACTGAGTAAAAAGGGGTTTTTGAGGAGTTTCCTGATTTTGAGGAGGTTTGGTTTGGTTCTGATGGGCAGGTGTTCTGTAACATCTCTCCCTGCAACTGCAAGGAATTGCTCCCTGTGTTGTGAACTTGCAGTAGTTTATGGGAGTTACATCTTACCTGTGGGACTGAGTCTTCGGGTAGGATTGTATTTCGGGAAAGTGTCAGAGAGGAATTTTGACCTGATTATCTATTTTATAGACTACGCAAGCAGATTTGAGCTGAATATATTTTGCTAATGACGAGCCTGTGCAGTTGTCTGAGAGATTCTGATTGAATTTTCTCTGGCTGAACAAAATCCAGATAGTGTTTGAAACGGGCTATGATTCTCTTTGGGAGACCAAGGTACACGACTTATTCCATTCTGGACTGAACGTAAGCATGGTTTTCTGTAAACCTGTGAGAGAAGATAGGAACAGAAAGTCATGCTTAGGGGTTTCAAGTTAAAAAACATGGTTTAGTAACTGAGCAGTATGGTTTTCTAAGGATAACTGGGAGTCAAAGATAATGATAAGCTCCTGAGCTGCGTCAACTGGTTTAGGGCTATCGCCCAATGCGCATGGACATAGTTCAATACCACTCCTCTTGCTAAGTTTATTGTGGATGAACAGTACTTCTGAGTCTATGGGATTCAGCTTATGAAGGATGTTCTGCCATCCAATTTAGAGTAGTCTCTAGGTATAGTGAAAGTGAGAGGGAAAATCATCAGCTTTGTCATCTGCTCTGAAAATGAATTGGGTATTATCTGCACTGAGGCATGTCTTAACATTCAATGTCTGTAACAGATAAGTGAGAGGACGGAGGTGAAGATTAAACAGAAAGGGAGAAAAAAAAACCTGTAGGACTCATTGTAAGGTTTTAAGTGACGAGTGGAAAGCCCTCATTTGTATTGTTTGGGTCTTACCCTGTAGATAGGAGAAAGGCCATGAAAGGACAGGGCTACTGTTAGACCTGTCAACCTTAGGGTAGTCTTCCCACAAACATTTTGCCTACTTGCCTCCCATTTTTGCTGAAATTCCTTTTTGTTGACCTTAATAATCGATGCACAACTAGTGCTCACTCCCCTAAACATTGATTGGCATATACCTATTTTGCATATTTATTTAACGTATAAGTCCTTAGTAGCGTGGCATTCCATATACCAAGAGTCCATAAATTAAATGCTACCAGTGGACCTGCAGCACTTATTGTGCCAACCATTTAAGTAGCATCATAAAACATGTTCCAGGCCTGCCATTGCAGCCTGAAGACAGTTTAAAACTGCCATGTCCACTTGGCATTAAAACCCCTTTGCCAAGCCTTAAACACCCCTTTTATTACATAAAAGTCACCCCTAAGGTATACCCTAGGTAGCCCATAAGGCAGGGCCCTGTGTAATTAAAAGGTTGGACATGTACTTTTAAGTTTTACATGTCCAAGTAGTGAAAAACTCCTAAATTCGCATTTCAATACTGTGAGGACAACCCCTCCCATAGGATAGTACTGGAAATGCCTTGTTACATTTAATAAGCAGTAATTCTTCACTAGGAGCAGTTAGATAACTAATGTTTGGCACCTGTGAAATTGTAATGGTAAACCCTCTGTAGTGGCAAAGTCAGATTATTTTGAAAATGCCACTTTTAACAAATATTGCATTTTCCTGCTCTTAGCCCCTTCTGTCAGCAGCCTGTCTTGAGTCACATAACTGAGTGTAGCTGACAGTTTGATTATATAACTTACCCTCAGACAGTCACATAATAGAGCGATTAGGTGTGTCTCAATGGGCCATCTGCTAGCAGGATGGGGGAATCAAGCATAGCCCCACTTACACCTGAATACACTCCAAAGAACCTTACCAAAAGCTTCACCCACCTTCAAGATGGAGGGCACCAGAGTATAAAAATAGGACCTCCTAACCCACTCTTCAGTGCTCTACTTTAACGTTTGGAAGGACTCTCAGAGGACTGCCTGCTTCTCTGATGTGGTGTGCACTCTGCCAGGCTGCTGCTGTACCTGGAAAGACTGCGTTGCTGCCTGGTGCCTGCATAAATCCTCAGACCCCAGCATTGTTCCTTTGCCTTGACCTTCCTGGTAGGTTGCTCCCCCCCCCGGCTGCAGCTCCACCTGCACCCCCGCTGAGGGGACTACACTGACCGCCACTGACCACCACCGAAGTTGAGGCCCTCCACCACCTGCAGGCTCCACCTGCGCCTCATCCCTGGTGGCCAGTGGTGCCCTTAGGTTTGTATCCGCTCTGATGTGCAATATCTCTGTCTGCCCGCTCCTCTTCTGTGTCCCCCTGCCCCCCGCTCGCCGTTCTGCTCTGTGCCCCCTTTCTCTGATTCTGTGCCCCGCTTTTCTGACTGCTGTTGCCCCCTTTTTTGATTCTGTGACCCATTTTTCTGACTGCTGTTGCCCCCTTTTTTGATTCTGTGCCCTGTTTTTCTGACTTCTGAGCCCTCTTGATCCTTGCCCCTTGCCAGCCTCCTTCCCGCAGTTGCTCCGCTCCGCTGCCCCGTCTCCACCGCTGCTTTCCCTGCATCCCCGCCCCCTCTGCGCCCATTCGCTGCCCCTGCAACACACCTCCCGCCTCCCAGCTGCTCCTCCCTTCCCACCTCCCCATATATGGCGGCTGCTGTGCGGCCGCACCGCTGGCGCGCTGCTGGCGCGCCACTGGCGCGCCGAAGGCGCACCTAAGGCAAGCCCATCTGCGCCCGTCCGCGCCTGGACCGTGCCCAGCGCCACAACCTCTGCCCCCGGCACCAGCCACGAAGACCGCCTCCGCTATGATGCCAACACCCTCGTCGCTCTCAACCCAGGAAGGACCCACACCTGCTGCAAGGCCACCCTGAAGCGCACCCACGGTCCCTTCACCTGCCTGAACTGCAGCTTCTCCTGCCTCGAAGGCACAGAGACACCCGCCACGATGGAACCCAACCAGCTTAGATGCATCCTGATCAACACCCGCTCCGCACGCAAACACGCCGTCGAGCTCTGGGACCTACTCGACACCGCATCCCCGGACGTCGCCTTCCTGGCGAAACCTGGATGAACGAAGCCTCCTCGCCAGACATCGCCATAGCCATCCCCGACGGGTAAAAGATCACCTTCAGAGACCGCACCAACGGGGCCGGAGGAGGAATCGCCATCATCCACAAAAACACCACCAGGGTCTCAACAAACACCAACGACACCCTCAGCACCACCGAACACATGCACTTCCAGGTCCACACGGACCCCAAGACCACCCTAAGAGGCACCCTCGTCTACAGACCGCCAGGACCCCCGCCTCAATTCTTCGACTCCATCGCCGACCTCATCAGCACGCACACGCTGACCTCCACCGACTACATCCTCCTTGGAGACCTGAATTATCATCTGGAGAACAACACCCTGATCAACAACCTCGCCAACCTCGGACTAAAACAGCTCGTCACGACGCCAACCCACATCGCCGGTCACACACTTGATGCCAACTTCTCCTCAAGCCCCCACGTCACCTTCAGCCACGCCTCCGAACTCACATGGACAGACCACCACTGCATCCACTTCTCATTCCAAAAACCTCTCACACACCACCGCACCCTACAGATCCCCTGCCGCTGCTGGGGCAAAGTCACTGAAGAACAACTACAGACAAGCCTTGCACTCAACCCTCCGATCAACCCCACCAACCCCGATGATGGTGCACTCACCCTCGAACGCTGGTTGAACAACTGCGCCAACACCGTAGCCCCTCTGAAAAAACCCACCAACAGAGACACCAGCAAGAGTGCCAGCTGGTTCACCCCGGAACTCCTTGACTCAAAGCGCACCTGCCGGAAATTGGAGAACATATGGCACAACGACAAGACGCCAGACAGCCGCACTGCCCACAGAGACGCCATCCGCAACCACCACCACCTCATCAGGACCGCCAAAAGGACCTCCTTTACAGACCGCCTTGACAACAACGCACACAACAGCAAGGAGCTCTTCAACATCGTGAAGGAACTCTCCACCCCCAGCTCCAGCGCCAACGACATCCCGCCATCGCAAGCCCTGTGCGACTCCCTCACCACCTTCTTTCACCGAAAAATCACCGACATCCATGACAGTTTCATAACCCGGACAACCCCTGCGGGCCTCGTCGCACCGGACCCACCGTCCACGACTCCCTGACAACCTGGGCCAACGTGAGCATCGAGGACACAATCAAGACCATGGGCACAATCCACTCCGGATCCCCGTCCGACCCTCTCCCACACCACATCTTCAACAAAGCCAGCAATTCCATCGCACCCCACCTACACAACATCATCAACCTCTCCTTCGAGACTGCTACCTTCCCTGAGAACTGGAAGCACGCAGAGATCAACGCCCTACTGAAGAAATCCAAGGCGGATCCGAGAGTCAAGAACTTCCGGCCCATCTCCCTGCTTCCGTTCCCAGCAAAGGTCATCGAAAAGATAGTTAACATCCAGCTCACCCGTCACCTCGAAGACAACAACATCCTGGAACCCTCCCAATCAGGATTCTGCAGCAACCACAGCACCGAGACCGCCCTCATCGCCGCCACAGACGACATCAGGATCCTTCTAGACAACGGCGAGACGGCGGCCCTCATCCTCCTGGATCTCTCCGCCGCCTTCGACACCATCTGCCACCACACACTACGCACGCGCCTCCAAGACGCAGGGATCTGGGAGAAGACCTTGGACTGGACCACCTCCTTCCTCTCCGGCAGAACTGAGAGAGTCCGCCTCCCCCCATTCCGGTCCGAGGCCTCCGAGATCATCTGCGGCATCCCACAGGGATCCACCCTCAGCCCGACGCTGTTCAACGTCTTCATGGCACCACTAGCACGCATCGCCCGACAGCACGACCTCAACATTATCTCCTACGCGGACGACACGCAGCTGATCCTCTCCCTCACCAAGGACCCTCTCACCACCAAATCTAACCTCCACCAGTGAATGAAGGCCGTTGCCGACTGGATGAAGGAAAGCCGACTTAAGCTGAACTCAGACAAGACGGAGATCCTCCTCCTCGGGTCTAACCCCTTAGCATGGGATGACTCATGGTGGCCCGCATCACTGGGGACCCCCCTGGCCCCTACCGACCATGCACGCAACCTGGGAGTCATCCTCGACTCAAAACTCACAATGACCAAACAAGTCAACGCAGTCTCCTCCATCTGCTTCAACACCCTCCGCATGCTCCGCAAGATCTACAGATGGATCCCGACAAACACGAGGAAAACAGTCACCCAGGCCCTAGTCAGCAGCAGACTCGACTATGGCAACACCCTCTATGCCGGAGCCTCGTCCAAGCTCATAAACAGACTACAAAGAATCCAGAACGCCTCTGCACGCCTGATCCTCAACATCCCTCGCCGCGACCACATCACCCCCCACCTGAGTAACCTGCACTGGCTCCCCGTCGACAGAAGAATCTCCTTCAAACTCCTGATCCACGCACACAAGGCACTCCACAAAACCGGCCCAGCCTATCTCAACAGTCGACTCTCCTTCTACGTACCTAACAGGAAACTCCGCTCTGCTGACCACGCCCTGGCCACGGTCCCGCGCATCCGTAGAACCACCTCCGGAGGCAGGTCCTTCTCCCACCGCACCGCCAAGACCTGGAACACCCTCCCCCTCTACCTACGACAAACCGAAGACCTGCTGACCTTCAGGAGACAACTCAAGGCCTGGCTTTTCGACCAGTAGCAGCAGCAGCACCCCCCCCCCCCCAGCACCTTGAAACCCTTGCGGGTAAGTAGTGCGCTTTACAAATTAACTGATTGATTGATTTGCCTTCACCCAGAACTACCAGAAGTGACTTCAAGGGCTAGTTTGCTGGCCTCCTTTTCAGAGCCACCAGAACCTAAAAGGCTCCCACCATCTTGAGCCTGCACCTGGACCCAATCTCAGTGAGTCTTGTGCCCCAAGAGGTGTCCTACCAGCCCTAAGCCCTTGATTGTGATGCTAAAGGTGCCCACATGGCCAAACACCAAAACTGAGGACTTAGACAAATTTTGCCCCAAAAGTGCTCTGAGAACCAGGAAAAGACCGGAACCAACCTACTTGCCTATCCAGGTGTATCGCATGTTGGATTGACTTTGCAGCTTCTCCCGCTATGTTCTTCTCTGCAGCAGCAAATCATTTTCTGAGGCCCTTTGCCAAAGGAGTATCCGACCTCGTGGAACTGTCTGTGGCTACAGACCTCTGCCTTGTCCCGCTGGAGATTTTCAACTTCCATTTCAGGGACTGAGCCCAAACCCAGAAATCTTCATCGCAGCTTCAACCCAAGGCTGTCCGATAACCAAGCTCCCTCTTTGGACTCCCTCCTCGGTCACCTCCTGCAGCCTTGCCCCGCTGAACTTTACCCTGTCAGACACTTCTGAGAATCTCTTCTAAGCTCTTACTGGGTCCAATCTACTTCTTGTATCCGATCCGTGTTCCATCATGGTCAGCCATATGTTTTTTACTTTGACCTGGTTTTGCATGACTAGATGTCCATGGTTGGTGTTTTAAACTTTTAGGCGCTAGTTTTTATAAAAAACGTTAAAAGTTCATAACTCGGTTCTACTGATTTGATTTTTGTCATTTTGGTGTCATATAATTTATTACCATTTCCTCTATCCTTCGAAATTAGTTTGAGATTTTTCTTGTGTTGTGTTTTGACTTTATTACTGTTTGTGTGCTGCAATTTACACATTGCCTCTAAGTTAAGCCTGACTGCTTTTGTGCCAAGCTACGCAGGGTGAAGCACATGTTAATTTAGTGACTTTTTGTGGTTCACTCTGCAAGGAGTTTTGGCTGTTGATTGACTAGGGCTCATTACCTAGTCAACCAACAACCCAATGTCTCACATTTGCCAATCACATTTGCGAACAGGCAGCATAGTGGGGTTGTGTGGCTGACGGTACAGAAGACAGGAGAGAGATCCAAAAGTAAAGTTTCACCCTGGGGACACACCTTCTCCAACCTGTTTGTGGAGTGTGCTTACCTGTGCTTCCAGTGTGGGAAGGCCAATGCGAAATTGTTGACACACACTTTGCAGGATTTACTTGCTTTTAGCATAGTCAACCCTACCCCATGACAACCTGCTTCCTTCAAATAACAATATAATTAGACAGTGGTTAATTTATAAACAAAATATTGCAGGGGCTCTCGTCTGGAGGCAGCTAGCACCAGCCCATTTCTGCTGTAAGCGCTGCCTAAAACAGAACTCCTGTGCCTACCAAATATGAATGTGTCCGTGCTCCAATACCTCTGAGTCAAGTTGGCGCAAAAAGTGCCAATGTTCATGATAAGTGCCTGTCCCGAGCACCAGAAACCACTGGCTCAAATTATGCACTGTAATTAGGTATTTCAGAAATGCAACATCTTTCTGCCACCTTTTGCATTATAAAGTACTGCAGACCTTGACTCTCTGAATCTTGAAATAAGAATTTGAACTGCAGTGGACTTCATATCACACAGAGACAGCGCAAAATAGTGTGTCACCCGTCTCTATCGTGATAGATACAGAGAGAGGAAACAATGGTGATGGAGATTGGTTTGTGGGATATATTCCTACAACAATACATCCACATGGTACATTGATTGGCGAGAGTTGACGAGTAGTCAGCATCCTCATGGGCTCAGAAATAATATTTAAACTTGTCTGCACTAATGGTCAGCAAATATTGAAGTGTGCATTTATAGAAACAACGATGAGTCAACATGGTTGTATTACATTTTGACACCACTTTTGTGATTTGCACTTCTACTGTTCATGGTCGCTGTGATTTCCAGAAGAAGCAAGAGAAAGAATAATGCTTTAGGTGAGTATTGACAATAAATAGAGGAACATTTTAAAAATTGAATGAAAGATTCAGTCAGCAAGTTGGAAGAGAGTGTCTACAATTCTACAATCATAGTTTGTAATAAAACAATCAAAGATCCCAGTCGCTAATTACTGTTTTTCTTTATTCTTCATCACATCAAACATAAGAGACTTGCCTGTTGGCTGTGTACAAACTACTATCTACAGTGTGCCTTTTCCCAACTGGATGTATAGTTAGCCAGGTTGAGATCCTTGCCAGGTTTCCATGAGACGAATACCCCGCCTTTCCATTCCTAATGATCTATGACTATAGTGAATGATTTGATGAACAGAACGTGATAATATTCACAAGCCCAGGAGACAGCAAGGCTTTCTTTTTCCACTTGAGTGTATGTCTGTTCTATTGACTGGTTTTTGCCATTATTAGTCTTAGCAAATCTTTACCTGGTTTATGCTGGGTTTATATCAGTGCATAATTTGTGCATGTGGTTTCCAGAGCTCAGTGATGTCATCAGTGATGTCACTGACCATGTCATGAGTGATGTAATAGGTGACGTCATCAGCAGTGCATTGCGGGCGCGCGAGTTATAGTTAGCTGAACTAACTATAAAGGGGGAATTTCAATGGTTTTGTACGAGTGAAAAGTCCAGCTAACTAAAACGCCCCTGAAACCTATGGTTTTTTCAGTGAATTTCCAAGGTTATTTAAATGCTAATTCCTAACTATAACGTGCCTGAAACCTATGTTTTTTTCAGTGAATTTCAGTGAATTTCAAAGGTTTTTTAAATGCTAATTTCTAACTATGCCTACAGAGATAGGACATGTGAAGAAAGAAGAAAAAACGCACAGAAAGAAAAAAAAGAAATGCAGAAAGAAGCAAAAGAAGTCCTCAAAGACGAAGAAAAGTGCAGGAAGAAGGATAACGTGCAAAAAGAACAAACAGAAGAGCAGAAAGAAGCCTTGTTGCTAAATCATCTTGTACCCTCAACTTTTTCAGACGGATACTGGTGGTAACTGAGTCTGACTAACCAGTCCTAGGGCCAGTGCTATGTTAAAAGACACTCAGAATACGGTGAAAACACCTACATACACTAGGGAGCACTATGCGTTGGGGTCCCCCTGTGATTAGCATGACCTCCTCTGTAAGCCCCTAGTATATAATAGGGCAGGGGATTAAAACTACCTTTTAAAACGCGCCACAGGGCGTGTTTGCACACGTCACCTCAGACCCCGTCCCCTCCCTTCCCCACTGTGTAAACACTCCCTGTGGCCATTTTAAGTTGGGAGATTAAGTCCCCTTGAATCCTGAGGGCCCCTAGGGTCCAACTAGACCACTAAGTACCTCCAGTAAGCGCCACAGAGCTACGTTGCAGAGAGATGTAAAAAGGGGCACGGCCTAGACCACCTCTCTGCAACGCAGCGCAGTGGCGCTTACTGGAAGCACCTGGTGGGCTAGTTGGCCCCCAGGGTCCCTCAGGATTGAAGGGGAATTATTTCCCCAACTTAAAACGCGCCACAGGGCGTGTTTGCACACGTTAACTCAGGCCCCATCCCCTCCCTTCACCACTGTGTAAACATGCCCTGTGTCCGTTTTTCGTTGGGAGATTAAGTTAATTTGAATCCTGAGGGTACCTAGGGTCCAACTAGCCCACTAGGTACCTCCAGTAAGCGCCAAAGAGCTGCGTTGCAGAGAGGTGTAAAAAGTGGCACGGCCTGGACCACCTCTCTGCAACGCAGCTCAGTGGCGCTTACTTGAAGCACCTGGTGGGCTAGTTAGCCCCCAGGGGCCCTCAGGATTGAAGGGGAATTATTTCCCCAACTTAAAACGCAGCATAGGGCGTGTTTGCACACGTCACCTCAGGCCCCGTCCCCTCCCTTCCCCACTGTGTAAACACGCCCTGTGGCCGTTTTTTAAGTTGGGAGATTAAGTCCCCTTAAATCCTGAGGGTCCCTAGGGGCAAAATAGCCCACTAGGTACATCCAGTAAGCGCCATTGCAGAGAGGTGTAAAAAGGGGCACGGCCTGCACCACCTCTCTGCAACACAGAGCAGTGGCGCTTACTGGAAGCACCTGGTGGGCTAGTTGGCCACCAGGGTCCCTCAGGATGGAAAGGGAATTATTTCCCCAATTTAAAACGCGCCACAGGGCGTGTTTGCACACATCACCTCAGGCCCCGTCCCCTCCCTTCACCACTGTGTAAACGCACCCTGTGGCCGTTCTTAGTTGAGAGATTAAGTCTCCTTGAATCCTAAGGGTCGCTAGGGTCAAACTAGCCCACTAGGTACCTCCAGTAAGCGCCACAGAGCTGCGTTGCATAGAGGTGTAAAAAGGGGCGTGGCCTCAGAACACCTGTCTGCAACGCAGCTCCCTGGCGCATAGTGGAGATACCTGTTGGGCTAGTTGGCCCTCAGGGACCCTCAGTATTGAAGGGGAATTAATTCCCCAACTTACAACTGGCCAGGGGGTGCGTTTGCAGAGTGCTGCAAGGAGGGGGCGTGGCCTCTGGCGCAATGCCGGTCTTTTTTTTTTTTAAGAAGCAGGGCTGTGTGGTCCCCCTTCTTTTTCTAATTTATTGGCCCTGGGGAACCCATCCCTCAGGGCCTGCACCCTAATTTTTTTTGTTGAAAAAAATAAATTTGGTCCTCCCAAGGCCTTAATCGGCCCAAGGGACCCCAACCCCCGGGTCATGGCCTTTTTAAAAAAATTCTTTAGGAGGGGGGCTGCGTTCCCCCCCTCCTCAGGCCACTTATGGCCCCGGGGACCCCATCCCCCGGGGCCGGCCTTTGTTTTTTATTATTTAAAAAAAGAATATATTTATAGAAACACCTAGGACATGCTGGACAAACCGTATGTACCAATCACCATGACGATTTGCGTGATATTCATTAAAAGGCGACTATGCATACAATGAATCCACGTGGAATGTATTTACACCGCTAGTGAAGCTCTGATGTGTCTGACGCCCTACCGTGCCTAATCCCGGCACCCCCGCCGGTGGGTACTCTCCAAGTAGACACCCTTGTTGTTTATTTATACAAACATGGGTAGCTATTGACGGGCACATTTAATACACACGCACACCAAGCCATTCAAAGGGGATTCGACAAAAATTCGACCAAACTATGCAAGAAACCCCCCTCACGGTTAATAAAACACACATCCACCGCCGGATGAGTAATACTTTTTATTTTACTCTCTGGAAAGGAGACAAACCTCACTTGAGAGTCACAGCGTGCTCCTGGCTGAGCCCAATGCTGTGTTACACCCACCAGTGCCCGCCGAGTGCCACACACCTCTGTGTTGTATTCCACCAGCTAGTGCGTATGCTATGACACTCTCTAGCCCATGTGCACTGTAACACCACCCCGTGAATATGTCATGCCACACTGGCCTTCGCACGGGTTATATTGCCCCATCTAACGTGCCTTCCTCGATGCCTATGTTATAACGCACAGTGCTATGCCATACATATTACAATCTGGGATCCATATCTTTGTCACAGTGCATATGCAACGTTACACTCCCCAGCACATATTTTATATTACAACTTTAGAGACTAGTTAGGTTACACAACACTGCCCTGTGCATATTACGCTCCAAGGCGCATATCGCATAGCACGCGCTAGTGCCTGTGCTATCTCGCGCTCTCCAATGAATCTGTCATTGCGCACAATGTATTGCATATTAGATTTCACGACCCGGTTCATCTTATATCACACTTTTTGGTGCATTGTTTATACCATATACTATATCTAGTTTTCATTTTCAATCGTGCTCTCAGGACTATGTTCTATATAACACTGCATCCACCTACCCTTTTCACGGGCATTACATTTTGCGATGGGAGGTGGGGGGTCAGGGGGTGTTTCTGCCAAGTGAGCCCGGAGTCACAGTCACAAACGTCTTCTTCTTCCTGAATAAAAGTGAGATTATGCTGCATACTTGTCAATATTTTAAGTAGTTCGCACAGACACACATTTTAAAAACAATAAAGTTCCTAATACCCACCTTCTCTGAACAGTTAGCTTGCTGCCACATTCACCTCCTCCCTATCCTCTGTTGTCTGAATCCATGGACAAGCCTCCTCCCTCCTGCCATGCATGGTCTGAAGTGCTGCCACTGCCCTCCATTTAGCATGATGTACCAGTCCACTCCTCCTGCCCTCCATTGCCCAATTCTATGGCACATTATTGACCTCCTGCTTAGCCTCTGTGCTTAGCTTGATGCCCCTATTCTCCTTCCCCCTGCCCTCCGATGTCTTTGTGCATGCCCCTGCTCCATCCTTTTTGCCCACCATGTTCCATGGACCTGCCACTCCTATCTACTCTGAGTGTTCTGTTGAGCTGCCACTCCCCTCCCACCTGCCTAGCATTGTCAGATGACTGTAACCTGTCCCTGCCACCTCCACCCTGCCTGTCCACATGCCATGCCCCTATCCCCTTCCTCCTTTCCTCCATGGTCCATTTTACTGCCACACCCTTCTGCCCTCCCTGGTATGTTGTGCTGCAACTGCTCCTCCTGCCTGCCCCGCGCGGTCTGTTGTGAGGCCCCTTCCCCTGAACTCTCTTGTCTGTGCCCAGGTCCTGACCCTCCCTTCTATCCTCCATGGTCCTTTGTGCATGCCCCCTGCACCCTCCTTCTTGTCCATCATAGCCATTGTGCTGCCACTAACCCTCCCGCTTGCCATGCATGGTCTTCTGTGCTGCCATGGCCCCTCCCACCTTCCCTGTGTGGTCAGCTAGCTGTCCCTGACCCCCCCACCTTCCCTCCATGGTCTGTGTGTATGCCATCATAGTCTCACTGTTGCTCTCCATGGTGTGTCTTGTTTCTAGTGCCCATCCTGCCTGACCTCCATGGTCATCTTGCTGCTCCTGCCCTGCCCCCTTGCCCCCAGCCCTCTGTTTCCATGTGCAGACCCCTATTCCCTCCCTCCTGGCTTGTCTGATCCATTGTAATGCCCCTGATCCGTCCCTCCTGCCCTTTATGGTCTGTTATGCTGCAGCTTTCTCTCCTGTCTGTCCATTATGGTCAGCTAGCTACCATTGCCTCTTCCCCCTCTGTTCTCTGTTGTCCATGTGCATAGTCCTGTCCCCTCCCTATTGCTTTCTATGGATTGTTGTGCTAAACTCCCGTCCTGCATGCCCTGTGTGGTGTATTGTGCTGCTGCAGTTTGGTGCACCTCTCCATATCCCTCCTGTCCTCTGTTATCCGAGTCCATGTCCCTACCCCAATTCCTCCTGCCTACCATGATCCAATGTACCATACTTGCGAACATTTTGAACTTGGTAAGAGGGAGATTTTGAAAACAAACTGGGGTATTGATTTTCCCCTTTGAGTTACATTGAAAAAGAGGAGATTGTAGACAGGAGACAGATCAAATAAAGCCCATTTGAGCTTAAAAACATTGGACGTTTCCTGGCTGAAACGGGTCTGTTGGCATGTATGGTTGTACTACCACTGCCTCTTCCTTCTGCCCACAATGGTCTATTATATTGCCACAGCCTCTCTTGCCAGTCCTGTATTGTTGGTTTGTTGCCCCTGCCCCCCTTTCCACTGCCCTGCATAGTCTGTTGTGCTACCACTGCCCTTCCTGCCTGCCCAGTGTGGTCAAATTGTTGCCTCTGCACTCTCCTACCTGCCTTCAATTTTCAGAGTCCGTGCCCCTGGCCTCTGCCTCTCAACAGTATCCCAATGAACAACTAGATTGCTAACATTCTATATTTATTACAAAAGTGTGGAACGCCTGACGTCATCTTGATGTAATCAAAACTGTAATACCTAGAGCATTTCTTTTAGAAATTACATATATGAGAGGGTCTTATTTGTATCAAAATTATGGTTAGTGCTCTAAAAAACTAAAATGAGGACATATTTTCTGAGTTTTCAAATAGCAACAAAGAACTTTTAAAATATTTGTAATCTTTATGTTTTTTTATCCAGTTGACCACTTGATTAAATGTTGCACCTAGGGGAGAGGATGTGGTGTTACTTCCAGAGCTGCAGACTTTGCAACTGGGGAACCAGGTTGGAGTTTCTGCTTCAGCTCAACATTCTGTGATTCTGGTCAAATCACTTAATCTCCCCATGTCTACAACCAAAATGAATTTGATCTTGTGTGATGTAACCAATGTTCATGTAAAGCACTCCAATACCTGACAAGTCTGCACTATATAAAACTGCAAATACACAAAAAATAAGTGTTTTGCACACTTCTGTCATTGGGCTACATGTGGGCTACATCTGGGTGATATTTGTGCTGAATTTGGGCTCTTTTGTCTCTGGTGGCCATCTTGGGAGATTTATTTGTTATGAAGTTTCCTCCTTTCCTCATTCACTGCAGTCTCCTCAGTAGGAAATGGTTTCAGTTTTTTACTTTGATTCCATCAAGAAGGTATTCAGATATGTCACACATTTGCCATAAATTCTGAATGTTAGCACTCTAGTTGCTCATTAGATCACTGTAGTAAAGCTACTGCTCACCACGGAAGTCTGCTGCTGGTATTAAAAGTGCATGTTTCAGTCTGCATATCAGAATTTTTAAATGAAATTGAAGAGGATTTAAGAAGTCACTCAAAATGTGCCCTAATTTTTCTTTCTTCAGCACTAATCATGATTTCTATGGCAAAATGAACCCCCTCATTGTGTTCCTTTTTAAATTAAATGTTTTAAGTGTTACCAGTTTATTCCAATCAAGATGGCTTCAGGTGTGCCATACTTTTGTCATAAGTAAGACAGTAAGCGCTCTAGTTGTTCTTAAGAACACTCTAGGACATTCTGTCATTGGGCTATACTTGGGCTACATCTGGGTGATATTTGGGCTAAAATTGGGCTCTTTTGTCTCTGGTGGCCATCTTGGGAGATTTATTTGTTATGAAGTTTCCTAAATTCCTCATTTACTGCAGTCTCCTCAGTAGGAAATACTTTCAGTTTTTTACTTTGGTTCCATCAAGCAGACATTTAGATGTGTCACACATTTGCCATAAATTCAGAATGTTAGCACTCTAGTTGCTTATTAGATCACTGTAGTAAAGCTACTGCTCACCAGAGAAGTCTGCTGCTGGTATTGAAAGTGCATGTTTCAGTCTGCATGTCAGAATTTTTTAATGAAATAGAAGAGGATTTGAGAAGCCACTCAAAATGTGCCCTAATTTTTCTTTTTGCAGCACTAACTATACTTTATATGGCAAAATGAACCCCCTCATTTTGTTCCTTTTTAAATTAAATGTTTTAAGAGTTACCACTTTATTCCAATCAAGATGGCTTCAGGTGTGCCATATGTTTGTCATAAGTAGGACTGTTAGCACTCTAGTTGTTCTTTGGAACACTCTGGGAAGCTGCAGTAGAACACAAAGGAATCAACTGACCGTCTCTGCCCTTGTTGGATGTACATGTTTTACTGAGAATGTCAGACTTCATTCTCACATGACTGAGAACGATAATGTGAATTTACAGAAAATATGCTCTCAGTTTAGCTTATAGATCACCTTCCAAACCTCTGTGGGAAAAGCATGAGAAAATAGTTTTCTCTCAAACATGATACATGATATCACAGCAGAAGGCCTTTTCACATGGTAAAATCACCTTAGAACACACCACAGTTCCTAAAATGAGTAGGGTACCATCAACAAATGATTTATAATGTAACTAAGGTCTTAAAACCTTCTATTAACTGCAATGCTTTTTGATGAGGTTCTATCATGTATGTTGGTCCCAAGATGGCTGCCAACACTTCTTGGATGAAGTACTCACAGCCAATCAGATCTCACGATGAGATGTGTGGTTAGGCTCCGCCAGATATATATGTGATTTTGATTTTGATTTTCTCAGGAACTACTGAACGGATTTACACCATTTAAGCAAAAGGCACGAGTCTGAACTGAGGACTACCTCTTTGCCAAATTTGGTGTAATTCCATTCAGCAATTCGGGCTGTAGCTGCGTCAACAGGCCCTATGGGAAAATGCATGGGGAAAATGCGTTTTGGGACCCCCTTTTTTCTCGGCCCCCCCTTGACGAATCGCCGTGAAAGTTTCAGGATAGGAGCAGATTTTTGTGTATATGCCTTGGTATGCCCTTGTGAGCTTGTTTACATAGGCAGTACCATTAACCAAGTAAAACTGCGCATTTTGTAACATATGCGTGCGATAACAAATGAAGATAGGCAATATCCTATTGCTAGACATTTTAAAGAATGTCACAATAAGGATATTAGTCTATTGAGATATTGTGCTCTGGACAGAATTGGCATTTCTGAAAGAGGAGGAAATAGAACGCAAGAATTGCGCAGATTAGAATCACGACTGATAATCAAATATGGAACAATGTCCCCAGGAGGGATTAATAAAGACGAAGAATTATCAGTCCATCTTGGTTAGAATAACATTAGATTTCAACATCTGTATTACAATTGAGAAATATCGAATAAGCAGCTTTGATCTGATCATCTTTGATGTTAATTTTAATCAATTTTTTAACTCTTGAACCTCGCTGTGTCATCCTGTTTGTATGATGTTTGTTGTGCTTTTAACAGGTTCATAAGAACCATTGTATTGATTAGTGCATTTTGGTTTATTTTTTATAGGAGACGGAGTGTATGCCTGATGGTGATGAATTGCAGCGTTATACTCCATTAATTGATATTATTGTAGCAATTATAGATTGAAAGATCAGCCCACTTGGGCATGTATTCTATTGTTATCATGTAGACCCACTGGGGTAATACCGTGTTATCACTTGAATGAGTTCTGAACACATTGGATTCACAGTCAAACAGATTGCCAGTTTACAATTCATTGCATTCGAATACAGTTGAGGGTGGTTACAAAGAGGGCACCACATTGCATTCATTTTACCCACTGGGGTTACAGTTTTTGGTAAAATAGGAAACTACGTTTCAATTCCATTGTTTGTTCAGAAATGATCTATACTTTGGTAAAATATTTGATTTATTGAATTGTATTCACATAAGAATGCTTAAATCATGTTTTTGGTTGGCAATTTTTGTTTATCAATGTGATAAAGCTTCAAACAATTACATTATTATATTTTCAAATGTGATTTATCAACCATTCCAATATGGTGGCGTATTTGACTACAATCTTAAGGCCACACCGTAGTCCTTTGTTTGTATTGCCATTATGATTTGCACTATATCACATGATGCACGTAGAATGTCTGACGACCCGTGACCAAGGAACTGAGGTTCTGAAACGCGTCGGGGATATTATTTGTCCTTGCTTTAATCAATAAAGCATGCTTTTGAAAAAAAATTTGGGCTCGGCGCAATCTTTGAATGAAGAAAGGATTGATTTGCTTGGATATTGAGGGGTCGCGACCCTGCCGGTAGCCCGCCACCACGAAGGAGGCAGAGACTAACCGCGAACCATGGTTTGAATATTTAATTACTTCTCTGCCCGCTGAACGTTACGCTGCGTATCCACTAAGGGAAGGGTGAAGTTCAAGCGAAGTGAAGGATTTGCGATGAACACGCATGGGAGGTCGGCTGACTTCTCTAACGGTGGATTGCAACCCTTCTGTGAGTAGCTGTTTAAAACCCGTTACTTCCCGACGGATCGCGTGCACTGTGTGAGTTCAAGCTGGTGGAACAAACCGCGACGGGCGCGTCACGGTTTTCAAGCGTGCAAAGAAATTACATCTAAATGGAACCGGTCGTATGACACGTACCACTCCACTTAAGCAAGATGTTGACAAATAGGGATGAGACACGACGAGAAGCGGCGGAGCTGCTATTTATACCTACCAAAGATGATCAAGATGGTGCGAACTATGTGGGTAGTGCAATCACTAATGAATCACGCAACAAAAAAGAACTGTGGGACAAATTGTGGAAGGCGGCTAAAATGGAACAGGCTAAATGGTGGGAGGCAACTGCCCTCCAAAAATATGTCGATTTTGGAAGAGTGCCAAGAGGGTTACGAATTTTCATTACCCCCACTTTCCAAGACCCTGACCCCAACTTGATTGAAGAATGGATGACAAACAATCATGAATGTTCCACAGTTATGCTGAAATTGTTGATCAAATATGCACTAAGAGACACAGAACGTCTGGCATTGGAAATAGAAAAGCTGTCTGAAGTGTTAAAAAACAAGTGCACAACAAGCGAATTGGAGACAGAAATGGGAAAATTGAAAACACGTTTGGCAAAAGCTGAAGATGAAATCAAAATAAAAAAACAGCGAAAATTCTATCGCGTTGAAATGGATTATAAACTAGGTCAAATTCTTACTTTTGGCAAGAAATTCGATCATTTACGTGAGAAAACAACGTCAAATATTGGCCAAATACAAGATACTGCCGTTACTGGAGCAATCGGTGATGAAGTTCAGATAGATGTGGCAACAACGTCACGACCACTAGAAGTAGAACTCCCGGAAATGGGAAAAAGCAAAACCCCGGAGGGAGTAAAATCCAGCATTTTAAAGGAGTACGACATCATTGCCAAGGGAAGACAGGAATCAGCAAGTCCCCAGGCATCAAGAGGTCGAGGTCGAGGCGCCAGAGGAGGCAAGCGGGGCGCAAAGCAGCAAGGAAATATACAAAGCCTTATGGGAATGGTGACAAGGGGCAAAACAGCCACACCATGAAGAACACCCTCACGGTACTGAACCTTTCTAATTGTTTGTTAACTAACGAACAAATTGATGTACTTTCTTTAGGATTGACTTTCTGCCCAACCTTAAGTTTCAATTATACTACAAGTAGGATTGATTTATTCTATTTCACACGGAAATTAAGATTAAAAAAATGGCATGAAAATAAAGTAAAACCTATGTTGTATACAACCGAGGTCAAAGAACCCATATTATCTATTGGTGACATAGAAGATTTGCACACACTGAGAGAATTAGTGGATGATAATTGGGTAGACGATCCACTATACAGCTTAGCACAGGAAGAAGTAATGATTGACCATTCTTGTAAAAGTGGTTTCAAACCTAAATCGGTTTTCTTGCCTCAGATTTACAACGATTCAATAGAGGTATTTGAAAAGGGTGTACTTAATGAATTTAAAAAACTAGTCAAAAGTAAAATTCGATACAACAGCAATCTAACCAGGAGACAACAAAGAGCTATCATGGAACTGCAGAACAACAGACAGATAGTTATTAAAAAAGCAGATAAAGGTGGGAATGTTGTTGTATGGCCTGTTACTATGTATTTAGAAGAAGGTAGACGCCAACTTGATGATGAGAACAGTTACATTAAAAGTGACAGGAAATGTTACGAAAGAAGTAATGAAATTTATACAAATGAATTGGATAAGTGGAAAAAGGATAATTTGATTTCCACTGATGAGTATAAATTCTTATGTTGCAAATTTCCTAAATTAGCAGCTATGTACTTATTACCAAAAGTGCATAAAAACAAAGATGTTCCTCCAGGACGCCCTATCGTTTCTTCTATTGGAAGTATGTTTGAAAACACTTCCAAATACATTGATTACTTCTTGAGACCATATGTACAGGCTTTGCCCTCGTACGTCAAAGATACAGGGCACTTTTTGAAAATGATTGACAAAGTTACATGGGAACCAAATTACCTTTTGCTAACATTAGACGTAAATAGCCTATACACCTGCATACCACATGATTTGGGACTAGAAGCGTGTAGGTATTACTTAAAAGATCGTCCAATTTGCTATCTCTTGCACACTGAGATGTTATTGTGCATGATGTCAACGTGTTTGAAAAACAATTTTTTCATTTTTGATCATGTGATATATCGCCAAGCCCGGGGAACGGCGATAGGGACCTGCTTCGCCCCTTGTTATGCAGGATTGTATCTTGGCTGGTGGGAGGAGCAGGTGGCGAGGAACATCATTGCCTTTAACCATCATGTCGTCCTCTGGGCTAGATATATCGATGATATTTTTTGCATTTGGCAAGGTGACGAAAAAGAGGCAGAGGTTTTTGTAGACTCTCTTAATGACAATAACTTGAATCTCAAATTCACTAGTACAATGAGTAAGAACATGATTGAGTTCTTAGATGTAGAAGTATTGGCAGTTGGAAACCGGTTGGAAAGCAAACTTTTCCGCAAAGCCACAGCCGGAAACAGCATTTTGCATGCGGCAAGCTGTCATCCTGTTAATCTTATCAACAGTATACCGTATGGGGAACTTTTAAGGGCGAGAAGAAATTGTAGCTCAGGTATTGCTTTTGCACAAGAAATAAACACGATGAGACAAAGATTTGAGGAAAGGGGTTATTCCCAAAAAGTGATTAGAAAAGCTTGTGAGAAAGTTATGAAAATTAAAAGAGAAGACCTATTTGAAACCAAGGCCATCACAGAAGTGGAAAATGAAACAATACGATTCATCACGACTTTCAGCAATCAGGCAAACGATGTGAGAAAATGTCTGAATAAATTTTGGAAGGTGTTAAGAATCGATGAAACTTTAAGACAGCACATCGATGATTTTCCGAGAATTACTTTTCGTAGATGTCCTGCCTTAAAAGATGTCCTTTGTAAAAACACTTTGCCCGAAGCAGACAGCAGACCCAATATTCAGGGATTCTATACCTGCACTTCATGTAAAGCATGTAAAAACAGTGTCAATTGTAAACAGATAACTTTATCAAAAACCTAAACATCTGGGTTGCAAGTCAGATTTTTGTGTATATGCCTTGGTATGCCCTTGTGAGCTTGTTTACATAGGCAGTACCATTAACCAAGTAAAACTGCGCATTTTGGAACATATGCGTGCGATAACAAACGAAGATAGGCAATATCCTATTGCTAGACATTTTAAAGAATGTCACAATAAGGATATTAGTCTATTGAGATATTGTGCTCTGGACAGAATTGGCATTTCTGAAAGAGGAGGAAATAGAATGCAAGAATTGCGCAGATTAGAATCAAGACTGATAATCAAATATGGAACAATGTCCCCAGGAGGGATTAATAAAGACGAAGAATTATCAGTCCATCTTGGTTAGAATAACATTAGATTTCAACATCTGTATTACAATTGAGAAATATCCAATAAGCAGCTTTGATCTGATCATCTTTGATGTTAATTTTAATCAATTTTTTAACTCTTGAACCTCGCTGTGTCATCCTGTTTGTATGATGTTTGTTGTGCTTTTAACAGGTTAATAAGAACCATTGTATTGATTAGTGCATTTTGGTTTATTTTTTATAGGAGACGGAGTGTATGCCTGATGGTGATGAATTGCAGCGTTATACTCCATTAATTGATATCATTGTAGCAATTATAGATTGAAAGATCAGCCCACTTGGCATGTATTCTATTGTTATCATGTAGACCCACTGGGGTAATACAGTGTTATCACTTGAATGAGTTCTGAACACATTGGATTCACAGTCAAACAGATTGCCAGTTTACAATTCATTGCATTCGAATACAGTTGAGGGTGGTTACAAAGAGGGCACCACATTGCATTCATTTTACCCACTGGGGTTACAGTTTTTGGTAAAATAGGAAACTACGTTTCAATTCCATTGTTTGTTCAGAAATGATCTATACTTTGGTAAAATATTTGATTTATTGAATTGTATTCACATAAGAATGCTTAAATCATGTTTTTGGTTGGCAATTTTTGTTTATCAATGTGATAAAGCTTCAAACAATTACATTATTATATTTTCAAATGTGATTTATCAACCATTCCAATATGGTGGCGTATTTGACTACAATCTTAAGGCCACACCGTAGTCCTTTGTTTGTATTGCCATTATGATTTGCACTATATCACATGATGCACGTAGAATGTCTGACGACCCGTGACCAAGGAACTGAGGTTCTGAAACGCGTCGGGGATATTGTTTGTCCTTGCTTTAATCAATAAAGCACGCTTTTGAAAGAAAATTGGGGCTCGGCGCAATCTTTGAATGAAGAAAGGATTGATTTGCTTGGATATATATATATATATATATATATATATATATATATATATATATATATATATATATATATATATCCAGACTAACAGGAACCCATTTGAAAGGAGGCCACAAGAAATAAAATGTACTTCATTTATTCAGTTTGGCAGCTTGCAAGCAGGTTCACAGTCCAAGCAGCACACAGCAAACAGTTGAGACGCTAAACGCGTTTCGGGAGTGATCCCTTCGTCAGCAGCGTCCTCTCATGAAGCGGGAAAGCACCATATTAATATATATATATATATATATATATATATATATATATATATATATATATATGTATATATTTATATTTATATTTATATATACATATACAGTATTATATAATTTAAAAATAATAAAATATTAGTTTAATGTGCTTTTTTAAAATAGATATATGTTAATATATATGTATGTGTTTAACTTTTCAAAAGTACGTTTATTTGTTATATTTATTAAAATATATATTACATATATTTTATTTTGATTCAATTTATGTTAGTATTTCATATATTTTAATTTGTATATATTTAAAAATCGATATTTCCTCTAAATATATTATTGTTGATGTTATATTTTTGTTGATATTTTTGTACTTACCTTTATAATTATAGGTTGTCGATATATTTGTAGTCAGTATTCTTGTCTCAATATTCTTGTAGGTCGATGTTTTACGGGTCAATATTTTGTCAGTGAACCATTTGTATGCTCTACTATGCACCGGATAAAATATCAAAATGGAGTGGGGACCCCAGCACTGATACAAGGGGGCTCATTAGGATGGTGGTCGGAAATCCACCGCGACCACCATGGAAGCGGAAAACGACCGCCTGCCTGTACCGTGGAAAAACCGCGGCCAAATTAGGATCATCTGCCAAAGACACCGACCACGGCAGAACGGGGCCAAGAAAAACCGGCCGTAGCAGGTGGTAAGTGCCAAAATCCGTCCACGGTGGTCGGATACGTGGCAGAAAAACACCAACCCGCCGCAAGCATAGCGGAGTCACCGCACGGGAAATTAGGATATCCCCGACGGTCCCACGGTATGTACCGCTGTTTCCGCACACTGTGATGAATGGGAGAGCCAGCGGAAGAATGGCAGCACAGCCACCGCTGTGGAAAATCCGTGAAAAATATGGCGGACGAAGCCAAAAACCCAGAATAAGGCTAAAAAGTGCACACAGCAAACTTGTCATGCCCCCCCAATACACTACACACACACCAATGACACAACCACATGGCAAAAAGAAAAATACACCTCCCAGGACAACACACACACCACACCTGACAGCAATACCCCATTTGGACACACCCACATAGCTGAGTACAAAACCAGCCCCTTCCCTGACCACAATCCTTTGCAATACTTCAGGACAGAAGGGACACACACCCCAGCTTAAAGGAGAGGCAAAGAACACAACATCACTAGCCACACCACATACAGCACCACCACCACTTCCACACCTGCACCACTAACCCCTTGCACATCGCACACCATACACACCACAACCACACCCACCACTCACACCCCTGCACCCACAACCACTTTGCACACCACACACCATGGCAACACAGAAAATGCCCAAATTCACTGAGAGTGAGTTGAAGGTTATGGTAAATGAGATAGTCAGAGTGGAACCACAACTGTTTGGTACCCTGGTCCAACAGACACCATTAGCCACAAGGACACAAATGTGGGCAAGGATAGTCCAAAGGGTCAATGCAGTAGGGACCACCCCAAGATCCAAAAAGGAGATCATGAAGCGAGAACCGTGAGCTGGCTCAGAGGACTAGCGGGGGCCCTCCCATTCCACCAAAACCATTCACACCATGGGAGGAGAAGGTGCTTGCCATACTGCATCCAGAGAGTTTCACAGGAGTAGCCGGGGTAGTGGAGGCTGGTAAGTACAAACAAATGACTACCACCACACTGATATGTACTGCCATGTACAACTACAAAGCTACACCACCTAGGACAAATCCAATCCACCTGCACCACACACTCACAAAAACATGTCTAACAGATCCAACAATCACCCACTCTCATTCACCCTGAACGTAGCTAACAACATTACCATGGGGGCATGTGTACAGGCAGACAGCACTACTACTCCCAACAGGCCCACAGCATCAGCAAGATGGAGCCCTCCCCTGCCAGAAGCAAGTGTCAGCCATTGCATTACCCTCATCAAACTTATAGGTAGGCAGCCATCTTCACATTGAGGGTGTTTGCGGGTGGGAGGCCTGCACCACTACTCCCACCATGCCCCCTGTCCCACATCTCAGCAGGGTAGAGCCCTCCCCCACCCCACCCAGAAGCATTTGGAAGCCATTGCAGTACACCAAACAAACTAACAGGTAGGTAGCCATCTGCCCTGAGAGGGTGTTTGTGGGTGGGAGGACTGTACCACTACTTTTACAATGCCCCCTGTCCCACACCTCAGCAGGATGGAGCCCTCCCCCACCCCACCCAGAAGCATATTGCAGTACACCAAACAAACTTACAGGAAGGTAGCCATCTTCACATTGAGGGTGTTTGTGGGTGGGAGGCCTGTACTACCACTCCCGCCATGCCCCATGTCTCACACTTCAGCAGGATGGAGCCCTCCCCCACCCCACCCAGAATCATTTGGAAGCCATTGCAGTACACCAAACAAACTTACAGGTAGGTAGACATATTTTTCTGTCTTGTGACCCCACTGAGCAGCATGTAAGCCTCCACCACACACACACAGATGTGTCACATAACAAAGCCAAATGTAAGCACATTACAGGTAAGTAGGCAGTACGTGCACCCACACATTCATCAAAAAAGAAATGGTGCCATATGACAACACCATTCCTCGCATTGCACAAATATGCACACCTACCCCATTACCACGCACAGTGTGCACACAGGTAAGCTAAGGAAACTGTCACAGCTACCAAAGTGTGACACACCAATGCACATGTAGAATAAAGTCTGGGCACAATCATGCACAGCACCTATTGACATGTGCATCGCCATGGGGCAAGAGCAGCAAGGAACATTCGAAAAACACAAAAGCATGTGTGGTGGTACAAATCAAGATAAGCACATGACAGGACAAAGGTATGCAGGAGATGACAATAGGCAGTCCATGGCCAGATGTGATGCCTGCCAGGTAAGACAAATCAACAAAGAGTTGGCAACAGGTCCGTGTAATCATGAATTATGCACGGCTCGCATGGTATGTCTTGACACCTCACACCATGGACCAGTAATGTATGTACCACTGCATCATGGCAGGAAGCACAGTTGTGCACATAGTAAACAATGTGATGATCAGTCAATTGTGTAGTGTACAAAAAGTAAATGACACACAGCTAACACAAAGCTTGCGGGGTGCACTACAATGACCATTTTTCCATCTGATCTACAGGTGACCAAGAACTCACGGCAGAGGACAACACCAGCAACCTGCAGAGCCAATCTCCCCCACCGGTACGTGGACTCTCGGATATTGACTCCCGGGATTCTCTGGACGATGAGCTCAAAGCCGGCGCATCTGGTGTGCCAGAGAGCAACAGGTCCCAGGATCCCATCGTCCCCACCACCACATCTGCAGCAATAACAACTTCTCTGCCGACCCCTGCTGTTACGGCCTGTGTGGCCACCATCACCACTACCACCACTGCCACCACTGCCACCACCGCCACCACCACCACCACCACCAGTGCTGCCTGGAACACCCTCCCTGTCCCAGAGGATGAGCACCCCACACCACCGACGGTGGAGGGCAGGGAGAGGATGCGGGTGCCCACAGTGGTGAGGCAACAGGTCTGTGGTAGCAGGGCAGGTGGGATGGGCAGGGTCACCCACATACACCAAGAGGCTGGGACCCAATCCCTGGAACACATCACCAGAGTCCTTGGCGCATACGAACAGGCCCAGGGACTAATGGGCCGGTCTGACGAACTGTTGCATGAGCTCATCCTGCTGATGAGGTCCATCGACACCCGCATGGGACAAATTGGGCCAGCAAGTGGCGGTACTGAGGGACAGGCTTGCGCCACAAACAGCACCTCCACCTCCCTCTGGTGGGCCGCAGGATGACAGTTCACCATCCTCCCCTACGCCCACAGAGAGGGGTGAGTCCTCAGACCCCACTGACCCTGCAGCAGGCCCCCCCTGCCAAACGAAGAAAGGGCCGTCCTAAGAAGACCCTGGGAGTATCTGGTGGCCAAGCACCTGCCAGACGCCAGTCACAGAGCCAGCCATGATGGCAACCCTCTTCACCACTGCCTTGACTTTTTGGATTGTCCTTCCCCACACTGCCTTGTGAATGGCTTCTGTCTGTTGGACTGGGTCACCACATCAATGTGGTGACTACTCGATTATCTCATTTACCATTACTGTCAACTCACTGTTTGCACCACCACCTCAATGGAAATGTACACCCTCCTCACATGTCACCATTGCAAATAAAATATCCTTACACACATTTTGTTGCGTCTGCTCCGTCTTTATTGCAGGATGCACAGCCTTCGACGTGATCACAATGTACCAGGAGTATGGGCTGTATGTAGGCAAGGAGAGGTCGAAGGCCCCTAGGGAAACACAACAGAACAACATACACTGGTCTGGGTGTGGCATCACAGACATCACACAACACTTACTATCAGGATAACCCAACATGCACATGTCACAATGGGAAACAAGTGTCAACATACACGTCCTGTAGATGTTTCCAAATGACCTGTCCCAGAAACATTGCCAACCACTGCTGAGTCCACAACTGGCTGCTGTTACAATTCTCACATACCCCTTCACGACAACAGCAATATCAGCAGACAATGGGTATGTTGTACAATGTCACCCACCGTCAAGTGAAGTAGCGGGTGATGAGCTATTCACGCAGGTCAACATCTTCCTCCTCTCCACTGTCCTCATCACTGGTCATGGGTTGGTTTGCAGGCTGGGGCCTTGGGTCCTCACCATCATCCAGGAGCAGGGGAATCCCCTTGCGAATGGCTAGGTTGTGGCACATGTAGCATGCCACTACAATCTGACACACCTTCCCGGGTGAGTATGCCAGTGCACCTCCGGTCCTGTCCAGGCAGTGGAAACGTGACTTGAGCAGACCAAAAGTACGCTCCACCACACGACATGTCCTCCCATGTGCCTCATTGTAGCGGACTTCAGCGGGGGTCCTGGGATTCCGCAGTGGGCTCAGCAACCAGGTACGGTTGAGATATGCATAGTCACCTAGGGATGACAAACACAAATACACATTGCAATGTTGCTGAGGCTGAGGGCAGCAGGTCACACACCCAGCACGCCATATGACTAGGCATACTCACCCACAATCCATGCCCGCTCGGGGAGCAGATTAGCCATCAGCTGGGGCAAAATGCTGCTCTGCAGGATGTAGGAGTCATGGGCCGAGCCTGGGAATTTGGCACACACGTGGGAGATGATCATATCTGCAAGGCACACCAGTTGCACATTTATGGAGTGGTAATGTTTGCGATTCCTGTAAAAGTGCTCACTTGCCTGTGGTGGCACAAGACCGACATGGGTGCAATCAATGGCACCTACAACATTGGGGATGTGTCCAAGGGGATAGAAGTCTCCCTGCACAGCTGGCAATTCAGCACCCCTGGGGAAATGGATGTATCTGACCTTGTATATCATCATGGCGGACAGTACATCACGCAGCACCACGCTGAACATCAGTTGTGACATTCCACCAGCACTGGCCACTGTCTCCTGGAACGATCCAGTGGAAAATAAATGCAGGGCCGCCATGACCTTGTAAGTAGGGAAGAAAGCTGTTGGATATGCCCTGCGAGGCTGCAGGTGGGGCTCCAACAGGTCACAAATGGTTTTCAGGGTGGCTCTATCCAGCCGGCATTTCCGGATGATCGCAACATCCTCCATGTCCTCCAGCACCGTCAAGTGATGAATCAGATTTGGCCTCCACCTATTTGAGATGAAATTGGACACATGTCAATGCAATACATCATGAAATGGGCACAACATCTCACGTTCTGGATGGCACAACGACAACAATGACTGCCATCAAAATTGAGTTACAGACCAGCTCACATGTGGGAACACCTTCAGATACACTAATGGCACACCTGTCAACTTACACAAAACAAGTAGCTCAAATAGCACGTTGGCCAATGTGAATGCACATAGGGATATGGCCACATTTCACATGGGTACGCCTGGGAGTATAGCATCCAGCACATGTGTAGCAAATCAACCCCACTGTCTCCTACATAGCTGCTGTACCTGTCACACCTTCATGCGTCATCTCAACATAGCACACCTCCACTACACAATGACCACAGTCGGCGCAGAAATGTCAAATGTGTGCATGAGCAGACAGAAGAGGCCATGCAAAAAGGATCATCATACATTGAGCCAAGCATTGCTGTGATTGTCAATGCACCTCAACACTTTGACATGTGTACACATTGTAGAGCCCAGGACAACACTATACTGCCTACCCGACCAGCAAATCCATAAGTGACATGTGAGGGAGTACAGGCCAATACACAACTGCACATACACAAACATGGCATGTGTAGTTGCCAGTGGAGTAAATGGAACATTGGCATCGTGTGCACAATGATGTGCCATTGACCATGTGAGCACTGTCCACTGTTGATGTTTGCCAGATGGCCATTGCCATTGTATGCCATCCATATCGCTGTAGCTACCGCCTGGCCCCGGCGGTGTGTCACCAGCACCCCCCTTCACACAAGTGCGGTAGTGATAGGTATGTAGACATGGGTAAATGGCGGTTGCAATGCTCCACCATCCATATCGCGGTAGCTGCCGCCTGGCCCCGGCGGTGTGTCACCAGCACCCCCCCTTCACACAAGTGCGGTAGTGATACGCATGTAGACATGGGTAAATGGTGGTTGTAATGCCACACCATCCATATCGCGGTAGCTACCTCCTGGCCACGGCGGTGTGTCACCAGCACCTCCCCTTCACACAAGTGCGGTAGTGATAGGCATGTAGATATGGGTAAATGGCGGTTGCAATGCAACGCCATCCATATCGCGGTAACTACTGCCTGGCCATGGCGGTGTATCTCTAGCACCCCCCTTCACACAAGTACGGTAGTGATAGGCATATAGAAATGGCTAAATGGCGGTTGCAATGCACTGCCATCCATATCGCGGTAGCTACCGTCTGGCCCCGGCGGTGTGTCACCAGCACCCCCCTTCACACAAGTGCGGTAGTGATAGGCAAGTAGACATGGGTAAATGGTGGTTGCAATGCTCCGCCATCCATATCGCAGTAGCTACCGCCTGGCCACAGGGGTGTCACCGCCATGGAGCTTGCCCTAGAGCCAATGGAATCCTTGATAGCGGTGGCATGATGCAATTTTGAAGATTGCGGTAGGCGTGCTCCGCCACCGCGGAGGCGGTCATTAGATGCATTTGAAAGATGCACCATCGCAGTAGCGCAAACCGGGCCCCGGCGGTGTGTCACCGCCATGGAGCTTGCCCTAGAACCAATGGGAACCTTGATAGTGGTGGCATGATGCAATTTTGAAGATCGCAGTAGGCTTGCTCCACCACCACGGAGGCGGTCATTGGATGCCTTTGAAAGATGCACCATTGTGGTAGCGCACACCGGGCCCCGGCGGTGTGTCACCACCATGGAGCTTGCCCTAGAGCCAATGGGAACCTTGATAGCGGTGGCATGATGCAATTTTGAAGATCGCGGTAGGCGTGCTCCGCCACCGCGGTGGCGGTCATTGGATGCATTTGAAAGATACACCATCGCGGTAGCGCACACCGGGCCCCGGCGGTGTGTCACCGCCATGGAGCTTGCCCTAGAACCAATGGGAAACTTGATAGTGGTGGCATGATGCAATTTTGAAGATCGCAGTAGGCGTGCTCCACCACCGCAGAGGCGGTCATTGGATGCATTTGAAAGATGCACCATTGCAGTAGCGCACACCGGGCCCCGGCGGTGTGGCACTGCCATGGAGCTTGCCCTAGAGCCAATGGAAACCTTGATAGCGGTGGCATGATGCAATTTTGAAGATCGCGGTAGGCGTGCTCCGCCACCGTGGAGGCGGTCATTGGATGCATTTGATAGATGCACCATTGCGGTAGCGCACACCGGGCCCCGGCGGTGTGTCACCGCCATGGAGCTTGCCCTAGAGCCAATGGGAACCTTGATAGCGGTGGCATGATGCAATTTTGAAGATCGCGGTAGGCGTGCTCCGCCACCGCGGAGGCGGTCATTGGATGCATTTGAAAGATGCACCATCGCGGTAGCGAACACCGGGCCCCGGCGGTGTGTCACCGCCATGGAGCTTGCCCTAGAGCCAATGGGAACCTTGACAGCGGTGGCATGATGCACTTTTGAAGATTGCGGTAGGCGTGCTCCGCCACCACGGTAGGCATGCTCCGCCACCGCAGAGGCGGTCATTGGATGCATTTGAAAGATGCACCATTGCGCTAGCGCACACCGTGCCCCGGCGGTGTGTCACCGCCATGGAGCTTGCCCTAGAGCCAATGGGAACCTTGATAGCGGTGGCATGATGCAGTTTTGAAGATCGCGGTAGGCCTGCTCCGCCACCGCGGAGGCGGTCATTGGATGCATTTGAAAGATGCACCACTAATGGGGCGCATCTTGGCGGCAACACAGCCTGAGCTGGATGCACGTTTGAAGGAGCATCAGCAGCAAGCCAGGGGTGAGCATTTGGGGAGTCTGACTTTGGCTGGGAGTGGCTGCATGTGTACAGAGCCTGTGCCAGCGCTGGCATATGTGATGTTGGTTGTGTGATGCAGTGGCATGTAAGTGGCTGCTGGGCAGGGTGCCGGTGGCATGCATTTGCCCTAACTGTACTTACAAAGGTGGTTTGGATGCTGTGCATTCACATTACATTCTGAGTTGTGCTCTTCAGGATTCTTCTGCATTCGGGTAGTCTTGGGAATCCCATGGGAGGGAACGGCAGTGTGCCCGATCTGACTGTGTCTTTAGCAATGCTTTCATTGCATGCACCCAGATTGGGGAGGCCTACACATCTGACAACAATGTGCACCATTCTATTGTCCCCAAAGTACAACATGGTGGGTGGCATGGTCTAATGTCCATTGTGGACTGTCATGTTGTTATCTGTGTCTGTGTTGTCCCCTCCTGTTCCATCCAGATCTGTCATTGGCAACAAGTAGTGTGCCCCCATTATGTCCCTCGGTGTGCTCAGATCTAGTTGTGTGTCTGGTTGAACAGAGCCACAAGCAGGGTGCTGTGCTGTGTGGTCATCACATGGTTCACTCATGCCTGAGATTCCAGTTTCCACACACTGCTTGAGTCTATGTAGTGAGTTCGTACGATTTGATTGCACAGGGTGGTGTGCAACATGTAGATTTGGTCATCTTTTGTAATGCCTTGCTTGCATATGTTTGTTCTGTCGCAGCCACTGACCTGACCCTACATCTCTCTCTCTCATGCAGCATCTCCTGTGGTCACAGAGAGACAGGAGATGGACACCAGTGGGGGTGAAACTAGCACAACAGCTGCACATGAGCCCAGTGACACAGATGTCACCAGCGCCTCAGAGGGGGACAGGAGTCTGCTGGAGAAATCCCAGCCTGAGACGCAAAGCACCACATCATCTGATGCCAGCGGGGATGCATCCATGTTGGAGGGCACACGCAACAGGGACTCTTCATCGTCTTCCACCACACAGCGGCCAGTGTCCACCCTCCCAGCCACTTCCTCTGGTGCTGCCCGTGTCCGCCTCAGTAAGAGGGGAAGAGTGTCCTTCAACCCTGACACCGCTGACCCTGCCCCTGTCCCCCCTGCTGCCATCAGTGCTGTGTCTGTGGACCTTTTGCGCCAGCTGTGTGTAGGCCAGACAGCTCTCCTCAATGCCTTCATTAACCACAACATGAAATTGGCCCAGGTGGTTGCTTTCATGGAGGGCATACATTCAGACTTTGGTGGGCTGCACCGGACAGTCCAGGCTTTATCATCAACAGTGATGTCTGCCCTTCAAAAGGCACATACTCACAGTCCAGCTCCGGTCCATTTGTCCACCCCACTGGCAGTGGCCACGTCTGACGATAGTGACCACGGTCCACATTATCCAAGCCACGATACAGCACCGCGAAGCACATAGCAGCAGCAACCCAAGCGGTCCCGGGCGCAGACACCATCCCCACAGAAGGGCAAAGCCACCCCAGAGCGCAGGGAGAAAAGCCCGTCAGGTGACACCAGTGGACAAAAAGCAAAGCAGCAGACCTCAGGCACACATGCCTTTTTTTGCTGAAATTGAATAATGAGTTTGCATGCGGCCAGCTATCAAACCGTTACCGAAGACTGGGTGATCTAGAGAATACGCTGACCATTGAATTTGCACTATATGAACTTCTAAGAAAAATTCTATACATCACATATGAAAGCCCTGAAGAAGTCTCGTGGGAGACGAAACGCGTTGGCTATAAGAATATGAAATATGGAATGTAAAGAATCTCCATCTGAAAAAAAAATAAAGAAGAAAATATCTCTATGAAATATACATCTCGTGCTGGATGTCTTTGTTATTGAGTTGCTGTCGTTATACCATGTTTATATAAATGTATATAGTGCTGAAACCTCTTTGCATTTGCACGTCTGACGATAGTGACCACGGTCCACATTATCCAAGCCACGATACAGCACACGAAGCACATAGCAGCAGCAACCCAAGCGGTCCCGGGCTCAGACACCATCCCCACAGAAGGGCAACGCCACCCCAGAGCGCAGGGAGAAAAGCCCGTCAGGCGACACCAGTGACAAAAAGCAAAGCAGCAGACCTCAGGCACACATGCCTTAGAGGCATCCCCATCCAAGGACTCTCCTGCCCCTAAAGCATCGCACAAAGAGAAGCATACAGTGTCTGTGCCCACCAAGGAGGTGGTGCATGCCAAGGGTACACCTAGGAAGGGCTCCAAGGCAGATTCGCCCACCACCTCGACTCCCATTCCAAACCCTGTGAAGCAGGGGCTGGAGGGCACTGTTGGGGTGACACCTAGTAAACAGGGGAAGGGGGGCAGAGGCGAAGCCAGGCAAAGTGTTCCACTGGGTCCAGCACATCACCAAAGGGGGTGCCAGCGCCTGCACCTGATGCAGTTTTGGTGGTGAGTGTGCCTGTTGTGCCCACACCACTTCCCATTGATCCAAAGTCAGGCAAGCCATTTATAATCCCCAAGAAGTGGAAAGGCACCCCTCCACAATCTCCCCCCCACACCGTGTCTCCCGTCTGCATGACTCCACCTCCACATGCCACTACACCACCTGGTCCAAGAAGCCCTCCGGCTTGCCAAGCCACTGATAGCTCTACCTCAGCTGGTCTGCTCTCTCCCAGTCAAGTGCCCCGACAGTCCCCGAGACACAGCCAGCTCCCAGTCCGCCTGACAGGCAAGTCTGAGTGGTAGTGACCCTCGCACACTTGTCTCTCACACAGGTGGGCCTGTACTGCACATTGTTAGCCCCTGACTGTGTTGCTGACCATGGAAAGGTACAGTAACACACATTCCCTGTGCAGCCTCTCCTGGACATACTCTGCACTTCGTTTTTGCCACTGGCCTTGTTGCTCTCTGCTGTGTTCAAGTATTCCCTGTGCAGCTTCTCATGGACATACTCTGCACCCTGAACTGGCCACTTGCCTTGCTGTTTTGCCCTTGCCTGTGCAGCTTCTCACGGAAATACTCTGCACTTTGCCCTGCCAACTGGCCTTGTCATTCACTGCTGTCTTGCCCTTGCCTGTGCAGCTTCTCATGGACATACTCTGCACTTCGTTTTTGCCACTGGCCTTGTTGCTCTTTGCTGTGTTCAAGTATTCCCTGTGCAGCTTTTCATGGACATACTCTGCACCCTGAACTGGCTACTGGCCTTGCTGTTTTGCCCTTGCCTGTGAAGCTTCTCATGGACATACTCTGCACCCTGCCCTGGCCACTGGACTTGCTGTCTTGCCCTTGCCTGTGAAGCTTCTCATGGACATACTCTGCACTCTGCCCTGGCCACTGGACTTGCTGTTTTGCCCTTGCCTGTGCAGCTTCTCATGGACATACTCTGCACCCTGCCCTGGCCACTGGACTTGCTGTTTTGTCCTTGCCTGTGCAGCTTCTCATGGACATGCTCTGCATTTTGTGCCATGCTCTTTTCTTCTCATGGTGCCTATCTGTGTACTATGTGAATAAAGACAGTTGTTCCAGTTGTCTATTTTGCCAGTGTCCTTACTGAATAAAGTTATTTTGCTGTGTGTATATGGCTTACTGTGCCACATGGTCTGTGTGCTACTTCAACATAGTCAATGTTTGGGCTCACTTACTCTCTTTTTTTCAGGGGTGGCAGGGTCTTCAGTTCTTCCTGACCGAGATGGTGGCAATGGTGTCAATTTACAATGGTTAGCAGTAGTCATTTTCTTACTTAGTTAATGTTGGCTATATTGTACACATGTCAGGTTGGGGGGGCACTGCCAGCACAAAGTGGGTTTCTGCACACAGTATTGCATGCAGGCTGACCAGGGTCCTCATGTATGTGTGTTCTTCCTTTATATGTGCCCGTTGGTGTATGTGTGTGGTCATCTTGTGATGGCCAGTCATCCTAGTCCCATGGATTACTTTCCATATGTGCTCTTGGATGGTCAGGTAGTGTGCAGTGTGAAGGGGCTGAGTTTGTGGGGAGTGTTGATGTGTGCATGCCCCTGCATTGTCAATTACACACGTGTCACCCAGGAGTTGAGTGCCTGTTGTTTTGATTGTTCAGCCCTGTGGATGTGGCTGTATGCACATCTGTGAGTTGTATGTTGTGCACTGTGCAGTGTGTTTGTGTGTCCTTGCAGTTCTGTCTGACTCCTACTTGTTTTTGTCACTTGTGAGTATGCAGAGTGTGTGACTGGCAAGTCAGTGTTGTGTTTTGTTGCACATCCATGTGTCTTGTGGCTGTTTGTGGAGACTGTGCAGACCTGCTGTTCCACACTGCCATTGTGGTTGTGTTTTCTCATGCGTTGCTGTCACATGGTGCCTTCTTGCCTCCAGTGTGACATGTTGTGTGTGTTGACATCCCATCCCCTAACTGTGCTTCAGGTACCTACCCATTGTGGGTCTACACTCCCTCTCTTTGTGTATGGTACACTCCTGCCATGTCACCTACTGATATGCAGTACACTTCACTTCGGTGTCAGCTGTCCCCTTGGTTTACATGTGTGTGTGCTTCGCATCACTTCATTTGTGGCACTGTGCTTCGTGGTGCAGTTCTTTGGCTAGGGTCAATGTGTCACTCAGGGCATTTCACCAATGGTTTGTATGTGATGTTCTGGTGCTGTTTGTCAGTCATGTTTGCTCCTATGCAGTTCACCTGTGTGTGCTGCCCAGTCCTCTGGTCAAGTTATTTCCACCTTTGTGTTCCAGACGTGTGCATCTGTTGGTGTTGTGTTGGATGTGTGTGTGTTGGCTGTGTTCTTGCTTCACTTCCTGGGTGTGCTCTTGTCTTTGTGCTGTGCTGATTGGTGTTGTGTGGGTTGCTGGTCTGTCACTGATGTCTGTGTGTGGCTGGTAGGCTTGGTGTGCACACACTGCTTGGTGTGCATGCAGTGCTGTGTGTGTATGTTGACTTGTCATTGCCTGGTGTGCATTCCCAGATGTCCAGCTGTGTTTGCTATGTGGCTTTTCTGCCTGTGCATCTGTTGTTTGTTTGATGTGGCTGTGTTGTTCTGTGATGGTGCACTTCTTGTGTTTGTTGTGGTATGTTGTCTGTGAATTCTTCCTGAGTGATGAGGTTGTGCACCCCTGTTGTGTCTGTGCTCCCATTGTCTTTCCACAGTCTGGCTGCACAGGGCATGTCTGTTGCTGTTGTGGTTATGTGTGTGTTTCTGTTGAGTTATGTGTTTGTGTGTTGTCTTTGTGCAGATATTTGTTCTGGCATCCCTGTGTGTGTGTGGTGTTTGTGGCTACCCTCGAGGGTGTGTGGTTGTTTGTGTGTGTACTGACTGGCAAGTATTGCCAGCCTTCAGTGTGTTTGGCACTGGTGTTGTGTGCTCCTGGTGGGGGAGGGGGTATGTGTGTAGATTCCTACTGGTGTTTGTCAGTCATGGAGTGTGTCAATGGGCCCTGTTTGCAGTGCTGCTGGTGTACTCCTGTGAAGTAGTTGTATGGATGTGTGGCTGTTCACAGTTTGACTTCAGGGCCTTCTTTCATCCTTGTGCCTACACATGGTTTGCCTTGCTGTCTCCCTGGGTTGTTGCACTGAGCTGTCTGTGGTTTGAGTTCACTCACTGTGCCAGCCATGTGTGCTTTGATGGTGTGAGGGTGTTGTTCTCTGTTTCTTGCATGTGATGTACACATGCTTGTTGTGTGTCTCCATGACCTTCCATTTGTGTGCAGCCCAATTTGGTTTCCCTATTTGTTGTGCTCCATTGCTGTTGGCATGTGGGGTGTGTATGTGTCTGTGTGTCAGTCTGTGGTATGTATGTGTGACTGTGCAGGCTGTGTGTCCATTTGGATGTTAATTCCTTGTATGTGTTCATTTGGTGCTTGTCCTCATTTTTGTTTCCCTGAGTGTGGTGTTGTGGTGGTGTGTGTGTTTCCCTGGCCGTGTGCAACTGTGCTGTGTGTTGTGTGTTCCTGTGCTGCCACTCCTGCAGTGTGTGTCTCCATGATTGCTTGTTGTGTGGTGCAGGGTGTGTATTGACCTGGCTTGTTGTTGTGCATGGGGTGCACAGGAGGGACACATGGCATTTGCCTTCATGGGGTGTGCTAGTGTGTGGTGGGAGGGTGTGTGGCCCTGTGGCCTTTGTGCCCTGCCAATGCCTGGCGCTGGCCCTGCCTTCTGCATTGTGCGCATGTGTTCCCTTGTGTTCGCCGCTGCGGTGACGTGACCGGGACATTGCTGCATGGTGGCAGTAACTGTGTGTCCAGGATGCAGAGGGGTGACTTGGCGGCAGGTGGGTGATGTGTGGGTGCCCTTGTGGATGTGTCCCTGTCCCCACCAGGGTGTCTGATGTGGATTTTGAACCTGTGTCTGCCCGTGTGTTTTGAGTTGTGTTATTGCGCACCTGCAGCGGCGTCCGCGGCGGTCCATTAGTTTCTGGTGATGTAGCAGGTACAGCACCGGAAAGACTTGTAGAGCAGGATCCATGGCAGTCGTGACCGGGTGGTGTGGACCGGGACTCTGGTATCGCGCTCTGCTGTCGAGCTTCCGCCGTCTCTGGTTGGGCGGTATCTCCGCTGTGGTGCGTCTGCTTGTTTGGGTCATCCTAATTTGTGGAGTGGGGCGGACGTCATTCCGCACGGCAGAAGGTCTCCATTGGCTCCCACCGCTGCGGTGGCGGGCGCACTTTGATGGCGGTGCACGTCGCACCGCGGCGGTCGGGAAATGGGCTATGTTTGGCCATACTAATATGGCAGATGTGAGGACCACTGCTCGCGGGCAGAAAAAGGCATTTTTCCGCACCGTCAGCGCCGCGATGGTGCCACCGCCCGACATCCTAATGGATCCCTAGGTGTCCTAAGTGTGGTTGCTTTGCACACATGTTTGTTACTTGTTTCACTCTTCAGGAATTTTGGGAAGGAGTGACTCAAATAACAACATCTTGCCTAGGTTTTGAAGTCCAGCTGTTTCCTAAGGAGATCATAATGGGATGTAAAATGGAATACAATTCAGGGTTAAGAATGCTGCTCTCAATAATGATTGTCACTGTATGTCTTTGTCTTGCCACTTCATGGATCTCTCCTTCTCTACCGAAGACAATCGAGCGGTCATTCGGCAGATATATCAATCTGAATTGGAACTGTCCAAAGCTAGATGACTTTCCTCCCTTAAAAGATTGCACAGAATATGGGTGGGATTTAATTAAGAGTCTCTAACTAATGACTAAATTAATATTTATGACTCATCAGTTGGTATGCTGTGGAATTGGTATACTTGTAGTTTTTCTATATTTTTTTTCTCTTTTTTTTCTTCTCTCATCTGTATGCCATTCTGGCCCTTTATTTATTTTTATGTGATGTGCTATTTTTTTTTTATATATTCCAGGCTAAAACATGTTTTTGTAATTCAGGTAGTTTCCCAGGTTTTCATTTTTGGATTCAAGATCTCTGACCATTTCTGACTTTAAATGAAAAAAATAACAAAACAAATACCTTTTGGTGTCATTTGACAAATCTGCATGAAACTTTAAAAAAATGTTCATCCAATTTGGCTCCCTCAAGGAAAGGTTGTGCTGACCTGTCAAGCAGGGGTGAAGAAAAAGGGGGGTCCCAAAAGTGCAATTCCTCGTATAAATTCCCCTCAGAAATTAGGGCCTTATTTTGATGTCGGGCGGAATTGCTTCCACCTGAGACCAACTGAGTCCTGGCACTGATCCACACCCGGTCGGCTGTCCCGACCGCCCCATTACAATGCGACCAAACACTGTTCGGTCACATGCTCCCTTTTCTCAATTGGAGCTCATGTTATGCCCGTACACCGGGCATAACAAAAGTTCCCATTGAGAAAAGGGCATTGCAGTTCATCCCTGCACCACGTGGTAGGCATTGCAAGTGCCTTCCACAAGGTGCTGGAATCAACAGTCCGGAGCACAGTGCACTCTTTCCGATATGATTTCCATGTCAAACAGGCCGGAATGGAAACCATGGCAGAAACCCTGCATTGTAAACTCAAGGACAGAAAGGCCAGCCCTTGAGATTACTGTCCGAGCCCATTGGGAGCCAGTCGGAATGACCTGCCGGTTTCCTTTGCGACCGCATCAAAATAATGGTAGCGCAGGTCTGAGCCTTTATGGGCCGCAACGTAATTGGCCCCTAAGTGTTTAAAGAGGGGCAAGGGAAGGGCATAAAACTCGGCAAAAGCTAGCGATATCTGGCCCTTTGTGTACTGTGATACCCCTGTGGTACCAAAATTCCCAAAAACAGTTGCTTCTTATTGGCTGTGGAAACTTTAACTCTGGTCAACCATTTCAGTAGTGTGCATCTCAAAAAAGTTCCATGATTATGAAAGAAACTGACTAGCTGGCCGTCTTTACAGGATTCAGTACCCGAAGTTCTGAAAAAAGTTTAGAAAGGGCATGTAAGGGGTGAACACACCATGTACCCTGGGTCCTTGATGTGGGGTCCCAAAGGGACCCTTTCTTAGGTTAAAATGAAAAAGAAAGGGTGTTCATTTTTACCCTCGACCATTTTTTTGCATTTGGGTAGCTGAGGTTTTGTGCCATAGCTCAGCTGGCACTGCAGGAAGCCTACAAAATCTGCACATTCCTGAAAACTATACACCCAGGACAGTCCAGGGTGGCATGACTTCCATGGCTTTCACCAGGCAATATTAACACATAAACCCTTGCAACCCTCAAACTTCGGTTAAAACACACATTTCTGAGACTGAAAGTTCTGGAATCCGCAGGGAGCCTCACATTTCCTACTGCCCAGCATTCCTTTTAGGTTCCAAATAAAAATGGTACCTCAATTATGTGGGTGGTGGGCCTAGCCCCAGTGGCAGGAAAGGGTCCAAAACACAAAATGGGCACACAACTGTTTCCACTAAAAGCTACCATTTTTTGCAATTTGAGTAGCAGTGGATTTTGTGCTGTAGCTCAGGCGACACCTAGGGAAAGCTACCAAATCTGCATATTTCGGAAAATGAGACACCCGGTAGAGTCCAGGGTGGTATGACTGCCCTGGTTCTCACCAGGTCATTTTACCAATAAGCCCAGCAAACCTCAAACTTAGACCAAAAAACACATTTCCCTCATATATCTGTGACAGAAAGTTCTGGAATCTGCAGAGAGCCACACATTTCCTACTATCCCACTTCACCCAAATCTCCTGATAAAAATGGTACCTCACTTATGTGGGTAGGCCTACCCCAGAGACAGGAAATCGTCCAAAAGCAACAAGGACACAACACCTTTTTCCACTGATAACCAACTGTTTATTTGCAATTTGAGCAGCTGTGAATTTTGTTTCCTAGCTAAGTCATCTCCTGGAATATCCTACCAAACCTGCACATTTCTGAAACCTAGAAAGTCCTGGGTGGCATGACTTGCATGACTCTCATCAGGTACTTTTACACAGATGTCCTTTCAAACCTAGAGCCTGGTTCACAAAGGTAAACTTTGATTTTTTGGTTAAAACGTCAAACGTCTAACTTTATGACTTTGGGAATCCACTAAGGGCATTTACGAGTACTGTCTTTATGTCCACACTCAGGCCGGCTGTCAACACCGAGTGCAGACATAAATATAGTACTTGTAAATGCTCTTTGTAAATTTCCAAAGTTGTAAACTTAGACGTTTGGTCTAAGTTACACCAAAAGTTTAAGTTTACCTTTGTAAAATGGCCCCTCACCTGTGGCTGAAAACACACATTTCCTCACATTTCTGTGAATGAAAGTTCTGTAATCTGCAGGGAGGCACTAATTTCCTTCCACCCAGCATTCCTCCAAGCCTCTTGATAAAATGGTACCTCACATGTGTGGGTGGGAGGGGGCCATAACCCCGTGACTGGAAATAGGCCAAAATGCAACATGGATACGCCACCCTTTTTGTTTTAATTTGGTTTAGCAGTAGATTTTGGACTCTATCTCCATAGGTATCTGAGGAAACCTACCAAACCTTCACATTTCTGAAAACTAGATACCCAGGAGAGTCCAGGGTGGTGTGACTTGCATGGCTTTCACCAAGTAATTCTACTCTGATGCCCTTGCAAACCTCAAACTGTGTCTACAAACACACATTTCCCTCAAATTTGTGACAAAAAGTTATGGAATCTATGGGGAGCCGTAAACTTCCGACCACCCAGTATTTCCCCAAGTCTCCTCATAAAAATGGTATTGCACTTGCGTGGTGGGTCAAGAGACTGCGACACAAAAGACCCTAAAGTGCTACATGGAGAGATCAGCGATAGTGGTATCTGTGGCATTTGGGGCTGTGCTTCCAGAATCAGCAGAAATCCACAAAACTCCTACCACCCAGTCTTACCACACACGCACGTTAAGAATGCTGCCCAACTTGTTTGCTGAGCCTAGTGCCCATGGCAGGAATAGAACAAACCAAGGTCAATGGCAGACCTCCAGCGGATTCTGGAAGTTTCCTTCACAGACATGTAAGCAAAATGTGTGATTTTAGACAAAGTTTGAAGTTTGTACTGCATTTTGAGCAATACAACTCAGTGGGATCCACATGAGGCAAACCAACCTGGACTCCCCCAGGTGACTGATAGTTTTCCATGGGAGGCTGCTGACTGCAGACCCAAATACCACAGCTACTCCTTTTGCCACTGGCTCCACATTAAGTTTTAGGATTCTTTGTGTCACAGGCACTAGGCCAAGCCACACAAGGGGGTTAGCATTTTTATAAGGACAAGGGTGGAAACACTAAGCTGTAGAAAATGCGTAGATAGGCAGAGATTCTAAAAGTGTCTGTAACAGAAATGTGAGTAACGTGTGATTTTAACCATTAGGGAAAGGTAGAAATTTGGAGAGCATTGTGGATAAGTGAATTTGATTAATGCATGTTACACCACTCTAGACAACTCTGGGTGTACTGCTTTCAAAAATATAAGATTCTGTAAATGTTCCTTCTGAGCCTATCCCAACTCAAGCACAAATTCATCCCAGTTGATTTTGACACTACACTTTGCACTTGTTTCATGCATACCACATAAAGTCATTCATAATAGATGCCATGGACCCTACACTCACATCAACAAACCACCACCATTCAAGGACCCATCACATTTTTACACCAACAGGACTGAAACACCAATCACAAAGCCAACCACTCATTAGCCAAACTATTACAGAAACACACTGCTTGCAAATCAATACACACATTCCACCAGCCAACAGCTATACATTCCGCCAACTAACAGCTGCACATTCTGCCAACCAACAGCCATAAAATCGCCACTACATACACACTGCCAGCTATGGTTGGATTCATGCTATGAACAAAGTTTACTACTACTACCTACTTCTACCCACACAAGATCTCTATGAAAACAAACTTAGGTTATGGTCTGACAGTTCTAATACTGAAAGGGTGCCAGGTGCACCTTTACTAAAGCCTCCCCGTAGAAGCCTGATTTGGCTCAGAATGTCCTTCATGCACCTTCAGCACACTCAGTGCACTGAATCAAACTCTTTTCGGTGTGTGGAAGTAAGTTGGAGATGTCTGGGGATGCATTTGTGGCCCATTCCTTAGACTGTGCGATCAAATGTACCTTTGAAAATCGGACTAAACATTCTGGTGAAGATTCAACTAAATAACTTAAAGAACTTCTAGAAGTTCTAAGGGCCATAGCGTTCTGTGGAAAAGGTACTCCGTCAAAACATGGTACATGTTCTGTCAACCATTGACTGAAATGCACTAGGTACATGGCTGGCAGTATAGCCACCATGTTCTGACCGAGGATGCAGGTTAGAAACAGGACACAAGCATGACATGGGTCGAGCGGTGGGTATAGTGATCTGTTTGTCACTCTTACCTTTTTCAACAGCCTTCTACCTACATGAGATTCCTTTGACAAGAAACCTAGGCTAAACTTTGACTACCTGTTCATGTCTGTCTCTCACTTGGAGCCCTAATAAAGCATGGGTGGCATTTTCACCTTTTCCATTACTTCCCCTTGGCAGGCTACTTTGGCTCAGGAAGACTTGTCTTTATGTGCTTTCAGCACATCCACTGACCCCAGCCCTGGCTGTGCCCCAGCTCACTTGTATGGTCCTCCCAGGAAAACCTTAAGTACCATGTGGATATTAACTCATTCACTGTTCTGGAGTCTCTCTTTCCACTCCATGCACCTTTTAAATCAAACATTGACGTCACACTCTGTTAAACATTTTGAAGACAGACATTTGTTTATTCATGAAGATTAGTAGCCCAGAGTAACTGGGATTTACATTTCAAATGGGCCCTGACTTCTAATTTCATAATGTAAAACATTTTGGGGCTGATTACGATGTTGGGTAGACTTGCGTCCTCCTACCCCATGTCATAAATGGGACCAACTGACCTCCGGTCGTTGGTCCCAACCGCCTGATTAGGATGCGAACAAACACTGTTCAATCGCATTCCGACATTTCCCTATGGGAGCATGTGTTACGGCCGTAAACTGGATGTAGTACAAGCTCCAATAGGGAAATGGGAGTTGGTGTTAATCCCTGCACCCCGTGGCAGGCACCTAAAAGGTGCCTGCCACGGGGTTATGTTATGTTATGTTATAATTTTTTTGTATAGCGCACAGATGCCGCAGCAAAGTGGCGTCCTGGCGCTAAGGAGACGGTAAAACATAACAGAGAAAGAATACTAATCAGGATACGCTGAAGGAACTAAATCGTGGCAAACAGAAAAGTTTTCAGACATTTCCTGAAAGGAAGAAGGTTGGTGATAGAACGAAGCGAAGGGGGGAGGGTGTTCCAGAGTGAGGCAGCCAACACCGAAAAAGAGCGTCCACCCATTCTAGCTCTTTTGAAGCGGGGAACAACTGCCAGATTTGATCCTGCAGAGCGAAGAGCTCTGTTAGGGAGATAAGGGGATATAGTCTGGGCAAGAATAGGAGGAGTAGACAACTTTAGGATTTTAAAAGAGATGCAAAGTGCCTTAAATTTGATCCTCTGTTCCACCGGGAGCCAATGCAAATTTTGGATGGTTTGACGGGCGGAACAGGAGCGCGGCAAGCCGACCAGCATCCTGGCCGCCGCGTTTTGGATACGCTGAAGGCGGAGAAGGTCAGCTTTGTTCAGTCCCAGTAGAAGTGAACTAGCATAGTCCAATCTACTCAGAACCATAGCCTGAACTATGATTTGCCTGGTTATGGGGTCAAAAAATTTAAAAATAGGTCTAAGACACTGTAAGGTGCCAAAGCAGATCCCGGCCAGTCTTTTGGTGTGGGGAATATAGGACAACTTATTGTCAAACCACACCCCAAGATTCCTGACTTCCTCAGCGGGCGTCGGGGCAGGGCCAAGCTCCGGAGGCCACCACTGGTTGCCCCAGAGGTCTGTGTTTTTTCCAAAGATTAAGACCTCGGTTTTTGAGGCATTTAGCTGCAACTTGTTATCAGACATCCATTCCATGATCCCTCGCAGAGCGACCTGAAAGGCAGCAGCGTCCAAAGCGGACTCACCATTCAGTGCCACCACTAACTGGGTGTCGTCGGCGTACGACACCATGGTCAGACCGTGTCTCTGGGCGACCTCTGCCAGTGGTTGGACGTATAAATTAAACAAAGTCGGGCTGAGGGCCGACCCCTGAGGGACGCCTTGCAGTATGGAACGGGAGGTGGAAACAAAAGGCGGTGTAGACACCTGAAAGGATCGGTCGGTAAGAAACGACCGGAACCAATCAAGTGCAGTCAAGCCGACCCCCGCCTCAGAAAGCCGCTGAAGAAGGATGGCATGAGAGACGGTATCAAAGGCAGCGCTGAGATCTAATAGGATCAGCGCTACCGTTTGGTCTCTGTCAAGCAGCTTTCTAATTTGCAGGGATTACCAGGGGACACCATAGGTGCCCCCTCGGCCCCTAACCGGAGACCGTGCATAAAAGGGGGCCTTGCTAGGGGCCCCTAGCCATGCGTTCTGAAAGGGTTTCCATGTCGGAAAGGCCGGCATGGAAATCCTGCCGGAAACCATGCATCATAATCCCAAGGACGGTAAGGCCGCCCTTTGGGATAACGGGCCGGATTCCGACTTGGGAGCCCATCGAAAGCCAGCCAGAATGACCGGCCGGTTTAAATCCCGACCTGCTGATTCATAATCATGTACAACACATTTTCATTAAAAACCTAAGGTTTTAGAGAATGTTTTTAAGTAAATCTTGCAAAATAATTAAATACTTAAGTGTGTGCCAGGCACTGCAAAACTATTTTTACGGTGATGGTGTCAAAAAAGTGCTGTGTAAGCAAGTTTGAGCCCAAGAAATAATAATGTTCTTGGTTAAAACACTGGATGAGCATGTTCCAGGAAGTGGTGAACCACCGTGCAGTATGGTGGGTCTGTTTTTAGTTTGTGGACCACATGTTGCTTCATGCTAGACTGATTGTCAGACATCAACGCATATGGTTCTCCCAGAACACCGCGTGTGTTCACTTTCTGTCAAGAGCGGCGGCAAGGAGGATGGAATGACTGCTGATTTCTCTGCAGATCCGGTACTTCCTGCTCACTGCGGTTTATAAAAGCCACTGAAGTTAAAGAATTAAACAAAGCCTTATTCCACTTCAGGACCCCTACTGCTGTTGTAAAGAAAAAAGGCACCAAGGCAAAGTTTGGAGACAGAATTTGTGTTTTTTAGAATTTAAACATTATTTGCTAAGCTTTTAGTGTTACTGGTTTGTTTCCTGTGTATCTTCCAGTATATGGGTTCCAGATCTGTCCTATGTTAACCACAAAATAGATGTTTAATGTGGCAGACTGATTAAAATCAGTGCATTTCGAGCAAGACTGAAATCAACACCCTTCAACCTTAAAAAAAAAAGATCCGCCCTATTGGCTTTGCCAGTGCTTCTTTCACATCAGCCAGAGGTCAGCCCAAATCTCTGAATTAGTTATATCATCCTCATATTTTCGTACTTTATTCCCCCAATCTATAATAGCCTTTTTCCATTTAGAGGAAACCTGCTCAGTACAGCAGATACTTTCGCCTTATCTTTCAATTTCTCGTGCCACTCCAAGATAAATGCACTCACCACAAAAAGCACATGAGCCCCAAGTGTGCATGATTGAATATATTTTTATCACATGGGAACTGTGGCTTGCTACTCTGCAGTGCTATACTCAAAACTTTTTCGGGAACCCACTTTGTGATGTCTATGTCAGTGTTCTGTATCATGTGAGACTCAAGGTAATGGGCAAGTTTTGCGGAAAACATTACCTACTATCTTTGTAACCAAGTACCTAAGTACTACTGATCAGATCAGAAGTGCCAAGATCCTCCTTTTAAGGCTTTCACTTTCAGTGACAAAACAAGCTTACACCTGGAGAGTGAAGTAGGTGTAGAATCTATACTACTGTTGACTAATGAGCATAACTCAATAGTTAGATTAGCCAGCCAATGAAATTTCTTGTATAAATAATAGGATGTCTATTTGTTAAACCTTGAGTAGTAGAGTAAAAATATGGCACCTCACAACTAAGTCCATATTCGCTGAGGGTGGAGATGCAGGCATTTAAATGGCTCCAAATAAGCGGTTGATCAGCATTCGGTTTAGTGTTCAATGGTTTGGTACACATTTGTTGCAGTACAAGATGTCTGAGAGGACCTCAATGGTCATGCTGGACTTCCACTCGCATTGAGAAAAGGAGTCACACCAGTGGTGCTGGAACAATGTTTGAATGGGGATGCTGCCATCAGTGGTACATCGCTGAAGTCATAGTGACGGGGAAAAATCCAAGTGTCATTCCAAGAACAAGTGTAGCAAATGAGCCATGCTCATTCAGCAGGGCAGTAGTAATGGAGTGGTATGTAGCTGGCGGTACATTTTGGAAAACACTGGCACACATATGATACTAAAGCATGGTGTGGTAGCACCCTGTTATTTACAGATAGTACATTTTACATTGAAAGTGCCACTAAATTTACACTGACATTCAGTTTTTCTGATAAAAATAAATAGGGCACTAACGATAATGTGTGGAAGCTGTGTTTCAGTGAATATTTATTATGTGCACATCACCAAGTAAAGTGTCTTGATTTGTTTGATCCTACTAAAATCTTTGCACAGAATTAATGTACTTAATTTGTGCTTTTCTAACGGCTAACATATTAAAAAATATTTGTAGTTCATTTGCAGATATTTATATTTTGTTGTGTTAAGCTATTGACATTCTGAAGACTTTACCTTTACTCTCTCTGTGCCCCAGCAAGATTGTCTTGTAGTTCTCTGTGCAACATTGAAAGTAAACATCAATCTCCATGTTAAAAGACTAAGCAGCGATTTGTGAGAAAACATACCCTCCCATTTGGCCTCTGTCTCTGAATGCACGGCAAATGTAACAGGTCAAAAACATAATTTAAGGGCATTTTTATTATCACTCACCTGAACTCCAGCATAGCTGTTTTGGAGGTGCTGCAGCACCCCTTGTAACCGTACTTACAGTGAATATGAATCAATCCAAAGCAAACTTTAACAATTACAACAGCCAAACCACCCCCCATTGTGGCCTCTCAATGGTGTTGTGAGGAAATGCCTATTTATCCATGATCACATCAAAGTTTTGCACTGATGCTGCTGGTTTTTCGACTGAGAATGCCCTTAGGCCTGCTAACCAGACCCCAGTGCCAGTGTTCTAACCCCTTACAAAGTGTATGTTGAATTGGCTACCCTCAATTGGCATAAGCTGACTTGCTTATAAGTCTCTAGTATATGGTACCAAGGGTACACAGGGCATGTAAGACAGGTTGTCTCCCAGGGCTGCAGCACTGGTTGTGCCACCCTGTGTGAGACAAAGTACAAAATGGCTCCCAGCCTGCCTCTGCAGCCTGGAAGAGCAGTTTTAAACTGCTAGTTCGACTTTGCCATTCCCTTACAGTATATATATGTATATATATATTACCTACTGGCGGTCCCTAGTAGGTAGTTATAGTTAGGACCTTGTTTCTATTCAAAAAGCGTTTTTTCTTTTCCCAATAACTTTGTTTCAGGGTGATTTGCCAAGCGGGGGCCGAGAAAAAAGGGGGGTCCCAAACCGCGTTTTCTCCATGTTATTTCCCATAGGAAACTTTAGACACGACTACAGCCCAAACTGCTGAACAGAATTACACCAAATTTGGCAAAAAGGTAGCCCTTGGTTCAGAAACAGACCTTTTTTTTTTTTAAATGGTGTTAATCCGTTCAGTAGTTGCTGAGAAATTCCAAAAATAAGAGTAAAAAAATCAATTTCCCATAGGAAACTTTATGCAAGGATACAGCCGAAACTACTGAACGGATTTACCCCAAATTTGGCAAAAAGGTACTGCTTGGCTCAGAAAGCGACCTTTTTTAAAAATGGTGTAAATCCGTTTAGTAGTTGCTGAGAAAATCAAAAATAAAAGTTTCGATATTTAGAGGCGCGGTGGATCTGCGCACCCTCCCGATCACGAGCTGCATTCTAATTGGCTGTCAACACTTCAAACCAGGAAGTGTTGGCCGCCATCTTATGCCTCGGTAGAACTGAGGCACAAGAAAACAGGAAAACAAGAAAAGGGGGCAGGGTAGAAACAACCTGACCCCCTAGGTCTGCTTAGGGGGTCCCACAAGGACAACCATGGCAAAAAAAGCTTTTTTTTTTTTTTTTTAAATCGCGGGATGCGCAGAGGATCCGCAGATCCGGCCGAGAAAATAAAAAAAACGAAGCATGGGCTCCAGCGCTTCGTTATTAATTAGCCACCGGGTGGGCCAAGTCCCGGGGGCATTTCTAAAATATATTTGCGGGGACCCAGAGGGACCTCCGCAGCCCTGGGAAACGCCACCTCGGGGCTTTATTTACATATTTGCGGGGGGGGCTCATGGCCCCCCGCAGCCCCGGGGACCGCCACAAAACAAAACTACCTGTGTGGGGGTTCGAGCCCCCCACATGACCCGGGGACCGCCACCTCCTCGGGGCACTAAGAATGCAAATTTGGGGGTCCATTACAGATCCCCGAACCCCGGGGACCACCACCTCCCCGGGGCCCCCCTCCTGGAGCCAGTGATGGTCCTGGGGACCACCACCCCCCAGGGACGGCTCCTGCAGTGTCCCTGGGTGCCCACTCCCTGGACACTGCTGTTTGCAATGACAGGGCGGCTCCTGCCCTGTCATTGCAAACTCTGGTTTGGGTTTTGAAAGCGAGAGCAGGGAACCTGCTCTCGCTTTCAAAATCCAAAGCACATTGCTTTTCCACACGGGGAGCTGCATCTTAGCTGCCCCCGTGTGGAAAAGCGATGCTGTCTCCCGTAGGAGACGGGGAGCCGGGGGGACTGTGGGGGAATTGGGGACCCCACACGGTCCCCAACAAAAGGCCAGGCCCCGGGGGATGGGGTCCCCGGGGCCATTAGTGGCCCGGGAGGGGGGACACACGCCCCCCTCCACCATTATAAAAAATAAAAAGGCCGGCCCTGGGGTATGGGGTCCCTGGGGCCATAAATGACCTGAGGAGGAGGGCCACGCAGCCCCCCTCCAATAATTTAAATTAAAAAAAACATGGCCATGCCCTGGGGGATGGGGTCCCCGGGGCCGAATATGGCCTCGGGAGGGGGCAACGCGGCCCCCTTTCAATTTATAAATAAAAATAAAAAATAGGGGTCAGGCCCTGGAGAATGGGGTCCCCAGGGTCATAAAATAGGAAAGGAAGGGGGGCCACACAGCCCCCATTCTTAAAAAAATAAATTGAAATAAAGACCGGCATCGCGCCGGAGGCCCCGTCCCCTCTCTGCAGCACTCTGCAAGCGCGCCCCCTGGCGTGTTGTAAAATGGGGAAATAATTCACATTGAATACTGGGGGTCCCTGGGGGCCAACTAGCCCACCAGGAACCTCCAGTATGTGCCAGGGAGCTGCGTTGCAGAGAGGCGTTTAGAGGCCAAGCCCCTTTTTACACCTCTCTGCAACGCAGCTCTGTGGCACTTACTGGAGGTACCTGGTGGGCTACTTGGACCCCAGGGACCCTGAGGATTCAAGGGGACTTAATCCCCCAACTTAAAATGCGCCACGGGCGCGTTTGCACAGTGGTGAAGGGAGGGGTCAGGGCCTGAGGTGACGTGTGCAAACACGCCCTGTGGCGCGTTTTAAGTTGTGGAATTAATTCCCCTTCAATCCTGAGGGTCCCTGGGGGCCAACTAGCCCACCAGGTGCTTCCAGTAAGTGCCACTGCGCTGCGTTGCAGAAAGGTGGTCCAGGCCATGCCTCTTTATACACCTCTCTGCAACGCAGCTCTGTGGCGCTTACTGGAGATACCTGGTGGGCTAGTTGGGCCCCAGGGACCCTAAGGATTCAAGGGGACTTTATCCCCCAACTTAAAACGGCCACAGGGCGTGTTTGCACACATGTGACCTCAGGCACCTCCCTCCCTTCACCAGTGTGCAAACGCGCCCCGTGGCGCGTTTTAAGAGGTAGTTTTAATCCCCCTGCCCTATTATGTACTAGGGACTTACAGAGGAGGTCATGCTAATCACAGGGTACCCTAACACATAGTGTTCCCTAGTGTATGTAGGTGTTTTCACTGTATTCTAAGTGTCTTTTAGCATAGCACTGGCTCGAGGCCTGGTTAGTCAGAGTCAGTTACCACCAGTACCCGTCTGAACAAGTTGTGGGCACAGGAGGACTTTATGCTCCTCTGTTGGTTCTTTCTGCACATCTCTTCTTCCTGCACTTTTCTTCGTCTTTGTGGACTTCTGTTGCTTCTTTCTGCATTTCTTTTTTTTCTTTCTGTGCGTTGTTTCTTCTTTCATCACATGTCCTACCTCTGTAGGCATAGTTAGGCACAAGCATTTAAAAAACCTTTGAAATTCACTGAAAAAAACATAGGTTTCAGGCACGTTATATTTAGAAATTAGCATTTAAATAAACCTTAGAAATTCACTTACAAAACCACAGGTTTCAGGCACGTTATAGTTAGAAATTAGCATTTAAAAAATCTTTGAAATTCACTGAAAAAACCATAGGTTTAAGGCACGTTATAGTTAGAAATTAGCATTTAAAATACCTTAGAAACTCACTGAAAAAACTATAGGTTTTAGGGAAAGTTATAGTTAGTTGGACATTTCACTCGTACAAAACCAGAGAAATTCCCCCGTTATAGTTAGTTCAGCTAACTATAACTCATGCCCCTGCAATGCACTGCTGATGACGTCACATATTACATCACTCATGACATGGTCAGTGACATCACTGATGACATCACCGATGACTTCTCAAATGACATCGCTGATGACATCACTGATGACATCATCCATGTGATAATTTCATGCATCTTCTCACACCCTAATATAACTTTTGATACACCCACTCTAAATTACAGACTGCCATTCTCAAAACCATAGACACCCCAACATCAATAACTAGATACCCACTCACTGATTCTTAGGTCTACACACACATCCACTCACTCACCCGAACAGTCACTCATACTTACGGTCACTCAGTACAGGACTATCATACACACTCATACACCTATATAGACACTCACACAAATGTAATGTAATGTAAAATGTACTTCTATAGCGCTACTATCACTCCAGGGAGTATCTTGGCGCTCACCCAACCCAGATGGACAAGTTGGAGGGGAATAGACACAATTCACGCTAGACACTACATATTTACACCATTGCTGTGCAAGCTGCATCGGTAAGGGAAAATACCCAAGTTTTTAATGCCTTCCTGTACTGGGTTTCATGAGACAAAGATCGTAGAGATGGAGGAAGCTTATTCCAGGCCTTGGCACCCAACACAAAAAGGGATTTGCCGCCTTTAGTTGTTAGCTTGAATCTGGGGATTACAAGCAGATTCTGACCCACAGACCTTAGGCAGCGTACCGGGTGGTATCGTCTAAAGCCATTCCGTAGGTATTTAGGTCCTTGATGGTGGAAAGCCCTAAAAGTGATTAAAAGGATCTTAAAAAGAATCCTTTTACCAATTGGAAGCCAATGAAGCGCATTCAGCGCTGCTGAGGCTGATGACTTACGGGGCCAACATAATACTAGGCGGGCCGCTGCATGTTGGACCATTTGTAATCTGTGGAGTACCGATTTATTGGCTCCAGCATATAAACTATTACAATAGTCCAACCTGGAAGTGATTAGGGCCACTGCGACTGTTTTCCTAGCTGGCAACGGAAGAAGATCAAAAAATTTCCTTAAAGCTTTTATTATGTGGAAACATGTGCCAGCTACAGCAACCGCTTGTTGTTTAAAGGACAGTTGATTATCAAACTTGATGCCTAAATTTCGGGCTGATGTGATGGTATTAGGGGGGGCTTCTGCATCATCAGGCCAACAGATTTTCGGGGAAAACAGATTTTGCTTTCCAAATGGCAGGATTTCAGTTTTTCCAGCATTACATTTAAGGTGATTGTCAGTCATCCAATTAAATGTTGCTGTTAGGCACTCTTTAAGATTTTCCTCAGCGCCAGCCTGCTCCCTGTCCAGTACTAGGATAAGCTGAGTATCGTCAGCATACGAGATTGTACTGATCTGAAAAGAAGCGATCAGTTTTACCAGGGGAACCATATACAGATTAAAAAGTATAGGGCTTAGACTCGATCCCTGGGGGACTCCGGAGCTGAGGACCTTAGCTTCAGATTGATAATGACCCAGCACTGTAATTTGGCGTCTGTCCCTAAGGAAATTTCTAAGCCAAGCCAGAGCCACCCCATCCACTCCTGCGGCAGCCAAACGGTCCACTAAGATGTTATGTGAGACCGTATCAAAGGCTGCTGACAGGTCGAGTAGGATTAAGACAGCCTTTTTTCCCTGGTCAATGGCCATACGAAGGGTCTCTGCTGTAAACAGCAGGGCAGACTCGGTAGAATGATTTGACCGGGACCCTGACTGATTTGGATGTAGAATATTATTTGCTTCCAGGAAGCTCGTGAGTTGGTTATTCACGAACTTCTCTGTCAGTTTGGACATCCCCGGGAGCAAGGAGATCGGGCGTAAGTTGGAAAGGGTGGTTGGATCGGCAAGTGCCTTTTTCTGGAGCGGCTTGACAGCAGCAAGCTTCCAGTCGTTGGGGACATCTGCCGTAGCTAGGGATGAATTGATGATATCATTGATGATGGGATTAATTGCTACTACTAGGGTCTGTAGGACCAAAGGAGGACATGGATCAAAGGGGGATCCAGATTTGCTAGCAAGAATAGCTTTAAAGGTATCTTCAAGGGAGACAGGAGCAAATGTATCCATGCAAGTTGGGGACTTCACCCTCTCCATTCTTTCGACATCTCCTAGAATGGGGGACAATGGGGGAAAAGTCCTCACAATATCGAGAATTTTGCTCTCAAAATAGTCTGATATTTCATTGCAGAGATTTTGAGATGGCGGGATCTCCTGCAAAAGGACTGATGGATTCATAAAGTCCTTAACTATCTTAAAAATTTATTTTTGCTCTTGGTCTGCCAAAGCAATGGCCTGTAGATAGTAGGCTTTTTTGGCTGACTTTATGCCTGCATGGTACTTTCTTCTAGCCCGTTTATAGATATCGCGAGCAGTGACCTCATAATGCCTGCGGCACCGTCGTTCCAATATTCTTAGTTTTCCAAATTCTACTCTCAAAACCGGTGAGAACCAGGGGGCCTTCCTTTTAATTTTGGTAGAAATAGGATTCTTAAAGCTGGTGGGGCCTAATTGGTGGCCTGCCGTGGTTATCCAGTCACAGAGATTTTGATTATCTGCAGAGGTGTTACCTGTTAGCACCGGAATGCTAGTTACAAGAGCGTCCATCACATCAGATCTACTAGGTAATTTCTTCCAGTTTGGTTTGCAAATCAAATTAGGTGTTATGGTATTATTTATAGTGGTAACCAAAATTTTATGATTTAATGAGATATGAAACGGAATGAAGAAATGATCGGACCAAATCTGAGGACAAGGAGGTTTAACTGCAAGCCTAGTGGAGTTGGAGCAGATGCAATCCAATAAGTGGCCTCCTAAGTGTGTATGTTGATGGGTCAAAAGAGTGAGTCCAAGTATATTAATGATATCCATAAAGCAATCAACTCCTGGAGCTTTGGGAGAGTCAAGGTGTAGGTTTAAGTCGCCCAGTATAGTAAAGTTGGAAAATCTGAGCGCTAAATCACTTAATACTTCTCCCACAGTTTCCAGAAACTCCCTCGGGGGACCTGGAGGGCGATAGATAAGTGCACCCGAGAAAGTGAATGAGTCATGGATACCCAAGGAAAAGGCTAGTGCTTCCGCTCCCTTAATGTCAACCAATTCATGGGAAGAGCATTTTAAGGAGCTGCGATAAATGATAGCAATGCCCCCTCCCCGTTGTTCGATTCTATCCAGACGCTGGATAGAAAAGCTTTGCGGGAGGGCTATAGCTAAGTAAGGATTACACCAAGGCTTAAGCCAAGTTTCTGTAATCAGGAGCCAGTCGAGCTCATTGTCAATAATAAGATCGTGTATGTTCTGGGCATTTTTACAAAGCGAGCGGGCATTAATGAGGCCACCTCGCAATACCGGAAAAATAGAAGGTATCTTAGTAGTAGAATCAGAAGATGATACAACGATATCTTGCTCACAGCAAACGGGGACAGGCTGGTTGCCAGGGTGTAACACCTTATGGCAATCTGAAAAAGGTACAGTACATGACGGTACGGGTGCAGAGGACATACCTGTAGTGATGTGCAGTGGATCCTAATTCATGCAGGGACTCCCGCCTCCTTAGCGCTGACGAGCGCAGACGGGCAAGACTCTGGCCCGACTCAGGCACGAGTCAGGCGCTACCACTGCGCGTCACCGCTGCGCGACCAAATGGGAGGTTTAAGTAGTGACTCCCCTCACCTCCGCCTGAGCACTAGAGCGCTCAGCGCGATGGCGCTACGAGACTTCCCCAGATACTCTCCAAGATGGTGGCGAACACGAAGAGATCTACCGTTTCAGCCCGCTAAAGCAGCGGTGGGGGCACAGATTATAGTGCAAGAGTGTGGGCAGTAAGTACAATTAAAAACAGGGGAAAATATCAAAGTAAGCTAACTGATATACCAGATTTGGGTGCTAGTTTAAAAATGCTAATAAATTCCTGAACCAAGCTCGCTTAAGCCCTGGCAAAATACAAGGCGCCGCGTAAATGAGTCCAGCTTTCCCTTCAGACACAATGACCAAATGCTCGTCTTAAGTAGTGACTCCCCTCACCTCCGCCTGAGCACTAGAGCGCTCAGCGCGATGGCGCTACAAGACTTCCCCAGATACTCTCCAAGATGGCGGCGAACACGAAGAGATCTACCGTTTCAGCCCGCTAAAGCAGCGGTGGGGGCACAGATTATAGTGCAAGAGTGTGGGCAGTAAGTACAATTAAAAACAGGGGAAAATATCAAAGTAAGCTAACTGAAATACCAGAATTGGGTGCTAGTTTAAAAACGCTAATAAATTCCTGAACCAAGCTCGCTTAAGCGCTGGCAAAATACAAGGCGCCGCAGTAAATGAGTCCAGATTTCCCTTCAGACACAATGACCAAATGCTCGTCTTAAGTAGTGACTCCCCTCACCTCCGCCTGAGCACTAGAGCGCTCAGCGCGATGGCACTACAAGACTTCCCCAGATACTCTCCACGATGGCGGCGAACACGAAGAGATCTACCGTTTCAGCCCGCTAAAGCAGCGGTGAGGGCACAGATTATAGTGCAAGAGTGTGGGCAGTAAGTACAATTAAAAACAGGGGAAAATATCACCGCCACTCATCCATAGAGGTACTCCCACACCTAGTCAGTCATGCAAATAATTAATCACACTCCCATTTACTCACCTATATAGTTATGCACACACCAGCTCACTTACTCATACAAATACTAGCACATTCTTACGCTCTTATACAATCACTGATACAAGCACACACTCATCCATACAGCTACTCTCATAATCACACACTTATAGCCATTTATAAACTCTAACACAGATATACACTGCCTTTCAAATATGTAGTTATTCACACATGTACCACTGAGATATACATTCACTCACTAACACACCCATATACACACTCACCCACCCATACAGTCCAAATATCATTCTTGAAACCATGCACCAAGTGAATCATCCACTGACACATCTATGCACAGAGTCACACACACCCCACCCACACAAACACTCAGGCACCCATACAGATACTCAGACAACCAATCAATAACCCATATAGACACTCATGTAGCTATTCACAAACCCATGGAGCCGCTTACACACCAACAGACAGACGGATACAGACATTCACACAGTTTAGTCACTAACCAAAGCGTTCAGTAAGATATGTTTAATCACTCACTTATAGAGTCAGTCACGCACCTACTAAATCATTCATTCAGACACTTATACACCCACTCATCCTTCAATACGCCTTTCCCTATATATATTAAACATATTTAAACTTTACAGAAAGACACAGTCGCTGGATGATATCATCAGTGATGTCATCAGTGATGTAATTTGAGATGTCATCAGTGATGTCATGAGTGATGTCACTGGCCATGTCATGAGGGATGTAATATGTGACGTCATCAGCAGTGCATTGCGGGGTCGCGAGTTATAGTTAGCTGAACTAACTATAACGGGGGAATTTCTCTGGTTTTGTACGAGTGAAATGTCCAACTAACTATAACTTTCCCTGAAACCTATGGTTTTTTCATTGAATTTCTAAGGTTTTTCAAATGCTAATTTCTAACTATAACGTGCCTAAAACCTATGTTTTTTCAGTATATATATATATATATATATATATGCCAAAGAAGTTCCCACTGAAAGAAGAACTGGAGGGACACAACGGGGGATCCAGGTAAGCCGTTTTATTTTCAAGAAAGCAATGGCATGACGCGTTTCGACAAAATGTCTTTTTCAAATACCTGCTACAAAAGTGTTAGCCCGCCAGTGCACCTGAAAAAATACACCCAATCGTTCTGTCATTAGTGACGGATCCAGGTGGGCCGGATCAGAGTCATTAAGTACACCAAAGTTGCATCTGCATATATATATATACATATACTGCCAGTATATATATATATATATATATATATATATATATATATATATATATATATATATATATATATATATATATATATATATATATATATATATATACATATATATATATTACCTACTGGCAGTCGCCAGTAGGTAGTTATAGTTAGGACGTATTTTCCATAGGAAATCCGCAAAATTCTATTTGGAATAACGTTGGCGTCGATTGATGAATCTTCGCGAAAGTTTCCAAACTTTTGTCCAGCTCTGGTCCGCTCCTATCCTGAAAATTTCACGGTGATTCGTCAAGCGGGGGCTGAGAAAAAAGGGGGGTCCCAAAACACATTTTCCACATGCAATTTCCCATAGGACCTGTTGACACAGCTACAGCCCGAAGTGCTGAACAGAATTACACCAAATTTGGCAAAGAGGTAGTCCTCAGTTCAGACTCGTGCCTTTTGCTTAAATGGTGTAAATCCGTTCAGTAGTTCCTGTGAAAATCAAAAGTAAAATCACATATATATCTGGTCGGAGCCTAACCACACCTCTCATCGTGAGATCTGATTGGCTGTCAGCACTTCATCCAAGAAGTGTTGGCAGCCATCTTGGGACCAATATACATGATTGCACCTCATTAAAAAGCATTGTAGTTTATAGAAGGTTTTAAGACTTTAGTTACACTATAAATCATTTGTTGATGGTACCATACTCATTTTAGGAATTGTGGTGTGTTCTAAGGTGATTCTACCATGTGAAAAAGTCTTCTGCTGTGATATCATGAATCATGTTTGAGAGAAAACTATTTTCTCATGCTTTTCCCACAGAGGTTTGGAAGGTGATCTATAAGCTAAACTGAGAGCATATTTTCTGTAAATTCACATTATCTTTCTCAGTCATGTGAGAATGAAGTCTGACATTCTCAGTAAAACATGTACATCCAACAAGGGCAGAGACTGTCAGTTGATTCGTTTGTGTTCTACTGCAGCTTCCCAGAGTGTTCTAAAGAATAACTAGAGCGCTAATAGTCTTACTTATGACAAACGTACGGCACACCTGAAGCCATCTTGGTTGGAATAAAGTGGTAACTCTTAAAACATTTAATTTAGAAAGGAACAAAATGAGGGGGTTCATTTTGCCATAGAAAGTATGATTAGTGCTGCAGAAAGAAAAATTAGGGCACATTTTGAGTGACTTCTCAAATCCTCTTCTATTTCATTAAAAAATTCTGACATGCAGACTGAAACATGCACTTTCAATACCAGCAGCAGACTTCCCTGGTGAGCAGTAGCTTAACTACAGTGATTTAATAAGCAACTAGAGTGCTAACATTCTGAATTTATGGCAAATGTGTGACACATCTGAATGCCCTCTTGATGGAATCAAAGTAAAAAACTGAAAGTATTTCCTACTGAGGAGACTGTAGTAAATGAGGAAATTAGGAAACATCATAACAAATAAGTCTCCCAAAATGGCCACCAGAGACAAAAGAGCCCAAATGTAGCCCAAATATCACCCAGATGTAGCCCACATGTAGCCCAATGACGGAAGTGTGCAAAACACTTATTTTTTGTGTATTTGCAGTTTTATACAGTGCAGACTTGTCAGGTATTGGAGTGCTTTACATGAGCATTGGTTACATCACACAAGATCAAATTAATTTTGGTTGTAGACATGGGGAGATTAAGTGATTTGACCAGAATCACAGCATGCTGAGCTGAAGCAGAAACTCCAACCTGGTTCCCCAGTTGCAAAGTCTGCAGCTCTGGAAGTAACACCACATCCTCTCCCCTAGGTGCAACATTTAATCAAGTGGTCAACTGGATAAAAAAACATAAAGGTTACAAATAATTTAAAAGTTCTTTGTCGCTATTTGAAAACTCAGAAAATATGTCCTCATTTTAGTTTTTTAGAGCACTAACCATAATTTTGATGCAAAGAAGACCCTCTCATATATGTAATTTCTAAAGGAAATACTCTAGGTATTACAGTTTTGATTACATCAAGATGACGTCAGGCGTTCCACACTTTTGTAATAAATATAGAATGTTAGCAATCTAGTTGTTCATTGGGATACTGTTGAGAGGCAGAGGCCAGGGGCACGGACTCTGAAAATTGAAGGCAGGTAGGAGAGTGCAGAGGCAACAATTTGACCACACTGGGCAGGCAGGAAGGGCAGTGGCAGCACAACAGACTATGGAGGGTAGTGGAAAGGGCGGCGGGGCAACAAACCAACAATACAGGACTGGCAAGAGAGGCTGTGGCAATATAATAGACCATTGTGGGCAGAAGGAAGAGGCAGTGGTAGTACAACCATACATGCCAACAGACCTATTTCAGCCAGAAAACGTCCAATGTTTTTAAGCTCAAATGGGCTTTATTTGATCTGTCTCCTGTCTACAATCTCCTCTTTTTTCAATGTAACTCAAAGGGGAAAATCAATAACGCAGTTTTTTTCAAAATCTCCCTCTTACCAAGTTCAAAATGTTCAAAAGTATGGTACATTGGATCATGGTAGGCAGGAGGAATTGGGGTATAGACATGGAGTCGGATAACAGAGGACAGAAGGGACATAGAGAGGTGCACCAAACTGACCCTACAGGGCAGGCATCAGGGTTTGCAGCAGCACAATACACCACACAGCGCATGCGGGACAGGAGTGCAGCACAACAATCCATAGAAAGCAATAGGGAGGGGACAGGACCATGCACATGAACAACAGAGAACAGAGGGGAAAGAGGCAATGGTAGCTAGCTGACCATTATGGACAGACAGGAGAGAAAGCTGCAGCATAACAGACCATAAAGGGCAGGAGGGACGGATCAGGGGCATTACAATGGAACAGACAAGTCAGGAGGGAGGGAATAGGGGTCTGCACATGGAAACAGAGGGCTTGGGGCAAGGGGGCAGGGCAGGAGCAGCAAGATGACCATGGAGGTCAGGCAGGATGGGCACTAGAAACAAGACACACCATGGAAAGCAACAATGAGACTATGATGGCATACACACAGACCATGGAGGGAAGGTGGGAGGGGGTCAGGGGCAGCTAGCTGAGGGAGGGGCTATGGCAGCACAGAAGACCATGCATGGCAAGCGGGAGGGTTAGTGGCAGCACAATGGCTATGATGAGCAAGAAGGAGGGTGCAGACAACAGAGGATAGGGAGGAGGTGAATGGGGCAGCAAGCTAACTGTTCAGCGAAGGTGGGTATTAGGAACTTTATTGTTTTTAAAATGTGTTGCGAACTACTTAAAATATGATCAAGTATGCAGCATAATCTCACTTTTATTCAGGAAGAAGAGGACGTTTGTGACTGTGACTCCGGGCTCACTTGGCAGAAACACCCCCTGACCCTCCACCCCCATCGCAAAATGTAATGCCCGTGAAAAGGGTAGGTGGACGCAGTGTTATATAGAACATAGTCCTGAGAGCACGATTAAAAATGAAAACTAGATATAGTATATGGTATAAACTACGCACCAAAAAGTGTGATATAAGATGAACCGGGCGTGAAATATAATATGCAATACATTCTGCGCAATGACAGATTCATTGGAGAGCGCGAGATAGCACAGGCACTAGCGCGTGCTATGCGATATGCGCCTTGGAGTGTAATATACACAGGGCAGTGTTGTGTAACCTAACTAGTCTCTAAAGTTGTAATATAAAATATGTGTTGGGGAGTGTAACGTTGCATATGCACTGTGACAAAGATATGGATCCAAGATTGTAATATGTATGGCATAGCGCTGTGCATTATAACATTGGCATCGAGGAAGGCACGTTAGATGGGGCAATATAACCCGTGCGAAGGCAAGTGTGGCATGACATATTCACGGGGTGGTGTTACAGTGCACATGGGCTAGAGAGTGTCATAGCAAACGCACTAGCTGGTGGAATACAACACAGAGGTGTGAGGCACTCGGCGGGCACTGGTGGGTGTAACACAGCATTGGGCTCAGCCAAGAGCACGCTGTGACTCTCAAGTGAGGTTCGTCTCCTTTCCAGAGAGTAAAATAAAAAGTATTACACATCCGGCGGTGGAGGTGTATTTTATTAACCGTGAGGGGGGTTTCTTGCATAGTTTGGATGAATTTTTGTCGCATCCCCTTGAATGGCTTGGTGTGCGTGTATATTAAATGTGCCAGTCAATAGCTACCCATGTTTGTATAAATAAACGACATGGGTGTCTACTTGGAGAGTACCCACCGTGCGGGGGCGCCGGGATTAGGCACGGTAGGGCGTCAGACACGTCAGAGCTTCACTAGTGGTGTAAATACATTCCATGTGGATTCATTCTATGCATAGTCGCCTTTTAATCAACATCACGCAAATCGTCATAGTGATAGGTACATACGGTTTGTCCAGCATGTCCTAGGTGTTTCTATAAATATATATTTTTTTAAAATAATAAAAAACAAAGGTCGGCCCCGGGGGATGGGGTCCCCGGGGCCATAAGTGGCCTGAGGAGGGGGGCAACGCAGCCCCCTCCTAAAGAATAGAAAAAGAAAAAAGGCCATGACCCGGGGGTTGGGGTCCCCGGGGTCGATTAAGGCCTTGGGAGGGCCAAATTAATTTTTTTCAACAAAAAAAAATAGGGTGCAGGCCCTGGGGGATGGGGTCCCCAGGGCCAGTAAATTAGAAGAAGAAGGGGGGCCACACAACCCTCCTTCTTAAAAAAATAAAATAAATAAAAGACCGGCATCGCGCTGGAGGCCACGCCCCCTCCTTGCAGCACTCTGCAAACGCGCCCCCTGGCCAGTTGTAAGTTGGGGAATTAATTCCCCTTCAATACTGGGGGTCCCTGAGGGCCAACTAGCCCAACAGGTATCTCCAGTATGCGCCAGGGAGCTGCGTTGCAGACAGGTGTTCTGAGGCCACGCCCCTTTTTACACCTCTATGCAACGCAGCTCTGTGGTGCTTACTGGAGGTACCTAGTGAGCTAGTTTGACCCTAGGGACCCTTAGGATTCAAGGGGACTTAATCTCTCAACTTAGAACGGCCACAGGGCGCGTTTACACAGTGGTGAAGGGTGGGGACGGGGCCTGAGGTGATGTGTACAAACACGCCCTGTGGCGCGTTTTAAGTTGGGGAAATAATTCCCTTTCAATCCTGAGGGACCCTGGGGGACAACTAGCCCACCAGGTGCTTCCAGTAAGCGCCACTGAGCTGCGTTGCAGAGAGGTGGTCCAGGCCGTGCCACTTTTTACACCTCTCTGCAATGGCGCTTACTGGACATACCTAGTGGGCTATTTTGCCCCTAGGGGTCCTCAGGATTCAAGGGGACTTAATCTCCCAACTTAAAAAACGGCCACAGGGCGTGTTTACACAGTGGGGAAGGGAGGGGACGGGGCCTGAGGTGATGTGCGCAAACACGCCCTGTGGCGCGTTTTAAGTTGGGGAAATAATTCCCCTTCAATCCTGAGGGCCCCTGTGGGCTAACTAGCCCACCAGGTGCTTCCAGTAAGCACCACTGAGCTGCGTTGCAGAGAGGTGGTCCAGGCCGTGCCACTTTTTACACCTCTCTGCAACGCAGCTCTGTGGCGCTTACTGGAGGTACATAGTGGTCTAGTTGGACCCTAGGGACCCTCAGGATTCAAGGGGACTTAATCTCCCAACTTAAAACGGCCACAGGGTGTTTTTACACAGTGGGGAAGTGAGGGGACGGGGCCTGAGGTGACGTGTGCAAACACGCCCTGTGGCGCGTTTTAAGAGGTAGTTTTAATCCCCTGCCCTATTATATACTAGGGGCTTACAGAGGAGGTCATGCTGATCACAGGGGGACCCCAACGCATAGTGTTCCCTAGTGTATGTAGGTGTTTTCACTGTATTCTGAGTGTCTTTTAACATAGCACTGGCTCTAGGACTGGTTAGTCAGACTCAGTTACCACCAGTATCTGTCTGAAAAAGTTGAGGGTACAGGATGATTTTGCAACAAGGCTTCTTTCTTCTCTTCTGTTTGTTCTTTCTGCACGTTATCCTTCTTCCTGCACTTTTCTCCGTCTTTGAGGACTTCTGTTGCTTCTTTCTGCATTTCTTTTTTTTCTTTCTGTGCGTTTTTTCTTCTTTCTTCACATGTTTCAGGCACGTTATAGTTAGGAATTAGCATTTAAAAAACCTTAGAAATTCACTGAAAACACATAGGTTTCAGGGGCATTGTAGTTAGCTGGACTTTTCACTCGTACAAAACCATTGAAATTACCCCGTTATAGTTAGTTCAGCTAACTATAACTCGCGCGCCCGCAATGCACTGCTGATGACGTCACATATTACATCACTCATGACATGGTCAGTGACATCACTCATGACATCACTGATGACATCTCAAATGACATCACTGATGACATCATCCTTGTGATAGAGTGGCAGACCTCCTCTCCCCCTAATATAACCTTTGATACACACATTCAAAAATAGAAACTAAAATTTTCAAAACAATGGACATACCAATATCAGTTACAACAACCTATTCAGTAATTCTAAGATTGACATACACATCCACTCATTCACCAACAGTCCTATACAGTCACTCATACATGTACTCACTCATCATATATACTCAAACACCTATACATCCTGTTACACAACGCCACTCATCCATAGAGTTACTCACACACATAGTCACTCATGCTAATAAAGAATCAAACATCCATTTACTTGCATATACAGTTATACACACACCACCACACTTACTTCTACAGAAACTTACACATACTTAGTCTTTTAAACAATCACTTATAGAAACACATACTTATTCATACAGAAACTCTTTCAATCTCTCACTCTAACATATACTCACTTATATACACCAATAGTCACATATACTAGTTTAAAACATATGTAGTTACTCATAAAGACACTATTGAGACAGTCATTCACTCACTAACACACCCATGCACACACTCATCCACCCATACAGTCCTGCACACATGCTGTCTTCAACACATACAAACAGTGAGTCACTCATTCATGCACCTATGCACTACGTAATACCCCCCACCGAACCATACAGACACTCAGACACTCATACTGGTACTCAAAAAAACAACTAATAACCTATATAGACACTCATGTAGCTACTCATCAACCCATGCAGCCACTTATACACAAAGTGAGAGACTGATACAGATATTTACATATTTAAACATTACTCACTACGCCATGTATTCACTAAGACACACTTAATCAGTCAGTTATACAATCACTTTTTCAAAAACAAATCATCCATTTAGACACTTATATAGCCATTTATTCTTCCATCTACCTTGAGATATACATATATAAAACATATGTAATTTTCAGAAAAACACACATTCACTGGATGATGTCATCAGTAATGTCATCAGTGATGTCATTTGAGATGTCATCAGTGATGTCATGAGTGATGTCACTGACCATGTCATGAGTGATGTAATATGTGACGTCATCAGCAGTGCATTGCGTGCGCGCGAGTTATAGTTAGCTGAACTAACTATAACGGGGGAATTTCAATGGTTTTGTACGAGTGAAAAGTACAGCTAACTATAACGCCCCTGAAACCTATGGTTTTTTCAGTGAATATATATATATATATATATATATCCAAAATCGAAGGTTGCCCAACAGTGAAGACGCCACACAGCAGAGAGTTCAACGCCTTTAATGAATGGCTGTAGCGCAACAGGGTAACAGTCTCACCCCCAGATCCATAAATAGCCCAACGCGTTTCAAGCAGTACGATGCTCTTGTTCACGGGCAAATGGCAAAGAAAGATGGCAGGCAGTCAATCAGGAACAGCTGATAAGCACACAACTAGTCCCGCCTCCGTGGGCGTATGCATGCAGAGCATGCTGGTACTGTGAGTTCCTGTTGTTTTTACCACAGTGGGTGCCTATCCATCATTCACTATAATCCAGCATTATTACCCCAGTGGGTTGAAGGGAGCTGAAAAAACACCGCTGAGCTTAAATCCAAAGTCCATTCACACGGCACTCCCAGCTTCACAGAGTTCGCAAGTACGAACCCAGGATCTGCATGAAAACAGCGGGGCGTCCTCGCGACCAGGCCGGCCGCATTTAATCCAAAATCGAAGGTTGCCCAACAGCGAAGACGCCACACAGCAGAGAGTTCAACGCCTTTAATGAATGGCTGTAGCGCAACAGGGTAACAGTCTCACCCCCAGATCCATAAACAGCCCAACGCGTTTCAAGCACTACGATGCTCTTATTCACGGGCAAATGGCAAAGAAAGATGGCAGGCAGTCAATCAGGAACAGCTGATAAGCACACAACTAGTCCCGCCTCCGTGGGCGTATGCATGCAGAGCATGCTGGTACTGTGAGTTCCTGTTGTTTTTACCACAGTGGGTGCCTATCCATCATTCACTATAATCCAGCATTATTACCCCAGTGGGTTGAAGGGAGCTGAAAAAACACCGCTGAGCTTAAATCCAAAGTCCATTCACACGGCACTCCCAGCTTCACAGAGTTCGCAAGTACGAACCCAGGATCTGCATGAAAACAGCGGGGCGTCCTCGCGACCAGGCCGGCCGCATTTAATCCAAAATCGAAGGTTGCCCAACAGTGAAGACGCCACACAGCAGAGAGTTCAACGCCTTTAATGAATGGCTGTAGCGCAACAGGGTAACAGTCTCACCCCCAGATCCATAAACAGCCCAACGCGTTTCAAGCACTACGATGCTCTTGTTCACGGGCAAATGGCAAAGAAAGATGGCAGGCAGTCAATCAGGAACAGCTGATAAGCACACAACTAGTCCCGCCTCCGTGGGCGTATGCATGCAGAGCATGCTGGTACTGTGAGTTGCTGTTGTTTTTACCACAGTGGGTGCCTATCCATCATTCACTATAATCCAGCATTATTACCCCAGTAGGTTGAAGGGAGCTGAAAAAACACCGCTGAGCTTAAATCCAAAGTCCATTCACACGGCACTCCCAGCTTCACAGAGTTCGCAAGTACGAACCCAGGATCTGCATGAAAACAGCGGGGCGTCCTCGCGACCAGGCCGGCCGCATTTAATCCAAAATCGAAGGTTGCCCAACAGTGAAGACGCCACACAGCAGAGAGTTCAACGCCTTTAATGAATGGCTGTAGCGCAACAGGGTAACAGTCTCACCCCCAGATCCATAAACAGCCCAACGCGTTTCAAGCACTACGATGCTCTTGTTCACGGGCAAATGGCAAAGAAAGATGGCAGGCAGTCAATCAGGAACAGCTGATAAGCACACAACTAGTCCCGCCTCCGTGGGCGTATGCATGCAGAGCATGCTGGTACTGTGAGTTCCTGTTGTTTTTACCACAGTAGGTGCCTATCCATCATTCACTATAATCCAGCATTATTACCCCAGTGGGTTGAAGGGAGCTGAAAAAACACCGCTGAGCTTAAATCCAAACTCTGGACTGAGATTGCTGCATAATAAATTCATGGCAACGCCACCCTGCAGTTGGCTCGTTCTTGCCTCAAGGCAAACTTTTTGTGGATTTAAATTGCGGCATGCCTGGCCGTAGAGAACTTGCCACCACGAGGGTTCTTGTGGGGCCTGACGACTGAAACACTTCATGTCGTGATGCATGGCACAGCGGGGCAGAGAGATGAAAATGACAGCTGCCTCGGCCCGGAGGCCCACTTGGGTATTTTAATAATTTACTTTCATCCACGCTTTGAATGGAATCCACTTGGATAATAAAGATGCCTGTTACCTTAAGAACTACAAGCACCAGCATGCTAAATACAAAGCCCACCTGGGAGTAATTGTTACGGTGCGTGCGTTTAAATGCTTGGGGCTATTTTCCTTCAAAGCGATGTTCCTCTGACGAAGAAACCGCATGGTTTTGAAACGCGTAAGGAGTAATGGAGAGAGACTTTTAACTCTGGACTGAGATTGCTGCATAATAAATTCATGGCAACGCCACCCTGCAGTTGGCTCGTTCTTGCCTCAAGGCAAACTTTTTGTGGATTTAAATTGCGGCATGCCTGGCCATGGAGAACTTGCCACCACGAGGGTTCTTGTGGGGCCTGACGACTGAAACACTTCATGTCGTGATGCATGGCACAGCGGGGCAGAGAGATGAAAATGACAGCTGCCTCGGCCCGGAGACCCACTTGGGTATTTTAATAATTTACTTTCATCCACGCTTTGAATGGAATCCACTTGGATAATAAAGATGCCTGTTACCTTAAGAACTACAAGCACCAGCATGCTAAATACAAAGCCCACCTGGGAGTAATTGTTACGGTGCGTGCGTTTAAATGCTTGGGGCTATTTTCCTTCAAAGCGATGTTCCTCTGACGAAGAAACCGCATGGTTTTGAAACGCGTAAGGAGTAATGGAGAGAGACTTTTAACTCTGGACTGAGATTGCTGCATAATAAATTCATGGCAACGCCACCCTGCAGTTGGCTCGTTCTTGCCTCAAGGCAAACTTTTTGTGGATTTAAATTGCGGCATGCCTGGCCGTGGAGAACTTGCCACCACGAGGGTTCTTGTGGGGCCTGACGACTGAAACACTTCATGTCGTGATGCATGGCACAGCGGGGCAGAGAGATGAAAATGACAGCTGCCTCGGCCCGGAGGCCCACTTGGGTATTTTAATAATTTACTTTCATCCACGCTTTGAATGGAATCCACTTGGATAATAAAGATGCCTGTTACCTTAAGAACTACAAGCACCAGCATGCTAAATACAAAGCCCACCTGGGAGTAATTGTTACGGTGCGTGCGTTTAAATGCTTGGGGCTATTTTCCTTCAAAGCGATGTTCCTCTGACGAAGAAACCGCATGGTTTTGAAACGCGTAAGGAGTAATGGAGAGAGACTTTTAACTCTGGACTGAGATTGCTGCATAATAAATTCATGGCAACGCCACCCTGCAGTTGGCTCGTTCTTGCCTCAAGGCAAACTTTTTGTTGATTTAAATTGCGGCATGCCTGGCCGTAGAGAACTTGCCACCACGAGGGTTCTTGTGGGGCCTGATGACTGAAACACTTCATGTCGTGATGCATGGCACAGCGGGGCAGAGAGATGAAAATGACAGCTGCCTCGGCCCGGAGGCCCACTTGGGTATTTTAATAATTTACTTTCATCCACGCTTTGAATGGAATCCACTTGGATAATAAAGATGCCTGTTACCTTAAGAACTACAAGCACCAGCATGCTAAATACAAAGCCCACCTGGGAGTAATTGTTACGGTGCGTGCGTTTAAATGCTTGGGGCTATTTTCCTTCAAAGCGATGTTCCTCTGACGAAGAAACCGCATGGTTTTGAAACGCGTAAGGAGTAATGGAGAGATACTTTTAACTCTGGACTGAGATTGCTGCATAATAAATTCATGGCAACGCCACCCTGCAGTTGGCTCGTTCTTGCCTCAAGGCAAACTTTTTGTGGATTTAAATTGCGGCATGCCTGGCCGTAGAGAACTTGCCACCACGAGGGTTCTTGTGGGGCCTGATGACTGAAACACTTCATGTCGTGATGCATGGCACAGCGGGGCAGAGAGATGAAAATGACAGCTGCCTCGGCCCGGAGGCCCACTTGGGTATTTTAATAATTTACTTTCATCCACGCTTTGAATGGAATCCACTTGGATAATAAAGATGCCTGTTACCTTAAGAACTACAAGCACCAGCATGCTAAATACAAAGCCCACCTGGGAGTAATTGTTACGGTGCGTGCGTTTAAATGCTTGGGGCTATTTTCCTTCAAAGCGATGTTCCTCTGCTGAAGAAACCGCATGGTTTTGAAACGCGTAAGGAGTAATGGAGAGAGACTTTTAACTCTGGACTGAGATTGCTGCATAATAAATTCATGGCAACGCCACCCTGCAGTTGGCTCGTTCTTGCCTCAAGGCAAACTTTTTGTGGATTTAAATTGCGGCATGCCTGGCCGTGGAGAACTTGCCACCACGAGGGTTCTTGTGGGGCCTGACGACTGAAACACTTCATGTCGTGATGCATGGCACAGCGGGGCAGAGAGATGAAAATGACAGCTGCCTCGGCCCGGAGGCCCACTTGGGTATTTTAATAATTTACTTTCATCCACGCTTTGAATGGAATCCACTTGAATAATAAAGATGCCTGTTACCTTAAGAACTACAAGCACCAGCATGCTAAATACAAAGCCCACCTGGGAATAATTGTTACGGTGCGTGCGTTTAAATGCTTGGGGCTATTTTCCTTCAAAGCGATGTTCCTCTGACGAAGAAACCGCATGGTTTTGAAACGCGTAAGGAGTAATGGAGAGATACTTTTAACTCTGGACTGAGATTGCTGCATAATAAATTCATGGCAACGCCACCCTGCAGTTGGCTCGTTCTTGCCTCAAGGCAAACTTTTTGTGGATTTAAATTGCGGCATGCCTGGCCGTAGAGAACTTGCCACCACGAGGGTTCTTGTGGGGCCTGACGACTGAAACACTTCATGTTGTGATGCATGGCACAGCGGGGCAGAGAGATGAAAATGACAGCTGCCTCGGCCCGGAGGCCCACTTGGGTATTTTAATAATTCACTTTCATCCACGCTTTGAATGGAATCCACTTGCATAATAAAAATGCCTGTTACCTTAAGAACTACAAGCACCAGCATGCTAAATACAAAGCCCACCTGGGAGTAATTGTTACGGTGCGTGCGTTTAAATGCTTGGGGCTATTTTCCTTCAAAGCGATGTTCCTCTGACGAAGAAACCGCATGGTTTTGAAACGCGTAAGGAGTAATGGAGAGAGACTTTTAACTCTGGACTGAGATTGCTGCATAATAAATTCATGGCAACGCCACCCTGCAGTTGGCTCGTTCTTGCCTCAAGGCAAACTTTTTGTGGATTTAAATTGCGGCATGCCTGGCCGTAGAGAACTTGCCACCACGAGGGTTCTTGTCGGGCCTGACGACTGAAACACTTCATGTCGTGATGCATGGCACAGCGGGGCAGAGAGATGAAAATGACAGCTGCCTCGGCCCGGAGGCCCACTTGGGTATTTTAATAATTTACTTTCATCCACGCTTTGAATGGAATCCACTTGGATAATAAAGATGCCTGTTACCTTAAGAACTACAAGCACCAGCATGCTAAATACAAAGCCCACCTGGGAGTAATTGTTACGGTGCGTGCGTTTAAATGCTTGGGGCTATTTTCCTTCAAAGCGATGTTCCTCTGACGAAGAAACCGCATGGTTTTGAAACGCGTAAGGAGTAATGGAGAGAGACTTTAAACTCTGGACTGAGATTGCTGCATAATAAATTCATGGCAACGCCACCCTGCAGTTGGCTCGTTCTTGCCTCAAGGCAAACTTTTTGTGGATTTAAATTGCGGCATGCCTGGCCGTAGAGAACTTGCCACCACGAGGGTTCTTGTGGGGCCTGACGACTGAAACACTTCATGTCGTGATGCATGGCACAGCGGGGCAGAGAGATGAAAATGACAGCTGCCTCGGCCCGGAGGCCCACTTGGGTATTTTAATAATTTACTTTCATCCACGCTTTGAATGGAATCCACTTGGATAATAAAGATGCCTGTTACCTTAAGAACTACAAGCACCAGCATGCTAAATACAAAGCCCACCTGGGAATAATTGTTACGGTGCGTGCGTTTAAATGCTTGGGGCTATTTTCCTTCAAAGCGATGTTCCTCTGACGAAGAAACCGCATGGTTTTGAAACGCGTAAGGAGTAATGGAGAGATACTTTTAACTCTGGACTGAGATTGCTGCATAATAAATTCATGGCAACGCCACCCTGCAGTTGGCTCGTTCTTGCCTCAAGGCAAACTTTTTGTGGATTTAAATTGCGGCATGCCTGGCCGTAGAGAACTTGCCACCACGAGGGTTCTTGTGGGGCCTGACGACTGAAACACTTCATGTCGTGATGCATGGCACAGCGGGGCAGAGAGATGAAAATGACAGCTGCCTCGGCCCGGAGGCCCACTTGGGTATTTTAATAATTTACTTTCATCCACGCTTTGAATGGAATCCACTTGCATAATAAAAATGCCTGTTACCTTAAGAACTACAAGCACCAGCATGCTAAATACAAAGCCCACCTGGGAGTAATTGTTACGGTGCGTGCGTTTAAATGCTTGGGGCTATTTTCCTTCAAAGCGATGTTCCTCTGACGAAGAAACCGCATGGTTTTGAAACGCGTAAGGAGTAATGGAGAGAGACTTTTAACTCTGGACTGAGATTGCTGCATAATAAATTCATGGCAACGCCACCCTGCAGTTGGCTCGTTCTTGCCTCAAGGCAAACTTTTTGTGGATTTAAATTGCGGCATGCCTGGCCGTAGAGAACTTGCCACCACGAGGGTTCTTGTCGGGCCTGACGACTGAAACACTTCATGTCGTGATGCATGGCACAGCGGGGCAGAGAGATGAAAATGACAGCTGCCTCGGCCCGGAGGCCCACTTGGGTATTTTAATAATTTACTTTCATCCACGCTTTGAATGGAATCCACTTGGATAATAAAGATGCCTGTTACCTTAAGAATTACAAGCACCAGCATGCTAAATACAAAGCCCACCTGGGAGTAATTGTTACGGTGCGTGCGTTTAAATGCTTGGGGCTATTTTCCTTCAAAGCGATGTTCCTCTGACGAAGAAACCGCATGGTTTTGAAACGCGTAAGGAGTAATGGAGAGAGACTTTTAACTCTGGACTGAGATTGCTGCATAATAAATTCAAGGCAACGCCACCCTGCAGTTGGCTCGTTCTTGCCTCAAGGCAAACTTTTTGTGGATTTAAATTGCGGCATGCCTGGCCGTGGAGAACTTGCCACCACGAGGGTTCTTGTGGGGCCTGACGACTGAAACACTTCATGTCGTGATGCATGGCACAGCGGGGCAGAGAGATGAAAATGACAGCTGCCTCGGCCCGGAGGCCCACTTGGGTATTTTAATAATTTACTTTCATCCACGCTTTGAATGGAATCCACTTGGACAATAAAGATGCCTGTTACCTTAAGAACTACAAGCACCAGCATGCTAAATACAAAGCCCACCTGGGAGTAATTGTTACGGTGCGTGCGTTTAAATGCTTGGGGCTATTTTCCTTCAAAGCGATGTTCCTCTGACGAAGAAACCGCATGGTTTTGAAACGCGTAAGGAGTAATGGAGAGAGACTTTTAACTCTGGACTGAGATTGCTGCATAATAAATTCATGGCAACGCCACCCTGCAGTTGGCTCGTTCTTGCCTCAAGGCAAACTTTTTGTTGATTTAAATTGCGGCATGCCTGGCCGTAGAGAACTTGCCACCACGAGGGTTCTTGTGGGGCCTGATGACTGCAACACTTCATGTCGTGATGCATGGCTCAGCGGGGCAGAGAGATGAAAATGACAGCTGCCTCGGCCCGGAGGCCCACTTGGGTATTTTAATAATTTACTTTCATCCACGCTTTGAATGGAATCCACTTGGATAATAAAGATGCCTGTTACCTTAAGAACTACAAGCACCATCATGCTAAATACAAAGCCCACCTGGGAGTAATTGTTACGGTGCGTGCGTTTAAATGCTTGGGGCTATTTTCCTTCAAAGCGATGTTCCTCTGACGAAGAAACCGCATGGTTTTGAAACGTGTAAGGAGTAATGGAGAGAGACTTTTAACTCTGGACTGAGATTGCTGCATAATAAATTCATGGCAACGCCACCCTGCAGTTGGCTCGTTCTTGCCTCAAGGCAAACTTTTTGTGGATTTAAATTGCGGCATGCCTGGCCGTAGAGAACTTGCCACCACGAGGGTTCTTGTGGGGCCTGACGACTGAAACACTTCATGTCGTGATGCATGGCACAGCGGGGCAGAGAGATGAAAATGACAGCTGCCTCGGCCCGGAGGCCCACTTGGGTATTTTAATAATTTACTTTCATCCACGCTTTGAATGGAATCCACTGGGATAATAAAGATGCCTGTTACCTTAAGAACTACAAGCACCAGCATGCTAAATACAAAGCCCACCTGGGAATAATTGTTACGGTGCGTGCGTTTAAATGCTTGGGGCTATTTTCCTTCAAAGCGATGTTCCTCTGACGAAGAAACCGCATGGTTTTGAAACGCGTAAGGAGTAATAGAGAGATACTTTTAACTCTGGACTGAGATTGCTGCATAATAAATTCATGGCAACGCCACCCTGCAGTTGGCTCGTTCTTGCCTCAAGGCAAACTTTTTGTGGATTTAAATTGCGGCATGCCTGGCCGTAGAGAACTTGCCACCACGAGGGTTCTTTTGGGGCCTGACGACTGAAACACTTCATGTCGTGATGCATGGCACAGCGGGGCAGAGATATGAAAATGACAGCTGCCTCGGCCCGGAGGCCCACTTGGGTATTTTAATAATTTACTTTCATCCACGCTTTGAATGGAATCCACTTGCATAATAAAGATGCCTGTTACCTTAAGAACTACAAGCACCAGCATGCTAAATACAAAGCCCACCTGGGAGTAATTGTTACGGTGCGTGCGTTTAAATGCTTGGGGCTATTTTCCTTCAAAGCGATGTTCCTCTGACGAAGAAACCGCAAGGTTTTGAAACGCGTAAGGAGTAATGGAGAGAGACTTTTAACTCTGGACTGAGATTGCTGCATAATAAATTCATAGCAACGCCACCCTGCAGTTGGCTCGTTCTTGCCTCAAGGCAAACTTTTTGTGGATTTAAATTGCGGCATGCCTGGCCGTAGAGAACTTGCCACCATGAGGGTTCTTGTCGGGCCTGACGACTGAAACACTTCATGTCGTGATGCATGGCACAGCGGGGCAGAGAGATGAAACTGACAGCTGCCTCGGCCCGGAGGCCCACTTGGGTATTTTAATAATTTACTTTCATCCACGCTTTGAATGGAATCCACTTGGATAATAAAGATGCCTGTTACCTTAAGAACTACAAGCACCAGCATGCTAAATACAAAGCCCACCTGGGAGTAATTGTTACGGTGCGTGCGTTTAAATGCTTGGGGCTATTTTCCTTCAAAGCGATGTTCCTCTGACGAAGAAACCGCATGGTTTTGAAACGCGTAAGGAGTAATGGAGAGATACTTTTAACTCTGGACTGAGACTGCTGCATAATAAATTCATGGCAACGCCACCCTGCAGTTGGCTCGTTCTTGCCTCAAGGCAAACTTTTTGTGGATTTAAATTGCGGCATGCCTGGCCGTAGAGAACTTGCCACCACGAGGGTTCTTGTGGGGCCTGACGACTGAAACACTTCATGTCGTGATGCATGGCACAGCGGGGCAGAGAGATGAAAATGACAGCTGCCTCGGCCCGGAGGCCCACTTGGGTATTTTAATAATTTACTTTCATCCACGCTTTGAATGGAATCCACTTGGATAATAAAGATGCCTGTTACCTTAAGAACTACAAGCACCAGCATGCTAAATACAAAGCCCACCTGGGAGTTATTGTTACGGTGCGTGCGTTTAAATGCTTGGGGCTATTTTCCTTCAAAGCGATGTTACTCTGACGAAGAAACCGCATGGTTTTGAAACGCGTAAGGAGTAATGGAGAGAGACTTTTAACTCTGGACTGAGATTGCTGCATAATAAATTCATGGCAACGCCACCCTGCAGTTGGCTCGTTCTTGCCTCAAGGCAAACTTTTTGTGGATTTAAATTGCGGCTTGCCTGGCCGTAGAGAACTTGCCACCACGAGGGTTCTTGTGGGGCCTGACGACTGAAACACTTCATGTCGTGATGCATGGCACAGCGGGGCAGAGAGATGAAAATCACAGCTGCCTCGGCCCGGAGGCCCACTTGGGTATTTTAATAATTTACTTTCATCCACGCTTTGAATGGAATCCACTTTGATAATAAAGATGCCTGTTACCTTAAGAACTACAAGCACCAGCATGCTAAATACAAAGCCCACCTGGGAGTAATTGTTACGGTGCGTGCGTTCAAATGCTTGGGGCTATTTTCCTTCAAAGCGATGTTCCTCTGACGAAGAAACCGCATGGTTTTGAAACGCGTAAGGAGTAATGGAGAGAGACTTTTAACTCTGGACTGAGATTGCTGCATAATAAATTCATGGCAACGCCACCCTGCAGTTGGCTCGTTCTTGCCTCAAGGCAAACGTTTTGTGGATTTAAATTGCGGCATGCCTGGCCGTGGAGAACTTGCCACCACGAGGGTTCTTGTGGGGCCTGACGACTGAAACACTTTATGTCGTGATGCATGGCACAGCGGGGCAGAGAGATGAAAATGACAGCTGCCTCGGCCCGGAGGCCCACTTGGGTATTTTAATAATTTACTTTCATCCACGCTTTGAATGGAATCCACTTGGATAATAAAGATGCCTGTTACCTTAAGAACTACAAGCACCAGCATGCTAAATACAAAGCCCACCTGGGAGTAATTGTTACGGTGCGTGCGTTTAAATGCTTGGGGCTATTTTCCTTCAAAGCGATGTTCCTCTGACGAAGAAACCGCATGGTTTTGAAACGCGTAAGGAGTAATGGAGAGAGACTTTTAACTCTGGACTGAGATTGCTGCATAATAAATTCATGGCAACGCCACCCTGCAGTTGGCTCGTTCTTGCCTCAAGGAAAACCTTTTGTGGATATATATATATATATATATATATATATATATATTCACTGAAGAAACCATAGGTTTCAGGCACGTTATAGTTAGTTGGACATTTCACTCGTACAAAACCAGAGAAATTCGGCTGTTATAGTTAATTCAGCAAACTATAATTCGCGCCCCCGCAATGCACTGCTGATGACGTCACATATTACATCATTCATGACATGGTCAGTGACATCACTGATGACATCTCAAATAACATCACTGATGACATCACTGATGACATAACCCACGTGATAATCTGATGCACCTCCTCACACCCTAATATAAAGTTTGATACACCCACTCTAAAATACAGACTACCATTTTGAAAACCATAGACACACCGATACCAGTTACTACATACCCACTCACTGATTCCTAGGTCTACACACATGTCCACTCATTCATCCATACAGTCACTCACACATGCAGTCACTCATCACTATAACACTATTATATGCACTCATACACCTATACAGACAATCACACACTGCCACATATCCAGAGCTACTCACACACCTAGTCACTCATGGAAAGAATCAATCATACTTCCATTTACTCACCTATAGTTATACAAACACCACCTCACTTATTCGTACAAATACTAACACATAATTACTCTCTTATAGAATCACTGATACAAATGCACACTCATCCATGCAACCACTCTCACAATTACTGACTCTCACATATAGTTTTTTGTATACACCATGACTCACTTATACTGCCTTTTACATATGTACTTACTTGCACATGTACCACTGAGACATCCATTCACTCACCAACACACCCATACACACACTCACCCACCCATAGAGCTGTTTCCACATGCACTCTTGAACCCATACACCCAGTGAATGACGATTCTCAAATTATCATGACAGGAGAATCAAGATTTCATTAAAGACACGGAGGTTAACAATATGCATAACCTTTTAATTGCCACTCCACACAGCAGCTCCTTTAAAGAACATCACTAAAGCAATCCAGAATAGAACCACAAAGTCCATAAATGGCCACAGCGTAGAACACTCATCCTCTTTTAAATGCGAATCTGTAAACATAACTTCTTCTCCTGCTGCATTCCTTACTCCGCATCAGTCTCAGATCCTTATGATTGAATATCTGAAATCAAAATACCACAACTGCTAAGTAAATTCAAATTTGAAACTAATATTTTCTACAAACATCCTAAAAATAACCTTAACACAGTTAACTTTCCCTCCCTATGCAACATATTAAAACTAAAAAACTTTTATTCTTATTATAATATATATATATATATATATGTTTTTTTAATTAAAATTCAACACTCCAAACAAGGGAGCGGAGGGAGGGATAATGTTAGCCTCCGTGTCTTTAATGAAATCCTGATTCTCCTGTCATGATAATCTGAGAATCGTCATTTCATTAGAAGACCGGAGGCTAGCATTATGCATGTTTAAAGCCTTTAAAAACCACCTCAGACATATGTTCCACTGGTATCAAGTAATGTCTTGCAAACGTGCCCACATTTGACCAATCTGCCGCTTTTAAAATACTTTCCAAATTACCTCCAAACAAACAACTTTTGCTCGCCATAGCCCCTCTGATAGAATGTGCTTTGAACTTTTCCATATTCACACCTGCTTGCTCCATCACAACTCTTAACCCATCTCAAAATTGTTGCCGTACTTACCGCCCCAAAAGGCTTCACAAAAGAAATAAGAAGCTGATGAACACCATCACTCCTGTTCTCTGCAAATCTACATTCATACTCCTTCAGACACTCCACCACACATAATTTCTTACACTCATCAAATTTAGGATAAAAAAACTGAAGAAGACATAGTCTTAGTCCTTTTGAAAATCTTAAAGAACACACCATCCGGACAAAAATGTCTATTTGTTACCTCTAAAGCTTTAACATCAGACACTCTTCTACACGAAACCAAACACAACAGAGTCGCTAATTTAATAGTAACATTCTTATTACTTAAAAATCTATTCATAGGCCAATCCACAAATAACTTTAGAATCAAATTTATGTCCCACAAAACATCATATCTGGCCTTTGGAGGCCTCTTCAACCTCATACGTTTTAACACTCTACACACCAAAACATTACATCCTACAGATCTACCCCTTACCAACGCATGACTTTCTGAGACTGCTGATCGATAACAATTTATACTTCTATAGCTCAATCCTCTATTAAGCTGCTCTACCAGAAAATTAACTACTTCCACTACAGAAGCCACCTCGGGATCCAAACTCCGTTCCAGGCACCAACAAACTCAGAACTTCCAGACTCCTCTATACCTTTTCCTAGTTCCTGGTGCCCAAGATTCCTCCAGGAGATCTGCAGCTTCCTTCGAAAGTCCCTCGACTGAACTGGATTTCCTGATATCTTCCAAACAAGAAGGTCCAAGGCACCACTCTGAACCAAAGGATGAACCTCTCCTAGTTCGTTTACCAGCAAATTCTCCTCTGCCCTCATTAACAAGGGTACCTCACATGCTAACTCCATCGCAGATGGGAATCACGCCTGAGAAACCCAGAAAGGAGTCACTAAAACCAACTGACAACCTTCTCTCCTCACCTTCAATAAAACTCTCTGAATCAAAATGAATGGGGGAAAAGGATAGCCTTTCATATCCGTCCAATTCTGCTGAAATGCATCTATTGCCAGCGCTTTGGGCTCCGGAAGCCAACTGAAATACTTCTTTAACTGATGTGTCAACCTCGATGCAAACAGATTCACTTCCAGTGGACCCCAAACTTCCTGAATCTTCATGAAATAATCCAAACCCAGCCTTCAATCGCTCTAATCTTTCACATGTCTTGAATTCCAATCTGCTACCACATTCCTTACTCCTGGAAGATATTCTGCTCTCAACACTATCCTGTTCTCCAAGCAAAACATTCACAACTCCTTCGCCACTTCTGAAAGACTCTTTCATCTGCAACCTCCCAAACGGTTTATGTAAGAAACTGCAGTAATATTGTCCATCTTCAAAAGCACTGTTTTCCCTATTAACATCTGTTTGAAACTTTTCAAAGCATAAAGACCTGCTGTTAATTCCAGATGATTTATATGCAAAACCTTTTCCTCCTTTGACCATGCACCACCTGTCTCCTGAAAATCCAAACGAGCCCCCCAACCTAGAAGTCTCGCATCTGACTCCAGAACCACATCCGGAAGACAACCAAAAATTGCTCTTCCGTTCCATACTTCTAAAGTCTGAAGCCACCAGTTCAACTCCTCCTTTGCTTCCATGCTCAACTCCACCTGGTCCCCATACCAAAATCCTGCTCTCAAAGCATGTGCTTTCACTCTTTGCAGTGCCCGATAATGTAAAGGAGCTGGAAATACTGCCTGGATTGAAGATGATAACTGACCCAGAATCCTTGCTAAATCTCTCAAAGTTATCGTCGTTCGTCTTAGAACTCTCCAAACTTCCTTTTTTATCATCTTCACCTTCTTTTCCGGTAATCTTATAACTTCTCTTACTGTATCTATTGAGAAGCCCAGAAACTCCAAATTCTGTCCTGGAATAAAAACAGATTTTTTCTGATTTATCCGAAAACTCAAGCTTTCTAAGACATCCATCACTAAACTTAGTTAACTTCTCAACTTCTCTGCATCCTGTGACATCAATAAAATATCGTCCAAATAAACAATCATTCGAAATCCTCGTTCCCTGTAATAAGCCACCACTACACGCATCAACTTTGTGAAGCACCAAGGTGCTGAAGACAGCCCGAAAGGCAGACATAGGAATTGATATAACTTTCCTTTCCACCTGAACTGTAGATACTTCTGACTGGTTTCTCCCGTAGGAACTGTGAAATAAGCATCCTTTAAGTCCAACTTCACCAACCAATCCATTGTTTGCAACATATCCCTTAGAAGGTGAATCCCCTCCATCTTGAAATGTCTGCAAACCAAAGACTGATTTAGATTTCTCAAATTTGTTACTGGTCTCCAACCCTTTTCCTTTTTTTCTACCATAAATAACGTACTTACAAAACCTCTATGATGCTCCTCCACCAAACATATCGCTCCTTTCACCAACTTCCAAATCTGCTATCTCCTCCTGAATTTTTGTTAAAACCAAGTTCCTTGGCTCTTCGTTCTGTACAGGAAGATCCATAAACTCTATTTTGAATCCTTGAACAACTTTTAAAACCTAAGGATCTTTTGTGATCTTTTTCCAATTCTCCTGTAACAACCGCAATCAACCTCCAACTTTTTCTTGGGAAGAACCAGAAATAATCAGCATACTCACCCAAGCGTTTGGTCCAGCTTGACTTCTTCTTCTTCCCCCTCTTGATCTAGGGAATCTCCCTATCTGAGGAAAAAAACTTGAGGAACCGTGAAATCCTCTTCCTGTTCCTCTTTGCAAAAAATTATACTGGGACCTCTGTAATCCTCGGCCGGCATACGGTCCCCGTCTACCGGCCCTTCCAAAAACACCTCCAAATACTTTCCTCATATTGCTCTGAGCTCTATCAAGAGCAGTGAAGGTCGCTACGTGTTTCCCTAAGCTCTTAACAAAACCTTCACCAAATAATAATCCTTTCAGATCTTCACAACCCTCCTTGTTAGCAATATCACCCAATTTAGGACTGATCTTAAGCAATACTGACTTCCTTCTCTCAGCCAACAGGCCAGAATTTGCGTTCCCTAAGAAAACCATGGCTCTTTGACTCCAGCCACGTAACAACTTAACATCAACTTGCTCACCATTAATGTGAGCCTCTCCCGCCATATCCATAATCTTGGCCTGCGGACCCAAAATATCTAGTAATCGGTCCTGGCATTGTTTCAAAAATCGTACAAGACCTTTATGTGGATCCTTTCCCAATTTAAATAGATAAGAAATCAAATCTGGATCCAAATTAGGCGTGTAGCAGACCTTACTTTCGACCTGAAGCCTAGAACATTCTGCTCTTAAAACACCCTTAGCTTCTCTTTCCAAAGGTCTCCTAATCCAATGTTTAATAAATGTTGTCACCTGGTCTAATGGCCACCAATCTGCACTTCTAGGATGTCTAATATCATATGGGTTGAACATCTCCTCACCTAGAGGATCCTTTATCACATTTCTAGAAGTTGATGGTTGGTCATCTCTTAAATCATCATTTAGATCATCATCATGATCAATATAAAAAACATACTCATCGTATGCTTTCTCACTCCTTTCCACACTTCTCTCATCTATCGCCATATTGTACTCATCATCTGAGTCATCCTGTGTGCCGCAATGGACACCTTTCTTATTTGTGCCGCCTAGGACACCACTCCTTTTTTTAGAATTTAAACCTTCTTTGTCCTTTTTATCCATATGTTTTGCTTTCCTCGCTCTCTTAACTGGCCTTCTATTTTCCTCATCATCATCTGAAAATGACAAAAAGTCTTCTTCAGATCTAGCATCCTTCCTTTTAGAATCTATAACACTCTCAACTACCTCTCTAATAGAAGATTTCACCTCATTCTGAATCAAACACCTTAAAGTTTCCTCACTCACTTTACCCTCAACAGCCTGAAGATTAACACTTCCTTCCTCAGCTGCCATAATTCCTAAATTTATTTAAAACTATTAGTAAATCTTCCTATAATCAAGAGTCCACACACCTCAATACCTCCTCAAAAAACGTCTGTCCCAAACAGCTGATCCTATTTCAACAAACACTTTTTTTTCCTTTTTTTTTTTAAAACCTACTCGCGATCACGAAACCATGTACCAGGCTCATTCAATGATATTTCACTCAATCCAAAATGGCCGCCGTATTCTCGCGAGACTATGGCGGACAATAGCAGCTCAATTCCAAAACTCTTACCTATACATCATTGCCTCAAGATGCGTTAGCAACAAACTGCCTCCTATCTCGAGCCGATGCACGTGTGAACACAAGCACACAAGCTAAGCGCTCACGCTTTATCCTCCTCTGTGCGCCTAACTCGAGGCCGATGTGCGTGTGAAAACAAACACGCTACGCTCGCGCTTTTAACCTCTTCTGCGCGTCTAACGCCTCAAGCCAGCACGAATCTCTAACATAATATAACCAACAAACTGTGAAACCACGAACAGAAAACACTTTTTCACATTTCTAAACCTAGTCGGTAAATACTTAAGGATGTAAACGCTTGAAACTATAAACTATGAAACCATCCAATCCTAAATAAATAATCCTTCAATCTCAACATGTTAAAAAACGACAGTAAACTCGCACTAATCAATCATACTGCTTCTAAAAATCAGAAGCTTACACTCAAATCTATTCTTTTTAAAAATAATCACATTTCATACTCATTCTTAATAGATAATCAAGAAGCCACTTATCTCTTACTGGAGCAGCATTTAAAAGAGGATGAGTGGTTTACGCTGTGGTCATTTATGGACTTTGTGGTTCTATTCTGGATTGCTTTAGTGATGTTCTTTAAAGGAGCTGCTGTGTCGAGTGGCAACTTAAAGGTTATGCATAATGTTAGCCTCCGGTCTTGTAATGAAATTAACCACTCACACATCTATGCACATTCACACATCTCCCACCCACACACACAGACACTCAGGCAGCCATACAAATACTCAGGCAAGAAATCAATAAATCATATAGACACTCATACTCAACTTTCAAACAGTTTAGTCACTAACCCATGCATTCAGTAAGACACATTTATTCACTCATTTATACAGTTAGTCACACACCTACTAGATCCTCCATAGAGACACTTATACAACCACTCATTCTTCAATACAGCTTGGCATATATATAAACAAATGTAAACTTTACAGAAACCCACAGTCACTGGATGATGTCATCAGTGATGTCATTTGAGATGTCATCAGTAAAGTCACTGACCATGTCATGAATGATGTAATATGTGACGTCATCAGCAGTGCATTGCGGGGGTGCGAATTATAGTTAGCTGAACTAACTATAACAGCCAAATGTCTCTGGTTTTGTACGAGTGAAATGTCCAACTAACTATAACGTCCCTGAAACCTATGGTTTTTTCAGTGAAATTCTAAGATTTTTTTAAATGCTAATTTCTAACTACAACGTCCCTGAAACCTATGGTTTTCTCAGTGAATTTCTAAGGTTTTTTAAATGCTAATTTCCAACTATAACGTCCCTAAAACCTATGTTTTTTTCAGTGAATTTCAAAGGTTTTTTAAATGGTAATTTCTAACTATAACGTCTGTAAAATCTATGTTTTCTTCAGTAAATTTCAAAGGTTTTTTCAATAGTAAACTACTATTTTGATATTTGTCATTAGTACTGTTTTTTTCACTACATAAAAGAAAGTAAACTGTAAAACTGTTGTGTAATATATTACATTTCACAAATTACAGTGTTACTTATCAAATAATACAACATAATGTAACATTTTGAAAACATTTTTTTCTCCCTTTTTCTGCTGTTTTCAGATTCTACTTAACTTCACTATTCACAGTGATGTCAGTGTAGTATCATCATAAACAGCTGGGAAAAAACCCAATCAACTATATTGTTAAAAAAAAATCCAAATGACTAATTCTTGTAAGCACAATACGAAATCAACACAAATAACACATCCAATACTATTTCCAATTTTTTATCTTACCTTTACTTGTAGTTTCTGTTCACATTTTTCCTCAAGGCCAAATAATGTGTCGAATTTGTTTTAGAAATCATCCGGTATGAATTCCTTTAAGTATCTTCCCATTTTCCCTCTAGGCTGAATAATGTATCTAAAATTTTTGTTGAAGAAATATTAAATACGAGTTGGGTAATTCATAAGGCAATCTCGGTTTTATTTCCAAGTGTGTATTGCTACAGTGACTCCAACCATTTTTGCATTTTAAATATACAGTATAATGTCCACATGTGGTAGTAGCTTCAGCATGGAAAACAATAGCCAGTGTTGCGAAAGTTCTTCCAGAAATAGATACTTGAGTAGCAACAAAAGTTTTAATTTTCGTTTCCACTTTTCTTCCATTTGGTCGACAGCGTTGTAGCATTAAAATTAGATATTTTCCATATCTTTGTAGGCATAATGTAGATAACATTTCTGATTAACAACGAGAACATTTCATATCATGATTTGCTTCTTTTACTAATTTCGGAAAAGGTACAGATTTGCAGCCAGGTATTGTTAAATTACAAATTGTTCTCTGTCAACTATAGTGTTTGAAATTAATGAACACTGTTCGCATTTGTGATTCCATTTGTAACTGACTCTAAATAAACTCTCAATCTGGATTCCTTCAACTTCTAATACTCCAAGCATAACCATCAGAAACTGTTGTGCATCTTGTTGTATATTAGGGTCAAACGTTAAAGATACAGTACATGTATCCAAGAGTTGGCGAATACCAGAAGCAGTATGGATCTTCTGTCAGTTCTCAATTGTTCAAATAAAGTAAAAAGTGCAAAACATAATCCATACCAAAAGGTCTTTATTTGATTTTCATCATAAAAGACATACTATACATAATAAAATTCATATAAAATAGTTATGTCGACATAACAATAAGTGTGTGGATAATAAGACCAATAAAAAAATTATTAAATATGCATATTGTTAAAACACAATGACTGAACATAACAGGTAAATATAATAAACACAGAATACCTAACCCTGTAGCCATAAAAATAACAGTTATTAAAATTGACGGAAAGACATATGTGACACAAGTTAGATTTTAGCCTTCCGAGACCTAAGAATCCAAGCCCAGCTGATGAACTTAGCAACACCTATAATCACAGGTTTTGAAGTGTCAGATTTCAAAATTCTACTAGCTACCTGTGCAGAACGAGTTCTCATTAATCGACATACTGGCCGGAGCCACACACGCCGTGGAAGTAGATATGCCGGACAACAAAAGAGAAAATGATCCATGGTTTCTATCTGGTCCACACAAAAGGGGCACTTATCACTACCAAGAGGGCTCCAACTTTTTGTTAGCCCTCGCAGTGGTAGGGAGCCCACTCTAAACTGGTGATACAGTTTGCGATCAAGTTGCTTCGTACTAGTGTCCCAATAACCTTCATAGGCGGACTCATCCTTAAGAGCAAGGAACGTTGCTGTCATAGAACTACCCGTAAGGGAAGCAAATCTCCTGTCCTTAATCCAGCACCAGTAAGCATCCCTAAGAACAATTATCGAAGGGAAAACAGCTGTGTCCGGATTAGCCCAAAGATTCCCCATCCCTATATTAATCAACAATGTTTTAATTTCAGTCAACCAAGTGATCCTATGTGAACCCTCATACCCTTTAACTTCCAGAAGCGCTTTGGCATAAATAGACAGTTCCGGTGTGGTCCACAGACGACGCCAAAAAGCAAGGGGTCTATACCTTACCATATCCTCAATGGGCTGGAAACCTAAATCATATAATAATGGAATACAAGGTGTAGATTGAGGAAGCCCTATTGCAGACCTAAGAAATGTATTCTGTGCAGTCTTTAGTTTAGACAAGTTGCTAAATCCCCACAATTCAGCACCGTACATAATGGCAGGGAGAATCTTGGAACCATAAATCATCATCAGGGGAGCAATAGGTTTGGTTAAAGAACGGCTATGCTCTTTCAACAAGGCTCCACCTAATTGGCCATGTTTGAGAACAAGGAGGTCCAACTGTTGCTTCCAACTAAAATTCTCACTAAAGGTAACACCCAGGTAGGTAAACAGAGCCGTTTGTTCCAAAATAGCACCTCCCATACGAACTTGCGCACTAATACGCCTTGGGCCACGGAAAACCATAAACTTAGTCTTGCCGACATTTATTTCCAACTCATGGTCATGGCAAAATAACTCAAAATGAGAGAGGGCCAACTGCAGGCCCTGTCTTGTCTTGGAAATCAAGAGAGTATCGTCCGCGAACATGAGGAGGGGGATCTTCATACCAGCCAGAGAGGGAGCATCTGTCGGGTGATTAGAAAAATAACTTATAACCCTGTTAATGAACAGCGAAAACAGGGTAGGGGCAAGCACACACCCTTGACGAACTCCTTTTGATACCTTAAATCTTTCTGTCACCTCCCCTGGTTTACCCCAGCGAACTCGGGCATACGTGTTATCATGGAAATTTACCAGGATCGACACCAACTCTCTAGGCATACCCATCTCCAGAAGAACTTCCCATAACTTAGCCCTTGGCACAAGATCGAACGCGGACCGTAAGTCGACAAAGGCTGCAAAGAGCTCACCACCCCCACGATAAACCTCCTTCCAATATAAAAGGACAACCTTAAATACTTGATCCTGGGTCCCTATATGGGACCGAAACCCCGCCTGAAGGGGAGTCAACACATTAGTTTCGATCATCCAATTCAGTATACGACCCAGTACTAGGCGAGCTATGATTTTTTGTACTGCATATATAAGACTAATCGGCCGATAGTTGGCCGGGGCAGAGCGATCGCCTTTCTTGTAGATCGGCAAAATCTCCGCCCCAAGCCACGAGTCAGGGACCAAGGCTCCACCCGCAAGGCCATTAGCTAGCATCGTCAAGTACGGGACCCATACATCTTGCTCTTGTTGGAATAAATCAGCGGGGATACTGTCTGGTCCTGGAGCTTTGCCACTCCGAATACTTTTTAATACAGACTTCATCTCACAGGGAGTAAATTCCAAGGGGGTTTCAAATACAGGGGAAAATGTAATAGAAGCAGGCTTAACGCTGACCTTAAACTGCTCCTCAAAATACGCAACCCACTGCTGGGGCTCAACATGAGTAGTGGGCCGCATATCATGGGGACAATTGCCCCATTTAAGAAGGTGCCAAAATTGAACCATATTACGACCGTCACAAGCCTGGTATAAATCCCTCCAACAGTCCTCATCCCAATTTTTCTTTGCCTTTAATAGGGCGAGTTTGTAATCAGCCCTACATTTTTGGATGGATGCAGGTAGCCTAGATTTAATGGCCTGAATCAGAGCACTTTGGGCCTTTCTACAATCTTTGTTATACCAGGTACAAGATCTCAACTCTTTACCTTTGTTAGTAGGTGGTAAGGCTCTAAGAAAAAAAGATTTAAGCCCTGTAAATAGTGCATTGTGGATGTCCCGAATATTACCCTTAATCGCTTCCTGGGACTTAAAGCAGTTGAGTGTTACCATGGTATTACTAACCAGGTTCCTAATTAGAACCTGTGTATCCTCACTTGTGGTGATCTTAGGCCAACGCACCCTTCTTTGATCATTGGTTAGAATTACATCTACAGATGCGAGAGCATCAACGGCAGTAAGGGAGCTAATAAAACTATTATCATTAATAGAAAAAACGAGGGGATTATGGTCACTCTCTACTCTACTTGTTACCACTATATCAACAATAAGTGGCCACATCTCCAAGTTAACTAGAATATAGTCAATACGACTCCCAGTTCTGTCGTTATCAAAGGTCATCCTCCCTAGCCTATCTGACTTAGTTCTCCCATTAACGGCCCTCAAGCCCTTGTTTAAACATAATCCCTTCATATACAGGGCAGCTTGTGTCCATTTCCTAATGGGAGTCAGCTCCAACTGGGGAACACCCCAAAGAGAATCCTCAACCTCAGTTAGATCCCCTCTGTCCAAGACCAGAGGCTCAAAACATGTATTAAAGTCCCCAGCCACTAACTTATTGATGGACTTCATTTCTGTCTCCAGGAGGCTCTCCAAAAGTATACAAGTTGGAGAACATCTCCCATCCGGGAGACCCCTAACATAGATGTTAATAATGAGGAGTTTAAGGCCTTTCGTTGATTGAACCCTGGTTACCAATATATCTGGGCTATCAATCGGGACCTCTACCACTGTGACACCCTCGCGTTGACGAACCCACGAGGTCAAACCACCCACCGGTCTACCCCTAAGACCTTTGACCGCTGGTTTAAAACAATTTAGAAAACCTGTACGGAATAAGGGGACCGTTGCCCATGTCTCTTGAAACGACCAAATGTCTATGTCGTCAATAAAACTTGCCCAGTCTGGTTTATTTAACCTAGATTCCAAACCTGCTATATTCCATGAAGCAATTTTCACAATAGGACTAGCAGGACTAGTTACCACCACCTGACAGGACTCATTAGAGGGGTAAGCTAAACAGACCCTAGGAGGCTGTAAATTAATGGAGGGGTTAGCCTGACAGGGAATTTCTCTGAGGATCGATATCGCAACACTATCCGAACCCACTCGACATGAAGGAACCGATACCCCAAGTATTTCCGACAGGAAATGGTCAAAGCTGACCCCACGTCAATCGTTATCCTCCAAAGACGATAAAATGTCAAAACGATGAAATGTTGGAATGGGCTGGTTAGGCCAAGAGGGAATATTCGGCAAAACCCGGCCTTCCCTCGTGAAGTGGGATCTTTCTGGCTTGTAAAAAAAGCCTAATGGGAGAATTTTAATCGCATTGGGCACAGTTAACTGTTGAGAGACAACATCTAAAATATATTCAACCAGTGACGGAGACCTGAAACTCAGCACCACACAATCACCTGGTAGGGACTTATGAGACTGGCCAATCCAATTAATACGCCTCACCATTTTAAATTCATCGAACAAGGCCTTACTATTCCCCAATCTTTAGCCAAGGTAGTACAAAGATTTGTTCTTAAGGTTAGACCAATGTTCAAGGGTCCCATCAGTGAGAGGTGGAACATTTGCTAAGATTATTGTGTATGGGGTGGCTTCAGGGGGAAGGTGCAAATTGGGAAGTGTATTGTAAACCCCATCTCCCTCCTCATTTCTTACCCTTTTAGCTAATAGAGGCTGGCTTTGCTCAACGTGGGGATTGGTACCCCTTTTAGAGACCACTACCGATACTAAATTTTGATCCTTCACTTCCCGTCTGAAGGGATTAGCTGCCGGGGCCCTAGTTGTCATAATGGGTCTAACGTTACAATCCTCTATGGTTACGCTGTCAACCATTTCCCCCTTCATCTGTGCTGGTAACCTTACATCAGGAGTCTTACTATTATTAAATCTAGCTTCAATCTGGTCTAACCTCTCTACCACTAGATCTAATCTATGTAAAAGGGTTGAATAAGGGCAACTAGCTGATCTTTGAGGGTAGCACTTAGGGAATCCAGGAGGGGCTGTATCGTGGACTGCGTCAGTGATCTACCCTTAGAATCAGAACCCTTCTCCTTTGTTAGAGTCCCTCTAAGCTCTGATTGGGCCAACAATACAATTTGCTTGCTAGCACCTTGCCCTTTTCTTTTTTTAGTAGGCGGGTCTCTCGTTTTCCCTCTAAGAGCCATTCGCCCTCTCGTGGTAACCCTAGATGAACTCGGTGAACTAACACTGAGCTGGGACGTATCAAGAAAGCCCGTTGTAGGTGAGATAAGCAGGGGAACAGGGAGGATGCTGTCATCATTACAGAGATTGCTAGTTGTAGATGGAACTACCGGGGGCTGGGCACAGGGCAATGAAAAGGCAGGATCTAGAGAAAGTCTAAGTTAGACAGCTTGAATCTCTTGATTCAATGCCGACTCTGCCCTGATTAAATAATCATCTAAAGTCTCCCCCACCCTGTCACCAGCCTTCCTCTTATTCATGTTAAGATAAATAACAATAAGACACCCACCATACACATAAACAACCCACTTCCGTTTGGCACGTACTTAACTACCTACAAACGGGGAAACGGGAAAACACTAAATTAAACAAATCCCAGAACGATCTCTAATAATACAGCAGAAATAGGCCTAAGAACATAATCTTTTTTCCTGATTTTCCATAATTTCACCATAAAGATTTTCTAGATAAAATATAACGTTTAGAATAACATTACCATAGCAGTTGACCCCAGAAGCATTTTCTAATTGATATCCCACAACATCATCACTTGTTTGTATTTTCTGTTTCTTTGTATCTTTTCTTTTCTCTTGATTTTTTTCTACTTTTAAACCACACTTGATTCATAAACATGTTTCCATTTTGAACACACAACACGTTTTTCATAAATAGGATATTCACCTAAAGTTGGTGCATAAAGTCTACTTAAACAATTATATTCTCTTACACAATTTACATCAGCACTAACCTTGTTTTCATCAAAATCAATTAAATACAAACCAGACAATGTTCTAACTCGAGATAATGCAACATATGCCTTTCCCTCTTTAAACACAGTGCTTCCAACATTTACTAAAGTATTATCTACACTTAAACCTTGAGATTTATGAATGGTTATTGCATATGCTAAACAGAAAGGAAACTGTTTTCTACGAACATACAAGTCTTTTACCAGCAAAAAACATACAGCACAATGCCCAATCTGTTTTACCTCTATAATCTGATCAAATTTAATTTTCAAGAATTCAATTGCATTTTTGTTTTGATATTTTACAAATTCAACAACTTTCCCCATTGCTCCATTCAAACCTTCTTCTATATTCAAATTACGCCTGAAAATTACAGGACAGTTTATACACACATCTACATTTTTTTCTAAGCCAGCAGTTTTTGATATAGACGTTTCCAAAGAATCCAATTTAATCTGAAGTTTATTTGAAATAAGAATTGTTATTCCTTGATGCTCGATTTTATCAATAGCTTCAATGTGAACTATTTCTTGTTTTTCCAATTTCAGAAGCTCTTGATTAAATGTATAACAATCTTTCACTGTAGGCATTAAACAAACTATAGATTTTTTTCTGCAATGTTCTTGTAGAGTAATGCTACTGGTGTGTTTTCAGTTGTAAACAAGTTCTTTAGTAGACGACTTTGTAAAGCTTGTTTACCATGTTTGCTTAGAACACCAATTTTTACATTCAGAATATTTCCATAATCTTCATTACTTGCTTGTCGCATATTCCGTGTCAGTTCTTTATATTCAAAATTTAACCAGAGATTCACATTTCCAATACTTCCTAAAGATTTCCTAGTGTCTTCATGTAGAAGAGTTTTAAAGACTGGTTCTCCTTTTACAGGAGTTAGTTGTAGCAGATCTCCAAATACAATTCAATGTTTTTCTCCAAAGAGAACGTCATATTCTGTTTTTAATACATGTTGCATTCTAAAATGCACAAAAGCAAGCATTAAGTTTGAGACCATGCTCACCTCATCAATAATTAAAAGTTTCATCTTCTTCAGCACTCTTGACACTTCATAAGAAGCTTCTCCAGATAACTTCTGATATTCTAATTTATTATCATGCTCAACTGGTAACATCAGTAATCTATGCAAAGTAATTCCTTTAACATTGTGGGCAGCTAATCCAGTTGGAGCTGTTACCACACACGATAAATGTGAACCAGTAGTTTTTTTGAAGGTAACTTGTCAAAACTTTAATTAAAAAACGTTTAGCCGTTCCAGCTTGACCACTGATGTACATAAGAATAGGTTTAAACGATGAACATTCACATTCTTTCTTTTCATGTCACAAGCCATGTTCTATCTGTTCTTTCACTTGTATATATATTTGTTTCTGTTCAATATTTACTTGTTCTTCAAACTTTTCCAATGTAATATTCTCGTCTTGTACTTGTTGGATTGCAATTTCGACTTCATGCATAGCAATCGCTGCTTCATTTTCCACTATTGGTTGTCCAAGTGGATCTTGACTACATGGACCAGAACTTTGACTTTCTTGGGAACTTTCCTTAGCAACTTCAGCTGTAATAGTCTTTTCCTGTTCAACTTCATCATTCAACATTTTTAAATATGTAGGGAAAATTAAACATGCAATTCTATCTTTACATGCATTAAAAGAATCTTCGTAGCAGTCGAAATCTCCAAGTAAATCCCTTTCGCTACGCCATGGTTTGAACAGTTGGAGAAGTGCTAAATAGTAAAATTCTCGCTTATCCGCAGTTTCACAACTGAGTTTCTTGTGGTTGATAAGATTACCTTTTGTGTGTTTTACTAAACATCCATGACATCCAACTACTGCATATTTTCCTTCTTTTATATTCTGTTTAATATTGCTTTTGAAGCGGTAATGTTGAAGTACTTCATACAGACATAGCTGTTTCAGATGTCAACTCCTTTTTAGATAGTATGTATCCAACATATTAGTTTTAAGAATTTCTGTACTGTCTGGTTCATTTGCTGCTAAGTATTCAATTTCTTCTAATGATTTCAACACTCTATTTCTTGAGCAGGCAAGACCTAAACTTACCCAAATGACCCCTTGTGATTTTGAATACAAACTTGAAGAGGACAAGCGGTCTGAATATTCATAGGATCCAATTTCTCTGTGTGAAAGCATTTTCAAAGTAAAGCTGTACAATTTTTTGCTAAGGCTCTTCTCTTGGGAGATTTCTTCCCACACTTGTTTCATCTCGTTTTTTTCTTATTTCGTTATGTATGATGTTACGTAGCATGCAATAGTAATTGAGTTGTCTGCAACATATGGAATGTCCATGTTTGCATTCCACATTTTTTAAATAACCGGATTGTAGTCATTAATATACTTTGACAATTCTGTTCTTTTCAAGTTGTAGGTATTCTTTGGAGATTTGCGAGTTAGTGTGTGCCTTACAGTAGAAAAAAAAGAATTTACTCTTCCTTAAGAAATTACTGGACATGGAAATCCAAACTGACACTTAGTATAAAATTTTCCTTTAGACTTGTATTTTTGTCTGCAGTACTTTCCACAACTGTGACTTTGGAAACATAAAACTTGCTGTCTCAAGCTTCTATCTCCTCCTTCTCTCGGAATCTCACATGTCACATACTGTTCAATGAAAGACAATACTATTTCATCTGAATCAGTTCCAAATCATTGATCCACAATAGCATATGTATATGAGGAGCACCTCTCGCTTGATACTCCTTTCTCTAAAAGAAACCGGTAACTTCTCCAAGAGGTGGATTCTTTTTATTGCAGATGAAAGACATCATAGCTTGAAACCTATGATTAAAATATCTGCACACATTTACAGGATCCAAAAAACACAGATCTCGAGGTGTCTTCATTTCAACATTCTTTATATTGGAATTTGCTTCTTGTAGAAATTCAAGCAAATCTTCCCATGCATACTCTGCACATCTAAGTGCCACAAACCATGTTGGTGTACCTAAGTTCCGTAACATACACTTCAGTTCTCCATGACGGCGATACCAATACTCAATTGTTCCTCGTTGACATGCCATCAAATTAACTAACTGTGCTTCTAAATTTTCATCTGTTTGTTGAATTTTCTCCACAAATTCATTCGCTGAAAGAAGTGAATAATGAACTCCAGTTTTAAGTATGTGATTCACTACATAGGATAGAGAAGACAGATCACTTTCAAACAAAAGGGGACATATATATGGAATACACTGCCGAAATCTAGGATCTTCAGAGTATAATCTTGTTGAGCAATATTCAGAAGCTGGAATCCGTACAGGTCGGTCATCATATCGCCCACCTTCTCCAGTAGGAAACAGCTGTGGAAAACAACGAGCTTCCAAGCTTTTCTCCCATACACTCTTCGGAGTTCCCTTTGCTTTTTTCATTTGAAATAACTCAATGCTGTTTCCTATTACTTCTTTTGAATGAAGAGGAGATATTTTGTAATGTTCATAAATTTCTTCACTCCTTGACTTGTCCACTTTCTCTATTTGACCCCTTGAAATTTCAGATTCATCTTCCAAACTTATTACCTGTTCTTCCATATTTACACTTTTATAATAAATATTGTTCTCCACAAGATATAACTTAGCCTTTTGAAGTTTATTAACATCCACAAATTCTTGCCATATTTTCCGACCCTTTGTTGGTACTCCATTTACTAGGATGACTACTGCTTCATTTTCCTCTTTGTCTCCGCCAACAATTTCAATATTTTCCTAAAAATCCAAAGGTAAGTACACCACTCTTCCTTTCAGCCCTCTTTATAAGTCTGTTGGTGGCAGTTTACCTGTTTTAGGTTCCATGCGAATTATAGTTTGAAATGGATGAACAAATTGTATTAGAACTGCCTCATATGTATTCAAATCTGCCAGTTCCTCCGGAATAGGTACTAATTCTAACTTATTATGTACTGCTCTAGCGGGCATTTTGTTCTCTTTCAATTTGTTATAACAATATTTACAAATACATTGATCACTGCCTAACTCAAATTGACCTTCCACGAACAAGTACATTGCAAATTCTTTCCATTTATTATTATTCTTCTTTTCAGATTTCAAATACAAATCAACATTCCTAGTTTGAATTTTATAATTTGTACGTCGACAACAAACACAAACATAGTTTGGAATTTCAGAGCACACTTTGTTAAACTTTACAATTTCTTCTTCAAACTGATCAATCCTAATCACTTTCCCATCTTCTTCAACATCTGTAATTGTCAAACTTTCACTTTCTATGCACTGCTCTTCTGAACCAAAATATCGGAATTCAATGTCATCACACTTTTTTTGTACATCTGATAAAGAACCGTGTAAAAGAGCTGTATTCAGTTCATATAAACATAATGCAGGACTTTTTTCATAGTAGTTTCCTTACAAACTTCCAGATTTCTGAATGGTGTACTGCTAACATCATCAAGTGATGAAAAACACTTTTACACACTTTTCGTGAAAGACAAGCCAGAGAATGACCATGTTTCTCAGTATATTTTCTTACATTACATGGATCTAGTCCTTGTAACAACCTAATCTTCTGTTTAACACTCTTCAGTTTTCATATTCTCCTAGCAAATTTCGCATTATATTAATAGATTCCTGTTGAATACTACAAATACTGCTACAACCCCACTTATACACAGGAGCCTGTGTGCGTTTCCCTTGCACTTCTTCAGCTATTAACTGTTCTGCACTAATACCAACCATTTCCTCTATTGGAACAGGACAACCATTCTGAACGTTGTAGCAACGACCTCTAGTATCAACTGCAAATGGTAAACTATTTTCTTGGTAGTAACTCTCTTCATTAAAAAAAGGTTCACTATTAGCCGTATGTTTCCATTCTCCACTAAAGGCTTTACAAAAGTTGTTTCTGTTCACAAGTCTTTTTTTTTTACTTCTGTCTTTTAGAATCTTCATTGTTTTATCCAATAGTTTCATTCTTTTCAAAATCAAAATAAATATTTTTTGTTTTAATTTAAAAGCAGTATCCACTATGCTTTCAATATGCTGTTTCTGTTTCAATTGCAGCACTTTCTTTATATATTTCCGGCATCCTTTAATTAAATTCTTAATTACTCTATTTCGAAAAAGTCTTTGATGAATTTTTTGAAATTGTTTTTGTCTACGGGTAACAAATACTGTTTCCTTATCATGATTTTTTTTCTTGCATTTTGAAGTCGAAGTCTGCTTCTCCTTACTTGGAAAATATTTTTTTTTCCTTTGTGTGATGTTATTATCATTAAATGTTCGTAATACTTTTTTAAAACATTGTCTAGTGTTTTTACCAGAAGAAAGTCTTTTTTGTAGTACTCTCATTTACTTGTAATGCACATTTTTTACTTTTCTTTAAATAGATGACATTTTTGTCTTTCTTTTTTTTTCAGTTCTTCTAGGCATTTTCAATTTTTAATCCAAACAAAATCATTTTCTGAGAAAGAAAAAAAGTTTCAATTCTTTGTTATATCTGTTCAATAGGCTAAAATAATCACATACAATTAGATAGGTTCCACTGGTGGCTTGCAGAGGGAATGCTGTATGGCAGTGGAGCGGAATAAGGGAACAGTAGGGTGGCAGGTAGTGTCACTGGACATACAGCACATATTTATTTAAATATTTAGATTCACCTTCCCATTTTATGTGTGAGTCTACTACCTCCTACTTTTCCCCTCCCCTCCCCACCCCGTCCCAACCCACCGTCCCACGCACCACACCGTCCAAGAGCACTTCCTCTGCAACTCAGTACAGATAACTTTGAAGACACTATTTTGAAAAATTGTTATCTGTATAATTAGACTGATATTCTCAACTAAATGGCACATGTAAACGTTACCATCATTACCTTTACACTTCTATCAGCAAGTTAGCAAGCATAACACTGCACCATATTAACAAAGATATGGCACAGGCTTACATTTCATTCTGGAGGTCCATAACCAAAAACAGATCAACTGTTAGAGAGCAACAAAAACGTCTGACAGTCGGCTCGCAGCTCTTCGTGTGCTAGTTCTCGGGCCCACAGTTGTATCTCTGAAGCCAAGACTGGAAATATACCGCAGCTCTCTCTCTGCGAGATAACGCCTTCACGCTCCCTCTTCCCACATCACGGTCCCGCAGCTCTCCCTTTGCAAGTTGACGGCCCGCACCTCTCCCTATACCAGTTGGCCCGCAGTTGTTCCTCTGTGAGCCGGCCCATAACTCTCCCCCTACGAGCCAGCCAGTCGGCTCGCAGCTCTTCGTTTGCGAGCCATCGGGCCCACAGGTTTATCTGAACAAGCTGTCGGGTCCATAGCTCTACCTCTACTAGCCAACACTGCAAATATATCGCATTTATCCCTTTACGAGATACCCCCTTCACCCTTGCTCGCCCTGCATCAACAGCCCGCAGTTATCCCTATGCAAGACAACGTCTAGCAACTCTCCCTCTGCAAACAGTTGGGCCCGCAGCTCTACCTCTGCAACACAACTCAACACCAGCCTGCAGCTATCCCTCTCCAAACTAATACTGAGAGTATACCACACCTCCTTCACCCTCTCTTGCCCCGCATCACCGCGCATTGTACACTATATCTGAAACTATCATCAAATTATTCAAACCATGCATACATTTCCAAAGAAAGGTACATATCTACTTTGTGTATTTGCTCGCCATATAATGTCTGCACATTGTAAACGTGCTTGCAGTACAACACCTCCCTTGGCTTATATTCAAATATACCTCGCTGTGTGAAAAATGAGCCCACAAGCTGTACACATAATATATCTGTTTTTTGTTTTATCTGCCTTAAATTAATAACAGATAAATATCCCACCCCCCCTTCACCACTATTTCCAGGCCAAGCATAATTTTCAAACGTGCAACATTTTCTTTATCTCGGCCAAATTTATTTCTCAACACTAATCAACGCTGTACCTGATTTACAAAACTACATACTCATTTAAACATAACAAACTATACTTCTTATTTGTTACCTCTGTACCTTACTCCTAAAACCATGTAATCTTTCAAACATATGTCACGTCACTTTTGTACTATTAAAAACTGATTACAACCTTTTCTTTATACTACAGATCCCAGGTACATGTCAAAGGTACAAGTGCTATTTTCATACTAGATAAAGCTCTATCACTTAATTTTTATAAACACTACTGTTGGCTGAACAGAATGGGGGTGGGACATGAGGAGAGTAAACAGAGGTGTAATTCCTAAACTTTTATTGTACCGTTTCTTTAATACACGTATATTGAGGGCTTTAAGTGGGATGAAAAAAATGGTGGGTGTCTGAAAGGGGTAGCAGTGTTCAGCACCGGTAAGACCCGACACACTTAAAGGCATGCATATATTCAGCACAGAGACACACCCTAACAATTTTCATCACTTATAATCTCAGTTAGTTTAGTAGTATGGAAAAATCATACAGAAAATTTACTAAGAACACTTTTAATTCTTTTTTATCTCTCACATATTTATAAAATATTGGTATCGCCCCTTTACTTTGCGTATATTAACAGCTTTAATTGGGATGAAAAAATTGGTGGCTGTCTTAAAGAAGTAACGGAGCTCAGTACCAATAAGACCCGGACCACTTAAAGGCCTGTGTATATTCAGCAGAGGAACACACCCTGACAATTACTATCACTAATAATCACATTCACTTTAGCACTGTGAACAAAATCGTAAAGAAAAATGACAGAGAACTTTTTCATGTATTTTTTTATCTCCCACATATTTATAAAAAATGTCTTCTAAAGAAACGCTCTCCAACAACTTAGATTTCCTAAGAACACCCAAATCCAAAGCCTCGCAGTACCACACCAGCCTTGACTGATATTGAAATCTACCTCTCAGTGTAAAAAATGAGACCACAAACTGTGCACATAACATTTCTGTTTATCTCACCGGATTAGATATACAAATCCAAATTAATGCTAAATCTAATTTTCAAAACCATACAGTCCTTTACAGATGACAACTTACACCTTTTCTTTCTGAAAAACTCCTAAACATATATAAAGTACTTGTTTCCTAACTAGTCACACTTTATACATATTTTAGAACCAATGTAAAACACCAGACTTTACTAACACTATATTATTTAAAAATAAAAAATACTTTCAAAGTTAAAAATATTGCCTCAAATACTTAACCACTACTACAGAACACACAACACACCTTCTTAATTTCTAACTTACCTTCCTAGTTGGTCTGCATATTTCAAATGTCAGAAACGCATGCAATTCTTTCTGTGTCACATAGTACATGCTATGCACCGCTTTCATCAAGAATGGAACCAGTAATGGCACAATTTCCCTGTTGCTCCACACATAAATACATGTAAAGAACAAATCAGAATAGTTCCTTGATTTTTTTAGATTGCAAAACTTCTCTCTATTGGTTTTGTTTTAACTTTCCATATAAACAGTTTTTTTTAACATTGAAGGACACATACAGGTGAAAAATTCAACGGATTCTATCAACATACTTTGTAGAAAATTCTATGACACGTTCAGGTTAAAAGTTCATAATTTCTTTTAAACTTACGATATTTGTTTTGCAACATTTTCTCAAACATTTAATGGCACATGCAGGTTAAAAGTTCTCCATTCTTTTAAGTTCAAACTGTACCTTCCAAATGCAATTAGCAGGTGCGGTTGAGCTGAGCAAATTTTATCCTATAATATGTACTCCACGTTTAAACTGCTTTTTTATTAACCAATGACACACATGCTTTTCCTCAAAAATAATATGCACCCTACTTTTTACAAAACAATGCTTTTCATCTCCCAATCAGTTAACTTTTTCAATGGAAAAAAAAGTAGTTCCCCATCTTTAAACATATCTCTTATTCTACGAACTGACTGCATGAGCTACAGACATCAATCCATATCTTCCAGCCATACCTTCAACATGCTAGTGTGGATCATAGGACATAGCTATGTTTTCTAGTGCAAGAGCTATGCAGAACAGAGACGTATTGACTTAGACCTAGGTTTACAAAATGTGAACATTAAATGGTTTGCAGAGAGAGGATTGAAGTGGCACTAATTGCTGCCTTTGGTTAAAACATGTTTGCATCTCCAACACCCTGACCTCACGATTGTGCACTGTGGTGGTAACGATCTAGGCACATTGACTGGGGTAGGTTTGGAAATGGTTATGATAGACACCTTTGGAGAATTGATGTTGCTTTTACCTCAAACTGTCTTTGTATATTCCAATATATCCCAAAGACAGAAGTGGAAATGGTCAAACCAATTTTGTCAAAAGATAGAAATATCTAGGAAGAATGTCAATAAAGCTGTGTCTGTATACCTCAGAGACCATGGAATGGGGTCGATCTACAACAACAACATGCGTTTTGATTTGGCTCATATCTACAGAAGTGATGGAGTACACTTCACAGATGAGGGAAACCGAGTTTTTCTGAATAACCTGAAGCTGTGCATCCGCACTTACATGTAGCTCCAACTAATAAACACAAGGGCTCTTTTTAGAGCCGCCTTATATTCCCAATATCGGCCCGCAGAGGGACAGCTGCGGTCCGGCTAGCAGAGAGAGACCTGTGGGCCATCAGGCAGGCTCGCAGAGGGAGAGCTGCGGCCCGTGGGCTCGGCTTGCAGAGGAAGAGCTGTGAGACAGCACGCAAAGGCACAGCAGCGTACTAGCTCGCAGAGGGAGAGTGTTGTAATCAAAAGTAGGTCCACTCCAAGTAGTATTTTTAGAAAACTTTATTTCAGGTTAAGATCTGTGTGGGTGGTGTGTTTGAGTCGATCCTTGGTGTTAGGTCACACTTTGTTACCACCTGAGTATGGGTTATCGAGTTATCTTTTACACATCAAGTCCCTCGTGGTCATTCCCTGTTGTTGTTCTGAGAGTATGTGTAACTCTCTCTTGGGGGTGTGTGTATGAGTTGGCTCTTAGGTTCTGAGCCTCTCTAGCCTACCACTATTTTCGTGGTTGTGAGTCACATTGGTGTGATACATTTGTGTGCAATGTTTCTTACTTGACTCCTTGTGGTTGTTGTGGGAGTGTGTTCACCTCTCACTGTTGAGGGTGTGTATGTGTTTGGAGCCTCTCTGGCCTACCAGTATTTTTTGTGGTTGTGGGTGGACTTAGGTTTGTCTCCCTTGTGGGCGTTGGTTAGAGTTGACTATGTTTTTGAGTCACTCGTATCTACCACTTTTGTGTGCTTTGTTTGTGAATGTCGCTTCACCTTCAGCTTTTCCCTTTCTGCTGAGCATTTTATTGTGTTTTTCTCCTACCTTTCCTGCTTCTCTTACGGCATGGGTCTTTGTCCCGTGTTGACTCTGGGTTTTGTTATGGTGTGTTCTCTTTTGCACCTCTTTTTGTGTTTGGAAAGGGAGTGGATGTTTATGGGTGTTGTCTATTCCCTTTCTTTTTGGGGCTTATGTGTGAGAAAGTTGTTGGGGGCTATGCTTCAGAGAGCTGTGGTCTGACTCACACAGGGAGAGCAATGGGCCGACGGGCTTGCTAGCAGACACACAGCTACGAGCAAATGGACTGGTTCACAGAGGTAGAGCTGCGAGCCCGACGGCTAGCCGACGCAGAGCTGCGAGCCGACAGACTAGCTTTTAAAGGCATAGCTGCTAGCTGGTGATATAGGGAGAGGGAGCGTGAAAGGGGTATCTCGCACAGACAGAGCTCCGGTATGTTTTCAGAGTTGCCTTCCAGAGGTAGAACTACGCACTAGGGGCCTTATGTAGGTGGCCTGGCATTTACCACTTCATAAATACCGAATCATACCGATTCGGTATTTATGAAGTGGTAAATGCTATGTAGGTATTCATTCTGTAAAAATTACCGAATCGTAGAAATTCGGTAATTACCGAATCGGTATTTACCGATTCGGTAATGAGGCATACCTTCCCATTGATTGAATCAATGGGAAGGTATGCCTCATTACCGAATCGGTAAATACCGATTCGGTAATGGGGGGAGCACAATCAAGGGTGGCAGGGTGTCACATTGACACCCTGTTGCACCCCTGATTCCTGCATGTGTGCACATGTGGCACACATACATGCCCTAAGGGCATGTATGTCTGCCACATTGCACACTTCTAAGCGCTTGAAAATGCTTTTACAGAGCCATTCTTAATTTACCACCAACTATTAGTTGGTGGTAAATACCGACTCCACACGACACCCACACACTCTCCCTACATATCATTACAGGATTCGGTATTTACCGAATCGGTAAAATTACCGATTCGGTAATTTTACCGATTCGGTAAATTACCGCATCCTGTAATGTGCCCCCTACATTGCAAAAGCCTAAATACCGGTCGGTAACGGTATAATTACCGAAAATCGGCCGTTACCGACCGGTATTGGGCTACCTACATGAGGCCCTAGATGTCTTGTAGACGGAGAGATGCGAGCTGACATGGACTGAATCACAAAATGGCTGCCAACAGTTCGTAGTTTCAACAGTTCGCACCCAGGCTCGCAGAGGGAGAGCTGCTGCCCGTGGGCTCAACTCGCAGAGGGAGAGCTTCGGGACATCCGCTCGCAAACGCACAGCAGCGTACTGGCTCGCAGAGGTAGAGAGCTGCAAGCCGACGCAGCAGTGTACTGGCTCACAGAGGTAGAGAGCTGAAGCTGATGGACTGGCTTCTAAAGGCATAGCTGCGAGCTGGTGATGTGGGGAGAGGGAGCATGAAAGGGGTATCTCGCAAAGACAGAGCTCCGGTATATTAAATTGCCCCCGGGACCTTTGATTTATTTTCACTCGATTCGAGGCACAAGATGGCTGCCAACACTTCCTGGTTTGAAGTGTTAGCAGCCAATCAGAGGCAAGATCGTGCTCGGGAGTTAGGCTCCACCCAGATATATATATATTTTTTCCTTTAATATCTCAAAAACAACTGAACCGATTTACACCATTTCAACAAAAGCGTGCTTTCTGAACCAAGACCTTTCTCCCTGCCAAATTTGGCATAATTCCGTTCAGCAGTTTTACCTGCAGCCTTGTCTAAAGTTTCCTATGGAAATTGCATGGAGAAAACACGTTTTGGCACCCCCCTTTTTTCACAGCCCCCCATGACGAATCACCCCCAAACTTTCAAGATAGGAGCTGATCTGAAAAGAGGAACTTTTTGGAAAATTATGGCTTATGGAGGCCTGAGGCAGGGAGCTATATATTATTAAGTAGGGCATATAAATTAAATCTGTCTTGACAGCAACACTTTCAAATAGTTGTTTTTCAGTGAAAAGGTTAGTAGCCTGATTGGCTGGTACAGAGTTACCGACTGACCCCTCAGCCCGGCTCAATTCTGAATGGAACTACTAGAATGGGTACCTCAAGGTGAATTAATCATGGCCTTAAACCTGACTTGATACTAAATTCAAACTTTTTGGTTTGGACTGTTCCCATGAGGCACAGGGTCAAGATTGATTTACATTTGGCTGGGTCTGAACAGGGGTGGCAAAGTGAGCTAAAGAACGATGAGGGATTCAACCCAGATCTCTGACTGGGGGTGAGTGTCTGAAAGTTTTCAGCGCTCCATCCATCAACTCCTTGTGTTTGTTTTGTTCACCCTACGTTGGCAGGTTATTCCCAGACGTGGGTCCCTTGCTCTCTTTGCCAGTGGATTCAAGCTAGCCTGGCTGATCATTCGTGTTACTCCAAAACCGGTCCCAGGATGCTGGTTTCTAGTCCAGGGAAGACCTTGTTTGGCAGTTCAGGCTGGACTGTGCCCATGAGGCACAGGGTCAAGACTGATTTGCATATAACTGGGTCTGCACTGGGGTGGCGAAGTGAGCTAAAGAAAGATGATGGATTCAACCCAGATCTGTGACTGGGGGTGAGTGTCTGAAAAGTTTCAGTACTCCGTCCATCATCTTCTTGTGTTTGCTCTGACTCTTGCAGTATAGAAAGCCAAACCCAGTGAGGTTAACAGAATTACTGCTAAAATCAGTACAGAAGAGTGAATTCCTAAAGGAATCTTCCCTGCTTCGAAGTAATCATCAATAGAGGTGTAGGAAATTGGGTTTTTAATTATGGGGGGTGTAGACCCTTCTCAAGCAACAAACACTATCCCTTTAGGGGTGAACCTCAAAAGTCACTAAATTAACCTGTGCTTAACCCTCTGGCAGCCTGGCAAAAAAGCATTCAGGCTTCACTTAGAGGCAATGTCTAAAGTAGTTATGCAGCACTGAAAAGGAAATGAAGTGAAAACACAACAGAATAAAAATCCCACATCATTTTAGAAAACCAGAGTTCTTTTAATAACTAAAATCACACCAGAACAAAAACAAATCCACAGTAGATCCAGGGATATGTAATCTCAAAGTTTCAGTTAAGTATAACACCTAAAAGCACAAAGCGCCACTCATGGTCATCTGGTTTGGCTTTTTTGGGGCAAATTCACAAGTTCAGGCCAACCGCAATAGAGCACAGGCTGTATACAGGGACCAAGTTACAGGAGCACCCAGCACCGATGGGGGGTGGCGGGCAGGGTTAGTGGGGTAAGTTTGTGTAAAAAAAGAAAAATAAATTGCCCCTTTGCCGTGCCTCTCCACCGTAATCCCACCGTCTTCTTTCCTGACTGGTGTTCCAAACAGGAAGGACCCAGGCTGAGGCTCCCCTGATCCAATCACAATGCTGTAATGCAGCGTTGAGATTGGTTCTCCTAAGCTAATCACAAGGCTGCAATGCAGCCTTGTGATTGGTCTGAGCACCTTGGTTCGGTGCTCAGAGAGGGGCTGGGGGCCTGGGAATGTTCTCCACGCAGGCTGCAATGAAAGCTGGGTGTAGAGCATGCAAAGTGCGCATGGCGGTTTGGCCAGCACGAGATGCCGGCCAAGCAGTCATGCACACTTGGAGTGGGCAAGCCACTCCTTCCCTGCTCCTCTGTCATTGGAGCAGCCCCACCCACAAAGCTGTTTGCAGCAGGAAAAATTAAATGATAATAACCTCGAGTTACTATCATTTTATTTTTACTATCTTTCACTGCTGCAAAGCAGTGGGGCGACGCTCCTCTGCCTTAGTGGAGGAGCCGCTACTGCCTGGTTAGTCTTTCTGAAAAAGCTACCTTCTCAATTCCAGCACAAAGAGTCCAGTTCATGGAGGTGGAGATTGCAAGAATCAAGGAGAACATCGCAGATGGTCGTTGCTGTAACACGAAGAGCAGGCCTGGTGTCATGGCCTGGCATCGTGGCCAGTTTTCACAATAGCACGAAACCCCGGTCGGGCAGTGTGCACTGTGGTTGCTGGAGCTTCGCATTGGCAGTCACTGTGGGCTGTTGCTGCTGTAACAAGAAGTCCAGATCTCCAATTGCTTTTAGTCCCAGGCAATTGCTGCATCGTGAAGAGTCAGGTTCACCAGAGCATCATCATTGGCAATCCCCATGAGCAGCAGAGTGTCACCGTGAATGGGCCCATTTGCGGTCGCAAAGAGCCAATTACTTCTGGATTTCTCCTTTTCTTATAGATGAGTACACTCTGATGCCAGCCAAGGGTCCAGGGCCTGAGGAGGCACTTCTTGGGGATCAGGGACTCACTCTAGCAGAGGCCAGCAGGGCAGTTCAGGCAGGTCCAGATGCAGGTCCAGGCAGGTCCTGTTTCCGCAGTTCCGCTGAGCAATTGCAAGGAGGCCTCTGGAGCTTGTTGTCTCCCTGTAACTCAACAGCCAACTGACCCTTGGCATCACTCCAATCTTCCTGAGAACAAGGAGATGGTCCTCTCTACTTCAAGCAGCAAGGCAGGTCTCAAGCAGCAGGGATGTCCTCTGCAGAATAAAGCAGGCCTCAAGCAGCAAGGCAATCCTCTAGCAGCAGCATGGCAGTTCTCTGAGAAATATGGTTTGCCTCCAATGGTCTCATCAGTTAGACTAGTAAATCATCCACATATAGTGCTTGGTATTATGTACCTCTAAAGCCTGATCTGTTAGTGTCTGCCTCAGTTGACATTCAAATATTATGTTGCAAGAACAAATAGAGCATAAGTGGCACCCCTGCCATGTGTCCCTCTGTAGTTCCCACTCCTCCGAGATTACCACATTAGCTCTCAACTATCTTAATGTTTCATAGCCTTTACAGTTGCAAATAGTTACTCTCATAATACTGTGTCGAAGGCTCTTTGGTGGCCAGCTACACCCGTGATATTTTCTAGTTGCCAGCTTCAGTTCACCCATCTGGGTGCCGATTCCAATCCGGGTAAACAATTTTGCGTACGACTCATATCCGTATATTTTCACGTACGAATCGTACAAGTACCGTACGAACTGCGAAGTACGATTCATACGTGAAAAATACATACAAATTGCGTCGGGAAAATGGTCCGAGAGGGAGCCGTAAATTTTTACATCCGAATAGCGTCGAGAAAAGTGTCCGATAGCGAGCCGGACATTTTTCCGTGCAAATCGTAAAACAGAAGTCCGAGCGCGCAAGTACGATCCGTACTGCCCGTCCGAATACACAACCGCATGTAAAAGGCCCCGTACGGAGCGAACGCTGTAGCACACATGTACACGGGTAAACTTGTGCCCGGATACGAGTCGTACAGCCCCCCCTCACCCCGCATATGTCAGCACCGTACCCCCGTATGTCAGCACCGTACCCCCCTCCGCACCGTACCCCAACACCGTAGCACAGCCCCGCACCTGTACGTGCCGCACCCCAGGCCCGTCTCCCAGCCCCGCACCGTACCCCAGGACCGTACCCCAGCCCCCCACCTGTACGCGCCGCACCCCAATGCCAGTCTCCCAGCCCCGTACCTGTACGCACCGTACCCCAACACCGTAGCCCAGCCCCGTACCTGTACGCACCGTACCCCAACACCGTAGCCCAGACCAGTACCTGTACGCACCGTACCCCAACACCCTAGCACATCCCACACCTGTACGCACCGTACCTCAACACTGTAGCACATCCCTGCACCAGTACGCACCATACCCCAACACCGTAGCACAGCCCCACACCTGTACGTACTGTACCCCAACCCCATAGCACAGCCCAGCAACTGTACGCACTGTACCCCAACACCGTAGCACAGCCCCGCACCTGTACGCACCGTACCCCAACACCGTAGCACAGCCCCGCACCTGTACACACCGTACCCCAACACCCTAGCACAGCCCCCACCTGTATGCGCCGCACCCCAGGCTCGTACCCCAGCCCGTACCTATACGCACCGTACCCCAACACCGTAGCACAGCCCCGCACCTGTACGCACCGTGCCCCAACACCCTAGCCCAGCCCCCCACCTGTACACGCCACACCCCTGGCTCGTACCCCAGCCCCGTACCTGTACACACCGTACCCCAACACCGTACCCCAGCACCCTCACCCAGCATCACGTATGTACAGACCTTACTTACGCAAAAAATACTCGTACAGAACCAGGACACTGTAAAACAGCACAAGGAGGGTCAATTCGACTCGCACAACACCACAAAACACGTCAACATGACAAAATACATCTCTATGACTGACCTGGCACATCCAAACAGGCAAACAGAGGCCCTAAATCACAACCACCTCTTATAACACACTCACCACAAATTCAAACCCAGCCACACCCACAAATGGACCAATAAAAAGGGCCCACACACACAACCCATGAGCCTTTGCAACAGACCCACTGCTGCCAGACCCCACAGACAAACAACTGCACCTTACTTACACCTTAACTACACCTTAACTTACACACCTTCACACAACCTCATTCACAAACACCCCCTCTTCACATTCATACACACACCATCACATTCACATCCACACAACCACAACCATCCACACCCACACCCCACACCATGCCCACAGACAAGAATCCGAAGTTCACAAGGGCGGAGCTGGACCTCCTTGTCAACGAAGTCATCAGAGTCGAGCCACAGCTGTTTGTAACATTGGTCAGACAGACCAGCATAGCCCAAAAAACAAGCCTGTGGCAGAGGATCGTTGATAAGGTGAATGCTGTTGCGCCCATCCGAAGGACAAGGCATGAATGCCAAGCCAGGTGGTACGATCTGCGCAGGGCAGTCAAGAGGAAAATGAACGAGGAATACGCCCAGAGTTACATCACTGGAGGCGGGCTGCCCCGCAGACCCGTACATTTCCATCCCTGGGAGGAGAAGGTGATGGCCATGCTTCCGCCGGTGGGAGTACACGGAGTCGAAGGAGTCGCAGAGCCTGGTGAGTACACAAACAACTCACGTAACATGGGGGGAATGCCATCCACACCACAAATACACAAAATGCACGCAACTTCCCCCAAGCCCTCACCGCACACACCCACACTCAAAAATCACGCTCATGCCACTAACGTCTCCATGCCCCATTCACAAATAAAGGCAATGCCATGTCCCAGGCCACACCAACCACAAACCCAAGACTGGATGTCCGGGATGCTGGGTGGGTGGGGCTCACACAACACATTGTGCAACTCCGAAGCAGGCACCAATGCCCTCAGCCCATATGGCCTAGGTACATACCCATGCACCATGCCCAATGCACAGGAACTGGCAAAGTACTGACAAGTGACAAGGTAGGTGACACTTGGCCCTGCTGTATGTAGCACAAGGCCCTCCTGTGACCACTGTACACTCAAACACCAACTACACAAGCTCAGATATCTAGCACAGGCACTCAAACTCACTGTCATGCCAGCATGCACCATGAGGGGACAGACACATCACCTGGGAGACCCAATGACAAATCACACTACACCCAACAGCAGGCCCGGTCACACACCCCCCCTCACACAAGCACACACCCCCGGGGCAGGCAACGGATTTACCCACTCTCACAATGGACATGTGACACAACAAGACCAATCCATCGCCAAATAAGCATCCGAGCCAAAATTCTACTGGTCAAACACTCAGGAGAACATACCAATCTGTCCCGCGCAACATACCCATCCACAAGTGTACATTGAGAGGAATGCTAGGCACATCCAACTACCTGGAGGATCTGTGACAACTTGAATATGTATGAAACATGGATGTGGCATGAAACAGCATTAACATTATCTCTCTCTCACACACAGGGCAACGTCATCGACCTCCCCCCAACAATGGGGGGGAACAATCACAGTCCCAGGCTCAGCGTGAAGATGATCCCACTGGCAGCGACGGCTCACACCACTCCGTGGATGACCCCGACCAACCTGGCCCCTCTGGTGCCCAAGCCCCTGCAACACCTGCGTCAGGTACATCTGTGCCAACCACCACCCCCATTCCTGCCACATCCCAGGAGACACCCAGGAGCCCTGCTCGCACTGAACAACACAGCCAGGCTGACCAGGAGGGACAAGGTTCTCCGGGCACCCAGGAGGAGGCAGACAACCCCGATAATGCCATCCCTAAGGGGTCCCGTAGACCCGATGTGCCCACAAAGGCAGGCCAGGCTCGTGTGGGCAGGGGTGGTGGGAGTGGAGGCAGGCGGAGACGAGAACCTGACCAGCCAGCTGAGGGAACCGGTATGTCACACATACGCCACATCCTGGACAACTACCGGTGTGACACCAGGGGCATCAGCCAGGTAGTGTTGAGCCTCACAGAGATGAAGGGGACCCTCGATAAGATGAAGAACCTGCAGGCCGAGCAACATGCCAGTCAACAACAACACCAAGGACGGATGGAGGCAAAACTGGCTGAGCTCCTGGCGGTGCAAACGGACATGAACCGTTCACTCCGTCGGATCACCGACAACATGGGCAACCCTCCCTGTGCGGAGGAAGGAGGAGGAGGATTCATCCGACGGAGCGTCCCAAGCATCGTCAAGGCCTGCATCTGAGGGTCCCGCAAGGAAGGTGTTCGTCCACGGAAAAGACTGTGAGAGTCAGCGGACCATCCACATCTCCCAGGTCACCTGGCCTGGCACCTGGCCCACTGGCGCAACAGCAGCACCTCACCCAATGACATTCTCTGCCACATGGACTTGCTGGTCACAGTCTGACCAATGATGACCAACACTGTGGTCTGGACTCTGATGACTCCAACTGACAAGGATGCCATCTCCCCCTGTGAACTTTGGATTCTATGCACCCGATAGAGCACCTTAGTACATCTACCAAAAGACTTACCCCACCAAAAATTTAAAAAAAAATTATCATGAGATGTTGCTGTCATTTGGCATTAGTCCACAACATATGTGTGTGTAAATGTCAAACTATGCCTGAGTGTTGAACTAACTCCAGCCATCCATATGCTGGGATCTGAGTCTGGTACAGGATACACATGGGTCACAATTTATCAGTCAATGCAGACATGGAGCACAATACTCACCTGTGATGGCCTCAAGCTGCTGAGGGGGTGCTTGCAATACTGTGCGGACAGATCTATTTGGAAGAGTATCATTAAGGCGTAGAGGTCATGCCTCATTTGGAGGTTCATGGGGAGGGAGTCCCAGGTATGTGTTCCCAGGTGGGAGAACTATGTCCTGCATGCTGGAGTACGGTGGATCTAAAGAATGGTGGCCAGGTCAAGGTTGGATGCACGGAGATGGCACTACGGGTTCTCGGATGACAGTGGTACAAGGTTGGTGTTGGGCCGGGGTTGTGGCCTGCCTCCTGAGTGTGGGTGGGGAGTCTGAAGGTCATCCTGCAGCACACAGTGATCCATTGCAGCTATCTCTGCTGGACGGTGATGTGGCTGGGACGCGGGATGTTGCAGCTGAGGTGTGCAGATGCAGCCTGGATGTGGACAAGTGTCCTGGGAGTTTGGATGTGGCTGCCCCGTAAAGGGCAGGGCAGTATTTGACACGGATGTTGTCATGGACCTGGGGGATGGTCCGTCTTTCCTTGGAGTGGATCTATCTGGAGATCATGTGCATAATGCAGAGGGTGTTGCAGGCTGAGGCACAGATGCTGGTGATTACCATGGCAAATGTGAGCAAGCAATCCATGATGCACACCATCTTGTGTGCATGGACACTGGGTGCTTGTGCGGGGCTTCTGCGGGTGGGACACAAGCAGTTGACCCAGCTGTAAGGGGACAATCCTCAGATGTTGACCTCAGTCTTGTACAAGTCCAGCCTCAGGTGGCGGCTGTTCTGCCATTCATCAATGGATCTCATGCAATCTTGAATATTGGAACTGGCAATGTCTGCGTCGTTGGTGAGGGTGAGGAGCACCTGGCTGTCAATGGCATACGAGTTGATGATGAGGTTGTGTGCGCATGTGATGGTGGAGAGGGGGGTCCTGGACACATTGTAGATTGACACGCTGAGAGATGATACCTGTGCCATGTGCCTCACAACAACAGCATACTGCATGCAGAAGCCTTGAGTCCCACTCCCATGGCCTTGCCGGGGTACAGAGCCGGTGGGGAGTAGGAGAGACATGACCTGGTGGGTGTGACAGGGCCTGGAAGGCGTGGCAGCGCTGTGTAGGCAGTCGGAGTTGCACACTCATCATGCAAATGTGTTGTGTGTGCGCTTAGTGTATGCCTGAGAGCTGGCGGCAGATGTGTGGATGGACATTGCTTGGAGGGTGGCTGCAACATCAGACTGTAGTGCGATGTGGGTCATGCAAGGACATGAGGCTCGTGCAATGTGCACGTTGCATGTGCAGACGGTCCAGCCTTTGGCACCGCATGGCCGCAACTGTGGCACAGACAAGCTGATGACAGCCAAATGAATGGGTTGAGGGAGGAAGGGAGGAGCATCTTTGATGTGTGTGTGTTGCCAAATCAGGAAACTTCGTGTGCCCTTGCTGCAGTGGCTGCAACAGCAGGCGGCATGTTCTGGGAACTATGCCACAATTTTCACACAAAGACTAGGATGTCAGAAAGGACTACTGCAACAGGTGTATGTCAAGGAAGGAGTGACCGGTTTTCAATGGCACACCCAGAGACAAAAGATGCACAATCACCAAAGATGACTGACACCGGATCATGAAACTGAAGGCCAAGCTGCGCACAGGAAACACACCCCAGAAAGTGTTGACGGCCCATTGTGGGGACCAACATACCAAAACACATACACAGCCATGGACTTCATGCACAATAGAGAATCAAATACATGAAGAACAGCATGCAGGTTGCTAATCTACACAGACTCATATGCACAATCCTTGACAACCATGCCAGAGATGGCGCATGCACAGTGGCAAGAGACCTGCATTGACAGAGATGAGGCACCTTGGAGGCTGAGGAACACCTTTATTACTCAGGCTCACACCTATGGAAATGCATCAATATTAACAGACTCACAGGTCTTTTGGATGAACATGTGGGACCTACACTGGACACCCCCTTCGCACCGCAGATACTGTAAATCCATGGGAGTGGCACACAAGTGAAGGGGGTGAGCCAAACATCCCCTGCTGCACACGGAGAGGCTGCAATTCCACATTGAGCCTCTTATGGTGATGTCCCGCAATATGTCCACCCGTAGCCTCCCGTATGTTTCCGAGGGAAGTTGTACACACATTGATGCCTTCATCAAAAACCACAATCCCATAACAGATGACTGTCACGAAGTGTGACTATCAATTCCTGTGAGTCATGCTACATGTCATGTGCCCCATGGTGAGTCGACATGTATGCATAGTAACAAAACCTGCACAGGAGCAGTGCCCACACATTACAAACAACTACCACACCCAAAAAGCCTTGCTGCAATCCTTACCCAAAGGAGACTTTTCACCATGTCCGTGCATGTAACGCTGATTCAGCATACGTTGCATTACTCATGAGGAATAGCAGGAGCACAACGATGCCACGAGCAGACAGCATGCGCAACTTCCTGGGAATGAGAGACACACAAGAAGTCAGGAAAAACATAGTCATCCGCATGCATGGTCATGTACTCTACATGAATAAGGTTGACACCATGCTAGTTGTCAATTGAGTGTGTCAGCTAAAATGTGTGGAATGACATCAGCACTCGAGTGACACATCAGCACACACCTCAAAGTCACTTAGCATACAGTCAGCTGGACACACACATTGCAACACATGCCACACAAGGCTCCAAGCGTGCACACTCAGACCCAGGGACTCACCATTATGAGAAGAAGTTGTGTATGAGCTGACTCCGGATGTCCTCCTCCTCCTCCTCCTCCTCACTTGCCTCGTGACCAAGGCCGTCATCCTCCACGGGTGGATGTTCCTGCTCATCGGGATCCAGGATGAGTGGCACAGCTTTCTCCACTGCCATGTTGTGCAGACGAGGAAGATTTTGCAGACCTTCACCGGTGCATATGGGAGGGACCCGCCGGTCTTGTGGAGGCAACGGAATCGGCTCTTCAGGAGGCCAAATGTCCTCTCAATCACTCGCCTTGTCTGCCCATAGGCGTTGTTGTAACGGTGATCTGCAGCTGTTCTCGGGTTGCGGAGAGGCATCACCAGCCATGGCATGTTGGGCTAGCCAGAGTCCCCTACATGGAAACCTCATGTAAAGAAGTGGGTCAGGAGATGCCGTGACATACTAAGATACCGCTGAATACTTGACAAACAGAGTCTACCCACCAACAAGACATGCTTGTTTGTTGTGCAACTGCAGCATCATTTCTGGCACCCTGCTACGCCTCATGATGTAGGCATCGTGTGCTGACCCTGGAAAACGTAGACAGACATGGGAAATCAGCATGTTAGCAAGACACACCACAAGGGCATTAATGGAGTGATAATGTTTACGGTTTCGATAGGCTACCTCCTGTGCCTGTGGTGGTACCAAAGCCACATGTGTCCCATCAATGGACCCAATTACATGGGGCATCCCTCCCAGGGCATAGAACTCACCCTTGATACCTGTCAACTGCTCACGAGTTGGAAAATGGATGAATTCATCCAGGTGCTCCAACATGGTTTCTAAAACATCATGCAGGACACGGCTGAACATGGTCTGGGACATGCCACCCACATCAGCTATGGTGAATTGAAACGTACCGGTGGCAAAGAAATGTAGGGCTGACTTCACCTTCATCTTGGGGGTCAGCGCAGTCGGATAACTGTGTCGCGGTTGGAGGTGTGGTGCCAGCCTGTTTGTCAGGTCCTCAATTAACTGTTGGGGGAATCTGTAGCGGTGTATGCAGTCACATTCCCTCATGGCAGCCAAGTCTGGCATTGGTCGGGGAGAGGCGGTGCCCTGCAGAAATTTGGAAGGAATAACCAAGATTGAGTACATTACTACACCAATGTCAATGAACTGAGCACTTGTTCAACAGCTAATACACATATGCTACATACAGAGTCTGGCCTGTGCAATACATCCTGCACACGTATGCCAGCCAGGTGATACTCCTACCAAGAGCCAGCTACAAACGTGGATTGTCAAGGTCTACATGACATTTCATGAAAGTAGCTGTGGGCCAGTGTGAGTGAACAGCCAGACACATTACAGGAGTGACATACATCCACATATGTGCTTTTGAAGGATGTTATCATACAGACAGCTGGCAGCAAGCTAGACGCACAGGTCACATGTCATTGAAAAAGGACAGACCACATACCTTGCCATGAAGGGGTACATGTCAAAACTGACCACACAGACATTGAGACTACGCAGATATGTCCTCAGCTCGCAAGTCCCTGTTCGATGCATACAGACACACATTACGTGTGATTCTACATGTGGCCTGGTGTGCGTAATAGTGTGACATGGGCATCTACACACAGACACATGTTGGATGCAGCTACAGCAGATGCAGTTGACGGAACACCAACAGCAAGCGTATGGGAACACATGACACACACATGACATAGTCACATCATGGCACGCTGGTAGTCAGATGTCAGGTGTCATCATCCGTGTACCTGGCATCAGGGGACAGTTGCGGGTGTTGGTGACTGTGCCGTGCCAGTGATGCAGTGCTTGACAAGTTTGCACTACATGCACACATGTAAAAGGTGTGAAGGGGAAGTGTGCCACATAGTGCCCCATCACCCATGACATCTGTACACAGGTCATCACACAACTATTGGCTTAAAACATGAGGAGACATGTGCCACATCACAGCCTGACACACCTAGGCCCTACACATGAAGGACTGCACTGACAATGACTTGATGTCCATTCCTGTGCGAGTCTGACACCTCCATTCCCTTCCTGTGCGCCTCCTATCACCAGTGTAAGCTGTGAAACGCACCGTACACACGCTCTGAGTGCGTGTGTACGTTCGTATCACTATATAGGGGTTGGGCAGGAGTTCGCGTGTGTGTACGGACCGTACACACGTACGTGTACACACTGGTCCTATCCCTATGGTAGTGTTGCCGTAGGCATACGCCATAGAGATATGGCCCGTACACATGTGTGTAGGGGTCCTATCCCTATGGTAGTATTGCCGTAGGCATATGCCATAGAGATACGGCCCGTACACGCATGTGTAGGGGTCCTATCCCTATGGTAGTGTTGCCGTAGGCATACGCCATAGAGATACGGCCCCTACACGCGTGTGTAGGGGTCGTATCCCTATGGTAGTGTTGCCGTAGGCGTACGCCATAGAGATACGGCCCGTACACGCGTTTGTAGGGGTCCTATCCCTATGGTAGTGTTGCCGTAGGTGTACGCCATAGAGATACGGCCCGTACACGCGTGTGTAGGGGTCCTATCCCTAGGGTAGTGTTGCCGTAGGCGTACGCCATAGAGATACGGCGCGTGTGTATATGCCGTAACTCCATGGCGTACGCCTACGGCAACACTACCATAGGGATAGGACCCCTACACACGCGTGTACGGGCCGTAACTCCAAGGCGTACGCCTACGGCAACACTACCATAGGGATAGGACCCCTACACACGCGTGTACGGGCCGTAACTCCATGGCGTATGCCTACGGCAACACTACCATAGGGATACGACCCCTACACACACGTGTACGGGCTGTATCACTAGAGTAGCGGTGCCCTAGGGGTACGTGTGAAACGCACCGTACCGATGTGGGAATTCGAAAATCACAATGGGAACACATAAGGGACAAGTATTAGGGCCTAAAGGCATGCTGGTTGTCATGGATACCCAGTTTCAAGATCAACATTTTCCATCATGTGGCCTGGAAAAAGCAGTTGGCCAGCTTATAGATTGTTGCAAAGTGGTTGTTGACTTGACATAATGCATCAAATTTGAAAAAATGCTAATGCTGTCACTGGTGTATATTCAAAGGGATTGGAGGAAACGTAGGATGCAAATGAGTCTGACCAATCACTCGGTACTCCTGTAAAGGAAATAGCCCAGCAAGGCAGATATAAGTCAGCCAGAACCCATGAGAGGGCACTTGCCTGCACAACCTTTCATCAACACCACTGCTGCTGTTTGGCTTCCGCTGGCACCATGTCAAGGACTGTGGAGAGGGCCCAGCCTTTCACCCAGGAGGAGAATGAGGCGCTGCTGGACGTCATCCTCCCACAGTTCCCCAGCCTGTATGGTAGACCAGGGCAGCAGGTGAGTGCTGACTCCGCTCCCTTTGACTGTGCCCCTTCGTTTTTGTGACTGGCACTTCTGGCATTGTGTCCAGGTGTGACAGACATGCAATGATGCTTTGAGTGGGTCCCAGGTGGGGGGGAATGGCTTAGGTGTGTCATGCAGAGCATGATGTGGTTCATGTGTGCACTCCTCACTTGCATTGTGCTTACTGTGACATTCACTGCATGGTGCATGGCACATTCTGCATGGCTAATCCTCTTGGCCATTCTTGTTCTATAGTCCTGAGGTGATTCAGTGTTCCCCCCGGTGTGACAGGTGACTGTACCCACAGATGTGTGTGAGTTTAGTGGAGCTGTGGTGAGAGTGACCAAATGATGTGTACGCACCCTGGACATTGATGTGTGTGAATGTTCCCCGTCATGTGGGTGAGTGTCTATGTGGAGTGTTGCACCACAGCTGCATGGAGGAGGCAACTTCTCTACCCATCTGATGTAAGTAGTAAGCCGTGCTGTGTGTCTGACTAGCTGGGCTAGCCCCACGCCTGTGACACCCCCCAGGCAAGTGGCACATGTGCAGAGTGAGGTTTGTATCCGCTGTTGCCACTAGCAGATGATTTATCTGTGCCTGTGTGTGTCTGTGTACTCTGCTGAGGTTGGGTCAGTGGCCTGGGGCATGTGACTGCTTGGAGGTGCTGTCCATCAGCCTTGTGTTGCTTGTGATGTACAGTGTGTGCCAAGATCACGGAGTGTGTTGCACCCCTCATGCCACCTGTGTACTTTCAATGCCATGTAGTGCATTGGGGCTTACACTGAGGCGAAATTCTCTATGACGAAGGTGCTATTAGTTTGCAGCATGCTATGCCCTGTTCAACAAATCAAAGATGTTCTAATGTGTGTCTCTGTGACATGGAGCAGGTGTAGTGATCTATTCTCACTTTGACATCCTCACAGGTAACCGCCTACGAGAAGGGGAAGATATGGAAGCGGGCCGTCAGGGCCTTGATCTCTGTGGAGGGTCGCAGTCGGCGCCTGGCCCAGGTGAGGAAACGCTGGCAGGACATCCGGTGCTGGACCAGGAGGATCGCCTGGGTCCTGCTGGGGGACTCACCAGCAGGAAAACACGTCGGGCGTCGGCGCCTGACCCACCAAATGAAGCGTGTCCTGGCGGTGGTCTTCCCTGACATGGATAGGCGGTTACAGGAGAAGCAGCAGCAGCAAGGGGGTAGGTACATGTGTGTCTGTTGTGTGTCACAAGCTTTTGGAAGTGCTCAGTCGCATGGATACACTGCCAGGGTTTATATGTGCAGTGCATCTCCTGTTCCCCCTAGTCAACCGCTGCTGTTCTTCCTCCCTTCCCCTCCTTGACATGTGTTCCCTGGTCTGTGTGTAATCACTATTGCACATGGTCATCTCTGCTGCAAGTTCATCACGGTGCACAATGCTTTCTGCATCATGTGTGGGGGTGGTCTGTGACATGTGTTGGTACCTTGCCTGTGCCCTGTCCTGTCCACTCATTTGGGGGCCTTAATTGTTGGCACTGTCCTGAGGCTCCACATAGGAGTGTGTGGTTTTAAATACACACCCTTGCAGCATGCATGACCAATGTAGTGGCCTCAGACATGATGTGCATGAATGGGAGATATGCATAGGGCCAGGACGGTTGCTCCAGTTACAGTCAGATCATTGTGAAGGGCAATAATGTGCCTGCATGACAGATGTCTCCCAAGGAAGTGCACAAGAAATCACCTTTACACTTTGGGGGAACACGCTGGCACATTTCACACAAATGCACAGTTCTGTCCAACTTTTGTTCTGGAATTATACATATCCATGTTCCCACAGTGTGTTAGCATTTGGGTTTGTCCTTGGTTGTTGCTGATGCCAACTTACCGGTGTCCAGTCATCCGGACCACCGTGGTGCCATGTATATGTACTTCCTGATACCACATTTCTTCTTAACAATGGCTTCTTGGCATTAGGCTGGCAGCTCATACAATGACTGTTTAAATGTAGTTTTGTGTGCACCTCCTTGTGTGACTTTATGATATTCATGCACATGTGTGTTCAGTTCCACAAGTGGAACATTCACACATTCCAAACTTGTCAATTTTGTGATGTTTTGTGATTCCCAATGAATCAGAAAGTATTAGTTTTGATTTTCTAAAGTACTCACAGGTCTATGAGTGTGGGTACACCTTCAGCATTGGCGTATGTAATTTGGCATTGGGTGCACCAATACTGTTTCGTTCACAGTGAGCAAGGGGTGGCATGCCTTCATAGTCTGGCTGTGCTCCACTGTTCACAGACACTAGCTTCTCTGTATAATTTGATCTCCAGTTATTTGCTGTTGTGTCCTGATTTTCATTATTTAAGGTGGCATGGTGGGTGAAGGAACTGGGGAGGGCAGGGCTTACATATGTGCGGAGTCATCTAGATGTTACTCATGATGCATTTCATGATATGCACTGTGACCTATTATGTTTGGACTCATGTGTCAGATGTACTCAGGTGACTGATTATTTCCTGTCTCTTCACCTTGCCCACAGCATCATCGGGGGACACGAGGGAGACACCTGCACGGACGTGGTGGAGGGATCCAGCACCAGTGCCACCACTCCTGGCGAGTCGGCAGCATCAAGTGGCACGGAGGGCGAGGGGAGTGCAGCGGAGGACCTGGGTAGTACCAACACCGACTACGACGCTGACGGGTCCGAGGCTGAGCTCCCTGAGGGGACGGAGGCTGCTCCAACAGCTGGCAGCAGCACTACAACTGTCACCGCCCCCTCCATTCCCATCACCGCCCTCCCAGTTGCTCCGGTCACTTCTGTCCGTGTACGGCAACAACGTGTCTCCTTCGTGCCAGGCACCGCACCCCCTGCCCCTGTCTCCCCTGCTGCCCTCACTTCCGAGTCTGTGGACATTCAGCGGCAGTTGCAGGTTGGGCAGACATCGATCCTGACTGTCCTCCATGGCCACACCACACTGCTGACACAGATGGTGTCGTACATGGAGGGCATGTCATCAGCGATGTCTGACCAACGGATGTTGCTGAGGTCCATGGACTCGTCACTGACGGCAGCAGTGGGTCTCCTGCAGCGCTTGGTCCCCCCACCTACCCCTGCACCATCCACACTTCCCACTCCCATGCCTGTCCCAAGCACACACACATTCCCAGGCAGGCACCACACCAGGCACAGCCTGCACACCAACAGGGAAGGGCAAGCGCACACCTCCAGTCACGCACACTCAGGGGGTAGAAGGCACACCCACTGGGTCTAAGGCACACAGGCAGACATGCAGCCACAGTCGGAGTCCGCATGCCTCACTCCCCAGTCCCTCCAATGTCACTCCCCTCGGCTCCCCTGCCCCACAGTCTGAGAAGGAGGCCTACTTGGCTGTGCTGGGCCTCAGCCCCACAGCTTCACGATCGCGCAAACGGGCAAGGCACTCCACGGGTAGGGGAGTTGAGTCCCCCCCCTGTCCACCACCTCCCCCGGTAGCGCTGCAACCCATCCCTCCGCGCCCCCCTCCTTGGGGCCTGTGGTTCATTCGGGTGCAGGGGAGACGCTGGCAGAGCTTGCGGACGTGTGCAGCGCCATACTGACCTCCACCTTTGCCGCTGCCCCACCCCCTGTGGTGGAGTCGTCCGTCCCTGCACCCACAACACCTACCCTTCCCCCTCCTGTCCCTGCGGTGCCTGGTCCTTCCCCATATGATGCCCCCACCCCAGTCGATGAACCAGAGGTTTCGAATGTGCAGGCAAGCTAGGGGAGATGCATGGACATGTGTCCCCCCCAGGACATTGCATCTGGACTGGCCTATGTCCTTTGTACATAGTGTCCTTTCATACATTTTATTTTACTGCTGAATAAAGCATTTTGTTTTCCCTTTGAACACGATTATTTTTCAGGTATTGATGTTGGTGCTGATGCTGCATGAGTTGAGGTGGTGATCATGTGTTAGGTGTCTGGGAAATGTTGTAGTATGGTGCTCATGGGGTGGACCCTGGTATCTGTGTGCCATCACAAGGTCTCTGCAAAGATTCTTTGCTCGTGTATGCTCTTTGTGATTGGAGACATTGCCCCAAGCAGTGTTCCTTCCTCTGTGGCACCTGACATCTTCCCTGCAGGGAGTTGCACAATTGTTGTGCTGACCTGTGTCTACATTTCCTTGGTGGCAGACGGATAACTTCAACTAGGCCCATGCCTGCTTAGCAATGTCTCCGGCTGTGCCATCCTTGGTAGTCACTGTACTTGTGTATAGAGTATGTTGCCATGCCTCCATGTGGAAATTGTCACTTTTCCGCACTATGCATGTGTGTACTCCCAGCCTAGCACACAATTGGTACTTGTTCTGCAGGGGTATTTGGTCACCTGACTGACAATTGTGGTCATTGTATCTGTGGGAAGTCCACCCTATTCCTTCCATGGGAGACAACTACTTGGTGGCTGTGCCAGCACCTGTACATTCCTATCAGTCCTGGAATGTGCGTGACAGTGTGTATTCCCTTTGGCTCTCTTAGTTTAGTGGGCTTTCACATAACTATGCAGTCTTGTGACATGTTCTCAGTGTGTGTATTGTGCTGCATCCGCCAGGGGTGGGTATGCATGTGTCATTTGTCCTCACACCCACATGTGGTGTGTCATGCCGTGGGGGAAAAGACGTCCATCCAGATGGGAGTGGGACAGTGCTGTCAGTGATGTGTTGATATGGCACTCTCTGTGTGCTCTTACTGGGGACTCTGTGTGCTCTTACTCGGACCCTGGGCAAGTGGACCCTCATCCCAAGGAATCTTGTGCCTGGACCTAACTGTTGTATCTGCCTTCACTGTTCACCGGACCCGCTTCGCGGGTCCCGCTTCACGGGACAAATCAGCGGAGTATCTGTAGCTCGTACGGCAGCTGGGGAGGTTTTTGGCAGTACAGCAGGGCTGCGAGCGTTACTGCAGGGACTCCATCTCCCAGGAGTCCCTGCCTGGCCAATAGCTGACACCTGGCCCGCTCTCTCTGCAAGCCACGCCCCCAGCGCACCGGCTGCATTTAAGAACACCTTCTTTTCCCGGTGCTGGTGGGACTCTGTGTGCTCTTACTCGGACCCTGGGCAAGTGGACCCTCATCCCAAGGAATCTTGTGCCTGGACCTAACTGTTGTATCTGCCTTCACTGTTCGCCGGACCCGCTTCGCGGGTCCCGCTTCACGGGACAAATCAGCGGAGTATCTGTAGCTCGTACGGCAGCTGGGGAGGTTTGTGGCAGTACAGCAGGGCTGCGAGCGTTACTGCAGGGACTCCATCTCCCAGGAGTCCCTGCCTGGCCAATAGCTGACACCTGGCCCGCTCTCTCTGCAAGCCACGCCCCCAGTGCACCGGCTGCATTTAAGAACACCTTCTTTTCCCGGTGCTGGTGGGACTCTGTGTGCTCTTACTCGGACCCTGGGCAAGTGGACCCTCATCCCAAGGAATCTTGTGCCTGGACCTAACTGTTGTATCTGCCTTCACTGTTCGCCGGACCCGCTTCGCGGGTCCCGCTTCACGGGACAAATCAGCGGAGTATCTGTACCTCGTACGGCAGCTGGGGAGGTTTGTGGCAGTACAGCAGGGCTGCGAGCGTTACTGCAGGGACTCCATCTCCCAGGAGTCCCTGCCTGGCCAATAGCTGACACCTGGCCCGCTCTCCCTGCAAGCCACGCCCCCAGCTTATACGTACTTAATCACGCTCAGGTCCGCAAACGCGGGTCGCGCGCGGGTCAAAGCTCGGAGCGAAGGCCGGGCAAAGGGCGGGCAGTCTGTGGCAGTCCGGGGCTGTCCAGGGCCGGGCGGGCCACTTCCCTGACAACATCACTGGTATCTTTAGACGCATAGGGGTTTTACTATTATTATTAATATCTGGTTACCACTATAGCCTGTGTTAATGTCCACCCGCTCAGGGAAGAGCCTCAGGAGAGGAGGTGAGGGTGGAGCCAGCTGTATTATAGGCACTATGGATCAGTTTATCACACGGGTTGCTGCTGTCATAGAGAAGGAGATTGTAATGACAGAGCGGCGTCTCTCCCAAGAACTACCTCTGTCGAAACGGTCCTCACTGGGTTCCCTGGCGCTTGTTACCTCGCCTGTATGTAGTTCAGATCCCCTCTCAATTACTTCCCCTCCACTGGAGCTTTTACGGGTTGCATCTCTGAGGGCCAGTATAGATAGGTTGGAGAGCTTGGCAGCCATATCTATTCCCCCTCCCGTCGATAGCAGTAGTTCTGACCCATGCTCCAGTGAATTCCCTGTCCTAACAACTCGCCCTATCATTCCTACTACCCAAGTTAATATCCCTCAGCTACCTGTCTTACCACTAACGGTATCCAAGAATGTAACTTATACTAAAAGGAAAAGGATTGCTAGCCCACGTAAAGGCAGCTTCCCAAAACTTTATAAGAGACCAAGGAAGTATGGTGCAAGGGGAATAGGAACTAAAGTGGGTGAGGGGTTCGGCACGAAAAATTCCGGGATGGAAAAGGGGGGAGATCATTTAGGTCATATGATTGAGGAAGCATGTGCAGATCCAACATCAGACTGTGATTTAGCTCCACCCAATGACTCTGTAACAATTACACAATTTGAAGATCTGATGATAAACATTATTGTCCCCGATTGTGGAGAGAGTAAAAGGGTTGGGAGAGAGGTTGGATAGATTTGAACAGGCAACCTTGGATAATTTCTTCTCTCTGAAAACCCTTATCAAACTGCACTCCAAAATCAGGGAGAATGGACAGAGAGGGGATAGTGGCACCCGGATGTTCCCTGCACCCACACAGGACACACCTACCGCCTCTAATACAGCAAACACTGTAAACATGTTGGCTGTGGCTAACGCACCTGCTGCACAGGTTGCGGAAACCTCAGGTAGTACTAGTCAATTAGGCCTAGCACAACCGAGTGTACCTAAGCCTCTTAAAGTCTCGGTAAAGGAGCCTATCCGGGCTGAGCTGCCGGGAAGGAAGGGACCTCCTAAATATAAGGGAACCTCGAATGGGATTGCCAAAGGCAATGGTCCCGATCAAGCCCACTCGACCAGAATTTGTACTAACCTCCCCAGAGAAACCTAGCCAGAAGAAACTTCCCCTAAAGCGGCTCCAATATTTCCACCGGTGAATTTGCCCCCCGAGTGCCACCCATATGTCGCCATACTTACCAACGTACCCACTTTGAAGGATGATCATTATGAATCCCACCAGGCCTTAAAAAATAAAACCATGCACTGGTTAAAGATCAATAGACCTCTTCCTAGGGGTCTAGATGGGTTGATCCTAGGAGTGAGAAGGGTAGGGTGGGTAGGATATGGTCGTAAACACCTAGAAGGAGATTGTGTGGTGGTAAACATCAAAGACAATAGGGTTGCTCAAACTATTTGCAATCAAGAGTATGCAATTGGGGGGGCAAGCATTGGTGTAGTAGATTTAACCTATTTTTACCCTAGGACTGCAGCAAATTATAATGGTTTACACTCTGGCAGGGGGTGGAGCAATAACCCTGTCATCTCTCATCTATTTCAACCGGCAGACTGGCCCGGGTCTTATGGGGGGCCGTCGGAATATTGAACCGACACTTACCATAGGTTGGCCTGCAGGGACCAAAGCCCAGGTGATGCTCCTGTGCCAAACAAGTCGGGTGAAAGCAATGCCTTTCTTCCCTCTCAGTTAAATGAAGCCACTAACCTACCATAGGACATTAATTCGCTCGCAGGAAGACTAAGTGGGGGCAGTAGATCAAGTCTTATAGATCTGACGGAGGGGGCACTAAACACCAAGCCCCGCAGGGAGTCGGTTGTGGCGGATCCAGACTTTAAGATTATTAGCTGGAACGTCGCGGGTATCTCAAGGAAGCTGGGACTACCAGACTGGAATGCGCTTGTGGAGGGCTACTCCATTTGCATTTTTCAAGAAACATGGTGCAGGGAGCCCTGCCACAAGGATATTCGACTTATTTTGTTCCCGCTGTCCCCCCTGTTTCAGGGAAGGGACGCCTTTTGGGCAGTCTCCTCATATGGGTTGATGTCGCTCTCGATTGTCAGGTGGTCCAGCACCCCACCAACTCTCCTGATCTCCTCAATATTACTATAAAGGGTGCACGGGGCGGCCTCCTCCTGGACATCTTCAACATCTACGCCAGAGGCACGAAGGGTGGTATACTATCAGCGACAATATCCCTATTAGAAGGTCTGCTCAGGCAGCGCCCCAATAAATCTCGCATCTTGGTGGCAGGAGACCTGAATTGTACGTTCGAGCCTTTGTATTTAATGCTTATTAAGCGCAACTGTCACCCGAAAGGTTATCCTGGCGCTGGGCCTGAACGATACATTGGGAAGTGGTGAGGAGGACTCCAGGAGGGGGATTCCTGCCCTAGCGTTGCCTCCCATCAAGAGGTGGACCCAAGTGGCGGTACAGATTAATTCCCTCAACATGGAATTTGATCTTAGGGCTGTTAACGGGAGGTCCAAGTCTGACCTAGTGGGTGCTCATACTTATAATAGGCCAAATCATACGTCTAGAATAGATTATATTCTTCTCGACGTAAGTCTATGGAGCATCCTGAAGGATATGGAGATCATACCGACTACTGAGAGTGATCATAATCTCCTCTCACTCGCCCTCTTTCCCCAGTGGTTAACTGATAAGGGGCGATTATCATCTTATATAGCTCCAAACCCCCACGAAGTTTTTCCATCCAATTGTGGTATACGGCTGAAGTGGGCTAAGCTTAAGATGTCCGAAGAGAAAGTGGCAGATATAGGGGCACTCCTGGCTGCAGCACAGTGCAAATTGGAGTCGCTGACCCAATCGCCTGAGGAGATCACGCTGACCTTCTGCGACTTAACTAGGGCGTTGAGCAACCTATTTATTCTTCCTAGCATGGCTCCTCGTGCTAACAACAGGAAGTTGCTGCCCAAAACGCAGGGTTGGTTTACAAAAAAATGCAGAGTCAAGAAAAAAGCGCTGGTAGGGGCTGTTAAATCTAAATCCCAGGTTGCAATTAGGCTCGCAAGGAAAGATTACTCCCAGACTTTAAAGGTAGCAAAAAGAGAGGGGGAGGAGAAGTTCTGGGCGGACCTCTTGGCTGCAAGCTTGGACAGGAATGCTAGGGGATTTTGGAGTCTGGTAAGATCCAGGGATAGGCCTATTGGCACATTGCTGACATGTAATATCCCAGCTCAGAATTGGTTTAGCCACTTCTTGTCCCTTTATACCCCTGCCGAGGGGGTCCTTAATGACTCCTTTGCTCTGGTGGTCGAGGCAGTGGACACTGAGGCTGATCCCTTTACTGACAGAGAAGTGGAGCTCGTAATCAAGTCCTTGGTCCCCCTAAAAGCTGCCGGGCCTGACGGGATACCCAGTGACTTGTTACATGCCAATCCCAAGCAATGGGGGAAGTTGGTTTCCACTCTACTGAATGCTATTATGGGGGAAGCATCTGTACCTGAATTCTGGAAAGGGGCAGAGGTTGTCCCGATATTCAAGAAGGGATGTCGGGACAACCCCGCTAACTATAGGCCCATAAGCCTTATTGATTCATCCCAAAAGGTGGCAGGGAAGGTGATTCTGGGGAGGATCCTCCAATGGGTGGATGATAATAAGATTCTGTCAGATTTCCAGGCTGGTTTTCGCTCTGGAACCGGGACCATTGAGCAAGTCTTCAGACTGGCGCTCCTGCATTGGAAGGTGGTGGTGCTGGGCAAGGGCAGTCTTTATCTGGCCTTTATCGACCTCAAGACTGCCTTTGACCTGGTACCTAGGGAGGAACTGTGGAGGGTCTTGCAGGGTCTGGGGGTGCCTTCTTATATCCTATAACTACATTCAGGCAATTGTGCGCAGGTGCGGTGGGGTAAGAATGGGGAGAAAACTGACAGAATTCCAGTGAGTAGGGGCGTCCGCCAGGGATGTGTGTTAGCTCCCACCCTATTCTCTCTCTATGTGAATGGTGTGGTTGAGTATCTGCTACAAGAACCTGCTGATGCACCCTCCCTGGCGGGCACTCGGATCCCCACACTGCTCTTTGCAGATGATACCCTCCTTATTGCAAAGAACCCCCAGGGCCTCCAAAAACTTCTTAACCGCTTCCAGGAGTTTTGTTCCCTTAGGGGATTGGTGATCAATGTTGACAAGACCAAATATTTGATCATGAATCCTCCTGGGAAACTGGGGCGCCTCCCGGTCTTGAACTCTGCTCACCTGGAGAGGGTATCAGAGTTTGACTACCTGGGAATTCGCCTTAGCGACTCTATGAGTTGGACTCCGCACATCCACAAGATGCTCCTTAACCACAAAAGGGTGGGTGGTGTGTTGCTTAGGGAACATCATTCTTCCACAAAACAATTTATTGCCCCAGTTGTGGAGATTTATAAAGCTAGAGGGGTTAGTGCTGCCTTGTATGGGGCGGAGTTGTGGGGTACAGGCAATCTTGATGTACATGCCAAATCGGAGAGCAAATTTTTGAAAGATCGGATGGATCTCCCTTTGAGCACACCCACAGTTCCAGTTTTGCTGGATCTAGGCTGCAGATCAATTGCGGACCAAGCTCGACTTCGTCCCCTGCTCCTGTGGGCCCGCTTGTGGAGGGTCCCCGAATTAGCCTCCTATGCGGAGGGACTGTCCGAGGTGATGTCAATGGGGGGCTGGTATAGGATTAAATGGTTGAGGGACATTAAACATCTTTTGAGGGAGCTGGGCTTAGGTGAAGCTTGGGTTACTCGATCTGCCCCTCCTAAAGCCACTTTAAAGAAATTGTATTGGGATTGGGTTTCGTCTAAACTCACTGTCGATCCACGCCTATGTAAGTCAACTGTAGCCTTTTTGAGGATTAAAGACGTGGTAGCTTACAAACCCTATCTCAACATGATTTCCATTCCTTTTGATAGGGCTTTATATTTTAAATTTAGAGTAGGGATTCTACCTGTAGGTGACCTGATATCCCGGTGGAAATTGTCCCCCCAGCCCTCCCCCTTCTGTACCCTCTGTTCCACGCGGGTCGAGACAGTGGCACATATCCTTTTTGAATGCCCTGACTATTGCTCTCCCAGGAGGCGCTGGCTCACACCACTTTGTAGACAGTTGGGAACTCGCTATCACACTGTGGCCCTACGCATTTTATTGTCTGACACATCCACTTTGGTGGTTTGTGGTGTGTCTAAATTCTTAAAGTGGACCTGGTTGATTCGTGCAAAAAGGCTTTCCGTATCAATTTAATCCTGATTTTAACTCTATTAATTGTATTTATTATGTTATTGTTCTTATTTTTTTTTATGGGAAAGTGTTTCATTTGCTGTTTTCCTTAACTGTTGAACAGCTTTTAAGATATTTTTATGTATCGAAATAAAGCCTGTGGGATTCAAGTCAAATATGTGTAGTTAGCATAATGTATCTTAGACTGTATCTCTACTCCATATGCATCGAGGACTGCTTTATAAAGTAACTCCTCTGGTCTACGTGTCCTGCACGATAGAAAGGGCCGAAAAGCCATGCTGTGGCCATCTTGATTCATGAACAGTCGTGCTTCGGATCACGTTTCTCTCTCTACCCCCCCTTCTGTATGATTTAGCTCGTACCAGCCTAGAGACAGGGTGAATGGTATTTACGGCCGAGGCCCAAGGTCACATCTGCAGTAGGGAGTACTAAGCTAAATTCCTCTGTGCCCGAGACGAAAGGGAGTCACCCGGCCGACCTTCTTTGAACGAGATAGTAACCTTATACGGGCAGATGGTATGAGCTCATTTAGGAGCTCTAGGACTAACTGGTACTTTTCCACTTGCAATGCTTTGTATGCTGAATCTGTAATGTATATAAGTGTGGTTCTGTCAAGGAGCCAGCAGTCTTCTTCGGCACACCTGATGGGTGAGGTTCGATGAGGCTCCTCTATGTAGAGTTCTGTTGTGGCCAATAAACGCTTGAACCTTCTACGTTGCCAACTGCTTATTATTGACTTGATATTGCGGGCCACTGGTAAGTGTGGCCCTTGGGATTACTATTAGATTACTTCAAGCCTATCAATCAAATCAATCAATCAATCAACATTTTCACACATTGGGGATGCATTAGTGAACCCATGGAGGTGTGGTCATCTGAGGATGATGCACCCACCACTCATATGTCAGGACTATGCTGGGAATCCTCTGCACCCACCCCCATGTCTCTGTCCACTACTGGGTGTTCCTCTGCACCCACCCCTCATATGTCTGGGCACTGCTGGGAGTGATAGGCACCCACCCCTCATATGTCTGGGCACTGCTGGGTGTGATGGGCACCTACCCCTCATATGTCTGAGCACTGCTGGGAGTGATAGGCACCCACCCCTCACATGTGTCTGTCCACTGCTGGGAGTCCTGGGCAACCACCCCTCATATGTCTGGGCACTGCTGGGAGTGATAGGCACCCACCCCTCATATGTCTGGGCACTTCTAGGTGTGATAGGCACCCACCCCTCACATGTCTCTGTCCACTACTGGTGTTCCTCTGCACCCACCCCTCATGTGTCTGGGCACTGCTGGGAGTGATAGGCACCCACCCCTCACATGTCTCTGTCCACTACTGGGTGTTCCTCTGCACCCACCCCTCACATGTCTCTGTCCACTGCTGGGAGTCCTGGGCACCCACCCCTCATATGTCTGGGCACTGCTGGGAGTGATAGGCACCCACCCCTCATATGTCTGGGCACTGCTGGGAGTCCTCTGCAGCCACCCAGCCACCCACCCGCCCCCCTGGTGCAGTACACTGCTGTCCTGTGCATACACACACACCAATATACTGCTTATATGCTGCACCAGGCCCTAAGCCAACATTCTGTAATCGTGCCGTAGGGGTACAGGTTGGACGGACCGTACCACCACATTCATGGTGTGTACGAGCCGTACCCACGCTCTGGGGGCGTGTGTACGGTCCGTACCACGCGTACCCCTAGGTCCCCACTCCAATGGTGTTACGGACCGTACACACGCCCCCAGAGCGTGGGTACGGCCCGTACCACCATTAGAGTGTTGATGCAGGGGTAAGCGCCGTACCCACGCCCTTAGAGCGTGGGTATGGCCCGTACCACCATTGGAGTGTTGATGCAGGGGTACGCGCAGTACCCACCCCCTCAGAGCGTGGGTATGGCCCGTACCACCATTGGAGTGTTGATGTAGGGGTACGCGCCGTACCCACGCCCCCAGTGTATGGGTACGGCCCGTACCACCATTATCGTGGTGACGGGTACGCGTCCACGTTCACTTCCATTGCGCGTACCCCTACGTCACCACTCCAATGGTGGTACAGGCCATACCCACACTCTGGGGGCGTGGGTACGACGCGTACCCCTACCTCAACACTCCAATGGTGGTACGGGCCGTACCCACGCTCTGAGGACGTGGGTACGGCGCGTACCCCTACATCAATACTCCAATGGTGGTACGGGCCGTACCCACGCACTGAGGGCATGGGTACGGCGCGTACCCCTGCATCAACACTCCAATGGTGGTACTGGCCGTACCCACGCTCTGAGGGCGTGGGTACGGCGCGTACCCCTGCATCAACACTCCAATGGTGGTACAGGCCGTACCCACTCTTGGAGGGCGTGGGTACGGCACGTACCCCTACATCAACACTCCAATGGTGGTAGGGGCCGTACCCACGCTCTGGGGGCGTGGGTACGGTCCGTACCACCATTGGAGTGGTGACGGGTGCGCGTCCACGTCCACTTCCGTTGTGACGGTACGTGGGGGTTGGTGGACACGCCCCCCCGAAGTGACCAGACCCTGAAGGTCAGGTATGTACATTACATATTCACATTTTTACTTGGGTGGGGGTTATGTTTGCTGCCCCTGGCCCCCCCTTTGCCCCTGGGGGTTGTTCTGACCTTCTGCGGCGTCTGCATCAGTTTCTGTGCACCAGGTCGTAGGCTAGGAGGGCCGGGATGACACGTAGGATGGGGTCCATGGCTGTCCGTCGCGTACCGGTGCTCCTTCTTCGCATCGTCCTCGATTTCCTGGGACTTTTTGGCTGCCGTAAAAAATGAGCGGTGCGGAGTGACGTGGGCACGGATTGTACTTGCTGGTCCGTAAAACGCTGCCTGACTCCGTCCGGACGTCACGTACGTGATGTTCCGGATCGGAATTGTGGGTATTTTTTTGGCAGTCGGTGTTTTGTACGACTCGTACGGAAATGGTATTTCTGTACGAATCGTACTTGCGGGTTTGTAAGGAGGATTTCCCGGGTACGAGTCGTATGGAGAATACGCTCCGTACGACCATTCGTACCCGGGATTTACAGGATCGGAATTGGCACCTAAATGTCTAAATCTTCTAATATTTAACTCTGTCCTCCTGCCTAAAATCCCATTCATCCTCATGGATCACACTCTGATTATATATTTAAATCTGGTGTCTAACATTTTCTTAGTATCTTAGTATCTGTGCTGAGCATTGATAGCGGTCTATATAAGCCTCAAAATCTAGTGTACCTTTTGCAGGCTTCCGTAATATTATTAATAAAGCCTTCCTCATAGATCTCAGTAGGATAACCTGTTCTAATGCTTCTTGGTAAACCTGTAGAATTATATTTGCCAGAAGCTCTAATATATCTGATACCATTTGATGGAAAACCATCCACCCTGACATCGTACAGATGTTTAACTCTTTTATTACTTCTGTTACTTCCATTAATGTAACTGGACCCTTCAGATGCTGCCTCTGATTGTTTGATAATTGTGTGATAATCATTGCAGCCCCCAAGCAGAGAATATGGGATAAGCGTCAGTGTCCTCTGTGTGTTGGGGTTTTGTATATAACTGCTTGTACTGCTTGTAGTCCATCTAAAACTTTATTTATATCTTTTTGTGCATCTTCTTGTGCATATACTTTGTTACCCTCTGGGTTGCTAGAAGTAAAGTCTGTGGGTGTCTACGTTGTGGGCCAGGCTGAGTTTTGGAGAAGTACCTGCTCATCTATTTTCTTGATCATGGAAAGACAAGTGTAAACACTAAGGGGCAGATTTACAAGCCCTTTGCGCTGCCAGTAAGTCACTTTTTGTGACCCACTGGCAGCGCATTACACTGCCCCATATGTACAAGGAGAGGAAAAGCCACCCTGCATGTCTTTTCCTGTCCTTGTAAATATGGCCCTTTTACACGCAGCACTTTGCGTGACAGGGGCGTTCCATGGGTGTTGCTGTGGGTGCTCCCACGCAACACCCAGGGAACCAGACACATTTCCAGATTTACGAGGATTTGTACACCTGGAAATGCGTCAGTATGCTACGCCACCCTAGGGGTGGCGTAGTGAGGCACAACGAGGAGAAATGTTTTCATTTCTCCTCTTTTTTTCCCTCTTTCAATGCGTGCTGCATTCTACAGCACGCATTGAAAGAGGAAAATGCCTGTAGTGATTGTTTTTGTGCAGGAAGGTGCCCCTTTCTGCACAAAAACAATCCCCCCATGACGCAGACATCCTTGTACCATGGTGCAACGGTGCCTGCGCCGGCGCATGGCAGCTGTTTGTGTGCCAGCACAAGGGAGAGCACAGGAATACAACATATCATTGTAATTATGTTGCATTCCTGTGCTCTGAGAGTGCTGCAGCGTGGCGCAGCCAAAGGGCTTGCGGTGCCACGCTGCGGCACCTTTTTAGGTCTCGCCTGAGCCAGCGCTTTAGCATTGCTCTGGCGAGAGCTTTAGAAAACGGGGATTTGGAAGTGCAAACTAGTGCTTTTCAGGCCTCCAAATACAGTGCATGTGCGCCGGGCGCGCGCGAGCACCATTTGTCAGCCTGCCTGATCACTTTCGCGGCCGCTTTGATGTTCTCAGTGAGCCATGCGGCCACTGAGAACATCAAAGCGGCCGCGAAAGTGCTCACCATTTGCCACCCCGTCCCTTATCCCACTTCCTGCTTGTTAGTCCTTAGGGACAAGGAGGGTCACAACTCTGATACATGAAACTTCAGTATAAAGAAATGCTGGCATTCCCAGAATCCTTCTGTGTTTTCCTGCCTCCATCGGTCTAGAAGGATTTAGTTACAGAAACCACTGTTGCTCTTTGTCCCAAGCTACCAGCGTCGTAAAAGAACGTGGAAGTACTGACGTAGATTTTATGGCTGCTTTAGGGTGTAAACTAGTTAATCACTGATATTGGTTTTCCATTGATGCTCTGGGATGGCAGGGTTTCATGGTTACGTGGACTACTTCCGAGTCTCTACCGTGCTGCTTGAGGTCCCTAACATGTCCATCGGCATCGCATGCAGCGTGTTCCTCGGCAGTAGGTCTTGCACAGGCTCACGTGTGATGTTACATTGTAGTGTACGGAACCACAGAAAAACAATTTGATGACAAAAGTCACCATCTATCGACTTCATCTATGTTCTCAACTAGTCTTGGTGCTTCTTCTTGTTTTCTTTACTAAGTCCTTCGTGTTTATTTTGTGCCACATGGTATTTACTTTTCTTTTCTTCGCCTGTCTTGTCTCGACACACAACAGTTCCGTATTCTGTTCCCTTTCCCATATGCACGCGCTGGTCGCGCTCTGCCTGTGGTTGTTATATAGCAAACTCATGCCCTGCAGCACTGTTTACTGTCTGCGAGAAACATTCCTTTTCTAATCTATCACACCATCTATTGTGTGTTCTCAATTAGCCGCTAAAACACGCTTCTTTTGGTTTCTATACCTCAAGCTGCGCCTTTACCCCTCCCTTACAGCTTCAATGACCATTACAAACAGCAAACAGCCAGACTAAAAGGCGCCTTTAGCGCATCTACCAGTTACATTTCCTGTTTTCCACAAAACTTGTGAAACGTTTTAACATCTGTGCTAAAACAATACAACATATAATCTCACAATGCATTCTATTACTGTAGCAACAGCTATTTTATACTAGTCACAAAACTAGAATTACCATTTTGTCAGTGGACATTACCCTGCACAGCAGCACTGGCCTTATGCTAATATGTTAATGCACCTTTCATTTTGCCTTTAAATACTAATTATTTCATCCACCCTTTGCACAAGCTACACACGTTTTTCAGAACTTTCCACACTAATTCCCAGGAACATTTATAACACATACTACTCAAAAGTCAGTTCGTCCATTGCTTCCATACTCGCCTCCCTCTTCCCCCTCCAGCCTAGCCGTCCCTGTCCCTCTGCCCGGCACTCAGTCCTGCCACCTAATATCATGTGCTTGCCTCATCGTGACTTTCATTTGCTCCGCACTATGTCCTAACAGTTATTCTCAGATTTATAACTTCGTGCCTGTCCCTCTGCCCTGCACTCTACCCTAAAACTTGCTGGGCTTATCCCTCTGCCTCACACTTTAGGTGGCAGGATAATCATATGCACGCATTCCACCTTTGCTTCCGCCTGGTGCCCCGCACTCTATCCTGCCACCTATCCTTGAATTATTGCCTTACCGTGCCTTCCGCTTGGTGCCCCGCACTCGATCCTGCCTCCTATCCTTGAGTTATTGCCTTACCGTGCCTTTTACTTTGCCCCTTGTACTGTCCTCCTACCTAGACTCATATTCTTGCTTCACCTTGACTTTCACTCTGCCCCGCACTCTGTCCTGTCACTTAGCTTCATGCTTTTCACTCCTTGTGCCTGTCCCTCTGCTCTGCACTCTGTCCCCACAGTTAGCCTCATTTTCTTCACTCACTGTGCTTGTCCCTATGCCTTGCACTCTGTCTTGCCACCTACCCTTATATTATTGCCTCGCCCTGCCTTTTACATTGCCCTGCACTCTGTTCTCCTACCTATACTCATGTTCTTGCTTTGCCCTGCACTTTCTGCTTGTCCCTCTGCCCTGCACTCTCTCCTGCCACCTAAACATATGCACGCGCTCCACCTTTGCCTGCACATGATTGTTCACTCCCTTTTTTTCTTTATTAAGTCCTTTGTGTTTACTTTTTTGCCACATAGTATTTACTTTTCTTTTCTTCGCTTTTCTTGTCTCGACACACAACAGTACCGTATTCTGTTCCCTTTCACCAGCACTCTCTCCTGCCACTGTTTATATGCTATGACAAAAGGTCTAATAAACAATAAACAACGACAATTGACCTGCATAAGTTCATGTACTAAATACCAACTAACTCAAAACAACACCAATAAACAACACAAATATACTAATCCAATAACTCTAACTCAACCTAATGCGAGACCTGTTGCATTGCAAATGCTTGCTTGTAAATCTGCCCCATAATCTATCATTACCACCTTCTTTGTTTCCCATCCCTTTCCTCTGGCGCAAGCTGTGTCATTATCTATGAAACACCCAAACCTTATCCCTCAGCATCTGATAAATGTTACTTCTCTGAAGGATTACACTGGTAAATGCCATGGCAGTATTCTCACTACATATGTACCTGTACTATATTGTAAACGTATTGAAGAACGATCAGTTAATAGCCTGCCCTTGTATTTAATGTCCCTGAATTATTGTGCGTTAAATGTATCAATCAATGTAAAGACTTTCCTGAAATATGTATTATACGCCTGTGCTCCATACAAGTATTCCCTTCCCCAGAATGGCGTTGCTTCCACGTGTCCACTAAGTTCATGTCAACCATGGCCTGGTACAATACTTTAGGCATTTCCTGTTCATAATTGGGACACTGTGGGGTTCTATCTAGAATACTACCTGTGACGCAGTTAAAGCCCCCATCAATATCATAGCAGTTATCTGAAAAATCTTTCTGTCAACTATCGGGATAGATTCCTAGAAGAGACACTTCACTGCCATTCAGCTGACCATGCAATATGAAATATCTTCCCTCTTCATCTGGGGATGACCTAACATCTGCAAAGGAGAGTTGGGACCAACAATACTCCATCGCCCCAAACATCTGTGTTGTAACTATCATGGTAGAAGTGACCCCATCATTTACGCTTAAGTTTATTGGCTTCATCTGCCTGTAAATGTGTTTCTTCTAGACACGCAGGGGCAGATCTACAAGAAACTAACGCAGCGCGGTGCCGTAAGTCATTTTGCTGCGCCACGCTGTGTTAGTTTCAAAGCACAGGGATGCGACATATTTACAACAATATGTCGCATCTCTGTGCTTACCCCTGCGCTGGCACACAAACTGCTGCCATGCGCCGGTGCAGGCACCCTTGCACCATGGTGCATGGATGCCTGCTTCGTGGGGAGATTGTTTTTGTGCAGGAAGGTTCCCCTTCCTCAACAAAAACAATCAATTGAGGTGATTTCCTCTTCCAATGTGTGCTGTAGAATGTAGTACGCATTGAAAGCGGAAAAAAACGAGGAGAAATGAAAACATTTCTCCCCGTTGCACCTCTCTACGCCACCCCTAGGGTGGCGTAGCATTCTGACGCATTTCCAGATTTAAGATTTCTCATAAATCTGGAAATGAATTAGTGGACATGGGTGTTGCGTGGAAACACCCACAGCAACACCCATGTCACGCCTCTAACATGCAAAGTGTTGCATGAACAGGGGCGATATTTACAAGCACAGGTTAAGTCACGCAGGGTGACTTTACCTGTGCTTGTAAATTTTACTCAGCAGGCTGCGCCACCGGTGCGTCATGCAACGAGATGCACCCGCGGCGCAAGGGGCTTGTGAATCTGCCCTGCAGTTTGTATTGCTTGTCTACGCAAACACGCTCCCACTCTCGTTCGCTTGACGTAGTTATTTAAAATGACCACATTCCATGTCAGCAACCAGCATTGCAGTTGTGTCCACCATTAATTAAGAAGGAAGTATTCAGACGTGATTACCCATCCCTTCAACTATTACCAGAGGCCTAGCACAAAAAAACTATGAGGCCCTCCTGCAGAATGTGAAAAGGCCTGGGACCCCCAAGTCGCTTATATCTTAAGATATATCGTGGCATATCAGCAACACCCGGCGATAATTATCGCTCAGCGCTCTTAGCAGGAGGATAATTATCGCCGGGTAACCTGGATTTTTATCGCTGAGATAGCGTGCTATTAGCAACGCTTATCTCCTCAGCGATAAAAATCCTCACGCTAACTGCCTTACGTGAGATTATCGCTGGAAGCCCAGCGATAATCTCACGTAGTGTGGCGTTAGCTTGATGATAGGGACTCTCAAACTTAGCCATGATATCCACCTTCCATAGGATATCATGGCTAAGTCAGTCCTGAAGCAGCCGTAAGGAAAGTAGCGATAACAGGGGTTATCGCTACTTTTCCTGCCGCTATGCGTCATAGCGTGGGGCTTGAAAATAGGAGAAATGTCGCTTAGCGACATTTCTTGTGTCATGTTAGGTCAGGAACGCCCACTTTGCATCTCATTGGAGATGCAAAGCTGGGCGTTAGGAATCCCCACGCTAAAGCAAGGTTTCACGCGCTAGCGTGGCTTTGCTAATTAGGCGATAAAATTATCTCAGCTTTTCGGACGAAAACGGACGCAAAAGCGGCGATAATTTTTTATCGCCAGCTTGTAAATATGCCCCATTATTCTCCTGAATAGGAGGGTTTGGGCCCCACCTGAGCCGCTGAGGCTGCAGGGACCTGCATTAACCCCCGACTATTTATTTCCCTCCCTTTGCGGCACACTAACATTCAGCCTTCAACGTATGGTTATGTTTAACCATATATGACGAAATCTTGGTCCTTCCTGTTGCACTCATCCCATTCAACGGATTTCACAATATCACTTCCTGCTAGAAAACAGCAGCAAACAGCATGCTAATGTGTAACTATGGAACTATAGCACGTCCTAAGAACATAAAAGTAAAACTAAAACATTTGGCTTACACTGGCCTAGTTGTTCTTCGACAGGCTGGGGAACTGCCAATGATATTGCGGGGGATGGATGGACCCGGCCCCCAAATACTTACTCTATGTCTATTTTAGTTCTTTGTGCATCCTTTGGAAATTATTTTCTCTTGCAGTTCGGTCTCTTGTGCTACGTTCTTCTTCCATCGTGTTTGATATCCTTTGAAAGTGAGATGTCTCATCTTAGCTGCCTCTGCGGGAGTCTCAAGTTCTGACATTGTAGTGTGCGCCCTTTCACAGTGCTCAGTTTTTCCAACCAGTCCAATGCTTGCGCTGGCTCTTTGAAACAATGTGCTCGTTCCTCATTTATCTACTTTGTAATTTTGCTGGTAAAATATCATGCAGTTTTGGAGCACGCACTTTGCATGAAAATCTGTCTTTTAGAGAAAAAATGCGCATGCAAGGGAGACTGAGTCTCGCGCCTCCATTTCATTTGCCCTTCACTGTATTTCTTTCATGTAACGCGCTTGTAGCAAAGCCCTAACAAATGCAATACTGAGGGGCATATCAGCAGCAACCGGCGATAATTATCGCTAAGCGCACTTAGTGCTAGGATAATAATCGCCAGCTAACGTGGATTTTTATCGCTGAGATAGCGTGCTATTAGCAACGCTTATCTCAAAAGCGATAAAAATCCTAGCGCTAACTGCCAAACATGAGATTATCGCTGGAAACCCAGCGATAATCTCACGAAGTTTGGCGTTAGCTTGCTGATAGGGACTCACAAACGTAGCCATGATATCCACCTTCCATAGGATATCATGGCTAAGTCAGTCCTGAAGCAGGCGTAAGGAAAGTAGCGATAACAGGGGTTATCGCTACTTTTCTTGCCGCTATGCTTCATAGTGTGGGGCTTGATGATAGGAGAAATGTCGCTTAGCGACATTTCTCCAGTCATGTCAGGTCAGGAATGCAGACTTTGCATCTCATTAGAGATGCAAAGCTGGGCGTTAGGAATCTGGGTGCTAATGCAAGGTTTCACGCGATAGCGTGACCTTGCTAATTAGGCGATAAAATTATTGCCGCTTTTCACCCAAAAACAAACGCAAAAGCGGCGATAATTTTATATCGCCTCGTTGCTGATATGCCCCTGAGTCTCTTGGCGTGTGGGTGGAGCCATATTCCTGCCACTCTGACGGCATGGTGCCACACCTCATGAGGTGCCCAGGAGGACTCCTGGGGACATATTTACTAGAAAATGACCCATCTTGCTGCGCCGCACTTCATCATTTGGAAAGTGCAGAGATGCGTGGTATTTACTGCAATAGGACACATCCCTGTACTTTCACCGGCACTGCTTCACAAATTACTTGCCTTGCACCAATGCAGCCACCCTTCCACCATGGTGCAAGGGTGCCTGCGTTACAGGGATGATTGTTTTTCTGCAGGAAGGCACGCTTTCCTGCACAAAAAGAATCCTTGATGGCGTTTGCCTCCTTCTATGTGTGCTGCAGAATGCAGCACATAAAGAAAGAGGACAAAATGGGGAGGTGTTAGAATCTGACGCATTCCCAGGTTTACAATACCTTGTAAATCTGGGAATGCATCAGATTCCATGGGGTTTGCGTGGAAACACCCACAGCAACACCCATGGAATGCCCCTTACATGAGGAGTAATGCATGATAGGGGCCATGTTTACAAGTCCATGAAAAGCCACACAGAGTGGCTTTGCATAGCCTTGTAAATATGGGCTGCACACTGTGCCACCAGAGCGTCAAAAAATGTGACACTCGGGTGGCACAAAGGGTCTGTAAATATGCCTCCAGTAGTCTGCACAGTTTACTCAAGAAGCTAAGAGTCCTCATTGACCACTTGTACAACAGTATAGGGCTCAGGGTACGTGTTACTACACAGTCCTCCTATACCTGGTGCTCAAACCACCCAGCATAACAGAACTCACATTTTCTCTTTTTCTTTTTATCTGGAGGCACACACCAACGAGGACCTCCGCAGTTCCTCGTCCCATCCTAGGGCATCCAGCTCACACCACTAGGCAAGGCTCTCGTCCTTGGTTTCACGGCGCTGGCCCCTGCAAAGCCCTCTGCCACAAAGAGTTCGCTCACCTCTGCCATAGGGGTTACCCGCTGCAACTCTCACCAGCAAAGAAGCCATCTTTGACTCACTCTTGGTGTCATCAGGTGTTTAAACGGATACAAATTGCTCCACAGTGGTTGACCGTACGCCATTATTTTGCAGATTTTCTTGTTCAGTGTCTCATAGCTTCTTGTGGCTACTGTGTCAGTTTTGGATAGAGATTATGGTTGTGGATAATTACAAGATTTTAGTCACGGGCCCAGCAATAAGAAGTGTCCTTATCTTTTTGGCATCTTGCAAGTCATGCCCCACGGTCTCTGCTTATTATTAGTTAGTGTACTCTGATATTTGGAACCTTGACAGTTCACTGCTTGTCACCAATGTCGAGCCAGTTCTAACAGATATAAAAACTCAGGCTTTAATCTGTGGACCACAAGCATGGGCTAAAACTGACTTGAAACAAAAATCATACACAGCCATGCAAAGAGATAGTAATAAATGCATAATTTTTTTAACAATTAAATAACGGTTTCACTATATAAAAGGGATCTTTACAAATGTATGGTCTCATTTACAATATTTTGACTCACAGCAGTGCAGCAAGCCTTCCTGCTGAGCTGCTGTGTGAATGTGCCTTGTCTACAAGATACAGTGCATTCCTTTCCTTTTCCTCTGCGCTGGTGCACAACGGGCTGCCATGGTGCAAGGGTGTCTACATTGTAGTGGGGATTGTTTTTGTGTAGGAAGGCACACCATCCTGCACAAAAACAATCACAAGAGGTGCTTTCCTCTTTCTGTGTGTGCTGCAGAAAACAGCACATATAAAAAAGAACAAGCATTTGCAATGCACTAGGTCTCGCATTTGCAAGAGTTTGAGATATTGGCATTGTAAATGGAAATGCCTTTATTTTAAGTGTGCGTAAACACGTACTTTGTACTTATAGTTGTTGCTTACGAGAAGCAAGGCTGGCAGTAACCGTGCCTGTTTTACTGCTAATCTTGCTTCGCATAAGCAAGGACTATACTTCGAAAGTGTGTTTATGCACCGCTTAGTGTGTGCCCTCAAGGTGTGTGCCCTCTGCAGACATGGTGCACACCTGCCCCGACGCTGTGCCTCTCTCCCATAATGGTAACTTAAGAACCATTGAGGCGGGGTTTAGAGGAAAGCTTCTTAAATAGCGAAAAAACACTGTTTTACCGCCATACATGTCACAGAGGGGTGTGTAAAACAGCACGCCTTAAATAAAGTGAGCATATCAGCGAGTATCACAATACGTATGAAAGGCACGGTTTAAAACAGTTGCGCCGCCGGTGCGTCTCTTTAAATATGGGAAAAGTGACGTACCAGCGGCGCAAGGGGCTTGTAAATAAGCCCCACTGTGTCTTAAATATGAGGCACACATCAACCAGGTAACAATACCTGCGCCAAAGGGTCAGTGTAAACTAACGTGTCTTAAATACCGTGCCAAGTCACATGTTACCGCCATAGGTATCCGAGGGGCTTGGTTTGAAACTGTGCGCTACCCCTATGCACAATAAAGGCTATGTTTAAAGCAGCGCCTCTTAAATAGGGAGCACACTTCAAAGCTTTACTGACATACATGCAAGAAAGGCCCTCTATAAAGGAGCACGTCTTCCGCAGAGTTGGCGTTATCTAGCCCCGCTCAGTTTTAGCGCTCGATAATGGCACCGGCTTTGCGCACAGCCCCCTTGGCAGACCCTGCACATGAAAAGAAGACCTCTGCCTGTGATCCCGCCGTAGTTGCACTTTTATGGAGAGTGTGACGCTGTGCCAGGCACCAGGCAGAGGGCTGTATAAGTGATTGATTTTAATTAAACGGGACCATGGCAAGGTGCTCTCAAAGGCACGCCAAGCCCCCAGTTTCTGAGGCTGGGGAGGCGCTCGCGGCGGGTGTCAGTGAGTGGCTTGTGGGGGGAGGGGCTGGGTGGGATCGACAGGCCTCGCAGATGGGCCCCCTCACGCCTGAGGGCATGTGTAGTACTGCATTCATGGGCGCTGTAGGAAAGCTCCTAAGGAATGGGTCCACCACACGCTTGCATGGCTACTCCAGGATGGTGTCTGCCTTTCACCCAGTCAATGTAAGAAAAGGCTCACAGCAACAAATATGTATAAGAATATCAGGATAAAAATGTGAGCATAGCATGTATCAAATGACAATTGAGTCAGACACAAACATCGGGAAAAAAAAAAAGAAATATTTGCAGGTTTGCCTGGGCACCCAATATGTCATCCATTTTAATAACTGCCAACCATTATGAAAATGTTGATCGTTTTAGCTGCTTTAGCTGTTACTAATTGGGCGGTTCACGCTTTTGAGCAAATGTACCAAAATGTTAGTTTTAAACAATTTTGGGAAGCAATGACTTTCTTAGAAAGGGAAGTATCAGTTATAGTTTGTTAGTTTGTTAGTTTGCTATGAAACTGATGTGTGTTTGGAAGTCTGTGCAATGGCTCAGCGAGCTGAACGTTCGCTGCTGAAATAAATATGCGTTTAGCTATAGGTTATGCTTTCGAATTTCATAAAGGTCAACGCAGCCTTTCACATTCCCAAAGTAAATTAAATAAGTGTAATTTAACCGAACAATAATTTACAGCGCTTAGACAATGAAATGTGCAGTATGAAGCACTAGATACAATTTGAAGTTAAGTTAATTAAACCACAGGCCCTTCAGTTTTTCTTAATTAAGCACGCGTTCTCATTCAACAAACGCTCTGAATAGGATAGCGATCAAAATAAGATGTCATGTCCTAATTAATTCTAAACTTGTCGTCAAAGATTATGAATGCAGGATTCTCAGCGGTCTTAATGTGAATGAAGAACTGGACGATATAGGGCGGTCTTAGAAGCATAGCCTCACTCTCGAAGGCACTGTCCTTTTACCATGAATATTTAAGCGTATCACTCGCACCTATGAGCTATAAATGTTGGACTATTTACCACAAGCGTTACCATTACTGATTACTGGTGGCATTCCACCAGATGACAGTTTTCTCATTACAGGTTGGCTACCTTTTCTCTGGGTTGCACGCCATGTTTTTGTTTATCTACATGATGAATGATTCTTAGTTGTTTAAGCGGAGTCGCTAACTTCTTTTGACTTATTTCATTACTGATTACTGATTATGGCCATGCGAGGTTCACATCAGAAAAAAAGCAGGTTTAAAAGAAGCTCTTTCAGGTCTAATCGTGTAAATGTGATCAGCTCGCACAGTCTGGTGCACGCTCCTCAGACAGCACCATTTCCTGGACAGCAGCGTTTTGAATACACAGCAGGGATTATAACAACGCCAAGAGCTCTCACCTCTTCTCCCGGTACACACAATGACCAGGCACTCTTCACCAACGCCTTGCTTTGCACCATGACATGCACCATGTGCATCCGAGTCTCCTCTCTTCTCTCAGTGCACACAACGACCAGGTGCTCTTCACCAACGCCTTGGCTTGCACCACGACACGCACCGTGCGCGTCCGAGACTCAGTTTACTCCTGTATGCCCATGATCACAAGGCACAACTTCCGAGGGTCTCAAGCTGCAAAAGCATGCGCACACTGCGTTGCTTGGGACTTCTCCGGAAACTTTTATGTTACTGTGCTTCTAAACAGGGAGCCAGCTCACCTCGGGCCCTTGGAGTTCAGGACACAGCACAAAGCACAGTCCTGTTCAAGAAGGGGGACACACCAGCCACTGCAAAGTCGATTAAGTCTCTTCCCAAAAGCTACAAACTGCAGGCCAGCCCCAGATCACGAAGCAAGGGTCAGCCCTATCCAGCAGTCTCTTCAGCAATTTCTTCCTTGGCAGAGGTTCTTCTTGACCACGAAGAGGTCAAAGCCTTTGCAGACTCAACCTGTCCATTTCGCCACTATAAACTACACCAAATTCTAGGGGTTTCAGTTCTCTTAGTTATACCCCTTCATGTCTTTGAAGTTAGGCTAACAAACACAACACCCAGCCTCCCCAATTCTGTCCCATGGGCAGGATGGCCTTTCAGCAGTGAAAAACGAAATGGAGTGTTTTTCACTGTCAGGACATAACACACACCTTAGTATATGTCCTCCCTTTTACTTACACTGCACCCTGCCCAGGGGTTACCCGGGACCTACCAGAGGGGTGCCCAATGTGTATGAAAAAGTGAAAGTAAGGCCTGACAAGTGGTTGCACTTGTTAGGACAACATGCAATCTTAGCAAACTGCGCGCAGGCCCTACACTGCAGGCCTGAGTTCCCTTCTCCGCCTTTGCATTACTAGCCCTGGCACACACAGTGCACATCACTAGGGACTTTACTAGTAAGGCAAACATACCAATCATGGCCAACCAATTACATTACACTTTAAACAGGGAACACTTTACTTTACCCATATACCGTCCACTGATTTTAATATCATATAGTTACCAGTCATATTAAAATCCATAATTTGATAACTATAATGATTTTTACCTTCACTCACTTTCTCACGGGGCCCCACTTAGTTTAAGAGTGCATCCCTGTCGTCAGGTGTATGCCCGCCCTCTATCAAACCACGTTTTTAGAGGGCAAGGACTGGTCAATGATGAAGCATGACACCTGGTGGTGTGTGAGACCAGTCTGTCACATTTTGTGAGATGCCTACACTCACCATTTCAATCATAATTTTATATTGGTCACTACACTAGAAGCAGCTCTTGCTGTGGTTAACATTTGTTGTTGGAGACTGCTAGCTCCTAGAACCCCGTGCCTCTAGTTCCCCTCCCCACGCATCCACGTGGGGTTCTCTTGTGTTTATGAACACATGTACTTTGACAGTGATCAGCAGTGGCAAAGCACCCAAAGCATCTAATCTGGCAACTCTATGTCAGGAAAACGGTCTAGGGGGAAAGCAAAACGTTTAGGGAACTTTAGCCAAAAAGGCCAAGTCCTACAGCTATTTTTCACCCATTGATCAATGGCTACCATGCATCAATTGAAGTGGTGTGCCTCCCATCAACATCGTTTGCTATAGGCCTGGAATTCTTTTCCGTTTCATTTACGTAGCTTGCAGAATCCCATTCAGTTTAGGAAAAAACTTAAAACTTTCCTTTTTAACAAAATTTCTCTCTATATGTTCTGTCTCCTCTTCCTGTGTTACCTGGGCTCGCGCCGGGACACTCTTTTTTTTTTTTTTAAATTTGTTTATTGAATCAAATAGCATATAGACATACACAGATATGCAATATGGATGGTCATATCAACAACAGCAAAAAACATGAACCAACCCCAAACCCACCCCCCCAACAATGTGGACTGCAGTACATTGTACATTGACGGCATAATATTGATCAGCTATAAACATGAGTAGGTGGTCGGTGAACCCTTATGACGGGGTCTCCATCATGAGAAGTAACCTCCCATTAAATGACAGGAGTACAGTATAAATCATTCACGCCAAGTTCGGCTGAGTGCGTAAATAGGCCGCAAGGGGCGCCCAGAAGTCTTTGGGGCGTGAGGCTTCAGGTAGCTCCTCAGCGTATATCTCCAATTTGTCTCTGCAATAAAGCAAGTCACGAATCCAGTTGTTAACAGTGGGTGTAGTTTTGGCCCCCTAGCAAAGTGCTACAGATCTCTTCGCAAATAAAGTGGAAACAGCGACAATCCGCCTATTGCATGGCTTGAACTGTCTCACATAACCCAGCAGACAGAGCTCTGGCTTGCAATGTACAGGTTCTAACACAACCTCTGTGAGAATATGCACAATCTTAGACCAAAAAGCAGCGATTCCAGGACAAGTCCAAAACAGATGTAAAAAATCAGCGTCAGCATGCCCACACCTCACACAACTAGCATGTTCACGCAAACCATACTTATGAAGTTGCAATGGAGTATAATAAAATTGGTGCAAATATTTAAAATGGATCAACCGCAGATTGCAGTTCGCCGTGAGGTGACCTGTTAGCACACAGCAGTCTTTCCACATATCCTGTGTAAGTGCAGATCCCAGTTCATGCTGCCATCTGCAATAAGAAGGGTGCTCTTCAATCTCCTGTTCATGCAATGAGGCATTATATAATTTGGTGATGAGGCCTTTTCGTTCCTCCCCACCCAGCATAATCTGCAACGCTTGCAGGGCAACAGGTTCTGCCGGGTAGTCTGGATAAACAGTTTAAATAGCCTGCCTCACTCTAACATAAGTGAAACCCAGCATGATCCCCCAATCTGTAGAACCCTGTATTTCATGCAAGGACTTGAATCGTCCGTGTGTGTAAAGATCTCCTAGTCGGGATATACCTACTGTCGCCAGTTCCTTCAGGGCTGGTGTCTCCCTTACTGCAGAGATGTCTGGGTGAGAGGCCAGTGGTAACCGCTGGGCATATATATATATATGGAAGTCCTGCCCGTTTGGTGAGCATTTTCCAGTCCCAAGCAGTGAATAACACTGGGTTGATCTCAGTTCTGGGACCTCCCGATCCCCCAGAGAGGGTCGCTGCCTGCAAAGGTAAGGGTCGGACAGCATCAGATTCAATCGCAAGATAAGGCAAAAATCGTGGCGGATAATGCCAATAGTGAGCGAATTGCACCTGGGCGCATAAGTAATAGAGGCGAAAATCCGGAGCTTCAAACCCACCACGATCAAATGGTTGCACTAACTCCTCCCAGCTACATCTAGGTTTCTTCCCGCCCCACACAAATGTAAGAAGAGCAGATTGTAACGTCTGGAATAGGACTATATTCAGTTTGATGGGTATATTAACGAAAAAATATAAAAGCTTAGGAAGGAAAGTCATTTTAATAACGGCAAGCCGATCCGCAAGGGAAAGCGGCAAGCGCGCCCAACGCTCTGTTTGCTCAGTGATACATGTAATGGCCCGGCCATAGTTTTCTGAGATCACCCTATCAGGGTCTCTATGCAGCTAGACCCCAAGATATCGTACCAGTTCCTGAGTCCCCTTCAGAGGGAAATCTAGGTCTATCTCCTTGGTACCAGCCGTCAGCGGGAACACCACTGACTTTGACCAATTAATACCCAGGCCTGAGTAACGTTCAAATTTCACGTATTCCCGTAACAGAGCCGGTAGAAAAGTGGTGGGCTCTCGGACATATAACAACATGTCGTCGGCATATAAAGAGACCACAAGTGGTCTTTGCCTGAATCTTAATGCCGCGGCCACATGCAATTGTCTGAGCTTACACGCTAATGGCTCCAGGGCCAGTGAAAAAAGCATTGGTGATAGGGGGCATCCCTGCCTCGTGCCTCTTTCTATACGAAACGCCGGGGAGACCCACCCATTAACACGCACCCGTGTGGCAGGAGCTGTATAAAGGACCCGGAGCCATTGAAGAAAAAATGGAGGGAAGCCCATACGTGTTAAAACCCTTAAACATGAAGTCCCGACAAAGGGAGTCGAAGGCCTTTGCTGCATCAAGCAGCGCAGCCACTTGAAAGTTGGGTTCAAAGTAATGCAGCGTAGAGAAAACGGTGCGCAAATTATGTGTAGTAGAGCACGCAGCCACAAATCCGTATTGGTCTGGCTGAACTAAAAGAGAAATCAGGGGTTGTAGCCGAGTCGCGATCATCTTCGCCAGGATTTTGACGTCAATATTTATAATTGAAAGGGGCCTATACGATTCGCATCTGTTCGGGGATTTTTCGGGTTTCAGTAAGGTTACCAGCAAAGCCTCTCTAAGAGTGGGCGGGAGCTCCCCTTTATCATAAGCCTCCGCAAAGACTGCCAATAGTCGAGGCGCAATATCATCTACATACATTTTATAGAATTCGCTAGGGAATCCATCCATACCGGCCGCTTTGCAGGTAGGCAGTGCCATATTAGCAAGTATGACATCCTCCTCATCGAAAGGCTGCACTAAATATTCTCTATGTGTCTTGGAAAGCCACCCCAATGCCACGTCATCCAGATAGGAGTCCACTTCCTCGGGCGAAGGGCCTTCTGTGGCTGTGTATAGGGTAGTGTAAAATCATAACACAATATCACTGAGCTCAAATAATGCGCTTCCCCTTCCTCATCCACTAGTTCCTTAATATGCTCTTGGCTACGGGGTTCCGACAACCGCTGTGCCAAGGAGCGACTTGGACGTCATTCTACGAGAACGGTGCTGCAACTCCTGGTCAACAGTATCATTATGTTCAGCTACTAGATCTCTAATCTTAGCTAATAAATGCGGGGAGGGATTTGACTCATAATCACGTTCAAGTGCAGATATCTCAGACGCCAATTTTTTGATCCTGCTTTGGATATTTTTCAATACTCCAGATGGCGCTCCAATACAGGCACCCCGTACCGTCACTTTGAAAGCCTCCCAAAGCAAGCCAGCGCTATCGACAGACCCCTCATTTTCATGGAAAAAATTACAAATAGCCTCACCAATAGTCTGCTTGAAAACTGGGTCTGCAAGTTCAGTGGGTTGCAGTCTCCATGCAAAGGGTGGCCTTTAGCACAAAGGTTTCTGCAATTCCAGAACCACTGGAGAGTGGTCGGATAGCGTGCGGGGCGCGTGAATAACACAGACAGTCCAGGCCCTAACTACCTCAGAGACAAGCCAGTAAACAAGACGGGACCAGGTCCCATGAACCAAGGAGACAAATGTGCTTTCTCATTGTCCTGGATGCTGAAGCCGCCATATATCCAGCAATGGGCCCGCATCTAGGAGCCCAAGAATAGTCTCCGCAGCCTGCCTACTTCTGCCTGCAGTACTTCCTATTCTATCCAGGGATACATCCAAACACACATTGAAATCTGAAAATGAAGGGTCATCTATATTTGTCCCATATACATATACATTGACCAGTAAAACAAGTTTACTCCCCAGCTGACCATATAAAATCACCACTCGCCCCTGGTCATCTGCATCTGACTTAAGCAGGGTGAAGGGTACTCCTTTTTTTTCTTAAGGTCATCACTCCCTGCGAGAAGGTTGAATACGAGGAATCAAGTTTTACAGCAGCCCACCTCGTACCTTTGCATTGCGCCGAGATCTTAGTTAAATGCGTCTCCTGAAGGAGGGCTACATTCACTCCCAATCTGTCCAATTGAGCAAAAACTGAGCGAATTTCCACGCACATTCCAAGTGACAAACTTAATCACACCACTCATACCGTGCATCGATCAGTCAAAAAATATCCAATGACAGTGCCACCAATGAACATGTTAACAATAGCATGAATGAGTACTACACTAGTCCTTCCAGTCCACCCCACCCCCACCCCCCAGGAAACCCCTTGAACACTACTACACAACAGCATGATGTGGGGAACTCCCATTCGGGGGGCGTCAGAGTGCTACTGTCCTCCCACTTCGTAAGAGGTGGCTGATCAGGTCTAAAACCTGTGTTACAATTCACGGTCGAATACAAAAGACTCATTCAGCATACATACAGCATATATATAGCACATTAGGACTTGCCGGGCCCAGCCAAATTAGTGACGGTGCACATATACGTCTAGAAAGAAATAAGACAACCATATGAAAAGTCATAAAGTTAACACAATAAGAGTCCTCATTAATTGTTATCAGTCGTCCTCCCCCTGCTCAACTTCGGCCTCACGCCGGTGTCTCTTCAATTGCTTAGCGTGTTCCATCACTGCCTTGGGAGTGGAAAAAATCTTGAAATTTCCCTCTGTCCCCACTCAAAGGCGCGCAGGATAAAACATAGCGTTGGGAATATGTTCAGACTGCAGGAATTTTTTGACTGCACCATACTCACGACGCGCAGCCTGGACAGCGACAGTAAAATCGGGAAAAAAGGACAAGGCGTTCCCCTGATGGTTAACAGTACCTCTCTCCCTGGCCAGCTGTAGGACAGTGTCCCGGTCCCGGTAGTTCAATAATCGAGCTATTATGGGACGAGGTCGGGCCCCGGGGATAGGGCGCGCCACCAAAGAACGGTGAGCGCGCTCCACAACAAACATGGAAGATAGGTGTTCGGAGCCAAATATTTCCTTGAGCAAGGTCTCAATGAAGTGCTCCATTCTCCCAGTGTTCGCTGACTCGGGCAAACCAGTTATGTGAATATTATTCCTTCTAGACCGGGCCTCCAAATCCTCATTCTTGCCTGTATGAGAGACAACACCTTTTCCATATTGTGGGTCTTGCTGGTCACCTCACCGAGACCATACTCCGTGTTTGAGACCCTCTGCTTGACCTCTCCCATTTGCGCCGATTGTTTTTCCAATTGTGAGGACATGTGGTCCAACCGATGATTTATAGTAGACATGCTTCCCTCTATAGCCTGGAGTATGGCCAGTAGCGTGGATTCCAGATTTGGCGGGCCGTCTCCCTGTCCATCGGCCTCAGAGTCAGAAGCTGCTTTTTGTTGGGCCCTACCCGATTTTCATGCCTCAAACGTGAGGCGGGGCTGTGACTTATCCGGTTTACCCATGGTAAGCGGTGGGAAGTGAAAGACACCGAGAACTGCCGAAGAGTATTCCAAAGCAGCTAGTCACGAGCAGGTGAAGCAGCAGTATAATGCAGGACACAACTATATGCCAGCTATCATCAGATTAATATGCTCGCGCCATATACAAAGTGTAAGAATCCCCAGGTGTGGCGGGGACCATATATGCCTGCAGTCCTACCACAAAACAACGATTCCCCAGAGACCAGGAGGTTCAAGCCTTCAGGTGACTGTTACATCAAGAAACTCAGTAAACTCCAGCCGCAGGCCACTTACTATGCCCCCAGGCCCTCTGGGAGCATCTCGCAATACAGTCACTTCCACCGTCCAGGCGGATACAGTACAAAGGACAGGGTAGAAGAGGTCAGAATAAACAGGTCTATCTTGCCAGTGATAGCAATGAGCCAACTGTCGCATTCACAGCCGCAGGTAGCCAACCAGGTCCTCACAGTATCCACACTAGGCCCAATTGTGTGGGAAAATCCAACTGGTACACTTCACCTCAGGACGCCAATACGTAGCGTGGTGCACTTCGAGTCCCTGGCCCCAGAAAAGATGAGCGCGTGGCCTCCAACTCCAGCGCACCCTCCCGGAGCCAGCAGTGCAGCTGAACTGTCCACTTCACCACCAAACGCCAGGCAGCAACCAAAACGAGGCCCACGGATCAGCGGAACAGGGGGCAGCCAGTACAAGAAGATCAGTCCCCCCGCCGCCGCGCTGCATCCGACGCGGCTCACAGATTTTCCCCCAGGGTGAGGTAGCCTAAGGTGGCGATCAAGGGCAGGTGCATACGAGCCGCGCATGCAGGCCGCAGGCAGCGGGCCACAACCCAGAGCCCCGGCCTACACCCACCTCCACAGCCGCGGGCCAAGGCCTAGGCCGCACCCACCTACCTCAGCCCACCGCGGGTGCTGGTGCACCTCCGGGGCCAGGAAACTCCGACAGGCCTCTGAAAGTCCCACAGTCGTGGCAGGACTTGCAGGCCAGCAGCACTAGGGCAGCGAGCAGGCCGCAGTGAGGAGCAGTCGCGTTGGTGTCCCACAGCAGCAGGTCAGCTTCTTCCGTTTACCCTCAGCAGGGCAGCCAGTCGTAGCAATTATAGGGTCTAGACGTCAGTAACCCAGGATCGCAGCTTCCTCACAGCACCTGCCAATGATCGGGCTCCTCCCGCAGCTCACTCACACTGCCATTGTGCACTTGTTAGAAGTTGAGCACACTCCGTCAGTTTTCAATGCGCCACAGTGCTCGCCAGGCTCGTTTTCAGGCACAATCTGTAGCGAAGATGACACTGCACATCTGTCGTTATTCTACACAAATGGGGCCGCTCCCAATAAAATGACCTAAGTAGTGCTCTAGTGTGTAAAGTGTATGTGAGTATAAGCATCTCAAAATAAGTTTAGGACTGGCCTCACACACCACCTGGTGTCATGCTTCATCATCGGCCGTCCTCGCCCTCTAAAAACTTGGTTTGATAGAGGGCGGGCATACACCTGACGACAGGGTTGCACTTCTAAGCTAAGTGGGGGCCCAAAGTGAGTGAGTGAGATTAAAAAAACCATTATAGTTGCCTCACAATTTTAATGAATTAGGAAACTATATGGTATCTAAAAACAAGTGAGCGGTGACGTGGGGAAAGTTATTAACCCCTCACCGCGAGGGATTTGGTCGACATGTTTCTGCCTGGTTTCATCAGAGGTACATGGCATTCGTCAGGACCTGTATTTAAATTTGATAATATGGCTCCACTCTTACCAATACTGTGGTTTAAGTAGTCAAAATGAGGGGTGACCTTTGTCACTCTCCACTACCTGGGCGTACCCCACCGACTTCACCCTACGTACTCCATGGGAGGGAGAATAAAGGGAAAGCCCCTGTAGTCAAACCTTTATCAAGGTGCGCTTTCCGTTTCATCACCTACTGCTATCCAGCTCTCCTCCCGGTGATCACCGGGGAGGAGAGCTAGATAGCAGTAGGTGATGAAACTGTACTGTGGACCACGTTTCAGGCCAGATAATTATAGTCAGATTTGGCACTAGTTCACCCAGGAGCATCATTGACAGTAAATTAGGACCCACTCATAATCTTATCTACCGCCAAGGATGCCTCTAGTGTTGTAGCCACCTCCCATACCCCATACACACAAATGTCTGCTCTCCTCCCTAATGCTTTTCACCAGAAGGCAGTTTTTGCCACCCAAGCTTCCACTGTCACCAACTTCCGTGCCATTCTTTTCCCCTTCTTCTTGCTATTTTTACCCAGACAAACCCCTTCAAAAACCTCCCAATCACTCTTTTGCTATTATCAGTTGGCCTTCAGAACCAACAACATGTTAGCACTAAAATTCTATTTATGGACAGCTAGCTCAATTACAGCAAAGCAGTATGTCTTACAGTGTCAATCTGCAGAGCCTTTTTGTGTTATGGCGAACAAACACACACAGCTGCAGCATAACACGTCTCTCTATGTTGAGAGAAGTTGTATATATAAACAAGCATTTGCAATGCAATAGGTCTCGCATTTATGCGAGTTTAAGCTATTGGCATTGTAAATGACAATGCCTTTTATTTATGTTTTAAAAATAAAAGGCATTGTTATTTGCAATGTCAATATCTCAAACTCGCGTAAATGCAAGACCTATTCCATTGTAAATGCTTGTTAAAGAAAGAAGCTGATGTCCAAATGTGCTTATCTACGCTTACCAGATAGACCACATTGCAACATTGAAGGTGCAATAGTTTTTTACGTACATTTTAACTTCCTAAAATGCACTGGTTCTGGTACAGTTTTCCATTGACAACTGCACTGAGTGTCAAATGCAAATATGTCATTCGTGCAGGCTGCCCAGTGTGCAAAGAAACATACTCAGCCTGAATGGCCACGCAAACTGCTACAAAATGGACCCGCCAACAGTACAAGTGATAACATCGGGAAATATCAGTGAGATATTTTACTGGCATCCATGCAGTCAACGCGATCTGCCCATGGACCGAGCTGCCCTAGCAGTCCAGAGAGAGTTGGCTGTTTCTAGAGGCACTTCCGATCATGTAATTCTGAATCCCTTTGGAGTCTTTGGCATGCACCGAAGACATTTTGAGGACTTCAATAATCTTTATTTTTTATTCTTAGGACAATAAAGAATTGCAAAGAGATTCGATGGCTGTTTCTGAAAAGCATGCAAATAAATGGCTGCATCTGCAAATAATAAACTATGCATAGACGTGTTTTGTTTTCTAATGAGTCTTACGTATATTTATTCATATATCGATATGAATGTGAGTGCATTGATTTATTTTGCTGCACCTCCTGCGAAACAGATACCATCTTTATTTCAGTGAATTTTTGGAGTGCAGAAGGTACGCTCCTTAATCTTTGCAAATAGAACAAGCACTCCAGTGCCTGCCATCCACGTCTCCACGCGCCCTGCATCTCATTTCACATCAAGACAGACAGGGGGAGAAAAACAGTTGAGAGGAAAGGAAACAAGAGTGAGGGGAAACAGACAAAGAGAAGGAAGGGTGACAGAAAAAAACAAGCATTTCTGCCGGCGCCGCTTCAAGGACACCACGCTCAATTTCTTTTTTTTTTTAACTTGAACACTGAGCATGGTGTCCTTGAAGCGGGTCCCGCGCCCAGTGTTAAAGTTAAAAAAAAATAAAAAATAAAGCCCATTTGATGCAGCCCCCTTAATGTTTTCGCCATGGCGGCAGCACCGCGGCTACACGGGCTGGTAAATGAGATGCACAGAAAAAAGAGGTGCGTGGCAGGTTCTGCTGGCTGCAATGAGTTGCTTAATAGCTCACAAGCGCAAGAAGCAGCAAAGGAGTTGTGGGTGCCGCAATTGTTGAAAAATTAAAGAAATAGATTTTTTTCTCTATTTCTTTACTTTTGCAGCAATCGCGGCACCCACGCTTTACCTTTAACCATGATAAAGTAAAGCGCAGGTGCAACGATTGTAGCAAAATTGGGAAATATATTTAAAAAGCCTTGGGCAACAGCAGATGAGAAGGCATAACCAGCGCTCTCCTTAACAGCCTTTAAATTCTGTCTTTAAGGTGATAAATTGTGTTACAGATTCTACCGCGGTTGGAGTCCATATTACATCAGCACTAAATTCTCCAGAACGGGTTTGGAGAGAGTTTTTAAACTTGGTATAGTTGTCTGTCCGCTGCAGCAGCATGGAGTGTCCATAATAAGCCATCCCCGCCTGCCGAGCCCAGGTCATTTATTTCCACTAGTATTAAAATAACAGCAGAAATTATTCCAGGTCACCGCGGTGTGTGTATACACACAGGCCAGACGTATAAATACTCGGAATTGTTTCGCTTCCTCCATCATTCGTGCTGATGAGTGTGCCCTTGCCGGACTCCTGACAGCCCACCAAAAATAGAAATCCCTTTATTTTTATTGAATGGCGGAGCGGGAGTGCTTCTGTTCCTAAGAAACATGTCACCCCGCCCCTGCACCCCCTCTGGTCTTCATAACATAAACACAGCTTGACGGAGAACACACTTCATTCAGCAGTGTCCTAGCTCAGAGGAAGCCTTCTGCAGACTCAGCGCATGTGTATTTGAGTGCCATTGGCTCCGAGCCGCCAGCCTTTTTCTCCTCCGCGCACATTGCTAAAAGTTTCAGAACTAGCGGGGTGAGATGTGCTTTGTATTTATTGTTTGCTTACATCCTTCACAAATGCCTACGGAAAACATAACTATTTCCAATTGAGGGCACTCATGTGAACTGAAAATCGCGACTATTGCGTCCATTGCTGTCGCATACACCCGTAAACAAAAAAATAAACAAGCGCAGACAGAGGGCTGCAGATTAAATAGAGCAGGGAGCAGGAAACAGAGCAAGAGACAGGCGGAGATCAATAGATGCTGGCGGAAAGCAGCTGAATGATAGTTGGAGAGTGGTGGGAGGACGAAAGCAAAGACAGAAGCAAAGCCATTAAAAAACAAAAGATACAAATGGTGCGAGGAGGTGGCTCAACATATAACGCTGCCGACTTTGGAGCAGGTAAACAGGGTTCGATCCTCGGCGTGGGCTGCATCGTTTCAGTGTCTTTTAATTATGAATAAACTAAACCTAAATAAATAAACAGCGTCGAGTAGAAATACGAGCAGCAAAGAAAACAAGCATTGGACGCGTGAGACGCGATGGTGGGGGGGTGGGGGAGAGAAGAGCGAGTTCTGATAAACTGGTGTGAAATAGCAGCAGGGAAGGGGGCGGAGAGGGGCTACAGGGGAGAGCGACAAAGCCATATGGCTGCTTTGTTGCGCGCGTGCACGCCTCGTGCACTGTAGCTCTATGCCAGGGGAAGCACTTTCAAAAATCCACTTACAAAATGTCTCAAAGAGACAGCTTTCGCTGTCTCAGCGAGACCTAAAAAGGCACACACACTTTCCATTACACATATTTCCACACATTACTCATTTTACAAGCATCCATTTAAAATGATTTAAAGAATGCAAAACATGTTTGAACCATATACTAGTACTGGCAGCAACTCAGAACATTAATAAAATACTCAAAATCATAAGGAAAACTTGCCGTTGTTATTGCTAATCTCACAGTTTCTTGTATTTCAAAAAGGAGATTTAGTAAAAAAAAATGATGGGCATAAAAGTTTCTCCCTTTTTATAATCCAGTCTCTCAATTGTTTTGTAAAATTGAACACTTGACAAAAATAGATTGTTGAGTTTTAAAATTACTCAAGAAGTCGTCTGCTAGTCTATCTTGTGTCAGTCATGCAGGGACTGACCGCTCCGAGCAGACGGGTGCTTTAGTGCACCAAGTTGGTGTTTGACTTCCCAGCGTGAGTAATGCTCTCTTCTACCTATCACCACCTCCACTAATGAGCACATACACAGTAAGGTGAATCCAGTGATAGAAACAGGGAAAGGGGAATGGGATAGAAGAGAAAACTGAAACACTGCCCTCCATCATCGTGACTCATCACTTCTACTGGTTAGTGATGTCTGCAGGCTCCAGTGGATATCTAAAGGTAATTAGATATTGTTAGTGCCTTGGCAATAACTCTGTATAGCCTGCTCTGTGCCTGTGAATGGAATTTGTAATTCATGAAATTAAACATACGAATATACAGCATCTTAAATATATGTTCAGTAAACAATTCTCCCTGTAAATAAAATAACTACTTTAAGTTTTGTCACCTTGCTCTTTCTATGAAAGTTGAGGTATAGTTTCTACTTGACTTGTGTATCACTGCAAGGTAATAAACAAACATTATGTATTATGTAATTGCTTACCGAATAATGTGTGTAAATATACAAGAACTCTAATAAGTTATTCTTTAACATGAATGCATATCATTACCACATAGTACTGGCTCAATAGTCACTCTTGTTCTGCCACATGAAACCTTCAAATGAAATGCAACAAAATCCCAGTCTCATAAGAGTTCATATAAATGTTCAAATAATTCAAGGTTTTTCTATTAACAACACAACTTTCAGAAAATATTGCTAGTGATCTTCCATACAGTCTGAGAAACGACTGCCATAGCTGTGGGTCTGGTCCACGAGGGACGTTATAGTCAAATATCCAATGTCCAAGATGACCACTACACCTCCAAACTACGTGAGAGCTGATAGCCTGATGGGAACAGTAATTCACTGATGTATGCTGCTGCACAGTATGTTGTCCACACACGTGAATCCTCAGTCCAAACTCCACCATCTCACTTCAGGGACCTCTCGCCTTTCCTTCCTGGGGAAAGACTCAGGGTGAGCGAGTTTGGGAGAACGCTCCCCTACTCTTGCCAAGTTCCAGCTGATACGCAATGCCTCCACTACTGTTCCCTGACACTTCCTCCCTGATTCAGTGATGCCCAAGTCCTTCTGCTCTTTCCATCCACCCACCTCCTACTTTGGTACTTTTGTGTCCTTGGCTCATGCACCCAGTCCTCTGCTCTATTCCTGCTCTATGCCCTTGGCTCATACTGTTGCTTGCTACCTGGTCCTCTTTTCACTATTGTCATTAACACGAGCCAAGCCGGAGAGGAGGCTTGAAATGCCGCCAATGCACAAGCTTGCCAACGTATACAGTTGATATTTTGTATTAGTAGTCACGAGCCTCAAATACTTAATTAAGCTGACACATGCACACCAACCCACGATCTCAGATCAGCAGTTGACAATATTATCAATCTGGCTAATTTCAAGAAAAAAGTTAATGACACAAGACACTATGAAGTCGAAATAACTAACTTTAAATAACTCTAATCTTAATTTTTGGGGCCAGCGTATCCCTTCTAACCAATCGAAAATCAGATCGTCTGGCCAAAGAAAGTGAAAAAGTAATTCTGGGGTGAATAGGATAAACCCCAGAGTCTCTCTGGGCTGCAAACACTGAGTTACAGTCTCTTGATTTCAGAGACGCTACCTGCCAGGGGGAAGATGTGTATTTGTGGAATTAGTGCCTGCAGGATCTCAGCCTCTAACAGTGATTTACTCCTTTGTTGATTTTGGCTGGCTGCTCTGCAAGTTGGTCTGTTGATTTCGGCCAGGTGTTCGGATACTCACATCTCTCCAAAACGTACAGCTCCCTCTTCTCCAAGTCACATCATCAGAGTCTAATCACATTTAAAACCCTTAACAAGTAGGAGGGATGTGCCGCTGGTGCAAATATTCTTTAGGCTGCGGCGCAGAGTATCCTGGAAGTGCTCAAAGTCCAGGTTAATTACAATTACATGCTGGATGAGGCACTTATTTATCCTGCTCTAGGGTCACTGTTTTGAAGGCAGTGGTCATCCAAAGGAGATGCTTTTTTCGATGCTTCACACTCCTCCATTTAGGGTGGACTGGATAACTTTCTTACCCACACTTTTTCAGGATTGGACTGTCTTGAAGGTAGAGGAGTACTGGTCACATAAAGTTACTAGCCATGTAGATTGGACCCAAACATCCTCACTCAAAATCCTTTCATTATTAGGCAATGTTAAGAAGAACCCTGAAAGGGTTTGGGAAAATTATAGACAGAAACTGGTTTGGCAGGGCAAAGCATGCAGTCCTATGGCAATGGCACCCAATAGCAATATTTTGGGCAGGGACAGAGTGTGCCTGATTCACAAAGAGTTTGCTGTGACTCACTCTTGTAGTACTCCTGAATTGCAGGAATAAGCCAGGAGTACTACAATAGTAACTCACACCTACCCTTACATCAATTGTTATGCATTGGACCCTCTGACCTTATTTCAAAGGTAAATTTACATGTGAGTAAATTTACATGTGTACATTTACTCCTGCACTCTGTGGTAACTTTACTACTTGTGGCAAATCCCCATTCCTGAGTGTAAAGTTATTTCAAACTGTAGACTTACATGTCTCCACCCCCTCAATTTATGGGTGGAGTCTATATAAACATACTTTACGACTGTAATGTTACTGCTAGTAAATTTACACCTGTGTTTTACTTTCTGCACACTTGGCGCAGATCTCCACACATGGCGTGGAGACCACAGCAGCTTGAGTGGAGACCTCTGCTGCATGTGGGAGAGAGATTTCTCTGTGGAAGGCAATATGAGTATTATATACACCTGAAAAAACATGTACACACCTGACACCCATTCCCTTCAAACAACATAAATACGGCCCACAGCCAATGTTGCCCGCTATTATTTTCCTCCATGTTTGCCAACAATATGCTTGTGGGTGCAATTTTCTTGACTGTATGCAGGATCAGCAGTAGTAATGATCCACTAAGCGAATTACTCGGGTGCGTGATCTATTACATCGGAGGGGTTGTGGGAGAGCTGGCTAATAAAGGTAGCAAGCTGAAGAGGCCCATCGAAAAGAATTATCGGAAAACAGTCAGCGAACGAAAAGCTAGGACGTCCATACTTGCTTCTAATCGAGATGCAGTTCTACAATTTGGATTCTTAATTTGCTCCCCTGAAAGTCTGAATTGCTTTGCAGAGGGTGGCAAAATGATTCTTTTTTGCCATTTGCAAGCAGGCATCTGCCTACTGAACCTCCCAAAAAGGGGCAATCACCAGAAAAGCATATTGCAGAGTCTTGCGTGGTTGGCGCAAAAAACAGGCTCTGAGTATGAACTGTACTAACACAATGTTGAAGGTAGTTCTCTTCTCAAAATTTAAAGATACTTTCTCGTCCTGGGTGCAGCCCAGTCAATCCCCATCCAATTGGGGAGGAAGGAGAGATAACAGCAGAGTAAAGGTTAACTTTGGGCTCAGCACCTCTGAGGTGTTCACCAGGGTTTATTGAGGGCACCCACCCCTCATCCCTGTTGCCAGTAAAAATGAATATGGTCAATACTACATGTTATTGAGAACCAGTCTACTAGGTCCAATTCCATATTATTATCAGATAGTCTACTACCTCACAGATATGTTATGAACAGACTGCATAGGGAAACAACTCTACTAATGGCAACAAGACCACTACAATGCGACTTTACCTCATTACACACTTGCAACCCCTTTCATCCTGATTTTCGTTAAATATATTTTAAAACCAATACATGTGGTACAACATGAATCTTATATGCAGGAGTACAGGTGGTTCTATTTAATTTAATACCGTTGTTGAAGAAGGCAAGAGGCATTATCACCCTTTCTAGGCTTAGCCTCCCATTAACTATAGCCTCTCCCCTCATTCAACTATGCTAATAAAAAGCAAATTATGCTCTACACATCTGCTATCTACATATGTACGACACATATAGAAAGTCGGAACATTTAAATAAATACACAGAGGGTAAAAAGTTGGGGCTGCCCGACATCCCTGCTCTAAGTTTGAAGAAAAATGTGCCTGTATACATGCGGGGTCACAAGTGCTTCAGACTTTTCACTACTGAAACCCTTGTGCTGTACAAGCATTAATGGGTAGCAGCATCAGCACTGTAGCAAGGAAGACGAGCTTGGCCAAATAGTGAACGAACATTGGCAAATCCAATAATTCTGGAATTGTCTGCCAGCCTTTTGGCTATGTAAATGTTGTTTTTGTTTTGTCACTGCTTTATTGTTGGGGGAATTACAGAGCCCTTGCCAATATGAAAGAATTGCCTAAAAGCAATAATATTGTGGGCCTCAAAAAGCATGCATTGCCTTAGGAGTCCCGACCACTAAAGGGGATTATAATTTAAGTGGATGTGCTCCTTATAAAGAGCTGAATATCATCACTGATGGTGAAATTAGCCAATGGTGGATATGGGCTGGCCATTGTCCATGCTCTAGGTCTACTAGGGAGACGAAAACATGTGAATGACACAACAGGCCAACAGATGAAGAGGGCTGGTGGAAACTCTCTAAAAGTATATTAATTAAATGAAATCAAAACGTATTGCCTATCGTCAGACCTGAAAACGTCATTCTCCCCATTATAATATAAACAATTGTACATTTCTGAGAAAACTCAGGTGTCTGGTTGGGTGAGTGGGAGAGGAATACTGCTAAACAACACTAGAATATTTGTGCCACATTGTCCAACTATTCTCAAACGGGGGGCTTGTGGGAAATGCAATTAAACATATCTACTCAAGCTCAAACTGTCCCTGCTATTGTTGTATCCCTAAAATGCAGCCCATCTCATGTGCCAACTTCGCTTTGCTTCTTGTTGATCCACTTAAATCTGTAAAATATCTAAAGTAAGTAGAAACATTTTTAATAGGGATCAATAGGCGTGGCTTAGCTGTTTCTTTATAACAGATTCAAAGCACATACATAGTCCATAAACTCTTTGTAAAAATACCAAAGTGCAAATTGTAAGCTTAACTTGATCAATAGCCCTATTCATTGCAGAAAAAACCTGATTAAATTAATAGAGGTCACATCAATAGATTACCATTCACTGACCATGAGGGTTACACTACATGTGTGCAAACCCTAAATGTAAACTGCAGGAACCTGCTACCTTATATTTTAAGGATCTCTTTAAACAGCTTATTTTTACATTCAGTATCTATACATATCAAACTTCCAATCTCAAGCCCCCTATAAAGAGTATAAGTAGAAATGAAGTAACATATGAAAAGATATTCTTTGATTTTTACAGTACATCATTTAAATAATCAAAACACTTTAAATGTGCATACTTAAGCATAATGTAATATGTTCGTACAGTCTAAATAATATTCAGCTATTTAACAAATGTAGCAGGCAACATTTTAATATTTGAATCACAGTGGTTGGGAAGACAAGTCTCACATTACATTTTGAATAGGAATCAAAATTCCTGTGTTCACCTTCAGTAAGAGGCGCCTCAGTAGAATACTCCTTGCCAGCTGTGAAAATAGGGCGTGGAAGTTGTTTCAGCTATGGGTGTTTGTTTCCTGGAACGGTGGAACCACATCAGAAAAGTGTCACACGTGTTAGAAATACTTAGTGGTTTTGTGATGCTGATTAGATGGAATGTAGGGAGGAAGCTATTGCCCAGGTGGAAAGTGTTGCTGCCACCCTGAGGGCATTTTGATAATAAACAATGAATTATTAATTATTATTAAATTGATTATTTATGATGTAAATTGTGTAATCATTCTATTCTTAAGTTATATATTAGGTGCAGGCTTCTGGGTTTATATGGTGTAGGGTGGGAAGTTAATTATTAAATAATTAGTTATTAATTAATTATTATTGTTTTAATCATTATTTAATTGCTCACTAAGTATGTTAATTGTGTAATAATTATATTTTTAAAGTTATATATTCGGTGCTGGACGCTGGGTTTGTAGGGTTAGAAGGCAATTAAGTAATAATTAACAATGTATTCATAATTGGCTATTAATTATGTAATTGATTTTAATTATGAAAAAAAATTAAAATTAAAAAATCTTTATTGTTTTAGTTACTTAAAACCATAACAATTTTGCAATGAAACAGAAGACAAATTTTCAAAAGACAAAATGGGCCCCAATTTTAGCCATAACAAATAAAGGGGGGCAGTGAGTGATGTAGTCGTGGTGAAAGTTGTGGTTAAAAAACGATCGAACAGTCCAACAACGATCCGGTCTTCCTTGGGGCCTGATTAAAACAAATAAAGTGCAAAGTGCGGTGTTGATGTTCCCGTCTGTGAGGGGACTTGGCAGGAAAGGAGAGTGCAAACTCACACCTTAAGATAGTCAGTTATCAGTTTTTGGTTGGGCAATGGCAAGTGAGGGGAGAGCAGGGCGGGGTGTAGTAGGTCTTCCAGCTTCTTGATGTATTTGCCGCACCTAGTAGAGTTTGTGTGTCAGTGTGGGAAAAACACAGTGCTGATGCCTCCAGGCATGAGTGAAAGTCCTTTTTTAGATGGAGTGGCTTAAGGAGAGTTCTCCTGGGGACATCAAAAGAGGGACAACAACACAGGAGGTGGAGCCATGAATCGGTTGTGTAGTTGCATAGTCTGCAGGCTCACTCCTTTCCCTGTGGAGCCCATTGGTTTAAATCGGACACTTGCAGGCCAGATAGGTGCATAAACAAGATATTTCTGCGGGCCAAACCGTTTAGGCTATCTGAGAGGTATGGTTGTGACTTCCCCGGTAAATAAGAGTCGTTCAGGGCGGATAAGATGGTTGAGGTTTTTAACGACCGGGAATCCAGCAGATGTGAGGTTAGTTTCAGCTGCCTGTTTATGACCCTTTTTCAGGCTGTATAGGGAATAAGATTACATTTTAGCGCTGTCCTTTTGATTTGTAGTGAATTTATAGCTTTTCTTCATTCAATTGATTATTAATTATGTTAATTGTGTAATAATTATATGTTTTAAGTTATATATTCGTTGCGGGCTGTTGGGTGTGTAGGGTTATAGGGTGTGAAGCAAATTAAGTATTTATTAACAATTCATTATTAATTGATTAGGAATTATTTAATTGATTATTAATTATGCAAATTATGTAATAATTGTATTTTGTTGCTCATATATATTAAGTGCGGGCTTCTTGGTTTGTAGAAGTATAGGGTGTGATAAATTAGGTAATAATTAATTATTAATTGATTATAGTTATTTAATTGATTATTAATTATGTAAATTGTGTGATAATTGTATTTGTTAAGTTATATATTAGGTGCAGGCTTCTGCGTAAAAAGTTGTGGGATCAGGGGATGTACTGGATAGGAAAACATTGGGGGATCCACACAAGCCATACCTCCCTGGACTCCTCTGACTGTCTAGTTTTTAGAAATGTCTAGGTTAGGTAGGTTTCCCTATATGGCCCCCAAGCCCAGGAACAAAAACGCAGGTGACTGCTTAAAACACCAGGTTGTTTTATGATAGATAATATTGATGGGTCCACAATATATTTTGGGCCCTTCCCGGCCTTGTGTACTTGGCCTACCCACACAAGTGAAGTACTATTTTTATAGGGAGAATTGGGGAAATGCTGGTTGGTAGGAAATTTGTGGTTTCTCTCTGAATGGCACAGTAATGCAAAGAAAATGTGACTTTAGTCAAATTTTGAAGGTTGCAGTACATTGTGGGTAAGATAACTTATTGGGATCCATGAGAGAGACATCGCTGTGTTCTCCGGGGGGTGTTTGGTTTACAAAAATATCTAGAGTTGGTAGATTTTTCCTAGAGGGAATGACAGAAAAGACCATTATTACTGCACAACCATCTATTTCTCAAGCACACACACATACTGGTTTGATTTGGCACAAGCTTGAGTGATGCACTTTTAATAATTGAAAGGACAAAAAAGTGAACCAGTGACTCACAGCTCGTGAGCTTTAAAGGCGCATCAAGGCCCCATCAGGTTTACAGGCCATTCACACGCCTTTCATACGTGATACACACAAGACCATACACACCGTCAGCTGTAGAACCAACACATTACTTGACATGACTTTAGGAATTGAGGAAGCCCTTGCTAAATTGAAATTGTTTGCAAAAAAAGATTTTAAAAAAAGTATTAAAAAATGTTTAGAGGTCCGAGTGGTTTTCCTCATAGTACTTTATTTTAGGGCTATCTTTGATAAACAGAATGCACTTTTAAAAAAAAGTGAGAGCATCCAGATTTACCAATAGGGTAATAGGGAATAGAGGATATATTCCTCCTGTTTTTGATTTACGTTTTGGTTTAACAATTATGTATTGTATATATATATATATATATATATATATATATATATATATATATATATATATATATATATTCACTGAAAAAACCATAGGTTTCACACACGTTATAGTTAGGAATTAGCATTTAAAAAACCTTGGAAATTCACTGAAAAAACCATAGGTTTCACACATGTTATAGTTAGCTGGACATTTCACTCGTACAAAACCATTGAAATTCCCCCGTTATAGTTAGTTCAGCTAACTATAACTCGTGCGCCCGCAATCCACTGCTGATGACGTCACATATTACATCACTCATGACATGGTCAGTGACATCACTCATGACATCACTGATGACATCTCAAATGACATCACTGATGACGTCATCCATTGAGTATGTGTTTCTGAACAGTTTTAATATGTTTAATATATATAGGGAAAGGCCTGTTGAAGAATAAGTGGGTCTACAAGTGTGTAAATGGATGATTTTCTGTGGTGCGTAACTGACTCTATAAGTGAGTCATTAAATGTATCTTACTGCAGACTAGTGACTAAACTGTGTGAATGTCTGTATGTGTCTGTATGTTGGTGTATAAGTGGCTGCATGGTTTTGTGAGTAGCTATATGAGTGTCTATATGAGTTATTGATTGCTTGTCTGAGTATCTGTATGGGTTCCTGAGTGTTTGTGTGGGTAGGGTGTGTGTTACTCTGTGACTAGATGTGTGAGTGGGTGATTCAGTGGGTGCATGGTTTTAAGAGTGCATCTGTGATGAACTGTATGGTTGAGTGAGGTGTATGTATGGGTGTGTTAGGGATTGAAAGTATATCTCAGTGGTACATTTGTGACTAACTACGTATGTGAAAGGCAGTATATATGCGTGGAAGAGTATATAAGTGGGTAGATGTGAGAGTGTGTGATTGTGAGAGTGACTGTATGGATGAGTGTGTGCTTGTATCAATGATTCTATAAGAGCGTAAGAATGTGATACTATTTTTATGAGTAAGTGAACTTGAGTGTGTATAACCGCATAGGTGAGTAAATGGGAGTGTGATTATTTGCATGACTGACTAGGTGTGAGTACCTCTATGGATGATTGGTGGTGTGTGAGTGTCTATATAGGTGTATAAATGCATATGATAGTCTTGTATGGAGTGACTGTAAGTATGAGTGACTGTACAGGTGAATGAGTGGAGGTGTATGTAGACCTAAGAGTTAATTAGTGGGTATGTAGTTATTGGTATTGGAGTATCTATGGTTTTGAGAATGGAACTCTGAAATTTTGAGTCGGTGTATCAAAGGTTATATGAGGGTGTGAGAAGATGCGGTAATTTATCACATGGATGACGTCATCAGTGATGTCATCAGTGATGTCATTTGAGATGTCATCAGTGATGTCATGAGTGATGTCACTGACCATGTCATGAGTGATGTAATATGTGACGTCATCAGCAGTGGATTGTGGGCGCGCGAGTTATAGTTTGCTGAACTAACTATAACGGGGGAATTTCAATGGTTTTGTACAAGTGAAATGTCCAGCTAACTATAACATGTGTGAAACCTATGGTTTTTTCAGTGAATTTTCAAGGTATTTTAAATGCTAATTCCTAACTATAACGTGTGTGAAACCTATGGTTTTTTCAGTGAATTTGCAAGGTTTTTTTAAATGCTAATTCCTAACTATAACGTGTGTGAAACCTATGGTTTTTTTCAGTGAATTTCAAAGGTTTTTTAAATGCCACTTCCTAACTATAATATGTGTGAAACCTATGTTTTTTTTACTGAATTTGCAAGTTTTTTTAAATGCTAATTTATTTACGTATTATTATATTTTATATAAATTTATTTTACAATAAACTACCTATATATATAGTTATAGATTGACTGTTTCCTGTAATATGGAATGGCTCAGCTCTTTTTTTTTTTAATTTGGATAAAGTTGAACAGCATAGTTAATATCTTCCATAAACTTATAAACAGTTTTTTTTTTTTTAGGGTTTTTCGCGGTGCGCGCACGGTGCACGCACATCTCCGTGTGTGCATGCGTGCGTGCTCCATGTGCACATGCGTGTGTGCTCCGTGTGCGCATGCGTGCGTACTCCGTGCGTGCTCCATGTGCGCATGCGTGCGTGCTCCGTGCGCGCACGGTGCGCGCACGGCAAGTCATGTGATTACGAAACAACACTTTTCATTGGTTCATAGTAGTTTCAGTTTCAGAATCTTCAAACACCACACCCACTCCCCTCATTATTTCTTCTTATTTCCTGGGAGAAGGAGCTGAACAGCTTTTTCAGTACGTGAAAATGGCAGAACAGCAATCTTCATCAGGGAGTGAAGAGGAGACCTTTGTGCCACCAAGGCAGAGAAAACAAAAGGACTCATTCATATGGAAGTTCTTTACTTTTCCAGAGGGCCAGAAGAAGGTGAATGCCCCAAAAGTCACATGCACTGTTTGTGGAGTTGTCTTATCTAGAGGAGATCCAAAAAAAATACTCCTTCAGTATTCATTCTATGTTGAGGCACTTCCAAACAGTGCATCCTGTGGCTTATGCTCGTGAGTCTAGAAGAGCCACAAGAGACAACCCTCCAGCTGCTCAGCCGAGCACATCATCTGCGGCCGCAGATTCACCTGCTTCAAGAACTCTGGATATCCACCCTCTGTTTCAGAAGGTTCATATACAGTGCAATGTGTGCAATGTTGTTCTCTGTTATGGTGAGAGCAGCATTAACTTAATAGAGAACAAAATACAGCAGCACACATGCTCCACCCCATAATTTTTTTCATTTTTTCTTTTTATTCCTGTTGAACAGTTTTTTATTCCCTGTTTTTTTTGCTGCTCTAAAAAAATTTAAAAAAATACAAAATTGTTGAAAGACTAAAAAACAGTTATTTTCAGAACTCACTTCACTTCTCCAAGAAGAGCTATATTCCTAATATACTGGGTTGTAATTTTATTGAATTAATGTGTAGTGTATACATGAATGATTGAAATGATTGAAATGACTGAGTGAAGAGGAGGAAAGGACTGACAGAATGAGTGAGAAAAGGAAAGTATAATCAGTCATGAAAGGGAAGTGAAAGACTGACTGCAACAAAAGGACTAAGGGTAGAGGATACAGGTAAGAAGAGTGAATGAGTAAGGGAATGGCAGTGAGTAATGGAGAGAGAGGGAGGGGGGAGTGAGAAAAGGGGAGTAAGGGACGGAGATAGGAAAAGCAAGTAACAGACAAAGCGGTGAAGTACAGCAGGGTAAAGGGATTGAAAGTAAGAGAAGTGGAGTGATGGTGAGATAACAGGTATGAGGATTAAAAAAGGGGGTAAGAGAAAGTGAGAGATGGGGAGTGAGGGGATGGAGGGATTTAGGAAACTGGAGTGAGAGAAAGGGAGTCAGGATTTCAATGAGCAAAGCAGAGTGAGGGAGAGTGAAGGAAAGAATGCGAAAAGGTGAAGGGGTGTGAGATACAGACAGGAGGAAGTGAAGTAGGAGAATAGGAGTGACTATGAGTAAAGGATAGTGACAGTTAGGGAAGGTGAGGGAAGGAGAATGACGGAGAAGGTTAAAAAATTAACATAGATGGAAAATGAGTGATGGAGAGAGGAGGAGTGGTAGAAACAGAGGGGCAGATTTATAACAAACTAACGCAGCACGGTGCAGCAAGTAATTTTGCTGCGCCGTGCTGCGTTAGTTTCGAAGCACAGAGATGCGATATATTTACAAGAATATGTTGCATCTCTATGCTTCCCCTGCGCTGGCGCACAAACTGCAGCCATGCGCCGGCGCAGGCTCCCTTGCACCATGCTGCAAGGATGCCTGCGTGGTGGGGAGATTGTTCTTCTGCAGGAAGGGACACCTTCCTGCACAAAAACAATCACAAGAGGCTTTTTCCTCTTTCAATGCGTGCTGTAGCATGCAGCACGCACTGAAAGATGAAAAAACGAGAAGAAATGAAAACATTTCTCCTCGTTGTGCCTCGCTACGCCACCTCTAGGGTGGCGTAGCATTCACACGCATCTCCAGAGTTACGATTTCTCGTAAATCTGGAGATGTGTCTAGTTCTATGGGTGTTGCGTGGGAACACCCACAACAACACCCATGGAACGCCCCTTCAACGCACAGTGCTGCGTGTGAAGTGGCTGTATTTACGAGGAGAGGAAAAGTCACGCAGGGTGGCTTTTCCTCTCCTTGTAAATATGGAGGAGCCCCCTGCGCCGCCAGTACGTCATGAAAAGTGATGTAGTGGTGGAGCAGGGGGCTTGCAAATCTGCCCCAGAGATGTTAAGGAAATTAAGGGTAAGACAGACAAGGGGAGAGAGACAGAAACAGAGACAGAGAGCAAGGAACTGAGAAGGAGTAAGACAGTTAGAATGACTGAGACATATGGAGACAGGGAGAGAAACATGGTTGAAAAAATAGTGATGGAGGCAGTAAACCTAGGGGAGTAGTAGAGAAGGAGTGAGGGAGTTACGAAAGAGCAGTAAAGGAAGAAGAGAGAGGGAAGGGGAATGAGAAAAGCAGAGTGAGAAGTGAAGAAAAGGGAGCATGAAAGTGAAGGGGTGAGAAATACAGATATTTTAAACTTACCTGACCAACAAAATAACTTAATTAGAAATAAATGTTTTTTTTTAATTACAAGAAAAATGGATTCAATTCCCTAAATTTTCTTTCCCGATCTGAAAAAAAAGAAAAAAAGTAGTAATATTTAACAATACATTTTAGAATACAGTACACATATTTTCATATTTAACAAAGTAATTTTTTGCCCTTTTTTTGCTGTTTTCAGGATATATTGAATTTCACTGAAAATAGTGATATCAATTGCATTCATCACTTAACAGCGGGCAAAAAAATAAACAATCTGAAAAATTGTTTAAAAAAGCCCTGAATCTATCCTCAGTAAAACATACCTTCATAGAAATGAAACATATATATCAAAAAAATCTTCTAAAAACAATAACTATTTGCAATAAATAATGTCTGTAAATCTTGTTGCTTAAGCACATACACCAAAATAATATCTGTCAAAGAAGTCCATAATAGAAACATTTACCTTTCCATGAGGCCAAATGGTAATTTTTAAACCCTTTTTAGGTGAAATATCCAATGTTAATGCTATAAAATCGAAATAATGGTTTCTTCAGATGCTGCAATTTGTATCTAAAATTTTGGTATTAGAAAAATTAAGTAGGAATTTGGTAATTCTGCAGGCAAATGTTGCTTGAAAATCAATTGAGAATCATTACACAGTGTCCAGCCTTTTTCACATTTTAGATGAACTGTGTAATGACCAGAAGTTATAGAAGGTCCATCATGGAAAATTATTGCAACTGCAACAAAAGTCTTTCCTGATATTGATAATTGATTTCCTACAAACGTCTTTATAAAAGTGACCAATTTTGTTCCATCAGCTCTACAACGTTGCATCATTAAAATTATATACTGTCCATATTTCTTTAAAAATAACGTTGATAACATTTCTGATTTACATTGAGAACATTCCATGTTGTGATTTGCATCTTAAACTAATTTACTAAAAGTCACTGATTTACTCTCTGGTAATGTTAAATGTATGAACCTTTCAGAATCAACATTAGTGCTGCATGTGTTCATACAGTTTTCACAACAATGTTCCCATTTATAAGAGAGACCAAACATATTTTCTATTTCTACCCCTTCATCTTCCAGTACCATAAGCATATACATTAAGAATTCCTGTGCATCTTGCTGGACATTTTCCGTAAACTGTGTACATCCAGAACATACATCTAAAAGATTTCTAACATCAGAAGCACTTTCTATTTTAGTTTTATCATTACTCAGCTTCTCATAAAGGAAACTCAGCAGAGAACAAAATCTTTTTTCATGATTTAGTATTATCTGCTCTTGCAAACTTTCAAGATAAAATACAACATTCAGCACTACATTAGCGTAGCAGTTGACACCAGAGCTATTTTCAAAATGACAACCAACAACCTCTTCAACATTGTCCTTTTCCTTTTTGCTTGCAATCACATCACTCTCCTTTTGTTTTCTCTTCTGTACACCCTCATTACAGATATTATCAATTCTCCTTTTCCGACAAACAACACGTTTTTCAAACACAGGATACTGACCTAAATGAGGAGCATAGCTTCTTCTTAATCTATAATACTCCTTTACACAATTTGCATCAGCACTAACTTTTGAGTCATCAAAGTCTATCATGAATAAACCAGATAATTTTTTCACTCGTGACAAAGCAACATATGCCATACCTTCTTTAAACACACTAGATCCAATGTTTACAAAAGCACTATCTACAGTTAATCCTTGAGATTTGTGAATAGTTACAGCATATGCTAGAGAAAAGGGAAACTGCTTCCTATGTACATATAAGTCTTTCACAAGCAAAAAACGAACTGAACAACGACTAATGTCTTTAACCTCTTCAATCTGATCAAATTTTATTTTTAAAAATTCAATTCCATCTTTTTTCTGGTAGTTAACAAAACCCACAACTTTACGCATAGCTCCATTCACTAAACCTTTTTCTACATTCAAATTACGTCTTAAAATTACTCGACAGTTCATTCATACATAAAGATTCTTTTCTAAACCAGCTGTTTTCGATATGTTTTTCTCTAGAGAATCCAATTTAGTTTTCAATTTGCCTGTCAATGTAATAGTTATTCCTTCATGCTGTATTTTATCCACGGCTTCCATTTTCATAATCTCTTAATTTTCCAATTTCAAAAGTTCTTCATTGAATATAGAGCATTCGACTCGTGCAGCGTGTAAGCGAACACGGATGGATGAGAGATACATTCCTAGGAGTTGGTAGAGAGTTTAGGCAGTGTTCATGCCGGACGGCTCCATTTGAGAATACGAAACTCTGGCAGGGGGCCTCTTCTCTTATTGAATAAGAATTGCTATTAGAGGGGTTGGATTTTCAGCACCCCACCCTTGTCCAGTACATTCGTTTTGCTGAGCGGATTGTTCAGCTATAGATTGCTGCTGCTTTATTTGTCCTGAAGAGGCCAAAAGGAATTTATTGGCTGAAACGCGACCGCGTCGACAATTTTGGTTGCACAGAGGGCCCCTAAAAAATTGGAATGAGTTGGGACTTAAGAACTTTGCATTGCCTTTGAATTGGTGGAGATATCGTTTTCCTTATGCAATGTACATGCCCTCTGGGATGTCCACACTATTGAAAGGTGGATCCATAATCAAAAATCTATTGTTGGGACAGTAGCGTAGTTTTGTTTTATGTATATAGGGTTTGGTTTGTAAAATATATGTCTTTTGTATATGCTCAGCAAAAATGAAAAATGAGATGTGAATTGACACACATATGAAAGGATAATTAAAAGTGTCCTTATTCAAAAATATTGCTTTATCTGTTCCTCCATACCATTTTCTTTATATTACATTTTCCCTACTGGTAACATTAGCAAACGATGTAAGGTAACTCCTTTTATGTTATATGCTGCTAACCCAGTTGGAGCAGTAACAACACAAGACAAAGTTGAATCAGTTTTTTTCTGTAGGTAGATTCTAATTACTTTAATTAAGAAACTTTTTCCAGTTCCAGCTTGTCCACTCACATACATTCTGATTGGTTCAAATGATGTGCATGAGCACTCTTTATTTTCATGTAGTAATCCATGATCAATTTGTTTTGTGACTTCTTCATAAATTTGTTGTTGTTCATCATTCAGTTGTTGTTCCAAATTTGGTAAGTCTATTAAATCTTCCTGAGCTTGATTCATAGCTGTTTTCACTTCAGTCATGGCTATTGCAGCTTCATTTTCTACGATTGGTTGTCCTAGGGAATCTTGACTGAGCGTACCAGAACTTTGACTGTCTTGAGAACTGTCTCTAGCTACTTCAGCTGCAATTGTAGCTTCTTCTTCAATTTCTTCATTTAACATTTGTACATAATTTGAGAAAGTACTGCATTCTATGTTATCTTTGCATGCATTAAAGGAACCTTCATAGCTCTGAAAATCTCCAAGTAATTCATCCTCTGAACGCCATGGTTTTAACAGCTGTAAAAGTGCTAAGTAGTAAAATTCCTTTTTGTCAGTAGTGTCGCAACTCAGCTTCCTGTGATTAATCAAACTTCCTTTTGTTTGTTTCACCAAACATCCTTCCTCACCAATGACTTTATATCTTCCATTGTTGATGTCTTCTGAGGCATTCCGTTTAAAAATGTAATTCTGCAGCACTTCATAGAGACACATGTTCTCAAGATGATGACTTCTCTTTGGGTAATATGTGTCCAACATGTTTGTTTTCAAAATGTCTGTACTTTCTGGTTCGTTCTCTGCTAAACATTCAATTTCTCGAATAGATTTCAGTACCCGATTTCGCATTCCTGCAAATCCTAAACTTACCCAAATTATTCTTCTGGATTTGGAGTACAGACTTGCAGATGATAACCTATCTGAGCATTCGTATGCCCCATTTCTCGATGCAATAACATCTTTAAACTGAAACTGTATAGCTTTTTACTGACAGTCTTCTCGTGAGAAATCTCTTCCCACATTTCTTTCAATTCCGTTTTCTCAGATTTAGTGATGTAAGATGTGACATACCGAGCAACAGCAATAGAATTGTCAGCTACATACTGAATATCCATGTTAGCATTCCACATGGATAAAATGACTGGGTTGTAGTCATTTATATATTTTGACTCTTCTTTTCTTCTTAGGTTGTAGGTATTTTTCGGAGATTTTCTTGTAATGGTATGTCGCACAGCTGACATAAAACTGTTTACTTTTCCTTTTGAAAGAACAGGTCGTGGAAATCCAAATCGACATTTTGTGTAGAATTTATCTTTACTCTTGTACTTTCGTCAACAGTATTCTCCACACCGATGACTTTGGAAACGTAAAACTTGCTCTTTTAAGTTTTTTTCTTCTGTGCTTTAAGGTATAGCAGATGTTGCATATTCTTCAATGAAAGATAAAACTGCATCATCAGAATCTGTTCCAAATTTTGGGGCATCCTTGATCCACAACAGCATATGAATATGAGGAGCACCTCTTGCATGGTACTCTTTTCTCCAAAAGAAATCCACAACTTCTCCAAGAGGTGGATTTTTTTTATTGCAGATAAAGGACTTCATAGCCTCAAAAGTATGATTAAAATATCTGCAAACATTAACCAGATCCAATGAGCACAATTCTCCTGCTGTCTTGTATTGGATGTTTTCAATATTTGAATTTGCCTCTCGAAGAAAATCCAGTAAATCATCCCAAGCGTACTCAGCACAGCTTAGGGTAAGGAACCATGTAGGAGTTCCTAAATTCCATAACATACATTTCAATTCTCCATGGCGTCGGTACCAATATTCATTAGTCCCACGCTGACAAGCCATCAGATTAATCAATTGAGATTCCAAATGATCATCTCGCTGTTGCACTTTGTTCATAAAATCCTTTGCAGCCACATTATGTAGATGTACTCCAGTTTTTAAAATGTGATTTACTGTATAAGATAGTGCAGACAAGTCACTTTCAAATAAAAGATGGAACAAATAAGGAATACTTTGACGAAATCTTGGATCTTCTGCATATAATCTTGTAGTCCGATACTCAGAAGCAGGAATCTGTACTGGGCGTTCATCATATCGTCCACCTTTTCCTGTAGGAAACAGCTGGGGAAAACAACGAGCTTCCAAGCTCTCCTCCCATACACTCACGGGAGTTCCTTTTGCTTTTTTCATCTGAAACAGATCAATAGTGTTTCCCATAACTTCTTTAGAATGAAGAGGATGTATGCTGAAATGTTCATAAATTTCTTCTTCTTTTGACTTATCCACTTTTTCAATTTCCCCAGTTGGTATTCCTGTGTCTGCTAGTAAAACTTCTTCATCTTCATCCATATAAATTGATTCATACCATTTATTATTTCTTTTCAAATATAAATTTGCTCTTTGTACTTTTTGTACATCTACTAGCTCCTGCCAAATTTTCTTATTCTTTGTAGGTCCACCATTAACCAGAATAACTAATGGTTCAGTTTCCAAACTATCTGCATCAATTGTTTCAATATTTTTTTTTCAAATCTAATGGCAAATAGACAACTCTTCCTTTTAAACCTCTTTGTAAATCTGAAGGAGGTAATTTACCTGTTTTGGGCTCCATACGAACTATAGTCTGAAACGGATGGATACATTGAATGAGAATAGACTCATACGTATTTAAATTACAAAGTTCTGGAGGAATATCAACCAATTCTAAATTATTATGGACAGCTCTAGCTGGCATTTTATTTTCTTCTAACTTGTTATAACAGTATTTACAAATACGCTGATCTTCACCCAAATCAAAACAATTTTCCAGAAATAAATATGTAGCAAAATCCTTCCACTCATAATTATTTTCTTTTTCACTTTTTTTTATAGAGATCAACATTCCTTGTTTGAGTTTTATAATGGCTTCTCCGGCAACAAATACAAGTAATATTTGGTCTTTCATTAGAGATGATAGTAAATGTTGTCATTTGATCTTCAAAAATTTTACTAACAGTGAGTTCTACATTCTCTTCCACATTTTCCTCAATAACTGTGTCAATTCCTGCACTTTCTTGCTCTGGACCAAAGTAACAAAACTGAATATCATCAGTAACCTTCTCTACATCTGATACAGATCCACGGAACAGAGCACTCTTCAACTCATTTAACATTAGTGCTGGACTTTTAGCAAAATACAATCTTCTCACAAACTTTCTCATTTCAGTATGATGTACTGCCAGCATCCTAAAATGGTGAAAAACACTTTGACAAACTTTCCTAGAAAGACAAGCCAGAGAATGTCCTTGCAAACCAGTATTCTTTCTCACTCTGCATGGATCTAGTCTTTGAAGCACCTTAATCTTCTGTTTAACACTTTTTTTACTATATTCTACTACTGTGGTAGAGCAAGTGATAATTACTGTAACAGCCTGACATATTTTCCTTATAGTTTAGAGAGGCAGAAAAGAGCACATGTCCTAACAGCTACTTGAGACCATGAGCATGTGTAACCTGGGTGAGTGATTAGACTAGAGCAAAGGAAATGAGCCTTGGTGACGTTGAATGTGTTAGTGTTACACACTGCTATCTGAAATACCACACAGTGCTGAATAGCAAGCATGGGAGTGCCGGAAAATCAGCTGCATGTGTGCTAAGAGTGTGCTTCTGGAGACTGTGTATTGTCAGGTGCAAGAGAGATCTGCATGGACGCTTGCACAACTGCATGAAGACTGCAGAGATGTATGTAAGAGTACATGTGTGGTAAGGGTTAATTGGAGTTTTGAACATGTAGGACCTACCTCGCCCATTGCAGCAGTGGAAAGAAAATCTACCATATTGATTTCAAATGTGTTAGCATTTGCCTCTCATTTGTGAGATATTGATTTGTGCTGAATGCTATCCATCACAGTTCAAGAAAACAAGCTGCCTCTTTCCTGCGAGTGCAAGTCTTACAGAACAAGAGCAACACAAATTAAATCTCTGACAACAATTCCTGTGTGCAGACAGACTCATGGTGTGATTCTAGGCAGAAAACGATATTTGATTGGCAATTTCAAAGCACATTTACTACTGTGGTAGAGCAAATGATAATTACTGTAACAGCCTGACACATTTTCCTTATAGTTTAGAGAGGCAGAAAAGAGCACATGTCCTAACAGCTACTTGAGACCATGAGCATGTGAAACCTGGGTGAGTGATTAGACTAGAGCAAAGGAAATGAGCCTTGGTGACATTGAATGTGTTAGTGTTACACACTGCTATCTGAAATACCACACAGTGCTGAATAGTAAGCATGGGAGTGCAGGAAAATCAGCTGCTTGTGTGCTAAGAGTGTGCTTCTGGAGACTGTGTATTGTCAGGTGCAAGAGAGATCTGCATGGACGCTTGAAAAACTGCATGAAGACTGCAGAGATGTATGTAAGAGTACATGTGTGGTAAGGGTTAATTGGAGTTTTGAACATGTAGGAACTACCTCACCCATTGCAGGAGTGGAAGGAAAATCTACCATGTTGATTTCAAATGTGTTAGCATTTGCCTCTCATTTGTGAGATATTGATTTGTGCTGAATGCTAACCATCACAGTTCAAGAAAACAAGCTGTCCCTTTCCTGTGAGTGCAAGTCTTACAGAACAAGAGCAACACAAATTAAATCTCTGACAACAATTCCTGTGTGCACACAGACTCATGGTGTGATTCTAGGCAGAAAACGATATTTGATTGGCAATTTCAAAGCACATTTACTACTGTGGTAGAGCAAGTGATAATTACTGTAACAGCCTGACACATTTTCCTTATAGTTTAGAGAGGCAGAAAAGAGCACATGTCCTAACAGCTACCTGAGACCATGAGCTTGTGGAACCTGGGTGAGTGATTAGACTAGAGCAAAGGAAATGAGCCTTGGTGACGTTGAATGTGTTAGCGTTACACACTGCTATCTGAAAAACCACACAGTGCTGAATAGTAAGCATGGGAGTGCAGGAAAATCAGCTGCCTGTGTGCTAAGAGTGTGCTTCTGGAGACTGTGTATTGTCAGGTGCAAGAGAGATCTGCATGGACGCTTGTACAACTGCATGAAGACTGCAGAGATGTATGTAAGAGTACATGTGTGGTAAGGGTAATTGGATTTTTGAACATGTAGGAACTACCTCACCCATTGCAGGAGTGGAAGGAAAATCTACCATGTTGATTTCAAATGTGTTAGCATTTGCCTCTCATTTGTGAGATATTGATTTGTGCTGAATGCTAACCATCACACTTCAAGAAAGCAAGCTGCCCCTTTCCTGCGAGTGCAAGTCTTACAGAACAAGAGCAACACAAATTAAATCTCTGACAACAATTCCTGTGTGCACACAGACTCATGGTGTGATTCTAGGCAGAAAACGATATTTGATTGGCAATTTCAAAGCACATTTACTACTGTGGTAGAGCAAGTGATAATTACTGTAACAGCCTGACACATTTTCCTTACAGTTTAGAGAGGCAGAAAAGAGCACATGTCCTAACAGCTACTTGAGACCATGAGCATGTGGAACCTGGGTGAGTGATTAGACTAGAGCAAAGGAAATGAGCCTTGGTGACGTTGAATGTGTTAGCGTTACACACTGCTATCTGAAATACCACACAGTGCTGAATAGTAAGCATGGGAGTGCAGGAAAATCAGCTGCCTGTGTGCTAAGAGTGTGCTTCTGGAGACTGTGTATTGTCAGGTGCAAGAGAGATCTGCATGGACGCTTGCAAAACTGCATGAAGACTGCAGAGATGTATGTAAGAGTACATGTGTGGTAATGGTTAATTGGAGTTTTGAACATGTAGGAACTACCTCACCCATTGCAGGAGTGGAAGGAAAATCTACCATGTTGATTTCAAATGTGTTAGCATTTGCCTCTCATTTGTGAGATATTGATTTGTGCTGAATGCTAACCATCACACTTCAAGAAAACAAGCTGCCCCTTTCCTGCGAGTGCAAGTCTTACAGAACAAGAGCAACACAAATTAAATCTCTGACAACAATTCCTGTGTGCACACAGACTCATGGTGTGATTCTAGGCAGAAAACGATATTTGATTGGCAATTTCAAAGCACATTTACTACTGTGGTAGAGCAAGTGATAATAACTGTAACAGCCTGACACATTTTCCTTATAGTTTAGAGAGGCAGTAAAGAGCACATGTCCTAACAGCTACTTGAGACCATGAGCATGTGGAACCTGGGTGAGTGATTAGATTAGAGCAAAGGAAATGAGCCTTGGTGACGTTGAATGTGTTAGCGTTACACACTGCTATCTGAAATACCACACAGTGCTGAATAGTAAGCATGGGGGTGCAGGAAAATCAGCTGCCTGTGTGCTAAGAGTGTGCTTCTGGAGACTGTGTATTGTCAGGTGCAAGAGAGAGCTGCATGGACGCTTGCACAACTGCATGAAGACTGCAGAGATGTATGTAAGAGTACATGTGTGGTAAGGGTTAATTGGAGTTTTGAACATGTAGGAAATACCTCACGCATTGCAGGAGTGGAAGGAAAATCTACCATGTTGATTTCAAATGTGTAAGCATTTGCCTCTCATTTCTGAGATGTTGATTTGTGCTGAATGCTAACCATCACAGTTCAAGGAAACAAGCTGCCCCTTTCCTGTGAGTGCAAGTCTTACAGAACAAGAGCAACACGAACTAAATCTCTGACAACAATTCCTGTGTGCAGACAGACTCATGGTGTGATTCTAGGCAGAAAACAATATTTGATTGGCAATTTCAAAGCACATGTACTACTGTGGTAGAGCAAGTGATAATTACTGTAACAGCCTGACACATTTTCCTTACAGTTTAGAGAGGCAGAAAAGAGCACATGTCCTAACAGCTACTTGAGACCATGAGCATGTGGAACCTGGGTGAGTGATTAGACTAGAGCAAAGGAAATGAGCCTTGGTGACGTTGAATGTGTTAGCGTTACACACTGCTATCTGAAATACCACACAGTGCTGAATAGTAAGCATGGGAGTGCAGGAAAATCAACTGCCTGTGTGCTTAGAGTGTGCTTCTGGAGACTGTGTATTGTCAGGTGCAAGAGAGATCTGCATGGACGCTTGCACAACTGCATGAAGACTGCAGAGATGTATGTAAGAGTACATGTGTGGTAATGGTTAATTGGAGTTTTGAACATGTAGGAACTACCTCACCCATTGCAGGAGTGGAAGGAAAATCTACCATGTTGATTTCAAATGTGTTAGCATTTGCCTCTCATTTGTGAGATATTGATTTGTGCTGAATGCTAACCATCACACTTCAAGAAAACAAGCTGCCCCTTTCCTGCGAGTGCAAGTCTTACAGAACAAGAGCAACACAAATTAAATCTCTGACAACAATTCCTGTGTGCACACAGACTCATGGTGTGATTCTAGGCAGAAAACGATATTTATTTGGCAATTTCAAAGCACATTTACTACTGTGGTAGAGCAAGTGATAATTACTGTAACAGCCTGACACATTTTCCTTATGGTTTAGAGAGGCAGAAAAGAGCACATGTCCTAACAGCTACTTGAGACCATGAGCATGTGGAACCTGGGTGAGTGATTAGACTAGAGCAAAGGAAATGAGCCTTGGTGACATTGAATGTGTTAGCGTTACACACTGCTATCTGAAAAACCACACAGTGCTGAATAGTGAGCATGGGAGTGCAGGAAAATCAGCTGCCTGTGTGCTAAGAGTGTGCTTCTGGAGACTGTGTATTGTCAGGTGCAAGAGAGATCTGCATGGACGCTTGCACAACTGCATGAAGACTGCAGAGATGTATGTAAGAGTACATGTGTGGTAAGGGTTAATTGGAGTTTTGAACATGTAGGAACTACCTCATCCATTGCAGGAGTGGAAAGAAAATCTACCATGTTGATTTCAAATGTGTTAGCATTTGCCTCTCATTTCTGAGATATTGATTTGTGCTGAATGCTAACCATCACAGTTCAAGAAAACAAGCTGCCCCTTTCCTGCGAGTGCAAGTCTTACAGAACAAGAGCAACACAAATTAAATCATTGACAACAATTCCTGTGTGCAGACAGACTCATGGTGTGATTCTAGGCAGAAAACGATATTTGATTGGCAATTTCAAAGCACATTTACTACTGTGGTAGAGCAAGTGATAATTACTGTAACAGCCTGACACATTTTCCTTATAGTTTAGAGAGGCAGAAAAGAGCACATGTCCTAACAGCTACTTGAGACCATGAGCATGTGGAACCTGGGTGAGTGATTAGACTAGAGCAAAGGAAATGAGCCTTGGTGACGTTGAATGTGTTAGCGTTACACACTGCTATCTGAAATACCACACAGTGCTGAATAGTAAGCATGGGAGTGCAGGAAAATCAGCTGCCTGTGTGCTAAGAGTGTGCTTCTGGAGACTGTGTATTGTCAGGTGCAAGAGAGATCTGCATGGACGCTTGCACAACTGCATGAAGACTGCAGAGATGTATGTAAGAGTACATGTGTGGTAAGGGTTAATTGGAGTTTTGAACATGTAGGAACTACCTCACCCATTGCAGCAGTGTAATGAAAATCTACCATGTTGATTTCAAATGTGTTAGCATTTGCCTCTCATTTGTGAGATATTGATTTGTGCTGAATGCTAACCATCACAGTTCAAGACAACAAGCTGCCCCTTTCATGCGAGTGCAAGTCTTACAGAACAAGAGCAACACGAATTAAATCTCTGACAACAATTCCTGTGTGCAGACAGACTCATGGTGTGATTCTAGGCAGAAAATGATATTTGATTGGCAATTTCAAAGCACATTTACTATTGTGGTAGAGCAAGTGATAATTACTGTAACAGCCTGACACATTTTCCTTATAGTTTAGAGAGGCAGAAAAGAGCACATGTCCTAACAGCTACTTGAGACCATGAGCATGTGGAACCTGGGTGAGTGATTAGACTAGAGCAAAGGAAATGAGCCTTGGTGACGTTGAATGTGTTAGCATTACAAACTGCTATCTGAAATACCACACAGTGCTGAATAGTAAGCATGGGGGTGCAGGAAAATCAGCTGCCTGTGTGCTAAGAGTGTGCTTCTGGAGACTGTGTATTGTCAGGTGCAAGAGAGAGCTGCATGGACGCTTGCACAACTGCATGAAGACTGCAGAGATGTATGTAAGAGTACATGTGTGGTAAGGGTTAATTGGAGTTTTGAACATGTAGGAAATACCTCACGCATTGCAGGAGTGGAAGGAAAATCTACCATGTTGATTTCAAATGTGTAAGCATTTGCCTCTCATTTCTGAGATGTTGATTTGTGCTGAATGCTAACCATCACAGTTCAAGGAAACAAGCTGCCCCTTTCCTGTGAGTGCAAGTCTTACAGAACAAGAGCAACACGAACTAAATCTCTGACAACAATTCCTGTGTGCAGACAGACTCATGGTGTGATTCTAGGCAGAAAACAATATTTGATTGGCAATTTCAAAGCACATGTACTACTGTGGTAGAGCAAGTGATAGTTACTGTAACAGCCTGACACATTTTCCTTACAGTTTAGAGAGGCAGAAAAGAGCACATGTCCTAACAGCTACTTGAGACCATGAGCATGTGGAACCTGGGTGAGTGATTAGACTAGAGCAAAGGAAATGAGCCTTGGTGACGTTGAATGTGTTAGCGTTACACACTGCTATCTGAAATACCACACAGTGCTGAATAGTAAGCATGGGAGTGCAGGAAAATCAACTGCCTGTGTGCTTAGAGTGTGCTTCTGGAGACTGTGTATTGTCAGGTGCAAGAGAGATCTGCATGGACGCTTGCACAACTGCATGAAGACTGCAGAGATGTATGTAAGAGTACATGTGTGGTAATGGTTAATTGGAGTTTTGAACATGTAGGAACTACCTCACCCATTGCAGGAGTGGAAGGAAAATCTACCATGTTGATTTCAAATGTGTTAGCATTTGCCTCTCATTTGTGAGATATTGATTTGTGCTGAATGCTAACCATCACACTTCAAGAAAACAAGCTGCCCCTTTCCTGCGAGTGCAAGTCTTACAGAACAAGAGCAACACAAATTAAATCTCTGACAACAATTCCTGTGTGCACACAGACTCATGGTGTGATTCTAGGCAGAAAACGATATTTGATTGGCAATTTCAAAGCACATTTACTACTGTGGTAGAGCAAGTGATAATTACTGTAACAGCCTGACACATTTTCCTTATAGTTTAGAGAGGCAGAAAAGAGCACATGTCCTAACAGCTACCTGAGACCATGAGCTTGTGGAACCTGGGTGAGTGATTAGACTAGAGCAAAGGAAATGAGCCTTGGTGACGTTGAATGTGTTAGCGTTACACACTGCTATCTGAAAAACCACACAGTGCTGAATAGTAAGCATGGGAGTGCAGGAAAATCAGCTGCCTGTGTGCTAAGAGTGTGCTTCTGGAGACTGTGTATTGTCAGGTGCAAGAGAGATCTGCATGGACGCTTGTACAACTGCATGAAGACTGCAGAGATGTATGTAAGAGTACATGTGTGGTAAGGGTAATTGGATTTTTGAACATGTAGGAACTACCTCACCCATTGCAGGAGTGGAAGGAAAATCTACCATGTTGATTTCAAATGTGTTAGCATTTGCCTCTCATTTGTGAGATATTGATTTGTGCTGAATGCTAACCATCACACTTCAAGAAAGCAAGCTGCCCCTTTCCTGCGAGTGCAAGTCTTACAGAACAAGAGCAACACAAATTAAATCTCTGACAACAATTCCTGTGTGCACACAGACTCATGGTGTGATTCTAGGCAGAAAACGATATTTGATTGGCAATTTCAAAGCACATTTACTACTGTGGTAGAGCAAATGATAATTACTGAAACAGCCTGACACATTTTCCTTATAGTTTAGAGAGGCAGAAAAGAGCACATGTCCTAACAGCTACTTGAGACCATGAGCATGTGGAACCTCAGTGAGTGATTAGACTAGAGCAAAGGAAATGAGCCTTGGTGACGTTGAATGTGTTAGAGTTACACACTGCTATCTGAAAAACCACACAGTGCTGAATAGTAAGCATGGGAGTGCAGGAAAATCAGCTGCCTGTGTGCTAAGAGTGTGCTTCTGGAGACTGTGTATTGTCAGGTGCAAGAGAGATCTGCATGGACGCTTGCACAACTGCATGAAGACTGCAGAGATGTATGTAAGAGTACATGTGCGGCAAGGGTTAATTGGAGCTTTGAGCATGTAGGAACTACCTCACCCATTGCAGGAGTGGAAGGAAAATCTACCATGTTGATTTCAAATGTGTAAGCATTTGCCTCTCATTTCTGAGATGTTGATTTGTGCTGAATGCTAACCATCACAGTTCAAGGAAACAAGCTGCCCCTTTCCTGCGAGTGCAAGTCTTACAGAACAAGAGCAACACGAACTAAATCTCTGACAACAATTCCTGTGTGCAGACAGACTCATGGTGTGATTCTAGGCAGAAAACAATATTTGATTGGCAATTTCAAAGCACATTTACTACTGTGGTAGAGCAAGTGATAATTACTGTAACAGCCTGACACATTTTCCTTACAGTTTAGAGAGGCAGAAAAGAGCACATGTCCTAACAGCTACTTGAGACCATGAGCATGTGGAACCTGGGTGAGTGATTAGACTAGAGCAAAGGAAATGAGCCTTGGTGACGTTGAATGTGTTAGCGTTAAACACTGCTATCTGAAATACCACACAGTGCTGAATAGTAAGCATGGGAGTGCAGGAAAATCAACTGCCTGTGTGCTCAGAGTGTGCTTCTGGAGACTGTGTATTGTCAGGTGCAAGAGAGATCTGCATGGACGCTTGCAAAACTGCATGAAGACTGCAGAGATGTATGTAAGAGTACATGTGTGGTAATGGTTAATTGGAGTTTTGAACATGTAGGAACTACCTCACCCATTGCAGGAGTGTAAGGAAAATCTACCATGTTGATTTCAAATGTGTTAGCATTTGCCTCTCATTTGTGAGATATTGATTTGTGCTGAATGCTAACCATCACACTTCAAGAAAACAAGCTGCCCCTTTCCTGCGAGTGCAAGTCTTACAGAACAAGAGCAACACAAATTAAATCTCTGACAACAATTCCTGTGTGCACACAGACTCATGGTTTGATTCTAGGCAGAAAACGATATTTGATTGGCAATTTCAAAGCACATTTACTACTGTGGTAGAGCAAGTGATAATTACTGTAACAGCCTGACACATTTTCCTTATGGTTTAGAGAGGCAGAAAAGAGCACATGTCCTAACAGCTACTTGAGACCATGAGCATGTGGAACCTGGGTGAGTGATTAGACTAGAGCAAAGGAAATGAGCCTTGGTGACATTGAATGTGTTAGCGTTACACACTGCTATCTGAAAAACCACACAGTGCTGAATAGTGAGCATGGGAGTGCAGGAAAATCAGCTGCCTGTGTGCTAAGAGTGTGCTTCTGGAGACTGTGCATTGTCAGGTGCAAGAGAGATCTGCATGGACGCTTGCACAACTGCATGAAGACTGCAGAGATGTATGGAAGAGTACATGTGTGGTAAGGGTTAATTGGAGTTTTGAACATGTAGGAACTACCTCATCCATTGCAGGAGTGGAAAGAAAATCTACCATGTTGATTTCAAATGTGTTAGCATTTGCCTCTCATTTCTGAGATATTGATTTGTGCTGAATGCTAACCATCACAGTTCAAGAAAACAAGCTGCCCCTTTCCTGCGAGTGCAAGTCTTACAGAACAAGAGCAACACGAATTAAATCTCTGACAACAATTCCTGTGTGCACACAGACTCATGGTGTGATTCTAGGCAGAAAACGATATTTGATTGGCAATTTCAAAGCACATTTACTACTGTGGTAGAGCAAGTGATAATTACTGTAACAGCCTGACACATTTTCCTTATAGTTTAGAGAGGCTGAAAAGAGCACATGTCCTAACAGCTACTTGAGACCATGAGCATGTGGAACCTGGGTGAGTGATTAGACTAGAGCAAAGGAAATGAGCCTTGGTGACGTTGAATGTGTTAGCGTTACACACTGCTATCTGAAATACCACACAGTGCTGAATAGTAAGCATGGGAGTGCAGGAAAATCAGCTGCCTGTGTGCTAAGAGTGTGCTTCTGGAGACTGTGTATTGTCAGGTGCAAGAGAGATCTGCATGGACGCTTGCACAACTGCATGAAGACTGCAGAGATGTATGTAAGAGTACATGTGTGGTAAGGGTTAATTGGAGTTTTGAACATGTAGGAACTACCTCACCCATTGCAGGAGTGGAAGGAAAATCTACCATGTTGATTTCAAATGTGTTAGCATTTGCCTCTCATTTGTGAGATATTGATTTGTGCTGAATGCTAACCATCACAGTTCAAGACAAAAAGCTGCCCCTTTCCTGCGAGTGCAAGTCTTACAGAACAAGAGCAACACAAATTAAATCTCTGACAACAATTCCTGTGTGCAGACAGACTCATGGTGTGATTCTAGGCAGAAAACGATATTTGATTGGCAATTTCAAAGCACATTTACTACTGTGGTAGAGCAAGTGATAATTACTGTAACAGCCTGACACATTTTCCTTACAGTTTAGAGAGGCAGAAAAGAGCACATGTCCTAACAGCTACTTGAGACCATGAGCATGTGGAACCTGGGTGAGTGATTAGACTAGAGCAAAGGAAATGAGCCTTGGTGACGTTGAATGTGTTAGCGTTACACACTGCTATCTGAAATACCACACAGTGCTGAATAGTAAGCATGGGAGTGCAGGAAAATCAGCTGCCTGTGTGCTAAGAGTGTGCTTCTGGAGACTGTGTATTGTCAGGTGCAAGAGAGATCTGCATGGACGCTTGCAAAACTGCATGAAGACTGCAGAGATGTATGTAAGAGTACATGTGTGGTAATGGTTAATTGGAGTTTTGAACATGTAGGAACTACCTCACCCATTGCAGGAGTGGAAGGAAAATCTACCATGTTGATTTCAAATGTGTTAGCATTTGCCTCTCATTTGTGAGATATTGATTTGTGCTGAATGCTAACCATCACACTTCAAGAAAACAAGCTGCCCCTTTCCTGCGAGTGCAAGTCTTACAGAACAAGAGCAACACAAATTAAATCTCTGACAACAATTCCTGTGTGCACACAGACTCATGGTGTGATTCTAGGCAGAAAACGATATTTGATTGGCAATTTCAAAGCACATTTACTACTGTGGTAGAGCAAGTGATAATAACTGTAACAGCCTGACACATTTTCCTTATAGTTTAGAGAGGCAGTAAAGAGCACATGTCCTAACAGCTACTTGAGACCATGAGCATGTGGAACCTGGGTGAGTGATTAGATTAGAGCAAAGGAAATGAGCCTTGGTGACGTTGAATGTGTTAGCGTTACACACTGCTATCTGAAATACCACACAGTGCTGAATAGTAAGCATGGGGGTGCAGGAAAATCAGCTGCCTGTGTGCTAAGAGTGTGCTTCTGGAGACTGTGTATTGTCAGGTGCAAGAGAGAGCTGCATGGACGCTTGCACAACTGCATGAAGACTGCAGAGATGTATGTAAGAGTACATGTGTGGTAAGGGTTAATTGGAGTTTTGAACATGTAGGAAATACCTCACGCATTGCAGGAGTGGAAGGAAAATCTACCATGTTGATTTCAAATGTGTAAGCATTTGCCTCTCATTTCTGAGATGTTGATTTGTGCTGAATGCTAACCATCACAGTTCAAGGAAACAAGCTGCCCCTTTCCTGTGAGTGCAAGTCTTACAGAACAAGAGCAACACGAACTAAATCTCTGACAACAATTCCTGTGTGCAGACAGACTCATGGTGTGATTCTAGGCAGAAAACAATATTTGATTGGCAATTTCAAAGCACATGTACTACTGTGGTAGAGCAAGTGATAATTACTGTAACAGCCTGACACATTTTCCTTACAGTTTAGAGAGGCAGAAAAGAGCACATGTCCTAACAGCTACTTGAGACCATGAGCATGTGGAACCTGGGTGAGTGATTAGACTAGAGCAAAGGAAATGAGCCTTGGTGACGTTGAATGTGTTAGCGTTACACACTGCTATCTGAAATACCACACAGTGCTGAATAGTAAGCATGGGAGTGCAGGAAAATCAACTGCCTGTGTGCTTAGAGTGTGCTTCTGGAGACTGTGTATTGTCAGGTGCAAGAGAGATCTGCATGGACGCTTGCACAACTGCATGAAGACTGCAGAGATGTATGTAAGAGTACATGTGTGGTAATGGTTAATTGGAGTTTTGAACATGTAGGAACTACCTCACCCATTGCAGGAGTGGAAGGAAAATCTACCATGTTGATTTCAAATGTGTTAGCATTTGCCTCTCATTTGTGAGATATTGATTTGTGCTGAATGCTAACCATCACACTTCAAGAAAACAAGCTGCCCCTTTCCTGCGAGTGCAAGTCTTACAGAACAAGAGCAACACAAATTAAATCTCTGACAACAATTCCTGTGTGCACACAGACTCATGGTGTGATTCTAGGCAGAAAACGATATTTATTTGGCAATTTCAAAGCACATTTACTACTGTGGTAGAGCAAGTGATAATTACTGTAACAGCCTGACACATTTTCCTTATGGTTTAGAGAGGCAGAAAAGAGCACATGTCCTAACAGCTACTTGAGACCATGAGCATGTGGAACCTGGGTGAGTGATTAGACTAGAGCAAAGGAAATGAGCCTTGGTGACATTGAATGTGTTAGCGTTACACACTGCTATCTGAAAAACCACACAGTGCTGAATAGTGAGCATGGGAGTGCAGGAAAATCAGCTGCCTGTGTGCTAAGAGTGTGCTTCTGGAGACTGTGTATTGTCAGGTGCAAGAGAGATCTGCATGGACGCTTGCACAACTGCATGAAGACTGCAGAGATGTATGTAAGAGTACATGTGTGGTAAGGGTTAATTGGAGTTTTGAACATGTAGGAACTACCTCATCCATTGCAGGAGTGGAAAGAAAATCTACCATGTTGATTTCAAATGTGTTAGCATTTGCCTCTCATTTCTGAGATATTGATTTGTGCTGAATGCTAACCATCACAGTTCAAGAAAACAAGCTGCCCCTTTCCTGCGAGTGCAAGTCTTACAGAACAAGAGCAACACAAATTAAATCATTGACAACAATTCCTGTGTGCAGACAGACTCATGGTGTGATTCTAGGCAGAAAACGATATTTGATTGGCAATTTCAAAGCACATTTACTACTGTGGTAGAGCAAGTGATAATTACTGTAACAGCCTGACACATTTTCCTTATAGTTTAGAGAGGCAGAAAAGAGCACATGTCCTAACAGCTACTTGAGACCATGAGCATGTGGAACCTGGGTGAGTGATTAGACTAGAGCAAAGGAAATGAGCCTTGGTGACGTTGAATGTGTTAGCGTTACACACTGCTATCTGAAATACCACACAGTGCTGAATAGTAAGCATGGGAGTGCAGGAAAATCAGCTGCCTGTGTGCTAAGAGTGTGCTTCTGGAGACTGTGTATTGTCAGGTGCAAGAGAGATCTGCATGGACGCTTGCACAACTGCATGAAGACTGCAGAGATGTATGTAAGAGTACATGTGTGGTAAGGGTTAATTGGAGTTTTGAACATGTAGGAACTACCTCACCCATTGCAGCAGTGTAATGAAAATCTACCATGTTGATTTCAAATGTGTTAGCATTTGCCTCTCATTTGTGAGATATTGATTTGTGCTGAATGCTAACCATCACAGTTCAAGACAACAAGCTGCCCCTTTCATGCGAGTGCAAGTCTTACAGAACAAGAGCAACACGAATTAAATCTCTGACAACAATTCCTGTGTGCAGACAGACTCATGGTGTGATTCTAGGCAGAAAATGATATTTGATTGGCAATTTCAAAGCACATTTACTATTGTGGTAGAGCAAGTGATAATTACTGTAACAGCCTGACACATTTTCCTTATAGTTTAGAGAGGCAGAAAAGAGCACATGTCCTAACAGCTACTTGAGACCATGAGCATGTGGAACCTGGGTGAGTGATTAGACTAGAGCAAAGGAAATGAGCCTTGGTGACGTTGAATGTGTTAGCATTACAAACTGCTATCTGAAATACCACACAGTGCTGAATAGTAAGCATGGGGGTGCAGGAAAATCAGCTGCCTGTGTGCTAAGAGTGTGCTTCTGGAGACTGTGTATTGTCAGGTGCAAGAGAGAGCTGCATGGACGCTTGCACAACTGCATGAAGACTGCAGAGATGTATGTAAGAGTACATGTGTGGTAAGGGTTAATTGGAGTTTTGAACATGTAGGAAATACCTCACGCATTGCAGGAGTGGAAGGAAAATCTACCATGTTGATTTCAAATGTGTAAGCATTTGCCTCTCATTTCTGAGATGTTGATTTGTGCTGAATGCTAACCATCACAGTTCAAGGAAACAAGCTGCCCCTTTCCTGTGAGTGCAAGTCTTACAGAACAAGAGCAACACGAACTAAATCTCTGACAACAATTCCTGTGTGCAGACAGACTCATGGTGTGATTCTAGGCAGAAAACAATATTTGATTGGCAATTTCAAAGCACATGTACTACTGTGGTAGAGCAAGTGATAATTACTGTAACAGCCTGACACATTTTCCTTACAGTTTAGAGAGGCAGAAAAGAGCACATGTCCTAACAGCTACTTGAGACCATGAGCATGTGGAACCTGGGTGAGTGATTAGACTAGAGCAAAGGAAATGAGCCTTGGTGACGTTGAATGTGTTAGCGTTACACACTGCTATCTGAAATACCACACAGTGCTGAATAGTAAGCATGGGAGTGCAGGAAAATCAACTGCCTGTGTGCTTAGAGTGTGCTTCTGGAGACTGTGTATTGTCAGGTGCAAGAGAGATCTGCATGGACGCTTGCACAACTGCATGAAGACTGCAGAGATGTATGTAAGAGTACATGTGTGGTAATGGTTAATTGGAGTTTTGAACATGTAGGAACTACCTCACCCATTGCAGGAGTGGAAGGAAAATCTACCATGTTGATTTCAAATGTGTTAGCATTTGCCTCTCATTTGTGAGATATTGATTTGTGCTGAATGCTAACCATCACACTTCAAGAAAACAAGCTGCCCCTTTCCTGCGAGTGCAAGTCTTACAGAACAAGAGCAACACAAATTAAATCTCTGACAACAATTCCTGTGTGCACACAGACTCATGGTGTGATTCTAGGCAGAAAACGATATTTATTTGGCAATTTCAAAGCACATTTACTACTGTGGTAGAGCAAGTGATAATTACTGTAACAGCCTGACACATTTTCCTTATGGTTTAGAGAGGCAGAAAAGAGCACATGTCCTAACAGCTACTTGAGACCATGAGCATGTGGAACCTGGGTGAGTGATTAGACTAGAGCAAAGGAAATGAGCCTTGGTGACATTGAATGTGTTAGCGTTACACACTGCTATCTGAAAAACCACACAGTGCTGAATAGTGAGCATGGGAGTGCAGGAAAATCAGCTGCCTGTGTGCTAAGAGTGTGCTTCTGGAGACTGTGTATTGTCAGGTGCAAGAGAGATCTGCATGGACGCTTGCACAACTGCATGAAGACTGCAGAGATGTATGTAAGAGTACATGTGTGGTAAGGGTTAATTGGAGTTTTGAACATGTAGGAACTACCTCATCCATTGCAGGAGTGGAAAGAAAATCTACCATGTTGATTTCAAATGTGTTAGCATTTGCCTCTCATTTCTGAGATATTGATTTGTGCTGAATGCTAACCATCACAGTTCAAGAAAACAAGCTGCCCCTTTCCTGCGAGTGCAAGTCTTACAGAACAAGAGCAACACAAATTAAATCATTGACAACAATTCCTGTGTGCAGACAGACTCATGGTGTGATTCTAGGCAGAAAACGATATTTGATTGGCAATTTCAAAGCACATTTACTACTGTGGTAGAGCAAGTGATAATTACTGTAACAGCCTGACACATTTTCCTTATAGTTTAGAGAGGCAGAAAAGAGCACATGTCCTAACAGCTACTTGAGACCATGAGCATGTGGAACCTGGGTGAGTGATTAGACTAGAGCAAAGGAAATGAGCCTTGGTGACGTTGAATGTGTTAGCGTTACACACTGCTATCTGAAATACCACACAGTGCTGAATAGTAAGCATGGGAGTGCAGGAAAATCAGCTGCCTGTGTGCTAAGAGTGTGCTTCTGGAGACTGTGTATTGTCAGGTGCAAGAGAGATCTGCATGGACGCTTGCACAACTGCATGAAGACTGCAGAGATGTATGTAAGAGTACATGTGTGGTAAGGGTTAATTGGAGTTTTGAACATGTAGGAACTACCTCACCCATTGCAGCAGTGTAATGAAAATCTACCATGTTGATTTCAAATGTGTTAGCATTTGCCTCTCATTTGTGAGATATTGATTTGTGCTGAATGCTAACCATCACAGTTCAAGACAACAAGCTGCCCCTTTCCTGCGAGTGCAAGTCTTACAGAACAAGAGCAACACGAATTAAATCTCTGACAACAATTCCTGTGTGCAGACAGACTCATGGTGTGATTCTAGGCAGAAAATGATATTTGATTGGCAATTTCAAAGCACATTTACTATTGTGGTAGAGCAAGTGATAATTACTGTAACAGCCTGACACATTTTCCTTATAGTTTAGAGAGGCAGAAAAGAGCACATGTCCTAACAGCTACTTGAGACCATGAGCATGTGGAACCTGGGTGAGTGATTAGACTAGAGCAAAGGAAATGAGCCTTGGTGACGTTGAATGTGTTAGCATTACAAACTGCTATCTGAAATACCACACAGTGCTGAATAGTAAGCATGGGAGTGCAGGAAAATCAGCTGCCTGTGTGCTAAGAGTATGCTTCTGGAGACTGTGTATTGTCAGGTGCAAGAGAGATCTGCATGGACGCTTGCACAACTGCATGAAGACTGCAGAGATGTATGTAAGAGTACATGTGTGGTAATGGTTAATTGGAGTTTTGAACATGTAGGAACTACCTCACCCATTGCAGGAGTGGAAGGAAAATCTACCATGTTGATTTCAAATGTGTTAGCATTTGCCTCTCATTTGTGAGATATTGATTTGTGCTGAATGCTAACCATCACAGTTCGAGAAAACAAGCTGCCCCTTTCCTGCGAGTGCAAGTCTTACAGAACAAGAGCAACACGAATTAAATCTCTGACAACAATTCCTGTGTGCACACAGACTCATGGTGTGATTCTAGGCAGAAAATGATATTTGATTGGCAATTTCAAAGCACATTTACTATTGTGGTAGAGCAAGTGATAATTACTGTAACAGCCTGACACATTTTCCTTATAGTTTAGAGAGGCAGAAAAGAGCACATGTCCTAACAGCTACTTGAGACCATGAGCATGTGGAACCTGGGTGAGTGATTAGACTAGAGCAAAGGAAATGAGCCTTGGTGACGTTGAATGTGTTAGCGTTACACACTGCTATCTGAAATACCACACAGTGCTGAATAGTAAGCATGGGAGTGCAGGAAAATCAGCTGCCTGTGTGCTAAGAGTGTGCTTCTGGAGACTGTGTATTGTCAGGTGCAAGAGAGATCTGCATGGACGCTTGCACAACTGCATGAAGACTGCAGAGATGTATGTAAGAGTACATGTGTGGTAAGGGTTAATTGGAGTTTTGAACATGTAGGAACTACCTCACCCATTGCAGCAGTGTAAGGAAAATCTACCATGTTGATTTCAAATGTGTTAGCATTTGCCTCTCATTTGTGAGATATTGATTTGTGCTGAATGCTAACCATCATAGTTCAAGACAACAAGCTGCCCCTTTCCTGCGAGTGCAAGTCTTACAGAACAAGAGCAACACGAATTAAATCTCTGACAACAATTCCTGTGTGCAGACAGACTCATGGTGTGATTCTCGGCAGAAAACGATATTTGATTGGCAATTTCAAAGCAAATTTACTACTGTGGTAGAGCAAGTGATAATTACTGTAACAGCCTGACACATTTTCCTTACAGTTTAGAGAGGCAGAAAAGAGCACATGTCCTAACAGCTACTTGAGACCATGAGCATGTGGAACCTGGGTGAGTGATTAGACTAGAGCAAAGGAAATGAGCCTTGGTGACGTTGAATGTGTTAGCGTTACACACTGCTATCTGAAATACCACACAGTGCTGAATAGTAAGCATGGGAGTGCAGGAAAATCAGCTGCCTGTGTGCTAAGAGTGTGCTTCTGGAGACTGTGTATTGTTAGGTGCAAGAGAGATCTGCATGGACGCTTGCAAAACTGCATGAAGACTGCAGAGATGTATGTAAGAGTACATGTGTGGTAATGGTTAATTGGAGTTTTGAACATGTAGGAACTACCTCACCCATTGCAGGAGTGGAAGGAAAATCTACCATGTTGATTTCAAATGTGTTAGCATTTGCCTCTCATTTGTGAGATATTGATTTGTGCTGAATGCTAACCATCACAGTTCAAGACAACAAGCTGCCCCTTTCCTGCGAGTGCAAGTCTTACAGAACAAGAGCAACACAAATTAAATCTCTGACAACAATTCCTGTGTGCAGACAGACTCATGGTGTGATTCTAGGCAGAAAACGATATTTGATTGGCAATTTCAAAGCACATTTACTAGTGTGGTAGAGCAAATGATAATTACTTTAACAGCCTGACACATTTTCCTTACAGTTTAGAGAGGCAGAAAAGAGCACATGTCCTAACAGCTACTTGAGACCATGAGCATGTGGTTCTGGGTGAGTGATTAGACTAGAGCAAAGGAAATGAGCCTTGGTGACGTTGAATGTGTTAGCGTTACACACTGCTATCTGAAAAACCACACAGTGCTGAATAGTAAGCATGGGAGTGCAGGAAAATCAGCTGCCTATGTGCTAAGAGTGTGCTTCTGGAGACTGTGTATTGTCAGGTGCAAGAGAGATCTGCATGGACGCTTGCACAACTGCATGAAGACTACAGAGATGTATGTATGAGTACATGTGTGGTAAGGGTTAATTGGAGTTTTGAACAGGTAGGAACTACCTCACCCATTGCAGGAGTGGAAGGAAAATCTACCATGTTGATTTCAAATGTGTTAGCATTTGCCTCTCATTTGTGAGATATTGATTTGTGCTGAATGCTAACCATCACAGTTCAAGAAAACAAGCTGCCCCTTTCCTGCGAGTGCAAGTCTTACAGAACAAGAGCAACACGAATTAAATCTCTGACAACAATTCCTGTGTGCACACAGACTCATGGTGTGATTCTAGGCAGAAAATGATATTTGATTGGCAATTTCAAAGCACATTTACTATTGTGGTAGAGCAAGTGATAATTACTGTAACAGCCTGACACATTTTCCTTATAGTTTAGAGAGGCAGAAAAGAGCACATGTCCTAACAGCTACTTGAGACCATGAGCATGTGGAACCTGGGTGAGTGATTAGACTAGAGCAAAGGAAATGAGCCTTGGTGACGTTGAATGTGTTAGCGTTACACACTGCTATCTGAAATACCACACAGTGCTGAATAGTAAGCATGGGAGTGCAGGAAAATCAGCTGCCTGTGTGCTAAGAGTGTGCTTCTGGAGACTGTGTATTGTCAGGTGCAAGAGAGATCTGCATGGACGCTTGCACAACTGCATGAAGACTGCAGAGATGTATGTAAGAGTACATGTGTGGTAAGGGTTAATTGGAGTTTTGAACATGTAGGAACTACCTCACCCATTGCAGCAGTGTAAGGAAAATCTACCATGTTGATTTCAAATGTGTTAGCATTTGCCTCTCATTTGTGAGATATTGATTTGTGCTGAATGCTAACCATCATAGTTCAAGACAACAAGCTGCCCCTTTCCTGCGAGTGCAAGTCTTACAGAACAAGAGCAACACGAATTAAATCTCTGACAACAATTCCTGTGTGCAGACAGACTCATGGTGTGATTCTCGGCAGAAAACGATATTTGATTGGCAATTTCAAAGCAAATTTACTACTGTGGTAGAGCAAGTGATAATTACTGTAACAGCCTGACACATTTTCCTTACAGTTTAGAGAGGCAGAAAAGAGCACATGTCCTAACAGCTACTTGAGACCATGAGCATGTGGAACCTGGGTGAGTGATTAGACTAGAGCAAAGGAAATGAGCCTTGGTGACGTTGAATGTGTTAGCGTTACACACTGCTATCTGAAATACCACACAGTGCTGAATAGTAAGCATGGGAGTGCAGGAAAATCAGCTGCCTGTGTGCTAAGAGTGTGCTTCTGGAGACTGTGTATTGTTAGGTGCAAGAGAGATCTGCATGGACGCTTGCAAAACTGCATGAAGACTGCAGAGATGTATGTAAGAGTACATGTGTGGTAATGGTTAATTGGAGTTTTGAACATGTAGGAACTACCTCACCCATTGCAGGAGTGGAAGGAAAATCTACCATGTTGATTTCAAATGTGTTAGCATTTGCCTCTCATTTGTGAGATATTGATTTGTGCTGAATGCTAACCATCACAGTTCAAGACAACAAGCTGCCCCTTTCCTGCGAGTGCAAGTCTTACAGAACAAGAGCAACACGAATTAAATCTCTGACAACAATTCCTGTGTGCAGACAGACTCATGGTGTGATTCTAGGCAGAAAACAATATTTGATTGGCAATTTCAAAGCACATTTACTACTGTGGTAGAGCAAATGATAATTACTTTAACAGCCTGACACATTTTCCTTACAGTTTAGAGAGGCAGAAAAGAGCACATGTCCTAACAGCTACTTGAGACCATGAGCATGTGGAACCTGGGTGAGTGATTAGACTAGAGCAAAGGAAATGAGCCTTGGTGACGTTGAATGTGTTAGCGTTACACACTGCTATCTGAAAAACCACACAGTGCTGAATAGTAAGCATGGGAGTGCAGGAAAATCAGCTGCCTATGTGCTAAGAGTGTGCTTCTGGAGACTGTGTATTGTCAGGTGCAAGAGAGATCTGCATGGACGCTTGCACAACTGCATGAAGACTACAGAGATGTATGTATGAGTACATGTGTGGTAAGGGTTAATTGGAGTTTTGAACAGGTAGGAACTACCTCACCCATTGCAGGAGTGGAAGGAAAATCTACCATGTTGATTTCAAATGTGTTAGCATTTGCCTCTCATTTGTGAGATATTGATTTGTGCTGAATGCTAACCATCACAGTTCAAGAAAACAAGCTGCCCCTTTCCTGCGAGTGCAAGTCTTACAGAACAAGAGCAACACGAATTAAATCTCTGACAACAATTCCTGTGTGCACACAGACTCATGGTGTGATTCTAGGCAGAAAACGATATTTGATTGGCAATTTCAAAGCACATTTACTACTGTGGTAGAGCAAGTGATAATTACTGTAACAGCCTGACACATTTTCCTTATAGTTTAGAGAGGCAGAAAAGAGCACATGTCCTAACAGCTACTTGAGACCATGAGCATGTGGAACCTGGGTGAGTGATTAGACTAGAGCAAAGGAAATGAGCCTTGGTGACGTTGAATGTGTTAGCGTTACACACTGCTATCTGAAATACCACACAGTGCTGAATAGTAAGCATGGGAGTGCAGGAAAATCAGCTGCCTGTGTGCTAAGAGTGTGCTTCTGGAGACTGTGTATTGTCAGGTGCAAGAGAGATCTGCATGGACGCTTGCACAACTGCATGAAGACTGCAGAGATGTATGTAAGAGTACATGTGTGGTAAGGGTTAATTGGAGTTTTGAACATGTAGGAACTACCTCACCCATTGCAGGAGTGGAAGGAAAATCTACCATGTTGATTTCAAATGTGTTAGCATTTGCCTCTCATTTGTGAGATATTGATTTGTGCTGAATGCTAACCATCACAGTTCAAGACAACAAGCTGCCCCTTTCCTGCGAGTGCAAGTCTTACAGAACAAGAGCAACACAAATTAAATCTCTGACAACAATTCCTGTGTGCAGACAGACTCATGGTGTGATTCTAGGCAGAAAACGATATTTGATTGGCAATTTCAAAGCACATTTACTACTGTGGTAGAGCAAGTGATAATTACTGTAACAGCCTGACACATTTTCCTTACAGTTTAGAGAGGCAGAAAAGAGCACATGTCCTAACAGCTACTTGAGACCATGAGCATGTGGAACCTGGGTGAGTGATTAGACTAGAGCAAAGGAAATGAGCCTTGGTGACGTTGAATGTGTTAGCGTTACACACTGCTATCTGAAATACCACACAGTGCTGAATAGTAAGCATGGGAGTGCAGGAAAATCAGCTGCCTGTGTGCTAAGAGTGTGCTTCTGGAGACTGTGTATTGTCAGGTGCAAGAGAGATCTGCATGGACGCTTGCAAAACTGCATGAAGACTGCAGAGATGTATGTAAGAGTACATGTGTGGTAATGGTTAATTGGAGTTTTGAACATGTAGGAATTACCTCACCCATTGCAGGAGTGGAAGGAAAATCTACCATGTTGATTTCAAATGTGTTAGCATTTGCCTCTCATTTGTGAGATATTGATTTGTGCTGAATGCTAACCATCACACTTCAAGAAAACAAGCTGCCCCTTTCCTGCGAGTGCAAGGGTTACAGAACAAGAGCAACACGAATTAAATCTCTGACAACAATTCCTGTGTGCACACAGACTCATGGTGTGATTCTAGGCAGAAAACGATATTTGATTGGCAATTTCAAAGCACATTTACTACTGTGGTAGAGCAAGTGATAATTACTGTAACAGCCTGACACATTTTCCTTACAGTTTAGAGAGGCAGAAAAGAGCACATGTCCTAACAGCTACTTGAGACCATGAGCATGTGGAACCTGGGTGAGTGATTAGACTAGAGCAAAGGAAATGAGCCTTGGTGACGTTGAATGTGTTAGCGTTACACACTGCTATCTGAAATACCACACAGTGCTGAATAGTAAGCATGGGAGTGCAGGAAAATCAGCTGCCTGTGTGCTAAGAGTGTGCTTCTGGAGACTGTGTATTGTCAGGTGCAAGAGAGATCTGCATGGACGCTTGCACAACTGCATGAAGACTGCAGAGATGTATGTATGAGTACATGTGTGGTAAGGGTTAATTGGAGTTTTGAACAGGTAGGAACTACCTCACCCATTGCAGGAGTGGAAGGAAAATCTACCATGTTGATTTCAAATGTGTTAGCATTTGCCTCTCATTTGTGAGATATTGATTTGTGCTGAATGCTAACCATCACAGTTCAAGACAACAAGCTGCCCCTTTCCTGCGAGTGCAAGTCTTACAGAACAAGAGCAACACGAATTAAATCTCTGACAACAATTCCTGTGTGCACACAGACTCATGGTGTGATTCTAGGCAGAAAACGATATTTGATTGGCAATTTCAAAGCACATTTACTACTGTGGTAGAGCAAGTGATAATTACTGTAACAGCCTGACACATTTTCCTTATAGTTTAGAGAGGCAGAAAAGAGCACATGTCCTAACAGCTACTTGAGACCATGAGCATGTGGAACCTGGGTGAGTGATTAGACTAGAGCAAAGGAAATGAGCCTTGGTGACGTTGAATGTGTTAGCGTTACACACTGCTATCTGAAATACCACACAGTGCTGAATAGTAAGCATGGGAGTGCAGGAAAATCAGCTGCCTGTGTGCTAAGAGTGTGCTTCTGGAGACTGTGTATTGTCAGGTGCAAGAGAGATCTGCATGGACGCTTGCACAACTGCATGAAGACTGCAGAGATGTATGTAAGAGTACATGTGTGGTAAGGGTTAATTGGAGTTTTGAACATGTAGGAACTACCTCACCCATTGCAGGAGTGGAAGGAAAATCTACCATGTTGATTTCAAATGTGTTAGCATTTGCCTCTCATTTGTGAGATATTGATTTGTGCTGAATGCTAACCATCACAGTTCAAGACAACAAGCTGCCCCTTTCCTGCGAGTGCAAGTCTTACAGAACAAGAGCAACACGAATTAAATCTCTGACAACAATTCCTGTGTGCAGACAGACTCATGGTGTGATTCTAGGCAGAAAACGATATTTGATTGGCAATTTCAAAGCACATTTACTACTGTGGTAGAGCAAGTGATAATTACTGTAACAGCCTGACACATTTTCCTTACAGTTTAGAGAGGCAGAAAAGAGCACATGTCCTAACAGCTACTTGAGACCATGAGCATGTGGAACCTGGGTGAGTGATTAGACTAGAGCAAAGGAAATGAGCCTTGGTGACGTTGAATGTGTTAGCGTTACACACTGCTATCTGAAATACCACACAGTGCTGAATAGTAAGCATGGGAGTGCAGGAAAATCAGCTGCCTGTGTGCTAAGAGTGTGCTTCTGGAGACTGTGTATTGTCAGGTGCAAGAGAGATCTGCATGGACGCTTGCAAAACTGCATGAAGACTGCAGAGATGTATGTAAGAGTACATGTGTGGTAATGGTTAATTGGAGTTTTGAACATGTAGGAACTACCTCACCCATTGCAGGAGTGGAAGGAAAATCTACCATGTTGATTTCAAATGTGTTAGCATTTGCCTCTCATTTGTGAGATATTGATTTGTGCTGAATGCTAACCATCACACTTCAAGAAAACAAGCTGCCCCTTTCCTGCGAGTGCAAGGGTTACAGAACAAGAGCAACACGAATTAAATCTCTGACAACAATTCCTGTGTGCACACAGACTCATGGTGTGATTCTAGGCAGAAAACGATATTTGATTGGCAATTTCAAAGCACATTTACTACTGTGGTAGAGCAAGTGATAATTACTGTAACAGCCTGACACATTTTCCTTACAGTTTAGAGAGGCAGAAAAGAGCACATGTCCTAACAGCTACTTGAGACCATGAGCATGTGGAACCTGGGTGAGTGATTAGACTAGAGCAAAGGAAATGAGCCTTGGTGACGTTGAATGTGTTAGCGTTACACACTGCTATCTGAAAAACCACACAGTGCTGAATAGTGAGCATGGGAGTGCAGGAAAATCAGCTGCCTGTGTGCTAAGAGTGTGCTTCTGGAGACTGTGTATTGTCAGGTGCAAGAGAGATCTGCATGGACGCTTGCACAACTGCATGAAGACTGCAGAGATGTATGTAAGAATACATGTGTGGTAAGGGTTAATTGGAGTTTTGAACATGTAGGAACTACCTCATCCATTGCAGGAGTGGAAAGAAAATCTACCATGTTGATTTCAAATGTGTTAGCATTTGCCTCTCATTTGTGAGATATTGATTTGTGCTGAATGCTAACCATCACAGTTCAAGACAACAAGCTGCCCCTTTCCTGCGAGTGCAAGTCTTACAGAACAAGAGCAACACGAATTAAATCTCTGACAACAATTCCTGTGTGCACACAGACTCATGGTGTGATTCTAGGCAGAAAACGATATTTGATTGGCAATTTCAAAGCACATTTACTACTGTGGTAGAGCAAGTGATAATTACTGTAACAGCCTGACACATTTTCCTTACAGTTTAGAGAGGCAGAAAAGAGCACATGTCCTAACAGCTACTTGAGACCATGAGCATGTGGAACCTGGGTGAGTGATTAGACTAGAGCAAAGGAAATGAGCCTTGGTGACATTGAATGTGTTAGCGTTACACACTGCTATCTGAAAAACCACACAGTGCTGAATAGTGAGCATGGGAGTGCAGGAAAATCAGCTGCCTGTGTGCTAAGAGTGTGCTTCTGGAGACTGTGTATTGTCAGGTGCAAGAGAGATCTGCATGGACGCTTGCACAACTGCATGAAGACTGCAGAGATGTATGTAAGAGTACATGTGTGGTAAGGGTTAATTGGAGTTTTGAACATGTAGGAACTACCTCATCCATTGCAGGAGTGGAAAGAAAATCTACCATGTTGATTTCAAATGTGTTAGCATTTGCCTCTCATTTCTGTGATATTGATTTGTGCTGAATGCTAACCATCACAGTTCAAGAAAACAAGCTGCCCCTTTCCTGCGAGTGCAAGTCTTACAGAACAAGAGCAACACGAATTAAATCTCTGACAACAATTCCTGTGTGCAGACAGACTCATGGTGTGATTCTAGGCAGAAAACGATATTTGATTGGCAATTTCAAAGCACATTTACTACTGTGGTAGAGCAAATGATAATTACTGTAACAGCCTGACACATTTTCCTTACAGTTTAGAGAGGCAGAAAAGAGCACATGTCCTAACAGCTACTTGAGACCATGAGCATGTGGAACCTGGGTGAGTGATTAGACTAGAGCAAAGGAAATGAGCCTTGGTGACGTTGAATGTGTTAGCGTTACACACTGCTATCTGAAAAACCACACAGTGCTGAATAGTAAGCATGGGAGTGCAGGAAAATCAGCTGCCTGTGTGCTAAGAGTGTGCTTCTGGAGACTGTGTATTGTCAGGTGCAAGAGAGATCTGCATGGACGCTTGCACAACTGCATGAAGACTGCAGAGATGTATGTAAGAGTACATGTGTGGTAATGGTTAATTGGAGTTTTGAACATGTAGGAACTACCTCACCCATTGCAGGAGTGGAAGGAAAATCTACCATGTTGATTTCAAATGTGTTAGCATTTGCCTCTCATTTGTGAGATATTGATTTGTGCTGAATGCTAACCATCACAGTTCAAGACAACAAGCTGCCCCTTTCCTGCGAGTGCAAGTCTTACAGAACAAGAGCAACACGAATTAAATCTCTGACAACAATTCCTGTGTGCAGACAGACTCATGGTGTGATTCTAGGCAGAAAACGATATTTGATTGGCAATTTCAAAGCACATTTACTACTGTGGTAGAGCAAATGATAATTACTGTAACAGCCTGACACATTTTCCTTACAGTTTAGAGAGGCAGAAAAGAGCACATGTCCTAACAGCTACTTGAGACCATGAGCATGTGGAACCTGGGTGAGTGATTAGACTAGAGCAAAGGTAATGAGCCTTGGTGACGTTGAATGTGTTAGCGTTACACACTGCTATCTGAAAAACCACACAGTGCTGAATAGTAAGCATGGGAGTGCAGGAAAATCAGCTGCCTATGTGCTAAGAGTGTGCTTCTGGAGACTGTGTATTGTCAGGTGCAAGAGAGATCTGCATGGACGCTTGCACAACTGCATGAAGACTACAGAGATGTATGTATGAGTACATGTGTGGTAAGGGTTAATTGGAGTTTTGAACAGGTAGGAACTACCTCACCCATTGCAGGAGTGGAAGGAAAATCTACCATGTTGATTTCAAATGTGTTAGCATTTGCCTCTCATTTGTGAGATATTGATTTGTGCTGAATGCTAACCATCACAGTTCAAGAAAACAAGCTGCCCCTTTCCTGCGAGTGCAAGTCTTACAGAACAAGAGCAACACGAATTAAATCTCTGACAACAATTCCTGTGTGCACACAGACTCATGGTGTGATTCTAGGCAGAAAACGATATTTGATTGGCAATTTCAAAGCACATTTACTACTGTGGTAGAGCAAGTGATAATTACTGTAACAGCCTGACACATTTTCCTTATAGTTTAGAGAGGCAGAAAAGAGCACATGTCCTAACAGCTACTTGAGACCATGAGCATGTGGAACCTGGGTGAGTGATTAGACTAGAGCAAAGGAAATGAGCCTTGGTGACATTGAATGTGTTAGCTTTACACACTGCTATCTGAAATACCACACAGTGCTGAATAGTAAGCATGGGAGTGCAGGCAAATCAGCTGCCTGTGTGCTAAGAGTGTGCTTCTGGAGACTGTGTATTGTCAGGTGCAAGAGAGATCTGCATGGACGCTTGCACAACTGCATGAAGACTGCAGAGATGTATGTAAGAGTACATGTGTGGTAAGGGTTAATTGGAGTTTTGAACATGTAGGAACTACCTCACCCATTGCAGGAGTGTAAGGAAAATCTACCATGTTGATTTCAAATGTGTTAGCATTTGCCTCTCATTTGTGAGATATTGATTTGTGCTGAATGCTAACCATCACAGTTCAAGACAACAAGCTGCCCCTTTCCTGCGAGTGCAAGTCTTACAGAACAAGAGCAACACAAATTAAATCTCTGACAACAATTCCTGTGTGCAGACAGACTCATGGTGTGATTCTAGGCAGAAAACGATATTTGATTGGCAATTTCAAAGCACATTTACTACTGTGGTAGAGCAAGTGATAATTACTGTAACAGCCTGACACATTTTCCTTACAGTTTAGAGAGGCAGAAAAGAGCACATGTCCTAACAGCTACTTGAGACCATGAGCATGTGGAACCTGGGTGAGTGATTAGACTAGAGCAAAGGAAATGAGCCTTGGTGACGTTGAATGTGTTAGCGTTACACACTGCTATCTGAAATACCACACAGTGCTGAATAGTAAGCATGGGAGTGCAGGAAAATCAGCTGCCTGTGTGCTAAGAGTGTGCTTCTGGAGACTGTGTATTGTCAGGTGCAAGAGAGATCTGCATGGACGCTTGCAAAACTGCATGAAGACTGCAGAGATGTATGTAAGAGTACATGTGTGGTAATGGTTAATTGGAGTTTTGAACATGTAGGAACTACCTCACCCATTGCAGGAGTGGAAGGAAAATCTACCATGTTGATTTCAAATGTGTTAGCATTTGCCTCTCATTTGTGAGATATTGATTTGTGCTGAATGCTAACCATCACACTTCAAGAAAACAAGCTGCCCCTTTCCTGCGAGTGCAAGGGTTACAGAACAAGAGCAACACGAATTAAATCTCTGACAACAATTCCTGTGTGCACACAGACTCATGGTGTGATTCTAGGCAGAAAACGATATTTGATTGGCAATTTCAAAGCACATTTACTACTGTGGTAGAGCAAGTGATAATTACTGTAACAGCCTGACACATTTTCCTTACAGTTTAGAGAGGCAGAAAAGAGCACATGTCCTAACAGCTACTTGAGACCATGAGCATGTGGAACCTGGGTGAGTGATTAGACTAGAGCAAAGGAAATGAGCCTTGGTGACATTGAATGTGTTAGCGTTACACACTGCTATCTGAAAAACCACACAGTGCTGAATAGTGAGCATGGGAGTGCAGGAAAATCAGCTGCCTGTGTGCTAAGAGTGTGCTTCTGGAGACTGTGTATTGTCAGGTGCAAGAGAGATCTGCATGGACGCTTGCACAACTGCATGAAGACTGCAGAGATGTATGTAAGAGTACATGTGTGGTAAGGGTTAATTGGAGTTTTGAACATGTAGGAACTACCTCATCCATTGCAGGAGTGGAAAGAAAATCTACCATGTTGATTTCAAATGTGTTAGCATTTGCCTCTCATTTCCGTGATATTTATTTGTGCTGAATGCTAACCATCACAGTTCAAGAAAACAAGCTGCCCCTTTCCTGCGAGTGCAAGGGTTACAGAACAAGAGCAACACGAATTAAATCTCTGACAACAATTCCTGTGTGCACACAGACTCATGGTGTGATTCTAGGCAGAAAACGATATTTGATTGGCAATTTCAAAGCACATTTACTACTGTGGTAGAGCAAATGATAATTACTGTAACAGCCTGACACATTTTCCTTACAGTTTAGAGAGGCAGAAAAGAGCACATGTCCTAACAGCTACTTGAGACCATGAGCATGTGGAACCTGGGTGAGTGATTAGACTAGAGCAAAGGAAATGAGCCTTGGTGACGTTGAATGTGTTAGCGTTACACACTGCTATCTGAAAAACCACACAGTGCTGAATAGTAAGCATGGGAGTGCAGGAAAATCAGCTGCCTGTGTGCTAAGAGTGTGCTTCTGGAGACTGTGTATTGTCAGGTGCAAGAGAGATCTGCATGGACGCTTGCACAACTGCATGAAGACTGCAGAGATGTATGTAAGAGTACATGTGTGGTAAGGGTTAATTGGAGTTTTGAACATGTAGGAACTACCTCACCCATTGCAGCAGTGTAAGGAAAATCTACCATGTTGATTTCAAATGTGTTAGCATTTGCCTCTCATTTGTGAGATATTGCTTTGTGCTGAATGCTAACCATCATAGTTCAAGACAACAAGCTGCCCCTTTCCTGCGAGTGCAAGTCTTACAGAACAAGAGCAACACGAATTAAATCTCTGACAACAATTCCTGTGTGCAGACAGACTCATGGTGTGATTCTCGGCAGAAAACGATATTTGATTGGCAATTTCAAAGCAAATTTACTACTGTGGTAGAGCAAGTGATAATTACTGTAACAGCCTGACACATTTTCCTTACAGTTTAGAGAGGCAGAAAAGAGCACATGTCCTAACAGCTACTTGAGACCATGAGCATGTGGAACCTGGGTGAGTGATTAGACTAGAGCAAAGGAAATGAGCCTTGGTGACGTTGAATGTGTTAGCGTTACACACTGCTATCTGAAATACCACACAGTGCTGAATAGTAAGCATGGGAGTGCAGGAAAATCAGCTGCCTGTGTGCTAAGAGTGTGCTTCTGGAGACTGTGTATTGTCAGGTGCAAGAGAGATCTGCATGGACGCTTGCAAAACTGCATGAAGACTGCAGAGATGTATGTAAGAGTACATGTGTGGTAATGGTTAATTGGAGTTTTGAACATGTAGGAACTACCTCACCCATTGCAGGAGTGGAAGGAAAATCTACCATGTTGATTTCAAATGTGTTAGCATTTGCCTCTCATTTGTGAGATATTGATTTGTGCTGAATGCTAACCATCACAGTTCAAGACAACAAGCTGCCCCTTTCCTGCGAGTGCAAGTCTTACAGAACAAGAGCAACACGAATTAAATCTCTGACAACAATTCCTGTGTGCAGACAGACTCATGGTGTGATTCTAGGCAGAAAACGATATTTGATTGGCAATTTCAAAGCACATTTACTACTGTGGTAGAGCAAATGATAATTACTATAACAGCCTGACACATTTTCCTTACAGTTTAGAGAGGCAGAAAAGAGCACATGTCCTAACAGCTACTTGAGACCATGAGCATGTGGAACCTGGGTGAGTGATTAGACTAGAGCAAAGGAAATGAGCCTTGGTGACGTTGAATGTGTTAGCGTTACACACTGCTATCTGAAAAACCACACAGTGCTGAATAGTAAGCATGGGAGTGCAGGAAAATCAGCTGCCTATGTGCTAAGAGTGTGCTTCTGGAGACTGTGTATTGTCAGGTGCAAGAGAGATCTGCATGGACGCTTGCACAACTGCATGAAGACTACAGAGATGTATGTATGAGTACATGTGTGGTAAGGGTTAATTGGAGTTTTGAACAGGTAGGAACTACCTCACCCATTGCAGGAGTGGAAGGAAAATCTACCATGTTGATTTCAAATGTGTTAGCATTTGCCTCTCATTTGTGAGATATTGATTTGTGCTGAATGCTAACCATCACAGTTCAAGAAAACAAGCTGCCCCTTTCCTGCGAGTGCAAGTCTTACAGAACAAGAGCAACACGAATTAAATCTCTGACAACAATTCCTGTGTGCACACAGACTCATGGTGTGATTCTAGGCAGAAAATGATATTTGATTGGCAATTTCAAAGCACATTTACTATTGTGGTAGAGCAAGTGATAATTACTGTAACAGCCTGACACATTTTCCTTATAGTTTAGAGAGGCAGAAAAGAGCACATGTCCTAACAGCTACTTGAGACCATGAGCATGTGGAACCTGGGTGAGTGATTAGACTAGAGCAAAGGAAATGAGCCTTGGTGACGTTGAATGTGTTAGCGTTACACACTGCTATCTGAAATACCACACAGTGCTGAATAGTAAGCATGGGAGTGCAGGAAAATCAGCTGCCTGTGTGCTAAGAGTGTGCTTCTGGAGACTGTGTATTGTCAGGTGCAAGAGAGATCTGCATGGACGCTTGCACAACTGCATGAAGACTGCAGAGATGTATGTAAGAGTACATGTGTGGTAAGGGTTAATTGGAGTTTTGAACATGTAGGAACTACCTCACCCATTGCAGCAGTGTAAGGAAAATCTACCATGTTGATTTCAAATGTGTTAGCATTTGCCTCTCATTTGTGAGATATTGATTTGTGCTGAATGCTAACCATCATAGTTCAAGACAACAAGCTGCCCCTTTCCTGCGAGTGCAAGTCTTACAGAACAAGAGCAACACGAATTAAATCTCTGACAACAATTCCTGTGTGCAGACAGACTCATGGTGTGATTCTCGGCAGAAAACGATATTTGATTGGCAATTTCAAAGCAAATTTACTACTGTGGTAGAGCAAGTGATAATTACTGTAACAGCCTGACACATTTTCCTTACAGTTTAGAGAGGCAGAAAAGAGCACATGTCCTAACAGCTACTTGAGACCATGAGCATGTGGAACCTGGGTGAGTGATTAGACTAGAGCAAAGGAAATGAGCCTTGGTGACGTTGAATGTGTTAGCGTTACACACTGCTATCTGAAATACCACACAGTGCTGAATAGTAAGCATGGGAGTGCAGGAAAATCAGCTGCCTGTGTGCTAAGAGTGTGCTTCTGGAGACTGTGTATTGTTAGGTGCAAGAGAGATCTGCATGGACGCTTGCAAAACTGCATGAAGACTGCAGAGATGTATGTAAGAGTACATGTGTGGTAATGGTTAATTGGAGTTTTGAACATGTAGGAACTACCTCACCCATTGCAGGAGTGGAAGGAAAATCTACCATGTTGATTTCAAATGTGTTAGCATTTGCCTCTCATTTGTGAGATATTGATTTGTGCTGAATGCTAACCATCACAGTTCAAGACAACAAGCTGCCCCTTTCCTGTGAGTGCAAGTCTTACAGAACAAGAGCAACACAAATTAAATCTCTGACAACAATTCCTGTGTGCAGACAGACTCATGGTGTGATTCTAGGCAGAAAACGATATTTGATTGGCAATTTCAAAGCACATTTACTAGTGTGGTAGAGCAAATGATAATTACTTTAACAGCCTGACACATTTTCCTTACAGTTTAGAGAGGCAGAAAAGAGCACATGTCCTAACAGCTACTTGAGACCATGAGCATGTGGAACCTGGGTGAGTGATTAGACTAGAGCAAAGGAAATGAGCCTTGGTGACGTTGAATGTGTTAGCGTTACACACTGCTATCTGAAAAACCACACAGTGCTGAATAGTAAGCATGGGAGTGCAGGAAAATCAGCTGCCTATGTGCTAAGAGTGTGCTTCTGGAGACTGTGTATTGTCAGGTGCAAGAGAGATCTGCATGGACGCTTGCACAACTGCATGAAGACTACAGAGATGTATGTATGAGTACATGTGTGGTAAGGGTTAATTGGAGTTTTGAACAGGTAGGAACTACCTCACCCATTGCAGGAGTGGAAGGAAAATCTACCATGTTGATTTCAAATGTGTTAGCATTTGCCTCTCATTTGTGAGATATTGATTTGTGCTGAATGCTAACCATCACAGTTCAAGAAAACAAGCTGCCCCTTTCCTGCGAGTGCAAGTCTTACAGAACAAGAGCAACACGAATTAAATCTCTGACAACAATTCCTGTGTGCACACAGACTCATGGTGTGATTCTAGGCAGAAAACGATATTTGATTGGCAATTTCAAAGCACATTTACTACTGTGGTAGAGCAAGTGATAATTACTGTAACAGCCTGGCACATTTTCCTTATAGTTTAGAGAGGCAGAAAAGAGCACATGTCCTAACAGCTACTTGAGACCATGAGCATGTGGAACCTGGGTGAGTGATTAGACTAGAGCAAAGGAAATGAGCCTTGGTGACATTGAATGTGTTAGCGTTACACACTGCTATCTGAAATACCACACAGTGCTGAATAGTAAGCATGGGAGTGCAGGAAAATCAGCTGCCTGTGTGCTAAGAGTGTGCTTCTGGAGACTGTGTATTGTCAGGTGCAAGAGAGATCTGCATGGACGCTTGCACAACTGCATGAAGACTGCAGAGATGTATGTAAGAGTACATGTGTGGTAAGGGTTAATTGGAGTTTTGAACATGTAGGAACTATCTCACCCATTGCAGGAGTGGAAGGAAAATCTACCATGTTGATTTCAAATGTGTTAGCATTTGCCTCTCATTTGTGAGATATTGATTTGTGCTGAATGCTAACCATCACAGTTCAAGACAACAAACTGCCCCTTTCCTGCGAGTGCAAGTCTTACAGAACAAGAGCAACACAAATTAAATCTCTGACAACAATTCCTGTGTGCAGACAGACTCATGGTGTGATTCTAGGCAGAAAACGATATTTGATTGGCAATTTCAAAGCACATTTACTACTGTGGTAGAGCAAGTGATAATTACTGTAACAGCCTGACACATTTTCCTTACAGTTTAGAGAGGCAGAAAAGAGCACATGTCCTAACAGCTACTTGAGACCATGAGCATGTGGAACCTGGGTGAGTGATTAGACTAGAGCAAAGGAAATGAGCCTTGGTGACGTTGAATGTGTTAGCGTTACACACTGCTATCTGAAATACCACACAGTGCTGAATAGTAAGCATGGGAGTGCAGGAAAATCAGCTGCCTGTGTGCTAAGAGTGTGCTTCTGGAGACTGTGTATTGTCAGGTGCAAGAGAGATCTGCATGGACGCTTGCAAAACTGCATGAAGACTGCAGAGATGTATGTAAGAGTACATGTGTGGTAATGGTTAATTGGAGTTTTGAACATGTAGGAACTACCTCACCCATTGCAGGAGTGGAAGGAAAATCTACCATGTTGATTTCAAATGTGTTAGCATTTGCCTCTCATTTGTGAGATATTGATTTGTGCTGAATGCTAACCATCACACTTCAAGAAAACAAGCTGCCCCTTTCCTGCGAGTGCAAGGGTTACAGAACAAGAGCAACACGAATTAAATCTCTGACAACAATTCCTGTGTGCACACAGACTCATGGTGTGATTCTAGGCAGAAAACGATATTTGATTGGCAATTTCAAAGCACATTTACTACTGTGGTAGAGCAAGTGATAATTACTGTAACAGCCTGACACATTTTCCTTACAGTTTAGAGAGGCAGAAAAGAGCACATGTCCTAACAGCTACTTGAGACCATGAGCATGTGGAACCTGGGTGAGTGATTAGACTAGAGCATAGGAAATGAGCCTTGGTGACATTGAATGTGTTAGCGTTACACACTGCTATCTGAAAAACCACACAGTGCTGAATAGTGAGCATGGGAGTGCAGGAAAATCAGCTGCCTGTGTGCTAAGAGTGTGCTTCTGGAGACTGTGTATTGTCAGGTGCAAGAGAGATCTGCATGGACGCTTGCACAACTGCATGAAGACTGCAGAGATGTATGTAAGAGTACATGTGTGGTAAGGGTTAATTGGAGTTTTGAACATGTAGGAACTACCTCATCCATTGCAGGAGTGGAAAGAAAATCTACCATGTTGATTTCAAATGTGTTAGCATTTGCCTCTCATTTCTGTGATATTTATTTGTGCTGAATGCTAACCATCACAGTTCAAGAAAACAAGCTGCCCCTTTCCTGCGAGTGCAAGTCTTACAGAACAAGAGCAACACGAATTAAATCTCTGACAACAATTCCTGTGTGCAGACAGACTCATGGTGTGATTCTAGGCAGAAAACGATATTTGATTGGCAATTTCAAAGCACATTTACTACTGTGGTAGAGCAAATGATAATTACTGTAACAGCCTGACACATTTTCCTTACAGTTTAGAGAGGCAGAAAAGAGCACATGTCCTAACAGCTACTTGAGACCATGAGCATGTGGAACCTGGGTGAGTGATTAGACTAGAGCAAAGGAAATGAGCCTTGGTGACGTTGAATGTGTTAGCGTTACACACTGCTATCTGAAAAACCACACAGTGCTGAATAGTAAGCATGGGAGTGCAGGAAAATCAGCTGCCTGTGTGCTAAGAGTGTGCTTCTGGAGACTGTGTATTGTCAGGTGCAAGAGAGATCTGCATGGACGCTTGCACAACTGCATGAAGACTACAGAGATGTATGTATGAGTACATGTGTGGTAAGGGTTAATTGGAGTTTTGAACAGGTAGGAACTACCTCACCCATTGCAGGAGTGGAAGGAAAATCTACCATGTTGATTTCAAATGTGTTAGCATTTGCCTCTCATTTGTGAGATATTGATTTGTGTTAAATGCTAACCATCACAGTTCAAGAAAACAAGCTGCCCCTTTCCTGCGAGTGCAAGTCTTACAGAACAAGAGCAACACAAATTAAATCTCTGACAACAATTCCTGTGTGCACACAGACTCATGGTGTGATTCTAGGCAGAAAACGATATTTGATTGGCAATTTCAAAGCACATTTACTACTGTGGTAGAGCAAGTGATAATTACTGTAACAGCCTGACACATTTTCCTTATAGTTTAGAGAGGCAGAAAAGAGCACATGTCCTAACAGCTACTTGAGACCATGAGCATGTGGAACCTGGGTGAGTGATTAGACTAGAGCAAAGGAAATGAGCCTTGGTGACGTTGAATGTGTTAGCGTTACACACTGCTATCTGAAATACCACACAGTGCTGAATAGTAAGCATGGGAGTGCAGGAAAATCAGCTGCCTGTGTGCTAAGAGTGTGCTTCTGGAGACTGTGTATTGTCAGGTGCAAGAGAGATCTGCATGGACGCTTGCACAACTGCATGAAGACTGCAGAGATGTATGTAAGAGTACATGTGTGGTAATGGTTAATTGGAGTTTTGAACATGTAGGAACTACCTCACCCATTGCAGGAGTGGAAGGAAAATCTACCATGTTGATTTCAAATGTGTTAGCATTTGCCTCTCATTTGTGAGATATTGATTTGTGCTGAATGCTAACCATCACAGTTCGAGAAAACAAGCTGCCCCTTTCCTGCGAGTGCAAGTCTTACAGAACAAGAGCAACACGAATTAAATCTCTGACAACAATTCCTGTGTGCACACAGACTCATGGTGTGATTCTAGGCAGAAAATGATATTTGATTGGCAATTTCAAAGCACATTTACTATTGTGGTAGAGCAAGTGATAATTACTGTAACAGCCTGACACATTTTCCTTATAGTTTAGAGAGGCAGAAAAGAGCACATGTCCTAACAGCTACTTGAGACCATGAGCATGTGGAACCTGGGTGAGTGATTAGACTAGAGCAAAGGAAATGAGCCTTGGTGACGTTGAATGTGTTAGCGTTACACACTGCTATCTGAAATACCACACAGTGCTGAATAGTAAGCATGGGAGTGCAGGAAAATCAGCTGCCTGTGTGCTAAGAGTGTGCTTCTGGAGACTGTGTATTGTCAGGTGCAAGAGAGATCTGCATGGACGCTTGCAAAACTGCATGAAGACTGCAGAGATGTATGTAAGAGTACATGTGTGGTAATGGTTAATTGGAGTTTTGAACATGTAGGAACTACCTCACCCATTGCAGGAGTGGAAGGAAAATCTACCATGTTGATTTCAAATGTGTTAGCATTTGCCTCTCATTTGTGAGATATTGATTTGTGCTTAATGCTAACCATCACAGTTCAAGACAACAAGCTGCCCCTTTCCTGCGAGTGCAAGGGTTACAGAACAAGAGCAACACAAATTAAATCTCTGACAACAATTCCTGTGTGCAGACAGACTCATGGTGTGATTCTAGGCAGAAAACGATATTTGATTGGCAATTTCAAAGCACATTTACTACTGTGGTAGAGCAAATGATAATTACTGTAACAGCCTGACACATTTTCCTTACAGTTTAGAGAGGCAGAAAAAAGCACATGTCCTAACAGCTACTTGAGACCATGAGCATGTGGAACCTGGGTGAGTGATTAGACTAGAGCAAAGGAAATGACCCTTGGTGACGTTGAATGTGTTAGCGTTACACACTGCTATCTGAAAAACCACACAGTGCTGAATAGTAAGCATGGGAGTGCAGGAAAATCAGCTGCCTGTGTGCTAAGAGTGTGCTTCTGGAGACTGTATTGTCAGGTGCAAGAGAGATCTGCATGGACGCTTGCACAACTGCATGAAGACTACAGAGATGTATGTATGAGTACATGTGTGGTAAGGGTTAATTGGAGTTTTGAACAGGTAGGAACTACCTCACCCATTGCAGGAGTGGAAGGAAAATCTACCATGTTGATTTCAAATGTGTTAGCATTTGCCTCTCATTTGTGAGATATTGATTTGTGTTAAATGCTAACCATCACAGTTCAAGAAAACAAGCTGCCCCTTTCCTGCGAGTGCAAGTCTTACAGAACAAGAGCAACACAAATTAAATCTCTGACAACAATTCCTGTGTGCACACAGACTCATGGTGTGATTCTAGGCAGAAAACGATATTTGATTGGCAATTTCAAAGCACATTTACTACTGTGGTAGAGCAAGTGATAATTACTGTAACAGCCTGACACATTTTCCTTACAGTTTAGAGAGGCAGAAAAGAGCACATGTCCTAACAGCTACTTGAGACCATGAGCATGTGGAACCTGGGTGAGTGATTAGACTAGAGCAAAGGAAATGAGCCTTGGTGACATTGAATGTGTTAGCGTTACACACTGCTATCTGAAATACCACACAGTGCTGAATAGTAAGCATGGGAGTGCAGGAAAATCAGCTGCCTGTGTGCTAAGAGTGTGCTTCTGGAGACTGTGTATTGTCAGGTGCAAGAGAGATCTGCATGGACGCTTGCACAACTGCATGAAGACTGCAGAGATGTATGTAAGAGTACATGTGTGGTAATGGTTAATTGGAGTTTTGAACATGTAGGAACTACCTCACCCATTGCAGGAGTGGAAGGAAAATCTACCATGTTGATTTCAAATGTGTTAGCATTTGCCTCTCATTTGTGAGATATTGATTTGTGCTGAATGCTAACCATCACAGTTCGAGAAAACAAGCTGCCCCTTTCCTGCGAGTGCAAGTCTTACAGAACAAGAGCAACACAAATTAAATCTCTGACAACAATTCCTGTGTGCACACAGACTCATGGTGTGATTCTAGGCAGAAAATGATATTTGATTGGCAATTTCAAAGCACATTTACTATTGTGGTAGAGCAAGTGATAATTACTGTAACAGCCTGACACATTTTCCTTATAGTTTAGAGAGGCAGAAAAGAGCACATGTCCTAACAGCTACTTGAGACCATGAGCATGTGGAACCTGGGTGAGTGATTAGACTAGAGCAAAGGAAATGAGCCTTGGTGACGTTGAATGTGTTAGCGTTACACACTGCTATCTGAAATACCACACAGTGCTGAATAGTAAGCATGGGAGTGCAGGAAAATCAGCTGCCTGTGTGCTAAGAGTGTGCTTCTGGAGACTGTGTATTGTCAGGTGCAAGAGAGATCTGCATGGACGCTTGCACAACTGCATGAAGACTGCAGAGATGTATGTAAGAGTACATGTGTGGTAAGGGTTAATTGGAGTTTTGAACATGTAGGAACTACCTCACCCATTGCAGCAGTGTAAGGAAAATCTACCATGTTGATTCAAATGTGTTAGCATTTGCCTCTCATTTGTGAGATATTGATTTGTGCTGAATGCTAACCATCATAGTTCAAGACAACAAGCTGCCCCTTTCCTGCGAGTGCAAGTCTTACAGAACAAGAGCAACACAAATTAAATCTCTGACAACAATTCCTGTGTGCAGACAGACTCATGGTGTGATTCTAGGCAGAAAACGATATTTGATTGGCAATTTCAAAGCACATTTACTACTGTGGTAGAGCAAGTGATAATTACTGTAACAGCCTGACACATTTTCCTTACAGTTTAGAGAGGCAGAAAAGAGCACATGTCCTAACAGCTACTTGAGACCATGAGCATGTGGAACCTGGGTGAGTGATTAGACTAGAGCAAAGGAAATGAGCCTTGGTGACGTTGAATGTGTTAGCGTTACACACTGCTATCTGAAATACCACACAGTGCTGAATAGTAAGCATGGGAGTGCAGGAAAATCAGCTGCCTGTGTGCTAAGAGTGTGCTTCTGGAGACTGTGTATTGTCAGGTGCAAGAGAGATCTGCATGGACGCTTGCAAAACTGCATGAAGACTGCAGAGATGTATGTAAGAGTACATGTGTGGTAATGGTTAATTGGAGTTTTGAACATGTAGGAACTACCTCACCCATTGCAGGAGTGGAAGGAAAATCTACCATGTTGATTTCAAATGTGTTAGCATTTGCCTCTCATTTGTGAGATATTGATTTGTGCTGAATGCTAATCATCACAGTTCAAGACAACAAGCTGCCCCTTTCCTGCGAGTGCAAGGGTTACAGAACAAGAGCAACACGAATTAAATCTCTGACAACAATTCCTGTGTGCAGACAGACTCATGGTGTGATTCTAGGCAGAAAACGATATTTGATTGGCAATTTCAAAGCACATTTACTACTGTGGTAGAGCAAATGATAATTACTGTAACAGCCTGACACATTTTCCTTACAGTTTAGAGAGGCAGAAAAGAGCACATGTCCTAACAGCTACTTGAGACCATGAGCATGTGGAACCTGGGTGAGTGATTAGACTAGAGCAAAGGAAATGAGCCTTGGTGACGTTGAATGTGTTAGCGTTACACACTGCTATCTGAAAAACCACACAGTGCTGAATAGTAAGCATGGGAGTGCAGGAAAATCAGCTGCCTATGTGCTAAGAGTGTGCTTCTGGAGACTGTGTATTGTCAGGTGCAAGAGAGATCTGCATGGACGCTTGCACAACTGCATGAAGACTACAGAGATGTATGTATGAGTACATGTGTGGTAAGGGTTAATTGGAGTTTTGAACATGTAGGAACTACCTCATCCATTGCAGGAGTGGAAAGAAAATCTACCATGTTGATTTCAAATGTGTTAGCATTTGCCTCTCATTTCTGTGATATTGATTTGTGCTGAATGCTAACCATCACAGTTCAAGAAAACAAGCTGCCCCTTTCCTGCGAGTGCAAGTCTTACAGAACAAGAGCAACACGAATTAAATCTCTGACAACAATTCCTGTGTGCACACAGACTCATGGTGTGATTCTAGGCAGAAAACGATATTTGATTGGCAATTTCAAAGCACATTTACTACTGTGGTAGAGCAAATGATAATTACTGTAACAGCCTGACACATTTTCCTTACAGTTTAGAGAGGCAGAAAAGAGCACATGTCCTAACAGCTACTTGAGACCATGAGCATGTGGAACCTGGGTGAGTGATTAGACTAGAGCAAAGGAAATGAGCCTTGGTGACGTTGAATGTGTTAGCGTTACACACTGTTATCTGAAAAACCACACAGTGCTGAATAGTAAGCATGGGAGTGCAGGAAAATCAGCTGCCTGTGTGCTAAGAGTGTGCTTCTGGAGACTGTGTATTGTCAGGTGCAAGAGAGATCTGCATGGACGCTTGCACAACTGCATGAAGACTACAGAGATGTATGTATGAGTACATGTGTGGTAAGGGTTAATTGGAGTTTTGAACAGGTAGGAACTACCTCACCCATTGCAGGAGTGGAAGGAAAATCTACCATGTTGATTTCAAATGTGTTAGCATTTGCCTCTCATTTGTGAGATATTGATTTGTGTTAAATGCTAACCATCACAGTTCAAGAAAACAAGCTGCCCCTTTCCTGCGAGTGCAAGTCTTACAGAACAAGAGCAACACAAATTAAATCTCTGACAACAATTCCTGTGTGCACACAGACTCATGGTGTGATTCTAGGCAGAAAACGATATTTGATTGGCAATTTCAAAGCAAATTTACTACTGTGGTAGAGCAAGTGATAATTACTGTAACAGCCTGACACATTTTCCTTATAGTTTAGAGAGGCAGAAAAGAGCACATGTCCTAACAGCTACTTGAGACCATGAGCATGTGGAACCTGGGTGAGTGATTAGACAAGAGCAAAGGAAATGAGCCTTGGTGACGTTGAATGTGTTAGCGTTACACACTGCTATCTGAAATACCACACAGTGCTGAATAGTAAGCATGGGAGTGCAGGAAAATCAGCTGCCTGTGTGCTAAGAGTGTGCTTCTGGAGACTGTGTATTGTCAGGTGCAAGAGAGATCTGCATGGACGCTTGCACAACTGCATGAAGACTGCAGAGATGTATGTAAGAGTACATGTGTGGTAATGGTTAATTGGAGTTTTGAACATGTAGGAACTACCTCACCCATTGCAGGAGTGGAAGGAAAATCTACCATGTTGATTTCAAATGTGTTAGCATTTGCCTCTCATTTGTGAGATATTGATTTGTGCTGAATGCTAACCATCACAGTTCGAGAAAACAAGCTGCCCCTTTCCTGCGAGTGCAAGTCTTACAGAACAAGAGCAACACGAATTAAATCTCTGACAACAATTCCTGTGTGCACACAGACTCATGGTGTGATTCTAGGCAGAAAATGATATTTGATTGGCAATTTCAAAGCACATTTACTATTGTGGTAGAGCAAGTGATAATTACTGTAACAGCCTGACACATTTTCCTTATAGTTTAGAGAGGCAGAAAAGAGCACATGTCCTAACAGCTACTTGAGACCATGAGCATGTGGAACCTGGGTGAGTGATTAGACTAGAGCAAAGGAAATGAGCCTTGGTGACGTTGAATGTGTTAGCGTTACACACTGCTATCTGAAATACCACACAGTGCTGAATAGTAAGCATGGGAGTGCAGGAAAATCAGCTGCCTGTGTGCTAAGAGTGTGCTTCTGGAGACTGTGTATTGTCAGGTGCAAGAGAGATCTGCATGGACGCTTGCACAACTGCATGAAGACTGCAGAGATGTATGTAAGAGTACATGTGTGGTAATGGTTAATTGGAGTTTTGAACATGTAGGAACTACCTCACCCATTGCAGGAGTGGAAGGAAAATCTACCATGTTGATTTCAAATGTGTTAGCATTTGCCTCTCATTTGTGAGATATTGATTTGTGCTGAATGCTAACCATCACAGTTCGAGAAAACAAGCTGCCCCTTTCCTGCGAGTGCAAGTCTTACAGAACAAGAGCAACACGAATTAAATCTCTGACAACAATTCCTGTGTGCACACAGACTCATGGTGTGATTCTAGGCAGAAAATGATATTTGATTGGCAATTTCAAAGCACATTTACTATTGTGGTAGAGCAAGTGATAATTACTGTAACAGCCTGACACATTTTCCTTATAGTTTAGAGAGGCAGAAAAGAGCACATGTCCTAACAGCTACTTGAGACCATGAGCATGTGGAACCTGGGTGAGTGATTAGACTAGAGCAAAGGAAATGAGCCTTGGTGACGTTGAATGTGTTAGCGTTACACACTGCTATCTGAAATACCACACAGTGCTGAATAGTAAGCATGGGAGTGCAGGAAAATCAGCTGCCTGTGTGCTAAGAGTGTGCTTCTGGAGACTGTGTATTGTCAGGTGCAAGAGAGATCTGCATGGACGCTTGCACAACTGCATGAAGACTGCAGAGATGTATGTAAGAGTACATGTGTGGTAAGGGTTAATTGGAGTTTTGAACATGTAGGAACTACCTCACCCATTGCAGCAGTGTAAGGAAAATCTACCATGTTGATTTCAAATGTGTTAGCATTTGCCTCTCATTTGTGAGATATTGATTTGTGCTGAATGCTAACCATCATAGTTCAAGACAACAAGCTGCCCCTTTCCTGCGAGTGCAAGTCTTACAGAACAAGAGCAACACGAATTAAATCTCTGACAACAATTCCTGTGTGCAGACAGACTCATGGTGTGATTCTAGGCAGAAAACGATATTTGATTGGCAATTTCAAAGCACATTTACTACTGTGGTAGAGCAAGTGATAATTACTGTAACAGCCTGACACATTTTCCTTACAGTTTAGAGAGGCAGAAAAGAGCACATGTCCTAACAGCTACTTGAGACCATGAGCATGTGGAACCTGGGTGAGTGATTAGACTAGAGCAAAGGAAATGAGCCTTGGTGACGTTGAATGTGTTAGCGTTACACACTGCTATCTGAAATACCACACAGTGCTGAATAGTAAGCATGGGAGTGCAGGAAAATCAGCTGCCTGTGTGCTAAGAGTGTGCTTCTGGAGACTGTGTATTGTCAGGTGCAAGAGAGATCTGCATGGACGCTTGCAAAACTGCATGAAGACTGCAGAGATGTATGTAAGAGTACATGTGTGGTAATGGTTAATTGGAGTTTTGAACATGTAGGAACTACCTCACCCATTGCAGGAGTGGAAGGAAAATCTACCATGTTGATTTCAAATGTGTTAGCATTTGCCTCTCATTTGTGAGATATTGATTTGTGCTGAATGCTAACCATCACAGTTCAAGACAACAAGCTGCCCCTTTCCTGCGAGTGCAAGGGTTACAGAACAAGAGCAACACGAATTAAATCTCTGACAACAATTCCTGTGTGCAGACAGACTCATGGTGTGATTCTAGGCAGAAAACGATATTTGATTGGCAATTTCAAAGCACATTTACTACTGTGGTAGAGCAAGTGATAATTACTGTAACAGCCTGACACATTTTCCTTATAGTTTAGAGAGGCAGAAAAGAGCACATGTCCTAACAGCTACTTGAGACCATGAGCATGTGGAACCTGGGTGAGTGATTAGACTAGAGCAAAGGAAATGAGCCTTGGTGACGTTGAATGTGTTAGCGTTACACACTGCAATCTGAAATACCACACAGTGCTGAATAGTAAGCATGGGAGTGCAGGAAAATCAGCTGCCTGTGTGCTAAGAGTGTGCTTCTGGAGACTGTGTATTGTCAGGTGCAAGAGAGATCTGCATGGACGCTTGCACAACTGCATGAAGACTGCAGAGATGTATGTAAGAGTACATGTGTGGTAAGGGTTAATTGGAGTTTTGAACATGTAGGAACTACCTCACCCATTGCAGGAGTGGAAGGAAAATCTACCATGTTGATTTCAAATGTGTTAGCATTTGCCTCTCATTTGTGAGATATTGATTTGTGCTGAATGCTAACCATCACAGTTCAAGACAACAAGCTGCCCCTTTCCTGCGAGTGCAAGTCTTACAGAACAAGAGCAACACAAATTAAATCTCTGACAACAATTCCTGTGTGCAGACAGACTCATGGTGTGATTCTAGGCAGAAAACGATATTTGATTGGCAATTTCAAAGCACATTTACTACTGTGGTAGAGCAAGTGATAATTACTGTAACAGCCTGACACATTTTCCTTACAGTTTAGAGAGGCAGAAAAGAGCACATGTCCTAACAGCTACTTGAGACCATGAGCATGTGGAACCTGGGTGAGTGATTAGACTAGAGCACAGGAAATGAGCCTTGGTGACGTTGAATGCGTTAGCGTTACACACTGCTATCTGAAATACCACACAGTGCTGAATAGTAAGCATGGGAGTGCAGGAAAATCAGCTGCCTGTGTGCTAAGAGTGTGCTTCTGGAGACTGTGTATTGTCAGGTGCAAGAGAGATCTGCATGGACGCTTGCAAAACTGCATGAAGACTGCAGAGATGTATGTAAGAGTACATGTGTGGTAAGGGTTAATTGGAGTTTTGAACATGTAGGAACTACCTCACCCATTGCAGCAGTGTAAGGAAAATCTACCATGTTGATTTCAAATGTGTTAGCATTTGCCTCTCATTTGTGAGATATTGATTTGTGCTGAATGCTAACCATCATAGTTCAAGACAACAAGCTGCCCCTTTCCTGCGAGTGCAAGTCTTACAGAACAAGAGCAACACGAATTAAATCTCTGACAACAATTCCTGTGTGCAGACAGACTCATGGTGTGATTCTAGGCAGAAAACGATATTTGATTGGCAATTTCAAAGCACATTTACTACTGTGGTAGAGCAAGTGATAATTACTGTAACAGCCTGACACATTTTCCTTACAGTTTAGAGAGGCAGAAAAGAGCACATGTCCTAACAGCTACTTGAGACCATGAGCATGTGGAACCTGGGTGAGTGATTAGACTAGAGCAAAGGAAATGAGCCTTGGTGACGTTGAATGTGTTAGCGTTACACACTGCTATCTGAAATACCACACAGTGCTGAATAGTAAGCATGGGAGTGCAGGAAAATCAGCTGCCTGTGTGCTAAGAGTGTGCTTCTGGAGACTGTGTATTGTCAGGTGCAAGAGAGATCTGCATGGACGCTTGCAAAACTGCATGAAGACTGCAGAGATGTATGTAAGAGTACATGTGTGGTAATGGTTAATTGGAGTTTTGAACATGTAGGAACTACCTCACCCATTGCAGGAGTGGAAGGAAAATCTACCATGTTGATTTCAAATGTGTTAGCATTTGCCTCTCATTTGTGAGATATTGATTTGTGCTGAATGCTAACCATCACAGTTCAAGACAACAAGCTGCCCCTTTCCTGCGAGTGCAAGGGTTACAGAACAAGAGCAACACGAATTAAATCTCTGACAACAATTCCTGTGTGCAGACAGACTCATGGTGTGATTCTAGGCAGAAAACGATATTTGATTGGCAATTTCAAAGCACATTTACTACTGTGGTAGAGCAAATGATAATTACTGTAACAGCCTGACACATTTTCCTTACAGTTTAGAGAGGCAGAAAAGAGCACATGTCCTAACAGCTACTTGAGACCATGAGCATGTGGAACCTGGGTGAGTGATTAGACTAGAGCAAAGGAAATGAGCCTTGGTGACGTTGAATGTGTTAGCGTTACACACTGCTATCTGAAAAACCACACAGTGCTGAATAGTAAGCATGGGAGTGCAGGAAAATCAGCTGCCTATGTGCTAAGAGTGTGCTTCTGGAGACTGTGTATTGTCAGGTGCAAGAGAGATCTGCATGGACGCTTGCACAACTGCATGAAGACTACAGAGATGTATGTATGAGTACATGTGTGGTAAGGGTTAATTGGAGTTTTGAACAGGTAGGAACTACCTCACCCATTGCAGGAGTGGAAGGAAAATCTACCATGTTGATTTCAAATGTGTTAGCATTTGCCTCTCATTTGTGAGATATTGATTTGTGCTGAATGCTAACCATCACAGTTCAAGAAAACAAGCTGCCCCTTTCCTGCGAGTGCAAGTCTTACAGAACAAGAGCAACACGAATTAAATCTCTGACAACAATTCCTGTGTGCACACAGACTCATGGTGTGATTCTAGGCAGAAAACGATATTTGATTGGCAATTTCAAAGCACATTTACTACTGTGGTAGAGCAAGTGATAATTACTGTAACAGCCTGACACATTTTCCTTATAGTTTAGAGAGGCAGAAAAGAGCACATGTCCTAACAGCTACTTGAGACCATGAGCATGTGGAACCTGGGTGAGTTGTGGAAATATGGATTTTTCTGGTCAGTTATGTCCCCTATCTTGGACCCCAACGGTTCCATGTGCATGTCACAAGTACATGTATGTTCCCTCCAGTTCCAGTTATGAAGACGCAAACACATGCGCGTCCACCGTCAACATGTCCTTTGACAGATCCGCCATGAATAGGCCGGATATTCCATTCCTAAATATGAAAGGCCATCGGCTTTATATGGTTCACTTATGCCACTTTACAGTCCAGGCAAGTAGGCCCTGATTCTGTCATCAAAACTCCTCTTGCCTTCTGCCTCTGAAAGCTCCAGTCCGAGCCTGCATCTGTGACCATGAACTTTGTCTCATTCTCTGCGCAGCTCACGAAGCCTGACATCAGCCCATTCTCTGCCAAGAACTGTATTTCACCTTCGAATTATCTGCCTCCCCCTCAGCCGATGCATTCCTGCCTAGTAGTTTAAGTAAACATTCTTCCAGTTACCAAGCAAAAAGGCCCAACTTCTCTGTCCTCATGCAAGTAATTCATAGCCCTGTTACCATGGAATATTCCTACCCCCTCGCATTCAGTGTAGACACTTAGACGCTTGTACACGCACGCACAGTCAGTATAGAATAGATTCTGTCCGAGAGTCCTTCTTTTGTGGATAACATAGTTCTTTAAACATAGGATGTTAGATATGATTTGGGATTAGGTTGACTTGACCCCCCAGACTTCTCGTCTCCACATATAGAGCTAAATGTCAAGTCCCCGTCACCCCCTAGTTACACGTCAATTACACGTCATACTGCTGCGCGCGCATTTAGGCCAAGTATTATCTTATAGATCCACCTATGTATGACATCATAACCAATCATGTTCCTTTTTACTCATTATTACACCCATTTTCGGTTACGCAGACCAAACGTCAATTTCCTTATCAATTGTTACGCCTACTGTATTCACTTCATTATAATGTATGTACTATAAAAGTTACTTCTTGTCAATAAAGTATGTTCTTCACTTCCTGAACCCCCGTGGTGATGGAACTTGAAGCATCCGATTATAATCGATTATTGGAATAAAGCCCATTCCGAAACTCTAATATCACGGATTCTGCCTCTCATTTTACTGAGCTATTTTATAATGTTTCTGTATCAAATTCAGTCCCGGTAAAGGAATTTTTATTTACCACATGATGGCGCCCGAATAGGGACACTTTCTCATCTCACGCGCCGGCGGTGAGTTGCAGGCCCGGTCTCCTGCCACAGCTGGACGGACAATAACGCGTACCAGCAGGATTTCCTGTATCTCCCTCCGGTCAAGCGGGGGCGACTGAGACTGCGATCAACACCCAGACGAGGCGGTGAGAAGTGCGAAGTATCCCGACCAGAGCCTAGCTGAGAGAGCAAGATCCGAGGTATACAGAGACCCACCAGTTCGAAGTCAAGCCCAGTTTCCGACGAGTCGAGTCAAGTCCAGTCCGGTTCAAGTTCAAGTTACCGAGGCCTTCCGTTTCCGAAGCTACTCGGTGAGTACCATTACTGGGGAGGCATTTCTGACGTGCACATAGGTTGTGCCGGTCAAGACGGGTTTGGGTACACAAATCCGGTCTGCACTGTTTTAGCAGTGTATCTGTACTGTTTAGCAGTATATCAAGTATTCCGAAGTATCTAGTTAGTGTCAAGAATTAAGCATGGTGATTAGTTATGCAGACGATCATCATTGTTGTTTCAGTTAAAGGTTTAATGTTTTAATGTTTAATGTGTTAAACGTCCTGCATATTGTGGTATGAATGGTTGTTCATTAAGTGTGCTTTTTTATTAAGTGTGTTCAAGATTAAGTATCAGATCAGTTGTCAATATGCCGCTCTTTTCGAAATTAAGACAGATCACTACTAGAAAAGGGGTACTTGAAGAAGCCGTCCCTATTCCTCCTAGGGATACTCCAGGGCACTTCATGTATCACAAACATGGCTTAGACGCTATATTATTTCTTGATTTATGGGTAGACTACACCAAGGGATTACCAGAAAGTCAGAGATGGCCCGCAGCGGGAACCTGGGATGCAGAGTGCATCATGAAAGTCGAGGAAGAGTTATGGAAAAGGAAAGTCAGACAGTCACAGAAAGACGCCGTTGAGTTATGGCGTAAAGAATCTCATAGACGTACGGAAAAAGCACGTAGACAGGAAGAGAAGAGTAAAGAAAGTTCAAGCAAAGTTCAAGACAATCTATTAATTAAGGAAGGTATCCGAGTGAAATCAGAACAAGTAGACAGACAAAGAAATGCCCTTATGAATGGTATGTATCCCCTTCTGGCCGAAGGATTACCTAAGGCTACTCCAGAGATACCGAAAGACTTGCCACCCCCATTATTCCCAATCAAGGTACATCCTAAGGGGCATCCTAGAACCGCAGAAGATGTTTTTCTTTCCTCATATTTAGATGACGCAGCTCCCGAGTATGCTAATTCCGTCCCACGTAGACCGCATACCAGGGAGGTCCAACGCCAAGATCCAGCACCCGTATCCCTACAGCAACAAATCGAGTCACAAGTTCCGGCAAGCACATCTGTTTCTGCATCTGTCCCTACAGGTACTTCTATAGCTGAGTCCACACCTATAGTTGCTGTGTCACGTTCGACGAATCCTTTCACACCCGACGCCCCAGACGGGGCCACGGGAGGTGCTACCAATATTTGTTCTACGCCACCTAGAATAAATAAACTTATTTTTCAAGAGTCAGCGCATTCACGTACACCCAAATTCGTAAGTGATCGTACGCTTAAGGAACTTCTTATAGATTGTAGATATGACCCGGTGCTCGGTAAAGAGGACGAAATGATCCTGGCGTCATTACGTATCAGACGAGCCGCAGGGTATTTAGCGAAGCTACCAGGAATGACTGCGCATCTAGATAAAATATATCATTTTGTTCAAACAGGGCGAGATCCAGAATGTATTAACAGAGCTATGGAATACCAGAAAGTAGAGATAAAGGGGGAACTGTTACGTTTCCTCATAAACTGTGTGATCAGAAATCAAGACCGACCAGGGGTAGATCCGGAGGCAATGAAAATTCTTACAAAATGGAGCCAGAATATATCAGAAGGGAGACACGATAAGCAAAATTGTATAATAGCCATGTGCCGAAAGATCCGTAAAGAAATAGAACGCCTACACGAGGAGAGATTAGAGACAGACGAGTTCGAACAAAGCGAGGAAGAAGGGTCAGGACTGCCCGCAGGACAGTCGGACACCATAGCCTATGTAGGTAGAGGAAGATCTTGTAATAGGGATCAGACTAGATGTCATACTGACTCAATACGTCCAATATGTCCAGATAATGACAGGAATTTCCAAATACCTATAATTAACATAAGGTCTAACGAGCATTCGTTCCAAACCGCCGACAAACTACTCCGAGAACGAAGGGGTTATCATTTTCTCGATTCTATGGATGAACAAGATTTAGCAAGGGCAGCTGTCCATTGGGTGGACAGTCCCGGAAAATATAGTGATGAGACAGTAGTACGCACATTTTTGAATCTCACCCCAGATGAGCAGAGGTTAGCTGGGATTTATATGATTCAACAACTCATTATACTATATCAGAGTCAGCATTCGGACCCTGGTCCCTTACCTGACATATTGACTGAATTGCTTATGAATAAATGGAAAGGTCCAGGTACTAAATTAATTAAAGAAATTCTAGTATCAAGAAAGCAGTATATTCTTTTTGTATGCTCAGAGCATGTCTCATTGCCTGTCAAGGAAAGAACCACGTATCACCTGGATAGACAGAATCCCTTACGAGAAGTACACCCAATAAAAGGCGAGGACAATCAGTTTAAACGCGTATTTGTATATACGCCCATATCGAAAATAGAATTGTTAGAAATGAAGAAAGTGGTACCCAGTCATGACAAAGACCCAGCGGGTTTTCACCGAGAAATTAAAGACATGTTACTCATGGGAGAGTATACCTACCCCGACATTATGACAATATTAAAGGTGTTGATGCCTGCTGGCATTTATGAGAAACTCAAGGAAAAAGAGTGGGAGGTAGGTGACCAAAAGATAGAATGGTCAGCATTAGAAGCAGAAGAAAGGGCCCGAGGTCCAGGTTCGGGGCTTGGGGACAAAACTAAAGCACTACCAGGTCTACTAGTACAGGTACTGCCACGTTTATTAACTACGAAAAAGGAAGATTGGGGTACAATTTCAGCCTGTAAACAGAAGCAAGATGAAGACACTAGCGATTACTATGCCCGATTCGAGAAATGTTTTGGTATAAATAGTGGCATAAAAGCAAGTAGCGAATCATACCCGCATCTGTTCGTAACAAAATTAGTGGAAAATGCCCTGCCCCCAGTAAAGAATAGAGTATTAAAATTCGAGAGTACCTGGCAAGGTAACACTCCAACACAAATGTTACAAATGTTACAGTACCACCACAATAGAATTAGAGAGGAACAAGAACATGAACACAGACGCATGAAAGACACGAAAATGAAAATGCTAGTTTCCCAGACAGTTCCAGCTGAAGGACATAAAAAGGGTATGACACATTCCGATTCAGCAGGACCTGTAAAAGGGACATGCAATTATTGTAAAAAGCCAGGTCATTACGTACACGATTGTCCAGTGCTAAAACATAATATCGCCATAGGTAAAACACAAGAAAGATCACGGCCACTAAGACAAGATCAGAATGAACAAGGAGCTATGCAGCATGCCCAGGCCATGCCAGCCGCACAACAGCCAATACAGTTTGTGCCAGCTGCACCACCGTTGCCTGTTGCTGCCACACAGACAACAACACGACAAATGTATCAGACCGCACAGTATGAATATCCCGAGTATCAGCGTTACGCATGAACTAGCCTAGAGAGGGAAGTTGACTTACCCCTTATCGAGATTCCTGTAGATCAAGAAGGACCTTATGTACATAGTGAATTATTAGGTCAAGATAGAAAATTTTTACTCGATACAGGGGCAAGTCGAACAACTATAAAACGTAGTGAAGTTCCAGGGGCACCCCTCTCAGGTTCTCAGAATATTTCCCTTGGTTTTTCAGGAAAACCTATTGTTAATGAAGTATCACAGCCTCTTCCACTTACGATAGGACCTCTGACCCGAACTACAGATCTATTGCTTACTAAATCATGTCCAGAAAACTTGTTAGGAATAAAAACGTTGAAAGCCCTAGGAGCCATAATATGTTGTTCTCCGGAAGGAGTAAGGTTGTTTTTACGTGATTTTAAAGGTCACTATGTATCTAGAGACATGGATCCCCGACTGCAGACTTTACCTACACATCTATGGGCACAAGGCCCTACTGATGTTGGTTGCATGAATATTACACCATATCGAGTCACACTAAAGGCAGGAGTGGTGCTACCACGAATGCGACAATACAAGTTACCACCAGATGCTGTAGCGGCTTTACTACAAATCATTGACGAGCTCATTGCCCAAGAAGTAGTTGTAGAAACAGACTCCAATGTATGTAATTCACCGATAATTCCGATTCTTAAACGAACAGATCCTACAGCTCCGCCAGTATATCGATTGGTTATTGATCTGCGCGAGTTAAACAAATGTATTGTGCCACAATTTCCTGTGGTCCCAGATATCTCGTCATTATTGACAGCTATTGATTCCGAAGCCACATTCTTTACTGTAATTGATCTCAAAAATGCCTTTTTCAGCGTCCCAATAGATCCGGAAAGTCAATATTTGTTCGGATTTAGTTTAAATGGGCGTAGCTTTAAATTCTCCCGCGCACCTCAAGGATTTACAGAAAGCCCCAGCATCTATAGCCAAGCACTGAAACGGGAACTTGACAGTATCCACATGCCAGTTAACACCGCCTTGCTTCAATACGTCGATGATCTGCTGATCACCGCCAGAAGCGAACCCGAATGTGAAAAAGCATCACTGACAGTTTTACAATTTCTAGCCGAAAAAGGGCACAAGGTGTCCCCTTCTAAGCTGCAATTCTGTGTCCAGCGAGTTGTTTATCTTGGACACTCGCTGTCCAAGGAGGGAAGGCAGCTTACACCCGACCGCATTCAGTTAATAGCTAACATGTCAATACCCAAGACACAAAAGGAGGTGCGGGCTTTCATAGGCCTCACTTCATATTGTAGGCAGTGGATCCCTCAGTATGCATTTCTAGCAAAACCACTCATTCAGTTAACCACACAGGAGGCAGCCACATCGACTGTTCTCCCTTGGACTCAGGAACACACACAAGCTTTTGAAAACTTAAAGAAAGCTTTATGTCAAGCACCCGTTTTAGCAACGCCATGTTACAGAAAACAGTTTACACTTTTTGTTACAGAGCGCGAAGGTACTGCCTTGTCAGTACTCACACAAGAACAAGCAGGAGCACGCAAACCATGTGCTTATTTTTCTAGTACATTAGATCCCGTAGCTCAGGCTTTGCCTGCATGCCTGAAATCAGTAGCAGCGACAGCTTTAGCAATCAGACAAAGCGATGCCATAGTGTTAGGACATCCATTGACAGTTCAAGTACCACACGCAGTAGAGGTTCTTGTAAATAGAACGCAAACACAACACTTGACTATAGCGCGACTTACAGGATACGAGCTTACATTGTTTCAGCCACATATAGAAATCAGACGCTGTAACACATTGAATCCTGCCACACTTTTACCAGTTGTCGGAACAGACCCACTAGCCCATGACTGTATTGAAGTTATTACAATAACAACAAAACCCAGACAAGACTTAACCGATGTCCCATTGTCAGATCCAGACCTGACCTTGTATGTAGATGGTTCATGCATGAGAACAAGTACAGGAGAGTTAGTAGCCGCCTACGCAGTCACAACAGATACTGAAGTCATTGAAACTAATCGTATAAATACTTTGTCAGCTCAAGCCGCAGAACTTATCGCTCTGACACAAGCCTGTATTCAAGCCATGAATAAAAAAGTCAACATATACACTGACTCACGTTATGCATTCGGAGTTGTACATGACTTCGGCGTGCTGTGGCGAGAGAGAGGTTATTTAACTTCCCACGGTGCCCACATTCAGCACGGACCCCTCATTCATGCATTATTAGATGCAATACATCTACCCACTGAAATATCAATTATGAAATGTAAGGCCCATACGAAGGTTACTGATATCATTTCCCAAGGCAATGATCTAGCCGACAGAACAGCTAAACTGACTGCTCAAACTCCAACCCCCGACATGACAAAGACAATAGTCCCGACACCGACACATTGTATGACAGTTAAAGATCCTACTCTTGACGTAATTGACATACAGACACATGCTACACCAGACGAAATAAAGAAATGGACTGAATTAGGAGGGATCCAAACGGACCAAGGATGGATGATGAAGGAAAAGTCTGTATGGTTCCTTCCTGATTCAATGGTCCAAGTTATAATTAACACTATACATAGTCCAGCACATCTAGGAGAAAAAGCTATGCTAGACAGCATTCAACACATTTGGTTCAATAAACATTTACGAGCAGCAGCAAAACAAAAGGTCCGTACCTGTATGATCTGTTGTCAGTTCAACCCAGGAAAAAGCGTTCCCGTAGAACAGGGTGGATTTCATACTCCTAATCATCCTTTTGAAGTCCTCCAGATGGATTATATCCAGATGGAACGATGCAGAGGATTCAAATATGTTCTCGTAGTTGTTTGCGCTCTGTCCCGTTGGACGGAGGCATACCCGGTTTCAGATTACACTGCCCCGACTACTGCCAAACAGTTGGTTCGAGAATTCTTCCCACGATACGGTTTACCACGTGCTGTTTACTCAGATAACGGCCAGCCGTTCTCATCCGAATTAATGAAACACGTTTCACTTCTGTTAGGATATCAGTGGAAATTCCACTGTGTCCGACATCCCGAGGCAGCAGGTCTCGTAGAAAGACATAACCAGATACTGAAAATTAGAATGTCCAAAATATGCAGAGAGAAAGGTGTCGACTGGGTAGTAGCGTTACCAGTTGCACTCTTTTACATGAGAATGGTAGCACACTCTCGAACAGGGCTATCCCCGTATGAGGTGATCTTCGGTAGACCACCGAATATGTGGGGGACGCCTATACCACGCAAAATAACTGATATTGACTGTAATATGCTGACAGATTACTTGGCTTCCTTGATGTCTGCACTACAATCTTCTCGTTCACAGGTAGCTGCAGCCTTTCCCGACAACACTGAGGTGAAACCCCATGACGTTGTTCCGGGTAATCTTGTCTTTGTGAGGAATTTCGACCGAAAGACTCAGCTGGAGCCCAGGTGGAAAGCACCCAAGTTGGTCCTGTTGACCACAAGAACAGCCGTGAAGATCGAGGGCCGCAAGGGCTGGATTCATTCAAGCCACATCAAGAAATTTCATGGACTATCTTCGGATATAGACATTGTGCCCTGCACTCCCTCACAGACTGATACAAAACTCCCTTTTGTTGAACCGAACAAATCTGAAAATTACAAACTAAAGCTTAGGCCCACCAAGTCGAGCAATTTGATTGTTTAAGTCCTCTCCAAGGTGAAGCGGTTGAATTGTCTCTGACATGTATCCCTTGGACCTGAGTAGAGAAAATACCCGAAAAATGTTGAAACGACAGGCGTATTGTAAATCACTGCGTAGCCACTGCATAGTGACATTATTAATTTTGTTTTTATTGAGTCTTTTAATAATCATTACAAGTATGTTGTTGCACATATATTACCCTATTTCTAGACATGTTTATAATGTTGCTGCTGAACATTCTTTTAGTGACTTACCTCCGCATGAATTGTCTTATAGACTTGCGCTGCGCAATAACACTTTCATTAGTATGTTACATCATTCCCATCAGACTAGTAATGCCACCAATTGTTGGGTGTGTGGCCGACTCCCTCCCTATCAGAATTATGAAGGAGTCCTGCCTTTCTTTCCACATCCATTTACACATAATGGCTCCTGTGGAGCATGGTTTAGTTTAATTAATTCCATAGACTCAGACACAGCAGTTTACCAAGATCATTGGGTATGGGGAAATCTGAACCTAGCTTTACTCAAGGTCTGTTACCCTGACAAGGAGGGTCGCCCCAAAAGAACAGGAACTGATCTAGAAAATGAAGTATATGGATTAGGAAATTTTACACCTAATCTCATGATTCTAAATGTCGTATCCGAGGTTGAACTAGTCTTACCCACCATGTCAGTATTCCCAGCGAAGGGTGAATTGTGTGTAAGAAAGGTTGGTTCCATACATATGGGCCATAGTAAATGCACTACTATAGTAGAATTCAGTGATCAAGGAAAATCTTCATTTAGAGCTTCCCGCCACTCCTACTTTATATGTGGTCAGACGACATATATGCGTCTACCCCTAGATTGGGATGGTACCTGCTACATTGCATTCCTTTTGCCACCTGTTTTCCTAGCTCCTCCTGATTATTACAGAAATATTCATTTAGTACACAACAGAGAACGGAGAGATCTCCCCATTGTCGATTACACTGAGACGGCATGGGACAAGTATGTAGATTTTAATAAAGGCATCTTTCCCTATATAGGTACTGTTACTAATAGTAAGCTGATACGTAGATTAACTAGAACCCTTGAAGCAGTAGTGAATGAGACTATTTCCGCCTTAGGCAATTTAACGGAAGAGCAGTCTGCTATGCGGATTGTTGTGCTTCAAAATCGTCTTGTCCTTGACGTCATCCTGGCTGATAGGGGCGGAGCCTGTAGGGTCATCGGATCAAGCTGCTGCGTATTCATACCAGAAAATTCGCCATCTGTATATAAAGCCATCACTCGCCTTCATAAGATTGTAAGCCAGATACACCAGAACCCAGGCACTTGGACTTGGTCCAGTTGGTTTTGGAATGCGGTATCAGCCTGGGGATGGAGAGTTTTATCCTTCCTAGGTATTGGCCTTCTCATACTATTCAGTTGCTGTCTATGTCTACAATGTGGACCAGCGATTTGTGGTCTGTGTGCCACATCGTGCATTCCACATCAAGATTTTCATTCAAGATCCCGGAAGAAGAAAGAAGAACAAATGATGCTATATGAACAGATCAATGGATTGATGAAGATTGATATCTCTTGAAGGGCAAGTAGGGGACAAGGAGGGAATGTGGAAATATGGATTTTTCTGGTCAGTTATGTCCCCTATCTTGGACCCCAACGGTTCCATGTGCATGTCACAAGTACATGTATGTTCCCTCCAGTTCCAGTTATGAAGACGCAAACACATGCGCGTCCACCGTCAACATGTCCTTTGACAGATCCGCCATGAATAGGCCGGATATTCCATTCCTAAATATGAAAGGCCATCGGCTTTATATGGTTCACTTATGCCACTTTACAGTCCAGGCAAGTAGGCCCTGATTCTGTCATCAAAACTCCTCTTGCCTTCTGCCTCTGAAAGCTCCAGTCCGAGCCTGCATCTGTGACCATGAACTTTGTCTCATTCTCTGCGCAGCTCACGAAGCCTGACATCAGCCCATTCTCTGCCAAGAACTGTATTTCACCTTCGAATTATCTGCCTCCCCCTCAGCCGATGCATTCCTGCCTAGTAGTTTAAGTAAACATTCTTCCAGTTACCAAGCAAAAAGGCCCAACTTCTCTGTCCTCATGCAAGTAATTCATAGCCCTGTTACCATGGAATATTCCTACCCCCTCGCATTCAGTGTAGACACTTAGACGCTTGTACACGCACGCACAGTCAGTATAGAATAGATTCTGTCCGAGAGTCCTTCTTTTGTGGATAACATAGTTCTTTAAACATAGGATGTTAGATATGATTTGGGATTAGGTTGACTTGACCCCCCAGACTTCTCGTCTCCACATATAGAGCTAAATGTCAAGTCCCCGTCACCCCCTAGTTACACGTCAATTACACGTCATACTGCTGCGCGCGCATTTAGGCCAAGTATTATCTTATAGATCCACCTATGTATGACATCATAACCAATCATGTTCCTTTTTACTCATTATTACACCCATTTTCGGTTACGCAGACCAAACGTCAATTTCCTTATCAATTGTTACGCCTACTGTATTCACTTCATTATAATGTATGTACTATAAAAGTTACTTCTTGTCAATAAAGTATGTTCTTCACTTCCTGAACCCCCGTGGTGATGGAACTTGAAGCATCCGATTATAATCGATTATTGGAATAAAGCCCATTCCGAAACTCTAATATCACGGATTCTGCCTCTCATTTTACTGAGCTATTTTATAATGTTTCTGTATCAAATTCAGTCCCGGTAAAGGAATTTTTATTTACCACAGAGTGATTAGACTAGAGCAAAGGAAATGAGCCTTGGTGACGTTGAATGTGTTAGCGTTACACACTGCTATCTGAAATACCACACAGTGCTGAATAGTAAGCATGGGAGTGCAGGAAAATCAGCTGCCTGTGTGCTAAGAGTGTGCTTCTGGAGACTGTGTATTGTCAGGTGCAAGAGAGATCTGCATGGACGCTTGCAAAACTGCATGAAGACTGCAGAGATGTATGTAAGAGTACATGTGTGGTAATGGTTAATTGGAGTTTTGAACATGTAGGAACTACCTCACCCATTGCAGGAGTGGAAGGAAAATCTACCATGTTGATTTCAAATGTGTTAGCATTTGCCTCTCATTTGTGAGATATTGATTTGTGCTGAATGCTAACCATCACAGTTCAAGACAACAAGCTGCCCCTTTCCTGCGAGTGCAAGGGTTACAGAACAAGAGCAACACGAATTAAATCTCTGACAACAATTCCTGTGTGCAGACAGACTCATGGTGTGATTCTAGGCAGAAAACGATATTTGATTGGCAATTTCAAAGCACATTTACTACTGTGGTAGAGCAAATGATAATTACTGTAACAGCCTGACACATTTTCCTTACAGTTTAGAGAGGCAGAAAAGAGCACATGTCCTAACAGCTACTTGAGACCATGAGCATGTGGAACCTGGGTGAGTGATTAGACTAGAGCAAAGGAAATGAGCCTTGGTGACGTTGAATGTGTTAGCGTTACACACTGCTATCTGAAAAACCACACAGTGCTGAATAGTAAGCATGGGAGTGCAGGAAAATCAGCTGCCTATGTGCTAAGAGTGTGCTTCTGGAGACTGTGTATTGTCAGGTGCAAGAGAGATCTGCATGGACGCTTGCACAACTGCATGAAGACTACAGAGATGTATGTATGAGTACATGTGTGGTAAGGGTTAATTGGAGTTTTGAACAGGTAGGAACTACCTCACCCATTGCAGGAGTGGAAGGAAAATCTACCATGTTGATTTCAAATGTGTTAGCATTTGCCTCTCATTTGTGAGATATTGATTTGTGCTGAATGCTAACCATCACAGTTCAAGAAAACAAGCTGCCCCTTTCCTGCGAGTGCAAGTCTTACAGAACAAGAGCAACACGAATTAAATCTCTGACAACAATTCCTGTGTGCACACAGACTCATGGTGTGATTCTAGGCAGAAAACGATATTTGATTGGCAATTTCAAAGCACATTTACTACTGTGGTAGAGCAAGTGATAATTACTGTAACAGCCTGACACATTTTCCTTATAGTTTAGAGAGGCAGAAAAGAGCACATGTCCTAACAGCTACTTGAGACCATGAGCATGTGGAACCTGGGTGAGTGATTAGACTAGAGCAAAGGAAATGAGCCTTGGTGACGTTGAATGTGTTAGCGTTACACACTGCAATCTGAAATACCACACAGTGCTGAATAGTAAGCATGGGAGTGCAGGAAAATCAGCTGCCTGTGTGCTAAGAGTGTGCTTCTGGAGACTGTGTATGTCAGGTGCAAGAGAGATCTGCATGGACGCTTGCACAACTGCATGAAGACTGCAGAGATGTATGTAAGAGTACATGTGTGGTAAGGGTTAATTGGAGTTTTGAACATGTAGGAACTACCTCACCCATTGCAGGAGTGGAAGGAAAATCTACCATGTTGATTTCAAATGTGTTAGCATTTGCCTCTCATTTGTGAGATATTGATTTGTGCTGAATGCTAACCATCACAGTTCAAGACAACAAGCTGCCCCTTTCCTGCGAGTGCAAGTCTTACAGAACAAGAGCAACACAAATTTAATCTCTGACAACAATTCCTGTGTGCAGACAGACTCATGGTGTGATTCTAGGCAGAAAACGATATTTGATTGGCAATTTCAAAGCACATTTACTACTGTGGTAGAGCAAGTGATAATTACTGTAACAGCCTGACACATTTTCCTTACAGTTTAGAGAGGCAGAAAAGAGCACATGTCCTAACAGCTACTTGAGACCATGAGCATGTGGAACCTGGGTGAGTGATTAGACTAGAGCACAGGAAATGAGCCTTGGTGACGTTGAATGCGTTAGCGTTACACACTGCTATCTGAAATACCACACAGTGCTGAATAGTAAGCATGGGAGTGCAGGAAAATCAGCTGCCTGTGTGCTAAGAGTGTGCTTCTGGAGACTGTGTATTGTCAGGTGCAAGAGAGATCTGCATGGACGCTTGCAAAACTGCATGAAGACTGCAGAGATGTATGTAAGAGTACATGTGTGGTAAGGGTTAATTGGAGTTTTGAACATGTAGGAACTACCTCACCCATTGCAGCAGTGTAAGGAAAATCTACCATGTTGATTTCAAATGTGTTAGCATTTGCCTCTCATTTGTGAGATATTGATTTGTGCTGAATGCTAACCATCATAGTTCAAGACAACAAGCTGCCCCTTTCCTGCGAGTGCAAGTCTTACAGAACAAGAGCAACACGAATTAAATCTCTGACAACAATTCCTGTGTGCAGACAGACTCATGGTGTGATTCTAGGCAGAAAACGATATTTGATTGGCAATTTCAAAGCACATTTACTACTGTGGTAGAGCAAGTGATAATTACTGTAACAGCCTGACACATTTTCCTTACAGTTTAGAGAGGCAGAAAAGAGCACATGTCCTAACAGCTACTTGAGACCATGAGCATGTGGAACCTGGGTGAGTGATTAGACTAGAGCAAAGGAAATGAGCCTTGGTGACGTTGAATGTGTTAGCGTTACACACTGCTATCTGAAAAACCACACAGTGCTGAATAGTAAGCATGGGAGTGCAGGAAAATCAGCTGCCTATGTGCTGAGTGTGCTTCTGGAGACTGTGTATTGTCAGGTGCAAGAGAGATCTGCATGGACGCTTGCACAACTGCATGAAGACTACAGAGATGTATGTATGAGTACATGTGTGGTAAGGGTTAATTGGAGTTTTGAACAGGTAGGAACTACCTCACCCATTGCAGGAGTGGAAGGAAAATCTACCATGTTGATTTCAAATGTGTTAGCATTTGCCTCTCATTTGTGAGATATTGATTTGTGCTGAATGCTAACCATCACAGTTCAAGAAAACAAGCTGCCCCTTTCCTGCGAGTGCAAGTCTTACAGAACAAGAGCAACACGAATTAAATCTCTGACAACAATTCCTGTGTGCACACAGACTCATGGTGTGATTCTAGGCAGAAAACGATATTTGATTGGCAATTTCAAAGCACATTTACTACTGTGGTAGAGCAAGTGATAATTACTGTAACAGCCTGACACATTTTCCTTATAGTTTAGAGAGGCAGAAAAGAGCACATGTCCTAACAGCTACTTGAGACCATGAGCATGTGGAACCTGGGTGAGTGATTAGACTAGAGCAAAGGAAATGAGCCTTGGTGGCGTTGAATGTGTTAGCGTTATACACTGCTATCTGAAAAACCACACAGTGCTGAATAGTAAGCATGGGAGTGCAGGAAAATCAGCTGCCTGTGTGCTAAGAGTGTGCTTCTGGAGACTGTGTATTGTCAGGTGCAAGAGAGATCTGCATCGACGCTTGCACAACTGCATGAAGACTGCAGAGATGTATGTAAGAGTACATGTGTGGTAAGGGTTAATTGGAGTTTTGAACATGTAGGAACTACCTCACCCATTGCAGCAGTGTAAGGAAAATCTACTATGTTGATTTCAAATGTGTTAGCATTTGCCTCTCATTTGTGAGATATTGATTTGTGCTGAATGCTAACCATCACAGTTCAAGAAAACAAGCTGCACCTTTCCTGCGAGTGCAAGTCTTACAGAACAAAAGCAACACAAATTAAATCATTGACAACAATTCCTGTGTGCAGACAGACTCATGGTGTGATTCTAGGCAGAAAACGATATTTGATTGGCAATTTCAAAGCACATTTACTACTGTGGTAGAGCAAGTGATAATTACTGTAACAGCCTGACACATTTTCCTTATAGTTTAGAGAGGCAGAAAAGAGCACATTTCCTAACAGCTACTTGAGACCATGAGCATGTGGAACCTGGGTGAGTGATTAGACTAGAGCAAAGGAAATGAGCCTTGGTGACGTTGAATGTGTTAGCGTTACACACTGCTATCTGAAATACCACACAGTGCTGAATAGTAAGCATGGGGGTGCAGGAAAATCAGCTGCCTGTGTGCTAAGAGTGTGCTTCTGGAGACTGTGTATTGTCAGGTGCAAGAGAGAGCTGCATGGATGCTTGCACAACTGCATGAAGACTGCAGAGATGTATGTAAGAGTACATGTGTGGTAAGGGTTAATTGGAGTTTTGAACATGTAGGAACTACCTCACGCATTGCAGGAGTGGAAGGAAAATCTACCATGTTGATTTCAAATGTGTTAGCATTTGCCTCTCATTTCTGAGATGTTGATTTGTGCTGAATGCTAACCATCACAGTTCTAGGAAACAAGCTGCCCCTTTCCTATGAGTGCAAGTCTTACAGAACAAGAGCAACACGAACTAAATCTCTGACAACAATTCCTGTGTGCAGACAGACTCATGGTGTGATTCTAGGCAGAAAACAATATTTGATTGGCAATTTCAAAGCACATTTACTACTGTGGTAGAGCAAGTGATAATTACTGTAACAGCCTGACACATTTTCCTTATAGTTTAGAGAGGCAGAAAAGAGCACATGTCCTAACAGCTACTTGAGACCATGAGCATGTGGAACCTGGGTGAGTGATTAGACTAGAGCAAAGGAAATGAGCCTTGGTGACGTTGAATGTGTTAGCGTTACACACTGCTATCTGAAAAACCACACAGTGCTGAATAGTAAGCATGGGAGTGCAGGAAAATCAGCTGCCTATGTGCTAAGAGTGTGCTTCTGGAGACTGTGTATTGTCAGGTGCAAGAGAGATCTGCATGGACGCTTGCACAACTGCATGAAGACTACAGAGATGTATGTATGAGTACATGTGTGGTAAGGGTTAATTGGAGTTTTGAACAGGTAGGAACTACCTCACCCATTGCAGGAGTGGAAGGAAAATCTACCATGTTGATTTCAAATGTGTTAGCATTTGCCTCTCATTTGTGAGATATTGATTTGTGCTGAATGCTAACCATCACAGTTCAAGAAAACAAACTGCCCCTTTCCTGCGAGTGCAAGTCTTACAGAACAAGAGCAACACGAATTAAATCTCTGACAACAATTCCTGTGTGCACACAGACTCATGGTGTGATTCTAGGCAGAAAACGATATTTGATTGGCAATTTCAAAGCACATTTACTACTGTGGTAGAGCAAGTGATAATTACTGTAACAGCCTGACACATTTTCCTTATAGTTTAGAGAGGCAGAAAAGAGCACATGTCCTAACAGCTACTTGAGACCATGAGCATGTGGAACCTGGGTGAGTGATTAGACTAGAGCAAAGGAAATGAGCCTTGGTGGCGTTGAATGTGTTAGCGTTATACACTGCTATCTGAAAAACCACACAGTGCTGAATAGTAAGCATGGGAGTGCAGGAAAATCAGCTGCCTGTGTGCTAAGAGTGTGCTTCTGGAGACTGTGTATTGTCAGGTGCAAGAGAGATCTGCATCGACGCCTGCACAACTGCATGAAGACTGCAGAGATGTATGTAAGAGTACATGTGTGGTAAGGGTTAATTGGAGTTTTGAACATGTAGGAACTACCTCACCCATTGCAGCAGTGTAAGGAAAATCTACTATGTTGATTTCAAATGTGTTAGCATTTGCCTCTCATTTGTGAGATATTGATTTGTGCTGAATGCTAACCATCACAGTTCAAGAAAACAAGCTGCACCTTTCCTGCGAGTGCAAGTCTTACAGAACAAAAGCAACACAAATTAAATCATTGACAACAATTCCTGTGTGCAGACAGACTCATGGTGTGATTCTAGGCAGAAAATGATATTTGATTGGCAATTTCAAAGCACATTTACTACTGTGGTAGAGCAAGTGATAATTACTGTAACAGCCTGACACATTTTCCTTATAGTTTAGAGAGGCAGAAAAGAGCACATTTCCTAACAGCTACTTGAGACCATGAGCATGTGGAACCTGGGTGAGTGATTAGACTAGAGCAAAGGAAATGAGCCTTGGTGACGTTGAATGTGTTAGCGTTACACACTGCTATCTGAAATACCACACAGTGCTGAATAGTAAGCATGGGGGTGCAGGAAAATCAGCTGCCTGTGTGCTAAGAGTGTGCTTCTGGAGACTGTGTATTGTCAGGTGCAAGAGAGAGCTGCATGGATGCTTGCACAACTGCATGAAGACTGCAGAGATGTATGTAAGAGTACATGTGTGGTAAGGGTTAATTGGAGTTTTGAACATGTAGGAACTACCTCACGCATTGCAGGAGTGGAAGGAAAATCTACCATGTTGATTTCAAATGTGTTAGCATTTGCCTCTCATTTCTGAGATGTTGATTTGTGCTGAATGCTAACCATCACAGTTCTAGGAAACAAGCTGCCCCTTTCCTATGAGTGCAAGTCTTACAGAACAAGAGCAACACGAACTAAATCTCTGACAACAATTCCTGTGTGCAGACAGACTCATGGTGTGATTCTAGGCAGAAAACAATATTTGATTGGCAATTTCAAAGCACATTTACTACTGTGGTAGAGCAAGTGATAATTACTGTAACAGCCTGACACATTTTCCTTATAGTTTAGAGAGGCAGAAAAGAGCACATGTCCTAACAGCTACTTGAGACCATGAGCATGTGGAACCTGGGTGAGTGATTAGACTAGAGCAAAGGAAATGAGCCTTGGTGACGTTGAATGTGTTAGCGTTACACACTGCTATCTGAAAAACCACACAGTGCTGAATAGTAAGCATGGGAGTGCAGGAAAATCAGCTGCCTATGTGCTAAGAGTGTGCTTCTGGAGACTGTGTATTGTCAGGTGCAAGAGAGATCTGCATGGACGCTTGCACAACTGCATGAAGACTACAGAGATGTATGTATGAGTACATGTGTGGTAAGGGTTAATTGGAGTTTTGAACAGGTAGGAACTACCTCACCCATTGCAGGAGTGGAAGGAAAATCTACCATGTTGATTTCAAATGTGTTAGCATTTGCCTCTCATTTGTGAGATATTGATTTGTGCTGAATGCTAACCATCACAGTTCAAGAAAACAAGCTGCCCCTTTCCTGCGAGTGCAAGTCTTACAGAACAAGAGCAAAACGAATTAAATCTCTGACAACAATTCCTGTGTGCACACAGACTCATGGTGTGATTCTAGGCAGAAAACGATATTTGATTGGCAATTTCAAAGCACATTTACTACTGTGGTAGAGCAAGTGATAATTACTGTAACAGCCTGACACATTTTCCTTATAGTTTAGAGAGGCAGAAAAGAGCACATGTCCTAACAGCTACTTGAGACCATGAGCATGTGGAACCTGGGTGAGTGATTAGACTAGAGCAAAGGAAATGAGCCTTGGTGGCGTTGAATGTGTTAGCGTTATACACTGCTATCTGAAAAACCACACAGTGCTGAATAGTAAGCATGGGAGTGCAGGAAAATCAGCTGCCTGTGTGCTAAGAGTGTGCTTCTGGAGACTGTGTATTGTCAGGTGCAAGAGAGATCTGCATCGACGCTTGCACAACTGCATGAAGACTGCAGAGATGTATGTAAGAGTACATGTGTGGTAAGGGTTAATTGGAGTTTTGAACATGTAGGAACTACCTCACCCATTGCAGCAGTGTAAGGAAAATCTACTATGTTGATTTCAAATGTGTTAGCATTTGCCTCTCATTTGTGAGATATTGATTTGTGCTGAATGCTAACCATCACAGTTCAAGAAAACAAGCTGCACCTTTCCTGCGAGTGCAAGTCTTACAGAACAAAAGCAACACAAATTAAATCATTGACAACAATTCCTGTGTGCAGACAGACTCATGGTGTGATTCTAGGCAGAAAACGATATTTGATTGGCAATTTCAAAGCACATTTACTACTGTGGTAGAGCAAGTGATAATTACTGTAACAGCCTGACACATTTTCCTTATAGTTTAGAGAGGCAGAAAAGAGCACATTTCCTAACAGCTACTTGAGACCATGAGCATGTGGAACCTGGGTGAGTGATTAGACTAGAGCAAAGGAAATGAGCCTTGGTGACGTTGAATGTGTTAGCGTTACACACTGCTATCTGAAATACCACACAGTGCTGAATAGTAAGCATGGGGGTGCAGGAAAATCAGCTGCCTGTGTGCTAAGAGTGTGCTTCTGGAGACTGTGTATTGTCAGGTGCAAGAGAGAGCTGCATGGATGCTTGCACAACTGCATGAAGACTGCAGAGATGTATGTAAGAGTACATGTGTGGTAAGGGTTAATTGGAGTTTTGAACATGTAGGAACTACCTCACGCATTGCAGGAGTGGAAGGAAAATCTACCATGTTGATTTCAAATGTGTTAGCATTTGCCTCTCATTTCTGAGATGTTGATTTGTGCTGAATGCTAACCATCACAGTTCTAGGAAACAAGCTGCCCCTTTCCTATGAGTGCAAGTCTTACAGAACAAGAGCAACACGAACTAAATCTCTGACAACAATTCCTGTGTGCAGACAGACTCATGGTGTGATTCTAGGCAGAAAACAATATTTGATTGGCAATTTCAAAGCACATTTACTACTGTGGTAGAGCAAGTGATAATTACTGTAACAGCCTGACACATTTTCCTTACAGTTTAGAGAGGCAGAAAAGAGCACATGTCCTAACAGCTACTTGAGACCATGAGCATGTGGAACCTGGGTGAGTGATTAGACTAGAGCAAAGGAAATGAGCCTTGGTGACGTTGAATGTGTTAGCGTTACACACTGCTATCTGAAATACCACACAGTGCTGAATAGTAAGCATGGGAGTGCAGGAAAATCAACTGCCTGTGTGCTCAGAGTGTGCTTCTGGAGACTGTGTATTGTCAGGTGCAAGAGAGATCTGCATGGACGCTTGCACAACTGCATGAAGACTGCAGAGATGTATGTAAGAGTACATGTGTGGTAATGGTTAATTGGAGTTTTGAACATGTAGGAACTATCTCACCCATTGCAGGAGTGGAAGGAAAATCTACCATGTTGATTTCAAATGTGTTAGCATTTGCCTCTCATTTGTGAGATATTGATTTGTGCTGAATGCTAACCATCACACTTCAAGAAAACAAGCTGCCCCTTTCCTGCGAGTGCAAGTCTTACAGAACAAGAGCAACACAAATTAAATCTCTGACAACAATTCCTGTGTGCACACAGACTCATGGTGTGATTCTAGGCAGAAAACGATATTTGATTGGCAATTTCAAAGCACATTTACTACTGTGGTAGAGCAAGTGATAATTACTGTAACAGCCTGACACATTTTCCTTATGGTTTAGAGAGGCAGAAAAGAGCACATGTCCTAACAGCTACTTGAGACCTTGAGCATGTGGAACCTGGGTGAGTGATTAGACTAGAGCAAAGGAAATGAGCCTTGGTGACATTGAATGTGTTAGCGTTACACACTGCTATCTGAAAAACCACACAGTGCTGAATAGTGAGCATGGGAGTGCAGGAAAATCAGCTGCCTGTGTGCTAAGAGTGTGCTTCTGGAGACTGTGTATTGTCAGGTGCAAGAGAGATCTGCATGGACGCTTGCACAACTGCATGAAGACTGCAGAGATGTATGTAAGAGTACATGTGTGGTAAGGGTTAATTGGAGTTTTGAACATGTAGGAACTACCTCATCCATTGCAGGAGTGGAAAGAAAATCTACCATGTTGATTTCAAATGTGTTAGCATTTGCCTCTCATTTCTGAGATATTGATTTGTGCTGAATGCTAACCATCACAGTTCAAGAAAACAAGCTGCCCCTTTCCTGCGAGTGCAAGTCTTACAGAACAAGAGCAACACAAATTAAATCTCTGACAACAATTTCTGTGTGCACACAGACTCATGGTGTGATTCTAGGCAGAAAACGATATTTGATTGGCAATTTCAAAGCACATTTACTACTGTGGTAGAGCAAATGATAATTACTGTAACAGCCTGACACATTTTCCTTATAGTTTAGAGAGGCAGAAAAGAGCACATGTCCTAACAGCTACTTGAGACCATGAGCATGTGGAACTTGGGTGAGTGATTAGACTAGAGCAAAGGAAATGAGCCTTGGTGGCGTTGAATGTCTTCGCGTTACACTCTGCTATCTGAAAAACCACACAGTGCTGAATAGTAAGCATGGGAGTGCAGGAAAATCAGCTGCCTGTGTGCTAAGAGTGTGCTTCTGGAGACTGTGTATTTTCAGGTGCAAGAGAGATCTGCATCGACGCTTGCACAACTGCATGAAGACTGCAGAGATGTATGTAAGAGTACATGTGTGGTAAGGGTTAATTGGAGTTTTGAACATGTAGGAACTACCTCACCCATTGCAGCAGTGTAAGGAAAATCTACCATGTTGATTTCAAATGTGTTAGCATTTGCCTCTCATTTGTGAGATATTGATTTGTGCTGAATGCTAACCATCACAGTTCAAGAAAACAAGCTGCCCCTTTCCTGCGAGTGCAAGTCTTACAGAACAAGAGCAACACGAATTAAATCATTGACAACAATTCCTGTGTGCAGACAGACTCATGGTGTGATTCTAGGTAGAAAACGATATTTGATTGGCAATTTCAAAGCACATTTACTACTGTGGTAGAGCAAGTGATAATTACTGTAACAGCCTGACACATTTTCCTTATAGTTTAGAGAGGCAGAAAAGAGCACATGTCCTAAAAGCTACTTGAGACCATGAGCATGTGGAACCTGGGTGAGTGATTAGACTAGAGCAAAGGAAATGAGCCTTGGTGGCGTTGAATGTGTTAGCGTTATACACTGCTATCTGAAAAACCACACAGTGCTGAATAGTAAGCATGGGAGTGCAGGAAAATCAGCTGCCTGTGTGCTAAGAGTGTGCTTCTGGAGACTGTGTATTGTCAGGTGCAAGAGAGATCTGCATCGACGCTTGCACAACTGCATGAAGACTGCAGAGATGTATGTAAGAGTACATGTGTGGTAAGGGTTAATTGGAGTTTTGAACATGTAGGAACTACCTCACCCATTGCAGCAGTGTAAGGAAAATCTACTATGTTGATTTCAAATGTGTTAGCATTTGCCTCTCATTTGTGAGATATTGATTTGTGCTGAATGCTAACCATCACAGTTCAAGAAAACAAGCTGCACCTTTCCTGCGAGTGCAAGTCTTACAGAACAAAAGCAACACAAATTAAATCATTGACAACAATTCCTGTGTGCAGACAGACTCATGGTGTGATTCTAGGCAGAAAACGATATTTGATTGGCAATTTCAAAGCACATTTACTACTGTGGTAGAGCAAGTGATAATTACTGTAACAGCCTGACACATTTTCCTTATAGTTTAGAGAGGCAGAAAAGAGCACATTTCCTAACAGCTACTTGAGACCATGAGCATGTGGAACCTGGGTGAGTGATTAGACTAGAGCAAAGGAAATGAGCCTTGGTGACGTTGAATGTGTTAGTGTTACACACTGCTATCTGAAATACCACACAGTGCTGAATAGTAAGCATGGGGGTGCAGGAAAATCAGCTGCCTGTGTGCTAAGAGTGTGCTTCTGGAGACTGTGTATTGTCAGGTGCAAGAGAGAGCTGCATGGATGCTTGCACAACTGCATGAAGACTGCAGAGATGTATGTAAGAGTACATGTGTGGTAAGGGTTAATTGGAGTTTTGAACATGTAGGAACTACCTCACGCATTGCAGGAGTGGAAGGAAAATCTACCATGTTGATTTCAAATGTGTTAGCATTTGCCTCTCATTTCTGAGATGTTGATTTGTGCTGAATGCTAACCATCACAGTTCTAGGAAACAAGCTGCCCCTTTCCTATGAGTGCAAGTCTTACAGAACAAGAGCAACACGAACTAAATCTCTGACAACAATTCCTGTGTGCAGACAGACTCATGGTGTGATTCTAGGCAGAAAACAATATTTGATTGGCAATTTCAAAGCACATTTACTACTGTGGTAGAGCAAGTGATAATTACTGTAACAGCCTGACACATTTTCCTTACAGTTTAGAGAGGCAGAAAAGAGCACATGTCCTAACAGCTACTTGAGACCATGAGCATGTGGAACCTGGGTGAGTGATTAGACTAGAGCAAAGGAAATGAGCCTTGGTGACGTTGAATGTGTTAGCGTTACACACTGCTATCTGAAATACCACACAGTGCTGAATAGTAAGCATGGGAGTGCAGGAAAATCAACTGCCTGTGTGCTCAGAGTGTGCTTCTGGAGACTGTGTATTGTCAGGTGCAAGAGAGATCTGCATGGACCCTTGCACAACTGCATGAAGACTGCAGAGATGTATGTAAGAGTACATGTGTGGTAATGGTTAATTGGAGTTTTGAACATGTAGGAACTATCTCACCCATTGCAGGAGTGGAAGGAAAATCTACCATGTTGATTTCAAATGTGTTAGCATTTGCCTCTCATTTGAGAGATATTGATTTGTGCTGAATGCTAACCATCACACTTCAAGAAAACAAGCTGCCCCTTTCCTGCGAGTGCAAGTCTTACAGAACAAGAGCAACACAAATTAAATCTCTGACAACAATTCCTGTGTGCACACAGACTCATGGTGTGATTCTAGGCAGAAAACGATATTTGATTGGCAATTTCAAAGCACATTTACTACTGTGGTAGAGCAAGTGATAATTACTGTAACAGCCTGACACATTTTCCTTATGGTTTAGAGAGGCAGAAAAGAGCACATGTCCTAACAGCTACTTGAGACCATGAGCATGTGGAACCTGGGTGAGTGATTAGACTAGAGCAAAGGAAATGAGCCTTGGTGACATTGAATGTGTTAGCGTTACACACTGCTATCTGAAAAACCACACAGTGCTGAATAGTGAGCATGGGAGTGCAGGAAAATCAGCTGCCTGTGTGCTAAGAGTGTGCTTCTGGAGACTGTGTATTGTCAGGTGCAAGAGAGATCTGCATGGACGCTTGCACAACTGCATGAAGACTGCAGAGATGTATGTAAGAGTACATGTGTGGTAAGGGTTAATTGGAGTTTTGAACATGTAGGAACTACCTCATCCATTGCAGGAGTGGAAAGAAAATCTACCATGTTGATTTCAAATGTGTTAGTATTTGCCTCTCATTTCTGAGATATTGATTTGTGCTGAATGCTAACCATCACAGTTCAAGAAAACAAGCTGCCCCTTTCCTGCGAGTGCAAGTCTTACAGAACAAGAGCAACACAAATTAAATCTCTGACAACAATTTCTGTGTGCACACAGACTCATGGTGTGATTCTAGGCAGAAAACGATATTTGATTGGCAATTTCAAAGCACATTTACTACTGTGGTAGAGCAAATGATAATTACTGTAACAGCCTGACACATTTTCCTTATAGTTTAGAGAGGCAGAAAAGAGCACATGTCCTAACAGCTACTTGAGACCATGAGCATGTGGAACTTGGGTGAGTGATTAGACTAGAGCAAAGGAAATGAGCCTTGGTGGCGTTGAATGTCTTCGCGTTACACTCTGCTATCTGAAAAACCACACAGTGCTGAATAGTAAGCATGGGAGTGCAGGAAAATCAGCTGCCTGTGTGCTAAGAGTTTGCTTCTGGAGACTGTTTATTGTCAGGTGCAAGAGAGATCTGCATGGACGCTTGCACAACTGCATGAAGACTGCAGAGATGTATGTAAGAGTACATGTGTGGTAAGGGTTAATTGGAGTTTTGAACATGTAGGAACTACCTCACCCATTGCAGCAGTGTAATGATAATCTACAATGTTGATTTCAAATGTGTTAGCATTTGCCTCTCATTTGTGAGATATTGATTTGTGCTGAATGCTAACCATCACAGTTCAAGACAACAAGCTGCCCCTTTCCTGCGAGTGCAAGTCTTACAGAACAAGAGCAACACAAATTAAATCTCTGACAACAATTCCTGTGTGCAGACAGACTCATGGTGTGATTCTAGGCAGAAAACGATATTTGATTGGCAATTTCAAAGCACATTTACTACTGTGGTAGAGCAAGTGATAATTACTGTAACAGCCTGACACATTTTCCTTACAGTTTAGAGAGGCAGAAAAGAGCACATGTCCTAACAGCTACTTGAGACCATGAGCATGTGGAACCTGGGTGAGTGATTAGACTAGAGCAAAGGAAATTAGCCTTGGTGACATTGTATGTGTTAGCGTTACACACTGCTATCTGAAAAACCACACAGTGCTGAATAGTGAGCATGGGAGTGCAGGAAAATCAGCTGCCTGTGTGCTAAGAGTGTGCTTCTGGAGACTGTGTATTGTCAGGTGCAAGAGAGATCTGCATGGACGCTTGCACAACTGCATGAAGACTGCAGAGATGTATGTAAGAGTACATGTGTGGTAAGGGTTAATTGGAGTTTTGAACATGTAGGAACTACCTCATCCATTGCAGGAGTGGAAAGAAAATCTACCATGTTGATTTCAAATGTGTTAGCATTTGCCTCTCATTTCTGAGATATTGATTTGTGCTGAATGCTAACCATCACAGTTCAAGAAAACAAGCTGCCCCTTTCCTGCGAGTGCAAGTCTTACAGAACAAGAGCAACACAAATTAAATCTCTGACAACAATTCATGTGTGCACACAGACTCATGGTGTGATTCTAGGCAGAAAACGATATTTGATTGGCAATTTCAAAGCACATTTACTACTGTGGTAGAGCAAATGATAATTACTGTAACAGCCTGACACATTTTCCTTATAGTTTAGAGAGGCAGAAAAGAGCACATGTCCTAACAGCTACTTGAGACCATGAGCATGTGGAACCTGGGTGAGTGATTAGACTAGAGCAAAGGAAATGAGCCTTGGTGGCGTTGAATGTGTTCGCGTTACACACTGCTATCTGAAAAACCACACAGTGCTGAATAGTAAGCATGGGAGTGCAGGAAAATCAGCTGCCTGTGTGCTAAGAGTGTGCTTCTGGAGACTGTGTATTTTCAGGTGCAAGAGAGATCTGCATCGACGCTTGCACAACTGCATGAAGACTGCAGAGATGTATGTAAGAGTACATGTGTGGTAAGGGTTAATTGGAGTTTTGAACATGTAGGAACTACCTCACCCATTGCAGCAGTGTAAGGAAAATCTACCATGTTGATTTCAAATGTGTTAGCATTTGCCTCTCATTTGTGAGATATTGATTTGTGCTGAATGCTAACCATCACAATTCAAGAAAACAAGCTGCCCCTTTCCTGCGAGTGCCTGTCTTACAGAACAAGAGCAAAAGAAATTAAATCATTGACAACAATTCCTGTGTGCAGACAGACTCATGGTGTGATTCTAGGCAGAAAACGATATTTGATTGGCAATTTCAAAGCACATTTACTACTGTGGTAGAGCAAGTGATAATTACTGTAACAGCCTGACACATTTTCCTTATAGTTTAGAGAGGCAGAAAAGAGCACATGTCCTAACAGCTACTTGAGACCATGAGCATGTGGAACCTGGGTGAGTGATTAGACTAGAGCAAAGGAAATGAGCCTTGGTGACGTTGAATGTGTTAGTGTTACACACTGCTATCTGAAATACCACACAGTGCTGAATAGTAAGCATGGGAGTGCAGGAAAATCAGCTGCCTGTGTGCTAAGAGTGTGCTTCTGGAGACTGTGTATTGTCAGGTGCAAGAGAGATCTGCATGGACGCTTGCACAACTGCATGAAGACTGCAGAGATGTATGTAAGAGTACATGTGTGGTAAGGGTTAATTGGAGTTTTGAACATGTAGGAACTACCTCACCCATTGCAGCAGTGTAAGGAAAATCTACCATGTTGATTTCAAATGTGTTAGCATTTGCCTCTCATTTGTGAGATATTGATTTGTGCTGAATGCTAACCATCACAGTTCAAGACAACAAGCTGCCCCTTTCCTGCGAGTGCAAGTCTTACAGAACAAGAGCAACACGAATTAAATCTCTGACAACAATTCCTGTGTGCAGACAGACTCGTGGTGTGATTCTAGGCAGAAAACGATATTTGATTGGCAATTTCAAAGCACATTTACTACTGTGGTAGAGCAAGTGATAATTACTGTAACAGCCTGACACATTTTCCTTACAGTTTAGAGAGGCAGAAAAGAGCACATGTCCTAACAGCTACTTGAGACCATGAGCATGTGGAACCTGGGTGAGTGATTAGACTAGAGCAAAGGAAATGAGCCTTGGTGACGTTGAATGTGTTAGCGTTACACACTGCTATCTGAAATACCACACAGTGCTGAATAGTAAGCATGGGAGTGCAGGAAAATCAGCTGCCTGTGTGCTAAGAGTGTGCTTCTGGAGACTGTGTATTGTCAGGTGCAAGAGAGATCTGCATGGACGCTTGCAAAACTGCATGAAGACTGCAGAGATGTATGTAAGAGTACATGTGTGGTAATGGTTAATTGGAGTTTTGAACATGTAGGAACTACCTCACCCATTGCAGGAGTGGAAGGAAAATCTACCATGTTGATTTCAAATGTGTTAGCATTTGCCTCTCATTTGTGAGATATTGATTTGTGCTGAATGCTAACCATCACAGTTCAAGACAACAAGCTGCCCCTTTCCTGCGAGTGCAAGGGTTACAGAACAAGAGCAACACAAATTAAATCTCTGACAACAATTCCTGTGTGCAGACAGACTCATGGTGTGATTCTAGGCAGAAAACGATATTTGATTGGCAATTTCAAAGCACATTTACTACTGTGGTAGAGCAAGTGATAATTATTGTAACAGCCTGACACATTTTCCTTATAGTTTAGAGAGGCAGAAAAGAGCACATTTCCTAACAGCTACTTGAGACCATGAGCACGTGGAACCTGGGTGAGTGATTAGACTAGAGCAAAGGAAATGACCCTTGGTGACGTTGAATGTGTTAGCGTTACACACTGCTATCTGAAAAACCACACAGTGCTGAATAGTAAGCATGGGAGTGCAGGAAAATCAGCTGCCTGTGTGCTAAGAGTGTGCTTCTGGAGACTGTGTATTGTCAGGTGCAAGAGAGATCTGCATGGACGCTTGCACAACTGCATGAAGACTACAGAGATGTATGTATGAGTACATGTGTGGTAAGGGTTAATTGGAGTTTTGAACAGGTAGGAACTACCTCACCCATTGCAGGAGTGGAAGGAAAATCTACCATGTTGATTTCAAATGTGTTAGCATTTGCCTCTCATTTGTGAGATATTGATTTGTGTTAAATGCTAACCATCACAGTTCAAGAAAACAAGCTGCCCCTTTCCTGCGAGTGCAAGTCTTACAGAACAAGAGCAACACAAATTAAATCTCTGACAACAATTCCTGTGTGCACACAGACTCATGGTGTGATTCTAGGCAGAAAACGATATTTGATTGGCAATTTCAAAGCACATTTACTACTGTGGTAGAGCAAGTGATAATTACTGTAACAGCCTGACACATTTTCCTTATAGTTTAGAGAGGCAGAAAAGAGCACATGTCCTAACAGCTACTTGAGACCATGAGCATGTGGAACCTGGGTGAGTGATTAGACTAGAGCAAAGGAAATGAGCCTTGGTGACGTTGAATGTGTTAGCGTTACACACTGCTATCTGAAATACCACACAGTGCTGAATAGTAAGCATGGGAGTGCAGGAAAATCAGCTGCCTGTGTGCTAAGAGTGTGCTTCTGGAGACTGTGTATTGTCAGGTGCAAGAGAGATCTGCATGGACGCTTGCACAACTGCATGAAGACGGCAGAGATGTATGTAAGAGTACATGTGTGGTAATGGTTAATTGGAGTTTTGAACATGTAGGTACTACCTCACCCATTGCAGGAGTGGAAGGAAAATCTACCATGTTGATTTCAAATGTGTTAGCATTTGCCTCTCATTTGTGAGATATTGATTTGTGCTGAATGCTAACCATCACAGTTCGAGAAAACAAGCTGCCCCTTTCCTGCGAGTGCAAGTCTTACAGAACAAGAGCAACACGAATTAAATCTCTGACAACAATTCCTGTGTGCACACAGACTCATGGTGTGATTCTAGGCAGAAAATGATATTTGATTGGCAATTTCAAAGCACATTTACTATTGTGGTAGAGCAAGTGATAATTACTGTAACAGCCTGACACATTTTCCTTATAGTTTAGAGAGGCAGAAAAGAGCACATTTCCTAACAGCTACTTGAGACCATGAGCACGTGGAACCTGGGTGAGTGATTAGACTAGAGCAAAGGAAATGACCCTTGGTGACGTTGAATGTGTTAGCGTTACACACTGCTATCTGAAAAACCACACAGTGCTGAATAGTAAGCATGGGAGTGCAGGAAAATCAGCTGCCTGTGTGCTAAGAGTGTGCTTCTGGAGACTGTGTATTGTCAGGTGCAAGAGAGATCTGCATGGACGCTTGCACAACTGCATGAAGACTACAGAGATGTATGTATGAGTACATGTGTGGTAAGGGTTAATTGGAGTTTTGAACAGGTAGGAACTACCTCACCCATTGCAGGAGTGTAAGGAAAATCTACCATGTTGATTTCAAATGTGTTAGCATTTGCCTCTCATTTGTGAGATATTGATTTGTGCTGAATGCTAACCATCATAGTTCAAGACAACAAGCTGCCCCTTTCCTGCGAGTGCAAGTCTTACAGAACAAGAGCAACACAAATTAAATCTCTGACAACAATTCCTGTGTGCAGACAGACTCATGGTGTGATTCTAGGCAGAAAACGATATTTGATTGGCAATTTCAAAGCACATTTACTACTGTGGTAGAGCAAGTGATAATTACTGTAACAGCCTGACACATTTTCCTTACAGTTTAGAGAGGCAGAAAAGAGCACATGTCCTAACAGCTACTTGAGACCATGAGCATGTGGAACCTGGGTGAGTGATTAGACTAGAGCAAAGGAAATGAGCCTTGGTGACGTTGAATGTGTTAGCGTTACACACTGCTATCTGAAATACCACACAGTGCTGAATAGTAAGCATGGGAGTGCAGGAAAATCAGCTGCCTGTGTGCTAAGAGTGTGCTTCTGGAGACTGTGTATTGTCAGGTGCAAGAGAGATCTGCATGGACGCTTGCAAAACTGCATGAAGACTGCAGAGATGTATGTAAGAGTACATGTGTGGTAATGGTTAATTGGAGTTTTGAACATGTAGGAACTACCTCACCCATTGCAGGAGTGGAAGGAAAATCTACCATGTTGATTTCAAATGTGTTAGCATTTGCCTCTCATTTGTGAGATATTGATTTGTGCTGAATGCTAACCATCACAGTTCAAGACAACAAGCTGCCCCTTTCCTGCGAGTGCAAGGGTTACAGAACAAGAGCAACACAAATTAAATCTCTGACAACAATTCCTGTGTGCAGTCAGACTCATGGTGTGATTCTAGGCAGAAAACGATATTTGATTGGCAATTTCAAAGCACATTTACTACTGTGGTAGAGCAAGTGATAATTATTGTAACAGCCTGACACATTTTCCTTATAGTTCAGAGAGGCAGAAAAGAGCACATTTCCTAACAGCTACTTGAGACCATGAGCATGTGGAACCTGGGTGAGTGATTAGACTAGAGCAAAGGAAATGACCCTTGGTGACGTTGAATGTGTTAGCGTTACACACTGCTATCTGAAAAACCACACAGTGCTGAATAGTAAGCATGGGAGTGCAGGAAAATCAGCTGCCTGTGTGCTAAGAGTGTGCTTCTGGAGACTGTGTATTGTCAGGTGCAAGAGAGATCTGCATGGACGCTTGCACAACTGCATGAAGACTACAGAGATGTATGTATGAGTACATGTGTGGTAAGGGTTAATTGGAGTTTTGAACAGGTAGGAACTACCTCACCCATTGCAGGAGTGGAAGGAAAATCTACCATGTTGATTTCAAATGTGTTAGCATTTGCCTCTCATTTGTGAGATATTGATTTGTGTTAAATGCTAACCATCACAGTTCAAGAAAACAAGCTGCCCCTTTCCTGCGAGTGCAAGTCTTACAGAACAAGAGCAACACAAATTAAATCTCTGACAACAATTCCTGTGTGCACACAGACTCATGGTGTGATTCTAGGCAGAAAACGATATTTGATTGGCAATTTCAAAGCACATTTACTACTGTGGTAGAGCAAGTGATAATTACTGTAACAGCCTGACACATTTTCCTTATAGTTTAGAGAGGCAGAAAAGAGCACATGTCCTAACAGCTACTTGAGACCATGAGCATGTGGAACCTGGGTGAGTGATTAGACTAGAGCAAAGGAAATGAGCCTTGGTGACGTTGAATGTGTTAGCGTTACACACTGCTATCTGAAATACCACACAGTGCTGAATAGTAAGCATGGGAGTGCAGGAAAATCAGCTGCCTGTGTGCTAAGAGTGTGCTTCTGGAGACTGTGTATTGTCAGGTGCAAGAGAGATCTGCATGGACGCTTGCACAACTGCATGAAGACTGCAGAGATGTATGTAAGAGTACATGTGTGGTAATGGTTAATTGGAGTTTTGAACATGTAGGAACTACCTCACCCATTGCAGGAGTGGAAGGAAAATCTACCATGTTGATTTCAAATGTGTTAGCATTTGCCTCTCATTTGTGAGATATTGATTTGTGCTGAATGCTAACCATCACAGTTCGAGAAAACAAGCTGCCCCTTTCCTGCGAGTGCAAGTCTTACAGAACAAGAGCAACACGAATTAAATCTCTGACAACAATTCCTGTGTGCACACAGACTCATGGTGTGATTCTAGGCAGAAAATGATATTTGATTGGCAATTTCAAAGCACATTTACTATTGTGGTAGAGCAAGTGATAATTACTGTAACAGCCTGACACATTTTCCTTATAGTTTAGAGAGGCAGAAAAGAGCACATGTCCTAACAGCTACTTGAGACCATGAGCATGTGGAACCTGGGTGAGTGATTAGACTAGAGCAAAGGAAATGAGCCTTGGTGACGTTGAATGTGTTAGCGTTACACACTGCTATCTGAAATACCACACAGTGCTGAATAGTAAGCATGGGAGTGCAGGAAAATCAGCTGCCTGTGTGCTAAGAGTGTGCTTCTGGAGACTGTGTATTGTCAGGTGCAAGAGAGATCTGCATGGACGCTTGCACAACTGCATGAAGACTGCAGAGATGTATGTAAGAGTACATGTGTGGTAAGGGTTAATTGGAGTTTTGAACATGTAGGAACTACCTCACCAATTGCAGCAGTGTAAGGAAAATCTACCATGTTGATTTCAAATGTGTTAGCATTTGCCTCTCATTTGTGAGATATTGATTTGTGCTGAATGCTAACCATCATAGTTCAAGACAACAAGCTGCCCCTTTCCTGCGAGTGCAAGTCTTACAGAACAAGAGCAACACAAATTAAATCTCTGACAACAATTCCTGTGTGCAGACAGACTCATGGTGTGATTCTAGGCAGAAAACGATATTTGATTGGCAATTTCAAAGCACATTTACTACTGTGGTAGAGCAAGTGATAATTACTGTAACAGCCTGACACATTTTCCTTACAGTTTAGAGAGGCAGAAAAGAGCACATGTCCTAACAGCTACTTGAGACCATGAGCATGTGGAACCTGGGTGAGTGATTAGACTAGAGCAAAGGAAATGAGCCTTGGTGACGTTGAATGTGTTAGCGTTACACACTGCTATCTGAAATACCACACAGTGCTGAATAGTAAGCATGGGAGTGCAGGAAAATCAGCTGCCTGTGTGCTAAGAGTGTGCTTCTGGAGACTGTGTATTGTCAGGTGCAAGAGAGATCTGCATGGACGCTTGCAAAACTGCATGAAGACTGCAGAGATGTATGTAAGAGTACATGTGTGGTAATGGTTAATTGGAGTTTTGAACATGTAGGAACTACCTCACCCATTGCAGGAGTGGAAGGAAAATCTACCATGTTGATTTCAAATGTGTTAGCATTTGCCTCTCATTTGTGAGATATTGATTTGTGCTGAATGCTAACCATCACAGTTCAAGACAACAAGCTGCCCCTTTCCTGCGAGTGCAAGGGTTACAGAACAAGAGCAACACGAATTAAATCTCTGACAACAATTCCTGTGTGCAGACAGACTCATGGTGTGATTCTAGGCAGAAAACGATATTTGATTGGCAATTTCAAAGCACATTTACTACTGTGGTAGAGCAAATGATAATTACTGTAACAGCCTGACACATTTTCCTTACAGTTTAGAGAGGCAGAAAAGAGCACATGTCCTAACAGCTACTTGAGACCATGAGCATGTGGAACCTGGGTGAGTGATTAGACTAGAGCAAAGGAAATGAGCCTTGGTGACGTTGAATGTGTTAGCGTTACACACTGCTATCTGAATAACCACACAGTGCTGAATAGTAAGCATGGAAGTGCAGGAAAATCAGCTGCCTGTGTGCTAAGAGTGTGCTTCTGGAGACTGTGTATTGTCAGGTGCAAGAGAGATCTGCATGGACGCTTGCACAACTGCATGAAGACTACAGAGATGTATGTATGAGTACATGTGTGGTAAGGGTTAATTGGAGTTTTGAACAGGTAGGAACTACCTCACCCATTGCAGGAGTGGAAGGAAAATCTACCATGTTGATTTCAAATGTGTTAGCATTTGCCTCTCATTTGTGAGATATTGATTTGTGCTGAATGCTAACCATCACAGTTCGAGAAAACAAGCTGCCCCTTTCCTGCGAGTGCAAGTCTTACAGAACAAGAGCAACACGAATTAAATCTCTGACAACAATTCCTGTGTGCACACAGACTCATGGTGTGATTCTAGGCAGAAAACGATATTTGATTGGCAATTTCAAAGCACATTTACTATTGTGGTAGAGCAAGTGATAATTACTGTAACAGCCTGACACATTTTCCTTACAGTTTAGAGAGGCAGAAAAGAGCACATGTCCTAACAGCTACTTGAGACCATGAGCATGTGGAACCTGGGTGAGTGATTAGACTAGAGCAAAGGAAATGAGCCTTGGTGACGTTGAATGTGTTAGCGTTACACACTGCTATCTGAAATACCACACAGTGCTGAATAGTAAGCATGGGAGTGCAGGAAAATCAGCTGCCTGTGTGCTAAGAGTGTGCTTCTGGAGACTGTGTATTGTCAGGTGCAAGAGAGATCTGCATGGACGCTTGCAAAACTGCATGAAGACTGCAGAGATGTATGTAAGAGTACATGTGTGGTAATGGTTAATTGGAGTTTTGAACATGTAGGAACTACCTCACCCATTGCAGGAGTGGAAGGAAAATCTACCATGTTGATTTCAAATGTGTTAGCATTTGCCTCTCATTTGTGAGATATTGATTTGTGCTGAATGCTAACCATCACAGTTCAAGACAACAAGCTGCCCCTTTCCTGCGAGTGCAAGGGTTACAGAACAAGAGCAACACGAATTAAATCTCTGACAACAATTCCTGTGTGCAGACAGACTCATGGTGTGATTCTAGGCAGAAAATGATATTTGATTGGCAATTTCAAATCACATTTACTACTGTGGTAGAGCAAATGATAATTACTGTAACAGCCTGACACATTTTCCTTATAGTTTAGAGAGGCAGAAAAGAGCACATGTCCTAACAGCTACTTGAGACCATGAGCATGTGGAACCTGGGTGAGTGATTAGACTAGAGCAAAGGAAATGAGCCTTGGTGGCGTTGAATGTGTTCGCGTTACACACTGCTATCTGAAAAACCACACAGTGCTGAATAGTAAGCATGGGAGTGCAGGAAAATCAGCTGCCTGTGTGCTAAGAGTGTGCTTCTGGAGACTGTGTATTTTCAGGTGCAAGAGAGATCTGCATCGACGCTTGCACAACTGCATGAAGACTGCAGAGATGTATGTAAGAGTACATGTGTGGTAAGGGTTAATTGGAGTTTTGAACATGTAGGAACTACCTCACCCATTGCAGCAGTGTAAGGAAAATCTACCATGTTGATTTCAAATGTGTTAGCATTTGCCTCTCATTTGTGAGATATTGATTTGTGCTGAATGCTAACCATCACAATTCAAGAAAACAAGCTGCCCCTTTCCTGCGAGTGCCTGTCTTACAGAACAAGAGCAAAAGAAATTAAATCATTGACAACAATTCCTGTGTGCAGACAGACTCATGGTGTGATTCTAGGCAGATAACGATATTTGATTGGCAATTTCAAAGCACATTTACTACTGTGGTAGAGCAAGTGATAATTACTGTAACAGCCTGACACATTTTCCTTATAGTTTAGAGAGGCAGAAAAGAGCACATGTCCTAACAGCTACTTGAGACCATGAGCATGTGGAACCTGGGTGAGTGATTAGACTAGAGCAAAGGAAATGAGCCTTGGTGACGTTGAATGTGTTAGTGTTACACACTGCTATCTGAAATACCACACAGTGCTGAATAGTAAGCATGGGAGTGCAGGAAAATCAGCTGCCTGTGTGCTAAGAGTGTGCTTCTGGAGACTGTGTATTGTCAGGTGCAAGAGAGATCTGCATGGACGCTTGCACAACTGCATGAAGACTGCAGAGATGTATGTAAGAGTACATGTGTGGTAAGGGTTAATTGGAGTTTTGAACATGTAGGAACTACCTCACCCATTGCAGCAGTGTAAGGAAAATCTACCATGTTGATTTCAAATGTGTTAGCATTTGCCTCTCATTTGTGAGATATTGATTTGTGCTGAATGCTAACCATCACAGTTCAAGACAACAAGCTGCCCCTTTCCTGTGAGTGCAAGTCTTACAGAACAAGAGCAACACGAATTAAATCTCTGACAACAATTCCTGTGTGCAGACAGACTCGTGGTGTGATTCTAGGCAGAAAACGATATTTGATTGGCAATTTCAAAGCACATTTACTACTGTGGTAGAGCAAGTGATAATTACTGTAACAGCCTGACACATTTTCCTTACAGTTTAGAGAGGCAGAAAAGAGCACATGTCCTAACAGCTACTTGAGACCATGAGCATGTGGAACCTGGGTGAGTGATTAGACTAGAGCAAAGGAAATGAGCCTTGGTGACGTTGAATGTGTTAGCGTTACACACTGCTATCTGAAATACCACACAGTGCTGAATAGTAAGCATGGGAGTGCAGGAAAATCAGCTGCCTGTGTGCTAAGAGTGTGCTTCTGGAGACTGTGTATTGTCAGGTGCAAGAGAGATCTGCATGGACGCTTGCAAAACTGCATGAAGACTGCAGAGATGTATGTAAGAGTACATGTGTGGTAATGGTTAATTGGAGTTTTGAACATGTAGGAACTACCTCACCCATTGCAGGAGTGGAAGGAAAATCTACCATGTTGATTTCAAATGTGTTAGCATTTGCCTCTCATTTGTGAGATATTGATTTGTGCTGAATGCTAACCATCACAGTTCAAGACAACAAGCTGCCCCTTTCCTGCGAGTGCAAGGGTTACAGAACAAGAGCAACACAAATTAAATCTCTGACAACAATTCCTGTGTGCAGACAGACTCATGGTGTGATTCTAGGCAGAAAACGATATTTGATTGGCAATTTCAAAGCACATTTACTACTGTGGTAGAGCAAGTGATAATTATTGTAACAGCCTGACACATTTTCCTTATAGTTTAGAGAGGCAGAAAAGAGCACATTTCCTAACAGCTACTTGAGACCATGAGCACGTGGAACCTGGGTGAGTGATTAGACTAGAGCAAAGGAAATGACCCTTGGTGACGTTGAATGTGTTAGCGTTACACACTGCTATCTGAAAAACCACACAGTGCTGAATAGTAAGCATGGGAGTGCAGGAAAATCAGCTGCCTGTGTGCTAAGAGTGTGCTTCTGGAGACTGTGTATTGTCAGGTGCAAGAGAGATCTGCATGGACGCTTGCACAACTGCATGAAGACTACAGAGATGTATGTATGAGTACATGTGTGGTAAGGGTTAATTGGAGTTTTGAACAGGTAGGAACTACCTCACCCATTGCAGGAGTGGAAGGAAAATCTACCATGTTGATTTCAAATGTGTTAGCATTTGCCTCTCATTTGTGAGATATTGATTTGTGTTAAATGCTAACCATCACAGTTCAAGAAAACAAGCTGCCCCTTTCCTGCGAGTGCAAGTCTTACAGAACAAGAGCAACACAAATTAAATCTCTGACAACAATTCCTGTGTGCACACAGACTCATGGTGTGATTCTAGGCAGAAAACGATATTTGATTGGCAATTTCAAAGCACATTTACTACTGTGGTAGAGCAAGTGATAATTACTGTAACAGCCTGACACATTTTCCTTATAGTTTAGAGAGGCAGAAAAGAGCACATGTCCTAACAGCTACTTGAGACCATGAGCATGTGGAACCTGGGTGAGTGATTAGACTAGAGCAAAGGAAATGAGCCTTGGTGACGTTGAATGTGTTAGCGTTACACACTGCTATCTGAAATACCACACAGTGCTGAATAGTAAGCATGGGAGTGCAGGAAAATCAGCTGCCTGTGTGCTAAGAGTGTGCTTCTGGAGACTGTGTATTGTCAGGTGCAAGAGAGATCTGCATGGACGCTTGCACAACTGCATGAAGACGGCAGAGATGTATGTAAGAGTACATGTGTGGTAATGGTTAATTGGAGTTTTGAACATGTAGGTACTACCTCACCCATTGCAGGAGTGGAAGGAAAATCTACCATGTTGATTTCAAATGTGTTAGCATTTGCCTCTCATTTGTGAGATATTGATTTGTGCTGAATGCTAACCATCACAGTTCGAGAAAACAAGCTGCCCCTTTCCTGCGAGTGCAAGTCTTACAGAACAAGAGCAACACGAATTAAATCTCTGACAACAATTCCTGTGTGCACACAGACTCATGGTGTGATTCTAGGCAGAAAATGATATTTGATTGGCAATTTCAAAGCACATTTACTATTGTGGTAGAGCAAGTGATAATTACTGTAACAGCCTGACACATTTTCCTTATAGTTTAGAGAGGCAGAAAAGAGCACATTTCCTAACAGCTACTTGAGACCATGAGCACGTGGAACCTGGGTGAGTGATTAGACTAGAGCAAAGGAAATGACCCTTGGTGACGTTGAATGTGTTAGCGTTACACACTGCTATCTGAAAAACCACACAGTGCTGAATAGTAAGCATGGGAGTGCAGGAAAATCAGCTGCCTGTGTGCTAAGAGTGTGCTTCTGGAGACTGTGTATTGTCAGGTGCAAGAGAGATCTGCATGGACGCTTGCACAACTGCATGAAGACTACAGAGATGTATGTATGAGTACATGTGTGGTAAGGGTTAATTGGAGTTTTGAACAGGTAGGAACTACCTCACCCATTGCAGGAGTGTAAGGAAAATCTACCATGTTGATTTCAAATGTGTTAGCATTTGCCTCTCATTTGTGAGATATTGATTTGTGCTGAATGCTAACCATCATAGTTCAAGACAACAAGCTGCCCCTTTCCTGCGAGTGCAAGTCTTACAGAACAAGAGCAACACAAATTAAATCTCTGACAACAATTCCTGTGTGCAGACAGACTCATGGTGTGATTCTAGGCAGAAAACGATATTTGATTGGCAATTTCAAAGCACATTTACTACTGTGGTAGAGCAAGTGATAATTACTGTAACAGCCTGACACATTTTCCTTACAGTTTAGAGAGGCAGAAAAGAGCACATGTCCTAACAGCTACTTGAGACCATGAGCATGTGGAACCTGGGTGAGTGATTAGACTAGAGCAAAGGAAATGAGCCTTGGTGACGTTGAATGTGTTAGCGTTACACACTGCTATCTGAAATACCACACAGTGCTGAATAGTAAGCATGGGAGTGCAGGAAAATCAGCTGCCTGTGTGCTAAGAGTGTGCTTCTGGAGACTGTGTATTGTCAGGTGCAAGAGAGATCTGCATGGACGCTTGCAAAACTGCATGAAGACTGCAGAGATGTATGTAAGAGTACATGTGTGGTAATGGTTAATTGGAGTTTTGAACATGTAGGAACTACCTCACCCATTGCAGGAGTGGAAGGAAAATCTACCATGTTGATTTCAAATGTGTTAGCATTTGCCTCTCATTTGTGAGATATTGATTTGTGCTGAATGCTAACCATCACAGTTCAAGACAACAAGCTGCCCCTTTCCTGCGAGTGCAAGGGTTACAGAACAAGAGCAACACAAATTAAATCTCTGACAACAATTCCTGTGTGCAGTCAGACTCATGGTGTGATTCTAGGCAGAAAACGATATTTGATTGGCAATTTCAAAGCACATTTACTACTGTGGTAGAGCAAGTGATAATTATTGTAACAGCCTGACACATTTTCCTTATAGTTTAGAGAGGCAGAAAAGAGCACATTTCCTAACAGCTACTTGAGACCATGAGCATGTGGAACCTGGGTGAGTGATTAGACTAGAGCAAAGGAAATGACCCTTGGTGACGTTGAATGTGTTAGCGTTACACACTGCTATCTGAAAAACCACACAGTGCTGAATAGTAAGCATGGGAGTGCAGGAAAATCAGCTGCCTGTGTGCTAAGAGTGTGCTTCTGGAGACTGTGTATTGTCAGGTGCAAGAGAGATCTGCATGGACGCTTGCACAACTGCATGAAGACTACAGAGATGTATGTATGAGTACATGTGTGGTAAGGGTTAATTGGAGTTTTGAACAGGTAGGAACTACCTCACCCATTGCAGGAGTGGAAGGAAAATCTACCATGTTGATTTCAAATGTGTTAGCATTTGCCTCTCATTTGTGAGATATTGATTTGTGTTAAATGCTAACCATCACAGTTCAAGAAAACAAGCTGCCCCTTTCCTGCGAGTGCAAGTCTTACAGAACAAGAGCAACACAAATTAAATCTCTGACAACAATTCCTGTGTGCACACAGACTCATGGTGTGATTCTAGGCAGAAAACGATATTTGATTGGCAATTTCAAAGCACATTTACTACTGTGGTAGAGCAAGTGATAATTACTGTAACAGCCTGACACATTTTCCTTATAGTTTAGAGAGGCAGAAAAGAGCACATGTCCTAACAGCTACTTGAGACCATGAGCATGTGGAACCTGGGTGAGTGATTAGACTAGAGCAAAGGAAATGAGCCTTGGTGACGTTGAATGTGTTAGCGTTACACACTGCTATCTGAAATACCACACAGTGCTGAATAGTAAGCATGGGAGTGCAGGAAAATCAGCTGCCTGTGTGCTAAGAGTGTGCTTCTGGAGACTGTGTATTGTCAGGTGCAAGAGAGATCTGCATGGACGCTTGCACAACTGCATGAAGACTGCAGAGATGTATGTAAGAGTACATGTGTGGTAATGGTTAATTGGAGTTTTGAACATGTAGGAACTACCTCACCCATTGCAGGAGTGGAAGGAAAATCTACCATGTTGATTTCAAATGTGTTAGCATTTGCCTCTCATTTGTGAGATATTGATTTGTGCTGAATGCTAACCATCACAGTTCGAGAAAACAAGCTGCCCCTTTCCTGCGAGTGCAAGTCTTACAGAACAAGAGCAACACGAATTAAATCTCTGACAACAATTCCTGTGTGCACACAGACTCATGGTGTGATTCTAGGCAGAAAATGATATTTGATTGGCAATTTCAAAGCACATTTACTATTGTGGTAGAGCAAGTGATAATTACTGTAACAGCCTGACACATTTTCCTTATAGTTTAGAGAGGCAGAAAAGAGCACATGTCCTAACAGCTACTTGAGACCATGAGCATGTGGAACCTGGGTGAGTGATTAGACTAGAGCAAAGGAAATGAGCCTTGGTGACGTTGAATGTGTTAGCGTTACACACTGCTATCTGAAATACCACACAGTGCTGAATAGTAAGCATGGGAGTGCAGGAAAATCAGCTGCCTGTGTGCTAAGAGTGTGCTTCTGGAGACTGTGTATTGTCAGGTGCAAGAGAGATCTGCATGGACGCTTGCACAACTGCATGAAGACTGCAGAGATGTATGTAAGAGTACATGTGTGGTAAGGGTTAATTGGAGTTTTGAACATGTAGGAACTACCTCACCAATTGCAGCAGTGTAAGGAAAATCTACCATGTTGATTTCAAATGTGTTAGCATTTGCCTCTCATTTGTGAGATATTGATTTGTGCTGAATGCTAACCATCATAGTTCAAGACAACAAGCTGCCCCTTTCCTGCGAGTGCAAGTCTTACAGAACAAGAGCAACACAAATTAAATCTCTGACAACAATTCCTGTGTGCAGACAGACTCATGGTGTGATTCTAGGCAGAAAACGATATTTGATTGGCAATTTCAAAGCACATTTACTACTGTGGTAGAGCAAGTGATAATTACTGTAACAGCCTGACACATTTTCCTTACAGTTTAGAGAGGCAGAAAAGAGCACATGTCCTAACAGCTACTTGAGACCATGAGCATGTGGAACCTGGGTGAGTGATTAGACTAGAGCAAAGGAAATGAGCCTTGGTGACGTTGAATGTGTTAGCGTTACACACTGCTATCTGAAATACCACACAGTGCTGAATAGTAAGCATGGGAGTGCAGGAAAATCAGCTGCCTGTGTGCTAAGAGTGTGCTTCTGGAGACTGTGTATTGTCAGGTGCAAGAGAGATCTGCATGGACGCTTGCAAAACTGCATGAAGACTGCAGAGATGTATGTAAGAGTACATGTGTGGTAATGGTTAATTGGAGTTTTGAACATGTAGGAACTACCTCACCCATTGCAGGAGTGGAAGGAAAATCTACCATGTTGATTTCAAATGTGTTAGCATTTGCCTCTCATTTGTGAGATATTGATTTGTGCTGAATGCTAACCATCACAGTTCAAGACAACAAGCTGCCCCTTTCCTGCGAGTGCAAGGGTTACAGAACAAGAGCAACACGAATTAAATCTCTGACAACAATTCCTGTGTGCAGACAGACTCATGGTGTGATTCTAGGCAGAAAACGATATTTGATTGGCAATTTCAAAGCACATTTACTACTGTGGTAGAGCAAATGATAATTACTGTAACAGCCTGACACATTTTCCTTACAGTTTAGAGAGGCAGAAAAGAGCACATGTCCTAACAGCTACTTGAGACCATGAGCATGTGGAACCTGGGTGAGTGATTAGACTAGAGCAAAGGAAATGAGCCTTGGTGACGTTGAATGTGTTAGCGTTACACACTGCTATCTGAAAAACCACACAGTGCTGAATAGTAAGCATGGAAGTGCAGGAAAATCAGCTGCCTGTGTGCTAAGAGTGTGCTTCTGGAGACTGTGTATTGTCAGGTGCAAGAGAGATCTGCATGGACGCTTGCACAACTGCATGAAGACTACAGAGATGTATGTATGAGTACATGTGTGGTAAGGGTTAATTGGAGTTTTGAACAGGTAGGAACTACCTCACCCATTGCAGGAGTGGAAGGAAAATCTACCATGTTGATTTCAAATGTGTTAGCATTTGCCTCTCATTTGTGAGATATTGATTTGTGCTGAATGCTAACCATCACAGTTCGAGAAAACAAGCTGCCCCTTTCCTGCGAGTGCAAGTCTTACAGAACAAGAGCAACACGAATTAAATCTCTGACAACAATTCCTGTGTGCACACAGACTCATGGTGTGATTCTAGGCAGAAAACGATATTTGATTGGCAATTTCAAAGCACATTTACTATTGTGGTAGAGCAAGTGATAATTACTGTAACAGCCTGACACATTTTCCTTACAGTTTAGAGAGGCAGAAAAGAGCACATGTCCTAACAGCTACTTGAGACCATGAGCATGTGGAACCTGGGTGAGTGATTAGACTAGAGCAAAGGAAATGAGCCTTGGTGACGTTGAATGTGTTAGCGTTACACACTGCTATCTGAAATACCACACAGTGCTGAATAGTAAGCATGGGAGTGCAGGAAAATCAGCTGCCTGTGTGCTAAGAGTGTGCTTCTGGAGACTGTGTATTGTCAGGTGCAAGAGAGATCTGCATGGACGCTTGCAAAACTGCATGAAGACTGCAGAGATGTATGTAAGAGTACATGTGTGGTAATGGTTAATTGGAGTTTTGAACATGTAGGAACTACCTCACCCATTGCAGGAGTGGAAGGAAAATCTACCATGTTGATTTCAAATGTGTTAGCATTTGCCTCTCATTTGTGAGATATTGATTTGTGCTGAATGCTAACCATCACAGTTCAAGACAACAAGCTGCCCCTTTCCTGCGAGTGCAAGGGTTACAGAACAAGAGCAACACGAATTAAATCTCTGACAACAATTCCTGTGTGCAGACAGACTCATGGTGTGATTCTAGGCAGAAAATGATATTTGATTGGCAATTTCAAATCACATTTACTACTGTGGTAGAGCAAATGATAATTACTGTAACAGCCTGACACATTTTCCTTACAGTTTAGAGAGGCAGAAAAGAGCACATGTCCTAACAGCTACTTGAGACCATGAGCATGTGGAACCTGGGGAGTGATTAGACTAGAGCAAAGGAAATGAGCCTTGGTGACGTTGAATGTGTTAGCGTTACACACTGCTATCTGAAATACCACACAGTGCTGAATAGTAAGCATGGGAGTGCAGGAAAATCAGCTGCCTGTGTGCTAAGAGTGTGCTTCTGGAGACTGTGTATTGTCAGGTGCAAGAGAGATCTGCATGGACGCTTGCACAACTGCATGAAGACTGCAGAGATGTATGTAAGAGTACATGTGTGGTAAGGGTTAATTGGAGTTTTGAAAATGTAGGAAATACCTCACCCATTGCAGGAGTGGAAGGAAAATCTACCATGTTGATTTCAAATGTGTTAGCATTTGCCTCTCATTTGTGAGATATTGATTTGTGCTGAATGCTAACCATCACAGTTCGAGAAAACAAGCTGCCCCTTTCCTGCGAGTGCAAGTCTTACAGAACAAGAGCAACACGAATTAAATCTCTGACAACAATTCCTGTGTGCACACAGACTCATGGTGTGATTCTAGGCAGAAAATGATATTTGATTGGCAATTTCAAAGCACATTTACTATTGTGGTAGAGCAAGTAATAATTACTGTAACAGCCTGACACATTTTCCTTATAGTTTAGAGAGGCAGAAAAGAGCACATGTCCTAACAGCTACTTGAGACCATGAGCATGTGGAACCTGGGTGAGTGATTAGACTAGAGCAAAGGAAATGAGCCTTGGTGACGTTGAATGTGTTAGCGTTACACACTGCTATCTGAAAAACCACACAGTGCTGAATAGTAAGCATGGAAGTGCAGGAAATTCAGCTGCCTGTGTGCTAAGAGTGTGCTTCTGGAGACTGTGTATTGTCAGGTGCAAGAGAGATCTGCATGGACGCTTGCACAACTACATGAAGACTGCAGAGATGTATGTAAGAGTACATGTGTGGTAAGGGTTAATTGGAGTTTTGAACATGTAGGACCTACCTCACCCATTGCAGCAGTGGAAGGAAAATCTACCATGTTGATTTAAATGTGTTAGCATGTGCCTCTCATTTGTGAGATATTGATTTGTGCTGAATGCTAACCATCACAGTTCAAGAAAACAAGCTGCCCCTTTCCTGCGAGTGCAAGTCTTACAAAACAAGAGCAACACAAATTAAATCTCTGATAACAATTCCTGTGTGCAGACAGACTCATGGTGTGATTCTAGGCAGAAAACGATATTTGATTGGCAATTTCAAAGCACATTTACTACTGTGGTAGAGCAAGTGATAATTACTGTAACAGCCTGACACATTTTCCTTACAGTTTAGAGAGGCAGAAAAGAGCACATGTCCTAACAGCTACTTGAGACCATGAGCATGTGGAACCTGGGTGAGTGATTAGACTAGAGCAAAGGAAATGAGCCTTGGTGACGTTGAATGTGTTAGCGTTACACACTGCTATCTGAAATACCACACAGTGCTGAATAGTAAGCATGGGAGTGCAGGAAAATCAGCTGCCTGTGTGCTAAGAGAGTGCTTCTGGAGACTGTGTATTGTCAGGTGCAAGAGAGATCTGCATGGACGCTTGCAAAACTGCATGAAGACTGCAGAGATGTATGTAAGAGTACATGTGTGGTAATGGTTAATTGGAGTTTTGAACATGTAGGAACTACCTCAACCATTGCAGGAGTGGAAGGAAAATCTACCATGTTGATTTCAAATGTGTTAGCATTTGCCTCTCATTTGTGAGATATTGATTTGTGCTGAATGCTAACCATCACAGTTCAAGACAACAAGCTGCCCCTTTCCTGCGAGTGCAAGGGTTACAGAACAAGAGCAACACGAATTAAATCTCTGACAACAATTCCTGTGTGCAGACAGACTCATGGTGTGATTCTAGGCAGAAAACGATATTTGATTGGCAATTTCAAAGCACATTTACTATTGTGGTAGAGCAAGTGATAATTACTGTAACAGCCTGACACATTTTCCTTATAGTTTAGAGAGGCAGAAAAGAGCACATGTCCTAACAGCTACTTGAGACCATGAGCATGTGGAACCTGGGTGAGTGATTAGACTAGAGCAAAGGAAATGAGCCTTGGTGACGTTGAATGTGTTAGCGTTACACACTGCTATCTGAAAAACCACACAGTGCTGAATAGTAAGCATGGAAGTGCAGGAAATTCAGCTGCCTGTGTGCTAAGAGTGTGCTTCTGGAGACTGTGTATTGTCAGGTGCAAGAGAGTTCTGCATGGACGCTTGCACAACTACATGAAGACTGCAGAGATGTATGTAAGAGTACATGTGTGGTAAGGGTTAATTGGAGTTTTGAACAGGTAGGAACTACCTCACCCATTGCAGGAGTGGAAGGAAAATCTACCATGTTGATTTCAAATGTGTTAGCATTTGCCTCTCATTTGTGAGATATTGATTTGTGCTGAATGCTAACCATCACAGTTCAAGAAAACAAGCTGCCCCTTTCCTGCGAGTGCAAGTCTTACAGAACAAGAGCAACACGAATTAAATCTCTGACAACAATTCCTGTGTGCACACAGACTCATGGTGTGATTCTAGGCAGAAAACGATATTTGATTGGCAATTTCAAAGCACATTTACTATTGTGGTAGAGCAAGTGATAATTACTGTAACAGCCTGACACATTTTCCTTACAGTTTAGAGAGGCAGAAAAGAGCACATGTCCTAACAGCTACTTGAGACCATGAGCATGTGGAACCTGGGTGAGTGATTAGACTAGAGCAAAGGAAATGAGCCTTGGTGACGTTGAATGTGTTAGCGTTACACACTGCTATCTGAAATACCACACAGTGCTGAATAGTAAGCATGGGAGTGCAGGAAAATCAGCTGCCTGTGTGCTAAGAGTGTGCTTCTGGAGACTGTGTATTGTCAGGTGCAAGAGAGATCTGCATGGACGCTTGCAAAACTGCATGAAGACTGCAGAGATGTATGTAAGAGTACATGTGTGGTAATGGTTAATTGGAGTTTTGAACATGTAGGAACTACCTCACCCATTGCAGGAGTGGAAGGAAAATCTACCATGTTGATTTCAAATGTGTTAGCATTTGCCTCTCATTTGTGAGATATTGATTTGTGCTGAATGCTAACCATCACAGTTCAAGACAACAAGCTGCCCCTTTCCTGCGAGTGCAAGGGTTACAGAACAAGAGCAACACGAATTAAATCTCTGACAACAATTCCTGTGTGCAGACAGACTCATGGTGTGATTCTAGGCAGAAAATGATATTTGATTGGCAATTTCAAATCACATTTACTACTGTGGTAGAGCAAGTGATAATTACTGTAACAGCCTGACACATTTTCCTTACAGTTTAGAGAGGCAGAAAAGAGCACATGTCCTAACAGCTACTTGAGACCATGAGCATGTGGAACCTGGGTGAGTGATTAGACTAGAGCAAAGGAAATGAGCCTTGGTGACGTTGAATGTGTTAGCGTTACACACTGCTATCTGAAATACCACACAGTGCTGAATAGTAAGCATGGGAGTGCAGGAAAATCAGCTGCCTGTGTGCTAAGAGAGTGCTTCTGGAGACTGTGTATTGTCAGGTGCAAGAGAGATCTGCATGGACGCTTGCAAAACTGCATGAAGACTGCAGAGATGTATGTAAGAGTACATGTGTGGTAATGGTTAATTGGAGTTTTGAACATGTAGGAACTACCTCAACCATTGCAGGAGTGGAAGGAAAATCTACCATGTTGATTTCAAATGTGTTAGCATTTGCCTCTCATTTGTGAGATATTGATTTGTGCTGAATGCTAACCATCACAGTTCAAGACAACAAGCTGCCCCTTTCCTGCGAGTGCAAGGGTTACAGAACAAGAGCAACACGAATTAAATCTCTGACAACAATTCCTGTGTGCAGACAGACTCATGGTGTGATTCTAGGCAGAAAACGATATTTGATTGGCAATTTCAAAGCACATTTACTATTGTGGTAGAGCAAGTGATAATTACTGTAACAGCCTGACACATTTTCCTTATAGTTTAGAGAGGCAGAAAAGAGCACATGTCCTAACAGCTACTTGAGACCATGAGCATGTGGAACCTGGGTGAGTGATTAGACTAGAGCAAAGGAAATGAGCCTTGGTGACGTTGAATGTGTTAGCGTTACACACTGCTATCTGAAAAACCACACAGTGCTGAATAGTAAGCATGGAAGTGCAGGAAATTCAGCTGCCTGTGTGCTAAGAGTGTGCTTCTGGAGACTGTGTATTGTCAGGTGCAAGAGAGTTCTGCATGGACGCTTGCACAACTACATGAAGACTGCAGAGATGTATGTAAGAGTACATGTGTGGTAAGGGTTAATTGGAGTTTTGAACAGGTAGGAACTACCTCACCCATTGCAGGAGTGGAAGGAAAATCTACCATGTTGATTTCAAATGTGTTAGCATTTGCCTCTCATTTGTGAGATATTGATTTGTGCTGAATGCTAACCATCACAGTTCAAGAAAACAAGCTGCCCCTTTCCTGCGAGTGCAAGTCTTACAGAACAAGAGCAACACGAATTAAATCTCTGACAACAATTCCTGTGTGCACACAGACTCATGGTGTGATTCTAGGCAGAAAACGATATTTGATTGGCAATTTCAAAGCACATTTACTATTGTGGTAGAGCAAGTGATAATTACTGTAACAGCCTGACACATTTTCCTTACAGTTTAGAGAGGCAGAAAAGAGCACATGTCCTAACAGCTACTTGAGACCATGAGCATGTGGAACCTGGGTGAGTGATTAGACTAGAGCAAAGGAAATGAGCCTTGGTGACGTTGAATGTGTTAGCGTTACACACTGCTATCTGAAATACCACACAGTGCTGAATAGTAAGCATGGGAGTGCAGGAAAATCAGCTGCCTGTGTGCTAAGAGTGTGCTTCTGGAGACTGTGTATTGTCAGGTGCAAGAGAGATCTGCATGGACGCTTGCAAAACTGCATGAAGACTGCAGAGATGTATGTAAGAGTACATGTGTGGTAATGGTTAATTGGAGTTTTGAACATGTAGGAACTACCTCACCCATTGCAGGAGTGGAAGGAAAATCTACCATGTTGATTTCAAATGTGTTAGCATTTGCCTCTCATTTGTGAGATATTGATTTGTGCTGAATGCTAACCATCACAGTTCAAGACAACAAGCTGCCCCTTTCCTGCGAGTGCAAGGGTTACAGAACAAGAGCAACACGAATTAAATCTCTGACAACAATTCCTGTGTGCAGACAGACTCATGGTGTGATTCTAGGCAGAAAATGATATTTGATTGGCAATTTCAAATCACATTTACTACTGTGGTAGAGCAAATGATAATTACTGTAACAGCCTGACACATTTTCCTTACAGTTTAGAGAGGCAGAAAAGAGCACATGTCCTAACAGCTACTTGAGACCATGAGCATGTGGAACCTGGGGAGTGATTAGACTAGAGCAAAGGAAATGAGCCTTGGTGACGTTGAATGTGTTAGCGTTACACACTGCTATCTGAAATACCACACAGTGCTGAATAGTAAGCATGGGAGTGCAGGAAAATCAGCTGCCTGTGTGCTAAGAGTGTGCTTCTGGAGACTGTGTATTGTCAGGTGCAAGAGAGATCTGCATGGACGCTTGCACAACTGCATGAAGACTGCAGAGATGTATGTAAGAGTACATGTGTGGTAAGGGTTAATTGGAGTTTTGAAAATGTAGGAAATACCTCACCCATTGCAGGAGTGGAAGGAAAATCTACCATGTTGATTTCAAATGTGTTAGCATTTGCCTCTCATTTGTGAGATATTGATTTGTGCTGAATGCTAACCATCACAGTTCGAGAAAACAAGCTGCCCCTTTCCTGCGAGTGCAAGTCTTACAGAACAAGAGCAACACGAATTAAATCTCTGACAACAATTCCTGTGTGCACACAGACTCATGGTGTGATTCTAGGCAGAAAATGATATTTGATTGGCAATTTCAAAGCACATTTACTATTGTGGTAGAGCAAGTAATAATTACTGTAACAGCCTGACACATTTTCCTTATAGTTTAGAGAGGCAGAAAAGAGCACATGTCCTAACAGCTACTTGAGACCATGAGCATGTGGAACCTGGGTGAGTGATTAGACTAGAGCAAAGGAAATGAGCCTTGGTGACGTTGAATGTGTTAGCGTTACACACTGCTATCTGAAAAACCACACAGTGCTGAATAGTAAGCATGGAAGTGCAGGAAATTCAGCTGCCTGTGTGCTAAGAGTGTGCTTCTGGAGACTGTGTATTGTCAGGTGCAAGAGAGATCTGCATGGACGCTTGCACAACTACATGAAGACTGCAGAGATGTATGTAAGAGTACATGTGTGGTAAGGGTTAATTGGAGTTTTGAACATGTAGGACCTACCTCACCCATTGCAGCAGTGGAAGGAAAATCTACCATGTTGATTTAAATGTGTTAGCATGTGCCTCTCATTTGTGAGATATTGATTTGTGCTGAATGCTAACCATCACAGTTCAAGAAAACAAGCTGCCCCTTTCCTGCGAGTGCAAGTCTTACAAAACAAGAGCAACACAAATTAAATCTCTGATAACAATTCCTGTGTGCAGACAGACTCATGGTGTGATTCTAGGCAGAAAACGATATTTGATTGGCAATTTCAAAGCACATTTACTACTGTGGTAGAGCAAGTGATAATTACTGTAACAGCCTGACACATTTTCCTTACAGTTTAGAGAGGCAGAAAAGAGCACATGTCCTAACAGCTACTTGAGACCATGAGCATGTGGAACCTGGGTGAGTGATTAGACTAGAGCAAAGGAAATGAGCCTTGGTGACGTTGAATGTGTTAGCGTTACACACTGCTATCTGAAATACCACACAGTGCTGAATAGTAAGCATGGGAGTGCAGGAAAATCAGCTGCCTGTGTGCTAAGAGAGTGCTTCTGGAGACTGTGTATTGTCAGGTGCAAGAGAGATCTGCATGGACGCTTGCAAAACTGCATGAAGACTGCAGAGATGTATGTAAGAGTACATGTGTGGTAATGGTTAATTGGAGTTTTGAACATGTAGGAACTACCTCAACCATTGCAGGAGTGGAAGGAAAATCTACCATGTTGATTTCAAATGTGTTAGCATTTGCCTCTCATTTGTGAGATATTGATTTGTGCTGAATGCTAACCATCACAGTTCAAGACAACAAGCTGCCCCTTTCCTGCGAGTGCAAGGGTTACAGAACAAGAGCAACACGAATTAAATCTCTGACAACAATTCCTGTGTGCAGACAGACTCATGGTGTGATTCTAGGCAGAAAACGATATTTGATTGGCAATTTCAAAGCACATTTACTATTGTGGTAGAGCAAGTGATAATTACTGTAACAGCCTGACACATTTTCCTTATAGTTTAGAGAGGCAGAAAAGAGCACATGTCCTAACAGCTACTTGAGACCATGAGCATGTGGAACCTGGGTGAGTGATTAGACTAGAGCAAAGGAAATGAGCCTTGGTGACGTTGAATGTGTTAGCGTTACACACTGCTATCTGAAAAACCACACAGTGCTGAATAGTAAGCATGGAAGTGCAGGAAATTCAGCTGCCTGTGTGCTAAGAGTGTGCTTCTGGAGACTGTGTATTGTCAGGTGCAAGAGAGTTCTGCATGGACGCTTGCACAACTACATGAAGACTGCAGAGATGTATGTAAGAGTACATGTGTGGTAAGGGTTAATTGGAGTTTTGAACATGTAGGACCTACCTCACCCATTGCAGCAGTGGAAGGAAAATCTACCATGTTGATTTAAATGTGTTAGCATGTGCCTCTCATTTGTGAGATATTGATTTGTGCTGAATGCTAACCATCACAGTTCAAGAAAACAAGCTGCCCCTTTCCTGCGAGTGCACGTCTTACAAAACAAGAGCAACACAAATTAAATCTCTGATAACAATTCCTGTGTGCAGACAGACTCATGGTGTGATTCTAGGCAGAAAACGATATTTGATTGGCAATTTCAAAGCACATTTACTACTGTGGTAGAGCAAATTATAATTACTGTAACAGCCTGACACATTTTCCTTATAGTTTAGAGAGGCAGAAAAGAGCACATGTCCTAACAGCTACTTGAGACCATGAGCATGTGGAAACTGGGTGAGTGATTAGACTAGAGCAAAGGAAATGAGCCTTGGTGACGTTGAATGTGTGAGCGTTACACACTGCTATCTGAAATAACACACAGTGCTGAATAGTAAGCATGGGAGTGCAGGAAAATCAGCTGCCTGTGTGCTAAGAGTGTGCTTCTGGAGACTGTGTATTGTCAGGTGCAAGAGAGATCTGCATGGACGCTTGCACAACTGCATGAAGACTGCAGAGATGTATGTAAGAGTACATGTGTGGTAAGGGTTAATTGGAGTTTTGAACATGTAGGAACTACCTCAACCATTGCAGGAGTGGAAAGAAAATCTACCATGTTGATTTCAAATGTGTTAGCATTTGCCTCTCATTTCTGAGATATTGATTTGTGCTGAATGCTAACCATCACAGTTCAAGAAAACAAGCTGCCCCTTTCCTGCGAGTGCAAGTCTTACAGAACAAGAGCAACACAAATTAAATCTCTGACAACAATTCCTGTGTGCACACAGACTCATGGTGTGATTCTAGGCAGAAAACGATATTTGATTGGCAATTTCACAGCACATTTACTACTGTGGTAGAGCAAATGATAATTACTGTAACAGCCTGACACATTTTCCTTATAGTTTAGAGAGGCAGAAAAGAGCACATGTCCTAACAGCTACTTGAGACCATGAGCATGTGGAACCTGGGTGAGTGATTAGACTAGAGCAAAGGAAATGAGCCTTGGTGACGTTGAATGTGTTAGCGTTACAAACTGCTATCTGAAAAACCACACAGTGCTGAATAGTAAGCATGGAAGTGCGGGAAATTCAGCTGCCTGTGTGCTAAGAGTGTGCTTCTGGAGACTGTGTATTGTCAGGTGCAAGAGAGATCTGCATGGACGCTTGCACAACTACATGAAGACTGCAGAGATGTATGTAAGAGTACATGTGTGGTAAGGGTTAATTGGAGTTTTGAACATGTAGGACCTACCTCACCCATTGCAGCAGTGGAAGGAAAATCTACCATGTTGATTTAAATGTGTTAGCATGTGCCTCTCATTTGTGAGATATTGATTTGTGCTGAATGCTAACCATCACAGTTCAAGAAAACAAGCTGCCCCTTTCCTGCGAGTGCAAGTCTTACAGAACAAGAGCAACACAAATGAAATCTCTGACAACAATTCCTGTGTGCACACAGACTCATGGTGTGATTCTAGGCAGAAAATGATATTTGATTGGCAATTTCAAAGCACGTTTACTATTGTGGTAGAGCAAGTGATAGTTACTGTAACAGCCTGACACATTTTCCTTATAGTTTAGAGAGGCAGAAAAGAGCACATGTCCTAACAGCTACTTGAGACCATGAGCATGTGGAAACTGGGTGAGTGATTAGACTAGAGCAAAGGAAATGAGCCTTGGTGACGTTGAATGTGTGAGCGTTACACACTGCTATCTGAAATAACACACAGTGCTGAATAGTAAGCATGGGAGTGCAGGAAAATCAGCTGCCTGTGTGATAAGAGTGTGCTTCTGGAGACTGTGTATTGTCAGGTGCAAGAGAGATCTGCATGGACGCTTGCACAACTGCATGAAGACTGCAGAGATGTATGTAAGAGTACATGTGTGGTAAGGGTTAATTGGAGTTTTGAACATGTAGGAACTACCTCATCCATTGCAGGAGTGGAAAGAAAATCTACCATGTTGATTTCAAATGTGTTAGCATTTGCCTCTTATTTCTGAGATATTGATTTGTGCTGAATGCTAACCATCACAGTTCAAGAAAACAAGCTGCCCCTTTCCTGCGAGTGCAAGTCTTACAGAACAAGAGCAACACAAATTAAATCTCTGACAACAATTCCTGTGTGCACACAGACTCATGGTGTGATTCTAGGCAGAAAACGATATTTGATTGGCAATTTCAAAGCACATGTACTACTGTGGTAGAGCAAATGATAATTACTGTAACAGCCTGACACATTTTCCTTATAGTTTAGAGAGGCAGAAAAGAGCACATGTCCTAACAGCTACTTGAGACCATGAGCATGTGGAACCTGGGTGAGTGATTAGACTAGAGCAAAGGAAATGAGCCTTGGTGATGTTGAATGTGTTAGCGTTACACACTGCTATCTGAAAAACCACACAGTGCTGAATAGTAAGCATGGGAGTGCAGGAAAATCAGCTGCCTGTGTGCTAAGAGTGTGCTTCTGGAGACTGTGTATTGTCAGGTGCAAGAGAGATCTGCATGGACGCTTGCACAACTGCATGAAGACTGCAGAGATGTATGTAAGAGTAAATGTGTGGTAAGGGTTAATCGGAGTTTTGAACATTGTAGGACCTACCTCACCCATTGCAGCAGTGGAAAGAAAATCTAACATATTGATTTCAAATGTGTTAGCATTTGCCTCTCATTTGTGAGATATTGATTTGTGCTGAATGCTAACCATCACAATTCAAGAAAACAAGCTGCCTCTTTCCTGCGAGTGCAAGTCTTACAGAAAAAAAGCAACACAAATTAAATCTCTGACAACAATTCCTGTGTGTAGACAGACTCATGGTGTGATTCTAGGCAGAAAACGATATTTGATTGGCAATTTCAAAGCACATTTACTACTGTGGTAGAGCAAATGATAATTACAGTAACAGCCTGACACATTTTCCTTATAGTTTAGAGAGGCAGAAAAGAGCACATGTCCTAACAGCTACTTGAGACCATGAGCATGTGGAACCTGGGTGAGTGATTAGACTAGAGCAAAGGATATGAGCCTTGGTGGCGTTGAATGTGTTAGCGTTACACACTGCTATCTGAAATACCACACAGTGCTGAATAGTAAGCATGGGAGTGCAGGAAAATCAGCTGCCTGTGTGCTAAGAGTGTGCTTCTGGAGACTTTGTATTGTCAGGTGCAAGAGAGATCTGCATGGACGCTTGCACAACTGCATGAAGACTGCAGAGATGTATGTAAGAGTACATGTGTGGTAAGGGTTAATTGGAGTTTTGAACAGGTAGGAACTACCTCACCAATTGCAGGAGTGGAAGGAAAATCTACCATGTTGATTTCAAATGTGTTAGCATTTGCCTCTCATTTGTGAGATATTGATTTGTGCTGAATGCTAACCATCACAGTTCAAGAAAACAAGCTGCCCCTTTGCTGTGAGTGCAAGTCTTACAGAACAAGAGCAACACAAATTAAATCTCTGACAACAATTCCTGTGTGCAGACAGACTCATGGTGTGATTCTAGGCAGAAAACGATATTTGAGTGGCAATTTCAAAGCACATTTACTACTGTGGTAGAGCAAGTGATAATTACTGTAACAGCCTGACACATTTTCCTTATAGTTTAGAGAGGCAGAAAAGAGCACATGTCCTAACAGCTACTTGAGACCATGAGCATGTGGAACCTGGGTGAGTGATTAGACTAGAGCAAAGGAAATGAGCCTTGGTGACATTGAATGTGTTAGCGTTACACACTGCTATCTGAAATACCACACAGTGCTGAATAGTAACCATGGGAGTGCAGGAAAATCAGCTTCCTGTGTGCTAAGAGTGTGCTTCTGGAGACTGTGTATTGTCAGGTGCAAGAGAGATCTGCATGGACGCTTGCACAACTGCATGAAGACTGCAGAGATGTATGTAAGAGTACATGTGTGGTAAGGGTTAATTGGAGTTTTGAACAGGTAGGAACTACCTCACCCATTGCAGGAGTGGAAGGAAAATCTACCATGTTGATTTCAAATGTGTTAGCATTTGCCTCTCATTTGTGAGATATTGATTTGTGTTAAATGCTAACCATCACAGTTCAAGAAAACAAGCTGCCCCTTTCCTGCGAGTGCAAGTCTTACAGAACAAGAACAACACAAATTAAATCTCTGACAACAATTCCTGTGTGCACACAGACTCATGGTGTGATTCTAGGCAGAAAATGATATTTGATTGGAAATTTCAAAGCACATTTACTACTGTGGTAGAGCAAATGATAATTACAGTAACAGCCTGACACATTTTCCTTATAGTTTAGAGAGGCAGAAAAGAGCACATGTCCTAACAGCTACTTGAGACCATGAGCATGTGGAACCTGGGTGAGTGATTAGACTAGAGCAAAGGATATGAGCCTTGGTGGCGTTGAATGTGTTAGCGTTACACACTGCTATCTGAAATACCACACAGTGCTGAATAGTAAGCATGGGAGTGCAGGAAAATCAGCTGCCTGTGTGCTAAGAGTGTGCTTCTGGAGACTGTGTATTGTCAGGTGCAAGAGAGATCTGCATGGACGCTTGCACAACTGCATGAAGACTGCAGAGATGTATGTAAGAGTACATGTGTGGTAAGGGTTAATTGGAGTTTTGAACAGGTAGGAACTACCTCACCCATTGCAGGAGTGGAAGGAAAATCTACCATGTTGATTTCAAATGTGTTAGCATTTGCCTCTCATTTGTGAGATATTGATTTGTGCTGAATGCTAACCATCACAGTTCGAGAAAACAAGCTGCCCCTTTCCTGCGAGTGCAAGTCTTACAGAACAAGAGCAACACGAATTAAATCTCTGACAACAATTCCTGTGTGCACACAGACTCATGGTGTGATTCTAGGCAGAAAACGATATTTGATTGGCAATTTCAAAGCACATTTACTACTGTGGTAGAGCAAATGATAATTACTGTAACAGCCTGACACATTTTCCTTATAGTTTAGAGAGGCAGAAAAGAGCACATGTCCTAACAGCTACTTGAGACCATGAGCATGTGGAACCTGGGTGAGTGATTAGACTAGAGCAAAGGAAATGAGCCTTGGTGATGTTGAATGTGTTAGCGTTACACACTGCTATCTGAAAAACCACAGAGTGCTGAATAGTAAGCATGGGAGTGCAGGAAAATCAGCTGCCTGTGTGCTAAGAGTGTGGTTCTGGAGACTGTGTATTGTCAGGTGCAAGAGAGATCTGCATGGACGCTTGCACAACTGCATGAAGACTGCAGAGATGTATGTAAGAGTACATGTGTGGTAAGGGTTAATTGGAGTTTTGAACAGGTAGGAACTACCTCACCCATTGCAGGAGTGGAAGGAAAATGTACCATGTTGATTTCAAATGTGTTAGCATTTGCCTCTCATTTGTGAGATATTGATTTGTGCTGAATGCTAACCATCACAGTTCAAGAAAACAAGCTGCCCCTTTGCTGTGAGTGCAAGTCTTACAGAACAAGAGCAACACAAATTAAATCTCTGACAACAATTCCTGTGTGCAGACAGACTCATGGTGTGATTCTAGGCAGAAAACGATATTTGAGTGGCAATTTCAAAGCACATTTACTACTGTGGTAGAGCAAGTGATAATTACTGTAACAGCCTGACATATTTTCCTTATAGTTTAGAGAGGCAGAAAAGAGCACATGTCCTAACAGCTACTTGAGACCATGAGCATGTGGAACCTGGGTGAGTGATTAGACTAGAGCAAAGGAAATGAGCCTTGGTGACATTGAATGTGTTAGCGTTACACACTGCTATCTGAAATACCACACAGTGCAGAATAGTAACCATGGGAGTGCAGGAAAATTAGCTGCCTGTGTGCTAAGAGTGTGCTTCTGGAGACTGTGTATTGTCAGGTGCAAGAGAGATCTGCATGGACGCTTGCACAACTGCATGAAGACTGCAGAGATGTATGTAAGAGTACATGTGTGGTAAGGGTTAATTGGAGTTTTGAACAGGTAGGAACTACCTCACCCATTGCAGGAGTGGAAGGAAAATATTCCATGTTGATTTCAAATGTGTTAGCATTTGCCTCTCATTTGTGAGATATTGATTTGTGTTAAATGTAACCATCACAGTTCAAGAAAACAAGCTGCCCCTTTCCTGCGAGTGCAAGTCTTACAGAACAAGAACAACACAAATTAAATCTCTGACAACAATTCCTGTGTGCACACAGACTCATGGTGTGATTCTAGGCAGAAAACGATATTTGATTGGCAATTTCAAAGCACATTTACTACTGTGGTAGAGCAAGTGATAATTACTGTAACAGCCTGACACATTTTCCTTATAGTTTAGAGAGGCAGAAAAGAGCACATGTCCTAACAGCTACTTGAGACCATGAGCATGTGGAACCTGGGTGAGTGATTAGACTAGAGCAAAGGAAATGAGCCTTGGTGACGTTGAATGTGTTAGCGTTACACACTGCTATCTGAAATACCACACAGTGCTGAATAGTAAGCATGGGAGTGCAGGAAAATCAGCTGCCTGTGTGCTAAGAGTGTGCTTCTGGAGACTGTGTATTGTCAGGTGCAAGAGAGATCTGCATGGACGCTTGCACAACTGCATGAAGACTGCAGAGATGTATGTAAGAGTACATGTGTGGTAATGGTTAATTGGAGTTTTGAACATGTAGGAACTACCTCACCCATTGCAGGAGTGGAAGGAAAATCTACCATGTTGATTTCAAATGTGTTAGCATTTGCCTCTCATTTGTGAGATATTGATTTGTGCTGAATGCTAACCATCACAGTTCGAGAAAACAAGCTGCCCCTTTCCTGCGAGTGCAAGTCTTACAGAACAAGAGCAACACGAATTAAATCTCTGACAACAATTCCTGTGTGCACACAGACTCATGGTGTGATTCTAGGCAGAAAATGATATTTGATTGGCAATTTCAAAGCACATTTACTATTGTGGTAGAGCAAGTGATAATTACTGTAACAGCCTGACACATTTTCCTTATAGTTTAGAGAGGCAGAAAAGAGCACATGTCCTAACAGCTACTTGAGATCACGAGCATGTGGAACCTGGGTGAGTGATTAGACTAGAGCAAAGGAAATGAGCCTTGGTGATGTTGAATGTGTTAGCGTTACACACTGCTATCTGAAATACCACACAGTGCTGAATAGTAAGCATGGGAGTGCAGGAAAATCAGCTGCCTGTGTGCTAAGAGTGTGCTTCTGGAGACTGTGTATTGTCAGGTGCAAGAGAGATCTGCATGGACGCTTGCACAACTGCATGAAGACTGCAGAGATGTATGTAAGAGTACATGTGTGGTAAGGGTTAATTGGAGTTTTGAACAGGTAGGAACTACCTCACCCATTGCAGGAGTGGAAGGAAAATCTACCATGTTGATTTCAAATGTGTTAGCATTTGCCTCTCATTTGTGAGATATTGATTTGTGCTGAATGCTAACCATCACAGTTCGAGAAAACAAGCTGCCCCTTTCCTGCGAGTGCAAGTCTTACAGAACAAGAGCAACACGAATTAAATCTCTGACAACAATTCCTGTGTGCACACAGACTCATGGTGTGATTCTAGGCAGAAAACGATATTTGATTGGCAATTTCAAAGCACATTTACTACTGTGGTAGAGCAAATGATAATTACTGTAACAGCCTGACACATTTTCCTTATAGTTTAGAGAGGCAGAAAAGAGCACATGTCCTAACAGCTACTTGAGACCATGAGCATGTGGAACCTGGGTGAGTGATTAGACTAGAGCAAAGGAAATGAGCCTTGGTGACGTTGAATGTGTTAGCGTTACACACTGCTATCTGAAATACCACACAGTGCTGAATAGTAAGCATGGGAGTGCAGGAAAATCAGCTGCCTGTGTGCTAAGAGTGTGCTTCTGGAGACTGTGTATTGTCAGGTGCAAGAGAGATCTGCATGGACGCTTGCACAACTGCATGAAGACTGCAGAGATGTATGTAAGAGTACATGTGTGGTAAGGGTTAATTGGAGTTTTGAACAGGTAGGAACTACCTCACCAATTGCAGGAGTGGAAGGAAAATCTACCATGTTGATTTCAAATGTGTTAGCATTTGCCTCTCATTTGTGAGATATTGATTTGTGCTGAATGCTAACCATCACAGTTCAAGAAAACAAGCTGCCCCTTTGCTGTGAGTGCAAGTCTTACAGAACAAGAGCAACACAAATTAAATCTCTGACAACAATTCCTGTGTGCAGACAGACTCATGGTGTGATTCTAGGCAGAAAACGATATTTGAGTGGCAATTTCAAAGCACATTTACTACTGTGGTAGAGCAAGTGATAATTACTGTAACAGCCTGACACATTTTCCTTATAGTTTAGAGAGGCAGAAAAGAGCACATGTCCTAACAGCTACTTGAGACCATGAGCATGTGGAACCTGGGTGAGTGATTAGACTAGAGCAAAGGAAATGAGCCTTGGTGACATTGAATGTGTTAGCGTTACACACTGCTATCTGAAATACCACACAGTGCTGAATAGTAACCATGGGAGTGCAGGAAAATCAGCTTCCTGTGTGCTAAGAGTGTGCTTCTGGAGACTGTGTATTGTCAGGTGCAAGAGAGATCTGCATGGACGCTTGCACAACTGCATGAAGACTGCAGAGATGTATGTAAGAGTACATGTGTGGTAAGGGTTAATTGGAGTTTTGAACAGGTAGGAACTACCTCACCCATTGCAGGAGTGGAAGGAAAATCTACCATGTTGATTTCAAATGTGTTAGCATTTGCCTCTCATTTGTGAGATATTGATTTGTGTTAAATGCTAACCATCACAGTTCAAGAAAACAAGCTGCCCCTTTCCTGCGAGTGCAAGTCTTACAGAACAAGAACAACACAAATTAAATCTCTGACAACAATTCCTGTGTGCACACAGACTCATGGTGTGATTCTAGGCAGAAAATGATATTTGATTGGAAATTTCAAAGCACATTTACTACTGTGGTAGAGCAAATGATAATTACAGTAACAGCCTGACACATTTTCCTTATAGTTTAGAGAGGCAGAAAAGAGCACATGTCCTAACAGCTACTTGAGACCATGAGCATGTGGAACCTGGGTGAGTGATTAGACTAGAGCAAAGGATATGAGCCTTGGTGGCGTTGAATGTGTTAGCGTTACACACTGCTATCTGAAATACCACACAGTGCTGAATAGTAAGCATGGGAGTGCAGGAAAATCAGCTGCCTGTGTGCTAAGAGTGTGCTTCTGGAGACTGTGTATTGTCAGGTGCAAGAGAGATCTGCATGGACGCTTGCACAACTGCATGAAGACTGCAGAGATGTATGTAAGAGTACATGTGTGGTAAGGGTTAATTGGAGTTTTGAACAGGTAGGAACTACCTCACCCATTGCAGGAGTGGAAGGAAAATCTACCATGTTGATTTCAAATGTGTTAGCATTTGCCTCTCATTTGTGAGATATTGATTTGTGCTGAATGCTAACCATCACAGTTCGAGAAAACAAGCTGCCCCTTTCCTGCGAGTGCAAGTCTTACAGAACAAGAGCAACACGAATTAAATCTCTGACAACAATTCCTGTGTGCACACAGACTCATGGTGTGATTCTAGGCAGAAAACGATATTTGATTGGCAATTTCAAAGCACATTTACTACTGTGGTAGAGCAAATGATAATTACTGTAACAGCCTGACACATTTTCCTTATAGTTTAGAGAGGCAGAAAAGAGCACATGTCCTAACAGCTACTTGAGACCATGAGCATGTGGAACCTGGGTGAGTGATTAGACTAGAGCAAAGGAAATGAGCCTTGGTGATGTTGAATGTGTTAGCGTTACACACTGCTATCTGAAAAACCACAGAGTGCTGAATAGTAAGCATGGGAGTGCAGGAAAATCAGCTGCCTGTGTGCTAAGAGTGTGGTTCTGGAGACTGTGTATTGTCAGGTGCAAGAGAGATCTGCATGGACGCTTGCACAACTGCATGAAGACTGCAGAGATGTATGTAAGAGTACATGTGTGGTAAGGGTTAATTGGAGTTTTGAACAGGTAGGAACTACCTCACCCATTGCAGGAGTGGAAGGAAAATGTACCATGTTGATTTCAAATGTGTTAGCATTTGCCTCTCATTTGTGAGATATTGATTTGTGCTGAATGCTAACCATCACAGTTCAAGAAAACAAGCTGCCCCTTTGCTGTGAGTGCAAGTCTTACAGAACAAGAGCAACACAAATTAAATCTCTGACAACAATTCCTGTGTGCAGACAGACTCATGGTGTGATTCTAGGCAGAAAACGATATTTGAGTGGCAATTTCAAAGCACATTTACTACTGTGGTAGAGCAAGTGATAATTACTGTAACAGCCTGACATATTTTCCTTATAGTTTAGAGAGGCAGAAAAGAGCACATGTCCTAACAGCTACTTGAGACCATGAGCATGTGGAACCTGGGTGAGTGATTAGACTAGAGCAAAGGAAATGAGCCTTGGTGACATTGAATGTGTTAGCGTTACACACTGCTATCTGAAATACCACACAGTGCAGAATAGTAACCATGGGAGTGCAGGAAAATCAGCTGCCTGTGTGCTAAGAGTGTGCTTCTGGAGACTGTGTATTGTCAGGTGCAAGAGAGATCTGCATGGACGCTTGCACAACTGCATGAAGACTGCAGAGATGTATGTAAGAGTACATGTGTGGTAAGGGTTAATTGGAGTTTTGAACAGGTAGGAACTACCTCACCCATTGCAGGAGTGGAAGGAAAATATTCCATGTTGATTTCAAATGTGTTAGCATTTGCCTCTCATTTGTGAGATATTGATTTGTGTTAAATGTAACCATCACAGTTCAAGAAAACAAGCTGCCCCTTTCCTGCGAGTGCAAGTCTTACAGAACAAGAACAACACAAATTAAATCTCTGACAACAATTCCTGTGTGCACACAGACTCATGGTGTGATTCTAGGCAGAAAACGATATTTGATTGGCAATTTCAAAGCACATTTACTACTGTGGTAGAGCAAGTGATAATTACTGTAACAGCCTGACACATTTTCCTTATAGTTTAGAGAGGCAGAAAAGAGCACATGTCCTAACAGCTACTTGAGACCATGAGCATGTGGAACCTGGGTGAGTGATTAGACTAGAGCAAAGGAAATGAGCCTTGGTGACGTTGAATGTGTTAGCGTTACACACTGCTATCTGAAATACCACACAGTGCTGAATAGTAAGCATGGGAGTGCAGGAAAATCAGCTGCCTGTGTGCTAAGAGTGTGCTTCTGGAGACTGTGTATTGTCAGGTGCAAGAGAGATCTGCATGGACGCTTGCACAACTGCATGAAGACTGCAGAGATGTATGTAAGAGTACATGTGTGGTAATGGTTAATTGGAGTTTTGAACATGTAGGAACTACCTCACCCATTGCAGGAGTGGAAGGAAAATCTACCATGTTGATTTCAAATGTGTTAGCATTTGCCTCTCATTTGTGAGATATTGATTTGTGCTGAATGCTAACCATCACAGTTCGAGAAAACAAGCTGCCCCTTTCCTGCGAGTGCAAGTCTTACAGAACAAGAGCAACACGAATTAAATCTCTGACAACAATTCCTGTGTGCACACAGACTCATGGTGTGATTCTAGGCAGAAAATGATATTTGATTGGCAATTTCAAAGCACATTTACTATTGTGGTAGAGCAAGTGATAATTACTGTAACAGCCTGACACATTTTCCTTATAGTTTAGAGAGGCAGAAAAGAGCACATGTCCTAACAGCTACTTGAGATCACGAGCATGTGGAACCTGGGTGAGTGATTAGACTAGAGCAAAGGAAATGAGCCTTGGTGATGTTGAATGTGTTAGCGTTACACACTGCTATCTGAAATACCACACAGTGCTGAATAGTAAGCATGGGAGTGCAGGAAAATCAGCTGCCTGTGTGCTAAGAGTGTGCTTCTGGAGACTGTGTATTGTCAGGTGCAAGAGAGATCTGCATGGACGCTTGCACAACTGCATGAAGACTGCAGAGATGTATGTAAGAGTACATGTGTGGTAAGGGTTAATTGGAGTTTTGAACAGGTAGGAACTACCTCACCCATTGCAGGAGTGGAAGGAAAATCTACCATGTTGATTTCAAATGTGTTAGCATTTGCCTCTCATTTGTGAGATATTGATTTGTGCTGAATGCTAACCATCACAGTTCGAGAAAACAAGCTGCCCCTTTCCTGCGAGTGCAAGTCTTACAGAACAAGAGCAACACGAATTAAATCTCTGACAACAATTCCTGTGTGCACACAGACTCATGGTGTGATTCTAGGCAGAAAACGATATTTGAGTGGCAATTTCAAAGCACATTTACTACTGTGGTAGAGCAAGTGATAATTACTGTAACAGCCTGACATATTTTCCTTATAGTTTAGAGAGGCAGAAAAGAGCACATGTCCTAACAGCTACTTGAGACCATGAGCATGTGGAACCTGGGTGAGTGATTAGACTAGAGCAAAGGAAATGAGCCTTGGTGACATTGAATGTGTTAGCGTTACACACTGCTATCTGAAATACCACACAGTGCAGAATAGTAACCATGGGAGTGCAGGAAAATCAGCTGCCTGTGTGCTAAGAGTGTGCTTCTGGAGACTGTGTATTGTCAGGTGCAAGAGAGATCTGCATGGACGCTTGCACAACTGCATGAAGACTGCAGAGATGTATGTAAGAGTACATGTGTGGTAAGGGTTAATTGGAGTTTTGAACAGGTAGGAACTACCTCACCCATTGCAGGAGTGGAAGGAAAATATTCCATGTTGATTTCAAATGTGTTAGCATTTGCCTCTCATTTGTGAGATATTGATTTGTGTTAAATGTAACCATCACAGTTCAAGAAAACAAGCTGCCCCTTTCCTGCGAGTGCAAGTCTTACAGAACAAGAACAACACAAATTAAATCTCTGACAACAATTCCTGTGTGCACACAGACTCATGGTGTGATTCTAGGCAGAAAACGATATTTGATTGGCAATTTCAAAGCACATTTACTACTGTGGTAGAGCAAGTGATAATTACTGTAACAGCCTGACACATTTTCCTTATAGTTTAGAGAGGCAGAAAAGAGCACATGTCCTAACAGCTACTTGAGACCATGAGCATGTGGAACCTGGGTGAGTGATTAGACTAGAGCAAAGGAAATGAGCCTTGGTGACGTTGAATGTGTTAGCGTTACACACTGCTATCTGAAATACCACACAGTGCTGAATAGTAAGCATGGGAGTGCAGGAAAATCAGCTGCCTGTGTGCTAAGAGTGTGCTTCTGGAGACTGTGTATTGTCAGGTGCAAGAGAGATCTGCATGGACGCTTGCACAACTGCATGAAGACTGCAGAGATGTATGTAAGAGTACATGTGTGGTAATGGTTAATTGGAGTTTTGAACATGTAGGAACTACCTCACCCATTGCAGGAGTGGAAGGAAAATCTACCATGTTGATTTCAAATGTGTTAGCATTTGCCTCTCATTTGTGAGATATTGATTTGTGCTGAATGCTAACCATCACAGTTCGAGAAAACAAGCTGCCCCTTTCCTGCGAGTGCAAGTCTTACAGAACAAGAGCAACACGAATTAAATCTCTGACAACAATTCCTGTGTGCACACAGACTCATGGTGTGATTCTAGGCAGAAAATGATATTTGATTGGCAATTTCAAAGCACATTTACTATTGTGGTAGAGCAAGTGATAATTACTGTAACAGCCTGACACATTTTCCTTATAGTTTAGAGAGGCAGAAAAGAGCACATGTCCTAACAGCTACTTGAGATCACGAGCATGTGGAACCTGGGTGAGTGATTAGACTAGAGCAAAGGAAATGAGCCTTGGTGATGTTGAATGTGTTAGCGTTACACACTGCTATCTGAAAAACCACAGAGTGCTGAATAGTAAGCATGGGAGTGCAGGAAAATCAGCTGCCTGTGTGCTAAGAGTGTGCTTCTGGAGACTGTGTATTGTCAGGTGCCAGAGAGATCTGCATGGACGCTTGCACAACTGCATGAAGACTGCAGAGATGTATGTAAGAGTAAATGTGTGGTAAGGGTTAATCGGAGTTTTGAACATTGTAGGACCTACCTCACCCATTGCAGCAGTGGAAAGAAAATCTAACATATTGATTTCAAATGTGTTAGCATTTGCCTCTCATTTGTGAGATATTGATTTGTGCTGAATGCTAACCATCACAATTCAAGAAAACAAGCTACCTCTTTCCTGCGAGTGCAAGTCTTACAGAAAAAAAGCAACACAAATTAAATCTCTGACAACAATTCCTGTGTGTAGACAGACTCATGGTGTGATTCTAGGCAGAAAACGATATTTGATTGGCAATTTCAAAGCACATTTACTACTGTGGTAGAGCAAATGATAATTACAGTAACAGCCTGACACATTTTCCTTATAGTTTAGAGAGGCAGAAAAGAGCACATGTCCTAACAGCTACTTGAGACCATGAGCATGTGGAACCTGGGTGAGTGATTAGACTAGAGCAAAGGATATGAGCCTTGGTAGCGTTGAATGTGTTAGCGTTACACACTGCTATCTGAAATACCACACAGTGCTGAATAGTAAGCATGGGAGTGCAGGAAAATCAGCTGCCTGTGTGCTAAGAGTGAGCTTCTGGAGACTGTGTATTGTCAGGTGCAAGAGAGATCTGCATGGACGCTTGCACAACTGCATGAAGACTGCAGAGATGTATGTAAGAGTACATGTGTGGTAAGGGTTAATTGGAGTTTTGAACAGGTAGGAACTACCTCACCCATTGCAGGAGTGGAAGGAAAATCTACCATGTTGATTTCAAATTTGTTAGCATTTGCCTCTCATTTGTGAGATATTGATTTGTGCTGAATGCTAACCATCACAGTTCAAGAAAACAAGCTGCCCCTTTGCTGTGAGTGCAAGTCTTACAGAACAAGAGCAACACGAATTAAATCTCTGACAACAATTCCTGTGTGCAGACAGACTCATGGTGTGATTCTAGGCAGAAAACGATATTTGAGTGGCAATTTCAAAGCACATTTACTACTGTGGTAGAGCAAGTGATAATTACTGTAACAGCCTGACACATTTTCCTTATAGTTTAGAGAGGCAGAAAAGAGCACATGTCCTAACAGCTACTTGAGACCATGAGCATGTGGAACCTGGGTGAGTGATTAGACTAGAGCAAAGGAAATGAGCCTTGGTGACGTTGAATGTGTTAGCGTTACACACTGCTATCTGAAATACCACACAGTGCTGAATAGTAAGCATGGGAGTGCAGGAAAATCAGCTGCCTGTGTGCTAAGAGTGTGCTTCTGGAGACTGTGTATTGTCAGGTGCAAGAGAGATCTGCATGGACGCTTGCACAACTGCATGAAGACTGCAGAGATGTATGTAAGAGTACATGTGTGGTAATGGTTAATTGGAGTTTTGAACATGTAGGAACTACCTCACCCATTGCAGGAGTGGAAGGAAAATCTACCATGTTGATTTCAAATGTGTTAGCATTTGCCTCTCATTTGTGAGATATTGATTTGTGCTGAATGCTAACCATCACAGTTCGAGAAAACAAGCTGCCCCTTTCCTGCGAGTGCAAGTCTTACAGAACAAGAGCAACACGAATTAAATCTCTGACAACAATTCCTGTGTGCACACAGACTCATGGTGTGATTCTAGGCAGAAAATGATATTTGATTGGCAATTTCAAAGCACATTTACTATTGTGGTAGAGCAAGTGATAATTACTGTAACAGCCTGACACATTTTCCTTATAGTTTAGAGAGGCAGAAAAGAGCACATGTCCTAACAGCTACTTGAGATCACGAGCATGTGGAACCTGGGTGAGTGATTAGACTAGAGCAAAGGAAATGAGCCTTGGTGATGTTGAATGTGTTAGCGTTACACACTGCTATCTGAAAAACCACAGAGTGCTGAATAGTAAGCATGGGAGTGCAGGAAAATCAGCTGCCTGTGTGCTAAGAGTGTGCTTCTGGAGACTGTGTATTGTCAGGTGCAAGAGAGATCTGCATGGACGCTTGCACAACTGCATGAAGACTGCAGAGATGTATGTAAGAGTAAATGTGTGGTAAGGGTTAATCGGAGTTTTGAACATTGTAGGACCTACCTCACCCATTGCAGCAGTGGAAAGAAAATCTAACATATTGATTTCAAATGTGTTAGCATTTGCCTCTCATTTGTGAGATATTGATTTGTGCTGAATGCTAACCATCACAATTCAAGAAAACAAGCTGCCTCTTTCCTGCGAGTGCAAGTCTTACAGAAAAAAAGCAACACAAATTAAATCTCTGACAACAATTCCTGTGTGTAGACAGACTCATGGTGTGATTCTAGGCAGAAAACGATATTTGATTGGCAATTTCAAAGCACATTTACTACTGTGGTAGAGCAAATGATAATTACAGTAACAGCCTGACACATTTTCCTTATAGTTTAGAGAGGCAGAAAAGAGCACATGTCCTAACAGCTACTTGAGACCATGAGCATGTGGAACCTGGGTGAGTGATTAGACTAGAGCAAAGGATATGAGCCTTGGTGGCGTTGAATGTGTTAGCATTACACACTGCTATCTGAAATACCACACAGTGCTGAATAGTAAGCATGGGAGTGCAGGAAAATCAGCTGCCTGTGTGCTAAGAGTGAGCTTCTGGAGACTGTGTATTGTCAGGTGCAAGAGAGATCTGCATGGACGCTTGCACAACTGCATGAAGACTGCAGAGATGTATGTAAGAGTACATGTGTGGTAAGGGTTAATTGGAGTTTTGAACAGGTAGGAACTACCTCACCCATTGCAGGAGTGGAAGGAAAATCTACCATGTTGATTTCAAATTTGTTAGCATTTGCCTCTCATTTGTGAGATATTGATTTGTGCTGAATGCTAACCATCACAGTTCAAGAAAACAAGCTGCCCCTTTGCTGTGAGTGCAAGTCTTACAGAACAAGAGCAACACGAATTAAATCTCTGACAACAATTCCTGTGTGCAGACAGACTCATGGTGTGATTCTAGGCAGAAAACGATATTTGAGTGGCAATTTCAAAGCACATTTACTACTGTGGTAGAGCAAGTGATAATTACTGTAACAGCCTGACACATTTTCCTTATAGTTTAGAGAGGCAGAAAAGAGCACATGTCCTAACAGCTACTTGAGACCATGAGCATGTGGAACCTGGGTGAGTGATTAGACTAGAGCAAAGGAAATGAGCCTTGGTGACGTTGAATGTGTTAGCGTTACACACTGCTATCTGAAATACCACACAGTGCTGAATAGTAAGCATGGGAGTGCAGGAAAATCAGCTGCCTGTGTGCTAAGAGTGTGCTTCTGGAGACTGTGTATTGTCAGGTGCAAGAGAGATCTGCATGGACGCTTGCACAACTGCATGAAGACTGCAGAGATGTATGTAAGAGTACATGTGTGGTAATGGTTAATTGGAGTTTTGAACATGTAGGAACTACCTCACCCATTGCAGGAGTGGAAGGAAAATCTACCATGTTGATTTCAAATGTGTTAGCATTTGCCTCTCATTTGTGAGATATTGATTTGTGTTGAATGCTAACCATCACAGTTCGAGAAAACAAGCTGCCCCTTTCCTGCGAGTGCAAGTCTTACAGAACAAGAGCAACACAAATCAAATCTCTGACAACAATTCCTGTGTGCACACAGACTCATGGTGTGATTCTAGGCAGAAAATGATGTTTGATTGGCAATTTCAAAGCACATTTACTATTGTGGTAGAGCAAGTGATAATTACTGTAACAGCCTGACACATTTTCCTTATAGTTTAGAGAGGCAGAAAAGAGCACATGTCCTAACAGCTACTTGAGACCATGAGCATGTGGAACCTGGGTGAGTGATTAGACTAGAGCAAAGGAAATGAGCCTTGGTGACGTTGAATGTGTTAGCGTTACACACTGCTATCTGAAATACCACACAGTGCTGAATAGTAAGCATGGGAGTGCAGGAAAATCAGCTGCCTGTGTGCTAAGAGTGTGCTTCTGGAGACTGTGTATTGTCAGGTGCAAGAGAGATCTGCATGGACGCTTGCACAACTGCATGAAGACTGCAGAGATGTATGTAAGAGTACATGTGTGGTAATGGTTAATTGGAGTTTTGAACATGTAGGAACTACCTCACCCATTGCAGGAGTGGAAGGAAAATCTACCATGTTGATTTCAAATGTGTTAGCATTTGCCTCTCATTTGTGAGATATTGATTTGTGCTGAATGCTAACCATCACAGTTCGAGAAAACAAGCTGCCCCTTTCCTGCGAGTGCAAGTCTTACAGAACAAGAGCAACACAAATTAAATCTCTGACAACAATTCCTGTGTGCACACAGACTCATGGTGTGATTCTAGGCAGAAAATGATATTTGATTGGCAATTTCAAAGCACATTTACTATTGTGGTAGAGCAAGTGATAATTACTGTAACAGCCTGACACATTTTCCTTATAGTTTAGAGAGGCAGAAAAGAACACATGTCCTAACAGCTACTTGAGACCATGAGCATGTGGAACCTGGGTGAGTGATTAGACTAGAGCAAAGGAAATGAGCCTTGGTGACGTTGAATGTGTTAGCGTTACACACTGCTATCTGAAAAACCACACAGTGCTGAATAGTAAGCATGGAAGTGCAGGAAATTCAGCTGCCTGTGTGCTAAGAGTGTGCTTCTGGAGACTGTGTATTGTCAGGTGCAAGAGAGATCTGCATGGACGCTTGCACAACTACATGAAGACTGCAGAGATGTATGTAAGAGTACATGTGTGGTAAGGGTTAATTGGAGTTTTGAACATGTAGGACCTACCTCACCCATTGCAGCAGTGGAAGGAAAATCTACCATGTTGATTTAAATGTGGTAGCATGTGCCTCTCATTTGTGAGATATTGATTTGTGCTGAATGCTAACCATCACAGTTCAAGAAAACAAGCTGCCCCTTTCCTGCGAGTGCAAGTCTTACAAAACAAGAGCAACACAAATTAAATCTCTGATAACAATTCCTGTGTGCAGACAGACTCATGGTGTGATTCTAGGCTGAAAACGATATTTGATTGGCAATTTCAAAGCACATTTACTACTGTGGTAGAGCAAGTGATAATTACTATAACAGCCTGACACATTTTCCTTATAGTTTAGAGAGGCAGAAAAGAGCACATTTCCTAACCGCTACTTGAGACCATGAGCATGTGGAACCTGGGAGAGTGATTAGACTAGAGCAAAGGAAATGAGCCTTGGTGACGTTGAATGTGTTAGCGTTACACACTGCTATCTGAAATACCACACAGTGCTGAATAGTAAGCATGGGAGTGCAGGAAAATCAGCTGCCTGTGTGCTAAGAGTGTGCTTCTGGATACTGTGTATTGTCAGGTGCAAGAGAGATCTGCATGGACGCTTGCACAACTGCATGAAGACTGCAGAGATGTATGTAAGAGTACATGTGTGGTAAGGGTTAATTGGAGTTTTGAACATATAGGACCTACCTCACCCATTGCAGCAGTGGAAAGAAAATCTACCATATTGATTTCAAATGTGTTTGCATTTGCCTCTCATTTGTGAGATATTGATTTGTGCTGAATGCTAACCATCACAGTTCAAGAAAACAAGCTGCCCCTTTCCTGCGAGTGCAAGTCTTACAGAACGAGAGCAACACGAATTAAATCATTGACAACAATTCCTGTGTGCAGACAGACTCATGGTGTGATTCTAGGCAGAAAACGATATTTGATTGGCAATTTCAAAGCACATTTACTACTGTGGTAGAGCAAATGATAATTACTGTAACAGCCTGACACATTTTCCTTATAGTTTAGAGAGGCAGAAAAGAGCACATGTCCTAACAGCTACTTGAGACCATGAGCACGTGGAACCTGGGTGAGTGATTAGACTAGAGCAAAGGATATGAGCCTTGGTGGCGTTGAATGTGTTAGCGTTACACACTGCTATCTGAAATACCACACAGTGCTGAATAGTAAGCATGGGAGTGCAGGAAAATCAGCTGCCTGTGTGCTAAGAGTGTGCTTCTGGAGACTGTGTATTGTCAGGTGCAAGAGAGATCTGCATGGACGCTTGCACAACTGCATGAAGACTGCAGAGATGTATGTAAGAGTACATGTGTGGTAAGGGTTAATTGGAGTTTTGAACAGGTAGGAACTACCTCACCCATTGCAGGAGTGGAAGGAAAATCTGCCATGTTGATTTCAAATGTGTTAGCATTTGCCTCTCATTTGTGAGATATTGATTTGTGCTGAATGCTAACCATCACAGTTCAAGAAAACAAGCTGCCCCTTTGCTGTGAGTGCAAGTCTTACAGAACAAGAGCAACACGAATTAAATCTCTGACAACAATTCCTGTGTGCAGACAGACTCATGGTGTGATTCTAGGCAGAAAACGATATTTGAGTGGCAATTTCAAAGCACATTTACTACTGTGGTAGAGCAAGTGATAATTACTGTAACAGCCTGACACATTTTCCTTATAGTTTAGAGAGGCAGAAAAGAGCACATGTCCTAACAGCTACTTGAGACCATGAGCATGTGGAACCTGGGTGAGTGATTAGACTAGAGCAAAGGAAATGAGCCTTGGTGACGTTGAATGTGTTAGCGTTACACACTGCTATCTGAAATACCACACAGTGCTGAATAGTAACCATGGGAGTGCAGGAAAATCAGCTGCCTGTGTGCTAAGAGTGTGCTTCTGGAGACTGTGTATTGTCAGGTGCAAGAGAGATCTGCATGGACGCTTGCACAACTGCATGAAGACGGCAGAGATGTATGTAAGAGTACATGTGTGGTAATGGTTAATTGGAGTTTTGAACATGTAGGTACTACCTCACCCATTGCAGGAGTGGAAGGAAAATCTACCATGTTGATTTCAAATGTGTTAGCATTTGCCTCTCATTTGTGAGATATTGATTTGTGTTAAATGCTAACCATCACAGTTCAAGAAAACAAGCTGCCCCTTTCCTGCGAGTGCAAGTCTTACAGAACAAGAGCAACACAAATTAAATCTCTGACAACAATTCCTGTGTGCACACAGACTCATGGTGTGATTCTAGGCAGAAAACGATATTTGATTGGCAATTTCAAAGCACATTTACTACTGTGGTAGAGCAAGTGATAATTACTGTAACAGCCTGACACATTTTCCTTATAGTTTAGAGAGGCAGAAAAGAGCACATGTCCTAACAGCTACTTGAGACCATGAGCATGTGGAACCTGGGTGAGTGATTAGACTAGAGCAAAGGAAATGAGCCTTGGTGACGTTGAATGTGTTAGCGTTACACACTGCTATCTGAAATACCACACAGTGCTGAATAGTAAGCATGGGAGTGCAGGAAAATCAGCTGCCTGTGTGCTAAGAGTGTGCTTCTGGAGACTGTGTATTGTCAGGTGCAAGAGAGATCTGCATGGACGCTTGCACAACTGCATGAAGACGGCAGAGATGTATGTAAGAGTACATGTGTGGTAATGGTTAATTGGAGTTTTGAACATGTAGGTACTACCTCACCCATTGCAGGAGTGGAAGGAAAATCTACCATGTTGATTTCAAATGTGTTAGCATTTGCCTCTCATTTGTGAGATATTGATTTGTGCTGAATGCTAACCATCACAGTTCGAGAAAACAAGCTGCCCCTTTCCTGCGAGTGCAAGTCTTACAGAACAAGAGCAACACGAATTAAATCTCTGACAACAATTCCTGTGTGCACACAGACTCATGGTGTGATTCTAGGCAGAAAATGATATTTGATTGGCAATTTCAAAGCACATTTACTATTGTGGTAGAGCAAGTGATAATTACTGTAACAGCCTGACACATTTTCCTTATAGTTTAGAGAGGCAGAAAAGAGCACATTTCCTAACAGCTACTTGAGACCATGAGCACGTGGAACCTGGGTGAGTGATTAGACTAGAGCAAAGGAAATGAGCCTTGGTGATGTTGAATGTGTTAGCGTTACACACTGCTATCTGAAAAACCACAGAGTGCTGAATAGTAAGCATGGGAGTGCAGGAAAATCAGCTGCCTGTGTGCTAAGAGTGTGCTTCTGGAGACTGTGTATTGTCAGGTGCAAGAGAGATCTGCATGGACGCTTGCACAACTGCATGAAGACTGCAGAGATGTATGTAAGAGTAAATGTGTGGTAAGGGTTAATCGGAGTTTTGAACATTGTAGGACCTACCTCACCCATTGCAGCAGTGGAAAGAAAATCTAACATATTGATTTCAAATGTGTTAGCATTTGCCTCTCATTTGTGAGATATTGATTTGTGCTGAATGCTAACCATCACAATTCAAGAAAACAAGCTGCCTCTTTCCTGCGAGTGCAAGTCTTACAGAAAAAAAGCAACACAAATTAAATCTCTGACAACAATTCCTGTGTGTAGACAGACTCATGGTGTGATTCTAGGCAGAAAACGATATTTGATTGGCAATTTCAAAGCACATTTACTACTGTGGTAGAGCAAATGATAATTACAGTAACAGCCTGACACATTTTCCTTATAGTTTAGAGAGGCAGAAAAGAGCACATGTCCTAACAGCTACTTGAGACCATGAGCATGTGGAACCTGGGTGAGTGATTAGACTAGAGCAAAGGATATGAGCCTTGGTAGCGTTGAATGTGTTAGCGTTACACACTGCTATCTGAAATACCACACAGTGCTGAATAGTAAGCATGGGAGTGCAGGAAAATCAGCTGCCTGTGTGCTAAGAGTGAGCTTCTGGAGACTGTGTATTGTCAGGTGCAAGAGAGATCTGCATGGACGCTTGCACAACTGCATGAAGACTGCAGAGATGTATGTAAGAGTACATGTGTGGTAAGGGTTAATTGGAGTTTTGAACAGGTAGGAACTACCTCACCCATTGCAGGAGTGGAAGGAAAATCTACCATGTTGATTTCAAATTTGTTAGCATTTGCCTCTCATTTGTGAGATATTGATTTGTGCTGAATGCTAACCATCACAGTTCAAGAAAACAAGCTGCCCCTTTGCTGTGAGTGCAAGTCTTACAGAACAAGAGCAACACGAATTAAATCTCTGACAACAATTCCTGTGTGCAGACAGACTCATGGTGTGATTCTAGACAGAAAACGATATTTGAGTGGCAATTTCAAAGCACATTTACTACTGTGGTAGAGCAAGTGATAATTACTGTAACAGCCTGACACATTTTCCTTATAGTTTAGAGAGGCAGAAAAGAGCACATGTCCTAACAGCTACTTGAGACCATGAGCATGTGGAACCTGGGTGAGTGATTAGACTAGAGCAAAGGAAATGAGCCTTGGTGATGTTGAATGTGTTAGCGTTACACACTGCTATCTGAAATACCACACAGTGCTGAATAGTAAGCATGGGAGTGCAGGAAAATCAGCTGCCTGTGTGCTAAGAGTGTGCTTCTGGAGACTGTGTATTGTCAGGTGCAAGAGAGATCTGCATGGACGCTTGCACAACTGCATGAAGACTGCAGAGATGTATGTAAGAGTACATGTGTGGTAATGGTTAATTGGAGTTTTGAACATGTAGGAACTACCTCACCCATTGCAGGAGTGGAAGGAAAATCTACCATGTTGATTTCAAATGTGTTAGCATTTGCCTCTCATTTGTGAGATATTGATTTGTGCTGAATGCTAACCATCACAGTTCGAGAAAACAAGCTGCCCCTTTCCTGCGAGTGCAAGTCTTACAGAACAAGAGCAACACGAATTAAATCTCTGACAACAATTCCTGTGTGCACACAGACTCATGGTGTGATTCTAGGCAGAAAATGATATTTGATTGGCAATTTCAAAGAACATTTACTATTGTGGTAGAGCAAGTGATAATTACTGTAACAGCCTGACACATTTTCCTTATAGTTTAGAGAGGCAGAAAAGAGCACATGTCCTAACAGCTACTTGAGATCACGAGCATGTGGAACCTGGGTGAGTGATTAGACTAGAGCAAAGGAAATGAGCCTTGGTGATGTTGAATGTGTTAGCGTTACACACTGCTATCTGAAAAACCACAGAGTGCTGAATAGTAAGCATGGGAGTGCAGGAAAATCTGCTGCCTGTGTGCTAAGAGTGTGCTTCTGGAGACTGTGTATTGTCAGGTGCAAGAGAGATCTGCATGGACGCTTGCACAACTGCATGAAGACTGCAGAGATGTATGTAAGAGTAAATGTGTGGTAAGGGTTAATCGGAGTTTTGAACATTGTAGGACCTACCTCACCCATTGCAGCAGTGGAAAGAAAATCTAACATATTGATTTCAAATGTGTTAGCATTTGCCTCTCATTTGTGAGATATTGATTTGTGCTGAATGCTAACCATCACAATTCAAGAAAACAAGCTGCCTCTTTCCTGCGAGTGCAAGTCTTACAGAAAAAAAGCAACACAAATTAAATCTCTGACAACAATTCCTGTGTGTAGACAGACTCATGGTGTGATTCTAGGCAGAAAACGATATTTGATTGGCAATTTCAAAGCACATTTACTACTGTGGTAGAGCAAATGATAATTACAGTAACAGCCTGACACATTTTCCTTATAGTTTAGAGAGGCAGAAAAGAGCACATGTCCTAACAGCTACTTGAGACCATGAGCATGTGGAACCTGGGTGAGTGATTAGACTAGAGCAAAGGATATGAGCCTTGGTGGCGTTGAATGTGTTAGCATTACACACTGCTATCTGAAATACCACACAGTGCTGAATAGTAAGCATGGGAGTGCAGGAAAATCAGCTGCCTGTGTGCTAAGAGTGAGCTTCTGGAGACTGTGTATTGTCAGGTGCAAGAGAGATCTGCATGGACGCTTGCACAACTGCATGAAGACTGCAGAGATGTATGTAAGAGTACATGTGTGGTAAGGGTTAATTGGAGTTTTGAACAGGTAGGAACTACCTCACCCATTGCAGGAGTGGAAGGAAAATCTACCATGTTGATTTCAAATTTGTTAGCATTTGCCTCTCATTTGTGAGATATTGATTTGTGCTGAATGCTAACCATCACAGTTCAAGAAAACAAGCTGCCCCTTTGCTGTGAGTGCAAGTCTTACAGAACAAGAGCAACACGAATTAAATCTCTGACAACAATTCCTGTGTGCAGACAGACTCATGGTGTGATTCTAGGCAGAAAACGATATTTGAGTGGCAATTTCAAAGCACATTTACTACTGTGGTAGAGCAAGTGATAATTACTGTAACAGCCTGACACATTTTCCTTATAGTTTAGAGAGGCAGAAAAGAGCACATGTCCTAACAGCTACTTGAGACCATGAGCATGTGGAACCTGGGTGAGTGATTAGACTAGAGCAAAGGAAATGAGCCTTGGTGACGTTGAATGTGTTAGCGTTACACACTGCTATCTGAAATACCACACAGTGCTGAATAGTAAGCATGGGAGTGCAGGAAAATCAGCTGCCTGTGTGCTAAGAGTGTGCTTCTGGAGACTGTGTATTGTCAGGTGCAAGAGAGATCTGCATGGACGCTTGCACAACTGCATGAAGACTGCAGAGATGTATGTAAGAGTACATGTGTGGTAATGGTTAATTGGAGTTTTGAACATGTAGGAACTACCTCACCCATTGCAGGAGTGGAAGGAAAATCTACCATGTTGATTTCAAATGTGTTAGCATTTGCCTCTCATTTGTGAGATATTGATTTGTGTTGAATGCTAACCATCACAGTTCGAGAAAACAAGCTGCCCCTTTCCTGCGAGTGCAAGTCTTACAGAACAAGAGCAACACAAATTAAATCTCTGACAACAATTCCTGTGTGCACACAGACTCATGGTGTGATTCTAGGCAGAAAATGATGTTTGATTGGCAATTTCAAAGCACATTTACTATTGTGGTAGAGCAAGTGATAATTACTGTAACAGCCTGACACATTTTCCTTATAGTTTAGAGAGGCAGAAAAGAGCACATGTCCTAACAGCTACTTGAGACCATGAGCATGTGGAACCTGGGTGAGTGATTAGACTAGAGCAAAGGAAATGAGCCTTGGTGACGTTGAATGTGTTAGCGTTACACACTGCTATCTGAAATACCACACAGTGCTGAATAGTAAGCATGGGAGTGCAGGAAAACCAGCTGCCTGTGTGCTAAGAGTGTGCTTCTGGAGACTGTGTATTGTCAGGTGCAAGAGAGATCTGCATGGACGCTTGCACAACTGCATGAAGACTGCAGAGATGTATGTAAGAGTACATGTGTGGTAATGGTTAATTGGAGTTTTGAACATGTAGGAACTACCTCACCCATTGCAGGAGTGGAAGGAAAATCTACCATGTTGATTTCAAATGTGTTAGCATTTGCCTCTCATTTGTGAGATATTGATTTGTGCTGAATGCTAACCATCACAGTTCGAGAAAACAATCTGCCCCTTTCCTGCGAGTGCAAGTCTTACAGAACAAGAGCAACACAAATTAAATCTCTGACAACAATTCCTGTGTGCACACAGACTCATGGTGTGATTCTAGGCAGAAAATGATATTTGATTGGCAATTTCAAAGCACATTTACTATTGTGGTAGAGCAAGTGATAATTACTGTAACAGCCTGACACATTTTCCTTATAGTTTAGAGAGGCAGAAAAGAGCACATGTCCTAACAGCTACTTGAGACCATGAGCATGTGGAACCTGGGTGAGTGATTAGACTAGAGCAAAGGAAATGAGCCTTGGTGACGTTGAATGTGTTAGCGTTACACACTGCTATCTGAAAAACCACACAGTGCTGAATAGTAAGCATGGAAGTGCAGGAAATTCAGCTGCCTGTGTGCTAAGAGTGTGCTTCTGGAGACTGTGTATTGTCAGGTGCAAGAGAGATCTGCATGGACGCTTGCACAACTACATGAAGACTGCAGAGATGTATGTAAGAGTACATGTGTGGTAAGGGTTAATTGGAGTTTTGAACATGTAGGACCTACCTCACCCATTGCAGCAGTGGAAGGAAAATCTACCATGTTGATTTAAATGTGGTAGCATGTGCCTCTCATTTGTGAGATATTGATTTGTGCTGAATGCTAACCATCACAGTTCAAGAAAACAAGCTGCCCCTTTCCTGCGAGTGCAAGTCTTACAAAACAAGAGCAACACAAATTAAATCTCTGATAACAATTCCTGTGTGCAGACAGACTCATGGTGTGATTCTAGGCTGAAAACGATATTTGATTGGCAATTTCAAAGCACATTTACTACTGTGGTAGAGCAAGTGATAATTACTATAACAGCCTGACACATTTTCCTTATAGTTTAGAGAGGCAGAAAAGAGCACATTTCCTAACCGCTACTTGAGACCATGAGCATGTGGAACCTGGGAGAGTGATTAGACTAGAGCAAAGGAAATGAGCCTTGGTGACGTTGAATGTGTTAGCGTTACACACTGCTATCTGAAATACCACACAGTGCTGAATAGTAAGCATGGGAGTGCAGGAAAATCAGCTGCCTGTGTGCTAAGAGTGTGCTTCTGGATACTGTGTATTGTCAGGTGCAAGAGAGATCTGCATGGACGCTTGCACAACTGCATGAAGACTGCAGAGATGTATGTAAGAGTACATGTGTGGTAAGGGTTAATTGGAGTTTTGAACATATAGGACCTACCTCACCCATTGCAGCAGTGGAAAGAAAATCTACCATATTGATTTCAAATGTGTTTGCATTTGCCTCTCATTTGTGAGATATTGATTTGTGCTGAATGCTAACCATCACAGTTCAAGAAAACAAGCTGCCCCTTTCCTGCGAGTGCAAGTCTTACAGAACGAGAGCAACACGAATTAAATCATTGACAACAATTCCTGTGTGCAGACAGACTCATGGTGTGATTCTAGGCAGAAAACGATATTTGATTGGCAATTTCAAAGCACATTTACTACTGTGGTAGAGCAAATGATAATTACTGTAACAGCCTGACACATTTTCCTTATAGTTTAGAGAGGCAGAAAAGAGCACATGTCCTAACAGCTACTTGAGACCATGAGCACGTGGAACCTGGGTGAGTGATTAGACTAGAGCAAAGGATATGAGCCTTGGTGGCGTTGAATGTGTTAGCGTTACACACTGCTATCTGAAATACCACACAGTGCTGAATAGTAAGCATGGGAGTGCAGGAAAATCAGCTGCCTGTGTGCTAAGAGTGTGCTTCTGGAGACTGTGTATTGTCAGGTGCAAGAGAGATCTGCATGGACGCTTGCACAACTGCATGAAGACTGCAGAGATGTATGTAAGAGTACATGTGTGGTAAGGGTTAATTGGAGTTTTGAACAGGTAGGAACTACCTCACCCATTGCAGGAGTGGAAGGAAAATCTGCCATGTTGATTTCAAATGTGTTAGCATTTGCCTCTCATTTGTGAGATATTGATTTGTGCTGAATGCTAACCATCACAGTTCAAGAAAACAAGCTGCCCCTTTGCTGTGAGTGCAAGTCTTACAGAACAAGAGCAACACGAATTAAATCTCTGACAACAATTCCTGTGTGCAGACAGACTCATGGTGTGATTCTAGGCAGAAAACGATATTTGAGTGGCAATTTCAAAGCACATTTACTACTGTGGTAGAGCAAGTGATAATTACTGTAACAGCCTGACACATTTTCCTTATAGTTTAGAGAGGCAGAAAAGAGCACATGTCCTAACAGCTACTTGAGACCATGAGCATGTGGAACCTGGGTGAGTGATTAGACTAGAGCAAAGGAAATGAGCCTTGGTGACGTTGAATGTGTTAGCGTTACACACTGCTATCTGAAATACCACACAGTGCTGAATAGTAACCATGGGAGTGCAGGAAAATCAGCTGCCTGTGTGCTAAGAGTGTGCTTCTGGAGACTGTGTATTGTCAGGTGCAAGAGAGATCTGCATGGACGCTTGCACAACTGCATGAAGACGGCAGAGATGTATGTAAGAGTACATGTGTGGTAATGGTTAATTGGAGTTTTGAACATGTAGGTACTACCTCACCCATTGCAGGAGTGGAAGGAAAATCTACCATGTTGATTTCAAATGTGTTAGCATTTGCCTCTCATTTGTGAGATATTGATTTGTGTTAAATGCTAACCATCACAGTTCAAGAAAACAAGCTGCCCCTTTCCTGCGAGTGCAAGTCTTACAGAACAAGAGCAACACAAATTAAATCTCTGACAACAATTCCTGTGTGCACACAGACTCATGGTGTGATTCTAGGCAGAAAACGATATTTGATTGGCAATTTCAAAGCACATTTACTACTGTGGTAGAGCAAGTGATAATTACTGTAACAGCCTGACACATTTTCCTTATAGTTTAGAGAGGCAGAAAAGAGCACATGTCCTAACAGCTACTTGAGACCATGAGCATGTGGAACCTGGGTGAGTGATTAGACTAGAGCAAAGGAAATGAGCCTTGGTGACGTTGAATGTGTTAGCGTTACACACTGCTATCTGAAATACCACACAGTGCTGAATAGTAAGCATGGGAGTGCAGGAAAATCAGCTGCCTGTGTGCTAAGAGTGTGCTTCTGGAGACTGTGTATTGTCAGGTGCAAGAGAGATCTGCATGGACGCTTGCACAACTGCATGAAGACGGCAGAGATGTATGTAAGAGTACATGTGTGGTAATGGTTAATTGGAGTTTTGAACATGTAGGTACTACCTCACCCATTGCAGGAGTGGAAGGAAAATCTACCATGTTGATTTCAAATGTGTTAGCATTTGCCTCTCATTTGTGAGATATTGATTTGTGCTGAATGCTAACCATCACAGTTCGAGAAAACAAGCTGCCCCTTTCCTGCGAGTGCAAGTCTTACAGAACAAGAGCAACACGAATTAAATCTCTGACAACAATTCCTGTGTGCACACAGACTCATGGTGTGATTCTAGGCAGAAAATGATATTTGATTGGCAATTTCAAAGCACATTTACTATTGTGGTAGAGCAAGTGATAATTACTGTAACAGCCTGACACATTTTCCTTATAGTTTAGAGAGGCAGAAAAGAGCACATTTCCTAACAGCTACTTGAGACCATGAGCACGTGGAACCTGGGTGAGTGATTAGACTAGAGCAAAGGAAATGACCCTTGGTGACGTTGAATGTGTTAGCGTTACACACTGCTATCTGAAAAACCACACAGTGCTGAATAGTAAGCATGGGAGTGCAGGAAAATCAGCTGCCTGTGTGCTAAGAGTGTGCTTCTGGAGACTGTGTATTGTCAGGTGCAAGAGAGATCTGCATGGACGCTTGCACAACTGCATGAAGACTACAGAGATGTATGTATGAGTACATGTGTGGTAAGGGTTAATTGGAGTTTTGAACAGGTAGGAACTACCTCACCCATTGCAGGAGTGTAAGGAAAATCTACCATGTTGATTTCAAATGTGTTAGCATTTGCCTCTCATTTGTGAGATATTGATTTGTGCTGAATGCTAACCATCATAGTTCAAGACAACAAGCTGCCCCTTTCCTGCGAGTGCAAGTCTTACAGAACAAGAGCAACACAAATTAAATCTCTGACAACAATTCCTGTGTGCAGACAGACTCATGGTGTGATTCTAGGCAGAAAACGATATTTGATTGGCAATTTCAAAGCACATTTACTACTGTGGTAGAGCAAGTGATAATTACTGTAACAGCCTGACACATTTTCCTTACAGTTTAGAGAGGCAGAAAAGAGCACATGTCCTAACAGCTACTTGAGACCATGAGCATGTGGAACCTGGGTGAGTGATTAGACTAGAGCAAAGGAAATGAGCCTTGGTGACGTTGAATGTGTTAGCGTTACACACTGCTATCTGAAATACCACACAGTGCTGAATAGTAAGCATGGGAGTGCAGGAAAATCAGCTGCCTGTGTGCTAAGAGTGTGCTTCTGGAGACTGTGTATTGTCAGGTGCAAGAGAGATCTGCATGGACGCTTGCAAAACTGCATGAAGACTGCAGAGATGTATGTAAGAGTACATGTGTGGTAATGGTTAATTGGAGTTTTGAACATGTAGGAACTACCTCACCCATTGCAGGAGTGGAAGGAAAATCTACCATGTTGATTTCAAATGTGTTAGCATTTGCCTCTCATTTGTGAGATATTGATTTGTGCTGAATGCTAACCATCACAGTTCAAGACAACAAGCTGCCCCTTTCCTGCGAGTGCAAGGGTTACAGAACAAGAGCAACACAAATTAAATCTCTGACAACAATTCCTGTGTGCAGTCAGACTCATGGTGTGATTCTAGGCAGAAAACGATATTTGATTGGCAATTTCAAAGCACATTTACTACTGTGGTAGAGCAAGTGATAATTATTGTAACAGCCTGACACATTTTCCTTATAGTTTAGAGAGGCAGAAAAGAGCACATTTCCTAACAGCTACTTGAGACCATGAGCATGTGGAACCTGGGTGAGTGATTAGACTAGAGCAAAGGAAATGACCCTTGGTGACGTTGAATGTGTTAGCGTTACACACTGCTATCTGAAAAACCACACAGTGCTGAATAGTAAGCATGGGAGTGCAGGAAAATCAGCTGCCTGTGTGCTAAGAGTGTGCTTCTGGAGACTGTGTATTGTCAGGTGCAAGAGAGATCTGCATGGACGCTTGCACAACTGCATGAAGACTACAGAGATGTATGTATGAGTACATGTGTGGTAAGGGTTAATTGGAGTTTTGAACAGGTAGGAACTACCTCACCCATTGCAGGAGTGGAAGGAAAATCTACCATGTTGATTTCAAATGTGTTAGCATTTGCCTCTCATTTGTGAGATATTGATTTGTGTTAAATGCTAACCATCACAGTTCAAGAAAACAAGCTGCCCCTTTCCTGCGAGTGCAAGTCTTACAGAACAAGAGCAACACAAATTAAATCTCTGACAACAATTCCTGTGTGCACACAGACTCATGGTGTGATTCTAGGCAGAAAACGATATTTGATTGGCAATTTCAAAGCACATTTACTACTGTGGTAGAGCAAGTGATAATTACTGTAACAGCCTGACACATTTTCCTTATAGTTTAGAGAGGCAGAAAAGAGCACATGTCCTAACAGCTACTTGAGACCATGAGCATGTGGAACCTGGGTGAGTGATTAGACTAGAGCAAAGGAAATGAGCCTTGGTGACGTTGAATGTGTTAGCGTTACACACTGCTATCTGAAATACCACACAGTGCTGAATAGTAAGCATGGGAGTGCAGGAAAATCAGCTGCCTGTGTGCTAAGAGTGTGCTTCTGGAGACTGTGTATTGTCAGGTGCAAGAGAGATCTGCATGGACGCTTGCACAACTGCATGAAGACTGCAGAGATGTATGTAAGAGTACATGTGTGGTAATGGTTAATTGGAGTTTTGAACATGTAGGAACTACCTCACCCATTGCAGGAGTGGAAGGAAAATCTACCATGTTGATTTCAAATGTGTTAGCATTTGCCTCTCATTTGTGAGATATTGATTTGTGCTGAATGCTAACCATCACAGTTCGAGAAAACAAGCTGCCCCTTTCCTGCGAGTGCAAGTCTTACAGAACAAGAGCAACACGAATTAAATCTCTGACAACAATTCCTGTGTGCACACAGACTCATGGTGTGATTCTAGGCAGAAAATGATATTTGATTGGCAATTTCAAAGCACATTTACTATTGTGGTAGAGCAAGTGATAATTACTGTAACAGCCTGACACATTTTCCTTATAGTTTAGAGAGGCAGAAAAGAGCACATGTCCTAACAGCTACTTGAGACCATGAGCATGTGGAACCTGGGTGAGTGATTAGACTAGAGCAAAGGAAATGAGCCTTGGTGACGTTGAATGTGTTAGCGTTACACACTGCTATCTGAAATACCACACAGTGCTGAATAGTAAGCATGGGAGTGCAGGAAAATCAGCTGCCTGTGTGCTAAGAGTGTGCTTCTGGAGACTGTGTATTGTCAGGTGCAAGAGAGATCTGCATGGACGCTTGCACAACTGCATGAAGACTGCAGAGATGTATGTAAGAGTACATGTGTGGTAAGGGTTAATTGGAGTTTTGAACATGTAGGAACTACCTCACCAATTGCAGCAGTGTAAGGAAAATCTACCATGTTGATTTCAAATGTGTTAGCATTTGCCTCTCATTTGTGAGATATTGATTTGTGCTGAATGCTAACCATCATAGTTCAAGACAACAAGCTGCCCCTTTCCTGCGAGTGCAAGTCTTACAGAACAAGAGCAACACAAATTAAATCTCTGACAACAATTCCTGTGTGCAGACAGACTCATGGTGTGATTCTAGGCAGAAAACGATATTTGATTGGCAATTTCAAAGCACATTTACTACTGTGGTAGAGCAAGTGATAATTACTGTAACAGCCTGACACATTTTCCTTACAGTTTAGAGAGGCAGAAAAGAGCACATGTCCTAACAGCTACTTGAGACCATGAGCATGTGGAACCTGGGTGAGTGATTAGACTAGAGCAAAGGAAATGAGCCTTGGTGACGTTGAATGTGTTAGCGTTACACACTGCTATCTGAAATACCACACAGTGCTGAATAGTAAGCATGGGAGTGCAGGAAAATCAGCTGCCTGTGTGCTAAGAGTGTGCTTCTGGAGACTGTGTATTGTCAGGTGCAAGAGAGATCTGCATGGACGCTTGCAAAACTGCATGAAGACTGCAGAGATGTATGTAAGAGTACATGTGTGGTAATGGTTAATTGGAGTTTTGAACATGTAGGAACTACCTCACCCATTGCAGGAGTGGAAGGAAAATCTACCATGTTGATTTCAAATGTGTTAGCATTTGCCTCTCATTTGTGAGATATTGATTTGTGCTGAATGCTAACCATCACAGTTCAAGACAACAAGCTGCCCCTTTCCTGCGAGTGCAAGGGTTACAGAACAAGAGCAACACGAATTAAATCTCTGACAACAATTCCTGTGTGCAGACAGACTCATGGTGTGATTCTAGGCAGAAAACGATATTTGATTGGCAATTTCAAAGCACATTTACTACTGTGGTAGAGCAAATGATAATTACTGTAACAGCCTGACACATTTTCCTTACAGTTTAGAGAGGCAGAAAAGAGCACATGTCCTAACAGCTACTTGAGACCATGAGCATGTGGAACCTGGGTGAGTGATTAGACTAGAGCAAAGGAAATGAGCCTTGGTGACGTTGAATGTGTTAGCGTTACACACTGCTATCTGAAAAACCACACAGTGCTGAATAGTAAGCATGGGAGTGCAGGAAAATCAGCTGCCTGTGTGCTAAGAGTGTGCTTCTGGAGACTGTGTATTGTCAGGTGCAAGAGAGATCTGCATGGACGCTTGCACAACTGCATGAAGACTACAGAGATGTATGTATGAGTACATGTGTGGTAAGGGTTAATTGGAGTTTTGAACAGGTAGGAACTACCTCACCCATTGCAGGAGTGGAAGGAAAATCTACCATGTTGATTTCAAATGTGTTAGCATTTGCCTCTCATTTGTGAGATATTGATTTGTGCTGAATGCTAACCATCACAGTTCGAGAAAACAAGCTGCCCCTTTCCTGCGAGTGCAAGTCTTACAGAACAAGAGCAACACGAATTAAATCTCTGACAACAATTCCTGTGTGCACACAGACTCATGGTGTGATTCTAGGCAGAAAACGATATTTGATTGGCAATTTCAAAGCACATTTACTATTGTGGTAGAGCAAGTGATAATTACTGTAACAGCCTGACACATTTTCCTTACAGTTTAGAGAGGCAGAAAAGAGCACATGTCCTAACAGCTACTTGAGACCATGAGCATGTGGAACCTGGGTGAGTGATTAGACTAGAGCAAAGGAAATGAGCCTTGGTGACGTTGAATGTGTTAGCGTTACACACTGCTATCTGAAATACCACACAGTGCTGAATAGTAAGCATGGGAGTGCAGGAAAATCAGCTGCCTGTGTGCTAAGAGTGTGCTTCTGGAGACTGTGTATTGTCAGGTGCAAGAGAGATCTGCATGGACGCTTGCAAAACTGCATGAAGACTGCAGAGATGTATGTAAGAGTACATGTGTGGTAATGGTTAATTGGAGTTTTGAACATGTAGGAACTACCTCACCCATTGCAGGAGTGGAAGGAAAATCTACCATGTTGATTTCAAATGTGTTAGCATTTGCCTCTCATTTGTGAGATATTGATTTGTGCTGAATGCTAACCATCACAGTTCAAGACAACAAGCTGCCCCTTTCCTGCGAGTGCAAGGGTTACAGAACAAGAGCAACACGAATTAAATCTCTGACAACAATTCCTGTGTGCAGACAGACTCATGGTGTGATTCTAGGCAGAAAATGATATTTGATTGGCAATTTCAAAGCACATTTACTACTGTGGTAGAGCAAATGATAATTACTGTAACAGCCTGACACATTTTCCTTACAGTTTAGAGAGGCAGAAAAGAGCACATGTCCTAACAGCTACTTGAGACCATGAGCATGTGGAACCTGGGGAGTGATTAGACTAGAGCAAAGGAAATGAGCCTTGGTGACGTTGAATGTGTTAGCGTTACACACTGCTATCTGAAATACCACACAGTGCTGAATAGTAAGCATGGGAGTGCAGGAAAATCAGCTGCCTGTGTGCTAAGAGTGTGCTTCTGGAGACTGTGTATTGTCAGGTGCAAGAGAGATCTGCATGGACGCTTGCACAACTGCATGAAGACTGCAGAGATGTATGTAAGAGTACATGTGTGGTAAGGGTTAATTGGAGTTTTGAAAATGTAGGAAATACCTCACCCATTGCAGGAGTGGAAGGAAAATCTACCATGTTGATTTCAAATGTGTTAGCATTTGCCTCTCATTTGTGAGATATTGATTTGTGCTGAATGCTAACCATCACAGTTCGAGAAAACAAGCTGCCCCTTTCCTGCGAGTGCAAGTCTTACAGAACAAGAGCAACACGAATTAAATCTCTGACAACAATTCCTGTGTGCACACAGACTCATGGTGTGATTCTAGGCAGAAAATGATATTTGATTGGCAATTTCAAAGCACATTTACTATTGTGGTAGAGCAAGTAATAATTACTGTAACAGCCTGACACATTTTCCTTATAGTTTAGAGAGGCAGAAAAGAGCACATGTCCTAACAGCTACTTGAGACCATGAGCATGTGGAACCTGGGTGAGTGATTAGACTAGAGCAAAGGAAATGAGCCTTGGTGACGTTGAATGTGTTAGCGTTACACACTGCTATCTGAAAAACCACACAGTGCTGAATAGTAAGCATGGAAGTGCAGGAAATTCAGCTGCCTGTGTGCTAAGAGTGTGCTTCTGGAGACTGTGTATTGTCAGGTGCAAGAGAGATCTGCATGGACGCTTGCACAACTACATGAAGACTGCAGAGATGTATGTAAGAGTACATGTGTGGTAAGGGTTAATTGGAGTTTTGAACATGTAGGACCTACCTCACCCATTGCAGCAGTGGAAGGAAAATCTACCATGTTGATTTAAATGTGTTAGCATGTGCCTCTCATTTGTGAGATATTGATTTGTGCTGAATGCTAACCATCACAGTTCAAGAAAACAAGCTGCCCCTTTCCTGCGAGTGCAAGTCTTACAAAACAAGAGCAACACAAATTAAATCTCTGATAACAATTCCTGTGTGCAGACAGACTCATGGTGTGATTCTAGGCAGAAAACGATATTTGATTGGCAATTTCAAAGCACATTTACTACTGTGGTAGAGCAAATTATAATTACTGTAACAGCCTGACACATTTTCCTTATAGTTTAGAGAGGCAGAAAAGAGCACATGTCCTAACAGCTACTTGAGACCATGAGCATGTGGAAACTGGGTGAGTGATTAGACTAGAGCAAAGGAAATGAGCCTTGGTGACGTTGAATGTGTGAGCGTTACACACTGCTATCTGAAATAACACACAGTGCTGAATAGTAAGCATGGGAGTGCAGGAAAATCAGCTGCCTGTGTGCTAAGAGTGTGCTTCTGGAGACTGTGTATTGTCAGGTGCAAGAGAGATCTGCATGGACGCTTGCACAACTGCATGAAGACTGCAGAGATGTATGTAAGAGTACATGTGTGGTAAGGGTTAATTGGAGTTTTGAACATGTAGGAACTACCTCAACCATTGCAGGAGTGGAAAGAAAATCTACCATGTTGATTTCAAATGTGTTAGCATTTGCCTCTCATTTCTGAGATATTGATTTGTGCTGAATGCTAACCATCACAGTTCAAGAAAACAAGCTGCCCCTTTCCTGCGAGTGCAAGTCTTACAGAACAAGAGCAACACAAATTAAATCTCTGACAACAATTCCTGTGTGCACACAGACTCATGGTGTGATTCTAGGCAGAAAACGATATTTGATTGGCAATTTCACAGCACATTTACTACTGTGGTAGAGCAAATGATAATTACTGTAACAGCCTGACACATTTTCCTTATAGTTTAGAGAGGCAGAAAAGAGCACATGTCCTAACAGCTACTTGAGACCATGAGCATGTGGAACCTGGGTGAGTGATTAGACTAGAGCAAAGGAAATGAGCCTTGGTGACGTTGAATGTGTTAGCGTTACAAACTGCTATCTGAAAAACCACACAGTGCTGAATAGTAAGCATGGAAGTGCGGGAAATTCAGCTGCCTGTGTGCTAAGAGTGTGCTTCTGGAGACTGTGTATTGTCAGGTGCAAGAGAGATCTGCATGGACGCTTGCACAACTACATGAAGACTGCAGAGATGTATGTAAGAGTACATGTGTGGTAAGGGTTAATTGGAGTTTTGAACATGTAGGACCTACCTCACCCATTGCAGCAGTGGAAGGAAAATCTACCATGTTGATTTAAATGTGTTAGCATGTGCCTCTCATTTGTGAGATATTGATTTGTGCTGAATGCTAACCATCACAGTTCAAGAAAACAAGCTGCCCCTTTCCTGCGAGTGCAAGTCTTACAGAACAAGAGCAACACAAATTAAATCTCTGACAACAATTCCTGTGTGCACACAGACTCATGGTGTGATTCTAGGCAGAAAACGATATTTGATTGGCAATTTCAAAGCACATTTACTACTGTGGTAGAGCAAATGATAATTACTGTAACAGCCTGACACATTTTCCTTATAGTTTAGAGAGGCAGAAAAGAGCACATGTCCTAACAGCTACTTGAGACCATGAGCATGTGGAACCTGGGTGAGTGATTAGACTAGAGCAAAGGAAATGAGCCTTGGTGATGTTGAATGTGTTAGCGTTACACACTGCTATCTGAAAAACCACACAGTGCTGAATAGTAAGCATGGGAGTGCAGGAAAATCAGCTGCCTGTGTGCTAAGAGTGTGCTTCTGGAGACTGTGTATTGTCAGGTGCAAGAGAGATCTGCATGGACGCTTGCACAACTGCATGAAGACTGCAGAGATGTATGTAAGAGTAAATGTGTGGTAAGGGTTAATCGGAGTTTTGAACATTGTAGGACCTACCTCACCCATTGCAGCAGTGGAAAGAAAATCTAACATATTGATTTCAAATGTGTTAGCATTTGCCTCTCATTTGTGAGATATTGATTTGTGCTGAATGCTAACCATCACAATTCAAGAAAACAAGCTGCCTCTTTCCTGCGAGTGCAAGTCTTACAGAAAAAAAGCAACACAAATTAAATCTCTGACAACAATTCCTGTGTGTAGACAGACTCATGGTGTGATTCTAGGCAGAAAACGATATTTGATTGGCAATTTCAAAGCACATTTACTACTGTGGTAGAGCAAATGATAATTACAGTAACAGCCTGACACATTTTCCTTATAGTTTAGAGAGGCAGAAAAGAGCACATGTCCTAACAGCTACTTGAGACCATGAGCATGTGGAACCTGGGTGAGTGATTAGACTAGAGCAAAGGATATGAGCCTTGGTGGCGTTGAATGTGTTAGCGTTACACACTGCTATCTGAAATACCACACAGTGCTGAATAGTAAGCATGGGAGTGCAGGAAAATCAGCTGCCTGTGTGCTAAGAGTGTGCTTCTGGAGACTGTGTATTGTCAGGTGCAAGAGAGATCTGCATGGACGCTTGCACAACTGCATGAAGACTGCAGAGATGTATGTAAGAGTACATGTGTGGTAAGGGTTAATTGGAGTTTTGAACAGGTAGGAACTACCTCACCAATTGCAGGAGTGGAAGGAAAATCTACCATGTTGATTTCAAATGTGTTAGCATTTGCCTCTCATTTGTGAGATATTGATTTGTGCTGAATGCTAACCATCACAGTTCAAGAAAACAAGCTGCCCCTTTGCTGTGAGTGCAAGTCTTACAGAACAAGAGCAACACAAATTAAATCTCTGACAACAATTCCTGTGTGCAGACAGACTCATGGTGTGATTCTAGGCAGAAAACGATATTTGAGTGGCAATTTCAAAGCACATTTACTACTGTGGTAGAGCAAGTGATAATTACTGTAACAGCCTGACACATTTTCCTTATAGTTTAGAGAGGCAGAAAAGAGCACATGTCCTAACAGCTACTTGAGACCATGAGCATGTGGAACCTGGGTGAGTGATTAGACTAGAGCAAAGGAAATGAGCCTTGGTGACATTGAATGTGTTAGCGTTACACACTGCTATCTGAAATACCACACAGTGCTGAATAGTAACCATGGGAGTGCAGGAAAATCAGCTTCCTGTGTGCTAAGAGTGTGCTTCTGGAGACTGTGTATTGTCAGGTGCAAGAGAGATCTGCATGGACGCTTGCACAACTGCATGAAGACTGCAGAGATGTATGTAAGAGTACATGTGTGGTAAGGGTTAATTGGAGTTTTGAACAGGTAGGAACTACCTCACCCATTGCAGGAGTGGAAGGAAAATCTACCATGTTGATTTCAAATGTGTTAGCATTTGCCTCTCATTTGTGAGATATTGATTTGTGTTAAATGCTAACCATCACAGTTCAAGAAAACAAGCTGCCCCTTTCCTGCGAGTGCAAGTCTTACAGAACAAGAACAACACAAATTAAATCTCTGACAACAATTCCTGTGTGCACACAGACTCATGGTGTGATTCTAGGCAGAAAATGATATTTGATTGGAAATTTCAAAGCACATTTACTACTGTGGTAGAGCAAATGATAATTACAGTAACAGCCTGACACATTTTCCTTATAGTTTAGAGAGGCAGAAAAGAGCACATGTCCTAACAGCTACTTGAGACCATGAGCATGTGGAACCTGGGTGAGTGATTAGACTAGAGCAAAGGATATGAGCCTTGGTGGCGTTGAATGTGTTAGCGTTACACACTGCTATCTGAAATACCACACAGTGCTGAATAGTAAGCATGGGAGTGCAGGAAAATCAGCTGCCTGTGTGCTAAGAGTGTGCTTCTGGAGACTGTGTATTGTCAGGTGCAAGAGAGATCTGCATGGACGCTTGCACAACTGCATGAAGACTGCAGAGATGTATGTAAGAGTACATGTGTGGTAAGGGTTAATTGGAGTTTTGAACAGGTAGGAACTACCTCACCCATTGCAGGAGTGGAAGGAAAATCTACCATGTTGATTTCAAATGTGTTAGCATTTGCCTCTCATTTGTGAGATATTGATTTGTGCTGAATGCTAACCATCACAGTTCGAGAAAACAAGCTGCCCCTTTCCTGCGAGTGCAAGTCTTACAGAACAAGAGCAACACGAATTAAATCTCTGACAACAATTCCTGTGTGCACACAGACTCATGGTGTGATTCTAGGCAGAAAACGATATTTGATTGGCAATTTCAAAGCACATTTACTACTGTGGTAGAGCAAATGATAATTACTGTAACAGCCTGACACATTTTCCTTATAGTTTAGAGAGGCAGAAAAGAGCACATGTCCTAACAGCTACTTGAGACCATGAGCATGTGGAACCTGGGTGAGTGATTAGACTAGAGCAAAGGAAATGAGCCTTGGTGATGTTGAATGTGTTAGCGTTACACACTGCTATCTGAAAAACCACAGAGTGCTGAATAGTAAGCATGGGAGTGCAGGAAAATCAGCTGCCTGTGTGCTAAGAGTGTGGTTCTGGAGACTGTGTATTGTCAGGTGCAAGAGAGATCTGCATGGACGCTTGCACAACTGCATGAAGACTGCAGAGATGTATGTAAGAGTACATGTGTGGTAAGGGTTAATTGGAGTTTTGAACAGGTAGGAACTACCTCACCCATTGCAGGAGTGGAAGGAAAATGTACCATGTTGATTTCAAATGTGTTAGCATTTGCCTCTCATTTGTGAGATATTGATTTGTGCTGAATGCTAACCATCACAGTTCAAGAAAACAAGCTGCCCCTTTGCTGTGAGTGCAAGTCTTACAGAACAAGAGCAACACAAATTAAATCTCTGACAACAATTCCTGTGTGCAGACAGACTCATGGTGTGATTCTAGGCAGAAAACGATATTTGAGTGGCAATTTCAAAGCACATTTACTACTGTGGTAGAGCAAGTGATAATTACTGTAACAGCCTGACATATTTTCCTTATAGTTTAGAGAGGCAGAAAAGAGCACATGTCCTAACAGCTACTTGAGACCATGAGCATGTGGAACCTGGGTGAGTGATTAGACTAGAGCAAAGGAAATGAGCCTTGGTGACATTGAATGTGTTAGCGTTACACACTGCTATCTGAAATACCACACAGTGCAGAATAGTAACCATGGGAGTGCAGGAAAATCAGCTGCCTGTGTGCTAAGAGTGTGCTTCTGGAGACTGTGTATTGTCAGGTGCAAGAGAGATCTGCATGGACGCTTGCACAACTGCATGAAGACTGCAGAGATGTATGTAAGAGTACATGTGTGGTAAGGGTTAATTGGAGTTTTGAACAGGTAGGAACTACCTCACCCATTGCAGGAGTGGAAGGAAAATATTCCATGTTGATTTCAAATGTGTTAGCATTTGCCTCTCATTTGTGAGATATTGATTTGTGTTAAATGTAACCATCACAGTTCAAGAAAACAAGCTGCCCCTTTCCTGCGAGTGCAAGTCTTACAGAACAAGAACAACACAAATTAAATCTCTGACAACAATTCCTGTGTGCACACAGACTCATGGTGTGATTCTAGGCAGAAAACGATATTTGATTGGCAATTTCAAAGCACATTTACTACTGTGGTAGAGCAAGTGATAATTACTGTAACAGCCTGACACATTTTCCTTATAGTTTAGAGAGGCAGAAAAGAGCACATGTCCTAACAGCTACTTGAGACCATGAGCATGTGGAACCTGGGTGAGTGATTAGACTAGAGCAAAGGAAATGAGCCTTGGTGACGTTGAATGTGTTAGCGTTACACACTGCTATCTGAAATACCACACAGTGCTGAATAGTAAGCATGGGAGTGCAGGAAAATCAGCTGCCTGTGTGCTAAGAGTGTGCTTCTGGAGACTGTGTATTGTCAGGTGCAAGAGAGATCTGCATGGACGCTTGCACAACTGCATGAAGACTGCAGAGATGTATGTAAGAGTACATGTGTGGTAATGGTTAATTGGAGTTTTGAACATGTAGGAACTACCTCACCCATTGCAGGAGTGGAAGGAAAATCTACCATGTTGATTTCAAATGTGTTAGCATTTGCCTCTCATTTGTGAGATATTGATTTGTGCTGAATGCTAACCATCACAGTTCGAGAAAACAAGCTGCCCCTTTCCTGCGAGTGCAAGTCTTACAGAACAAGAGCAACACGAATTAAATCTCTGACAACAATTCCTGTGTGCACACAGACTCATGGTGTGATTCTAGGCAGAAAATGATATTTGATTGGCAATTTCAAAGCACATTTACTATTGTGGTAGAGCAAGTGATAATTACTGTAACAGCCTGACACATTTTCCTTATAGTTTAGAGAGGCAGAAAAGAGCACATGTCCTAACAGCTACTTGAGATCACGAGCATGTGGAACCTGGGTGAGTGATTAGACTAGAGCAAAGGAAATGAGCCTTGGTGATGTTGAATGTGTTAGCGTTACACACTGCTATCTGAAAAACCACAGAGTGCTGAATAGTAAGCATGGGAGTGCAGGAAAATCAGCTGCCTGTGTGCTAAGAGTGTGCTTCTGGAGACTGTGTATTGTCAGGTGCAAGAGAGATCTGCATGGACGCTTGCACAACTGCATGAAGACTGCAGAGATGTATGTAAGAGTAAATGTGTGGTAAGGGTTAATCGGAGTTTTGAACATTGTAGGACCTACCTCACCCATTGCAGCAGTGGAAAGAAAATCTAACATATTGATTTCAAATGTGTTAGCATTTGCCTCTCATTTGTGAGATATTGATTTGTGCTGAATGCTAACCATCACAATTCAAGAAAACAAGCTGCCTCTTTCCTGCGAGTGCAAGTCTTACAGAAAAAAAGCAACACAAATTAAATCTCTGACAACAATTCCTGTGTGTAGACAGACTCATGGTGTGATTCTAGGCAGAAAACGATATTTGATTGGCAATTTCAAAGCACATTTACTACTGTGGTAGAGCAAATGATAATTACAGTAACAGCCTGACACATTTTCCTTATAGTTTAGAGAGGCAGAAAAGAGCACATGTCCTAACAGCTACTTGAGACCATGAGCATGTGGAACCTGGGTGAGTGATTAGACTAGAGCAAAGGATATGAGCCTTGGTAGCGTTGAATGTGTTAGCGTTACACACTGCTATCTGAAATACCACACAGTGCTGAATAGTAAGCATGGGAGTGCAGGAAAATCAGCTGCCTGTGTGCTAAGAGTGAGCTTCTGGAGACTGTGTATTGTCAGGTGCAAGAGAGATCTGCATGGACGCTTGCACAACTGCATGAAGACTGCAGAGATGTATGTAAGAGTACATGTGTGGTAAGGGTTAATTGGAGTTTTGAACAGGTAGGAACTACCTCACCCATTGCAGGAGTGGAAGGAAAATCTACCATGTTGATTTCAAATTTGTTAGCATTTGCCTCTCATTTGTGAGATATTGATTTGTGCTGAATGCTAACCATCACAGTTCAAGAAAACAAGCTGCCCCTTTGCTGTGAGTGCAAGTCTTACAGAACAAGAGCAACACGAATTAAATCTCTGACAACAATTCCTGTGTGCAGACAGACTCATGGTGTGATTCTAGGCAGAAAACGATATTTGAGTGGCAATTTCAAAGCACATTTACTACTGTGGTAGAGCAAGTGATAATTACTGTAACAGCCTGACACATTTTCCTTATAGTTTAGAGAGGCAGAAAAGAGCACATGTCCTAACAGCTACTTGAGACCATGAGCATGTGGAACCTGGGTGAGTGATTAGACTAGAGCAAAGGAAATGAGCCTTGGTGACGTTGAATGTGTTAGCGTTACACACTGCTATCTGAAATACCACACAGTGCTGAATAGTAAGCATGGGAGTGCAGGAAAATCAGCTGCCTGTGTGCTAAGAGTGTGCTTCTGGAGACTGTGTATTGTCAGGTGCAAGAGAGATCTGCATGGACGCTTGCACAACTGCATGAAGACTGCAGAGATGTATGTAAGAGTACATGTGTGGTAATGGTTAATTGGAGTTTTGAACATGTAGGAACTACCTCACCCATTGCAGGAGTGGAAGGAAAATCTACCATGTTGATTTCAAATGTGTTAGCATTTGCCTCTCATTTGTGAGATATTGATTTGTGCTGAATGCTAACCATCACAGTTCGAGAAAACAAGCTGCCCCTTTCCTGCGAGTGCAAGTCTTACAGAACAAGAGCAACACGAATTAAATCTCTGACAACAATTCCTGTGTGCACACAGACTCATGGTGTGATTCTAGGCAGAAAATGATATTTGATTGGCAATTTCAAAGCACATTTACTATTGTGGTAGAGCAAGTGATAATTACTGTAACAGCCTGACACATTTTCCTTATAGTTTAGAGAGGCAGAAAAGAGCACATGTCCTAACAGCTACTTGAGATCACGAGCATGTGGAACCTGGGTGAGTGATTAGACTAGAGCAAAGGAAATGAGCCTTGGTGATGTTGAATGTGTTAGCGTTACACACTGCTATCTGAAAAACCACAGAGTGCTGAATAGTAAGCATGGGAGTGCAGGAAAATCAGCTGCCTGTGTGCTAAGAGTGTGCTTCTGGAGACTGTGTATTGTCAGGTGCAAGAGAGATCTGCATGGACGCTTGCACAACTGCATGAAGACTGCAGAGATGTATGTAAGAGTAAATGTGTGGTAAGGGTTAATCGGAGTTTTGAACATTGTAGGACCTACCTCACCCATTGCAGCAGTGGAAAGAAAATCTAACATATTGATTTCAAATGTGTTAGCATTTGCCTCTCATTTGTGAGATATTGATTTGTGCTGAATGCTAACCATCACAATTCAAGAAAACAAGCTGCCTCTTTCCTGCGAGTGCAAGTCTTACAGAAAAAAAGCAACACAAATTAAATCTCTGACAACAATTCCTGTGTGTAGACAGACTCATGGTGTGATTCTAGGCAGAAAACGATATTTGATTGGCAATTTCAAAGCACATTTACTACTGTGGTAGAGCAAATGATAATTACAGTAACAGCCTGACACATTTTCCTTATAGTTTAGAGAGGCAGAAAAGAGCACATGTCCTAACAGCTACTTGAGACCATGAGCATGTGGAACCTGGGTGAGTGATTAGACTAGAGCAAAGGATATGAGCCTTGGTGGCGTTGAATGTGTAAGCGTTACACACTGCTATCTGAAATACCACACAGTGCTGAATAGTAAGCATGGGAGTGCAGGAAAATCAGCTGCCTGTGTGCTAAGAGTGAGCTTCTGGAGACTGTGTATTGTCAGGTGCAAGAGAGATCTGCATGGACGCTTGCACAACTGCATGAAGACTGCAGAGATGTATGTAAGAGTACATGTGTGGTAAGGGTTAATTGGAGTTTTGAACAGGTAGGAACTACCTCACCCATTGCAGGAGTGGAAGGAAAATCTACCATGTTGATTTCAAATTTGTTAGCATTTGCCTCTCATTTGTGAGATATTGATTTGTGCTGAATGCTAACCATCACAGTTCAAGAAAACAAGCTGCCCCTTTGCTGTGAGTGCAAGTCTTACAGAACAAGAGCAACACGAATTAAATCTCTGACAACAATTCCTGTGTGCAGACAGACTCATGGTGTGATTCTAGGCAGAAAACGATATTTGAGTGGCAATTTCAAAGCACATTTACTACTGTGGTAGAGCAAGTGATAATTACTGTAACAGCCTGACACATTTTCCTTATAGTTTAGAGAGGCAGAAAAGAGCACATGTCCTAACAGCTACTTGAGACCATGAGCATGTGGAACCTGGGTGAGTGATTAGACTAGAGCAAAGGAAATGAGCCTTGGTGACGTTGAATGTGTTAGCGTTACACACTGCTATCTGAAATACCACACAGTGCTGAATAGTAAGCATGGGAGTGCAGGAAAATCAGCTGCCTGTGTGCTAAGAGTGTGCTTCTGGAGACTGTGTATTGTCAGGTGCAAGAGAGATCTGCATGGACGCTTGCACAACTGCATGAAGAGTGCAGAGATGTATGTAAGAGTACATGTGTGGTAATGGTTAATTGGAGTTTTGAACATGTAGGAACTACCTCACCCATTGCAGGAGTGGAAGGAAAATCTACCATGTTGATTTCAAATGTGTTAGCATTTGCCTCTCATTTGTGAGATATTGATTTGTGTTGAATGCTAACCATCACAGTTCGAGAAAACAAGCTGCCCCTTTCCTGCGAGTGCAAGTCTTACAGAACAAGAGCAACACAAATTAAATCTCTGACAACAATTCCTGTGTGCACACAGACTCATGGTGTGATTCTAGGCAGAAAATGATGTTTGATTGGCAATTTCAAAGCACATTTACTATTGTGGTAGAGCAAGTGATAATTACTGTAACAGCCTGACACATTTTCCTTATAGTTTAGAGAGGCAGAAAAGAGCACATGTCCTAACAGCTACTTGAGACCATGAGCATGTGGAACCTGGGTGAGTGATTAGACTAGAGCAAAGGAAATGAGCCTTGGTGACGTTGAATGTGTTAGCTTTACACACTGCTATCTGAAATACCACACAGTGCTGAATAGTAAGCATGGGAGTGCAGGAAAATCAGCTGCCTGTGTGCTAAGAGTGTGCTTCTGGAGACTGTGTATTGTCAGGTGCAAGAGAGATCTGCATGGACGCTTGCACAACTGCATGAAGACTGCAGAGATGTATGTAAGAGTACATGTGTGGTAATGGTTAATTGGAGTTTTGAACATGTAGGAACTACCTCACCCATTGCAGGAGTGGAAGGAAAATCTACCATGTTGATTTCAAATGTGTTAGCATTTGCCTCTCATTTGTGAGATATTGATTTGTGCTGAATGCTAACCATCACAGTTCGAGAAAACAAGCTGCCCCTTTCCTGCGAGTGCAAGTCTTACAGAACAAGAGCAACACAAATTAAATCTCTGACAACAATTCCTGTGTGCACACAGACCCATGGTGTGATTCTAGGCAGAAAATGATATTTGATTGGCAATTTCAAAGCACATTTACTATTGTGGTAGAGCAAGTGATAATTACTGTAACAGCCTGACACATTTTCCTTATAGTTTAGAGAGGCAGAAAAGAGCACATGTCCTAACAGCTACTTGAGACCATGAGCATGTGGAACCTGGGTGAGTGATTAGACTAGAGCAAAGGAAATGAGCCTTGGTGACGTTGAATGTGTTAGCGTTACACACTGCTATCTGAAAAACCACACAGTGCTGAATAGTAAGCATGGAAGTGCAGGAAATTCAGCTGCCTGTGTGCTAAGAGTGTGCTTCTGGAGACTGTGTATTGTCAGGTGCAAGAGAGATCTGCATGGACGCTTGCACAACTACATGAAGACTGCAGAGATGTATGTAAGAGTACATGTGTGGTAAGGGTTAATTGGAGTTTTGAACATGTAGGACCTACCTCACCCATTGCAGCAGTGGAAGGAAAATCTACCATGTTGATTTAAATGTGGTAGCATGTGCCTCTCATTTGTGAGATATTGATTTGTGCTGAATGCTAACCATCACAGTTCAAGAAAACAAGCTGCCCCTTTCCTGCGAGTGCAAGTCTTACAAAACAAGAGCAACACAAATTAAATCTCTGATAACAATTCCTGTGTGCAGACAGACTCATGGTGTGATTCTAGGCTGAAAACGGTATTTGATTGGCAATTTCAAAGCACATTTACTACTGTGGTAGAGCAAGTGATAATTACTATAACAGCCTGACACATTTTCCTTATAGTTTAGAGAGGCAGAAAAGAGCACATTTCCTAACCGCTACTTGAGACCATGAGCATGTGGAACCTGGGAGAGTGATTAGACTAGAGCAAAGGAAATGAGCCTTGGTGACGTTGAATGTGTTAGCGTTACACACTGCTATCTGAAATACCACACAGTGCTGAATAGTAAGCATGGGAGTGCAGGAAAATCAGCTGCCTGTGTGCTAAGAGTGTGCTTCTGGATACTGTGTATTGTCAGGTGCAAGAGAGATCTGCATGGACGCTTGCACAACTGCATGAAGACTGCAGAGATGTATGTAAGAGTACATGTGTGGTAAGGGTTAATTGGAGTTTTGAACATATAGGACCTACCTCACCCATTGCAGCAGTGGAAAGAAAATCTAACATATTGATTTCAAATGTGTTTGCATTTGCCTCTCATTTGTGAGATATTGATTTGTGCTGAATGCTAACCATCACAGTTCAAGAAAACAAGCTGCCCCTTTCCTGCGAGTGCAAGTCTTACAGAACGAGAGCAACACGAATTAAATCATTGACAACAATTCCTGTGTGCAGACAGACTCATGGTGTGATTCTAGGCAGAAAACGATATTTGATTGGCAATTTCAAAGCACATTTACTACTGTGGTAGAGCAAATGATAATTACTGTAACAGCCTGACACATTTTCCTTATAGTTTAGAGAGGCAGAAAAGAGCACATGTCCTAACAGCTACTTGAGACCATGAGCACGTGGAACCTGGGTGAGTGATTAGACTAGAGCAAAGGATATGAGCCTTGGTGGCGTTGAATGTGTTAGCGTTACACACTGCTATCTGAAATACCACACAGTGCTGAATAGTAAGCATGGGAGTGCAGGAAAATCAGCTGCCTGTGTGCTAAGAGTGTGCTTCTGGAGACTGTGTATTGTCAGGTGCAAGAGAGATCTGCATGGACGCTTGCACAACTGCATGAAGACTGCAGAGATGTATGTAAGAGTACATGTGTGGTAAGGGTTAATTGGAGTTTTGAACAGGTAGGAACTACCTCACCCATTGCAGGAGTGGAAGGAAAATCTGCCATGTTGATTTCAAATGTGTTAGCATTTGCCTCTCATTTGTGAGATATTGATTTGTGCTGAATGCTAACCATCACAGTTCAAGAAAACAAGCTGCCCCTTTGCTGTGAGTGCAAGTCTTACAGAACAAGAGCAACACGAATTAAATCTCTGACAACAATTCCTGTGTGCAGACAGACTCATGGTGTGATTCTAGGCAGAAAACGATATTTGAGTGGCAATTTCAAAGCACATTTACTACTGTGGTAGAGCAAGTGATAATTACTGTAACAGCCTGACACATTTTCCTTATAGTTTAGAGAGGCAGAAAAGAGCACATGTCCTAACAGCTACTTGAGACCATGAGCATGTGGAACCTGGGTGAGTGATTAGACTAGAGCAAAGGAAATGAGCCTTGGTGACGTTGAATGTGTTAGCGTTACACACTGCTATCTGAAATACCACACAGTGCTGAATAGTAACCATGGGAGTGCAGGAAAATCAGCTGCCTGTGTGCTAAGAGTGTGCTTCTGGAGACTGTGTATTGTCAGGTGCAAGAGAGATCTGCATGGACGCTTGCACAACTGCATGAAGACTGCAGAGATGTATGTAAGAGTACATGTGTGGTAAGGGTTAATTGGAGTTTTGAACAGGTAGGAACTACCTCACCCATTGCAGGAGTGGAAGGAAAATCTACCATGTTGATTTCAAATGTGTTAGCATTTGCCTCTCATTTGAGAGATATTGATTTGTGTTAAATGCTAACCATCACAGTTCAAGAAAACAAGCTGCCCCTTTCCTGCGAGTGCAAGTCTTACAGAACAAGAACAACACAAATTAAATCTCTGACAACAATTCCTGTGTGCACACAGACTCATGGTGTGATTCAAGGCAGAAAACGATATTTGATTGGCAATTTCAAAGCACATTTACTACTGTGGTAGAGCAAGTGATAATTACTGTAACAGCCTGACACATTTTCCTTATAGTTTAGAGAGGCAGAAAAGAGCACATGTCCTAACAGCTACTTGAGACCATGAGCATGTGGAACCTGGGTGAGTGATTAGACTAGAGCAAAGGAAATGAGCCTTGGTGACGTTGAATGTGTTAGCGTTACACACTGCTATCTGAAATACCACACAGTGCTGAATAGTAAGCATGGGAGTGCAGGAAAATCAGCTGCCTGTGTGCTAAGAGTGTGCTTCTGGAGACGGTGTATTGTCAGGTGCAAGAGAGATCTGCATGGACGCTTGCACAACTGCATGAAGACTGCAGAGATGTATGTAAGAGTACATGTGTGGTAATGGTTAATTGGAGTTTTGAACATGTAGGAACTACCTCACCCATTGCAGGAGTGGAAGGAAAATCTACCATGTTGATTTCAAATGTGTTAGCATTTGCCTCTCATTTGTGAGATATTGATTTTTGCTGAATGCTAACCATCACAGTTCGAGAAAACAAGCTGCCCCTTTCCTGCGAGTGCAAGTCTTACAGAACAAGAGCAACACGAATTAAATCTCTGACAACAATTCCTGTGTGCACACAGACTCGTGGTGTGATTCTAGGCAGAAAATGATATTTGATTGGCAATTTCAAAGCACATTTACTATTGTGGTAGAGCAAGTGATAATTACTGTAACAGCCTGACACATTTTCCTTATAGTTTAGAGAGGCAGAAAAGAGCACATGTCCTAACAGCTACTTGAGACCATGAGCATGTGGAACCTGGGTGAGTGATTAGACTAGAGCAAAGGAAATGAGCCTTGGTGACGTTGAATGTGTTAGCGTTACACACTGCTATCTGAAATACCACACAGTGCTGAATAGTAAGCATGGGAGTGCAGGAAAATCAGCTGCCTGTGTGCTAAGAGTGTGCTTCTGGAGACTGTGTATTGTCAGGTGCAAGAGAGATCTGCATGGACGCTTGCACAACTGCATGAAGACTGCAGAGATGTATGTAAGAGTACATGTGTGGTAATGGTTAATTGGAGTTTTGAACATGTAGGAACTACCTCACCCATTGCAGGAGTGGAAGGAAAATCTACCATGTTGATTTCAAATGTGTTAGCATTTGCCTCTCATTTGTGAGATATTGATTTGTGCTGAATGCTAACCATCACAGTTCGAGAAAACAAGCTGCCCCTTTCCTGCGAGTGCAAGTCTTACAGAACAAGAGCAACACGAATTAAATCTCTGACAACAATTCCTGTGTGCACACAGACTCATGGTGTGATTCTAGGCAGAAAATGATATTTGATTGGCAATTTCAAAGCACATTTACTATTGTGGTAGAGCAAGTGATAATTACTGTAACAGCCTGACACATTTTCCTTATAGTTTAGAGAGGCAGAAAAGAGCACATGTCCTAACAGCTACTTGAGACCATGAGCATGTGGAACCCGGGTGAGTGATTAGACTAGAGCAAAGGAAATGAGCCTTGGTGACGTTGAATGTGTTAGCGTTACACACTGCTATCTGAAAAACCACAGAGTGCTGAATAGTAAGCATGGAAGTGCAGGAAAATCAGCTGCCTGTGTGCTAAGAGTGTGCTTCTGGAGACTGTGTATTGTCAGGTGCAAGAGAGATCTGCATAGATGCTTGCACAACTACATGAAGACTGCAGAGATGTATGTAAGAGTACATGTGTGGTAAGGGTTAATTGGAGTTTTGAACATGTAGGACCTACCTCACGCATTGCAGCAGTGGAAGGAAAATCTACCATGTTGATTTCAAATGCGTTAGCATGTGCCTCTCATTTGTGAGATATTGATTTGTGCTGAATGCTAACCATCACAGTTCAAGAAAACAAGCTGCCCCTTTCCTGCGAGTGCAAGTCTTACAAAACAAGAGCAACACAAATTAAATCTCTGATAACAATTCCTGTGTGCAGACAGACTCATTGTGTGATTCTAGGCAGAAAACGATATTTGATTGGCAATTTCAAAGCACATTTACTACTGTGGTAGAGCAAGTGATAATTACTGTAACAGCCTGACACATTTTCCTTATAGTTTAGAGAGGCAGAAAAGAGCACATGTCCTAACAGCTACTTGAGACCATGAGCATGTGGAACCTGGGTGAGTGATTAGACTAGAGCAAAGGAAATGAGCCTTGGTGACGTTGAATGTGTTAGCGTTACACACTGCTATCTGAAATACCACACAGTGCTGAATAGTAAGCATGGGAGTGCAGGAAAATCAGCTGCCTGTGTGCTAAGAGTGTGCTTCTGGAGACTGTGTATTGTCAGGTGCAAGAGAGATCTGCATGGACGCTTGCACAACTGCATGAAGACTGCAGAGATGTATGTAAGAGTACATGTGTGGTAATGGTTAATTGGAGTTTTGAACATGTAGGAACTACCTCACCCATTGCAGGAGTGGAAGGAAAATCTACCATGTTGATTTCAAATGTGTTAGCATTTGCCTCTCATTTGTGAGATATTGATTTGTGCTGAATGCTAACCATCACAGTTCGAGAAAACAAGCTGCCCCTTTCCTGCGAGTGCAAGTCTTACAGAACAAGAGCAACACGAATTAAATCTCTGACAACAATTCCTGTGTGCACACAGACTCATGGTGTGATTCTAGGCAGAAAATGATATTTGATTGGCAATTTCAAAGCACATTTACTATTGTGGTAGAGCAAGTGATAATTACTGTAACAGCCTGACACATTTTCCTTATAGTTTAGAGAGGCAGAAAAGAGCACATGTCCTAACAGCTACTTGAGACCATGAGCATGTGGAACCTGGGTGAGTGATTAGACTAGAGCAAAGGAAATGAGCCTTGGTGACGTTGAATGTGTTAGCGTTACACACTGCTATCTGAAAAACCACACAGTGCTGAATAGTAAGCATGGAAGTGCAGGAAATTCAGCTGCCTGTGTGCTAAGAGTGTGCTTCTGGAGACTGTGTATTGTCAGGTGCAAGAGAGATCTGCATGGACGCTTGCACAACTACATGAAGACTGCAGAGATGTATGTAAGAGTACATGTGTGGTAAGGGTTAATTGGAGTTTTGAACATGTAGGACCTACCTCACCCATTGCAGCAGTGGAAGGAAAATCTACCATGTTGATTTAAATGTGTTAGCATGTGCCTCTCATTTGTGAGATATTGATTTGTGCTGAATGCTAACCATCACAGTTCAAGAAAACAAGCTGCCCCTTTCCTGCGAGTGCAAGTCTTACAAAACAAGAGCAACACAAATTAAATCTCTGATAACAATTCCTGTGTGCAGACAGACTCATGGTGTGATTCTAGGCTGAAAATGATATTTGATTGGCAATTTCAAAGCACATTTACTACTGTGGTAGAGCAAATTATAATTACTGTAACAGCCTGACACATTTTCCTTATAGTTTAGAGAGGCAGAAAAGAGCACATGTCCTAACAGCTACTTGAGACCATGAGCATGTGGAATCTGGGTGAGTGATTAGACTAGAGCAAAGGAAATGAGCCTTGGTGATGTTGAATGTGTTAGCGTTACACACTGCTATCTGAAAAACCACACAGTGCTGAATAGTAAGCATGGGAGTGCAGGAAAATCAGCTGCCTGTGTGCTAAGAGTGTGCTTCTGGAGACTGTGTATTGTCAGGTGCAAGAGAGATCTGCATGGACGCTTGCACAACTGCATGAAGACTGCAGAGATGTATGTAAGAGTACATGTGTGGTAAGGGTTAATTGGAGTTTTGAACATTGTAGGACCTACCTCACCCATTGCAGCAGTGGAAAGAAAACCTACCATATTGATTTCAAATGTGTTAGCATTTGCCTCTCATTTGTGAGATATTGATTTGTGCTGAATGCTAACCATCACAATTCAAGAAAACAAGCTGCCTCTTTCCTGCGAGTGCAAGTCTTACAGAAAAAAAGCAACACAAATTAAATCTCTGACAACAATTCCTGTGTGTAGACAGACTCATGGTGTGATTCAAGGCAGAAAACGATATTTGATTGGCAATTTCAAAGCACATTTACTACTGTGGTAGAGCAAGTGATAATTACAGTAACAGCCTGACACATTTTCCTTATAGTTTAGAGAGGCAGAAAAGAGCACATGTCCTAACAGCTACTTGAGACCATGAGCATGTGGAACCTGGGTGAGTGATTAGACTAGAGCAAAGGATATGAGCCTTGGTGGCGTTGAATGTGTTAGCGTTACACACTGCTATCTGAAATACCACACAGTGCTGAATAGTAAGCATGGGAGTGCAGGAAAATCAGCTGCCTGTGTGCTAAGAGTGTGCTTCTGGAGACTGTGTATTGTCAGGTGCAAGAGAGATCTGCATGGACGCTTGCACAACTGCATGAAGACTGCAGAGATGTATGTAAGAGTACATGTGTGGTAAGGGTTAATTGGAGTTTTGAACAGGTAGGAACTACCTCACCCATTGCAGGAGTGGAAGGAAAATCTACCATGTTGATTTCAAATGTGTTAGCATTTGCCTCTCATTTGTGAGATATTGATTTGTGTTAAATGCTAACCATCACAGTTCAAGAAAACAAGCTGCCCCTTTCCTGCGAGTGCAAGTCTTACAGAACAAGAACAACACAAATTAAATCTCTGACAACAATTCCTGTGTGCACACAGACTCATGGTGTGATTCTAGGCAGAAAACGATATTTGATTGGCAATTTCAAAGCACATTTACTACTGTGGTAGAGCAAGTGATAATTACTGTAACAGCCTGACACATTTTCCTTATAGTTTAGAGAGGCAGAAAAGAGCACATGTCCTAACAGCTACTTGAGACCATGAGCATGTGGAACCTGGGTGAGTGATTAGACTAGAGCAAAGGAAATGAGCCTTGGTGACGTTGAATGTGTTAGCGTTACACACTGCTATCTGAAATACCACACAGTGCTGAATAGTAAGCATGGGAGTGCAGGAAAATCAGCTGCCTGTGTGCTAAGAGTGTGCTTCTGGAGACGGTGTATTGTCAGGTGCAAGAGAGAGCTGCATGGACGCTTGCACAACTGCATGAAGACTGCAGAGATGTATGTAAGAGTACATGTGTGGTAATGGTTAATTGGAGTTTTGAACATGTAGGAACTACCTCACCCATTGCAGGAGTGGAAAGAAAATCTACCATGTTGATTTCAAATGTGTTAGCATTTGCCTCTCATTTGTGAGATATTGATTTGTGCTGAATGCTAACCATCACAGTTCGAGAAAACAAGCTGCCCCTTTCCTGCGAGTGCAAGTCTTACAGAACAAGAGCAACACGAATTAAATCTCTGACAACAATTCCTGTGTGCACACAGACTCATGGTGTGATTCTAGGCAGAAAATGATATTTGAATGGCAATTTCAAAGCACATTTACTATTGTGGTAGAACAAGTGATAATTACTGTAACAGCCTGACACATTTTCCTTATAGTTTAGAGAGGCAGAAAAGAGCACATGTCCTAACAGCTACTTGAGACCATGAGCATGTGGAACCTGGGTGAGTGATTAGACTAGAGCAAAGGAAATGAGCCTTGGTGATGTTGAATGTGTTAGCGTTACACACTGCTATCTGAAATACCACACAGTGCTGAATAGTAAGCATGGGAGTGCAGGAAAATCAGCTGCCTGTGTGCTAAGAGTGTGCTTCTGGAGACTGTGTATTGTCAGGTGCAAGAGAGATCTGCATGGACGCTTGCACAACTGCATGAAGACTGCAGAGATGTATGTAAGAGTACATGTGTGGTAATGGTTAATTGGAGTTTTGAACATGTAGGAACTACCTCACCCATTGCAGGAGTGGAAGGAAAATCTACCATGTTGATTTCAAATGTGTTAGCATTTGCCTCTAATTTGTGAGATATTGATTTGTGCTGAATGCTAACCATCACAGTTCGAGAAAACAAGCTGCCCCTTTCCTGCGAGTGCAAGTCTTACAGAACAAGAGCAACACGAATTAAATCTCTGACAACAATTCCTGTGTGCACACAGACTCATGGTGTGATTCTAGGCAGAAAATGATATTTGATTGGCAATTTCAAAGCACATTTACTATTGTGGTAGAGCAAGTGATAATTACTGTAACAGCCTGACACATTTTCCTTATAGTTTAGAGAGGCAGAAAAGAGCACATGTCCTAACAGCTACTTGAGACCATGAGCATGTGGAACCCGGGTGAGTGATTAGACTAGAGCAAAGGAAATGAGCCTTGGTGACGTTGAATGTGTTAGCGTTACACACTGCTATCTGAAAAACCACACAGTGCTGAATAGTAAGCATGGAAGTGCAGGAAAATCATCTGCCTATGTGCTAAGATTGTGCTTCTGGAGACTGTGTATTGTCAGGTGCAAGAGAGATCTGCATGGACGCTTGCACAACTACATGAAGACTGCAGAGATGTATGTAAGAGTACATGTGTGGTAAGGGTTAATTGGAGTTTTGAACATGTAGGACCTACCTCACGCATTGCAGCAGTGGAAGGAAAATCTACCATGTTGATTTCAAATGTGTTAGCATGTGCCTCTCATTTGTGAGATATTGATTTGTGCTGAATGCTAACCATCACAGTTCAAGAAAACAAGCTACCCCTTTCCTGCGAGTGCAAGTCTTACAAAACAAGAGCAACACAAATTAAATCTCTGATAACAATTCCTGTGTGCAGACAGACTCATGGTGTGATTCTAGGCAGAAAACGATATTTGATTGGCAATTTCAAAGCACATTTACTACTGTGGTAGAGCAAATTATAATTACTGTAACAGCCTGACACATTTTCCTTATAGTTTAGAGAGGCAGAAAAGAGCACATGTCCTAACAACTACTTGAGACCATGAGCATGTGGAAACTGGGTGAGTGATTAGACTAGAGCAAAGGAAATGAGCCTTGGTGACGTTGAATGTGTGAGCGTTACACACTGCTATCTGAAATAACACACAGTGCTGAATAGTAAGCATGGGAGTGCAGGAAAATCAGCTGCCTGTGTGCTAAGAGTGTGCTTCTGGAGACTGTGTATTGTCAGGTGCAAGAGAGATCTGCATGGACGCTTGCACAACTGCATGAAGACTGCAGAGATGTATGTAAGAGTACATGTGTGGTAAGGGTTAATTGGAGTTTTGAACATGTAGGAACTACCTCATCCATTGCAGGAGTGGAAAGGAAATCTACCATGTTGATTTCAAATGTGTTAGCATTTGCCTCTCATTTCTGAGATATTGATTTGTGCTGAATGCTAACCATCACAGTTCAAGAAAACAAGCTGCCCCTTTCCTGCGAGTGCAAGTCTTACAGAACAAGAGCAACACAAATTAAATCTCTGACAACAATTCCTGTGTGCACACAGACTCATGGTGTGATTCTAGGCAGAAAACGATATTTGATTGGCAATTTCAAAGCACATTTACTACTGTGGTAGAGCAAATGATAATTACTGTAACAGCCTGACACATTTTCCTTATAGTTTAGAGAGGCAGAAAAGAGCACATGTCCTAACAGCTACTTGAGACCATGAGCATGTGGAACCTGGGTGAGTGATTAGACTAGAGCAAAGGAAATGAGCCTTGGTGATGTTGAATGTGTTAGCGTTACACACTGCTATCTGAAAAACCACAGAGTGCTGAATGGTAAGCATGGGAGTGCAGGAAAATCAGCTGCCTGTGTGCTAAGAGTGTGGTTCTGGAGACTGTGTATTGTCAGGTGCAAGAGAGATCTGCATGGACGCTTGCACAACTGCATGAAGACTGCAGAGATGTATGTAAGAGTACATGTGTGGTAAGGGTTAATTGGAGTTTTGAACAGGTAGGAACTACCTCACCCATTGCAGGAGTGGAAGGAAAATCTACCATGTTGATTTCAAATGTGTTAGCATTTGCCTCTCATTTGTGAGATATTGATTTGTGCTGAATGCTAACCATCACAGTTCAAGAAAACAAGCTGCCCCTTTGCTGTGAGTGCAAGTCTTACAGAACAAGAGCAACACGAATTAAATCTCTGACAACAATTCCTGTGTGCAGACAGACTCATGGTGTGATTCTAGGCAGAAAACGATATTTGAGTGGCAATTTCAAAGCACATTTACTACTGTGGTAGAGCAAGTGATAATTACTGTAACAGCCTGACACATTTTCCTTATAGTTTAGAGAGGCAGAAAAGAGCACATGTCCTAACAGCTACTTGAGACCATGAGCATGTGGAACCTGGGTGAGTGATTAGACTAGAGCAAAGGAAATGAGCCTTGGTGACATTGAATGTGTTAGCGTTACACACTGCTATCTGAAATACCACACAGTGCTGAATAGTAACCATGGGAGTGCAGGAAAATCAGCTGCCTGTGTGCTAAGAGTGTGCTTCTGGAGACTGTGTATTGTCAGGTGCAAGAGAGATCTGCATGGACGCTTGCACAACTGCATGAAGACTGCAGAGATGTATGTAAGAGTACATGTGTGGTAAGGGTTAATTGGAGTTTTGAACAGGTAGGAACTACCTCACCCATTGCAGGAGTGGAAGGAAAATCTACCATGTTGATTTCAAATGTGTTAGCATTTGCCTCTCATTTGTGAGATATTGATTTGTGTTAAATGCTAACCATCACAGTTCAAGAAAACAAGCTGCCCCTTTCCTGCGAGTGCAAGTCTTACAGAACAAGAACAACACAAATTAAATCTCTGACAACAATTCCTGTGTGCACACAGACTCATGGTGTGATTCTAGGCAGAAAACGATATTTGATTGGCAATTTCAAAGCACATTTACTACTGTGGTAGAGCAAGTGATAATTACTGTAACATCCTGACACATTTTCCTTATAGTTTAGAGAGGCAGAAAAGAGCACATGTCCTAACAGCTACTTGAGACCATGAGCATGTGGAACCTGGGTGAGTGATTAGACTAGAGCAAAGGAAATGAGCCTTGGTGATGTTGAATGTGTTAGCGTTACACACTGCTATCTGAAATACCACACAGTGCTGAATAGTAAGCATGGGAGTGCAGGAAAATCAGCTGCCTGTGTGCTAAGAGTGTGCTTCTGGAGACTGTGTATTGTCAGGTGCAAGAGAGATCTGCATGGACGCTTGCACAACTGCATGAAGACTGCAGAGATGTGTGTAAGAGTACATGTGTGGTAATGGTTAATTGGAGTTTTGAACATGTAGGAACTACCTCACCCATTGCAGGAGTGGAAGGAAAATCTACCATGTTGATTTCAAATGTGTTAGCATTTGCCTCTCATTTGTGAGATATTGATTTGTGCTGAATGCTAACCATCACAGTTCGAGAAAACAAGCTGCCCCTTTCCTGCGAGTGCAAGTCTTACAGAACAAGAGCAACACGAATTAAATCTCTGACAACAATTCCTGTGTGCACACAGACTCATGGTGTGATTCTAGGCAGAAAATGATATTTGATTGGCAATTTCGAAGCACATTTACTATTGTGGTAGAGCAAGTGATAATTACTGTAACAGCCTGACACATTTTCCTTATAGTTTAGAGAGGCAGAAAAGAGCACATGTCCTAACAGCTACTTGAGACCACGAGCATGTGGAACCTGGGTGAGTGATTAGACTAGAGCAAAGGAAATGAGCCTTGGTGATGTTGAATGTGTTAGCGTTACACACTGCTATCTGAAAAACCACAGAGTGCTGAATAGTAAGCATGGGAGTGCAGGAAAATCAGCTGCCTGTGTGCTAAGAGTGTGCTTCTGGAGACTGTGTATTGTCAGGTGCAAGAGAGATCTGCATGGACGCTTGCACAACTGCATGAAGACTGCAGAGATGTATGTAAGAGTAAATGTGTGGTAAGGGTTAATCGGAGTTTTGAACATTGTAGGACCTACCTCACCCATTGCAGCAGTGGAAAGAAAATCTAACATATTGATTTCAAATGTGTTAGCATTTGCCTCTCATTTGTGATATATTGATTTGTGCTGAATGCTAACCATCACAGTTCGAGAAAACAAGCTGCCCCTTTCCTGCGAGTGCAAGTCTTACAGAACAAGAGCAACACAAATTAAATCTCTGACAACAATTCCTGTGTGCACACAGACTCGTGGTGTGATTCTAGGCAGAAAATGATATTTGATTGGCAATTTCAAAGCACATTTACTATTGTGGTAGAGCAAGTGATAATTACTGTAACAGCCTGACACATTTTCCTTATAGTTTAGAGAGGCAGAAAAGAGCACATGTCCTAACAGCTACTTGAGACCATGAGCATGTGGAACCTGGGTGAGTGATTAGACTAGAGAAAAGGAAATGAGCCTTGGTGACGTTGAATGTGTTAGCGTTACACACTGCTATCTGAAATACCACACAGTGCTGAATAGTAAGCATGGGAGTGCAGGAAAATCAGCTGCCTGTGTGCTAAGAGTGTGCTTCTGGAGACTGTGTATTGTCAGGTGCAAGAGAGATCTGCATGGACGCTTGCACAACTGCATGAAGACTGCAGAGATGTATGTAAGAGTACATGTGTGGTAATGGTTAATTGGAGTTTTGAACATGTAGGAACTACCTCACCCATTGCAGGAGTGGAAGGAAAATCTACCATGTTGATTTCAAATGTGTTAGCATTTGCCTCTCATTTGTGAGATATTGATTTGTGCTGAATGCTAACCATCACAGTTCGAGAAAACAAGCTGCCCCTTTCCTGCGAGTGCAAGTCTTACAGAACAAGAGCAACACAAATTAAATCTCTGACAACAATTCCTGTGTGCACACAGACTCATGGTGTGATTCTAGGCAGAAAATGATATTTGATTGGCAATTTCAAAGCACATTTACTATTGTGGTAGAGCAAGTGATAATTACTGTAACAGCCTGACACATTTTCCTTATAGTTTAGAGAGGCAGAAAAGAGCACATGTCCTAACAGCTACTTGAGACCATGAGCATGTGGAACCCGGGTGAGTGATTAGACTAGAGCAAAGGAAATGAGCCTTGGTGACGTTGAATGTGTTAGCGTTACACACTGCTATCTGAAAAACCACACAGTGCTGAATAGTAAGCATGGAAGTGCAGGAAAATCAGCTGCCTGTGTGCTAAGAGTGTGCTTCTGGAGACTGTGTATTGTCAGGTGCAAGAGAGATCTGCATGGACGCTTGCACAACTACATGAAGACTGCAGAGATGTATGTAAGAGTACATGTGTGGTAAGGGTTAATTGGAGTTTTGAACATGTAGGACCTACCTCACGCATTGCAGCAGTGGAAGGAAAATCTACCATGTTGATTTCAAATGTGTTAGCATGTGCCTCTCATTTGTGAGATATTGATTTGTGCTGAATGCTAACCATCACAGTTCAAGAAAACAAGCTGCCCCTTTCCTGCGAGTGCAAGTCTTACAAAACAAGAGCAACACAAATTAAATCTCTTATAACAATTCCTGTGTGCAGACAGACTCATTGTGTGATTCTAGGCAGAAAACGATATTTGATTGGCAATTTCAAAGCACATTTACTACTGTGGTAGAGCAAGTGATAATTACTGTAACAGCCTGACACATTTTCCTTATAGTTTAGAGAGGCAGAAAAGAGCACATGTCCTAACAGCTACTTGAGACCATGAGCATGTGGAACCTGGGTGAGTGATTAGACTAGAGCAAAGGAAATGAGCCTTGGTGACATTGAATGTGTTAGCGTTACACACTGCTATCTGAAATACCACACAGTGCTGAATAGTAAGCATGGGAGTGCAGGAAAATCAGCTGCCTGTGTGCTAAGAGTGTGCTTCTGGAGACTGTGTATTGTCAGGTGCAAGAGAGATCTGCATGGACGCTTGCACAACTGCATGAAGACTGCAGAGATGTATGTAAGAGTACATGTGTGGTAATGGTTAATTGGAGTTTTGAACATGTAGGAACTACCTCACCCATTGCAGGAGTGGAAGGAAAATCTACCATGTTGATTTCAAATGTGTTAGCATTTGCCTCTCATTTGTGAGATATTGATTTGTGCTGAATGCTAACCATCACAGTTCGAGAAAACAAGCTGCCCCTTTCCTGCGAGTGCAAGTCTTACAGAACAAGAGCAACACGAATTAAATCTGACAACAATTCCTGTGTGCACACAGACTCATGGTGTGATTCTAGGCAGAAAATGATATTTGATTGGCAATTTCAAAGCACATTTACTATTGTGGTAGAGCAAGTGATAATTACTGTAACAGCCTGACACATTTTCCTTATAGTTTAGAGAGGCAGAAAAGAGCACATGTCCTAACAGCTACTTGGGACCATGAGCATGTGGAACCTGGGTGAGTGATTAGACTAGAGCAAAGGAAATGAGCCTTGGTGACGTTGAATGTGTTAGCGTTACACACTGCTATCTGAAATACCACACAGTGCTTAATAGTAAGCATGGGAGTGCAGGAAAATCAGCTGCCTGTGTGCTAAGAGTGTGCTTCTGGAGACTGTGTATTGTCAGGTGCAAGAGAGATCTGCATGGACGCTTGCACAACTGCATGAAGACTGCAGAGATGTATGTAAGAGTACATGTGTGGTAATGGTTAATTGGAGTTTTGAACATGTAGGAACTACCTCACCCATTGCAGGAGTGGAAGGAAAATCTACCATGTTGATTTCAAATGTGTTAGCATTTGCCTCTCATTTGTGAGATATTGATTTGTGCTGAATGCTAACCATCACAGTTCGAGAAAACAAGCTGCCCCTTTCCTGCGAGTGCAAGTCTTACAGAACAAGAGCAACACGAATTAAATCTCTGACAACAATTCCTGTGTGCACACAGACTCATGGTGTGATTCTAGGCAGAAAATGATATTTGATTGGCAATTTCAAAGCACATTTACTATTGTGGTAGAGCAAGTGATAATTACTGTAACAGCCTGACACATTTTCCTTATAGTTTAGAGAGGCAGAAAAGAGCACATGTCCTAACAGCTACTTGAGACCATGAGCATGTGGAACCTGGGTGAGTGATTAGACTAGAGCAAAGGAAATGAGCCTTGGTGACGTTGAATGTGTTAGCGTTACACACTGCTATCTGAAAAACCACACAGTGCTGAATAGTAAGCATGGAAGTGCAGGAAATTCAGCTGCCTGTGTGCTAAGAGTGTGCTTCTGGAGACTGTGTATTGTCAGGTGCAAGAGAGATCTGCATGGACGCTTGCACAACTACATGAAGACTGCAGAGATGTATGTAAGAGTACATGTGTGGTAAGGGTTAATTGGAGTTTTGAACATGTAGGACCTACCTCACCCATTGCAGCAGTGGAAGGAAAATCTACCATGTTGATTTAAATGTGTTAGCATGCGCCTCTCATTTGTGAGATATTGATTTGTGCTGAATGCTAACCATCACAGTTCAAGAAAACAAGCTGCCCCTTTCCTGCGAGTGCAAGTCTTACAAAACAAGAGCAACACAAATTAAATCTCTGATAACAATTCCTGTGTGCAGACAGACTCATGGTGTGATTCTAGGCTGAAAACGATATTTGATTGGCAATTTCAAAGCACATTTACTACTGTGGTAGAGCAAATTATAATTACTGTAACAGCCTGACACATTTTCCTTATAGTTTAGAGAGGCAGAAAAGAGCACATGTCCTAACAGCTACTTGAGACCATGAGCATGTGGAATCTGGGTGAGTGATTAGACTAGAGCAAAGGAAATGAGCCTTGGTGACGTTGAATGTGTTAGCGTTACACACTGCTATCTGAAAAACCACACAGTGCTGAATAGTAAGCATGGGAGTGCAGGAAAATCAGCTGCCTGTGTGCTAAGAGTGTGCTTCTGGAGACTGTGTATTGTCAGGTGCAAGAGAGATCTGCATGGACGCTTGCACAACTGCATGAAGACTGCAGAGATGTATGTAAGAGTACATGTGTGGTAAGGGTTAATTGGAGTTTTGAACATTGTAGGACCTACCTCACCCATTGCAGCAGTGGAAAGAAAATCTACCATATTGATTTCAAATGTGTTAGCATTTGCCTCTCATTTGTGAGATATTGATTTGTGCTGAATGCTAACCATCACAATTCAAGAAAACAAGCTGCCTCTTTCCTGCGAGTGCAAGTCTTACAGAAAAAAAGCAACACAAATTAAATCTCTGACAACAATTCCTGTGTGTAGACAGACTCATGGTGTGATTCTAGGCAGAAAACGATATTTGATTGGCAATTTCAAAGCACATTTACTACTGTGGTAGAGCAAGTGATAATTACAGTAACAGCCTGACACATTTTCCTTATAGTTTAGAGAGGCAGAAAAGAGCACATGTCCTAACAGCTACTTGAGACCATGAGCATGTGGAACCTGGGTGAGTGATTAGACTAGAGCAAAGGATATGAGCCTTGGTGGCGTTGAATGTGTTAGCGTTACACACTGCTATCTGAAATACCACACAGTGCTGAATAGTAAGCATGGGAGTGCAGGAAAATCAGCTGCCTGTGTGCTAAGAGTGTGCTTCTGGAGACTGTGTATTGTCAGGTGCAAGAGAGATCTGCATGGACGCTTGCACAACTGCATGAAGACTGCAGAGATGTATGTAAGAGTACATGTGTGGTAAGGGTTAATTGGAGTTTTGAACAGGTAGGAACTACCTCACCCATTGCAGGAGTGGAAGGAAAATCTACCATGTTGATTTCAAATGTGTTAGCATTTGCCTCTCATTTGTGAGATATTGATTTGTGCTGAATGCTAACCATCACAGTTCAAGAAAACAAGCTGCCCCTTTGCTGTGAGTGCAAGTCTTACAGAACAAGAGCAACACGAATTAAATCTCTGACAACAATTCCAGTGTGCAGACAGACTCATGGTGTGATTCTAGGCAGAAAACGATATTTGAGTGGCAATTTCAAAGCACATTTACTACTGTGGTAGAGCAAGTGATAATTAATGTAACAGCCTGACACATTTTTCCTTATAGTTTAGAGAGGCAGAAAAGAGCACATGTCCTAACAGCTACTTGAGACCATGAGCATGTGGAACCTGGGTGAGTGATTAGACTAGAGCAAAGGAAATGAGCCTTGGTGACATTGAATGTGTTAGCGTTACACACTGCTATCTGAAATACCACACAGTGCTGAATAGTAACCATGGGAGTGCAGGAAAATCAGCTGCCTGTGTGCTAAGAGTGTGCTTCTGGAGACTGTGTATTGTCAGGTGCAAGAGAGATCTGCATGGACGCTTGCACAACTGCATGAAGACTGCAGAGATGTATGTAAGAGTACATGTGTGGTAAGGGTTAATTGGAGTTTTGAACAGGTAGGAACTACCTCACCCATTGCAGGAGTGGAAGGAAAATCTACCATGTTGATTTCAAATGTGTTAGCATTTGCCTCTCATTTGTGAGATATTGATTTGTGTTAAATGCTAACCATCACAGTTCAAGAAAACAAGCTGCCCCTTTCCTGCGAGTGCAAGTCTTACAGAACAAGAACAACACAAATTAAATCTCTGACAACAATTCCTGTGTGCACACAGACTCATGGTGTGATTCTAGGCAGAAAACGATATTTGATTGGCAATTTCAAAGCACATTTACTACTGTGGTAGAGCAAGTGATAATTACTGTAACAGCCTGACACATTTTCCTTATAGTTTAGAGAGGCAGAAAAGAGCACATGTCCTAACAGCTACTTGAGACCATGAGCATGTGGAACCTGGGTGAGTGATTAGACTAGAGCAAAGGAAATGAGCCTTGGTGACGTTGAATGTGTTAGCGTTACACACTGCTATCTGAAATACCACACAGTGCTGAATAGTAAGCATGGGAGTGCAGGAAAATCAGCTGCCTGTGTGCTAAGAGTGTGCTTCTGGAGACGGTGTATTGTCAGGTGCAAGAGAGATCTGCATGGACGCTTGCACAACTGCATGAAGACTGCAGAGATGTATGTAAGAGTACATGTGTGATAATGGTTAATTGGAGTTTTGAAAATGTAGGAACTACCTCACCCATTGCAGGAGTGGAAAGAAAATCTACCATGTTGATTTCAAATGTGTTAGCATTTGCCTCTCATTTGTGAGATATTGATTTGTGCTGAATGCTAACCATCACAGTTCGAGAAAACAAGCTGCCCCTTTCCTGCGAGTGCAAGTCTTACAGAACAAGGGCAACACGAATTAAATCTCTGACAACAATTCCTGTGTGCACACAGACTCATGGTGTGATTCTAGGCAGAAAATGATATTTGAATGGCAATTTCAAAGCACATTTACTATTGTGGTAGAACAAGTGATAATTACTGTAACAGCCTGACACATTTTCCTTATAGTTTAGAGAGGCAGAAAAGAGCACATGTCCTAACATCTACTTGAGACCATGAGCATGTGGAACCTGGGTGAGTGATTAGACTAGAGCAAAGGAAATGAGCCTTGGTGACGTTGAATGTGTTAGCGTTACACACTGCTATCTGAAATACCACACAGTGCTGAATAGTAAGCATGGGAGTGCAGGAAAATCAGCTGCCTGTGTGCTAAGAGTGTGCTTCTGGAGACTGTGTATTGTCAGGTGCAAGAGAGATCTGCATGGACGCTTGCACAACTGCATGAAGACTGCAGAGATGTATGTAAGAGTACATGTGTGGTAATGGTTAATTGGAGTTTTGAACATGTAGGAACTACCTCACCCATTGCAGGAGTGGAAGGAAAATCTACCATGTTGATTTCAAATGTGTTAGCATTTGCCTCTCATTTGTGAGATATTGATTTGTGCTGAATGCTAACCATCACAGTTCGAGAAAACAAGCTGCCCCTTTCCTGCGAGTGCAAGTCTTACACAACAAGAGCAACACGAATTAAATCTCTGACAACAATTCCTGTGTGCACACAGACTCATGGTGTGATTCTAGGCAGAAAATGATATTTGATTGGCAATTTCAAAGCACATTTACTATTGTGGTAGAGCAAGTGATAATTACTGTAACAGCCTGACACATTTTCCTTATAGTTTAGAGAGGCAGAAAAGAGCACATGTCCTAACAGCTACTTGAGACCATGAGCATGTGGAACCCGGGTGAGTGATTAGACTAGAGCAAAGGAAATGAGCCTTGGTGACGTTGAATGTGTTAGCGTTACACACTGCTATCTGAAAAACCACACAGTGCTGAATAGTAAGCATGGAAGTGCAGGAAAATCAGCTGCCTGTGTGCTAAGAGTGTGCTTCTGGAGACTGTGTATTGTCAGGTGCAAGAGAGATCCGCATGGACGCTTGCACAACTACATGAAGACTGCAGAGATGTATGTAAGAGTACATGTGTGGTAACGGTTAATTGTAGTTTTGAACATGTAGGACCTACCTCACGCATTGCAGCAGTGGAAGGAAAATCTACCATGTTGATTTCAAATGTGTTAGCATGTGCCTCTCATTTGTGAGATATTGATTTGTGCTGAATGCTAACCATCACAGTTCAAGAAAACAAGCTGCCCCTTTCCTGCGAGTGCAAGTCTTACAAAACAAGAGCAACACAAATTAAATCTCTGATAACAATTCCTGTGTGCAGACAGACTCATGGTGTGATTCTAGGCAGAAAACGATATTTGATTGGCAATTTCTAAGCACATTTACTACTGTGGTAGAGCAAATTATAATTACTGTAACAGCCTGACACATTTTCCTTATAGTTTAGAGAGGCAGAAAAGAGCACATGTCCTAACAGCTACTTGAGACCATGAGCATGTGGAAACTGGGTGAGTGATTAGACTAGAGCAAAGGAAATGAGCCTTGGTGACGTTGAATGTGTGAGCGTTACACACTGCTATCTGAAACAACACACAGTGCTGAATAGTAAGCATGGGAGTGCAGGAAAATCAGCTGCCTGTGTGCTAAGAGTGTGCTTCTGGAGACTGTGTATTGTCAGGTGCAAGAGAGATCTGCATGGACGCTTGCACAACTGCATGAAGACTGCAGAGATGTATGTAAGAGTACATGTGTGGTAAGGGTTAATTGGAGTTTTGAACATGTAGGAACTACCTCATCCATTGCAGGAGTGGAAAGAAAATCTACCATGTTGATTTCAAATGTGTTAGCATTTGCCTCTCATTTCTGAGATATTGATTTGTGCTGAATGCTAACCATCACAGTTCAAGAAAACAAGCTGCCCCTTTCCTGCGAGTGCAAGTCTTACAGAACAAGAGCAACACAAATTAAATCTCTGACAACAATTCCTGTGTGCACACAGACTCATGGTGTGATTCTAGGCAGAAAACGATATTTGATTGGCAATTTCAAAGCACATTTACTACTGTGGTAGAGCAAATGATAATTACTGTAACAGCCTGACACATTTTCCTTATAGTTTAGAGAGGCAGAAAAGAGCACATGTCCTAACAGCTACTTGAGACCATGAGCATGTGGAACCTGGGTGAGTGATTAGACTAGAGCAAAGGAAATGAGCCTTGGTGATGTTGAATGTGTTAGCGTTACACACTGCTATCTGAAAAACCACAGAGTGCTGAATAGTAAGCATGGGAGTGCAGGAAAATCAGCTGCCTGTGTGCTAAGAGTGTGGTTCTTGAGACTGTGTATTGTCAGGTGCAAGAGAGATCTGCATGGACGCTTGCACAACTGCATGAAGACTGCAGAGATGTATGTAAGAGTACATGTGTGGTAAGGGTTAATTGGAGTTTTGAACAGGTAGGAACTACCTCACCCATTGCAGGAGTGGAAGGAAAATCTACCATGTTGATTTCAAATGTGTTAGCATTTGCCTCTCATTTGTGAGATATTGATTTGTGCTGAATGCTAACCATCACAGTTCAAGAAAACAAGCTGCCCCTTTGCTGTGAGTGCAAGTCTTACAGAACAAGAGCAACACGAATTAAATCTCTGACAACAATTCCTGTGTGCAGACAGACTCATGGTGTGATTCTAGGCAGAAAACGAGATTTGAGTGGCAATTTCAAAGCACATTTACTACTGTGGTAGAGCAAGTGATAATTACTGTAACAGCCTGACACATTTTCCTTATAGTTTAGAGAGGCAGAAAAGAGCACATGTCCTAACAGCTACTTGAGACCATGAGCATGTGGAACCTGGGTGAGTGATTAGACTAGAGCAAAGGAAATGAGCCTTGGTGACATTGAATGTGTTAGCGTTACACACTGCTATCTGAAATACCACACAGTGCTGAATAGTAACCATGGGAGTGCAGGAAAATCAGCTGCCTGTGTGCTAAGAGTGTGCTTCTGGAGACTGTGTATTGTCAGGTGCAAGAGAGATCTGCATGGACGCTTGCACAACTGCATGAAGACTGCAGAGATGTATGTAAGAGTACATGTGTGGTAAGGGTTAATTGGAGTTTTGAACAGGTAGGAACTACCTCACCCATTGCAGGAGTGGAATGAAAATCTACCATGTTGATTTCAAATGTGTTAGCATTTGCCTCTCATTTGTGAGATATTGATTTGTGTTAAATGCTAACCATCACAGTTCAAGAAAACAAGCTGCCCCTTTCCTGCGAGTGCAAGTCTTACAGAACAAGAACAACACAAATTAAATCTCTGACAACAATTCCTGTGTGCACACAGACTCATGGTGTGATTCTAGGCAGAAAACGATATTTGATTGGCAATTTCAAAGCACATTTACTACTGTGGTAGAGCAAGTGATAATTACTGTAACAGCCTGACACATTTTCCTTATAGTTTAGAGAGGCAGAAAAGAGCACATGTCCTAACAGCTACTTGAGACCATGAGCATGTGGAACCTGGGTGAGTGATTAGACTAGAGCAAAGGAAATGAGCCTTGGTGACGTTGAATGTGTTAGCGTTACACACTGCTATCTGAAATACCACACAGTGCTGAATAGTAAGCATGGGAGTGCAGGAAAATCAGCTGCCTGTGTGCTAAGAGTGTGCTTCTGGAGACTGTGTATTGTCAGGTGCAAGAGAGATCTGCATGGACGCTTGCACAACTGCATGAAGACTGCAGAGATGTATGTAAGAGTACATGTGTGGTAATGGTTAATTGGAGTTTTGAACATGTAGGAACTACCTCACCCATTGCAGGAGTGGAAGGAAAATCTACCATGTTGATTTCAAATGTGTTAGCATTTGCCTCTCATTTGTGAGATATTGATTTGTGCTGAATGCTAACCATCACAGTTCGAGAAAACAAGCTGCCCCTTTCCTGCGAGTGCAAGTCTTACAGAACAAGAGCAACACGAATTAAATCTCTGACAACAATTCCTGTGTGCACACAGACTCATGGTGTGATTCTAGGCAGAAAATGATATTTGATTGGCAATTTCAAAGCACATTTACTATTGTGGTAGAGCAAGTGATAATTACTGTAACAGCCTGACACATTTTCCTTATAGTTTAGAGAGGCAGAAAAGAGCACATGTCCTAACAGCTACTTGAGACCACGAGCATGTGGAACCTGGGTGAATGATTAGACTAGAGCAAAGGAAATGAGCCTTGGTGATGTTGAATGTGTTAGCGTTACACACTGCTATCTGAAAAACCACAGAGTGCTGAATAGTAAGCATGGGAGTGCAGGAAAATCAGCTGCCTGTGTGCTAAGAGTGTGCTTCTGGAGACTGTGTATTGTCAGGTGCAAGAGAGATCTGCATGGACGCTTGCACAACTGCATGAAGACTGCAGAGATGTATGTAAGAGTAAATGTGTGGTAAGGGTTAATCGGAGTTTTGAACATTGTAGGACCTACCTCACCCATTGCAGCAGTGGAAAGAAAATCTAACATATTGATTTCAAATGTGTTAGCATTTGCCTCTCATTTGTGAGATATTGATTTGTGCTGAATGCTAACCATCACAATTCAAGAAAACAAGCTGCCTCTTTCCTGCGAGTGCAAGTCTTACAGAAAAAAGCAACACAAATTAAATCTCTGACAACAATTCCTGTGTGTAGACAGACTCATGGTGTGATTCTAGGCAGAAAACGATATTTGATTGGCAATTTCAAAGCACATTTACTACTGTGGTAGAGCAAATGATAATTACAGTAACAGCCTGACACATTTTCCTTATAGTTTAGAGAGGCAGAAAAGAGCACATGTCCTAACAGCTACTTGAGACCATGAGCATGTGGAACCTGGGTGAGTGATTAGACTAGAGCAAAGGAAATGAGCCTTGGTGACGTTGAATGTGTTAGCGTTACACACTGCTATCTGAAATACCACACAGTGCTGAATAGTAAGCATGAGAGTGCAGGAAAATCAGCTGCCTGTGTGCTAAGAGTGTGCTTCTGGAGACTGTGTATTGTCAGGTGCAAGAGAGATCTGCATGGACGCTTGCACAACTGCATGAAGACTGCAGAGATGTATGTAAGAGTACATGTGTGGTAATGGTTAATTGGAGTTTTGAACATGTAGGAACTACCTCACCCATTGCAGGAGTGGAAGGAAAATCTACCATGTTGATTTCAAATGTGTTAGCATTTGCCTCTCATTTGTGAGATATTGATTTGTGCTGAATGCTAACCATCACAGTTCGAGAAAACAAGCTGCCCCTTTCCTGCGAGTGCAAGTCTTACAGAACAAGAGCAACACGAATTAAATCTCTGACAACAATTCCTGTGTGCACACAGACTCATGGTGTGATTCTAGGCAGAAAATGATATTTGATTGGCAATTTCAAAGCACATTTACTATTGTGGTAGAGCAAGTGATAATTACTGTAACAGCCTGACACATTTTCCTTATAGTTTAGAGAGGCAGAAAAGAGCACATGTCCTAACAGCTACTTGAGACCATGAGCATGTGGAACCTGGGTGAGTGATTAGACTAGAGCAAAGGAAATGAGCCTTGGTGACGTTGAATGTGTTAGCGTTACACACTGCTATCTGAAATACCACACAGTGCTGAATAGTAAGCATGGGAGTGCAGGAAAATCAGCTGCCTGTGTGCTAAGAGTGTGCTTCTGGAGACTGTGTATTGTCAGGTGCAAGAGAGATCTGCATGGACGCTTGCACAACTGCATGAAGACTGCAGAGATGTATGTAAGAGTACATGTGTGGTAATGGTTAATTGGAGTTTTGAACATGTAGGAACTACCTCACCCATTGCAGGAGTGGAAGGAAAATCTACCATGTTGATTTCAAATGTGTTAGCATTTGCCTCTCATTTGTGAGATATTGATTTGTGCTGAATGCTAACCATCACAGTTCGAGAAAACAAGCTGCCCCTTTCCTGCGAGTGCAAGTCTTACAGAACAAGAGCAACACAAATTAAATCTCTGACAACAATTCCTGTGTGCACACAGACTCATGGTGTGATTCGAGGCAGAAAATGATATTTGATTGGCAATTTCAAAGCACATTTACTATTGTGGTAGAGCAAGTGATAATTACTGTAACAGCCTGACACATTTTCCTTATAGTTTAGAGAGGCAGAAAAGAGCACATGTCCTAACAGCTACTTGAGACCATGAGCATGTGGAACCTGGGTGAGTGATTAGACTAGAGCAAAGGAAATGAGCCTTGGTGACGTTGAATGTGTTAGCGTTACACACTGCTATCTGAAAAACCACACAGTGCTGAATAGTAAGCATGGAAGTGCAGGAAATTCAGCTGCCTGTGTGCTAAGAGTGTGCTTCTGGAGACTGTGTATTGTCAGGTGCAAGAGAGATCTGCATGGACGCTTGCACAACTACATGAAGACTGCAGAGATGTATGTAAGAGTACATGTGTGGTAAGGGTTAATTGGAGTTTTGAACATGTAGGACCTACCTCACCCATTGCAGCAGTGGAAGGAAAATCTACCATGTTGATTTAAATGTGGTAGCATGTGCCTCTCATTTGTGAGATATTGATTTGTGCTGAATGCTAACCATCACAGTTCAAGAAAACAAGCTGCCCCTTTCCTGCGAGTGCAAGTCTTACAAAACAAGAGCAACACAAATTAAATCTCTGATAACAATTCCTGTGTGCAGACAGACTCATGGTGTGATTCTAGGCTGAAAACGATATTTGATTGGCAATTTCAAAGCACATTTACTACAGTGGTAGAGCAAATTATAATTACTGTGACAGCCTGACACATTTCCCTTATAGTTTAGAGAGGCAGAAAAGAGCACATGTCCTAACAGCTACTTGAGACCATGAGCATGTGGAACCTGGGTGAGTGATTAGACTAGAGCAAAGGAAATGAGCCTTGGTGATGTTGAATGTGTTAGCGTTACACACTGCTATCTGAAAAACCACACAGTGCTGAATAGTAAGCATGGGAGTGCAGGAAAATCAGCTGCCTGTGTGCTAAGAGTGTGCTTCTGGAGACTGTGTATTGTCAGGTGCAAGAGAGATCTGCATGGACGCTTGCACAACTGCATGAAGACTGCAGAGATGTATGTAAGAGTAAATGTGTGGTAAGGGTTAATCGGAGTTTTGAACATTGTAGGACCTACCTCACCCATTGCAGCAGTGGAAAGAAAATCTAACATATTGATTTCAAATGTGTTAGCATTTGCCTCTCATTTGTGAGATATTGATTTGTGCTGAATGCTAACCATCACAATTCAAGAAAACAAGCTGCCTCTTTCCTGCGAGTGCAAGTCTTACAGAAAAAAAGCAACACAAATTAAATCTCTGACAACAATTCCTGTGTGTAGACAGACTCATGGTGTGATTCTAGGCAGAAAACGATATTTGATTGGCAATTTCAAAGCACATTTACTACTGTGGTAGAGCAAATGATAATTACAGTAACAGCCTGACACATTTTCCTTATAGTTTAGAGAGGCAGAAAAGAGCACATGTCCTAACAGCTACTTGAGACCATGAGCATGTGGAACCTGGGTGAGTGATTAGACTAGAGCAAAGGATATGAGCCTTGGTGGCGTTGAATGTGTTAGCGTTACACACTGCTATCTGAAATACCACACAGTGCTGAATAGTAAGCATGGGAGTGCAGGAAAATCAGCTGCCTGTGTGCTAAGAGTGAGCTTCTGGAGACTGTGTATTGTCAGGTGCAAGAGAGATCTGCATGGACGCTTGCACAACTGCATGAAGACTGCAGAGATGTATGTAAGAGTACATGTGTGGTAAGGGTTAATTGGAGTTTTGAACAGGTAGGAACTACCTCACCCATTGCAGGAGTGGAAGGAAAATCTACCATGTTGATTTCAAATGTGTTAGCATTTGCCTCTCATTTGTGCGATATTGATTTGTGCTGAATGCTAACCATCACAGTTCAAAAAAACAAGCTGCCCCTTTGCTGTGAGTGCAAGTCTTACAGAACAAGAGCAACACGAATTAAATCTCTGACAACAATTCCTGTGTGCAGACAGACTCATGGTGTGATTCTAGGCAGAAAACGATATTTGAGTGGCAATTTCAAAGCACATTTACTACTGTGGTAGAGCAAGTGATAATTACTGTAACAGCCTGACACATTTTCCTTATAGTTTAGAGAGGCAGAAAAGAGCACATGTCCTAACAGCTACTTGAGACCATGAGCATGTGGAACCTGGGTGAGTGATTAGACTAGAGCAAAGGAAATGAGCCTTGGTGACGTTGAATGTGTTAGCGTTACACACTGCTATCTGAAATACCACACAGTGCTGAATAGTAAGCATGGGAGTGCAGGAAAATCAGCTGCCTGTGTGCTAAGAGTGTGCTTCTGGAGACTGTGTATTGTCAGGTGCAAGAGAGATCTGCATGGACGCTTGCACAACTGCATGAAGACTGCAGAGATGTATGTAAGAGTACATGTGTGGTAATGGTTAATTGGAGTTTTGAACATGTAGGAACTACCTCACCCATTGCAGGAGTGGAAGGAAAATCTACCATGTTGATTTCAAATGTGTTAGCATTTGCCTCTCATTTGTGAGATATTGATTTGTGCTGAATGCTAACCATCACAGTTCGAGAAAACAAGCTGCCCCTTTCCTGCGAGTGCAAGTCTTACAGAACAAGAGCAACACAAATTAAATCTCTGACAACAATTCCTGTGTGCACACAGACTCATGGTGTGATTCTAGGCAGAAAATGATGTTTGATTGGCAATTTCAAAGCACATTTACTATTGTGGTAGAGCAAGTGATAATTACTGTAACAGCCTGACACATTTTCCATATAGTTTAGAGAGGCAGAAAAGAGCACATGTCCTAACAGCTACTTGAGACCATGAGCATGTGGAACCTGGGTGAGTGATTAGACTAGAGCAAAGGAAATGAGCCTTGGTGACGTTGAATGTGTTAGCGTTACACACTGCTATCTGAAATACCACACAGTGCTGAATAGTAAGCATGGGAGTGCAGGAAAATCAGCTGCCTGTGTGCTAAGAGTGTGCTTCTGGAGACTGTGTATTGTCAGGTGCAAGAGAGATCTGCATGGACGCTTGCACAACTGCATGAAGACTGCAGAGATGTATGTAAGAGTACATGTGTGGTAATGGTTAATTGGAGTTTTGAACATGTAGGAACTACCTCACCCATTGCAGGAGTGGAAGGAAAATCTACCATGTTGATTTCAAATGTGTTAGCATTTGCCTCTCATTTGTGAGATATTGATTTGTGCTGAATGCTAACCATCACAGTTCGAGAAAACAAGCTGCCCCTTTCCTGCGAGTGCAAGTCTTACAGAACAAGAGCAACACAAATTAAATCTCTGACAACAATTCCTGTGTGCACACAGACTCATGGTGTGATTCTAGGCAGAAAATGATATTTGATTGGCAATTTCAAAGCACATTTACTATTGTGGTAGAGCAAGTGATAATTACTGTAACAGCCTGACACATTTTCCTTATAGTTTAGAGAGGCAGAAAAGAGCACATGTCCTAACAGCTACTTGAGACCATGAGCATGTGGAACCCGGGTGAGTGATTAGACTAGAGCAAAGGAAATGAGCCTTGGTGACGTTGAATGTGTTAGCGTTACACACTGCAATCTGAAAAACCACACAGTGCTGAATAGTAAGCATGGAAGTGCAGGAAAATCAGCTGCCTGTGTGCTAAGAGTGTGCTTCTGGAGACTGTGTATTGTCAGGTGCAAGAGAGATCTGCATGGACGCTTGCACAACTACATGAAGACTGCAGAGATGTATGTAAGAGTACATGTGTGGTAACGGTTAATTGTAGTTTTGAACATGTAGGACCTACCTCACGCATTGCAGCAGTGGAAGGAAAATCTACCATGTTGATTTCAAATGTGTTAGCATGTGCCTCTCATTTGTGAGATATTGATTTGTGCTGAATGCTAACCATCACAGTTCAAGAAAACAAGCTGCCCCTTTCCTGCGAGTGCAAGTCTTACAAAACAAGAGCAACACAAATTAAATCTCTGATAACAATTCCTGTGTGCAGACAGACTCATGGTGTGATTCTAGGCAGAAAACGATATTTGATTGGCAATTTCAAAGCACATTTACTACTGTGGTAGAGCAAATTATAATTACTGTAACAGCCTGACACATTTTCCTTATAGTTTAGAGAGGCAGAAAAGAGCACATGTCCTAACAGCTACTTGAGACCATGAGCATGTGGAAACTGGGTGAGTGATTAGACTAGAGCAAAGGAAATGAGCCTTGGTGACGTTGAATGTGTGAGCGTTACACACTGCTATCTGAAATAACACACAGTGCTGAATAGTAAGCATGGGAGTGCAGGAAAATCAGCTGCCTGTGTGCTAAGAGTGTGCTTCTGGAGACTGTGTATTGTCAGGTGCAAGAGAGATCTGCATGGACGCTTGCACAACTGCATGAAGACTGCAGAGATGTATGTAAGAGTACATGTGTGGTAAGGGTTAATTGGAGTTTTGAACATGTAGGAACTACCTCATCCATTGCAGGAGTGGAAAGAAAATCTACCATGTTGATTTCAAATGTGTTAGCATTTGCCTCTCATTTCTGAGATATTGATTTGTGCTGAATGCTAACCATCACAGTTCAAGAAAACAAGCTGCCCCTTTCCTGCGAGTGCAAGTCTTACAGAACAAGAGCAACACAAATTAAATCTCTGACAACAATTCCTGTGTGCACACTGACTCATGGTGTGATTCTAGGCAGAAAACGATATTTGATTGGCAATTTCAAAGCACATTTACTACTGTGGTAGAGCAAATGATAATTACTGTAACAGCCTGACACATTTTCCTTATAGTTTAGAGAGGCAGAAAAGAGCACATGTCCTAACAGCTACTTGAGACCATGAGCATGTGGAACCTGGGTGAGTGATTAGACTAGAGCAAAGGAAATGAGCCTTGGTGATGTTGAATGTGTTAGCGTTACACACTGCTATCTGAAAAACCACAGAGTGCTGAATAGTAAGCATGGGAGTGCAGGAAAATCAGCTGCCTGTGTGCTAAGAGTGTGGTTCTTGAGACTGTGTATTGTCAGGTGCAAGAGAGATCTGCATGGACGCTTGCACAACTGCATGAAGACTGCAGAGATGTATGTAAGAGTACATGTGTGGTAAGGGTTAATTGGAGTTTTGAACAGGTAGGAACTACCTCACCCATTGCAGGAGTGGAAGGAAAATCTACCATGTTGATTTCAAATGTGTTAGCATTTGCCTCTCATTTGTGAGATATTGATTTGTGCTGAATGCTAACCATCACAGTTCAAGAAAACAAGCTGCCCCTTTGCTGTGAGTGCAAGTCTTACAGAACAAGAGCAACACGAATTAAATCTCTGACAACAATTCCTGTGTGCAGACAGACTCATGGTGTGATTCTAGGCAGAAAACGAGATTTGAGTGGCAATTTCAAAGCACATTTACTACTGTGGTAGAGCAAGTGATAATTACTGTAACAGCCTGACACATTTTCCTTATAGTTTAGAGAGGCAGAAAAGAGCACATGTCCTAACAGCTACTTGAGACCATGAGCATGTGGAACCTGGGTGAGTGATTAGACTAGAGCAAAGGAAATGAGCCTTGGTGACATTGAATGTGTTAGCGTTACACACTGCTATCTGAAATACCACACAGTGCTGAATAGTAACCATGGGAGTGCAGGAAAATCAGCTGCCTGTGTGCTAAGAGTGTGCTTCTGGAGACTGTGTATTGTCAGGTGCAAGAGAGATCTGCATGGACGCTTGCACAACTGCATGAAGACTGCAGAGATGTATGTAAGAGTACATGTGTGGTAAGGGTTAATTGGAGTTTTGAACAGGTAGGAACTACCTCACCCATTGCAGGAGTGGAATGAAAATCTACCATGTTGATTTCAAATGTGTTAGCATTTGCCTCTCATTTGTGAGATATTGATTTGTGTTAAATGCTAACCATCACAGTTCAAGAAAACAAGCTGCCCCTTTCCTGCGAGTGCAAGTCTTACAGAACAAGAACAACACAAATTAAATCTCTGACAACAATTCCTGTGTGCACACAGACTCATGGTGTGATTCTAGGCAGAAAACGATATTTGATTGGCAATTTCAAAGCACATTTACTACTGTGGTAGAGCAAGTGATAATTACTGTAACAGCCTGACACATTTTCCTTATAGTTTAGAGAGGCAGAAAAGAGCACATGTCCTAACAGCTACTTGAGACCATGAGCATGTGGAACCTGGGTGAGTGATTAGACTAGAGCAAAGGAAATGAGCCTTGGTGACGTTGAATGTGTTAGCGTTACACACTGCTATCTGAAATACCACACAGTGCTGAATAGTAAGCATGGGAGTGCAGGAAAATCAGCTGCCTGTGTGCTAAGAGTGTGCTTCTGGAGACTGTGTATTGTCAGGTGCAAGAGAGATCTGCATGGACGCTTGCACAACTGCATGAAGACTGCAGAGATGTATGTAAGAGTACATGTGTGGTAATGGTTAATTGGAGTTTTGAACATGTAGGAACTACCTCACCCATTGCAGGAGTGGAAGGAAAATCTACCATGTTGATTTCAAATGTGTTAGCATTTGCCTCTCATTTGTGAGATATTGATTTGTGCTGAATGCTAACCATCACAGTTCGAGAAAACAAGCTGCCCCTTTCCTGCGAGTGCAAGTCTTACAGAACAAGAGCAACACAAATTAAATCTCTGACAACAATTCCTGTGTGCACACAGACTCATGGTGTGATTCTAGGCAGAAAATGATATTTGATTGGCAATTTCAAAGCACATTTACTATTGTGGTAGAGCAAGTGATAATTACTGTAACAGCCTGACACATTTTCCTTATAGTTTAGAGAGGCAGAAAAGAGCACATGTCCTAACAGCTACTTGAGACCACGAGCATGTGGAACCTGGGTGAATGATTAGACTAGAGCAAAGGAAATGAGCCTTGGTGATGTTGAATGTGTTAGCGTTACACACTGCTATCTGAAAAACCACAGAGTGCTGAATAGTAAGCATGGGAGTGCAGGAAAATCAGCTGCCTGTGTGCTAAGAGTGTGCTTCTGGAGACTGTGTATTGTCAGGTGCAAGAGAGATCTGCATGGACGCTTGCACAACTGCATGAAGACTGCAGAGATGTATGTAAGAGTAAATGTGTGGTAAGGGTTAATCGGAGTTTTGAACATTGTAGGACCTACCTCACCCATTGCAGCAGTGGAAAGAAAATCTAACATATTGATTTCAAATGTGTTAGCATTTGCCTCTCATTTGTGAGATATTGATTTGTGCTGAATGCTAACCATCACAATTCAAGAAAACAAGCTGCCTCTTTCCTGCGAGTGCAAGTCTTACAGAAAAAAAGCAACACAAATTAAATCTCTGACAACAATTCCTGTGTGTAGACAGACTCATGGTGTGATTCTAGGCAGAAAACGATATTTGATTGGCAATTTCAAAGCACATTTACTACTGTGGTAGAGCAAATGATAATTACAGTAACAGCCTGACACATTTTCCTTATAGTTTAGAGAGGCAGAAAAGAGCACATGTCCTAACAGCTACTTGAGACCATGAGCATGTGGAACCTGGGTGAGTGATTAGACTAGAGCAAAGGAAATGAGCCTTGGTGACGTTGAATGTGTTAGCGTTACACACTGCTATCTGAAATACCACACAGTGCTGAATAGTAAGCATGAGAGTGCAGGAAAATCAGCTGCCTGTGTGCTAAGAGTGTGCTTCTGGAGACTGTGTATTGTCAGGTGCAAGAGAGATCTGCATGGACGCTTGCACAACTGCATGAAGACTGCAGAGATGTATGTAAGAGTACATGTGTGGTAATGGTTAATTGGAGTTTTGAACATGTAGGAACTACCTCACCCATTGCAGGAGTGGAAGGAAAATCTACCATGTTGATTTCAAATGTGTTAGCATTTGCCTCTCATTTGTGAGATATTGATTTGTGCTGAATGCTAACCATCACAGTTCGAGAAAACAAGCTGCCCCTTTCCTGCGAGTGCAAGTCTTACAGAACAAGAGCAACACGAATTAAATCTCTGACAACAATTCCTGTGTGCACACAGACTCATGGTGTGATTCTAGGCAGAAAATGATATTTGATTGGCAATTTCAAAGCACATTTACTATTGTGGTAGAGCAAGTGATAATTACTGTAACAGCCTGACACATTTTCCTTATAGTTTAGAGAGGCAGAAAAGAGCACATGTCCTAACAGCTACTTGAGACCATGAGCATGTGGAACCTGGGTGAGTGATTAGACTAGAGCAAAGGAAATGAGCCTTGGTGACGTTGAATGTGTTAGCGTTACACACTGCTATCTGAAATACCACACAGTGCTGAATAGTAAGCATGGGAGTGCAGGAAAATCAGCTGCCTGTGTGCTAAGAGTGTGCTTCTGGAGACTGTGTATTGTCAGGTGCAAGAGAGATCTGCATGGACGCTTGCACAACTGCATGAAGACTGCAGAGATGTATGTAAGAGTACATGTGTGGTAATGGTTAATTGGAGTTTTGAACATGTAGGAACTACCTCACCCATTGCAGGAGTGGAAGGAAAATCTACCATGTTGATTTCAAATGTGTTAGCATTTGCCTCTCATTTGTGAGATATTGATTTGTGCTGAATGCTAACCATCACAGTTCGAGAAAACAAGCTGCCCCTTTCCTGCGAGTGCAAGTCTTACAGAACAAGAGCAACACAAATTAAATCTCTGACAACAATTCCTGTGTGCACACAGACTCATGGTGTGATTCTAGGCAGAAAATGATATTTGATTGGCAATTTCAAAGCACATTTACTATTGTGGTAGAGCAAGTGATAATTACTGTAACAGCCTGACACATTTTCCTTATAGTTTAGAGAGGCAGAAAAGAGCACATGTCCTAACAGCTACTTGAGACCATGAGCATGTGGAACCTGGGTGAGTGATTAGACTAGAGCAAAGGAAATGAGCCTTGGTGACGTTGAATGTGTTAGCGTTACACACTGCTATCTGAAAAACCACACAGTGCTGAATAGTAAGCATGGAAGTGCAGGAAATTCAGCTGCCTGTGTGCTAAGAGTGTGCTTCTGGAGACTGTGTATTGTCAGGTGCAAGAGAGATCTGCATGGACGCTTGCACAACTACATGAAGACTGCAGAGATGTATGTAAGAGTACATGTGTGGTAAGGGTTAATTGGAGTTTTGAACATGTAGGACCTACCTCACCCATTGCAGCAGTGGAAGGAAAATCTACCATGTTGATTTAAATGTGGTAGCATGTGCCTCTCATTTGTGAGATATTGATTTGTGCTGAATGCTAACCATCACAGTTCAAGAAAACAAGCTGCCCCTTTCCTGCGAGTGCAAGTCTTACAAAACAAGAGCAACACAAATTAAATCTCTGATAACAATTCCTGTGTGCAGACAGACTCATGGTGTGATTCTAGGCTGAAAACGATATTTGATTGGCAATTTCAAAGCACATTTACTACAGTGGTAGAGCAAATTATAATTACTGTGACAGCCTGACACATTTCCCTTATAGTTTAGAGAGGCAGAAAAGAGCACATGTCCTAACAGCTACTTGAGACCATGAGCATGTGGAACCTGGGTGAGTGATTAGACTAGAGCAAAGGAAATGAGCCTTGGTGATGTTGAATGTGTTAGCGTTACACACTGCTATCTGAAAAACCACACAGTGCTGAATAGTAAGCATGGGAGTGCAGGAAAATCAGCTGCCTGTGTGCTAAGAGTGTGCTTCTGGAGACTGTGTATTGTCAGGTGCAAGAGAGATCTGCATGGACGCTTGCACAACTGCATGAAGACTGCAGAGATGTATGTAAGAGTAAATGTGTGGTAAGGGTTAATCGGAGTTTTGAACATTGTAGGACCTACCTCACCCATTGCAGCAGTGGAAAGAAAATCTAACATATTGATTTCAAATGTGTTAGCATTTGCCTCTCATTTGTGAGATATTGATTTGTGCTGAATGCTAACCATCACAATTCAAGAAAACAAGCTGCCTCTTTCCTGCGAGTGCAAGTCTTACAGAAAAAAAGCAACACAAATTAAATCTCTGACAACAATTCCTGTGTGTAGACAGACTCATGGTGTGATTCTAGGCAGAAAACGATATTTGATTGGCAATTTCAAAGCACATTTACTACTGTGGTAGAGCAAATGATAATTACAGTAACAGCCTGACACATTTTCCTTATAGTTTAGAGAGGCAGAAAAGAGCACATGTCCTAACAGCTACTTGAGACCATGAGCATGTGGAACCTGGGTGAGTGATTAGACTAGAGCAAAGGAAATGAGCCTTGGTGACGTTGAATGTGTTAGCGTTACACACTGCTATCTGAAATACCACACAGTGCTGAATAGTAAGCATGAGAGTGCAGGAAAATCAGCTGCCTGTGTGCTAAGAGTGTGCTTCTGGAGACTGTGTATTTTCAGGTGCAAGAGAGATCTGCATGGACGCTTGCACAACTGCATGAAGACTGCAGAGATGTATGTAAGAGTACATGTGTGGTAATGGTTAATTGGAGTTTTGAACATGTAGGAACTACCTCACCCATTGCAGGAGTGGAAGGAAAATCTACCATGTTGATTTCAAATGTGTTAGCATTTGCCTCTCATTTGTGAGATATTGATTTGTGCTGAATGCTAACCATCACAGTTCGAGAAAACAAGCTGCCCCTTTCCTGCGAGTGCAAGTCTTACAGAACAAGAGCAACACGAATTAAATCTCTGACAACAATTCCTGTGTGCACACAGACTCATGGTGTGATTCTAGGCAGAAAATGATATTTGATTGGCAATTTCAAAGCACATTTACTATTGTGGTAGAGCAAGTGATAATTACTGTAACAGCCTGACACATTTTCCTTATAGTTTAGAGAGGCAGAAAAGAGCACATGTCCTAACAGCTACTTGAGACCATGAGCATGTGGAACCTGGGTGAGTGATTAGACTAGAGCAAAGGAAATGAGCCTTGGTGACGTTGAATGTGTTAGCGTTACACACTGCTATCTGAAATACCACACAGTGCTGAATAGTAAGCATGGGAGTGCAGGAAAATCAGCTGCCTGTGTGCTAAGAGTGTGCTTCTGGAGACTGTGTATTGTCAGGTGCAAGAGAGATCTGCATGGACGCTTGCACAACTGCATGAAGACTGCAGAGATGTATGTAAGAGTACATGTGTGGTAATGGTTAATTGGAGTTTTGAACATGTAGGAACTACCTCACCCATTGCAGGAGTGGAAGGAAAATCTACCATGTTGATTTCAAATGTGTTAGCATTTGCCTCTCATTTGTGAGATATTGATTTGTGCTGAATGCTAACCATCACAGTTCGAGAAAACAAGCTGCCCCTTTCCTGCGAGTGCAAGTCTTACAGAACAAGAGCAACACAAATTAAATCTCTGACAACAATTCCTGTGTGCACACAGACTCATGGTGTCATTCTAGGCAGAAAATGATATTTGATTGGCAATTTCAAAGCACATTTACTATTGTGGTAGAGCAAGTGATAATTACTGTAACAGCCTGACACATTTTCCTTATAGTTTAGAGAGGCAGAAAAGAGCACATGTCCTAACAGCTACTTGAGACCATGAGCATGTGGAACCTGGGTGAGTGATTAGACTAGAGCAAAGGAAATGAGCCTTGGTGACGTTGAATGTGTTAGCGTTACACACTGCTATCTGAAAAACCACACAGTGCTGAATAGTAAGCATGGAAGTGCAGGAAATTCAGCTGCCTGTGTGCTAAGAGTGTGCTTCTGGAGACTGTGTATTGTCAGGTGCAAGAGAGATCTGCATGGACGCTTGCACAACTACATGAAGACTGCAGAGATGTATGTAAGAGTACATGTGTGGTAAGGGTTAATTGGAGTTTTGAACATGTAGGACCTACCTCACCCATTGCAGCAGTGGAAGGAAAATCTACCATGTTGATTTAAATGTGGTAGCATGTGCCTCTCATTTGTGAGATATTGATTTGTGCTGAATGCTAACCATCACAGTTCAAGAAAACAAGCTGCCCCTTTCCTGCGAGTGCAAGTCTTACAAAACAAGAGCAACACAAATTAAATCTCTGATAACAATTCCTGTGTGCAGACAGACTCATGGTGTGATTCTAGGCTGAAAACGATATTTGATTGGCAATTTCAAAGCACATTTAATACAGTGGTAGAGCAAATTATAATTACTGTGACAGCCTGACACATTTCCCTTATAGTTTAGAGAGGCAGAAAAGAGCACATGTCCTAACAGCTACTTGAGACCATGAGCATGTGGAACCTGGGTGAGTGATTAGACTAGAGCAAAGGAAATGAGCCTTGGTGATGTTGAATGTGTTAGCGTTACACACTGCTATCTGAAAAACCACACAGTGCTGAATAGTAAGCATGGGAGTGCAGGAAAATCAGCTGCCTGTGTGATAAGAGTGTGCTTCTGGAGACTGTGTATTGTCAGGTGCAAGAGAGATCTGCATGGACGCTTGCACAACTGCATGAAGACTGCAGAGATGTATGTAAGAGTAAATGTGTGGTAAGGGTTAATCGGAGTTTTGAACATTGTAGGACCTACCTCACCCATTGCAGCAGTGGAAAGAAAATCTAACATATTGATTTCAAATGTGTTAGCATTTGCCTCTCATTTGTGAGATATTGATTTGTGCTGAATGCTAACCATCACAATTCAAGAAAACAAGCTGCCTCTTTCCTGCGAGTGCAAGTCTTACAGAAAAAAAGCAACACAAATTAAATCTCTGACAACAATTCCTGTGTGTAGACAGACTCATGGTGTGATTCTAGGCAGAAAACGATATTTGATTGGCAATTTCAAAGCACATTTACTACTGTGGTAGAGCAAATGATAATTACAGTAACAGCCTGACACATTTTCCTTATAGTTTAGAGAGGCAGAAAAGAGCACATGTCCTAACAGCTACTTGAGACCATGAGCATGTGGAACCTGGGTGAGTGATTAGACTAGAGCAAAGGATATGAGCCTTGGTGGCGTTGAATGTGTTAGCGTTACACACTGCTATCTGAAATACCACACAGTGCTGAATAGTAAGCATGGGAGTGCAGGAAAATCAGCTGCCTGTGTGCTAAGAGTGAGCTTCTGGAGACTGTGTATTGTCAGGTGCAAGAGAGATCTGCATGGACGCTTGCACAACTGCATGAAGACTGCAGAGATGTATGTAAGAGTACATGTGTGGTAAGGGTTAATTGGAGTTTTGAACAGGTAGGAACTACCTCACCCATTGCAGGAGTGGAAGGAAAATCTACCATGTTGATTTCAAATGTGTTAGCATTTGCCTCTCATTTGTGCGATATTGATTTGTGCTGAATGCTAACCATCACAGTTCAAGAAAACAAGCTGCCCCTTTGCTGTGAGTGCAAGTCTTACAGAACAAGAGCAACACGAATTAAATCTCTGACAACAATTCCTGTGTGCAGACAGACTCATGGTGTGATTCTAGGCAGAAAACGATATTTGAGTGGCAATTTCAAAGCACATTTACTACTGTGGTAGAGCAAGTGATAATTACTGTAACAGCCTGACACATTTTCCTTATAGTTTAGAGAGGCAGAAAAGAGCACATGTCCTAACAGCTACTTGAGACCATGAGCATGTGGAACCTGGGTGAGTGATTAGACTAGAGCAAAGGAAATGAGCCTTGGTGACGTTGAATGTGTTAGCGTTACACACTGCTATCTGAAATACCACACAGTGCTGAATAGTAAGCATGGGAGTGCAGGAAAATCAGCTGCCTGTGTGCTAAGAGTGTGCTTCTGGAGACTGTGTATTGTCAGGTGCAAGAGAGATCTGCATGGACGCTTGCACAACTGCATAAAGACTGCAGAGATGTATGTAAGAGTACATGTGTGGTAATGGTTAATTGGAGTTTTGAACATGTAGGAACTACCTCACCCATTGCAGGAGTGGAAGGAAAATCTACCATGTTGATTTCAAATGTGTTAGCATTTGCCTCTCATTTGTGAGATATTGATTTGTGCTGAATGCTAACCATCACAGTTCGAGAAAACAAGCTGCCCCTTTCCTGCGAGTGCAAGTCTTACAGAACAAGAGCAACACAAATTAAATCTCTGACAACAATTCCTGTGTGCACACAGACTCATGGTGTGATTCTAGGCAGAAAATGATATTTGATTGGCAATTTCAAAGCACATTTACTATTGTGGTAGAGCAAGTGATAATTACTGTAACAGCCTGACACATTTTCCTTATAGTTTAGAGAGGCAGAAAAGAGCACATGTCCTAACAGCTACTTGAGACCATGAGCATGTGGAACCTGGGTGAGTGATTAGACTAGAGCAAAGGAAATGAGCCTTGGTGACGTTGAATGTGTTAGCGTTACACACTGCTATCTGAAAAACCACACAGTGCTGAATAGTAAGCATGGAAGTGCAGGAAATTCAGCTGCCTGTGTGCTAAGAGTGTGCTTCTGGAGACTGTGTATTGTCAGGTGCAAGAGAGATCTGCATGGACGCTTGCACAACTACATGAAGACTGCAGAGATGTATGTAAGAGTACATGTGTGGTAAGGGTTAATTGGAGTTTTGAACATGTAGGACCTACCTCACCCATTGCAGCAGTGGAAGGAAAATCTACCATGTTGATTTAAATGTGGTAGCATGTGCCTCTCATTTGTGAGATATTGATTTGTGCTGAATGCTAACCATCACAGTTCAAGAAAACAAGCTGCCCCTTTCCTGCGAGTGCAAGTCTTACAAAACAAGAGCAACACAAATTAAATCTCTGATAACAATTCCTGTGTGCAGACAGACTCATGGTGTGATTCTAGGCTGAAAACGATATTTGATTGGCAATTTCAAAGCACATTTACTACAGTGGTAGAGCAAATTATAATTACTGTGACAGCCTGACACATTTTCCTTATAGTTTAGAGAGGCAGAAAAGAGCACATGTCCTAACAGCTACTTGAGACCATGAGCATGTGGAACCTGGGTGAGTGATTAGACTAGAGCAAAGGAAATGAGCCTTGGTGATGTTGAATGTGTTAGCGTTACACACTGCTATCTGAAAAACCACACAGTGCTGAATAGTAAGCATGGGAGTGCAGGAAAATCAGCTGCCTGTGTGCTAAGAGTGTGCTTCTGGAGACTGTGTATTGTCAGGTGCAAGAGAGATCTGCATGGACGCTTGCACAACTGCATGAAGACTGCAGAGATGTATGTAAGAGTAAATGTGTGGTAAGGGTTAATCGGAGTTTTGAACATTGTAGGACCTACCTCACCCATTGCAGCAGTGGAAAGAAAATCTACCATATTGATTTCAAATGTGTTAGCATTTGCCTCTCATTTGTGAGATATTGATTTGTGCTGAATGCTAACCATCACAATTCAAGAAAACAAGCTGCCTCTTTCCTGCGAGTGCAAGTCTTACAGAAAAAAAGCAACACAAATTAAATCTCTGACAACAATTCCTGTGTGTAGACAGACTCATGGTGTGATTCTAGGCAGAAAACGATATTTGATTGGCAATTTCAAAGCACATTTACTACTGTGGTAGAGCAAATGATAATTACAGTAACAGCCTGACACATTTTCCTTATAGTTTAGAGAGGCAGAAAAGAGCACATGTCCTAACAGCTACTTGAGACCATGAGCACGTGGAACCTGGGTGAGTGATTAGACTAGAGCAAAGGATATGAGCCTTGGTGGCGTTGAATGTGTTAGCGTTACACACTGCTATCTGAAATACCACACAGTGCTGAATAGTAAGCATGGGAGTGCAGGAAAATCAGCTGCCTGTGTGCTAAGAGTGTGCTTCTGGAGACTGTGTATTGTCAGGTGCAAGAGTGATCTGCATGGACGCTTGCACAACTGCATGAAGACTGCAGAGATGTATGTAAGAGTACATGTGTGGTAAGGGTTAATTGGAGTTTTGAACAGGTAGGAACTACCTCACCCATTGCAGGAGTGGAAGGAAAATCTACCATGTTGATTTCAAATGTGTTAGCATTTGCCTCTCATTTGTGCGATATTGATTTGTGCTGAATGCTAACCATCACAGTTCGAGAAAACAAGCTGCCCCTTTCCTGCGAGTGCAAGTCTTACAGAACAAGAGCAACACGAATTAAATCTCTGACAACAATTCCTGTGTGCAGACAGACTCATGGTGTGATTCTAGGCAGAAAACGATATTTGAGTGGCAATTTCAAAGCACATTTACTACTGTGGTAGAGCAAGTGATAATTACTGTAACAGCCTGACACATTTTCCTTATAGTTTAGAGAGGCAGAAAAGAGCACATGTCCTAACAGCTACTTGAGACCATGAGCATGTGGAACCTGGGTGAGTGATTAGACTAGAGCAAAGGAAATGAGCCTTGGTGACGTTGAATGTGTTAGCGTTACACACTGCTATCTGAAATACCACACAGTGCTGAATAGTAAGCATGGGAGTGCAGGAAAATCAGCTGCCTGTGTGCTAAGAGTGTGCTTCTGGAGACTGTGTATTGTCAGGTGCAAGAGAGATCTGCATGGACGCTTGCACAACTGCATGAAGACTGCAGAGATGTATGTAAGAGTACATGTGTGGTAATGGTTAATTGGAGTTTTGAACATGTAGGAACTACCTCACCCATTGCAGGAGTGGAAGGAAAATCTACCATGTTGATTTCAAATGTGTTAGCATTTGCCTCTCATTTGTGAGATATTGATTTGTGCTGAATGCTAACCATCACAGTTCGAGAAAACAAGCTGCCCCTTTCCTGCGAGTGCAAGTCTTACAGAACAAGAGCACGACGAATTAAATCTCTGACAACAATTCCTGTGTGCACACAGACTCATGGTGTGATTCTAGGCAGAAAATGATGTTTGATTGGCAATTTCAAAGCACATTTACTATTGTGGTAGAGCAAGTGATAATTACTGTAACAGCCTGACACATTTTCCTTATAGTTTAGAGAGGCAGAAAAGAGCACATCTCCTAACAGCTACTTGAGACCATGAGCATGTGGAACCTGGGTGAGTGATTAGACTAGAGCAAAGGAAATGAGCCTTGGTGACGTTGAATGTGTTAGCGTTACACACTGCTATCTGAAATACCACACAGTGCTGAATAGTAAGCATGGGAGTGCAGGAAAATCAGCTGCCTGTGTGCTAAGAGTGTGCTTCTGGAGACTGTGTATTGTCAGGTGCAAGAGAGATCTGCATGGACGCTTGCACAACTGCATGAAGACTGCAGAGATGTATGTAAGAGTACATGTGTGGTAATGGTTAATTGGAGTTTTGAACATGTAGGAACTACCTCACCCATTGCAGGAGTGGAAGGAAAATCTACCATGTTGATTTCAAATGTGTTAGCATTTGCCTCTCATTTGTGAGATATTGATTTGTGCTGAATGCTAACCATCACAGTTCGAGAAAACAAGCTGCCCCTTTCCTGCGAGTGCAAGTCTTACAGAACAAGAGCAACACAAATTAAATCTCTGACAACAATTCCTGTGTGCACACAGACTCATGGTGTGATTCTAGGCAGAAAATGATATTTGATTGGCAATTTCAAAGCACATTTACTATTGTGGTAGAGCAAGTGATAATTACTGTAACAGCCTGACACATTTTCCTTATAGTTTAGAGAGGCAGAAAAGAGCACATGTCCTAACAGCTACTTGAGACCACGAGCATGTGGAACCTGGGTGAGTGATTAGACTAGAGCAAAGGAAATGAGCCTTGGTGACGTTGAATGTGTTAGCGTTACACACTGCTATCTGAAAAACCACACAGTGCTGAATAGTAAGCATGGAAGTGCAGGAAATTCAGCTGCCTGTGTGCTAAGAGTGTGCTTCTGGAGACTGTGTATTGTCAGGTGCAAGAGAGATCTGCATGGACGCTTGCACAACTACATGAAGACTGCAGAGATGTATGTAAGAGTACATGTGTGGTAAGGGTTAATTGGAGTTTTGAACATGTAGGACCTACCTCACCCATTGCAGCAGTGGAAGGAAAATCTACCATGTTGATTTAAATGTGGTAGCATGTGCCTCTCATTTGTGAGATATTGATTTGTGCTGAATGCTAACCATCACAGTTCAAGAAAACAAGCTGCCCCTTTCCTGCGAGTGCAAGTCTTACAAAACAAGAGCAACACAAATTAAATCTCTGACAACAATTCCTGTGTGCAGACAGACTCATGGTGTGATTCTAGGCTGAAAACGATATTTGATTGGCAATTTCAAAGCACATTTACTACAGTGGTAGAGCAAATTATAATTACTGTGACAGCCTGACACATTTTCCTTATAGTTTAGAGAGGCAGAAAAGAGCACATGTCCTAACAGCTACTTGAGACCATGAGCATGTGGAACCTGGGTGAGTGATTAGACTAGAGCAAAGGAAATGAGCCTTGGTGATGTTGAATGTGTTAGCGTTACACACTGCTATCTGAAAAACCACACAGTGCTGAATAGTAAGCATGGGAGTGCAGGAAAATCAGCTGCCTGTGTGCTAAGAGTGTGCTTCTGGAGACTGTGTATTGTCAGGTGCAAGAGAGATCTGCATGGACGCTTGCACAACTGCATGAAGACTGCAGAGATGTATGTAAGAGTAAATGTGTGGTAAGGGTTAATCGGAGTTTTGAACATTGTAGGACCTACCTCACCCATTGCAGCAGTGGAAAGAAAATCTACCATATTGATTTCAAATGTGTTAGCATTTGCCTCTCATTTGTGAGATATTGATTTGTGCTGAATGCTAACCATCACAATTCAAGAAAACAAGCTGCCTCTTTCCTGCGAGTGCAAGTCTTACAGAAAAAAAGCAACACAAATTAAATCTCTGACAACAATTCCTGTGTGTAGACAGACTCATGGTGTGATTCTAGGCAGAAAACGATATTTGATTGGCAATTTCAAAGCACATTTACTACTGTGGTAGAGCAAATGATAATTACAGTAACAGCCTGACACATTTTCCTTATAGTTTAGAGAGGCAGAAAAGAGCACATGTCCTAACAGCTACTTGAGACCATGAGCACGTGGAACCTGGGTGAGTGATTAGACTAGAGCAAAGGATATGAGCCTTGGTGGCGTTGAATGTGTTAGCGTTACACACTGCTATCTGAAATACCACACAGTGCTGAATAGTAAGCATGGGAGTGCAGGAAAATCAGCTGCCTGTGTGCTAAGAGTGTGCTTCTGGAGACTGTGTATTGTCAGGTGCAAGAGTGATCTGCATGGACGCTTGCACAACTGCATGAAGACTGCAGAGATGTATGTAAGAGTACATGTGTGGTAAGGGTTAATTGGAGTTTTGAACAGGTAGGAACTACCTCACCCATTGCAGGAGTGGAAGGAAAATCTACCATGTTGATTTCAAATGTGTTAGCATTTGCCTCTCATTTGTGCGATATTGATTTGTGCTGAATGCTAACCATCACAGTTCGAGAAAACAAGCTGCCCCTTTCCTGCGAGTGCAAGTCTTACAGAACAAGAGCAACACGAATTAAATCTCTGACAACAATTCCTGTGTGCAGACAGACTCATGGTGTGATTCTAGGCAGAAAACGATATTTGAGTGGCAATTTCAAAGCACATTTACTACTGTGGTAGAGCAAGTGATAATTACTGTAACAGCCTGACACATTTTCCTTATAGTTTAGAGAGGCAGAAAAGAGCACATGTCCTAACAGCTACTTGAGACCATGAGCATGTGGAACCTGGGTGAGTGATTAGACTAGAGCAAAGGAAATGAGCCTTGGTGACGTTGAATGTGTTAGAGTTACACACTGCTATCTGAAATACCACACAGTGCTGAATAGTAAGCATGGGAGTGCAGGAAAATCAGCTGCCTGTGTGCTAAGAGTGTGCTTCTGGAGACTGTGTATTGTCAGGTGCAAGAGAGATCTGCATGGACGCTTGCACAACTGCATGAAGACTGCAGAGATGTATGTAAGAGTACATGTGTGGTAATGGTTAATTGGAGTTTTGAACATGTAGGAACTACCTCACCCATTGCAGGAGTGGAAGGAAAATCTACCATGTTGATTTCAAATGTGTTAGCATTTGCCTCTCATTTGTGAGATATTGATTTGTGCTGAATGCTAACCATCACAGTTCGAGAAAACAAGCTGCCCCTTTCCTGCGAGTGCAAGTCTTACAGAACAAGAGCAACACGAATTAAATCTCTGACAACAATTCCTGTGTGCACACAGACTCATGGTGTGATTCTAGGCAGAAAATGATGTTTGATTGGCAATTTCAAAGCACATTTACTATTGTGGTAGAGCAAGTGATAATTACTGTAACAGCCTGACACATTTTCCTTATAGTTTAGAGAGGCAGAAAAGAGCACATGTCCTAACAGCTACTTGAGACCATGAGCATGTGGAACCTGGGTGAGTGATTAGACTAGAGCAAAGGAAATGAGCCTTGGTGACGTTGAATGTGTTAGCGTTACACACTGCTATCTGAAATACCACACAGTGCTGAATAGTAAGCATGGGAGTGCAGGAAAATCAGCTGCCTGTGTGCTAAGAGTGTGCTTCTGGAGACTGTGTATTGTCAGGTGCAAGAGAGATCTGCATGGACGCTTGCACAACTGCATGAAGACTGCAGAGATGTATGTAAGAGTACATGTGTGGTAATGGTTAATTGGAGTTTTGAACATGTAGGAACTACCTCACCCATTGCAGGAGTGGAAGGAAAATCTACCATGTTGATTTCAAATGTGTTAGCATTTGCCTCTCATTTGTGAGATATTGATTTGTGCTGAATGCTAACCATCACAGTTCGAGAAAACAAGCTGCCCCTTTCCTGCGAGTGCAAGTCTTACAGAACAAGAGCAACACAAATTAAATCTCTGACAACAATTCCTGTGTGCACACAGACTCATGGTGTGATTCTAGGCAGAAAATGATATTTGATTGGCAATTTCAAAGCACATTTACTATTGTGGTAGAGCAAGTGATAATTACTGTAACAGCCTGACACATTTTCCTTATAGTTTAGAGAGGCAGAAAAGAGCACATGTCCTAACAGCTACTTGAGACCACGAGCATGTGGAACCTGGGTGAGTGATTAGACTAGAGCAAAGGAAATGAGCCTTGGTGACGTTGAATGTGTTAGCGTTACACACTGCTATCTGAAAAACCACACAGTGCTGAATAGTAAGCATGGAAGTGCAGGAAATTCAGCTGCCTGTGTGCTAAGAGTGTGCTTCTGGAGACTGTGTATTGTCAGGTGCAAGAGAGATCTGCATGGACGCTTGCACAACTACATGAAGACTGCAGAGATGTATGTAAGAGTACATGTGTGGTAAGGGTTAATTGGAGTTTTGAACATGTAGGACCTACCTCACCCATTGCAGCAGTGGAAGGAAAATCTACCATGTTGATTTAAATGTGGTAGCATGTGCCTCTCATTTGTGAGATATTGATTTGTGCTGAATGCTAACCATCACAGTTCAAGAAAACAAGCTGCCCCTTTCCTGCAAGTGCAAGTCTTACAAAACAAGAGCAACACAAATTAAATCTCTGATAACAATTCCTGTGTGCAGACAGACTCATGGTGTGATTCTAGGCTGAAAACGATATTTGATTGGCAATTTCAAAGCACATTTACTACAGTGGTAGAGCAAATTATAATTACTGTGACAGCCTGACACATTTTCCTTATAGTTTAGAGAGGCAGAAAAGAGCACATGTCCTAACAGCTACTTGAGACCATGAGCATGTGGAACCTGGGTGAGTGATTAGACTAGAGCAAAGGAAATGAGCCTTGGTGATGTTGAATGTGTTAGCGTTACACACTGCTATCTGAAAAACCACACAGTGCTGAATAGTAAGCATGGGAGTGCAGGAAAATCAGCTGCCTGTGTGCTAAGAGTGTGCTTCTGGAGACTGTGTATTGTCAGGTGCAAGAGAGATCTGCATGGACGCTTGCACAACTGCATGAAGACTGCAGAGATGTATGTAAGAGTAAATGTGTGGTAAGGGTTAATCGGAGTTTTGAACATTGTAGGACCTACCTCACCCATTGCAGCACTGGAAAGAAAATCTACCATATTGATTTCAAATGTGTTAGCATTTGCCTCTCATTTGTGAGATATTGATTTGTGCTGAATGCTAACCATCACAATTCAAGAAAACAAGCTGCCTCTTTCCTGCGAGTGCAAGTCTTACAGAAAAAAAGCAACACAAATTAAATCTCTGACAACAATTCCTGTGTGTAGACAGACTCATGGTGTGATTCTAGGCAGAAAACGATATTTGATTGGCAATTTCAAAGCACATTTACTACTGTGGTAGAGCAAATGATAATTACAGTAACAGCCTGACACATTTTCCTTATAGTTTAGAGAGGCAGAAAAGAGCACATGTCCTAACAGCTACTTGAGACCATGAGCACGTGGAACCTGGGTGAGTGATTAGACTAGAGCAAAGGATATGAGCCTTGGTGGCGTTGAATGTGTTAGCGTTACACACTGCTATCTGAAATACCACACAGTGCTGAATAGTAAGCATGGGAGTGCAGGAAAATCAGCTGCCTGTGTGCTAAGAGTGTGCTTCTGGAGACTGTGTATTGTCAGGTGCAAGAGTGATCTGCATGGACGCTTGCACAACTGCATGAAGACTGCAGAGATGTATGTAAGAGTACATGTGTGGTAAGGGTTAATTGGAGTTTTGAACAGGTAGGAACTACCTCACCCATTGCAGGAGTGGAAGGAAAATCTACCATGTTGATTTCAAATGTGTTAGCATTTGCCTCTCATTTGTGCGATATTGATTTGTGCTGAATGCTAACCATCACAGTTCGAGAAAACAAGCTGCCCCTTTCCTGCGAGTGCAAGTCTTACAGAACAAGAGCAACACGAATTAAATCTCTGACAACAATTCCTGTGTGCAGACAGACTCATGGTGTGATTCTAGGCAGAAAACGATATTTGAGTGGCAATTTCAAAGCACATTTACTACTGTGGTAGAGCAAGTGATAATTACTGTAACAGCCTGACACATTTTCCTTATAGTTTAGAGAGGCAGAAAAGAGCACATATCCTAACAGCTACTTGAGACCATGAGCATGTGGAACCTGGGTGAGTGATTAGACTAGAGCAAAGGAAATGAGCCTTGGTGACGTTGAATGTGTTAGAGTTACACACTGCTATCTGAAATACCACACAGTGCTGAATAGTAAGCATGGGAGTGCAGGAAAATCAGCTGCCTGTGTGCTAAGAGTGTGCTTCTGGAGACTGTGTATTGTCAGGTGCAAGAGAGATCTGCATGGATGCTTGCACAACTGCATGAAGACTGCAGAGATGTATGTAAGAGTACATGTGTGGTAATGGTTAATTGGAGTTTTGAACATGTAGGAACTACCTCACCCATTGCAGGAGTGGAAGGAAAATCTACCATGTTGATTTCAAATGTGTTAGCATTTGCCTCTCATTTGTGAGATATTGATTTGTGCTGAATGCTAACCATCACAGTTCGAGAAAACAAGCTGCCCCTTTCCTGCGAGTGCAAGTCTTACAGAACAAGAGCAACACGAATTAAATCTCTGACAACAATTCCTGTGTGCACACAGACTCATGGTGTGATTCTAGGCAGAAAATGATGTTTGATTGGCAATTTCAAAGCACATTTACTATTGTGGTAGAGCAAGTGATAATTACTGTAACAGCCTGACACATTTTCCTTATAGTTTAGAGAGGCAGAAAAGAGCACATGTCCTAACAGCTACTTGAGACCATGAGCATGTGGAACCTGGGTGAGTGATTAGACTAGAGCAAAGGAAATGAGCCTTGGTGACGTTGAATGTGTTAGCGTTACACACTGCTATCTGAAATACCACACAGTGCTGAATAGTAAGCATGGGAGTGCAGGAAAATCAGCTGCCTGTGTGCTAAGAGTGTGCTTCTGGAGACTGTGTATTGTCAGGTGCAAGAGAGATCTGCATGGACGCTTGCACAACTGCATGAAGACTGCAGAGATGTATGTAAGAGTACATGTGTGGTAATGGTTAATTGGAGTTTTGAACATGTAGGAACTACCTCACCCATTGCAGGAGTGGAAGGAAAATCTACCATGTTGATTTCAAATGTGTTAGCATTTGCCTCTCATTTGTGAGATATTGATTTGTGCTGAATGCTAACCATCACAGTTCGAGAAAACAAGCTGCCCCTTTCCTGCGAGTGCAAGTCTTACAGAACAAGAGCAACACAAATTAAATCTCTGACAATAATTCCTGTGTGCACACAGACTCATGGTGTGATTCTAGGCAGAAAATGATATTTGATTGGCAATTTCAAAGCACATTTACTATTGTGGTAGAGCAAGTGATAATTACTGTAACAGCCTGACACATTTTCCTTATAGTTTAGAGAGGCAGAAAAGAGCACATGTCCTAACAGCTACTTGAGACCACGAGCATGTGGAACCTGGGTGAGTGATTAGACTAGAGCAAAGGAAATGAGCCTTGGTGACGTTGAATGTGTTAGCGTTACACACTGCTATCTGAAAAACGACACAGTGCTGAATAGTAAGCATGGAAGTGCAGGAAATTCAGCTGCCTGTGTGCTAAGAGTGTGCTTCTGGAGACTGTGTATTGTCAGGTGCAAGAGAGATCTGCATGGACGCTTGCACAACTACATGAAGACTGCAGAGATGTATGTAAGAGTACATGTGTGGTAAGGGTTAATTGGAGTTTTGAACTTGTAGGACCTACCTCACCCATTGCAGCAGTGGAAGGAAAATCTACCATGTTGATTTAAATGTGGTAGCATGTGCCTCTCATTTGTGAGATATTGATTTGTGCTGAATGCTAACCATCACAGTTCGAGAAAACAAGCTGCCCCTTTCCTGCGAGTGCAAGTCTTACAAAACAAGAGCAACACAAATTAAATCTCTGATAACAATTCCTGTGTGCAGACAGACTCATGGTGTGATTCTAGGCTGAAAACGATATTTGATTGGCAATTTCAAAGCACATTTACTACAGTGGTAGAGCAAATTATAATTACTGTGACAGCCTGACACATTTTCCTTATAGTTTAGAGAGGCAGAAAAGAGCACATGTCCTAACAGCTACTTGAGACCATGAGCATGTGGAACCTGGGTGAGTGATTAGACTAGAGCAAAGGAAATGAGCCTTGGTGATGTTGAATGTGTTAGCGTTACACACTGCTATCTGAAAAACCACACAGTGCTGAATAGTAAGCATGGGAGTGCAGGAAAATCAGCTGCCTGTGTGCTAAGAGTGTGCTTCTGGAGACTGTGTATTGTCAGGTGCAAGAGAGATCTGCATGGACGCTTGCACAACTGCATGAAGACTGCAGAGATGTATGTAAGAGTAAATGTGTGGTAAGGGTTAATCGGAGTTTTGAACATTGTAGGACCTACCTCACCCATTGCAGCAGTGGAAAGAAAATCTACCATATTGATTTCAAATGTGTTAGCATTTGCCTCTCATTTGTGAGATATTGATTTGTGCTGAATGCTAACCATCACAATTCAAGAAAACAAGCTGCCTCTTTCCTGCGAGTGCAAGTCTTACAGAAAAAAAGCAACACAAATTAAATCTCTGACAACAATTCCTGTGTGTAGACAGACTCATGGTGTGATTCTAGGCAGAAAACGATATTTGATTGGCAATTTCAAAGCACATTTACTACTGTGGTAGAGCAAATGATAATTACAGTAACAGCCTGACACATTTTCCTTATAGTTTAGAGAGGCAGAAAAGAGCACATGTCCTAACAGCTACTTGAGACCATGAGCACGTGGAACCTGGGTGAGTGATTAGACTAGAGCAAAGGATATGAGCCTTGGTGGCGTTGAATGTGTTAGCGTTACACACTGCTATCTGAAATACCACACAGTGCTGAATAGTAAGCATGGGAGTGCAGGAAAATCAGCTGCCTGTGTGCTAAGAGTGTGCTTCTGGAGACTGTGTATTGTCAGGTGCAAGAGTGATCTGCATGGACGCTTGCACAACTGCATGAAGACTGCAGAGATGTATGTAAGAGTACATGTGTGGTAAGGGTTAATTGGAGTTTTGAACAGGTAGGAACTACCTCACCCATTGCAGGAGTGGAAGGAAAATCTACCATGTTGATTTCAAATGTGTTAGCATTTGCCTCTCATTTGTGCGATATTGATTTGTGCTGAATGCTAACCATCACAGTTCGAGAAAACAAGCTGCCCCTTTCCTGCGAGTGCAAGTCTTACAGAACAAGAGCAACACGAATTAAATCTCTGACAACAATTCCTGTGTGCAGACAGACTCATGGTGTGATTCTAGGCAGAAAACGATATTTGAGTGGCAATTTCAAAGCACATTTACTACTGTGGTAGAGCAAGTGATAATTACTGTAACAGCCTGACACATTTTCCTTATAGTTTAGAGAGGCAGAAAAGAGCACATGTCCTAACAGCTACTTGAGACCATGAGCATGTGGAACCTGGGTGAGTGATTAGACTAGAGCAAAGGAAATGAGCCTTGGTGACGTTGAATGTGTTAGAGTTACACACTGCTATCTGAAATACCACACAGTGCTGAATAGTAAGCATGGGAGTGCAGGAAAATCAGCTGCCTGTGTGCTAAGAGTGTGCTTCTGGAGACTGTGTATTGTCAGGTGCAAGAGAGATCTGCATGGACGCTTGCACAACTGCATGAAGACTGCAGAGATGTATGTAAGAGTACATGTGTGGTAATGGTTAATTGGAGTTTTGAACATGTAGGAACTACCTCACCCATTGCAGGAGTGGAAGGAAAATCTACCATGTTGATTTCAAATGTGTTAGCATTTGCCTCTCATTTGTGAGATATTGATTTGTGCTGAATGCTAACCATCACAGTTCGAGAAAACAAGCTGCCCCTTTCCTGCGAGTGCAAGTCTTACAGAACAAGAGCAACACGAATTAAATCTCTGACAACAATTCCTGTGTGCACACAGACTCATGGTGTGATTCTAGGCAGAAAATGATGTTTGATTGGCAATTTCAAAGCACATTTACTATTGTGGTAGAGCAAGTGATAATTACTGTAACAGCCTGACACATTTTCCTTATAGTTTAGAGAGGCAGAAAAGAGCACATGTCCTAACAGCTACTTGAGACCATGAGCATGTGGAACCTGGGTGAGTGATTAGACTAGAGCAAAGGAAATGAGCCTTGGTGACGTTGAATGTGTTAGAGTTACACACTGCTATCTGAAATACCACACAGTGCTGAATAGTAAGCATGGGAGTGCAGGAAAATCAGCTGCCTGTGTGCTAAGAGTGTGCTTCTGGAGACTGTGTATTGTCAGGTGCAAGAGAGATCTGCATGGATGCTTGCACAACTGCATGAAGACTGCAGAGATGTATGTAAGAGTACATGTGTGGTAATGGTTAATTGGAGTTTTGAACATGTAGGAACTACCTCACCCATTGCAGGAGTGGAAGGAAAATCTACCATGTTGATTTCAAATGTGTTAGCATTTGCCTCTCATTTGTGAGATATTGATTTGTGCTGAATGCTAACCATCACAGTTCGAGAAAACAAGCTGCCCCTTTCCTGCGAGTGCAAGTCTTACAGAACAAGAGCACGACGAATTAAATCTCTGACAACAATTCCTGTGTGCACACAGACTCATGGTGTGATTCTAGGCAGAAAATGATGTTTGATTGGCAATTTCAAAGCACATTTACTATTGTGGTAGAGCAAGTGATAATTACTGTAACAGCCTGACACATTTTCCTTATAGTTTAGAGAGGCAGAAAAGAGCACATCTCCTAACAGCTACTTGAGACCATGAGCATGTGGAACCTGGGTGAGTGATTAGACTAGAGCAAAGGAAATGAGCCTTGGTGACGTTGAATGTGTTAGCGTTACACACTGCTATCTGAAATACCACACAGTGCTGAATAGTAAGCATGGGAGTGCTGGAAAATCAGCTGCCTGTGTGCTAAGAGTGTGCTTCTGGAGACTGTGTATTGTCAGGTGCAAGAGAGATCTGCATGGACGCTTGCACAACTGCATGAAGACTGCAGAGATGTATGTAAGAGTACATGTGTGGTAATGGTTAATTGGAGTTTTGAACATGTAGGAACTACCTCACCCATTGCAGGAGTGGAAGGAAAATCTACCATGTTGATTTCAAATGTGTTAGCATTTGCCTCTCATTTGTGAGATATTGATTTGTGCTGAATGCTAACCATCACAGTTCGAGAAAACAAGCTGCCCCTTTCCTGCGAGTGCAAGTCTTACAGAACAAGAGCAACACAAATTAAATCTCTGACAACAATTCCTGTGTGCACACAGACTCATGGTGTGATTCTAGGCAGAAAATGATATTTGATTGGCAATTTCAAAGCACATTTACTATTGTGGTAGAGCAAGTGATAATTACTGTAACAGCCTGACACATTTTCCTTATAGTTTAGAGAGGCAGAAAAGAGCACATGTCCTAACAGCTACTTGAGACCACGAGCATGTGGAACCTGGGTGAGTGATTAGACTAGAGCAAAGGAAATGAGCCTTGGTGACGTTGAATGTGTTAGCGTTACACACTGCTATCTGAAAAACCACACAGTGCTGAATAGTAAGCATGGAAGTGCAGGAAATTCAGCTGCCTGTGTGCTAAGAGTGTGCTTCTGGAGACTGTGTATTGTCAGGTGCAAGAGAGATCTGCATGGACGCTTGCACAACTACATGAAGACTGCAGAGATGTATGTAAGAGTACATGTGTGGTAAGGGTTAATTGGAGTTTTGAACATGTAGGACCTACCTCACCCATTGCAGCAGTGGAAGGAAAATCTACCATGTTGATTTAAATGTGGTAGCATGTGCCTCTCATTTGTGAGATATTGATTTGTGCTGAATGCTAACCATCACAGTTCAAGAAAACAAGCTGCCCCTTTCCTGCGAGTGCAAGTCTTACAAAACAAGAGCAACACAAATTAAATCTCTGATAACAATTCCTGTGTGCAGACAGACTCATGGTGTGATTCTAGGCTGAAAACGATATTTGATTGGCAATTTCAAAGCACATTTACTACAGTGGTAGAGCAAATTATAATTACTGTGACAGCCTGACACATTTTCCTTATAGTTTAGAGAGGCAGAAAAGAGCACATGTCCTAACAGCTACTTGAGACCATGAGCATGTGGAACCTGGGTGAGTGATTAGACTAGAGCAAAGGAAATGAGCCTTGGTGATGTTGAATGTGTTAGCGTTACACACTGCTATCTGAAAAACCACACAGTGCTGAATAGTAAGCATGGGAGTGCAGGAAAATCAGCTGCCTGTGTGCTAAGAGTGTGCTTCTGGAGACTGTGTATTGTCAGGTGCAAGAGAGATCTGCATGGACGCTTGCACAACTGCATGAAGACTGCAGAGATGTATGTAAGAGTAAATGTGTGGTAAGGGTTAATCGGAGTTTTGAACATTGTAGGACCTACCTCACCCATTGCAGCAGTGGAAAGAAAATCTACCATATTGATTTCAAATGTGTTAGCATTTGCCTCTCATTTGTGAGATATTGATTTGTGCTGAATGCTAACCATCACAATTCAAGAAAACAAGCTGCCTCTTTCCTGCGAGTGCAAGTCTTACAGAAAAAAAGCAACACAAATTAAATCTCTGACAACAATTCCTGTGTGTAGACAGACTCATGGTGTGATTCTAGGCAGAAAACGATATTTGATTGGCAATTTCAAAGCACATTTACTACTGTGGTAGAGCAAATGATAATTACAGTAACAGCCTGACACATTTTCCTTATAGTTTAGAGAGGCAGAAAAGAGCACATGTCCTAACAGCTACTTGAGACCATGAGCACGTGGAACCTGGGTGAGTGATTAGACTAGAGCAAAGGATATGAGCCTTGGTGGCGTTGAATGTGTTAGCGTTACACACTGCTATCTGAAATACCACACAGTGCTGAATAGTAAGCATGGGAGTGCAGGAAAATCAGCTGCCTGTGTGCTAAGAGTGTGCTTCTGGAGACTGTGTATTGTCAGGTGCAAGAGTGATCTGCATGGACGCTTGCACAACTGCATGAAGACTGCAGAGATGTATGTAAGAGTACATGTGTGGTAAGGGTTAATTGGAGTTTTGAACAGGTAGGAACTACCTCACCCATTGCAGGAGTGGAAGGAAAATCTACCATGTTGATTTCAAATGTGTTAGCATTTGCCTCTCATTTGTGCGATATTGATTTGTGCTGAATGCTAACCATCACAGTTCGAGAAAACAAGCTGCCCCTTTCCTGCGAGTGCAAGTCTTACAGAACAAGAGCAACACGAATTAAATCTCTGACAACAATTCCTGTGTGCAGACAGACTCATGGTGTGATTCTAGGCAGAAAACGATATTTGAGTGGCAATTTCAAAGCACATTTACTACTGTGGTAGAGCAAGTGATAATTACTGTAACAGCCTGACACATTTTCCTTATAGTTTAGAGAGGCAGAAAAGAGCACATGTCCTAACAGCTACTTGAGACCATGAGCATGTGGAACCTGGGTGAGTGATTAGACTAGAGCAAAGGAAATGAGCCTTGGTGACGTTGAATGTGTTAGAGTTACACACTGCTATCTGAAATACCACACAGTGCTGAATAGTAAGCATGGGAGTGCAGGAAAATCAGCTGCCTGTGTGCTAAGAGTGTGCTTCTGGAGACTGTGTATTGTCAGGTGCAAGAGAGATCTGCATGGACGCTTGCACAACTGCATGAAGACTGCAGAGATGTATGTAAGAGTACATGTGTGGTAATGGTTAATTGGAGTTTTGAACATGTAGGAACTACCTCACCCATTGCAGGAGTGGAAGGAAAATCTACCATGTTGATTTCAAATGTGTTAGCATTTGCCTCTCATTTGTGAGATATTGATTTGTGCTGAATGCTAACCATCACAGTTCGAGAAAACAAGCTGCCCCTTTCCTGCGAGTGCAAGTCTTACAGAACAAGAGCAACACGAATTAAATCTCTGACAACAATTCCTGTGTGCACACAGACTCATGGTGTGATTCTAGGCAGAAAATGATGTTTGATTGGCAATTTCAAAGCACATTTACTATTGTGGTAGAGCAAGTGATAATTACTGTAACAGCCTGACACATTTTCCTTATAGTTTAGAGAGGCAGAAAAGAGCACATGTCCTAACAGCTACTTGAGACCATGAGCATGTGGAACCTGGGTGAGTGATTAGACTAGAGCAAAGGAAATGAGCCTTGGTGACGTTGAATGTGTTAGCGTTACACACTGCTATCTGAAATACCACACAGTGCTGAATAGTAAGCATGGGAGTGCAGGAAAATCAGCTGCCTGTGTGCTAAGAGTGTGCTTCTGGAGACTGTGTATTGTCAGGTGCAAGAGAGATCTGCATGGACGCTTGCACAACTGCATGAAGACTGCAGAGATGTATGTAAGAGTACATGTGTGGTAATGGTTAATTGGAGTTTTGAACATGTAGGAACTACCTCACCCATTGCAGGAGTGGAAGGAAAATCTACCATGTTGATTTCAAATGTGTTAGCATTTGCCTCTCATTTGTGAGATATTGATTTGTGCTGAATGCTAACCATCACAGTTCGAGAAAACAAGCTGCCCCTTTCCTGCGAGTGCAAGTCTTACAGAACAAGAGCAACACAAATTAAATCTCTGACAACAATTCCTGTGTGCACACAGACTCATGGTGTGATTCTAGGCAGAAAATGATATTTGATTGGCAATTTCAAAGCACATTTACTATTGTGGTAGAGCAAGTGATAATTACTGTAACAGCCTGACACATTTTCCTTATAGTTTAGAGAGGCAGAAAAGAGCACATGTCCTAACAGCTACTTGAGACCACGAGCATGTGGAACCTGGGTGAGTGATTAGACTAGAGCAAAGGAAATGAGCCTTGGTGACGTTGAATGTGTTAGCGTTACACACTGCTATCTGAAAAACCACACAGTGCTGAATAGTAAGCATGGAAGTGCAGGAAATTCAGCTGCCTGTGTGCTAAGAGTGTGCTTCTGGAGACTGTGTATTGTCAGGTGCAAGAGAGATCTGCATGGACGCTTGCACAACTACATGAAGACTGCAGAGATGTATGTAAGAGTACATGTGTGGTAAGGGTTAATTGGAGTTTTGAACATGTAGGACCTACCTCACCCATTGCAGCAGTGGAAGGAAAATCTACCATGTTGATTTAAATGTGGTAGCATGTGCCTCTCATTTGTGAGATATTGATTTGTGCTGAATGCTAACCATCACAGTTCAAGAAAACAAGCTGCCCCTTTCCTGCGAGTGCAAGTCTTACAAAACAAGAGCAACACAAATTAAATCTCTGATAACAATTCCTGTGTGCAGACAGACTCATGGTGTGATTCTAGGCTGAAAACGATATTTGATTGGCAATTTCAAAGCACATTTACTACAGTGGTAGAGCAAATTATAATTACTGTGACAGCCTGACACATTTTCCTTATAGTTTAGAGAGGCAGAAAAGAGCACATGTCCTAACAGCTACTTGAGACCATGAGCATGTGGAACCTGGGTGAGTGATTAGACTAGAGCAAAGGAAATGAGCCTTGGTGATGTTGAATGTGTTAGCGTTACACACTGCTATCTGAAAAACCACACAGTGCTGAATAGTAAGCATGGGAGTGCAGGAAAATCAGCTGCCTGTGTGCTAAGAGTGTGCTTCTGGAGACTGTGTATTGTCAGGTGCAAGAGAGATCTGCATGGACGCTTGCACAACTGCATGAAGACTGCAGAGATGTATGTAAGAGTAAATGTGTGGTAAGGGTTAATCGGAGTTTTGAACATTGTAGGACCTACCTCACCCATTGCAGCACTGGAAAGAAAATCTACCATATTGATTTCAAATGTGTTAGCATTTGCCTCTCATTTGTGAGATATTGATTTGTGCTGAATGCTAACCATCACAATTCAAGAAAACAAGCTGCCTCTTTCCTGCGAGTGCAAGTCTTACAGAAAAAAAGCAACACAAATTAAATCTCTGACAACAATTCCTGTGTGTAGACAGACTCATGGTGTGATTCTAGGCAGAAAACGATATTTGATTGGCAATTTCAAAGCACATTTACTACTGTGGTAGAGCAAATGATAATTACAGTAACAGCCTGACACATTTTCCTTATAGTTTAGAGAGGCAGAAAAGAGCACATGTCCTAACAGCTACTTGAGACCATGAGCACGTGGAACCTGGGTGAGTGATTAGACTAGAGCAAAGGATATGAGCCTTGGTGGCGTTGAATGTGTTAGCGTTACACACTGCTATCTGAAATACCACACAGTGCTGAATAGTAAGCATGGGAGTGCAGGAAAATCAGCTGCCTGTGTGCTAAGAGTGTGCTTCTGGAGACTGTGTATTGTCAGGTGCAAGAGTGATCTGCATGGACGCTTGCACAACTGCATGAAGACTGCAGAGATGTATGTAAGAGTACATGTGTGGTAAGGGTTAATTGGAGTTTTGAACAGGTAGGAACTACCTCACCCATTGCAGGAGTGGAAGGAAAATCTACCATGTTGATTTCAAATGTGTTAGCATTTGCCTCTCATTTGTGCGATATTGATTTGTGCTGAATGCTAACCATCACAGTTCGAGAAAACAAGCTGCCCCTTTCCTGCGAGTGCAAGTCTTACAGAACAAGAGCAACACGAATTAAATCTCTGACAACAATTCCTGTGTGCAGACAGACTCATGGTGTGATTCTAGGCAGAAAACGATATTTGAGTGGCAATTTCAAAGCACATTTACTACTGTGGTAGAGCAAGTGATAATTACTGTAACAGCCTGACACATTTTCCTTATAGTTTAGAGAGGCAGAAAAGAGCACATATCCTAACAGCTACTTGAGACCATGAGCATGTGGAACCTGGGTGAGTGATTAGACTAGAGCAAAGGAAATGAGCCTTGGTGACGTTGAATGTGTTAGAGTTACACACTGCTATCTGAAATACCACACAGTGCTGAATAGTAAGCATGGGAGTGCAGGAAAATCAGCTGCCTGTGTGCTAAGAGTGTGCTTCTGGAGACTGTGTATTGTCAGGTGCAAGAGAGATCTGCATGGATGCTTGCACAACTGCATGAAGACTGCAGAGATGTATGTAAGAGTACATGTGTGGTAATGGTTAATTGGAGTTTTGAACATGTAGGAACTACCTCACCCATTGCAGGAGTGGAAGGAAAATCTACCATGTTGATTTCAAATGTGTTAGCATTTGCCTCTCATTTGTGAGATATTGATTTGTGCTGAATGCTAACCATCACAGTTCGAGAAAACAAGCTGCCCCTTTCCTGCGAGTGCAAGTCTTACAGAACAAGAGCAACACGAATTAAATCTCTGACAACAATTCCTGTGTGCACACAGACTCATGGTGTGATTCTAGGCAGAAAATGATGTTTGATTGGCAATTTCAAAGCACATTTACTATTGTGGTAGAGCAAGTGATAATTACTGTAACAGCCTGACACATTTTCCTTATAGTTTAGAGAGGCAGAAAAGAGCACATGTCCTAACAGCTACTTGAGACCATGAGCATGTGGAACCTGGGTGAGTGATTAGACTAGAGCAAAGGAAATGAGCCTTGGTGACGTTGAATGTGTTAGCGTTACACACTGCTATCTGAAATACCACACAGTGCTGAATAGTAAGCATGGGAGTGCAGGAAAATCAGCTGCCTGTGTGCTAAGAGTGTGCTTCTGGAGACTGTGTATTGTCAGGTGCAAGAGAGATCTGCATGGACGCTTGCACAACTGCATGAAGACTGCAGAGATGTATGTAAGAGTACATGTGTGGTAATGGTTAATTGGAGTTTTGAACATGTAGGAACTACCTCACCCATTGCAGGAGTGGAAGGAAAATCTACCATGTTGATTTCAAATGTGTTAGCATTTGCCTCTCATTTGTGAGATATTGATTTGTGCTGAATGCTAACCATCACAGTTCGAGAAAACAAGCTGCCCCTTTCCTGCGAGTGCAAGTCTTACAGAACAAGAGCAACACAAATTAAATCTCTGACAATAATTCCTGTGTGCACACAGACTCATGGTGTGATTCTAGGCAGAAAATGATATTTGATTGGCAATTTCAAAGCACATTTACTATTGTGGTAGAGCAAGTGATAATTACTGTAACAGCCTGACACATTTTCCTTATAGTTTAGAGAGGCAGAAAAGAGCACATGTCCTAACAGCTACTTGAGACCACGAGCATGTGGAACCTGGGTGAGTGATTAGACTAGAGCAAAGGAAATGAGCCTTGGTGACGTTGAATGTGTTAGCGTTACACACTGCTATCTGAAAAACGACACAGTGCTGAATAGTAAGCATGGAAGTGCAGGAAATTCAGCTGCCTGTGTGCTAAGAGTGTGCTTCTGGAGACTGTGTATTGTCAGGTGCAAGAGAGATCTGCATGGACGCTTGCACAACTACATGAAGACTGCAGAGATGTATGTAAGAGTACATGTGTGGTAAGGGTTAATTGGAGTTTTGAACTTGTAGGACCTACCTCACCCATTGCAGCAGTGGAAGGAAAATCTACCATGTTGATTTAAATGTGGTAGCATGTGCCTCTCATTTGTGAGATATTGATTTGTGCTGAATGCTAACCATCACAGTTCAAGAAAACAAGCTGCCCCTTTCCTGCGAGTGCAAGTCTTACAAAACAAGAGCAACTCAAATTAAATCTCTGATAACAATTCCTGTGTGCAGACAGACTCATGGTGTGATTCTAGGCTGAAAACGATATTTGATTGGCAATTTCAAAGCACATTTACTACAGTGGTAGAGCAAATTATAATTACTGTGACAGCCTGACACATTTTCCTTATAGTTTAGAGAGGCAGAAAAGAGCACATGTCCTAACAGCTACTTGAGACCATGAGCATGTGGAACCTGGGTGAGTGATTAGACTAGAGCAAAGGAAATGAGCCTTGGTGATGTTGAATGTGTTAGCGTTACACACTGCTATCTGAAAAACCACACAGTGCTGAATAGTAAGCATGGGAGTGCAGGAAAATCAGCTGCCTGTGTGCTAAGAGTGTGCTTCTGGAGACTGTGTATTGTCAGGTGCAAGAGAGATCTGCATGGACGCTTGCACAACTGCATGAAGACTGCAGAGATGTATGTAAGAGTAAATGTGTGGTAAGGGTTAATCGGAGTTTTGAACATTGTAGGACCTACCTCACCCATTGCAGCAGTGGAAAGAAAATCTACCATATTGATTTCAAATGTGTTAGCATTTGCCTCTCATTTGTGAGATATTGATTTGTGCTGAATGCTAACCATCACAATTCAAGAAAACAAGCTGCCTCTTTCCTGCGAGTGCAAGTCTTACAGAAAAAAAGCAACACAAATTAAATCTCTGACAACAATTCCTGTGTGTAGATAGACTCATGGTGTGATTCTAGGCAGAAAACGATATTTGATTGGCAATTTCAAAGCACATTTACTACTGTGGTAGAGCAAATGATAATTACAGTAACAGCCTGACACATTTTCCTTATAGTTTAGAGAGGCAGAAAAGAGCACATGTCCTAACAGCTACTTGAGACCATGAGCACGTGGAACCTGGGTGAGTGATTAGACTAGAGCAAAGGATATGAGCCTTGGTGGCGTTGAATGTGTTAGCGTTACACACTGCTATCTGAAATACCACACAGTGCTGAATAGTAAGCATGGGAGTGCAGGAAAATCAGCTGCCTGTGTGCTAAGAGTGTGCTTCTGGAGACTGTGTATTGTCAGGTGCAAGAGAGATCTGCATGGACGCTTGCACAACTGCATGAAGACTGCAGAGATGTATGTAAGAGTACATGTGTGGTAAGGGTTAATTGGAGTTTTGAACAGGTAGGAACTACCTCACCCATTGCAGGAGTGGAAGGAAAATCTACCATGTTGATTTCAAATGTGTTAGCATTTGCCTCTCATTTGTGAGATATTGATTTGTGCTGAATGCTAACCATCACAGTTCAAGAAAACAAGCTGCCCCTTTGCTGTGAGTGCAAGTCTTACAGAACAAGAGCAACACGAATTAAATCTCTGACAACAATTCCTGTGTGCAGACAGACTCATGGTGTGATTCTAGGCAGAAAACGATATTTGAGTGGCAATTTCAAAGCACATTTACTACTGTGGTAGAGCAAGTGATAATTACTGTAACAGCCTGACACATTTTCCTTATAGTTTAGAGAGGCAGAAAAGAGCACATGTCCTAACAGCTACTTGAGACCATGAGCATGTGGAACCTGGGTGAGTGATTAGACTAGAGCAAAGGAAATGAGCCTTGGTGACGTTGAATGTGTTAGCGTTACACACTGCTATCTGAAATACCACACAGTGCTGAATAGTAACCATGGGATTGCAGGAAAATCAGCTGCCTGTGTGCTAAGAGTGTGCTTCTGGAGACTGTGTATTGTCAGGTGCAAGAGAGATCTGCATGGACGCTTGCACAACTGCATGAAGACTGCAGAGATGTATGTAAGAGTACATGTGTGGTAAGGGTTAATTGGAGTTTTGAACAGGTAGGAACTACCTCACCCATTGCAGGAGTGAAAGGAAAATCTACCATGTTGATTTCAAATGTGTTAGCATTTGCCTCTCATTTGAGAGATATTGATTTGTGTTAAATGCTAACCATCACAGTTCAAGAAAACAAGCTGCCCCTTTCCTGCGAGTGCAAGTCTTACAGAACAAGAACAACACAAATTAAATCTCTGACAACAATTCCTGTGTGCACACAGACTCATGGTGTGATTCAAGGCAGAAAACGATATTTGATTGGCAATTTCAAAGCACATTTACTACTGTGGTAGAGCAAGTGATAATTACTGTAACAGCCTGACACATTTTCCTTATAGTTTAGAGAGGCAGAAAAGAGCACATGTCCTAACAGCTACTTGAGACCATGAGCATGTGGAACCTGGGTGAGTGATTAGACTAGAGCAAAGGAAATGAGCCTTGGTGACGTTGAATGTGTTAGCGTTACACACTGCTATCTGAAATACCACACAGTGCTGGATAGTAAGCATGGGAGTGCAGGAAAATCAGCTGCCTGTGTGCTAAGAGTGTGCTTCTGGAGACTGTGTATTGTCAGGTGCAAGAGAGATCTGCATGGACGCTTGCACAACTGCATGAAGACTGCAGAGATGTATGTAAGAGTACATGTGTGGTAATGGTTAATTGGAGTTTTGAACATGTAGGAACTACCTCACCCATTGCAGGAGTGGAAGGAAAATCTACCATGTTGATTTCAAATGTGTTAGCATTTGCCTCTCATTTGTGAGATATTGATTTGTGCTGAATGCTAACCATCACAGTTCGAGAAAACAAGCTGCCCCTTTCCTGCGAGTGCAAGTCTTACAGAACAAGAGCAACACGAATTAAATCTCTGACAACAATTCCTGTGTGCACACAGACTCATGGTGTGATTCTAAGCAGAAAATGATATTTGATTGGCAATTTCAAAGCACATTTACTATTGTGGTAGAGCAAGTGATAATTACTGTAACAGCCTGACACATTTTCCTTATAGTTTAGAGAGGCAGAAAAGAGCACATGTCCTAACAGCTACTTGAGACCATGAGCATGTGGAACCCGGGTGAGTGATTAGACTAGAGCAAAGGAAATGAGCCTTGGTGACGTTGAATGTGTTAGCGTTACACACTGCTATCTGAAAAACCACACAGTGCTGAATAGTAAGCATGGAAGTGCAGGAAAATCAGCTGCCTGTGTGCTAAGAGTGTGCTTCTGGAGACTGTGTATTGTCAGGTGCAAGAGAGATCTGCATGGACGCTTGCACAACTACATGAAGACTGCAGAGATGTATGTAAGAGTACATGTGTGGTAAGGGTTAATTGGAGTTTTGAACATGTAGGACCTACCTCACGCATTGCAGCAGTGGAAGGAAAATCTACCATGTTGATTTCAAATGTGTTAGCATGTGCCTCTCATTTGTGAGATATTGATTTGTGCTGAATGCTAACCATCACAGTTCGAGAAAACAAGCTGCCCCTTTCCTGCGAGTGCAAGTCTTACAGAACAAGAGCAACACAAATTAAATCTCTGATAACAATTCCTGTGTGCAGACAGACTCATTGTGTGATTCTAGGCAGAAAACGATATTTGATTGGCAATTTCAAAGCACATTTACTACTGTGGTAGAGCAAGTGATAATTACTGTAACAGCCGGACACATTTTCCTTATAGTTTAGAGAGGCAGAAAAGAGCACATGTCCTAACAGCTACTTGAGACCATGAGCATGTGGAACCTGGGTGAGTGATTAGACTAGAGCAAAGGAAATGAGCCTTGGTGACGTTGAATGTGTTAGCGTTACACACTGCTATCTGAAATACCACACAGTGCTGAATAGTAAGCATGGGAGTGCAGGAAAATCAGCTGCCTGTGTGCTAAGAGTGTGCTTCTGGAGACTGTGTATTGTCAGGTGCAAGAGAGATCTGCATGGACGCTTGCACAACTGCATGAAGACTGCAGAGATGTATGTAAGAGTACATGTGTGGTAATGGTTAATTGGAGTTTTGAACATGTAGGAACTACCTCACCCATTGCAGGAGTGGAAGGAAAATCTACCATGTTGATTTCAAATGTGTTAGCATTTGCCTCTCATTTGTGAGATATTGATTTGTGCTGAATGCTAACCATCACAGTTCGAGAAAACAAGCTGCCCCTTTCCTGCGAGTGCAAGTCTTACAGAACAAGAGCAACACGAATTAAATCTCTGACAACAATTCCTGTGTGCACACAGACTCATGGTGTGATTCTAGGCAGAAAATGATATTTGATTGGCAATTTCAAAGCACATTTACTATTGTGGTAGAGCAAGTGATAATTACTGTAACAGCCTGACACATTTTCCTTACAGTTTAGAGAGGCAGAAAAGAGCACATGTCCTAACAGCTACTTGAGACCATGAGCATGTGGAACCTGGGTGAGTGATTAGACTAGAGCAAAGGAAATGAGCCTTGGTGACGTTGAATGTGTTAGCGTTACACACTGCTATCTGAAAAACCACACAGTGCTGAATAGTAAGCATGGAAGTGCAGGAAATTCAGCTGCCTGTGTGCTAAGAGTGTGCTTCTGGAGACTGTGTATTGTCAGGTGCAAGAGAGATCTGCATGGACGCTTGCACAACTACATGAAGACTGCAGAGATGTATGTAAGAGTACATGTGTGGTAAGGGTTAATTGGAGTTTTGAACATGTAGGACCTACCTCACCCATTGCAGCAGTGGAAGGAAAATCTACCATGTTGATTTAAATGTGTTAGCATGTGCCTCTCATTTGTGAGATATTGATTTGTGCTGAATGCTAACCATCACAGTTCAAGAAAACAAGCTGCCCCTTTCCTGCGAGTGCAAGTCTTACAAAACAAGAGCAACACAAATTAAATCTCTGACAACAATTCCTGTGTGCAGACAGACTCATGGTGTGATTCTAGGCTGAAAACGATATTTGATTGGCAATTTCAAAGCACATTTACTACTGTGGTAGAGCAAATTATAATTACTGTAACAGCCTGACACATTTTCCTTATAGTTTAGAGAGGCAGAAAAGAGCACATGTCCTAACAGCTACTTGAGACCATGAGCATGTGGAATCTGGGTGAGTGATTAGACTAGAGCAAAGGAAATGAGCCTTGGTGATGTTGAATGTGTTAGCGTTACACACTGCTATCTGAAAAACCACACAGTGCTGAATAGTAAGCATGGGAGTGCAGGAAAATCAGCTGCCTGTGTGCTAAGAGTGTGCTTCTGGAGACTGTGTATTGTCAGGTGCAAGAGAGATCTGCATGGACGCTTGCACAACTGCATGAAGACTGCAGAGATGTATGTAAGAGTACATGTGTGGTAAGGGTTAATTGGAGTTTTGAACATTGTAGGACCTACCTCACCCATTGCAGCAGTGGAAAGAAAATCTACCATGTTGATTTCAAATGTGTTAGCATTTGCCTCTCATTTGTGCGATATTGATTTGTGCTGAATGCTAACCATCACAGTTCAAGAAAACAAGCTGCCCCTTTGCTGTGAGTGCAAGTCTTACAGAACAAGAGCAACACGAATTAAATCTCTGACAACAATTCCTGTGTGCAGACAGACTCATGGTGTGATTCTAGGCAGAAAACGATATTTGAGTGGCAATTTCAAAGCACATTTACTACTGTGGTAGAGCAAGTGATAATTACTGTAACAGCCTGACACATTTTCCTTATAGTTTAGAGAGGCAGAAAAGAGCACATGTCCTAACAGCTACTTGAGACCATGAGCATGTGGAACCTGGGTGAGTGATTAGACTAGAGCAAAGGAAATGAGCCTTGGTGACGTTGAATGTGTTAGCGTTACACACTGCTATCTGAAATACCACACAGTGCTGAATAGTAAGCATGGGAGTGCAGGAAAATCAGCTGCCTGTGTGCTAAGAGTGTGCTTCTGGAGACTGTGTATTGTCAGGTGCAAGAGAGATCTGCATGGACGCTTGCACAACTGCATGAAGACTGCAGAGATGTATGTAAGAGTACATGTGTGGTAATGGTTAATTGGAGTTTTGAACATGTAGGAACTACCTCACCCATTGCAGGAGTGGAAGGAAAATCTACCATGTTGATTTCAAATGTGTTAGCATTTGCCTCTCATTTGTGAGATATTGATTTGTGCTGAATGCTAACCATCACAGTTCGAGAAAACAACCTGCCCCTTTCCTGCGAGTGCAAGTCTTACAGAACAAGAGCAACACGAATTAAATCTCTGACAACAATTCCTGTGTGCACACAGACTCATGGTGTGATTCTAGGCAGAAAATGATGTTTGATTGGCAATTTCAAAGCACATTTACTATTTTGGTAGAACAAGTGATAATTACTGTAACAGCCTGACACATTTTCCTTATAGTTTAGAGAGGCAGAAAAGAGCACATGTCCTAACAGCTACTTGAGACCATGAGCATGTGGAACCTGGGTGAGTGATTAGACTAGAGCAAAGGAAATGAGCCTTGGTGACGTTGAATGTGTTAGCGTTACACACTGCTATCTGAAATACCACACAGTGCTGAATAGTAAGCATGGGAGTGCAGGAAAATCAGCTGCCTGTGTGCTAAGAGTGTGCTTCTGGAGACTGTGTATTGTCAGGTGCAAGAGAGATCTGCATGGACGCTTGCACAACTGCATGAAGACTGCAGAGATGTATGTAAGAGTACATGTGTGGTAATGGTTAATTGGAGTTTTGAACATGTAGGAACTACCTCACCCATTGCAGGAGTGGAAGGAAAATCTACCATGTTGATTTCAAATGTGTTAGCATTTGCCTCTCATTTGTGAGATATTGATTTGTGCTGAATGCTAACCATCACAGTTCGAGAAAACAAGCTGCCCCTTTCCTGCGAGTGCAAGTCTTACAGAACAAGAGCAACACAAATTAAATCTCTGACAACAATTCCTGTGTGCACACAGACTCATGGTGTGATTCTAGGCAGAAAATGATATTTGATTGGCAATTTCAAAGCACATTTACTATTGTGGTAGAGCAAGTGATAATTACTGTAACAGCCTGACACATTTTCCTTATAGTTTAGAGAGGCAGAAAAGAGCACATGTCCTAACAGCTACTTGAGACCATGAGCATGTGGAACCTGGGTGAGTGATTAGACTAGAGCAAAGGAAATGAGCCTTGGTGACGTTGAATGTGTTAGCGTTACACACTGCTATCTGAAAAACCACACAGTGCTGAATAGTAAGCATGGAAGTGCAGGAAATACAGCTGCCTGTGTGCTAAGAGTGTGCTTCTGGAGACTGTGTATTGTCAGGTGCAAGAGAGATCTGCATGGACGCTTGCACAACTACATGAAGACTGCAGAGATGTATGTAAGAGTACATGTGTGGTAAGGGTTAATTGGAGTTTTGAACATGTAGGACCTACCTCACCCATTGCAGCAGTGGAAGGAAAATCTACCATGTTGATTTAAATGTGGTAGCATGTGCCTCTCATTTGTGAGATATTGATTTGTGCTGAATGCTAACCATCACAGTTCAAGAAAACAAGCTGCCCCTTTCCTGCGAGTGCAAGTCTTACAAAACAAGAGCAACACAAATTAAATCTCTGATAACAATTCCTGTGTGCAGACAGACTCATGGTGTGATTCTAGGCTGAAAACGATATTTGATTGGCAATTTCAAAGCACATTTACTACAGTGGTAGAGCAAATTATAATTACTGTGACAGCCTGACACATTTTCCTTATAGTTTAGAGAGGCAGAAAAGAGCACATGTCCTAACAGCTACTTGAGACCATGAGCATGTGGAACCTGGGTGAGTGATTAGACTAGAGCAAAGGAAATGAGCCTTGGTGATGTTGAATGTGTTAGCGTTACACACTGCTATCTGAAAAACCACACAGTGCTGAATAGTAAGCATGGGAGTGCAGGAAAATCAGCTGCCTGTGTGCTAAGAGTGTGCTTCTGGAGACTGTGTATTGTCAGGTGCAAGAGAGATCTGCATGGACGCTTGCACAACTGCATGAAGACTGCAGAGATGTATGTAAGAGTAAATGTGTGGTAAGGGTTAATCGGAGTTTTGAACATTGTAGGACCTACCTCACCCATTGCAGCAGTGGAAAGAAAATCTAACATATTGATTTCAAATGTGTTAGCATTTGCCTCTCATTTGTGAGATATTGATTTGTGCTGAATGCTAACCATCACAATTCAAGAAAACAAGCTGCCTCTTTCCTGCGAGTGCAAGTCTTACAGAAAAAAAGCAACACAAATTAAATCTCTGACAACAATTCCTGTGTGTAGACAGACTCATGGTGTGATTCTAGGCAGAAAACGATATTTGATTGGCAATTTCAAAGCACATTTACTACTGTGGTAGAGCAAATGATAATTACAGTAACAGCCTGACACATTTTCCTTATAGTTTAGAGAGGCAGAAAAGAGCACATGTCCTAACAGCTACTTGAGACCATGAGCATGTGGAACCTGGGTGAGTGATTAGACTAGAGCAAAGGATATGAGCCTTGGTGGCGTCGAATGTGTTAGCGTTAGACACTGCTATCTGAAATACCACACAGTGCTGAATAGTAAGCATGGGAGTGCAGGAAAATCAGCTGCCTGTGTGCTAAGAGTGAGCTTCTGGAGACTGTGTATTGTCAGGTGCAAGAGAGATCTGCATGGACGCTTGCACAACTGCATGAAGACTGCAGAGATGTATGTAAGAGTACATGTGTGGTAAGGGTTAATTGGAGTTTTGAACAGGTAGGAACTACCTCACCCATTGCAGGAGTGGAAGGAAAATCTACCATGTTGATTTCAAATGTGTTAGCATTTGCCTCTCATTTGTGCGATATTGATTTGTGCTGAATGCTAACCATCACAGTTCAAGAAAACAAGCTGCCCCTTTGCTGTGAGTGCAAGTCTTACAGAACAAGAGCAACACGAATTAAATCTCTGACAACAATTCCTGTGTGCAGACAGACTCATGGTGTGATTCTAGGCAGAAAACGATATTTGAGTGGCAATTTCAAAGCACATTTACTACTGTGGTAGAGCAAGTGATAATTACTGTAACAGCCTGACACATTTTCCTTATAGTTTAGAGAGGCAGAAAAGAGCACATGTCCTAACAGCTACTTGAGACCATGAGCATGTGGAACCTGGGTGAGTGATTAGACTAGAGCAAAGGAAATGAGCCTTGGTGACGTTGAATGTGTTAGCGTTACACACTGCTATCTGAAATACCACACAGTGCTGAATAGTAAGCATGGGAGTGCAGGAAAATCAGCTGCCTGTGTGCTAAGAGTGTGCTTCTGGAGACTGTGTATTGTCAGGTGCAAGAGAGATCTGCATGGACGCTTGCACAACTGCATGAAGACTGCAGAGATGTATGTAAGAGTACATGTGTGGTAATGGTTAATTGGAGTTTTGAACATGTAGGAACTACCTCACCCATTGCAGGAGTGGAAGGAAAATCTACCATGTTGATTTCAAATGTGTTAGCATTTGCCTCTCATTTGTGAGATATTGATTTGTGCTGAATGCTAACCATCACAGTTCGAGAAAACAAGCTGCCCCTTTCCTGCGAGTGCAAGTCTTACAGAACAAGAGCAACACGAATTAAATCTCTGACAACAATTCCTGTGTGCACACAGACTCATGGTGTGATTCTAGGCAGAAAATGATGTTTGATTGGCAATTTCAAAGCACATTTACTATTGTGGTAGAGCAAGTGATAATTACTGTAACAGCCTGACACATTTTCCTTATAGTTTAGAGAGGCAGAAAAGAGCACATGTCCTAACAGCTACTTGAGACCATGAGCATGTGGAACCTGGGTGAGTGATTAGACTAGAGCAAAGGAAATGAGCCTTGGTGACGTTGAATGTGTTAGCGTTACACACTGCTATCTGAAATACCACACAGTGCTGAATAGTAAGCATGGGAGTGCAGGAAAATCAGCTGCCTGTGTGCTAAGAGTGTGCTTCTGGAGACTGTGTATTGTCAGGTGCAAGAGAGATCTGCATGGACGCTTGCACAACTGCATGAAGACTGCAGAGATGTATGTAAGAGTACATGTGTGGTAATGGTTAATTGGAGTTTTGAACATGTAGGAACTACCTCACCCATTGCAGGAGTGGAAGGAAAATCTACCATGTTGATTTCAAATGTGTTAGCATTTGCCTCTCATTTGTGAGATATTGATTTGTGCTGAATGCTAACCATCACAGTTCGAGAAAACAAGCTGCCCCTTTCCTGCGAGTGCAAGTCTTACAGAACAAGAGCAACACAAATTAAATCTCTGACAACAATTCCTGTGTGCACACAGACTCATGGTGTGATTCTAGGCAGAAAATGATATTTGATTGGCAATTTCAAAGCACATTTACTATTGTGGTAGAGCAAGTGATAATTACTGTAACAGCCTGACACATTTTCCTTATAGTTTAGAGAGGCAGAAAAGAGCACATGTCCTAACAGCTACTTGAGACCATGAGCATGTGGAACCTGGGTGAGTGATTAGACTAGAGCAAAGGAAATGAGCCTTGGTGACGTTGAATGTGTTAGCGTTACACACTGCTATCTGAAAAACCACACAGTGCTGAATAGTAAGCATGGAAGTGCAGGAAATTCAGCTGCCTGTGTGCTAAGAGTGTGCTTCTGGAGACTGTGTATTGTCAGGTGCAAGAGAGATCTGCATGGACGCTTGCACAACTACATGAAGACTGCAGAGATGTATGTAAGAGTACATGTGTGGTAAGGGTTAATTGGAGTTTTGAACATGTAGGACCTACCTCACCCATTGCAGCAGTGGAAGGAAAATCTACCATGTTGATTTAAATGTGGTAGCATGTGCCTCTCATTTGTGAGATATTGATTTGTGCTGAATGCTAACCATCACAGTTCAAGAAAACAAGCTGCCCCTTTCCTGCGAGTGCAAGTCTTACAAAACAAGAGCAACACAAATTAAATCTCTGATAACAATTCCTGTGTGCAGACAGACTCATGGTGTGATTCTAGGCTAAAAACGATATTTGATTGGCAATTTCAAAGCACATTTACTACAGTGGTAGAGCAAATTATAATTACTGTGACAGCCTGACACATTTTCCTTATAGTTTAGAGAGGCAGAAAAGAGCACATGACCTAACAGCTACTTGAGACCACGAGCATGTGGAACCTGGGTGAGTGATTAGACTAGAGCAAAGGAAATGAGCCTTGGTGACGTTGAATGTGTTAGCGTTACACACTGCTATCTGAAAAACCACACAGTGCTGAATAGTAAGCATGGAAGTGCAGGAAATTCAGCTGCCTGTGTGCTAAGAGTGTGCTTCTGGAGACTGTGTATTGTCAGGTGCAAGAGAGATCTGCATGGACGCTTGCACAACTACATGAAGACTGCAGAGATGTATGTAAGAGTACATGTGTGGTAAGGGTTAATTGGAGTTTTGAACATGTAGGACCTACCTCACCCATTGCAGCAGTGGAAGGAAAATCTACCATGTTGATTTAAATGTGGTAGCATGTGCCTCTCATTTGTGAGATATTGATTTGTGCTGAATGCTAACCATCACAGTTCAAGAAAACAAGCTGCCCCTTTCCTGCGAGTGCAAGTCTTACAAAACAAGAGCAACACAAATTAAATCTCTGATAACAATTCCTGTGTGCAGACAGACTCATGGTGTGATTCTAGGCTGAAAACGATATTTGATTGGCAATTTCAAAGCACATTTACTACAGTGGTAGAGCAAATTATAATTACTGTGACAGCCTGACACATTTTCCTTATAGTTTAGAGAGGCAGAAAAGAGCACATGTCCTAACAGCTACTTGAGACCATGAGCATGTGGAACCTGGGTGAGTGATTAGACTAGAGCAAAGGAAATGAGCCTTGGTGATGTTGAATGTGTTAGCGTTACACACTGCTATCTGAAAAACCACACAGTGCTGAATAGTAAGCATGGGAGTGCAGGAAAATCAGCTGCCTGTGTGCTAAGAGTGTGCTTCTGGAGACTGTGTATTGTCAGGTGCAAGAGAGATCTGCATGGACGCTTGCACAACTGCATGAAGACTGCAGAGATGTATGTAAGAGTAAATGTGTGGTAAGGGTTAATCGGAGTTTTGAACATTGTAGGACCTACCTCACCCATTGCAGCACTGGAAAGAAAATCTACCATATTGATTTCAAATGTGTTAGCATTTGCCTCTCATTTGTGAGATATTGATTTGTGCTGAATGCTAACCATCACAATTCAAGAAAACAAGCTGCCTCTTTCCTGCGAGTGCAAGTCTTACAGAAAAAAAGCAACACAAATTAAATCTCTGACAACAATTCCTGTGTGTAGACAGACTCATGGTGTGATTCTAGGCAGAAAACGATATTTGATTGGCAATTTCAAAGCACATTTACTACTGTGGTAGAGCAAATGATAATTACAGTAACAGCCTGACACATTTTCCTTATAGTTTAGAGAGGCAGAAAAGAGCACATGTCCTAACAGCTACTTGAGACCATGAGCACGTGGAACCTGGGTGAGTGATTAGACTAGAGCAAAGGATATGAGCCTTGGTGGCGTTGAATGTGTTAGCGTTACACACTGCTATCTGAAATACCACACAGTGCTGAATAGTAAGCATGGGAGTGCAGGAAAATCAGCTGCCTGTGTGCTAAGAGTGTGCTTCTGGAGACTGTGTATTGTCAGGTGCAAGAGTGATCTGCATGGACGCTTGCACAACTGCATGAAGACTGCAGAGATGTATGTAAGAGTACATGTGTGGTAAGGGTTAATTGGAGTTTTGAACAGGTAGGAACTACCTCACCCATTGCAGGAGTGGAAGGAAAATCTACCATGTTGATTTCAAATGTGTTAGCATTTGCCTCTCATTTGTGCGATATTGATTTGTGCTGAATGCTAACCATCACAGTTCGAGAAAACAAGCTGCCCCTTTCCTGCGAGTGCAAGTCTTACAGAACAAGAGCAACACGAATTAAATCTCTGACAACAATTCCTGTGTGCAGACAGACTCATGGTGTGATTCTAGGCAGAAAACGATATTTGAGTGGCAATTTCAAAGCACATTTACTACTGTGGTAGAGCAAGTGATAATTACTGTAACAGCCTGACACATTTTCCTTATAGTTTAGAGAGGCAGAAAAGAGCACATATCCTAACAGCTACTTGAGACCATGAGCATGTGGAACCTGGGTGAGTGATTAGACTAGAGCAAAGGAAATGAGCCTTGGTGACGTTGAATGTGTTAGAGTTACACACTGCTATCTGAAATACCACACAGTGCTGAATAGTAAGCATGGGAGTGCAGGAAAATCAGCTGCCTGTGTGCTAAGAGTGTGCTTCTGGAGACTGTGTATTGTCAGGTGCAAGAGAGATCTGCATGGATGCTTGCACAACTGCATGAAGACTGCAGAGATGTATGTAAGAGTACATGTGTGGTAATGGTTAATTGGAGTTTTGAACATGTAGGAACTACCTCACCCATTGCAGGAGTGGAAGGAAAATCTACCATGTTGATTTCAAATGTGTTAGCATTTGCCTCTCATTTGTGAGATATTGATTTGTGCTGAATGCTAACCATCACAGTTCGAGAAAACAAGCTGCCCCTTTCCTGCGAGTGCAAGTCTTACAGAACAAGAGCAACACGAATTAAATCTCTGACAACAATTCCTGTGTGCACACAGACTCATGGTGTGATTCTAGGCAGAAAATGATGTTTGATTGGCAATTTCAAAGCACATTTACTATTGTGGTAGAGCAAGTGATAATTACTGTAACAGCCTGACACATTTTCCTTATAGTTTAGAGAGGCAGAAAAGAGCACATGTCCTAACAGCTACTTGAGACCATGAGCATGTGGAACCTGGGTGAGTGATTAGACTAGAGCAAAGGAAATGAGCCTTGGTGACGTTGAATGTGTTAGCGTTACACACTGCTATCTGAAATACCACACAGTGCTGAATAGTAAGCATGGGAGTGCAGGAAAATCAGCTGCCTGTGTGCTAAGAGTGTGCTTCTGGAGACTGTGTATTGTCAGGTGCAAGAGAGATCTGCATGGACGCTTGCACAACTGCATGAAGACTGCAGAGATGTATGTAAGAGTACATGTGTGGTAATGGTTAATTGGAGTTTTGAACATGTAGGAACTACCTCACCCATTGCAGGAGTGGAAGGAAAATCTACCATGTTGATTTCAAATGTGTTAGCATTTGCCTCTCATTTGTGAGATATTGATTTGTGCTGAATGCTAACCATCACAGTTCGAGAAAACAAGCTGCCCCTTTCCTGCGAGTGCAAGTCTTACAGAACAAGAGCAACACAAATTAAATCTCTGACAATAATTCCTGTGTGCACACAGACTCATGGTGTGATTCTAGGCAGAAAATGATATTTGATTGGCAATTTCAAAGCACATTTACTATTGTGGTAGAGCAAGTGATAATTACTGTAACAGCCTGACACATTTTCCTTATAGTTTAGAGAGGCAGAAAAGAGCACATGTCCTAACAGCTACTTGAGACCACGAGCATGTGGAACCTGGGTGAGTGATTAGACTAGAGCAAAGGAAATGAGCCTTGGTGACGTTGAATGTGTTAGCGTTACACACTGCTATCTGAAAAACGACACAGTGCTGAATAGTAAGCATGGAAGTGCAGGAAATTCAGCTGCCTGTGTGCTAAGAGTGTGCTTCTGGAGACTGTGTATTGTCAGGTGCAAGAGAGATCTGCATGGACGCTTGCACAACTACATGAAGACTGCAGAGATGTATGTAAGAGTACATGTGTGGTAAGGGTTAATTGGAGTTTTGAACTTGTAGGACCTACCTCACCCATTGCAGCAGTGGAAGGAAAATCTACCATGTTGATTTAAATGTGGTAGCATGTGCCTCTCATTTGTGAGATATTGATTTGTGCTGAATGCTAACCATCACAGTTCAAGAAAACAAGCTGCCCCTTTCCTGCGAGTGCAAGTCTTACAAAACAAGAGCAACACAAATTAAATCTCTGATAACAATTCCTGTGTGCAGACAGACTCATGGTGTGATTCTAGGCTGAAAACGATATTTGATTGGCAATTTCAAAGCACATTTACTACAGTGGTAGAGCAAATTATAATTACTGTGACAGCCTGACACATTTTCCTTATAGTTTAGAGAGGCAGAAAAGAGCACATGTCCTAACAGCTACTTGAGACCATGAGCATGTGGAACCTGGGTGAGTGATTAGACTAGAGCAAAGGAAATGAGCCTTGGTGATGTTGAATGTGTTAGCGTTACACACTGCTATCTGAAAAACCACACAGTGCTGAATAGTAAGCATGGGAGTGCAGGAAAATCAGCTGCCTGTGTGCTAAGAGTGTGCTTCTGGAGACTGTGTATTGTCAGGTGCAAGAGAGATCTGCATGGACGCTTGCACAACTGCATGAAGACTGCAGAGATGTATGTAAGAGTAAATGTGTGGTAAGGGTTAATCGGAGTTTTGAACATTGTAGGACCTACCTCACCCATTGCAGCAGTGGAAAGAAAATCTACCATATTGATTTCAAATGTGTTAGCATTTGCCTCTCATTTGTGAGATATTGATTTGTGCTGAATGCTAACCATCACAATTCAAGAAAACAAGCTGCCTCTTTCCTGCGAGTGCAAGTCTTACAGAAAAAAAGCAACACAAATTAAATCTCTGACAACAATTCCTGTGTGTAGATAGACTCATGGTGTGATTCTAGGCAGAAAACGATATTTGATTGGCAATTTCAAAGCACATTTACTACTGTGGTAGAGCAAATGATAATTACAGTAACAGCCTGACACATTTTCCTTATAGTTTAGAGAGGCAGAAAAGAGCACATGTCCTAACAGCTACTTGAGACCATGAGCACGTGGAACCTGGGTGAGTGATTAGACTAGAGCAAAGGATATGAGCCTTGGTGGCGTTGAATGTGTTAGCGTTACACACTGCTATCTGAAATACCACACAGTGCTGAATAGTAAGCATGGGAGTGCAGGAAAATCAGCTGCCTGTGTGCTAAGAGTGTGCTTCTGGAGACTGTGTATTGTCAGGTGCAAGAGAGATCTGCATGGACGCTTGCACAACTGCATGAAGACTGCAGAGATGTATGTAAGAGTACATGTGTGGTAAGGGTTAATTGGAGTTTTGAACAGGTAGGAACTACCTCACCCATTGCAGGAGTGGAAGGAAAATCTACCATGTTGATTTCAAATGTGTTAGCATTTGCCTCTCATTTGTGAGATATTGATTTGTGCTGAATGCTAACCATCACAGTTCAAGAAAACAAGCTGCCCCTTTGCTGTGAGTGCAAGTCTTACAGAACAAGAGCAACACGAATTAAATCTCTGACAACAATTCCTGTGTGCAGACAGACTCATGGTGTGATTCTAGGCAGAAAACGATATTTGAGTGGCAATTTCAAAGCACATTTACTACTGTGGTAGAGCAAGTGATAATTACTGTAACAGCCTGACACATTTTCCTTATAGTTTAGAGAGGCAGAAAAGAGCACATGTCCTAACAGCTACTTGAGACCATGAGCATGTGGAACCTGGGTGAGTGATTAGACTAGAGCAAAGGAAATGAGCCTTGGTGACGTTGAATGTGTTAGCGTTACACACTGCTATCTGAAATACCACACAGTGCTGAATAGTAACCATGGGATTGCAGGAAAATCAGCTGCCTGTGTGCTAAGAGTGTGCTTCTGGAGACTGTGTATTGTCAGGTGCAAGAGAGATCTGCATGGACGCTTGCACAACTGCATGAAGACTGCAGAGATGTATGTAAGAGTACATGTGTGGTAAGGGTTAATTGGAGTTTTGAACAGGTAGGAACTACCTCACCCATTGCAGGAGTGAAAGGAAAATCTACCATGTTGATTTCAAATGTGTTAGCATTTGCCTCTCATTTGAGAGATATTGATTTGTGTTAAATGCTAACCATCACAGTTCAAGAAAACAAGCTGCCCCTTTCCTGCGAGTGCAAGTCTTACAGAACAAGAACAACACAAATTAAATCTCTGACAACAATTCCTGTGTGCACACAGACTCATGGTGTGATTCAAGGCAGAAAACGATATTTGATTGGCAATTTCAAAGCACATTTACTACTGTGGTAGAGCAAGTGATAATTACTGTAACAGCCTGACACATTTTCCTTATAGTTTAGAGAGGCAGAAAAGAGCACATGTCCTAACAGCTACTTGAGACCATGAGCATGTGGAACCTGGGTGAGTGATTAGACTAGAGCAAAGGAAATGAGCCTTGGTGACGTTGAATGTGTTAGCGTTACACACTGCTATCTGAAATACCACACAGTGCTGGATAGTAAGCATGGGAGTGCAGGAAAATCAGCTGCCTGTGTGCTAAGAGTGTGCTTCTGGAGACTGTGTATTGTCAGGTGCAAGAGAGATCTGCATGGACGCTTGCACAACTGCATGAAGACTGCAGAGATGTATGTAAGAGTACATGTGTGGTAATGGTTAATTGGAGTTTTGAACATGTAGGAACTACCTCACCCATTGCAGGAGTGGAAGGAAAATCTACCATGTTGATTTCAAATGTGTTAGCATTTGCCTCTCATTTGTGAGATATTGATTTGTGCTGAATGCTAACCATCACAGTTCGAGAAAACAAGCTGCCCCTTTCCTGCGAGTGCAAGTCTTACAGAACAAGAGCAACACGAATTAAATCTCTGACAACAATTCCTGTGTGCACACAGACTCATGGTGTGATTCTAAGCAGAAAATGATATTTGATTGGCAATTTCAAAGCACATTTACTATTGTGGTAGAGCAAGTGATAATTACTGTAACAGCCTGACACATTTTCCTTATAGTTTAGAGAGGCAGAAAAGAGCACATGTCCTAACAGCTACTTGAGACCATGAGCATGTGGAACCCGGGTGAGTGATTAGACTAGAGCAAAGGAAATGAGCCTTGGTGACGTTGAATGTGTTAGCGTTACACACTGCTATCTGAAAAACCACACAGTGCTGAATAGTAAGCATGGAAGTGCAGGAAAATCAGCTGCCTGTGTGCTAAGAGTGTGCTTCTGGAGACTGTGTATTGTCAGGTGCAAGAGAGATCTGCATGGACGCTTGCACAACTACATGAAGACTGCAGAGATGTATGTAAGAGTACATGTGTGGTAAGGGTTAATTGGAGTTTTGAACATGTAGGACCTACCTCACGCATTGCAGCAGTGGAAGGAAAATCTACCATGTTGATTTCAAATGTGTTAGCATGTGCCTCTCATTTGTGAGATATTGATTTGTGCTGAATGCTAACCATCACAGTTCGAGAAAACAAGCTGCCCCTTTCCTGCGAGTGCAAGTCTTACAGAACAAGAGCAACACAAATTAAATCTCTGATAACAATTCCTGTGTGCAGACAGACTCATTGTGTGATTCTAGGCAGAAAACGATATTTGATTGGCAATTTCAAAGCACATTTACTACTGTGGTAGAGCAAGTGATAATTACTGTAACAGCCGGACACATTTTCCTTATAGTTTAGAGAGGCAGAAAAGAGCACATGTCCTAACAGCTACTTGAGACCATGAGCATGTGGAACCTGGGTGAGTGATTAGACTAGAGCAAAGGAAATGAGCCTTGGTGACGTTGAATGTGTTAGCGTTACACACTGCTATCTGAAATACCACACAGTGCTGAATAGTAAGCATGGGAGTGCAGGAAAATCAGCTGCCTGTGTGCTAAGAGTGTGCTTCTGGAGACTGTGTATTGTCAGGTGCAAGAGAGATCTGCATGGACGCTTGCACAACTGCATGAAGACTGCAGAGATGTATGTAAGAGTACATGTGTGGTAATGGTTAATTGGAGTTTTGAACATGTAGGAACTACCTCACCCATTGCAGGAGTGGAAGGAAAATCTACCATGTTGATTTCAAATGTGTTAGCATTTGCCTCTCATTTGTGAGATATTGATTTGTGCTGAATGCTAACCATCACAGTTCGAGAAAACAAGCTGCCCCTTTCCTGCGAGTGCAAGTCTTACAGAACAAGAGCAACACGAATTAAATCTCTGACAACAATTCCTGTGTGCACACAGACTCATGGTGTGATTCTAGGCAGAAAATGATATTTGATTGGCAATTTCAAAGCACATTTACTATTGTGGTAGAGCAAGTGATAATTACTGTAACAGCCTGACACATTTTCCTTACAGTTTAGAGAGGCAGAAAAGAGCACATGTCCTAACAGCTACTTGAGACCATGAGCATGTGGAACCTGGGTGAGTGATTAGACTAGAGCAAAGGAAATGAGCCTTGGTGACGTTGAATGTGTTAGCGTTACACACTGCTATCTGAAAAACCACACAGTGCTGAATAGTAAGCATGGAAGTGCAGGAAATTCAGCTGCCTGTGTGCTAAGAGTGTGCTTCTGGAGACTGTGTATTGTCAGGTGCAAGAGAGATCTGCATGGACGCTTGCACAACTACATGAAGACTGCAGAGATGTATGTAAGAGTACATGTGTGGTAAGGGTTAATTGGAGTTTTGAACATGTAGGACCTACCTCACCCATTGCAGCAGTGGAAGGAAAATCTACCATGTTGATTTAAATGTGTTAGCATGTGCCTCTCATTTGTGAGATATTGATTTGTGCTGAATGCTAACCATCACAGTTCAAGAAAACAAGCTGCCCCTTTCCTGCGAGTGCAAGTCTTACAAAACAAGAGCAACACAAATTAAATCTCTGACAACAATTCCTGTGTGCAGACAGACTCATGGTGTGATTCTAGGCTGAAAACGATATTTGATTGGCAATTTCAAAGCACATTTACTACTGTGGTAGAGCAAATTATAATTACTGTAACAGCCTGACACATTTTCCTTATAGTTTAGAGAGGCAGAAAAGAGCACATGTCCTAACAGCTACTTGAGACCATGAGCATGTGGAATCTGGGTGAGTGATTAGACTAGAGCAAAGGAAATGAGCCTTGGTGATGTTGAATGTGTTAGCGTTACACACTGCTATCTGAAAAACCACACAGTGCTGAATAGTAAGCATGGGAGTGCAGGAAAATCAGCTGCCTGTGTGCTAAGAGTGTGCTTCTGGAGACTGTGTATTGTCAGGTGCAAGAGAGATCTGCATGGACGCTTGCACAACTGCATGAAGACTGCAGAGATGTATGTAAGAGTACATGTGTGGTAAGGGTTAATTGGAGTTTTGAACATTGTAGGACCTACCTCACCCATTGCAGCAGTGGAAAGAAAATCTACCATGTTGATTTCAAATGTGTTAGCATTTGCCTCTCATTTGTGCGATATTGATTTGTGCTGAATGCTAACCATCACAGTTCAAGAAAACAAGCTGCCCCTTTGCTGTGAGTGCAAGTCTTACAGAACAAGAGCAACACGAATTAAATCTCTGACAACAATTCCTGTGTGCAGACAGACTCATGGTGTGATTCTAGGCAGAAAACGATATTTGAGTGGCAATTTCAAAGCACATTTACTACTGTGGTAGAGCAAGTGATAATTACTGTAACAGCCTGACACATTTTCCTTATAGTTTAGAGAGGCAGAAAAGAGCACATGTCCTAACAGCTACTTGAGACCATGAGCATGTGGAACCTGGGTGAGTGATTAGACTAGAGCAAAGGAAATGAGCCTTGGTGACGTTGAATGTGTTAGCGTTACACACTGCTATCTGAAATACCACACAGTGCTGAATAGTAAGCATGGGAGTGCAGGAAAATCAGCTGCCTGTGTGCTAAGAGTGTGCTTCTGGAGACTGTGTATTGTCAGGTGCAAGAGAGATCTGCATGGACGCTTGCACAACTGCATGAAGACTGCAGAGATGTATGTAAGAGTACATGTGTGGTAATGGTTAATTGGAGTTTTGAACATGTAGGAACTACCTCACCCATTGCAGGAGTGGAAGGAAAATCTACCATGTTGATTTCAAATGTGTTAGCATTTGCCTCTCATTTGTGAGATATTGATTTGTGCTGAATGCTAACCATCACAGTTCGAGAAAACAACCTGCCCCTTTCCTGCGAGTGCAAGTCTTACAGAACAAGAGCAACACGAATTAAATCTCTGACAACAATTCCTGTGTGCACACAGACTCATGGTGTGATTCTAGGCAGAAAATGATGTTTGATTGGCAATTTCAAAGCACATTTACTATTTTGGTAGAACAAGTGATAATTACTGTAACAGCCTGACACATTTTCCTTATAGTTTAGAGAGGCAGAAAAGAGCACATGTCCTAACAGCTACTTGAGACCATGAGCATGTGGAACCTGGGTGAGTGATTAGACTAGAGCAAAGGAAATGAGCCTTGGTGACGTTGAATGTGTTAGCGTTACACACTGCTATCTGAAATACCACACAGTGCTGAATAGTAAGCATGGGAGTGCAGGAAAATCAGCTGCCTGTGTGCTAAGAGTGTGCTTCTGGAGACTGTGTATTGTCAGGTGCAAGAGAGATCTGCATGGACGCTTGCACAACTGCATGAAGACTGCAGAGATGTATGTAAGAGTACATGTGTGGTAATGGTTAATTGGAGTTTTGAACATGTAGGAACTACCTCACCCATTGCAGGAGTGGAAGGAAAATCTACCATGTTGATTTCAAATGTGTTAGCATTTGCCTCTCATTTGTGAGATATTGATTTGTGCTGAATGCTAACCATCACAGTTCGAGAAAACAAGCTGCCCCTTTCCTGCGAGTGCAAGTCTTACAGAACAAGAGCAACACAAATTAAATCTCTGACAACAATTCCTGTGTGCACACAGACTCATGGTGTGATTCTAGGCAGAAAATGATATTTGATTGGCAATTTCAAAGCACATTTACTATTGTGGTAGAGCAAGTGATAATTACTGTAACAGCCTGACACATTTTCCTTATAGTTTAGAGAGGCAGAAAAGAGCACATGTCCTAACAGCTACTTGAGACCATGAGCATGTGGAACCTGGGTGAGTGATTAGACTAGAGCAAAGGAAATGAGCCTTGGTGACGTTGAATGTGTTAGCGTTACACACTGCTATCTGAAAAACCACACAGTGCTGAATAGTAAGCATGGAAGTGCAGGAAATACAGCTGCCTGTGTGCTAAGAGTGTGCTTCTGGAGACTGTGTATTGTCAGGTGCAAGAGAGATCTGCATGGACGCTTGCACAACTACATGAAGACTGCAGAGATGTATGTAAGAGTACATGTGTGGTAAGGGTTAATTGGAGTTTTGAACATGTAGGACCTACCTCACCCATTGCAGCAGTGGAAGGAAAATCTACCATGTTGATTTAAATGTGGTAGCATGTGCCTCTCATTTGTGAGATATTGATTTGTGCTGAATGCTAACCATCACAGTTCAAGAAAACAAGCTGCCCCTTTCCTGCGAGTGCAAGTCTTACAAAACAAGAGCAACACAAATTAAATCTCTGATAACAATTCCTGTGTGCAGACAGACTCATGGTGTGATTCTAGGCTGAAAACGATATTTGATTGGCAATTTCAAAGCACATTTACTACAGTGGTAGAGCAAATTATAATTACTGTGACAGCCTGACACATTTTCCTTATAGTTTAGAGAGGCAGAAAAGAGCACATGTCCTAACAGCTACTTGAGACCATGAGCATGTGGAACCTGGGTGAGTGATTAGACTAGAGCAAAGGAAATGAGCCTTGGTGATGTTGAATGTGTTAGCGTTACACACTGCTATCTGAAAAACCACACAGTGCTGAATAGTAAGCATGGGAGTGCAGGAAAATCAGCTGCCTGTGTGCTAAGAGTGTGCTTCTGGAGACTGTGTATTGTCAGGTGCAAGAGAGATCTGCATGGACGCTTGCACAACTGCATGAAGACTGCAGAGATGTATGTAAGAGTAAATGTGTGGTAAGGGTTAATCGGAGTTTTGAACATTGTAGGACCTACCTCACCCATTGCAGCAGTGGAAAGAAAATCTACCATATTGATTTCAAATGTGTTAGCATTTGCCTCTCATTTGTGAGATATTGATTTGTGCTGAATGCTAACCATCACAATTCAAGAAAACAAGCTGCCTCTTTCCTGCGAGTGCAAGTCTTACAGAAAAAAAGCAACACAAATTAAATCTCTGACAACAATTCCTGTGTGTAGATAGACTCATGGTGTGATTCTAGGCAGAAAACGATATTTGATTGGCAATTTCAAAGCACATTTACTACTGTGGTAGAGCAAATGATAATTACAGTAACAGCCTGACACATTTTCCTTATAGTTTAGAGAGGCAGAAAAGAGCACATGTCCTAACAGCTACTTGAGACCATGAGCACGTGGAACCTGGGTGAGTGATTAGACTAGAGCAAAGGATATGAGCCTTGGTGGCGTTGAATGTGTTAGCGTTACACACTGCTATCTGAAATACCACACAGTGCTGAATAGTAAGCATGGGAGTGCAGGAAAATCAGCTGCCTGTGTGCTAAGAGTGTGCTTCTGGAGACTGTGTATTGTCAGGTGCAAGAGAGATCTGCATGGACGCTTGCACAACTGCATGAAGACTGCAGAGATGTATGTAAGAGTACATGTGTGGTAAGGGTTAATTGGAGTTTTGAACAGGTAGGAACTACCTCACCCATTGCAGGAGTGGAAGGAAAATCTACCATGTTGATTTCAAATGTGTTAGCATTTGCCTCTCATTTGTGAGATATTGATTTGTGCTGAATGCTAACCATCACAGTTCAAGAAAACAAGCTGCCCCTTTGCTGTGAGTGCAAGTCTTACAGAACAAGAGCAACACGAATTAAATCTCTGACAACAATTCCTGTGTGCAGACAGACTCATGGTGTGATTCTAGGCAGAAAACGATATTTGAGTGGCAATTTCAAAGCACATTTACTACTGTGGTAGAGCAAGTGATAATTACTGTAACAGCCTGACACATTTTCCTTATAGTTTAGAGAGGCAGAAAAGAGCACATGTCCTAACAGCTACTTGAGACCATGAGCATGTGGAACCTGGGTGAGTGATTAGACTAGAGCAAAGGAAATGAGCCTTGGTGACGTTGAATGTGTTAGCGTTACACACTGCTATCTGAAATACCACACAGTGCTGAATAGTAACCATGGGATTGCAGGAAAATCAGCTGCCTGTGTGCTAAGAGTGTGCTTCTGGAGACTGTGTATTGTCAGGTGCAAGAGAGATCTGCATGGACGCTTGCACAACTGCATGAAGACTGCAGAGATGTATGTAAGAGTACATGTGTGGTAAGGGTTAATTGGAGTTTTGAACAGGTAGGAACTACCTCACCCATTGCAGGAGTGAAAGGAAAATCTACCATGTTGATTTCAAATGTGTTAGCATTTGCCTCTCATTTGAGAGATATTGATTTGTGTTAAATGCTAACCATCACAGTTCAAGAAAACAAGCTGCCCCTTTCCTGCGAGTGCAAGTCTTACAGAACAAGAACAACACAAATTAAATCTCTGACAACAATTCCTGTGTGCACACAGACTCATGGTGTGATTCAAGGCAGAAAACGATATTTGATTGGCAATTTCAAAGCACATTTACTACTGTGGTAGAGCAAGTGATAATTACTGTAACAGCCTGACACATTTTCCTTATAGTTTAGAGAGGCAGAAAAGAGCACATGTCCTAACAGCTACTTGAGACCATGAGCATGTGGAACCTGGGTGAGTGATTAGACTAGAGCAAAGGAAATGAGCCTTGGTGACGTTGAATGTGTTAGCGTTACACACTGCTATCTGAAATACCACACAGTGCTGGATAGTAAGCATGGGAGTGCAGGAAAATCAGCTGCCTGTGTGCTAAGAGTGTGCTTCTGGAGACTGTGTATTGTCAGGTGCAAGAGAGATCTGCATGGACGCTTGCACAACTGCATGAAGACTGCAGAGATGTATGTAAGAGTACATGTGTGGTAATGGTTAATTGGAGTTTTGAACATGTAGGAACTACCTCACCCATTGCAGGAGTGGAAGGAAAATCTACCATGTTGATTTCAAATGTGTTAGCATTTGCCTCTCATTTGTGAGATATTGATTTGTGCTGAATGCTAACCATCACAGTTCGAGAAAACAAGCTGCCCCTTTCCTGCGAGTGCAAGTCTTACAGAACAAGAGCAACACGAATTAAATCTCTGACAACAATTCCTGTGTGCACACAGACTCATGGTGTGATTCTAAGCAGAAAATGATATTTGATTGGCAATTTCAAAGCACATTTACTATTGTGGTAGAGCAAGTGATAATTACTGTAACAGCCTGACACATTTTCCTTATAGTTTAGAGAGGCAGAAAAGAGCACATGTCCTAACAGCTACTTGAGACCATGAGCATGTGGAACCCGGGTGAGTGATTAGACTAGAGCAAAGGAAATGAGCCTTGGTGACGTTGAATGTGTTAGCGTTACACACTGCTATCTGAAAAACCACACAGTGCTGAATAGTAAGCATGGAAGTGCAGGAAAATCAGCTGCCTGTGTGCTAAGAGTGTGCTTCTGGAGACTGTGTATTGTCAGGTGCAAGAGAGATCTGCATGGACGCTTGCACAACTACATGAAGACTGCAGAGATGTATGTAAGAGTACATGTGTGGTAAGGGTTAATTGGAGTTTTGAACATGTAGGACCTACCTCACGCATTGCAGCAGTGGAAGGAAAATCTACCATGTTGATTTCAAATGTGTTAGCATGTGCCTCTCATTTGTGAGATATTGATTTGTGCTGAATGCTAACCATCACAGTTCGAGAAAACAAGCTGCCCCTTTCCTGCGAGTGCAAGTCTTACAGAACAAGAGCAACACAAATTAAATCTCTGATAACAATTCCTGTGTGCAGACAGACTCATTGTGTGATTCTAGGCAGAAAACGATATTTGATTGGCAATTTCAAAGCACATTTACTACTGTGGTAGAGCAAGTGATAATTACTGTAACAGCCGGACACATTTTCCTTATAGTTTAGAGAGGCAGAAAAGAGCACATGTCCTAACAGCTACTTGAGACCATGAGCATGTGGAACCTGGGTGAGTGATTAGACTAGAGCAAAGGAAATGAGCCTTGGTGACGTTGAATGTGTTAGCGTTACACACTGCTATCTGAAATACCACACAGTGCTGAATAGTAAGCATGGGAGTGCAGGAAAATCAGCTGCCTGTGTGCTAAGAGTGTGCTTCTGGAGACTGTGTATTGTCAGGTGCAAGAGAGATCTGCATGGACGCTTGCACAACTGCATGAAGACTGCAGAGATGTATGTAAGAGTACATGTGTGGTAATGGTTAATTGGAGTTTTGAACATGTAGGAACTACCTCACCCATTGCAGGAGTGGAAGGAAAATCTACCATGTTGATTTCAAATGTGTTAGCATTTGCCTCTCATTTGTGAGATATTGATTTGTGCTGAATGCTAACCATCACAGTTCGAGAAAACAAGCTGCCCCTTTCCTGCGAGTGCAAGTCTTACAGAACAAGAGCAACACGAATTAAATCTCTGACAACAATTCCTGTGTGCACACAGACTCATGGTGTGATTCTAGGCAGAAAATGATATTTGATTGGCAATTTCAAAGCACATTTACTATTGTGGTAGAGCAAGTGATAATTACTGTAACAGCCTGACACATTTTCCTTACAGTTTAGAGAGGCAGAAAAGAGCACATGTCCTAACAGCTACTTGAGACCATGAGCATGTGGAACCTGGGTGAGTGATTAGACTAGAGCAAAGGAAATGAGCCTTGGTGACGTTGAATGTGTTAGCGTTACACACTGCTATCTGAAAAACCACACAGTGCTGAATAGTAAGCATGGAAGTGCAGGAAATTCAGCTGCCTGTGTGCTAAGAGTGTGCTTCTGGAGACTGTGTATTGTCAGGTGCAAGAGAGATCTGCATGGACGCTTGCACAACTACATGAAGACTGCAGAGATGTATGTAAGAGTACATGTGTGGTAAGGGTTAATTGGAGTTTTGAACATGTAGGACCTACCTCACCCATTGCAGCAGTGGAAGGAAAATCTACCATGTTGATTTAAATGTGTTAGCATGTGCCTCTCATTTGTGAGATATTGATTTGTGCTGAATGCTAACCATCACAGTTCAAGAAAACAAGCTGCCCCTTTCCTGCGAGTGCAAGTCTTACAAAACAAGAGCAACACAAATTAAATCTCTGACAACAATTCCTGTGTGCAGACAGACTCATGGTGTGATTCTAGGCTGAAAACGATATTTGATTGGCAATTTCAAAGCACATTTACTACTGTGGTAGAGCAAATTATAATTACTGTAACAGCCTGACACATTTTCCTTATAGTTTAGAGAGGCAGAAAAGAGCACATGTCCTAACAGCTACTTGAGACCATGAGCATGTGGAATCTGGGTGAGTGATTAGACTAGAGCAAAGGAAATGAGCCTTGGTGATGTTGAATGTGTTAGCGTTACACACTGCTATCTGAAAAACCACACAGTGCTGAATAGTAAGCATGGGAGTGCAGGAAAATCAGCTGCCTGTGTGCTAAGAGTGTGCTTCTGGAGACTGTGTATTGTCAGGTGCAAGAGAGATCTGCATGGACGCTTGCACAACTGCATGAAGACTGCAGAGATGTATGTAAGAGTACATGTGTGGTAAGGGTTAATTGGAGTTTTGAACATTGTAGGACCTACCTCACCCATTGCAGCAGTGGAAAGAAAATCTACCATGTTGATTTCAAATGTGTTAGCATTTGCCTCTCATTTGTGCGATATTGATTTGTGCTGAATGCTAACCATCACAGTTCAAGAAAACAAGCTGCCCCTTTGCTGTGAGTGCAAGTCTTACAGAACAAGAGCAACACGAATTAAATCTCTGACAACAATTCCTGTGTGCAGACAGACTCATGGTGTGATTCTAGGCAGAAAACGATATTTGAGTGGCAATTTCAAAGCACATTTACTACTGTGGTAGAGCAAGTGATAATTACTGTAACAGCCTGACACATTTTCCTTATAGTTTAGAGAGGCAGAAAAGAGCACATGTCCTAACAGCTACTTGAGACCATGAGCATGTGGAACCTGGGTGAGTGATTAGACTAGAGCAAAGGAAATGAGCCTTGGTGACGTTGAATGTGTTAGCGTTACACACTGCTATCTGAAATACCACACAGTGCTGAATAGTAAGCATGGGAGTGCAGGAAAATCAGCTGCCTGTGTGCTAAGAGTGTGCTTCTGGAGACTGTGTATTGTCAGGTGCAAGAGAGATCTGCATGGACGCTTGCACAACTGCATGAAGACTGCAGAGATGTATGTAAGAGTACATGTGTGGTAATGGTTAATTGGAGTTTTGAACATGTAGGAACTACCTCACCCATTGCAGGAGTGGAAGGAAAATCTACCATGTTGATTTCAAATGTGTTAGCATTTGCCTCTCATTTGTGAGATATTGATTTGTGCTGAATGCTAACCATCACAGTTCGAGAAAACAACCTGCCCCTTTCCTGCGAGTGCAAGTCTTACAGAACAAGAGCAACACGAATTAAATCTCTGACAACAATTCCTGTGTGCACACAGACTCATGGTGTGATTCTAGGCAGAAAATGATGTTTGATTGGCAATTTCAAAGCACATTTACTATTTTGGTAGAACAAGTGATAATTACTGTAACAGCCTGACACATTTTCCTTATAGTTTAGAGAGGCAGAAAAGAGCACATGTCCTAACAGCTACTTGAGACCATGAGCATGTGGAACCTGGGTGAGTGATTAGACTAGAGCAAAGGAAATGAGCCTTGGTGACGTTGAATGTGTTAGCGTTACACACTGCTATCTGAAATACCACACAGTGCTGAATAGTAAGCATGGGAGTGCAGGAAAATCAGCTGCCTGTGTGCTAAGAGTGTGCTTCTGGAGACTGTGTATTGTCAGGTGCAAGAGAGATCTGCATGGACGCTTGCACAACTGCATGAAGACTGCAGAGATGTATGTAAGAGTACATGTGTGGTAATGGTTAATTGGAGTTTTGAACATGTAGGAACTACCTCACCCATTGCAGGAGTGGAAGGAAAATCTACCATGTTGATTTCAAATGTGTTAGCATTTGCCTCTCATTTGTGAGATATTGATTTGTGCTGAATGCTAACCATCACAGTTCGAGAAAACAAGCTGCCCCTTTCCTGCGAGTGCAAGTCTTACAGAACAAGAGCAACACAAATTAAATCTCTGACAACAATTCCTGTGTGCACACAGACTCATGGTGTGATTCTAGGCAGAAAATGATATTTGATTGGCAATTTCAAAGCACATTTACTATTGTGGTAGAGCAAGTGATAATTACTGTAACAGCCTGACACATTTTCCTTATAGTTTAGAGAGGCAGAAAAGAGCACATGTCCTAACAGCTACTTGAGACCATGAGCATGTGGAACCTGGGTGAGTGATTAGACTAGAGCAAAGGAAATGAGCCTTGGTGACGTTGAATGTGTTAGCGTTACACACTGCTATCTGAAAAACCACACAGTGCTGAATAGTAAGCATGGAAGTGCAGGAAATACAGCTGCCTGTGTGCTAAGAGTGTGCTTCTGGAGACTGTGTATTGTCAGGTGCAAGAGAGATCTGCATGGACGCTTGCACAACTACATGAAGACTGCAGAGATGTATGTAAGAGTACATGTGTGGTAAGGGTTAATTGGAGTTTTGAACATGTAGGACCTACCTCACCCATTGCAGCAGTGGAAGGAAAATCTACCATGTTGATTTAAATGTGGTAGCATGTGCCTCTCATTTGTGAGATATTGATTTGTGCTGAATGCTAACCATCACAGTTCAAGAAAACAAGCTGCCCCTTTCCTGCGAGTGCAAGTCTTACAAAACAAGAGCAACACAAATTAAATCTCTGATAACAATTCCTGTGTGCAGACAGACTCATGGTGTGATTCTAGGCTGAAAACGATATTTGATTGGCAATTTCAAAGCACATTTACTACAGTGGTAGAGCAAATTATAATTACTGTGACAGCCTGACACATTTTCCTTATAGTTTAGAGAGGCAGAAAAGAGCACATGTCCTAACAGCTACTTGAGACCATGAGCATGTGGAACCTGGGTGAGTGATTAGACTAGAGCAAAGGAAATGAGCCTTGGTGATGTTGAATGTGTTAGCGTTACACACTGCTATCTGAAAAACCACACAGTGCTGAATAGTAAGCATGGGAGTGCAGGAAAATCAGCTGCCTGTGTGCTAAGAGTGTGCTTCTGGAGACTGTGTATTGTCAGGTGCAAGAGAGATCTGCATGGACGCTTGCACAACTGCATGAAGACTGCAGAGATGTATGTAAGAGTAAATGTGTGGTAAGGGTTAATCGGAGTTTTGAACATTGTAGGACCTACCTCACCCATTGCAGCAGTGGAAAGAAAATCTAACATATTGATTTCAAATGTGTTAGCATTTGCCTCTCATTTGTGAGATATTGATTTGTGCTGAATGCTAACCATCACAATTCAAGAAAACAAGCTGCCTCTTTCCTGCGAGTGCAAGTCTTACAGAAAAAAAGCAACACAAATTAAATCTCTGACAACAATTCCTGTGTGTAGACAGACTCATGGTGTGATTCTAGGCAGAAAACGATATTTGATTGGCAATTTCAAAGCACATTTACTACTGTGGTAGAGCAAATGATAATTACAGTAACAGCCTGACACATTTTCCTTATAGTTTAGAGAGGCAGAAAAGAGCACATGTCCTAACAGCTACTTGAGACCATGAGCATGTGGAACCTGGGTGAGTGATTAGACTAGAGCAAAGGATATGAGCCTTGGTGGCGTCGAATGTGTTAGCGTTAGACACTGCTATCTGAAATACCACACAGTGCTGAATAGTAAGCATGGGAGTGCAGGAAAATCAGCTGCCTGTGTGCTAAGAGTGAGCTTCTGGAGACTGTGTATTGTCAGGTGCAAGAGAGATCTGCATGGACGCTTGCACAACTGCATGAAGACTGCAGAGATGTATGTAAGAGTACATGTGTGGTAAGGGTTAATTGGAGTTTTGAACAGGTAGGAACTACCTCACCCATTGCAGGAGTGGAAGGAAAATCTACCATGTTGATTTCAAATGTGTTAGCATTTGCCTCTCATTTGTGCGATATTGATTTGTGCTGAATGCTAACCATCACAGTTCAAGAAAACAAGCTGCCCCTTTGCTGTGAGTGCAAGTCTTACAGAACAAGAGCAACACGAATTAAATCTCTGACAACAATTCCTGTGTGCAGACAGACTCATGGTGTGATTCTAGGCAGAAAACGATATTTGAGTGGCAATTTCAAAGCACATTTACTACTGTGGTAGAGCAAGTGATAATTACTGTAACAGCCTGACACATTTTCCTTATAGTTTAGAGAGGCAGAAAAGAGCACATGTCCTAACAGCTACTTGAGACCATGAGCATGTGGAACCTGGGTGAGTGATTAGACTAGAGCAAAGGAAATGAGCCTTGGTGACGTTGAATGTGTTAGCGTTACACACTGCTATCTGAAATACCACACAGTGCTGAATAGTAAGCATGGGAGTGCAGGAAAATCAGCTGCCTGTGTGCTAAGAGTGTGCTTCTGGAGACTGCGTATTGTCAGGTGCAAGAGAGATCTGCATGGACGCTTGCACAACTGCATGAAGACTGCAGAGATGTATGTAAGAGTACATGTGTGGTAATGGTTAATTGGAGTTTTGAACATGTAGGAACTACCTCACCCATTGCAGGAGTGGAAGGAAAATCTACCATGTTGATTTCAAATGTGTTAGCATTTGCCTCTCATTTGTGAGATATTGATTTGTGCTGAATGCTAACCATCACAGTTCGAGAAAACAAGCTGCCCCTTTCCTGCGAGTGCAAGTCTTACAGAACAAGAGCAACACGAATTAAATCTCTGACAACAATTCCTGTGTGCACACAGACTCATGGTGTGATTCTAGGCAGAAAATGATGTTTGATTGGCAATTTCAAAGCACATTTACTATTGTGGTAGAGCAAGTGATAATTACTGTAACAGCCTGACACATTTTCCTTATAGTTTAGAGAGGCAGAAAAGAGCACATGTCCTAACAGCTACTTGAGACCATGAGCATGTGGAACCTGGGTGAGTGATTAGACTAGAGCAAAGGAAATGAGCCTTGGTGACGTTGAATGTGTTAGCGTTACACACTGCTATCTGAAATACCACACAGTGCTGAATAGTAAGCATGGGAGTGCAGGAAAATCAGCTGCCTGTGTGCTAAGAGTGTGCTTCTGGAGACTGTGTATTGTCAGGTGCAAGAGAGATCTGCATGGACGCTTGCACAACTGCATGAAGACTGCAGAGATGTATGTAAGAGTACATGTGTGGTAATGGTTAATTGGAGTTTTGAACATGTAGGAACTACCTCACCCATTGCAGGAGTGGAAGGAAAATCTACCATGTTGATTTCAAATGTGTTAGCATTTGCCTCTCATTTGTGAGATATTGATTTGTGCTGAATGCTAACCATCACAGTTCGAGAAAACAAGCTGCCCCTTTCCTGCGAGTGCAAGTCTTACAGAACAAGAGCAACACAAATTAAATCTCTGACAACAATTCCTGTGTGCACACAGACTCATGGTGTGATTCTAGGCAGAAAATGATATTTGATTGGCAATTTCAAAGCACATTTACTTTTGTGGTAGAGCAAGTGATAATTACTGTAACAGCCTGACACATTTTCCTTATAGTTTAGAGAGGCAGAAAAGAGCACATGTCCTAACAGCTACTTGAGACCATGAGCATGTGGAACCTGGGTGAGTGATTAGACTAGAGCAAAGGAAATGAGCCTTGGTGACGTTGAATGTGTTAGCGTTACACACTGCTATCTGAAAAACCACACAGTGCTGAATAGTAAGCATGGAAGTGCAGGAAATTCAGCTGCCTGTGTGCTAAGAGTGTGCTTCTGGAGACTGTGTATTGTCAGGTGCAAGAGAGATCTGCATGGACGCTTGCACAACTACATGAAGACTGCAGAGATGTATGTAAGAGTACATGTGTGGTAAGGGTTAATTGGAGTTTTGAACATGTAGGACCTACCTCACCCATTGCAGCAGTGGAAGGAAAATCTACCATGTTGATTTAAATGTGGTAGCATGTGCCTCTCATTTGTGAGATATTGATTTGTGCTGAATGCTAACCATCACAGTTCAAGAAAACAAGCTGCCCCTTTCCTGCGAGTGCAAGTCTTACAAAACAAGAGCAACACAAATTAAATCTCTGATAACAATTCCTGTGTGCAGACAGACTCATGGTGTGATTCTAGGCTAAAAACGATATTTGATTGGCAATTTCAAAGCACATTTACTACAGTGGTAGAGCAAATTATAATTACTGTGACAGCCTGACACATTTTCCTTATAGTTTAGAGAGGCAGAAAAGAGCACATGACCTAACAGCTACTTGAGACCATGAGCATGTGGAACCTGGGTGAGTGATTAGACTAGAGCAAAGGAAATGAGCCTTGGTGATGTTGAATGTGTTAGCGTTACACACTGCTATCTGAAAAACCACACAGTGCTGAATAGTAAGCATGGGAGTGCAGGAAAATCAGCTGCCTGTGTGCTAAGAGTGTGCTTCTGGAGACTGTGTATTGTCAGGTGCAAGAGAGATCTGCATGGACGCTTGCACAACTGCATGAAGACTGCAGAGATGTATGTAAGAGTAAATGTGTGGTAAGGGTTAATCGGAGTTTTGAACATTGTAGGACCTACCTCACCCATTGCAGCAGTGGAAAGAAAATCTACCATATTGATTTCAAATGTGTTAGCATTTGCCTCTCATTTGAGAGATATTGATTTGTGTTAAATGCTAACCATCACAGTTCAAGAAAACAAGCTGCCCCTTTCCTGCGAGTGCAAGTCTTACAGAACAAGAACAACACAAATTAAATCTCTGACAACAATTCCTGTGTGCACACAGACTCATGGTGTGATTCAAGGCAGAAAACGATATTTGATTGGCAATTTCAAAGCACATTTACTACTGTGGTAGAGCAAGTGATAATTACTGTAACAGCCTGACACATTTTCCTTATAGTTTAGAGAGGCAGAAAAGAGCACATGTCCTAACAGCTACTTGAGACCATGAGCATGTGGAACCTGGGTGAGTGATTAGACTAGAGCAAAGGAAATGAGCCTTGGTGACGTTGAATGTGTTAGCGTTACACACTGCTATCTGAAATACCACACAGTGCTGAATAGTAAGCATGGGAGTGCAGGAAAATTAGCTGCCTGTGTGCTAAGAGTGTGCTTCTGGAGACGGTGTATTGTCAGGTGCAAGAGAGATCTGCATGGACGCTTGCACAACTGCATGAAGACTGCAGAGATGTATGTAAGAGTACATGTGTGGTAATGGTTAATTGGAGTTTTGAACATGTAGGAACTACCTCACCCATTGCAGGAGTGGAAGGAAAATCTACCATGTTGATTTCAAATGTGTTAGCATTTGCCTCTCATTTGTGAGATATTGATTTATGCTGAATGCTAACCATCACAGTTCGAGAAAACAAGCTGCCCCTTTCCTGCGAGTGCAAGTCTTACAGAACAAGAGCAACACGAATTAAATCTCTGACAACAATTCCTGTGTGCACACAGACTCGTGGTGTGATTCTAGGCAGAAAATGATATTTGATTGGCAATTTCAAAGCACATTTACTATTGTGGTAGAGCAAGTGATAATTACTGTAACAGCCTGACACATTTTCCTTATAGTTTAGAGAGGCAGAAAAGAGCACATGTCCTAACAGCTACTTGAGACCATGAGCATGTGGAACCTGGGTGAGTGATTAGACTAGAGCAAAGGAAATGAGCCTTGGTGACGTTGAATGTGTTAGCGTTACACACTGCTATCTGAAATACCACACAGTGCTGGATAGTAAGCATGGGAGTTTAGGAAAATCAGCTGCCTGTGTGCTAAGAGTGTGCTTCTGGAGACTGTGTATTGTCAGGTGCAAGAGAGATCTGCATGGACGCTTGCACAACTGCATGAAGACTGCAGAGATGTATGTAAGAGTACATGTGCGGTAATGGTTAATTGGAGTTTTGAACATGTAGGAACTACCTCACCCATTGCAGGAGTGGAAGGAAAATCTACCATGTTGATTTCAAATGTGTTAGCATTTGCCTCTCATTTGTGAGATATTGATTTGTGCTGAATGCTAACCATCACAGTTCGAGAAAACAAGCTGCCCCTTTCCTGCGAGTGCAAGTCTTACAGAACAAGAGCAACACGAATTAAATCTCTGACAACAATTCCTGTGTGCACACAGACTCATGGTGTGATTCTAGGCAGAAAATGATATTTGATTGGCAATTTCAAAGCACATTTACTATTGTGGTAGAGCAAGTGATAATTACTGTAACAGCCTGACACATTTTCCTTATAGTTTAGAGAGGCAGAAAAGAGCACATGTCCTAACAGCTACTTGAGACCATGAGCATGTGGAACCCGGGTGAGTGATTAGACTAGAGCAAAGGAAATGAGCCTTGGTGACGTTGAATGTGTTAGCGTTACACACTGCTATCTGAAAAACCACACAGTGCTGAATAGTAAGCATGGAAGTGCAGGAAAATCAGCTGCCTGTGTGCTAAGAGTGTGCTTCTGGAGACTGTGTATTGTCAGGTGCAAGAGAGATCTGCATGGACGCTTGCACAACTACATGAAGACTGCAGAGATGTATGTAAGAGTACATGTGTGGTAAGGGTTAATTGGAGTTTTGAACATGTAGGACCTACCTCACGCATTGCAGCAGTGGAAGGAAAATCTACCATGTTGATTTCAAATGTGTTAGCATGTGCCTCTCATTTGTGAGATATTGATTTGTGCTGAATACTAACCATCACAGTTCGAGAAAACAAGCTGCCCCTTTCCTGCGAGTGCAAGTCTTACAGAACAAGAGCAACACAAATTAAATCTCTGATAACAATTCCTGTGTGCAGACAGACTCATTGTGTGATTCTAGGCAGAAAACGATATTTGATTGGCAATTTCAAAGCACATTTACTACTGTGGTAGAGCAAGTGATAATTACTGTAACAGCCTGACACATTTTCCTTATAGTTTAGAGAGGCAGAAAAGAGCACATGTCCTAACAGCTACTTGAGACCATGAGCATGTGGAACCTGGGTGAGTGATTAGACTAGAGCAAAGGAAATGAGCCTTGGTGACGTTGAATGTGTTAGCGTTACACACTGCTATCTGAAAAACCACACAGTGCTGAATAGTAAGCATGGAAGTGCAGGAAATTCAGCTGCCTATGTGCTAAGAGTGTGCTTCTGGAGACTGTGTATTGTCAGGTGCAAGAGAGATCTGCATGGACGCTTGCACAACTACATGAAGACTGCAGAGATGTATGTAAGAGTACATGTGTGGTAAGGGTTAATTGGAGTTTTGAACATGTAGGACCTACCTCACCCATTGCAGCAGTGGAAGGAAAATCTACCATGTTGATTTAAATGTGTTAGCATGTGCCTCTCATTTGTGAGATATTGATTTGTGCTGAATGCTAACCATCACAGTTCAAGAAAACAAGCTGCCCCTTTCCTGCGAGTGCAAGTCTTACAAAACAAGAGCAACACAAATTAAATCTCTGACAACAATTCCTGTGTGCAGACAGACTCATGGTGTGATTCTAGGCTGAAAACGATATTTGATTGGCAATTTCAAAGCACATTTACTACTGTGGTAGAGCAAATTATAATTACTGTAACAGCCTGACACATTTTCCTTATAGTTTAGAGAGGCAGAAAAGAGCACATGTCCTAACAGCTACTTGAGACCATGAGCATGTGGAATCTGGGTGAGTGATTAGACTAGAGCAAAGGAAATGAGCCTTGGTGATGTTGAATGTGTTAGCGTTACACACTGCTATCTGAAAAACCACACAGTGCTGAATAGTAAGCATGGGAGTGCAGGAAAATCAGCTGCCTGTGTGCTAAGAGTGTGCTTCTGGAGACTGTGTATTGTCAGGTGCAAGAGAGATCTGCATGGACGCTTGCACAACTGCATGAAGACTGCAGAGATGTATGTAAGAGTACATGTGTGGTAAGGGTTAATTGGAGTTTTGAACATTTTAGGACCTACCTCACCCATTGCAGCAGTGGAAAGAAAATCTACCATATTGATTTCAAATGTGTTAGCATTTGCCTCTCATTTGTGAGATATTGATTTGTGCTGAATGCTAACCATCACAATTCAAGAAAACAAGCTGCCTCTTTCCTGCGAGTGCAAGTCTTACAGAAAAAAAGCAACACAAATTAAATCTCTGACAACAATTCCTGTGTGTAGACAGACTCATGGTGTGATTCTAGGCAGAAAACGATATTTGATTGGCAATTTCAAAGCACATTTACTACTGTGGTAGAGCAAGTGATAATTACAGTAACAGCCTGACACATTTTCCTTATAGTTTAGAGAGGCAGAAAAGAGCACATGTCCTAACAGCTACTTGAGACCATGAGCATGTGGAACCTGGGTGAGTGATTAGACTAGAGCAAAGGATATGAGCCTTGGTGGCGTTGAATGTGTTAGCGTTACACACTGCTATCTGAAATACCACACAGTGCTGAATAGTAAGCATGGGAGTGCAGGAAAATCAGCTGCCTGTGTGCTAAGAGTGTGCTTCTGGAGACTGTGTATTGTCAGGTGCAAGAGAGATCTGCATGGACGCTTGCACAACTGCATGAAGACTGCAGAGATGTATATAAGAGTACATGTGTGGTAAGGGTTAATTGGAGTTTTGAACAGGTAGGAACTACCTCACCCATTGCAGGAGTGGAAGGAAAATCTACCATGTTGATTTCAAATGTGTTAGCATTTGCCTCTCATTTGTGAGATATTGATTTGTGCTGAATGCTAACCATCACAGTTCAAGAAAACAAGCTGCCCCTTTGCTGTGAGTGCAAGTCTTACAGAACAAGAGCAACACGAATTAAATCTCTGACAACAATTCCAGTGTGCAGACAGACTCATGGTGTGATTCTAGGCAGAAAACGATATTTGAGTGGCAATTTCAAAGCACATTTACTACTGTGGTAGAGCAAGTGATAATTACTGTAACAGTCTGACACATTTTTCCTTATAGTTTAGAGAGGCAGAAAAGAGCACATGTCCTAACAGCTACTTGAGACCATGAGCATGTGGAACCTGGGTGAGTGATTAGACTAGAGCAAAGGAAATGAGCCTTGGTGACATTGAATGTGTTAGCGTTACACACTGCTATCTGAAATACCACACAGTGCTGAATAGTAACCATGGGAGTGCAGGAAAATCAGCTGCCTGTGTGCTAAGAGTGTGCTTCTGGAGACTGTGTATTGTCAGGTGCAAGAGAGATCTGCATGGACGCTTGCACAACTGCATGAAGACTGCAGAGATGTATGTAAGAGTACATGTGTGGTAAGGGTTAATTGGAGTTTTGAACAGGTAGGAACGACCTCACCCATTGCAGGAGTGGAAGGAAAATCTACCATGTTGATTTCAAATGTGTTAGCATTTGCCTCTCATTTGTGAGATATTGATTTGTGTTAAATGCTAACCATCACAGTTCAAGAAAACAAGCTGCCCCTTTCCTGCGAGTGCAAGTCTTACAGAACAATAACAACACAAATTAAATCTCTGACAACAATTCCTGTGTGCACACAGACTCATGGTGTGATTCTAGGCAGAAAATGATATTTGAATGGCAATTTCAAAGCACATTTACTATTGTGGTAGAACAAGTGATAATTACTGTAACAGCCTGACACATTTTCCTTATAGTTTAGAGAGGCAGAAAAGAGCACATGTCCTAACAGCTACTTGAGACCATGAGCATGTGGAACCTGGGTGAGTGATTAGACTAGAGCAAAGGAAATGAGCCTTGGTGACGTTGAATGTGTTAGCGTTACACACTGCTATCTGAAATACCACACAGTGATGAATAGTAAGCATGGGAGTGCAGGAAAATCAGCTGCCTGTGTGCTAAGAGTGTGCTTCTGGAGACTGTGTATTGTCAGGTGCAAGAGAGATCTGCATGGACGCTTGCACAACTGCATGAAGACTGCAGAGATGTATGTAAGAGTACATGTGTGGTAATGGTTAATTGGAGTTTTGAACATGTAGGAACTACCTCACCCATTGCAGGAGTGGAAGGAAAATCTACCATGTTGATTTCAAATGTGTTAGCATTTGCCTCTCATTTGTGAGATATTGATTTGTGCTGAATGCTAACCATCACAGTTCGAGAAAACAAGCTGCCCCTTTCCTGCGAGTGCAAGTCTTACAGAACAAGAGCAACACAAATTAAATCTCTGACAACAATTCCTGTGTGCACACAGACTCATGGTGTGATTCTAGGCAGAAAATGATATTTGATTGGCAATTTCAAAGCACATTTACTATTGTGGTAGAGCAAGTGATAATTACTGTAACAGCCTGACACATTTTCCTTATAGTTTAGAGAGGCAGAAAAGAGCACATGTCCTAACAGCTACTTGAGACCATGAGCATGTGGAACCCGGGTGAGTGATTAGACTAGAGCAAAGGAAATGAGCCTTGGTGACGTTGAATGTGTTAGCGTTACACACTGCTATCTGAAAAACCACACAGTGCTGAATAGTAAGCATGGAAGTGCAGGAAAATCAGCTGCCTGTGTGCTAAGAGTGTGCTTCTGGAGACTGTGTATTGTCAGGTGCAAGAGAGATCTGCATGGACGCTTGCACAACTACATGAAGACTGCAGAGATGTATGTAAGAGTACATGTGTGGTAAGGGTTAATTGGAGTTTTGAACATGTAGGACCTACCTCACGCATTGCAGCAGTGGAAGGAAAATCTACCATGTTGATTTCAAATGTGTTAGCATGTGCCTCTCATTTGTGAGATATTGATTTGTGCTGAATGCTAACCATCACAGTTCAAGAAAACAAGCTGCCCCTTTCCTGCGAGTGCAAGTCTTACAGAACAAGAGCAACACAAATTAAATCTCTGATAACAATTCCTGTGTGCAGACAGACTCATGGTGTGATTCTAGGCAGAAAACGATATTTGATTGGCAATTTCAAAGCACATTTACTACTGTGGTAGAGCAAATTATAATTACTGTAACAGCCTGACACATTTTCCTTATAGTTTAGAGAGGCAGAAAAGAGCACATGTCCTAACAGCTACTTGAGACCATGAGCATGTGGAAACTGGGTGAGTGATTAGACTAGAGCAAAGGAAATGAGCCTTGGTGACGTTAAATGTGTGAGCGTTACACACTGCTATCTGAAATAACACACAGTGCTGAATAGTAAGCATGGGAGTGCAGGAAAATCAGCTGCCTGTGTGCTAAGAGTGTGCTTCTGGAGACTGTGTATTGTCAGGTGCAAGAGAGATCTGCATGGACGCTTGCACAACTGCATGAAGACTGCAGAGATGTTTGTAAGAGTACATGTGTGGTAAGGGTTAATTGGAGTTTTGAACATGTAGGAACTACCTCACCCATTGCAGGAGTGGAAGGAAAATCTACCATGTTGATTTCAAATGTGTTAGCATTTGCCTCTCATTTGTGAGATATTGATTTGTGCTGAATGCTAACCATCACAGTTCAAGAAAACAAGCTGCCCCTTTCCTGTGAGTGCAAGTCTTAAAGAACAAGAGCAACACGAATTAAATCTCTGACAACAATTCCTGTGTGCAGACAGACTCATGGTGTGATTCTAGGCAGAAAACGATATTTGATTGGCAATTTCAAAGCACATTTACTACTGTGGTAGAGCAAGTGATAATTACTGTAACAGCCTGACACATTTTCCTTATAGTTTAGAGAGGCAGAAAAGAGCACATGTCCTAACAGCTACTTGAGACCATGAGCATGTGGAACCTGGGTGAGTGATTAGACTAGAGCAAAGGAAATGAGCCTTGGTGACGTTGAATGTGTTAGCGTTACACACTGCTATCTGAAATACCACACAGTGCTGAATAGTAAGCATGGGAGTGCAGGAAAATCAGATACCTGTGTGCTAAGAGTGTGCTTCTGGAGACTGTGTATTGTCAGGTGCAAGAGAGATCTGCATGGACGCTTGCACAACTGCATGAAGACTGCAGAGATGTATGTAAGAGTACATGTGTTGTAAGGGTTAATTGGAGTTTTGAACATGTAGGAACTACCTCACCCATTGCAGGAGTGGAAGGAAAATCTACCATGTTGATTTCAACTGTGTTAGCATTTGCCTCTCATTTGTGAGATATTGATTTGTGCTGAATGCTAACCATCACAGTTCAAGAAAACAAGCTGCCCCTTTCCTGCGAGTGCAAGTCTTACAGAACAAGAGCAACACAAATTAAATCTCTGACAACAATTCCTGTGTGCAGACAGACTCATGGTGTTATTCTAGGCAGAAAACGATATTTTATTGGCAATTTCAAAGCACATTTAATACTGTGGTAGAGCAAGTGATAATTACTGAAACAGCCTGACACATTTTCCTTATAGTTTAGAGAGGCAGAAAAGAGCACATGTCCTAACAGCTACTTGAGACCATGAGCATGTGGAACCTGGGTGAGTGATTAGACTAGAGCAAAGGAAATGAGCCTTGGTGACGTTGAATGTGTTAGCGTTACACACTGCTATCTGAAAAACCACACAGTGCTGAATAGTAAGCATGGGAGTGCAGGAAAATCAGCTACCTGTGTGCTAAGAGTGTGCTTCTGGAGACTGTGTATTGTCAGGTGCAAGAGGACGCTTGCACAACTGCATGAAGACTGCAGAGATGTATGTAAGAGTACATGTGTGGTAAGGGTTAATTGGAGTTTTGAACATGTAGGAACTACCTCACACATTGCAGCAGTGTAAGGAAAATCTACCATGTTGATTTCAAATGTGTTAGCATTTGCCTCTAATTTGTGAGATATTGATTTGTGCTGAATGCTAACCATCACAGTTCAAGAAAACAAGCTGCCCCTTTCCTGCGAGTGCAAGTCTTACAGAACAAGAGCAACACGAATTAAATCATTGACAACAATTCCTGTGTGCAGACAGACTCATGGTGTGATTCTAGGCAGAAAACGATATTTGATTGGCAATTTCAAAGCACATTTACTACTGTGGTAGAGCAAATGATAATTACTGTAACAGCCTGACACATTTTCCTTATAGTTTAGAGAGGCAGAAAAGAGCACATGTCCTAACAGCTACTTGAGACCATGAGCATGTGGAACCTGGGTGAGTGATTAGACTAGAGCAAAGGAAATGAGCCTTGGTGACATTGAATGTGTTAGCGTTACACACTGCTATCTGAAATACCACACAGTGCTGAATAGTAAGCATGGGAGTGCAGGAAAATCAGCTGCCTGTGTGCTAAGAGTGTGCTTCTGGAGACTGTGTATTGTCAGGTGCAAGAGAGATCTGCATGGATGCTTGCACAACTGCATGAAGACTGCAGAGATGTATATAAGAGTACATGTGTGGTAAGGGTTAATTGGAGTTTTGAACATGTAGGAACTACCTCACACATTGCAGCAGTGGAAGGAAAATCTACCATGTTGATTTCAAATGTGTTAGCATGTGCCTTTCATTTGTGAGATATTGATTTGTGCTGAATGCTAACCATCACAGTTCAAGAAAACAAGCTGCCCCTTTCCTGCGAGTGCAAGTCTTACAAAACAAGAGCAACACTAATTAAATCTCTGACATCAATTCCTGTGTGCACACAGACTCATGGTGTGATTCTAGGCAGAAAACGATATTTGATTGGCAATTTCAAAGCACATTTACTACTGTGGTAGAGCAAGTGATAATTACTGTAACAGCCTGACACATTTTCCTTATAGTTTAGAGAGGCAGAAAAGAGCACATGACCTAACAGCTACTTGAGACCATGAGCATGTGGAACCTGGGTGAGTGATTAGACTAGAGCAAAGGAAATGAGCCTTGGTGACGTTGAATGTGTTAGCGTTACACACTGCTATCTGAAAAACCACACAGTGCTGAATAGTAAGCATGGGAGTGCAGGAAAATCAGCTGCCTGTGTGCTAAGAGTGTGCTTCTGGAGACTGTGTATTGTCAGGTGCAAGAGAGATCTGCATGGACGCTTGCACAACTGCATGAAGACTTTAGAGATGTATGTAAGAGTACATGTGTGGTAAGGGTTAATTGGAGTTTTGAACATGTAGGACCTACCTCACCCATTGCAGCAGTGGAAGGAAAATCTACCATGTTGATTTCAAATGTGTTAGCATGTGCCTCTCATTTGTGAGATATTGATTTGTGCTGAATGCTAACCATCACAGTTCAAGAAAACAAGCTGCCCCTTTCCCGCGAGTGCAAGTCTTACAGAACAAGAGCAACACAAATTAAATCTCTGATAACAATTCCTGTGTGCAGACAGACTCATGGTGTGATTCTAGGCAGAAAACGATATTTGATTGGCAATTTCAAGGCACATTTACTACTGTGGTAGAGCAAATGATAATTACTGTAACAGCCTGACACATTTTCCTTATAGTTTAGAGAGGCAGAAACAGCACATGTCCTAACAGCTACTTGAGACCATGAGCATGTGGAACCTGGGTGAGTGATTAGACTAGAGCAAAGGAAATGAGCTTTGGTGACGTTGAATGTGTTAGCGTTACACACTGCTATCTGAAATACCACACAGTGCTGAATAGTAAGCATGGGAGTGCAGGAAAATCAGCTGCCTGTGTGCTAAGAGTGTGCTTCTGGAGACTGTGTATTGTCAGGTGCAAGAGAGAGCTGCATGGACGCTTGCACAACTGCATGAAGACTGCAGAGATGTATGTAAGAGTACATGTGTGGTAAGGGTTAATTGGAGTTTTGAACATGTAGGAACTACCTCACCCATTGCAGGAGTGGAAGGAAAATCTACCATGTTGATTTCAAATGTGTTAGCATTTGCCTCTCATTTGTGAGATATTGATTTGTGCTGAATGCTAACCATCACAGTTCAAGAAAACAAGCTGCCCCTTTCCTGCGAGTGCAAGTCTTACAGAACAAGAGCAACACAAATTAAATCTCTGACAACAATTCCTGTGTGCACACAGACTCATGGTGTGATTCTAGGCAGAAAACGATATTTGATTGGCAATTTCAAAGCACATTTAAAACTGTGGTAGAGCAAGTGATAATTACTGTAACAGCCTGACACATTTTCCTTATAGTTTAGAGAGGCAGAAAAGAGCACATGTCCTAACAGCTACTTGAGACCATGAGCATGTGGAACCTGGGTGAGTGATTAGACTAGAGCAAAGGAAATGAGCCTTGGTGACGTTGAATGTGTTAGCGTTACACACTGCTATCTGAAAAACCACACAGTGCTGAATAGTAAGCATGGGAGTGCAGGAAAATCAGCTGCCTGTGTGCTAAGAGTGTGCTTCTGGAGACTGTGTATTGTCAGGTGCAAGAGATATCTGCATGGACGCTTGCACAACTGCATGAAGACTGCAGAGATGTATGTAAGAGTACATGTGTGGTAAGGGTTAATTGGAGTTTTGAACATGTAGGAACTACCTCACACATTGCAGCAGTGTAAGGAAAATCTACCATGTTGATTTCAAATGTGTTAGCATTTGCCTCTCATTTGTGAGATATTGATTTGTGCTGAATGCTAACCATCACAGTTCAAGAAAACAAGCTGCCCCTTTCCTGCGAGTGCAAGTCTTACAGAACAAGAGCAACACGAATTAAATCATTGACAACAATTCCTGTGTGCAGACAGACTCATGGTGTGATTCTAGGCAGAAAACGATATTTGATTGGCAATTTCAAAGCACATTTACTACTTTGGTAGAGCAAATGATAATTACTGTAACAGCCTGACACATTTTCCTTATAGTTTAGAGAGGCAGAAAAGAGCACATGTCCTAACAGCTACTTGAGACCATGAGCATGTGGAACCTGGGTGAGTGATTAGACTAGAGCAAAGGAAATGAGCCTTGGTGACATTGAATGTGTTAGCGTTACACACTGCTATCTGAAATACCACACAGTGCTGAATAGTAAGCATGGGAGTGCAGGAAAATCAGCTGCCTGTGTGCTAAGAGTGTGCTTCTGGAGACTGTGTATTGTCAGGTGCAAGAGAGAGCTGCATGGACGCTTGCACAACTGCATGAAGACTGCAGAGATGTATGTAAGAGTACATGTGTGGTAAGGGTTAATTGCAGTTTTGAACATGTAGGAACTACCTCACCCATTGCAGGAGTGGAAGGAAAATCTACCATGTTGATTTCAAATGTGTTAGCATTTGCCTCTCGTTTGTGAGATATTGATTTGTGCTGAATGCTAACCATCACAGTTCAAGAAAACAAGCAGCCCCTTTCCTGCGAGTGCAAGTCTTACAGAACAAGAGCAACACAAATTAAATCTCTGACATCAATTCCTGTGTGCACACAGACTCATGGTGTGATTCTAGGCAGAAAATGATATTTGATTGGCAATTTCAAAGCACATTTACTACTGTGGTAGAGCAGGTGATAATTACTGTAACAGCCTGACATATTTTCCTTATAGTTTAGAGAGGCAGAAAAGAGCACATGTCCTAACAGCTACTTGAGACCATGAGCATGTGGAACCTGGGTGAGTGATCAGACTAGAGCAAAGGAAATGAGCCTTGGTGACGTTGAATGTGTTAGCGTTACACACTGCTATCTGAAAAACCACACAGTGCTGAATAGTAAGCATGGGAGTGCAGGAAAATCAGCTGCCTGTGTGCTAAGAGTGTGCTTCTGGAGACTGTGTATTGTCAGGTGCAAGAGAGATCTGCATGGACGCTTGCACAACTGCATGAAGACTTTAGAGATGTGTGTAAGAGTACATGTGTGGTAAGGGTTAATTGGAGTTTTGAACATGTAGGACCTACCTCACCCATTGCAGCAGTGGAAGGAACATCTACCATGTTGATTTCAAATGTGTTAGCATGTGCCTCTCATTTGTGAGATATTGATTTGTGCTGAATGCTAACCATCACAGTTCAAGAAAACAAGCTGCCCCTTTCCCGCGAGTGCAAGTCTTACAGAACAAGAGCAACACAAATTAAATCTCTGATAACAATTCCTGTGTGCAGACAGACTCATGGTGTGATTCTAGGCAGAAAACGATATTTGATTGGCAATTTCAAAGCACATTTACTACTGTGGTAGAGCAAATGATAATTACTGTAACAGCCTGACACATTTTCCTTATAGTTTAGAGAGGCAGAAACAGCACATGTCCGAACAGCTACTTGAGACCATGAGCATGTGGAACCTGGGTGAGTGATTAGACTAGAGCAAAGGAAATGAGCTTTGGTGACGTTGAATGTGTTAGCATTATACACTGCTATCTGAAATACCACACAGTGCTGAATTGTAAGCATGGGAGTGCAGGAAAATCAGCTGCCTGTGTGCTAAGAGTGTGCTTCTGGAGACTGTGTATTGTCAGGTGCAAGAGAGAGCTGCATGGACGCTTGCACAACTGCATGAAGACTGCAGAGATGTATGTAAGAGTACATGTGTGGTAAGGGTTAATTGGAGTTTTGAACATGTAGGAACTACCTCACCCATTGCAGGAGTGGAAGGAAAATCTACCATGTTGATTTCAAATGTGTTAGCATTTGCCTCTCATTTGTGAGATATTGATTTGTGCTGAATGCTAACCATCACAGTTCAAGAAAACAAGCTGCCCCTTTCCTGCGAGTGCAAGTCTTACAGAACAAGAGCAACACGAACTAAATCTCTGACATCAATTCCTGTGTGCACACAGACTCATGGTGTGATTCTAGGCAGAAAACGATATTTGATTGGCAATTTCAAAGCACATTTACTACTGTGGTAGAGCAAGTGATAATTACTGTAACAGCCTGACATATTTTCCTTATAGTTTAGAGAGGCAGAAAAGAGCACATGTCCTAACAGCTACTTGAGACCATGAGCATGTGGAACCTGGGTGAGTGATTAGACTAGAGCAAAGGAAATGAGCCTTGGTGACGTTGAATGTGTTAGCGTTACACACTGCTATCTGAAAGACCACACAGTGCTGAATAGTAAGCATGGGAGTGCAGGAAAATCAGCTGCCTGTGTGCTAAGAGTGTGCTTCTGGAGACTGTGTATTGTCAGGTGCAAGAGAGATCTGCATGGACGCTTGCACAACTGCATGAAGACTGCAGAGATGTATGTAAGAGTACATGTGTGGTAAGGGTTAATTGGAGTTTTGAACATGTAGGAACTACCTCACCCATTGCAGAAGTGGAAGGAAAATCTACCATGTTGATTTCAAATGTGTTAGCAGTTGCCTCTCATTTGTGAGATATTGATTTGTGCTGAATGCTAACCATCACAGTTCAAGAAAACAAGCTGCCCCTTTCCTGCGAGTGCAAGTCTTACAGAACAAGAGCAACACAAATTAAATCTCTGACAACAATTCCTGTGTGCAGACAGACTCATGGTGTGATTCTAGGCAGAAAACGATATTTGATTGGCAATTTCAAAGCACATTTAATACTGTGGTAGAGCAAGTGATAATTACTGTAACAGCCTGACACATTTTCCTTATAGTTTAGAGAGGCAGAAAAGAGCACATGTCCTAACAGCTACTTGAGACCATGAGCATGTGGAACCTGGGTGAGTGATTAGACTAGAGCAAAGGAAATGAGCCTTGATGACGTTGAATGTGTTAGCGTTACACACTGCTATCTGAAAAACCACACAGTGCTGAATAGTAAGCATGGGAGTCCAGGAAAATCACCTGCCTGTGTGCTAAGAGTGTGCTTCTGGAGACTGTGTATTGTCAGGTGCAAGAGATATCTGCATGGACGCTTGCACAACTGCATGAAGACTGCAGAGATGTATGTAAGAGTACATGTGTGGTAAGGGTTAATTGGAGTTTTGAACATGTAGGAACTACCTCACACATTGCAGCAGTGTAAGGAAAATCTACCATGTTGATTTCAAATGTGTTAGCATTTGCCTCTCATTTGTGAGATATTGATTTGTGCTGAATGCTAACCATCACAGTTCAAGAAAACAAGCTGCCCCTTTCCTGCAAGTGCAAGTCTTACAGAACAAGAGCAACACGAATTAAATCATTGACAACAATTCCTGTGTGCAGACAGACTCATGGTGTGATTCTAGGCAGAAAACGATATTTGATTGGCAATTTCAAAGCACATTTACTACTGTGGTAGTGCAAATGATAACTACTGTAACAGCCGAATACATTTTCCTTATAGTTTAGAGAGGCAGAAAAGAGCACATGTCCTAACAGCTACTTGAGACCATGAGCATGTGGAACCTGGGTGAGTGATTAGACTAGAGCAAAGGAAATGAGCCTTGGTGACATTGAATGTGTTAGCGTTACACACTGCTATCTGAAATACCACACAGTGCTGAATAGTAAGCATGGGAGTGCAGGAAAATCAGCTGCCTGTGTGCTAAGAGTGTGCTTCTGGAGACTGTGTATTGTCAGGTGCAAGAGAGATCTGCATGGACGCTTGCACAACTGCATGAAGACTGCAGAGATGTATGTAAGAGTACATGTGTGGTAAGGCTTAATTGGAGTTTTGAACGTGTAGGAACTACCTCACCCATTGCAGCAGTATAAGGAAAATCTACCATGTTGATTTCAAATGTGTTAGCATTTGCCTCTCATTTGTGAGATATTGATTTGTGCTGAATGCTAACCATCACAGTTCAAGAAAACAAGCTGCCCCTTTCCTGCGAGTGCAAGTCTTACAGAACAAGAGCAACACGAATTAAATCATTGACAACAATTCCTGTGTGCAGACAGACTCATGGTGTGATTCTAGGCAGAAAACGATATTTGATTGGCAATTTCAAAGCACATTTACTACTGTGGTAGAGCAAATGATAATTACTGTAACAGCCTGACACATTTTCCTTATAGTTTAGAGAGGCAGAAAAGAGCACATGTCCTAACAGCTACTTGAGACCATGAGTATGTGGAACCTGGGTGAGTGATTAGACTAGAGGAAAGGAAATGAGCCTTGGTGACATTGAATGTGTTAGCGTTACACACTGCTATCTGAAATACCACACAGTGCTGAATAGTAAGCATGGGAGTGCAGGAAAATCAGCTGCCTGTGTGCTAAGAGTGTGCTTCTGGAGACTGTGTATTGTCAGGTGCAAGAGAGAGCTGCATGGACGCTTGCACAACTGCATGAAGACTGCAGAGATGTATGTAAGAGTACATGTGTGGTAAGGGTTAATTGCAGTTTTGAACATGTAGGAACTACCTCACCCATTGCAGGAGTGGAAGGAAAATCTACCATGTTGATTTCAAATGTGTTAGCATTTGCCTCTCATTTGTGAGATATTGATTTGTGCTGAATGCTAACCATCACAGTTCAAGAAAACAAGCAGCCCCTTTCCTGCGAGTGCAAGTCTTACAGAACAAGAGCAACACTAATTAAATCTCTGACATCAATTCCTGTGTGCACACAGACTCATGGTGTGATTCTAGGCAGAAAACGATATTTGATTGGCAATTTCAAAGCACATTTACTACTGTGGTAGAGCAGGTGATAATTACTGTAACAGCCTGACATATTTTCCTTATAGTTTAGAGAGGCAGAAAAGAGCACATGTCCTAACAGCTACTTGAGACCATGAGCATGTGGAACCTGGGTGAGTGATTAGACTAGAGCAAAGGAAATGAGCCTTGGTGACGTTGAATGTGTTAGCGTTACACACTGCTATCTGAAAAACCACACAGTGCTGAATAGTAAGCATGGGAGTGCAGGAAAATCAGCTGCCTGTGTGCTAAGAGTGTGCTTCTGGAGACTGTGTATTGTCAGGTGCAAGAGAGATCTGCATGGACGCTTGCACAACTGCATGAAGACTTTAGAGATGTATGTAAGAGTACATGTGTGGTAAGGGTTAATTGGAGTTTTGAACATGTAGGACCTACCTCACCCATTGCAGCAGTGGAAGGAAAATCTACCATGTTGATTTCAAATGTGTTAGCATGTGCCTCTCATTTGTGAGATATTGATTTGTGCTGAATGCTAACCATCACAGTTCAAGAAAACAAGCTGCCCCTTTCCCGCGAGTGCAAGTCTTACAGAACAAGAGCAACACAAATTAAATCTCTGATAACAATTCCTGTGTGCAGACACTCATGGTGTGATTCTAGGCAGAAAACGATATTTGATTGGCAATTTCAAAGCACATTTACTACTGTGGTAGAGCAAATGATAATTACTGTAACAGCCTGATATATTTTCCTTATAGGTTAGAGAGGCAGAAAAGAGCACATGTCCTAACAGCTACTTGAGACCATGAGCATGTGGAACCTGGGTGAGTGATTAGACTAGAGCAAAGGAAATGAGCCTTGGTGACGTTGAATGTGTTAGCGTTACACACTGCTATCTGAAAGACCACACCGTGCTGAATAGTAAGCATGGGAGTGCAGGAAAATCAGCTGCCTGTGTGCTAAGAGTGTGCTTCTGGAGACTGTGTATTGTCAGGTGCAAGAGAGATCTGCATGGACGCTTGCACAACTGCATGAAGACTGCAGAGATGTATGTAAGAGTACATGTGTGGTAAGGGTTAATTGGAGTTTTGAACATATAGGACCTACCTCACCCATTGCAGCAGTGGAAAGAAAATCTACCATATTGATTTCAAATGTGTTAGCATTTGCCTCTCATTTGTGAGATATTGATTTGTGCTGAATGCTAACCATCACAGTTCAAGAAAACAAGCTGCCCCTTTCATGCGAGTGCAAGTCTTACAGAACAAGAGCAACACAAATTAAATCTCTGACAACAATTCCTGTGTGCAGACAGACTCATGGTGTGATTCTAGGCAGAAAACGATATTTGATTGGCAATTTCAAAGCACATTTAAAACTGTGGTAGAGCAAGTGATAATTACTGTAACAGCCTGACACATTTTCCTTATAGTTTAGAGAGGCAGAAAAGAGCACATGTCCTAACAGCTACTTGAGACCATGAGCATGTGGAACCTGGGTGAGTGATTAGACTAGAGCAAAGGAAATGAGCCTTGGTGACGTTGAATGTGTTAGCGTTACACACTGCTATCTGAAAAACCACACAGTGCTGAATAGTAAGCATGGGAGTGCAGGAAAATCAGCTGCCTGTGTGCTAAGAGTGTGCTTCTGGAGACTGTGTATTGTCAGGTGCAAGAGATATCTGCATGGACGCTTGCACAACTGCATGAAGACTGCAGAGATGTATGTAAGAGTACATGTGTGGTAAGGGTTAATTGGAGTTTTGAACATGTAGGAACTACCTCACACATTGCAGCAGTGTAAGGAAAATCTACCATGTTGATTTCAAATGTGTTAGCATTTGCCTCTCATTTGTGAGATATTGATTTGTGCTGAATGCTAACCATCACAGTTCAAGAAAACAAGCTGCCCCTTTCCTGCGAGTGCAAGTCTTACAGAACAAGAGCAACACGAATTAAATCATTGACAACAATTCCTGTGTGCAGACAGACTCATGGTGTGATTCTAGGCAGAAAACGATATTTGATTGGCAATTTCAAAGCACATTTACTACTGTGGTAGAGCAAATGATAATTACTGTAACAGCCTGACACATTTTCCTTATAGTTTAGAGAGGCAGAAAAGAGCACATGTCCTAACAGCTACTTGAGACCATGAGCATGTCGAACCTGGGTGAGTGATTAGACTAGAGCAAAGGAAATGAGCCTTGGTGACATTGAATGTGTTAGCGTTACACACTGCTATCTGAAATACCACACAGTGCTGAATAGTAAGCATGGGAGTGCAGGAAAATCAGCTGCCTGTGTGCTAAGAGTGTGCTTCTGGAGACTGTGTATTGTCAGGTGCAAGAGAGAGCTGCATGGACGCTTGCACAACTGCATGAAGACTGCAGAGATGTATGTAAGAGTACATGTGTGGTAAGGGTTAATTGCAGTTTTGAACATGTAGGAACTACCTCACCCATTGCAGGAGTGGAAGGAAAATCTACCATGTTGATTTCAAATGTGTTAGCATTTGCCTCTCATTTGTGAGATATTGATTTGTGCTGAATGCTAACCATCACAGTTCAAGAAAACAAGCAGCCCCTTTCCTGCGAGTGCAAGTCTTACAGAACAAGAGCAACACGAATTAAATCTCTGACATCAATTCCTGTGTGCACACAGACTCATGGTGTGATTCTAGGCAGAAAATGATATTTGATTGGCAATTTCAAAGCACATTTACTACTGTGGTAGAGCAGGTGATAATTACTGTAACAGCCTGACATATTTTCCTTATAGTTTAGAGAGGCAGAAAAGAGCACATGTCCTAACAGCTACTTGAGACCATGAGCATATGGAACCTGGGTGAGTGATCAGACTAGAGCAAAGGAAATGAGCCTTGGTGACGTTGAATGTGTTAGCGTTACACACTGCTATCTGAAAAACCACACAGTGCTGAATAGTAAGCATGGGAGTGCAGGAAAATCAGCTGCCTGTGTGCTAAGAGTGTGCTTCTGGAGACTGTGTATTGTCAGGTGCAAGAGAGATCTGCATGGACGCTTGCACAACTGCATGAAGACTTTAGAGATGTATGTAAGAGTACATGTGTGGTAAGGGTTAATTGGAGTTTTGAACATGTAGGACCTACCTCACCCATAGCAGCAGTGGAAGGAAAATCTACCATGTTGATTTCAAATGTGTTAGCATGTGCCTCTCATTTGTGAGATATTGATTTGTGCTGAATGCTAACCATCACAGTTCAAGAAAACAAGCTTCCCCTTTCCCGCGAGTGCAAGTCTTACAGAACAAGAGCAACACAAATTAAATCTCTGATAACAATTCCTGTGTGCAGACAGACTCATGGTGTGATTCTAGGCAGAAAACGATATTTGATTGGCAATTTCAAAGCACATTTACTACTGTGGTAGAGCAAATGATAATTACTGTAACAGCCTGACACATTTTCCTTATAGTTTAGAGAGGCAGAAACAGCACATGTCCTAACAGCTACTTGAGACCATGAGCATGTGGAACCTGGGTGAGTGATTAGACTAGAGCAAAGGAAATGAGCTTTGGTGACGTTGAATGTGTTAGCGTTACACACTGCTATCTGAAATACCACACAGTGCTGAATTGTAAGCATGGGAGTGCAGGAAAATCAGCTGCCTGTGTGCTAAGAGTGTGCTTCTGGAGACTGTGTATTGTCAGGTGCAAGAGAGAGCTGCATGGACGCTTGCACAACTGCATGAAGACTGCAGAGATGTATGTAAGAGTACATGTGTGGTAAGGGTTAATTGGAGTTTTGAACATGTAGGAACTACCTCACCCATTGCAGGAGTGGAAGGAAAATCTACCATGTTGATTTCAAATGTGTTAGCATTTGCCTCTCATTTGTGAGATATTGATTTGTGCTGAATGCTAACCATCACAGTTCAAGAAAACAAGCTGCCCCTTTCCTGCGAGTGCAAGTCTTACAGAACAAGAGCAACACGAACTAAATCTCTGACATCAATTCCTGTGTGCACACAGACTCATGGTGTGATTCTAGGCAGAAAACGATATTTGATTGGCAATTTCAAAGCACATTTAAAACTGTGGTAGAGCAAGTGATAATTACTGTAACAGCCTGACACATTTTCCTTATAGTTTAGAGAGGCAGAAAAGAGCACATGTCCTAACAGCTACTTGAGACAATGAGCATGTGGAACCTGGGTGAGTGATTAGACTAGAGCAAAGGAAATGAGCCTTGGTGACGTTGAATGTGTTAGCGTTACACACTGCTATCTGAAAAACCACACAGTGCTGAATAGTAAGCATGGGAGTGCAGGAAAATCAGCTGCCTGTGTGCTAAGAGTGTGCTTCTGGAGACTGTGTATTGTCAGGTGCAAGAGATATCTGCATGGACGCTTGCACAACTGCATGAAGACTGCAGAGATGTATGTAAGAGTACATGTGTGGTAAGGGTTAATTGGAGTTTTGAACATGTAGGAACTACCTCACACATTGCAGCAGTGTAAGGAAAATCTACCATGTTGATTTCAAATGTGTTAGCATTTGCCTGTCATTTGTGAGATATTGATTTGTGCTGAATGCTAACCATCACAGTTCAAGAAAACAAGCTGCCCCTTTCCTGCGAGTGCAAGTCTTACAGAACAAGAGCAACACGAATTAAATCATTGACAACAATTCCTGTGTGCAGACAGACTCATGGTGTGATTCTAGGCAGAAAACGATATTTGATTGGCAATTTCAAAGCACATTTACTACTGTGGTAGAGCAAATGATAATTACTGTAACAGCCTGACACATTTTCCTTATAGTTTAGAGAGGCAGAAAAGAGCACATGTCCTAACAGCTACTTGAGACCATGAGCATGTGGAACCTGGGTGAGTGATTAGACTAGAGCAAAGGAAATGAGCCTTGGTGACATTGAATGTGTTAGCGTTACACACTGCTATCTGAAATACCACACAGTGCTGAATAGTAAGCATGGGAGTGCAGGAAAATCAGCTGCCTGTGTGCTAAGAGTGTGCTTCTGGAGACTGTGTATTGTCAGGTGCAAGAGAGAGCTGCATGGACGCTTGCACAACTGCATGAAGACTGCAGAGATGTATGTAAGAGTACATGTGTGGTAAGGGTTAATTGCAGTTTTGAACATGTAGGAACTACCTCACCCATTGCAGGAGTGGAAGGAAAATCTACCATGTTGATTTCAAATGTGTTAGCATTTGCCTCTCATTTGTGAGATATTGATTTGTGCTGAATGCTAACCATCACAGTTCAAGAAAACAAGCAGCCCCTTTCCTGCGAGTGCAAGTCTTACAGAACAAGAGCAACACGAATTAAATCTCTGACATCAATTCCTGTGTGCACACAGACTCATGGTGTGATTCTAGGCAGAAAATGATATTTGATTGGCAATTTCAAAGCACATTTACTACTGTGGTAGAGCAGGTGATAATTACTGTAACAGCCTGACATATTTTCCTTATAGTTTAGAGAGGCAGAAAAGAGCACATGTCCTAACAGCTACTTGAGACCATGAGCATATGGAACCTGGGTGAGTGATCAGACTAGAGCAAAGGAAATGAGCCTTGGTGACGTTGAATGTGTTAGCGTTACACACTGCTATCTGAAAAACCACACAGTGCTGAATAGTAAGCAAGGGAGTGCAGGAAAATCAGCTGCCTGTGTGCTAAGAGTGTGCTTCTGGAGACTGTGTATTGTCAGGTGCAAGAGAGATCTGCATGGACGCTTGCACAACTGCATGAAGACTTTAGAGATGTATGTAAGAGTACATGTGTGGTAAGGGTTAATTGGAGTTTTGAACATGTAGGACCTACCTCACCCATTGCAGCAGTGGAAGGAAAATCTACCATGTTGATTTCAAATGTGTTAGCATGTGCCTCTCATTTGTGAGATATTGATTTGTGCTGAATGCTAACCATCACAGTTCAAGAAAACAAGCTTCCCCTTTCCCGCGAGTGCAAGTCTTACAGAACAAGAGCAACACAAATTAAATCTCTGATAACAATTCCTGTGTGCAGACAGACTCATGGTGTGATTCTAGGCAGAAAACGATATTTGATTGGCAATTTCAAAGCACATTTACTACTGTGGTAGAGCAAATGATAATTACTGTAACAGCCTGACACATTTTCCTTATAGTTTAGAGAGGCAGAAACAGCACATGTCCTAACAGCTACTTGAGACCATGAGCATGTGGAACCTGGGTGAGTGATTAGACTAGAGCAAAGGAAATGAGCTTTGGTGACGTTGAATGTGTTAGCGTTACACACTGCTATCTGAAATACCACACAGTGCTGAATTGTAAGCATGGGAGTGCAGGAAAATCAGCTGCCTGTGTGCTAAGAGTGTGCTTCTGGAGACTGTGTATTGTCAGGTGCAAGAGAGAGCTGCATGGACGCCTGCACAACTGCATGAAGACTGCAGAGATGTATGTAAGAGTACATGTGTGGTAAGGGTTAATTGGAGTTTTGAACATGTAGGAACTACCTCACCCATTGCAGGAGTGGAAGGAAAATCTACCATGTTGATTTCAAATGTGTTAGCATTTGCCTCTCATTTGTGAGATATTGATTTGTGCTGAATGCTAACCATCACAGTTCAAGAAAACAAGCTGCCCCTTTCCTGCGAGTGCAAGTCTTACAGAACAAGAGCAACACGAACTAAATCTCTGACATCAATTCCTGTGTGCACACAGACTCATGGTGTGATTCTAGGCAGAAAACGATATTTGATTGGCAATTTCAAAGCACATTTACTACTGTGGTAGAGCAAGTGATAATTACTGTAAGAGCCTGACATATTTTCCTTATAGTTTAGAGAGGCAGAAAAGAGCACATGTCCTAACAGCTACTTGAGACCATGAGCATGTGGAACCTGGGTGAGTGATTAGACTAGAGCAAAGGAAATGAGCCTTGGTGACGTTGAATGTGTTAGCGTTACACACTGCTATCTGAAAGACCACACAGTGCTGAATAGTAAGCATGGGAGTGCAGGAAAATCAGCTGCCTGTGTGCTAAGAGTGTGCTTCTGGAGACTGTGTATTGTCAGGTGCAAGAGATATCTGCATGGACGCTTGCACAACTGCATGAAGACTGCAGAGATGTATGTAAGAGTACATGTGTGGTAAGGGTTAATTGGAGTTTTGAACATGTAGGAACTACCTCACACATTGCAGCAGTGTAAGGAAAATCTACCATGTTGATTTCAAATGTGTTAGCATTTGCCTCTCATTTGTGAGATATTGATTTGTGCTGAATGCTAACCATCACAGTTCAAGAAAACAAGCTGCCCCTTTCCTGCAAGTGCAAGTCTTACAGAACAAGAGCAACACGAATTAAATCATTGACAACAATTCCTGTGTGCAGACAGACTCATGGTGTGATTCTAGGCAGAAAACGATATTTGATTGGCAATTTCAAAGCACATTTACTACTGTGGTAGAGCAAGTGATAATTACTATAACAGCCTGACACATTTTCCTTATAGTTTAGAGAGGCAGAAAAGAGCACATTTCCTAACAGCTACTTGAGATCTTGAGCATGTGGAACCTGGGTGAGTGATTAGACTAGAGCAAAGGAAATGAGCCTTGGTGACATTGAATGTGTTAGCGTTACACACTGCTATCTGAAATACCACACAGTGCTGAATAGTAACCATGGGAGTGCAGGAAAATCAGCTGCCTGTGTGCTAAGAGTGTGCTTCTGGAGACTGTGTATTGTCAGGTGCAAGAGAGATCTGCATGGACGCTTGCACAACTGCATGAAGACTGCAGAGATGTATGTAAGAGTACATGTGTGGTAAGGGTTAATTGGAGTTTTGAACAGGTAGGAACTACCTCACCCATTGCAGGAGTGGAAGGAAAATCTACCATGTTGATTTCAAATGTGTTAGCATTTGCCTCTCATTTGTGAGATATTGATTTGTGTTAAATGCTAACCATCACAGTTCAAGAAAACAAGCTGCCCCTTTCCTGCGAGTGCAAGTCTTACAGAACAAGAACAACACAAATTAAATCTCTGACAACAATTCCTGTGTGCACACAGACTCATGGTGTGATTCTAGGCAGAAAACGATATTTGATTGGCAATTTCAAAGCACATTTACTACTGTGGTAGAGCAAGTGATAATTACTGTAACAGCCTGACACATTTTCCTTATAGTTTAGAGAGGCAGAAAAGAGCACATGTCCTAACAGCTACTTGAGACCATGAGCATGTGGAACCTGGGTGAGTGATTAGACTAGAGCAAAGGAAATGAGCCTTGGTGACGTTGAATGTGTTAGCGTTACACACTGCTATCTGAAATACCACACAGTGCTGAATAGTAAGCATGGGAGTGCAGGAAAATCAGCTGCCTGTGTGCTAAGAGTGTGCTTCTGGAGACGGTGTATTGTCAGGTGCAAGAGAGATCTGCATGGACGCTTGCACAACTGCATGAAGACTGCAGAGATGTATGTAAGAGTACATGTGTGGTAATGGTTAATTGGAGTTTTGAACATGTAGGAACTACCTCACCCATTGCAGGAGTGGAAGGAAAATCTACCATGTTGATTTCAAATGTGTTAGCATTTGCCTCTCATTTGTGAGATATTGATTTGTGCTGAATGCTAACCATCACAGTTCGAGAAAACAAGCTGCCCCTTTCCTGCGAGTGCAAGTCTTACAGAACAAGAGCAACACAAATTAAATCTCTGACAACAATTCCTGTGTGCACACAGACTCATGGTGTGATTCTAGGCAGAAAATGATATTTGAATGGCAATTTCAAAGCACATTTACTATTGTGGTAGAACAAGTGATAATTACTGTAACAGCCTGACACATTTTCCTTATAGTTTAGAGAGGCAGAAAAGAGCACATGTCCTAACAGCTACTTGAGACCATGAGCATGTGGAACCTGGGTGAGTGATTAGACTAGAGCAAAGGAAATGAGCCTTGGTGACGTTGAATGTGTTAGCGTTACACACTGCTATCTGAAATACCACACAGTGCTGAATAGTAAGCATGGGAGTGCAGGAAAATCAGCTGCCTCTGTGCTAAGAGTGTGCTTCTGGAGACTGTGTATTGTCAGGTGCAAGAGAGATCTGCATGGACGCTTGCACAACTGCATGAAGACTGCAGAGATGTATGTAAGAGTACATGTGTGGTAATGGTTAATTGGAGTTTTGAACATGTAGGAACTACCTCACCCATTGCAGGAGTGGAAGGAAAATCTACCATGTTGATTTCAAATGTGTTAGCATTTGCCTCTCATTTGTGAGATATTGATTTGTGCTGAATGCTAACCATCACAGTTCGAGAAAACAAGCTGCCCCTTTCCTGCGAGTGCAAGTCTTACAGAACAAGAGCAACACGAATTAAATCTCTGACAACAATTCCTGTGTGCACACAGACTCATGGTGTGATTCTAGGCAGAAAATGATATTTGATTGGCAATTTCAAAGCACATTTACTATTGTGGTAGAGCAAGTGATAATTACTGTAACAGCCTGACACATTTTCCTTATAGTTTAGAGAGGCAGAAAAGAGCACATGTCCTAACAGCTACTTGAGACCATGAGCATGTGGAACCCGGGTGAGTGATTAGACTAGAGCAAAGGAAATGAGCCTTGGTGACGTTGAATGTGTTAGCGTTACACACTGCTATCTGAAAAACCACACAGTGCTGAATAGTAAGCATGGAAGTGCAGGAAAATCAGCTGCCTGTGTGCTAAGAGTGTGCTTCTGGAGACTGTGTATTGTCAGGTGCAAGAGAGATCTGCATGGACGCTTGCACAACTTCATGAAGACTGCAGAGATGTATGTAAGAGTACATGTGTGGTAAGGGTTAATTGGAGTTTTGAACATGTAGGACCTACCTCACGCATTGCAGCAGTGGAAGGAAAATCTACCATGTTGATTTCAAATGTGTTAGCATGTGCCTCTCATTTGTGAGATATTGATTTGTGCTGAATGCTAACCATCACAGTTCAAGAAAACAAGCTGCCCCTTTCCTGCGAGTGCAAGTCTTACAAAACAAGAGCAACACAAATTAAATCTCTGATAACAATTCCTGTGTGCAGACAGACTCATGGTGTGATTCTAGGCAGAAAACGATATTTGATTGGCAATTTCAAAGCACATTTACTACTGTGGTAGAGCAAATTATAATTACTGTAACAGCCTGACACATTTTCCTTATAGTTTAGAGAGGCAGAAAAGAGCACATGTCCTAACAGCTACTTGAGACCATGAGCATGTGGAAACTGGGTGAGTGATTAGACTAGAGCAAAGGAAATGAGCCTTGGTGACGTTAAATGTGTGAGCGTTACACACTGCTATCTGAAATAACACACAGTGCTGAATAGTAAGCATGGGAGTGCAGGAAAATCAGCTGCCTGTGTGCTAAGAGTGTGCTTCTGGAGACTGTGTATTGTCAGGTGCAAGAGAGATCTGCATGGACGCTTGCACAACTGCATGAAGACTGCAGAGATGTATGTAAGAGTACATGTGTGGTAAGGGTTAATTGGAGTTTTGAACATGTAGGAACTACCTCACCCATTGCAGGAGTGGAAGGAAAATCTACCATGTTGATTTCAAATGTGTTAGCATTTGCCTCTCATTTGTGAGATATTGATTTGTGCTGAATGCTAACCATCACAGTTCAAGAAAACAAGCTGCCCCTTTCCTGTGAGTGCAAGTCTTAAAGAACAAGAGCAACACGAATTAAATCTCTGACAACAATTCCTGTGTGCAGACAGACTCATGGTGTGATTCTAGGCAGAAAACGATATTTGATTGGCAATTTCAAAGCACATTTACTACTGTGGTAGAGCAAGTGATAATTACTGTAACAGCCTGACACATTTTCCTTATAGTTTAGAGAGGCAGAAAAGAGCACATGTCCTAACAGCTACTTGAGACCATGAGCATGTGGAACCTGGGTGAGTGATTAGACTAGAGCAAAGGAAATGAGCCTTGGTGACGTTGAATGTGTTAGCGTTACACACTGCTATCTGAAATACCACACAGTGCTGAATAGTAAGCATGGGAGTGCAGGAAAATCAGATACCTGTGTGCTAAGAGTGTGCTTCTGGAGACTGTGTATTGTCAGGTGCAAGAGAGATCTGCATGGACGCTTGCACAACTGCATGAAGACTGCAGAGATGTATGTAAGAGTACATGTGTTGTAAGGGTTAATTGGAGTTTTGAACATGTAGGAACTACCTCACCCATTGCAGGAGTGGAAGGAAAATCTACCATGTTGATTTCAAATGTGTTAGCATTTGCCTCTCATTTGTGAGATATTGATTTGTGCTGAATGCTAACCATCACAGTTCAAGAAAACAAGCTGCCCCTTTCCCGCGAGTGCAAGTCTTACAGAACAAGAGCAACACAAATTAAATCTGATAACAATTCCTGTGTGCAGACAGACTCATGGTGTGATTCTAGGCAGAAAACGATATTTGATTGGCAATTTCAAAGCACATTTACTACTGTGGTAGAGCAAATGATAATTACTGTAACAGCCTGACACATTTTCCTTATAGTTTAGAGAGGCAGAAACAGCACATGTCCTAACAGCTACTTGAGACCATGAGCATGTGGAACCTGGGTGAGTGATTAGACTAGAGCAAAGGAAATGAGCTTTGGTGACGTTGAATGTGTTAGCGTTACACACTGCTATCTGAAATACCACACAGTGCTGAATAGTAAGCATGGGAGTGCAGGAAAATCAGCTGCCTGTGTGCTAAGAGTGTGCTTCTGGAGACTGTGTATTGTCAGGTGCAAGAGAGAGCTGCATGGACGCTTGCACAACTGCATGAAGACTGCAGAGATGTATGTAAGAGTACATGTGTGGTAAGGGTTAATTGGAGTTTTGAACATGTAGGAACTACCTCACCCATTGCAGGAGTGGAAGGAAAATCTACCATGTTGATTTCAAATGTGTTAGCATTTGCCTCTCATTTGTGAGATATTGATTTGTGCTGAATGCTAACCATCACAGTTCAAGAAAACAAGCTGCCCCTTTCCTGCGAGTGCAAGTCTTACAGAACAAGAGCAACACGAACTAAATCTCTGACATCAATTCCTGTGTGCACACAGACTCATGGTGTGATTCTAGGCAGAAAACGATATTTGATTGGCAATTTCAAAGCACATTTAAAACTGTGGTAGAGCAAGTGATAATTACTGTAACAGCCTGACACATTTTCCTTATAGTTTAGAGAGGCAGAAAAGAGCACATGTCCTAACAGCTACTTGAGACAATGAGCATGTGGAACCTGGGTGAGTGATTAGACTAGAGCAAAGGAAATGAGCCTTGGTGACATTGAATGTGTTAGCGTTACACACTGCTATCTGAAATACCACACAGTGCTGAATAGTAAGCATGGGAGTGCAGGAAAATCAGCTGCCTGTGTGCTAAGAGTGTGCTTCTGGAGACTGTGTATTGTCAGGTGCAAGAGAGAGCTGCATGGACGCTTGCACAACTGCATGAAGACTGCAGAGATGTATGTAAGAGTACATGTGTGGTAAGGGTTAATTGCAGTTTTGAACATGTAGGAACTACCTCACCCATTGCAGGAGTGGAAGGAAAATCTACCATGTTGATTTCAAATGTGTTAGCATTTGCCTCTCATTTGTGAGATATTGATTTGTGCTGAATGCTAACCATCACAGTTCAAGAAAACAAGCAGCCCCTTTCCTGCGAGTGCAAGTCTTACAGAACAAGAGCAACACGAATTAAATATCTGACATCAATTCCTGTGTGCACACAGACTCATGGTGTGATTCTAGGCAGAAAATGATATTTGATTGGCAATTTCAAAGCACATTTACTACTGTGGTAGAGCAGGTGATAATTACTGTAACAGTCTGACATATTTTCCTTATAGTTTAGAGAGGCAGAAAAGAGCACATGTCCTAACAGCTACTTGAGACCATGAGCATGTGGAACCTGGGTGAGTGATCAGACTAGAGCAAAGGAAATGAGCCTTGGTGACGTTGAATGTGTTAGCGTTACACACTGCTATCTGAAAAACCACACAGTGCTGAATAGTAAGCATGGGAGTGCAGGAAAATCAGCTGCCTGTGTGCTAAGAGTGTGCTTCTGGAGACTGTGTATTGTCAGGTGCAAGAGAGATCTGCATGGACGCTTGCACAACTGCATGAAGACTTTAGAGATGTATGTAAGAGTACATGTGTGGTAAGGGTTAATTGGAGTTTTAAACATGTAGGACCTACCTCACCCATTGCAGCAGTGGAAGGAAAATCTACCATGTTGATTTCAAATGTGTTAGCATGTGCCTCTCATTTGTGAGATATTGATTTGTGCTGAATGCTGACCATCACAGTTCAAGAAAACAAGCTGCCCCTTTCATGCGAGTGCAAGTCTTACAGAACAAGAGCAACACAAATTAAATCTCTGACAACAATTCCTGTGTGCAGACAGACTCATGGTGTGATTCTAGGCAGAAAACGATATTTGATTGGCAATTTCAAAGCACATTTAAAACTGTGGTAGAGCAAGTGATAATTACTGTAACAGCCTGACACATTTTCCTTATAGTTTAGAGAGGCAGAAAAGAGCACATGTCCTAACAGCTACTTGAGACCATGAGCATGTGGAACCTGGGTGAGTGATTAGACTAGAGCAAAGGAAATGAGCCTTGGTGACGTTGAATGTGTTAGCGTTACACACTGCTATCTGAAAAACCACACAGTGCTGAATAGTAAGCATGGGAGTGCAGGAAAATCAGCTGCCTGTGTGCTAAGAGTGTGCTTCTGGAGACTGTGTATTGTCAGGTGCAAGAGATATCTGCATGGACGCTTGCACAACTGCATGAAGACTGCAGAGATGTATGTAAGAGTACATGTGTGGTAAGGGTTAATTGGAGTTTTGAACATGTAGGAACTACCTCACACATTGCAGCAGTGTAAGGAAAATCTACCATGTTGATTTCAAATGTGTTAGCATTTGCCTCTCATTTGTGAGATATTGATTTGTGCTGAATGCTAACCATCACAGTTCAAGAAAACAAGCTGCCCCTTTCCTGCGAGTGCAAGTCTTACAGAACAAGAGCAACACGAATTAAATCATTGACAACAATTCCTGTGTGCAGACAGACTCATGGTGTGATTCTAGGCAGAAAACGATATTTGATTGGCAATTTCAAAGCACATTTACTACTTTGGTAGAGCAAATGATAATTACTGTAACAGCCTGACACATTTTCCTTATAGTTTAGAGAGGCAGAAAACAGCACATGTCCTAACAGCTACTTGAGACCATGAGCATGTGGAACCTGGGTGAGTGATTAGACTAGAGCAAAGGAAATGAGCCTTGGTGACATTGAATGTGTTAGCGTTACACACTGCTATCTGAAATACCACACAGTGCTGAATAGTAAGCATGGGAGTGCAGGAAAATCAGCTGCCTGTGTGCTAAGAGTGTGCTTCTGGAGACTGTGTATTGTCAGGTGCAAGAGAGAGCTGCATGGACGCTTGCACAACTGCATGAAGACTGCAGAGATGTATGTAAGAGTACATGTGTGGTAAGGGTTAATTGCAGTTTTGAACATGTAGGAACTACCTCACCCATTGCAGGAGTGGAAGGAAAATCTACCATGTTGATTTCAAATGTGTTAGCATTTGCCTCTCATTTGTGAGATATTGATTTGTGCTGAATGCTAACCATCACAGTTCAAGAAAACAAGTAGCCCCTTTCCTGCGAGTGCAAGTCTTACAGAACAAGAGCAACACAAATTAAATCTCTGACATCAATTCCTGTGTGCACACAGACTCATGGTGTGATTCTAGGCAGAAAATGATATTTGATTGGCAATTTCAAAGCACATTTACTACTGTGGTAGAGCAGGTGATAATTACTGTAACAGCCTGACATATTTTCCTTATAGTTTAGAGAGGCAGAAAAGAGCACATGTCCTAACAGCTACTTGAGACCATGAGCATGTGGAACCTGGGTGAGTGATCAGACTAGAGCAAAGGAAATGAGCCTTGGTGACGTTGAATGTGTTAGCGTTACACACTGCTATCTGAAAAACCACACAGTGCTGAATAGTAAGCATGGGAGTGCAGGAAAATCAGCTGCCTGTGTGCTAAGAGTGTGCTTCTGGAGACTGTGTATTGTCAGGTGCAAGAGAGATCTGCATGGACGCTTGCACAACTGCATGAAGACTTTAGAGATGTATGTAAGAGTACATGTGTGGTAAGGGTTAATTGGAGTTTTGAACATGTAGGACCTACCTCACCTATTGCAGCAGTGGAAGGAAAATCTACCATGTTGATTTCAAATGTGTTAGCATGTGCCTCTCATTTGTGAGATATTGATTTGTGCTGAATGCTAACCATCACAGTTCAAGAAAACAAGCTGCCCCTTTCCCGCGAGTGCAAGTCTTACAGAACAAGAGCAACACAAATTAAATCTCTGATAACAATTCCTGTGTGCAGACAGACTCATGGTGTGATTCTAGGCAGAAAACGATATTTGATTGGCAATTTCAAAGCACATTTACTACTGTGGTAGAGCAAATGATAATTACTGTAACAGCCTGACACATTTTCCTTATAGTTTAGAGAGGCAGAAACAGCACATGTCCGAACAGCTACTTGAGACCATGAGCATGTGGAACCTGGGTGAGTGATTAGACTAGAGCAAAGGAAATGAGCTTTGGTGACGTTGAATGTGTTAGCATTACACACTGCTATCTGAAATACCACACAGTGCTGAATTGTAAGCATGGGAGTGCAGGAAAAGCAGCTGCCTGTGTGCTAAGAGTGTGCTTCTGGAGACTGTGTATTGTCAGGTGCAAGAGAGAGCTGCATGGATGCTTGCACAACTGCATGAAGACTGCAGAGATGTATGTAAGAGTACATGTGTGGTAAGGGTTAATTGGAGTTTTGAACATGTAGGAACTACCTCACCCATTGCAGGAGTGGAAGGAAAATCTACCATGTTGATTTCAAATGTGTTAGCATTTGCCTCTCATTTGTGAGATATTGATTTGTGCTGAATGCTAACCATCACAGTTCAAGAAAACAAGCTGCCCCTTTCCTGCGAGTGCAAGTCTTACAGAACAAGAGCAACACGAACTAAATCTCTGACATCAATTCCTGTGTGCACACAGACTCATGGTGTGATTCTAGGCAGAAAACGATATTTGATTGGCAATTTCAAAGCACATTTACTACTGTGGTAGAGCAAGTGATAATTACTGTAACAGCCTGACATATTTTCCTTATAGTTTAGAGAGGCAGAAAAGAGCACATGTCCTAACAGCTACTTGAGACCATGAGCATGTGGAACCTGGGTGAGTGATTAGACTAGAGCAAAGGAAATGAGCCTTGGTGACGTTGAATGTGTTAGCGTTACACACTGCTATCTGAAAGACCACACAGTGCTGAATAGTAAGCATGGGAGTGCAGGAAAATCAGCTGCCTGTGTGCTAAGAGTGTGCTTCTGGAGACTGTGTATTGTCAGGTGCAAGAGAGATCTGCATGGACGCTTGCACAACTGCATGAAGACTGCAGAGATGTATGTAAGAGTACATGTGTGGTAAGGGTTAATTGGAGTTTTGAACATGTAGGAACTACCTCACCCATTGCAGAAGTGGAAGGAAAATCTACCATGTTGATTTCAAATGTGTTAGCAGTTGCCTCTCATTTGTGAGATATTGATTTGTGCTGAATGCTAACCATCACAGTTCAAGAAAACAAGCTGCCCCTTTCCTGCGAGTGCAAGTCTTACAGAACAAGAGCAACACAAATTAAATCTCTGACAACAATTCCTGTGTGCAGACAGACTCATGGTGTGATTCTAGGCAGAAAACGATATTTGATTGGCAATTTCAAAGCACATTTAATACTGTGGTAGAGCAAGTGATAATTACTGTAACAGCCTGACACATTTTCCTTATAGTTTAGAGAGGCAGAAAAGAGCACATGTCCTAACAGCTACTTGAGACCATGAGCATGTGGAACCTGGGTGAGTGATTAGACTAGAGCAAAGGAAATGAGCCTTGATGACGTTGAATGTGTTAGCGTTACACACTGCTATCTGAAAAACCACACAGTGCTGAATAGTAAGCATGGGAGTCCAGGAAAATCACCTGCCTGTGTGCTAAGAGTGTGCTTCTGGAGACTGTGTATTGTCAGGTGCAAGAGATATCTGCATGGACGCTTGCACAACTGCATGAAGACTGCAGAGATGTATGTAAGAGTACATGTGTGGTAAGGGTTAATTGGAGTTTTGAACATGTAGGAACTACCTCACACATTGCAGCAGTGTAAGGAAAATCTACCATGTTGATTTCAAATGTGTTAGCATTTGCCTCTCATTTGTGAGATATTGATTTGTGCTGAATGCTAACCATCACAGTTCAAGAAAACAAGCTGCCCCTTTCCTGCAAGTGCAAGTCTTACAGAACAAGAGCAACACGAATTAAATCATTGACAACAATTCCTGTGTGCAGACAGACTCATGGTGTGATTCTAGGCAGAAAATGATATTTGATTGGCAATTTCAAAGCACATTTACTACTGTGGTAGAGCAGGTGATAATTACTGTAACAGCCTGACATATTTTCCTTATAGTTTAGAGAGGCAGAAAAGAGCACATGTCCTAACAGCTACTTGAGACCATGAGCATGTGGAACCTGGGTGAGTGATCAGACTAGAGCAAAGGAAATGAGCCTTGGTGACGTTGAATGTGTTAGCGTTACACACTGCTATCTGAAAAACCACACAGTGCTGAATAGTAAGCATGGGAGTGCAGGAAAATCAGCTGCCTGTGTGCTAAGAGTGTGCTTCTGGAGACTGTGTATTGTCAGGTGCAAGAGAGATCTGCATGGACGCTTGCACAACTGCATGAAGACTTTAGAGATGTATGTAAGAGTACATGTGTGGTAAGGGTTAATTGGAGTTTTGAACATGTAGGACCTACCTCACCCATTGCAGCAGTGGAAGGAAAATCTACCATGTTGATTTCAAATGTGTTAGCATGTGCCTCTCATTTGTGAGATATTGATTTGTGCTGAATGCTAACCATCACAGTTCAAGAAAACAAGCTGCCCCTTTCCCGCGAGTGCAAGTCTTACAGAACAAGAGCAACACAAATTAAATCTCTGATAACAATTCCTGTGTGCAGACAGACTCATGGTGTGATTCTAGGCAGAAAACGATATTTGATTGGCAATTTCAAAGCACATTTACTACTGTGGTAGAGCAAATGATAATTACTGTAACAGCCTGACACATTTTCCTTATAGTTTAGAGAGGCAGAAACAGCACATGTCCGAACAGCTACTTGAGACCATGAGCATGTGGAACCTGGGTGAGTGATTAGACTAGAGCAAAGGAAATGAGCTTTGGTGACGTTGAATGTGTTAGCATTACACACTGCTATCTGAAATACCACACAGTGCTGAATTGTAAGCATGGGAGTGCAGGAAAATCAGCTGCCTGTGTGCTAAGAGTGTGCTTCTGGAGACTGTGTATTGTCAGGTGCAAGAGAGAGCTGCATGGACGCTTGCACAACTGCATGAAGACTGCAGAGATGTATGTAAGAGTACATGTGTGGTAAGGGTTAATTGGAGTTTTGAACATGTAGGAACTACCTCACCCATTGCAGGAGTGGAAGGAAAATCTACCATGTTGATTTCAAATGTGTTAGCATTTGCCTCTCATTTGTGAGATATTGATTTGTGCTGAATGCTAACCATCACAGTTCAAGAAAACAAGCTGCCCCTTTCCTGCGAGTGCAAGTCTTACAGAACAAGAGCAACACGAACTAAATCTCTGACATCAATTCCTGTGTGCACACAGACTCATGGTGTGATTCTAGGCAGAAAACGATATTTGATTGGCAATTTCAAAGCACATTTACTACTGTGGTAGAGCAAGTGATAATTACTGTAACAGCCTGACATATTTTCCTTATAGTTTAGAGAGGCAGAAAAGAGCACATGTCCTAACAGCTACTTGAGACCATGAGCATGTGGAACCTGGGTGAGTGATTAGACTAGAGCAAAGGAAATGAGCCTTGGTGACGTTGAATGTGTTAGCGTTACACACTGCTATCTGAAAGACCACACAGTGCTGAATAGTAAGCATGGGAGTGCAGGAAAATCAGCTGCCTGTGTGCTAAGAGTGTGCTTCTGGAGACTGTGTATTGTCAGGTGCAAGAGAGATCTGCATGGACGCTTGCACAACTGCATGAAGACTGCAGAGATGTATGTAAGAGTACATGTGTGGTAAGGGTTAATTGGAGTTTTGAACATGTAGGAACTACCTCACCCATTGCAGGAGTGGAAGGAAAATCTACCATGTTGATTTCAAATGTGTTAGCATTTGCCTCTCATTTGTGAGATATTGATTTGTGCTGAATGCTAACCATCACAGTTCAAGAAAACAAGCTGCCCCTTTCCTGCGAGTGCAAGTCTTACAGAACAAGAGCAACACGAACTAAATCTCTGACATCAATTCCTGTGTGCACACAGACTCATGGTGTGATTCTAGGCAGAAAACGATATTTGATTGGCAATTTCAAAGCACATTTAAAACTGTGGTAGAGCAAGTGATAATTACTGTAACAGCCTGACACATTTTCCTTATAGTTTAGAGAGGCAGAAAAGAGCACATGTCCTAACAGCTACTTGAGACAATGAGCATGTGGAACCTGGGTGAGTGATTAGACTAGAGCAAAGGAAATGAGCCTTGGTGACATTGAATGTGTTAGCGTTACACACTGCTATCTGAAATACCACACAGTGCTGAATAGTAAGCATGGGAGTGCAGGAAAATCAGCTGCCTGTGTGCTAAGAGTGTGCTTCTGGAGACTGTGTATTGTCAGGTGCAAGAGAGAGCTGCATGGACGCTTGCACAACTGCATGAAGACTGCAGAGATGTATGTAAGAGTACATGTGTGGTAAGGGTTAATTGCAGTTTTGAACATGTAGGAACTACCTCACCCATTGCAGGAGTGGAAGGAAAATCTACCATGTTGATTTCAAATGTGTTAGCATTTGCCTCTCATTTGTGAGATATTGATTTGTGCTGAATGCTAACCATCACAGTTCAAGAAAACAAGCAGCCCCTTTCCTGCGAGTGCAAGTCTTACAGAACAAGAGCAACACGAATTAAATATCTGACATCAATTCCTGTGTGCACACAGACTCATGGTGTGATTCTAGGCAGAAAATGATATTTGATTGGCAATTTCAAAGCACATTTACTACTGTGGTAGAGCAGGTGATAATTACTGTAACAGTCTGACATATTTTCCTTATAGTTTAGAGAGGCAGAAAAGAGCACATGTCCTAACAGCTACTTGAGACCATGAGCATGTGGAACCTGGGTGAGTGATCAGACTAGAGCAAAGGAAATGAGCCTTGGTGACGTTGAATGTGTTAGCGTTACACACTGCTATCTGAAAAACCACACAGTGCTGAATAGTAAGCATGGGAGTGCAGGAAAATCAGCTGCCTGTGTGCTAAGAGTGTGCTTCTGGAGACTGTGTATTGTCAGGTGCAAGAGAGATCTGCATGGACGCTTGCACAACTGCATGAAGACTTTAGAGATGTATGTAAGAGTACATGTGTGGTAAGGGTTAATTGGAGTTTTAAACATGTAGGACCTACCTCACCCATTGCAGCAGTGGAAGGAAAATCTACCATGTTGATTTCAAATGTGTTAGCATGTGCCTCTCATTTGTGAGATATTGATTTGTGCTGAATGCTGACCATCACAGTTCAAGAAAACAAGCTGCCCCTTTCATGCGAGTGCAAGTCTTACAGAACAAGAGCAACACAAATTAAATCTCTGACAACAATTCCTGTGTGCAGACAGACTCATGGTGTGATTCTAGGCAGAAAACGATATTTGATTGGCAATTTCAAAGCACATTTAAAACTGTGGTAGAGCAAGTGATAATTACTGTAACAGCCTGACACATTTTCCTTATAGTTTAGAGAGGCAGAAAAGAGCACATGTCCTAACAGCTACTTGAGACCATGAGCATGTGGAACCTGGGTGAGTGATTAGACTAGAGCAAAGGAAATGAGCCTTGGTGACGTTGAATGTGTTAGCGTTACACACTGCTATCTGAAAAACCACACAGTGCTGAATAGTAAGCATGGGAGTGCAGGAAAATCAGCTGCCTGTGTGCTAAGAGTGTGCTTCTGGAGACTGTGTATTGTCAGGTGCAAGAGATATCTGCATGGACGCTTGCACAACTGCATGAAGACTGCAGAGATGTATGTAAGAGTACATGTGTGGTAAGGGTTAATTGGAGTTTTGAACATGTAGGAACTACCTCACACATTGCAGCAGTGTAAGGAAAATCTACCATGTTGATTTCAAATGTGTTAGCATTTGCCTCTCATTTGTGAGATATTGATTTGTGCTGAATGCTAACCATCACAGTTCAAGAAAACAAGCTGCCCCTTTCCTGCGAGTGCAAGTCTTACAGAACAAGAGCAACACGAATTAAATCATTGACAACAATTCCTGTGTGCAGACAGACTCATGGTGTGATTCTAGGCAGAAAACGATATTTGATTGGCAATTTCAAAGCACATTTACTACTTTGGTAGAGCAAATGATAATTACTGTAACAGCCTGACACATTTTCCTTATAGTTTAGAGAGGCAGAAAACAGCACATGTCCTAACAGCTACTTGAGACCATGAGCATGTGGAACCTGGGTGAGTGATTAGACTAGAGCAAAGGAAATGAGCCTTGGTGACATTGAATGTGTTAGCGTTACACACTGCTATCTGAAATACCACACAGTGCTGAATAGTAAGCATGGGAGTGCAGGAAAATCAGCTGCCTGTGTGCTAAGAGTGTGCTTCTGGAGACTGTGTATTGTCAGGTGCAAGAGAGAGCTGCATGGACGCTTGCACAACTGCATGAAGACTGCAGAGATGTATGTAAGAGTACATGTGTGGTAAGGGTTAATTGCAGTTTTGAACATGTAGGAACTACCTCACCCATTGCAGGAGTGGAAGGAAAATCTACCATGTTGATTTCAAATGTGTTAGCATTTGCCTCTCATTTGTGAGATATTGATTTGTGCTGAATGCTAACCATCACAGTTCAAGAAAACAAGTAGCCCCTTTCCTGCGAGTGCAAGTCTTACAGAACAAGAGCAACACAAATTAAATCTCTGACATCAATTCCTGTGTGCACACAGACTCATGGTGTGATTCTAGGCAGAAAATGATATTTGATTGGCAATTTCAAAGCACATTTACTACTGTGGTAGAGCAGGTGATAATTACTGTAACAGCCTGACATATTTTCCTTATAGTTTAGAGAGGCAGAAAAGAGCACATGTCCTAACAGCTACTTGAGACCATGAGCATGTGGAACCTGGGTGAGTGATCAGACTAGAGCAAAGGAAATGAGCCTTGGTGACGTTGAATGTGTTAGCGTTACACACTGCTATCTGAAAAACCACACAGTGCTGAATAGTAAGCATGGGAGTGCAGGAAAATCAGCTGCCTGTGTGCTAAGAGTGTGCTTCTGGAGACTGTGTATTGTCAGGTGCAAGAGAGATCTGCATGGACGCTTGCACAACTGCATGAAGACTTTAGAGATGTATGTAAGAGTACATGTGTGGTAAGGGTTAATTGGAGTTTTGAACATGTAGGACCTACCTCACCTATTGCAGCAGTGGAAGGAAAATCTACCATGTTGATTTCAAATGTGTTAGCATGTGCCTCTCATTTGTGAGATATTGATTTGTGCTGAATGCTAACCATCACAGTTCAAGAAAACAAGCTGCCCCTTTCCCGCGAGTGCAAGTCTTACAGAACAAGAGCAACACAAATTAAATCTCTGATAACAATTCCTGTGTGCAGACAGACTCATGGTGTGATTCTAGGCAGAAAACGATATTTGATTGGCAATTTCAAAGCACATTTACTACTGTGGTAGAGCAAATGATAATTACTGTAACAGCCTGACACATTTTCCTTATAGTTTAGAGAGGCAGAAACAGCACATGTCCGAACAGCTACTTGAGACCATGAGCATGTGGAACCTGGGTGAGTGATTAGACTAGAGCAAAGGAAATGAGCTTTGGTGACGTTGAATGTGTTAGCATTACACACTGCTATCTGAAATACCACACAGTGCTGAATTGTAAGCATGGGAGTGCAGGAAAAGCAGCTGCCTGTGTGCTAAGAGTGTGCTTCTGGAGACTGTGTATTGTCAGGTGCAAGAGAGAGCTGCATGGATGCTTGCACAACTGCATGAAGACTGCAGAGATGTATGTAAGAGTACATGTGTGGTAAGGGTTAATTGGAGTTTTGAACATGTAGGAACTACCTCACCCATTGCAGGAGTGGAAGGAAAATCTACCATGTTGATTTCAAATGTGTTAGCATTTGCCTCTCATTTGTGAGATATTGATTTGTGCTGAATGCTAACCATCACAGTTCAAGAAAACAAGCTGCCCCTTTCCTGCGAGTGCAAGTCTTACAGAACAAGAGCAACACGAACTAAATCTCTGACATCAATTCCTGTGTGCACACAGACTCATGGTGTGATTCTAGGCAGAAAACGATATTTGATTGGCAATTTCAAAGCACATTTACTACTGTGGTAGAGCAAGTGATAATTACTGTAACAGCCTGACATATTTTCCTTATAGTTTAGAGAGGCAGAAAAGAGCACATGTCCTAACAGCTACTTGAGACCATGAGCATGTGGAACCTGGGTGAGTGATTAGACTAGAGCAAAGGAAATGAGCCTTGGTGACGTTGAATGTGTTAGCGTTACACACTGCTATCTGAAAGACCACACAGTGCTGAATAGTAAGCATGGGAGTGCAGGAAAATCAGCTGCCTGTGTGCTAAGAGTGTGCTTCTGGAGACTGTGTATTGTCAGGTGCAAGAGAGATCTGCATGGACGCTTGCACAACTGCATGAAGACTGCAGAGATGTATGTAAGAGTACATGTGTGGTAAGGGTTAATTGGAGTTTTGAACATGTAGGAACTACCTCACCCATTGCAGAAGTGGAAGGAAAATCTACCATGTTGATTTCAAATGTGTTAGCAGTTGCCTCTCATTTGTGAGATATTGATTTGTGCTGAATGCTAACCATCACAGTTCAAGAAAACAAGCTGCCCCTTTCCTGCGAGTGCAAGTCTTACAGAACAAGAGCAACACAAATTAAATCTCTGACAACAATTCCTGTGTGCAGACAGACTCATGGTGTGATTCTAGGCAGAAAACGATATTTGATTGGCAATTTCAAAGCACATTTAATACTGTGGTAGAGCAAGTGATAATTACTGTAACAGCCTGACACATTTTCCTTATAGTTTAGAGAGGCAGAAAAGAGCACATGTCCTAACAGCTACTTGAGACCATGAGCATGTGGAACCTGGGTGAGTGATTAGACTAGAGCAAAGGAAATGAGCCTTGATGACGTTGAATGTGTTAGCGTTACACACTGCTATCTGAAAAACCACACAGTGCTGAATAGTAAGCATGGGAGTCCAGGAAAATCACCTGCCTGTGTGCTAAGAGTGTGCTTCTGGAGACTGTGTATTGTCAGGTGCAAGAGATATCTGCATGGACGCTTGCACAACTGCATGAAGACTGCAGAGATGTATGTAAGAGTACATGTGTGGTAAGGGTTAATTGGAGTTTTGAACATGTAGGAACTACCTCACACATTGCAGCAGTGTAAGGAAAATCTACCATGTTGATTTCAAATGTGTTAGCATTTGCCTCTCATTTGTGAGATATTGATTTGTGCTGAATGCTAACCATCACAGTTCAAGAAAACAAGCTGCCCCTTTCCTGCAAGTGCAAGTCTTACAGAACAAGAGCAACACGAATTAAATCATTGACAACAATTCCTGTGTGCAGACAGACTCATGGTGTGATTCTAGGCAGAAAATGATATTTGATTGGCAATTTCAAAGCACATTTACTACTGTGGTAGAGCAGGTGATAATTACTGTAACAGCCTGACATATTTTCCTTATAGTTTAGAGAGGCAGAAAAGAGCACATGTCCTAACAGCTACTTGAGACCATGAGCATGTGGAACCTGGGTGAGTGATCAGACTAGAGCAAAGGAAATGAGCCTTGGTGACGTTGAATGTGTTAGCGTTACACACTGCTATCTGAAAAACCACACAGTGCTGAATAGTAAGCATGGGAGTGCAGGAAAATCAGCTGCCTGTGTGCTAAGAGTGTGCTTCTGGAGACTGTGTATTGTCAGGTGCAAGAGAGATCTGCATGGACGCTTGCACAACTGCATGAAGACTTTAGAGATGTATGTAAGAGTACATGTGTGGTAAGGGTTAATTGGAGTTTTGAACATGTAGGACCTACCTCACCCATTGCAGCAGTGGAAGGAAAATCTACCATGTTGATTTCAAATGTGTTAGCATGTGCCTCTCATTTGTGAGATATTGATTTGTGCTGAATGCTAACCATCACAGTTCAAGAAAACAAGCTGCCCCTTTCCCGCGAGTGCAAGTCTTACAGAACAAGAGCAACACAAATTAAATCTCTGATAACAATTCCTGTGTGCAGACAGACTCATGGTGTGATTCTAGGCAGAAAACGATATTTGATTGGCAATTTCAAAGCACATTTACTACTGTGGTAGAGCAAATGATAATTACTGTAACAGCCTGACACATTTTCCTTATAGTTTAGAGAGGCAGAAACAGCACATGTCCGAACAGCTACTTGAGACCATGAGCATGTGGAACCTGGGTGAGTGATTAGACTAGAGCAAAGGAAATGAGCTTTGGTGACGTTGAATGTGTTAGCATTACACACTGCTATCTGAAATACCACACAGTGCTGAATTGTAAGCATGGGAGTGCAGGAAAATCAGCTGCCTGTGTGCTAAGAGTGTGCTTCTGGAGACTGTGTATTGTCAGGTGCAAGAGAGAGCTGCATGGACGCTTGCACAACTGCATGAAGACTGCAGAGATGTATGTAAGAGTACATGTGTGGTAAGGGTTAATTGGAGTTTTGAACATGTAGGACCTACCTCACCCATTGCAGCAGTGGAAGGAAAATCTACCATGTTGATTTCAAATGTGTTAGCATGTGCCTCTCATTTGTGAGATATTGATTTGTGCTGAATGCTAACCATCACAGTTCAAGAAAACAAGCTGCCCCTTTCCCGCGAGTGCAAGTCTTACAGAACAAGAGCAACACAAATTAAATCTCTGATAACAATTCCTGTGTGCAGACAGACTCATGGTGTGATTCTAGGCAGAAAACGATATTTGATTGGCAATTTCAAAGCACATTTACTACTGTGGTAGAGCAAATGATAATTACTGTAACAGCCTGACACATTTTCCTTATAGTTTAGAGAGGCAGAAACAGCACATGTCCGAACAGCTACTTGAGACCATGAGCATGTGGAACCTGGGTGAGTGATTAGACTAGAGCAAAGGAAATGAGCTTTGGTGACGTTGAATGTGTTAGCATTACACACTGCTATCTGAAATACCACACAGTGCTGAATTGTAAGCATGGGAGTGCAGGAAAATCAGCTGCCTGTGTGCTAAGAGTGTGCTTCTGGAGACTGTGTATTGTCAGGTGCAAGAGAGAGCTGCATGGACGCTTGCACAACTGCATGAAGACTGCAGAGATGTATGTAAGAGTACATGTGTGGTAAGGGTTAATTGGAGTTTTGAACATGTAGGAACTACCTCACCCATTGCAGGAGTGGAAGGAAAATCTACCATGTTGATTTCAAATGTGTTAGCATTTGCCTCTCATTTGTGAGATATTGATTTGTGCTGAATGCTAACCATCACAGTTCAAGAAAACAAGCTGCCCCTTTCCTGCGAGTGCAAGTCTTACAGAACAAGAGCAACACGAACTAAATCTCTGACATCAATTCCTGTGTGCACACAGACTCATGGTGTGATTCTAGGCAGAAAACGATATTTGATTGGCAATTTCAAAGCACATTTACTACTGTGGTAGAGCAAGTGATAATTACTGTAACAGCCTGACATATTTTCCTTATAGTTTAGAGAGGCAGAAAAGAGCACATGTCCTAACAGCTACTTGAGACCATGAGCATGTGGAACCTGGGTGAGTGATTAGACTAGAGCAAAGGAAATGAGCCTTGGTGACGTTGAATGTGTTAGCGTTACACACTGCTATCTGAAAGACCACACAGTGCTGAATAGTAAGCATGGGAGTGCAGGAAAATCAGCTGCCTGTGTGCTAAGAGTGTGCTTCTGGAGACTGTGTATTGTCAGGTGCAAGAGAGATCTGCATGGACGCTTGCACAACTGCATGAAGACTGCAGAGATGTATGTAAGAGTACATGTGTGGTAAGGGTTAATTGGAGTTTTGAACATGTAGGAACTACCTCACCCATTGCAGAAGTGGAAGGAAAATCTACCATGTTGATTTCAAATGTGTTAGCAGTTGCCTCTCATTTGTGAGATATTGATTTGTGCTGAATGCTAACCATCACAGTTCAAGAAAACAAGCTGCCCCTTTCCTGCGAGTGCAAGTCTTACAGAACAAGAGCAACACAAATTAAATCTCTGACAACAATTCCTGTGTGCAGACAGACTCATGGTGTGATTCTAGGCAGAAAACGATATTTGATTGGCAATTTCAAAGCACATTTAATACTGTGGTAGAGCAAGTGATAATTACTGTAACAGCCTGACACATTTTCCTTATAGTTTAGAGAGGCAGAAAAGAGCACATGTCCTAACAGCTACTTGAGACCATGAGCATGTGGAACCTGGGTGAGTGATTAGACTAGAGCAAAGGAAATGAGCCTTGATGACGTTGAATGTGTTAGCGTTACACACTGCTATCTGAAAAACCACACAGTGCTGAATAGTAAGCATGGGAGTCCAGGAAAATCACCTGCCTGTGTGCTAAGAGTGTGCTTCTGGAGACTGTGTATTGTCAGGTGCAAGAGATATCTGCATGGACGCTTGCACAACTGCATGAAGACTGCAGAGATGTATGTAAGAGTACATGTGTGGTAAGGGTTAATTGGAGTTTTGAACATGTAGGAACTACCTCACACATTGCAGCAGTGTAAGGAAAATCTACCATGTTGATTTCAAATGTGTTAGCATTTGCCTCTCATTTGTGAGATATTGATTTGTGCTGAATGCTAACCATCACAGTTCAAGAAAACAAGCTGCCCCTTTCCTGCAAGTGCAAGTCTTACAGAACAAGAGCAACACGAATTAAATCATTGACAACAATTCCTGTGTGCAGACAGACTCATGGTGTGATTCTAGGCAGAAAACGATATTTGATTGGCAATTTCAAAGCACATTTACTACTGTGGTAGTGCAAATGATAACTACTGTAACAGCCGGACACATTTTCCTTATAGTTTAGAGAGGCAGAAAAGAGCACATGTCCTAACAGCTACTTGAGACCACGAGCATGTGGAACCTGGGTGAGTGATTAGACTAGAGCAAAGGAAATGAGCCTTGGTGACATTGAATGTGTTAGCGTTACACACTGCTATCTGAAATACCACACAGTGCTGAATAGTAAGCATGGGAGTGCAGGAAAATCAGCTGCCTGTGTGCTAAGAGTGTGCTTCTGGAGACTGTGTATTGTCAGGTGCAAGAGAGATCTGCATGGACGCTTGCACAACTGCATGAAGACTGCAGAGATGTATGTAAGAGTACATGTGTGGTAAGGCTTAATTGGAGTTTTGAACGTGTAGGAACTACCTCACCCATTGCAGCAGTATAAGGAAAATCTACCATGTTGATTTCAAATGTGTTAGCATTTGCCTCTCATTTGTGAGATATTGATTTGTGCTGAATGCTAACCATCACAGTTCAAGAAAACAAGCTGCCCCTTTCCTGCGAGTGCAAGTCTTACAGAACAAGAGCAACACGAATTAAATCATTGACAACAATTCCTGTGTGCAGACAGACTCATGGTGTGATTCTAGGCAGAAAACGATATTTGATTGGCAATTTCAAAGCACATTTACTACTGTGGTAGAGCAAATGATAATTACTGTAACAGCCTGACACATTTTCCTTATAGTTTAGAGAGGCAGAAAAGAGCACATGTCCTAACAGCTACTTGAGACCATGAGCATGTGGAACCTGGGTGAGTGATTAGACTAGAGGAAAGGAAATGAGCCTTGGTGACATTGAATGTGTTAGCGTTACACACTGCTATCTGAAATACCACACAGTGCTGAATAGTAAGCATGGGAGTGCAGGAAAATCAGCTGCCTGTGTGCTAAGAGTGTGCTTCTGGAGACTGTGTATTGTCAGGTGCAAGAGAGAGCTGCATGGACGCTTGCACAACTGCATGAAGACTGCAGAGATGTATGTAAGAGTACATGTGTGGTAAGGGTTAATTGCAGTTTTGAACATGTAGGAACTACCTCACCCATTGCAGGAGTGGAAGGAAAATCTACCATGTTGATTTCAAATGTGTTAGCATTTGCCTCTCATTTGTGAGATATTGATTTGTGCTGAATGCTAACCATCACAGTTCAAGAAAACAAGCAGCCCCTTTCCTGCGAGTGCAAGTCTTACAGAACAAGAGCAACACTAATTAAATCTCTGACATCAATTCCTGTGTGCACACAGACTCATGGTGTGATTCTAGGCAGAAAACGATATTTGATTGGCAATTTCAAAGCACATTTACTACTGTGGTAGAGCAGGTGATAATTACTGTAACAGCCTGACATATTTTCCTTATAGTTTAGAGAGGCAGAAAAGAGCACATGTCCTAACAGCTACTTGAGACCATGAGCATGTGGAACCTGGGTGAGTGATTAGACTAGAGCAAAGGAAATGAGCCTTGGTGACGTTGAATGTGTTAGCGTTACACACTGCTATCTGAAAAACCACACAGTGCTGAATAGTAAGCATGGGAGTGCAGGAAAATCAGCTGCCTGTGTGCTAAGAGTGTTCTTCTGGAGACTGTGTATTGTCAGGTGCAAGAGAGATCTGCATGGACGCTTGCACAACTGCATGAAGACTTTAGAGATGTATGTAAGAGTACATGTGTGGTAAGGGTTAATTGGAGTTTTGAACATGTAGGACCTACCTCACCCATTGCAGCAGTGGAAGGAAAATCTACCATGTTGATTTCAAATGTGTTAGCATGTGCCTCTCATTTGTGAGATATTGATTTGTGCTGAATGCTAACCATCACAGTTCAAGAAAACAAGCTGCCCCTTTCCCGCGAGTGCAAGTCTTACAGAACAAGAGCAACACAAATTAAATCTCTGATAACAATTCCTGTGTGCAGACACTCATGGTGTGATTCTAGGCAGAAAACGATATTTGATTGGCAATTTCAAAGCACATTTACTACTGTGGTAGAGCAAATGATAATTACTGTAACAGCCTGATATATTTTCCTTATAGGTTAGAGAGGCAGAAAAGAGCACATGTCCTAACAGCTACTTGAGACCATGAGCATGTGGAACCTGGGTGAGTGATTAGACTAGAGCAAAGGAAATGAGCCTTGGTGACGTTGAATGTGTTAGCGTTACAAACTGCTATCTGAAAGACCACACCGTGCTGAATAGTGAGCATGGGAGTGCAGGAAAATCAGCTGCCTGTGTGCTAAGAGTGTGCTTCTGGAGACTGTGTATTGTCAGGTGCAAGAGAGATCTGCATGGACGCTTGCACAACTGCATGAAGACTGCAGAGATGTATGTAAGAGTACATGTGTGGTAAGGGTTAATTGGAGTTTTGAACATATAGGACCTACCTCACCCATTGCAGCAGTGGAAAGAAAATCTACCATATTGATTTCAAATGTGTTAGCATTTGCCTCTCATTTGTGAGATATTGATTTGTGCTGAATGCTAACCATCACAGTTCAAGAAAACAAGCTGCCCCTTTCATGCGAGTGCAAGTCTTACAGAACAAGAGCAACACAAATTAAATCTCTGACAACAATTCCTGTGTGCAGACAGACTCATGGTGTGATTCTAGGCAGAAAACGATATTTGATTGGCAATTTCAAAGCACATTTAAAACTGTGGTAGAGCAAGTGATAATTACTGTAACAGCCTGACACATTTTCCTTATAGTTTAGAGAGGCAGAAAAGAGCACATGTCCTAACAGCTACTTGAGACCATGAGCATGTGGAACCTGGGTGAGTGATTAGACTAGAGCAAAGGAAATGAGCCTTGGTGACGTTGAATGTGTTAGCTTTACACACTGCTATCTGAAAAACCACACAGTGCTGAATAGTAAGCATGGGAGTGCAGGAAAATCAGCTGCCTGTGTGCTAAGAGTGTGCTTCTGGAGACTGAGTATTGTCAGGTGCAAGAGATATCTGCATGGACGCTTGCACAACTGCATGAAGACTGCAGAGATGTATGTAAGAGTACATGTGTGGTAAGGGTTAATTGGAGTTTTGAACATGTAGGAACTACCTCACACATTGCAGCAGTGTAAGGAAAATCTACCATGTTGATTTCAAATGTGTTAGCATTTGCCTCTCATTTGTGAGATATTGATTTGTGCTGAATGCTAACCATCACAGTTCAAGAAAACAAGCTGCCCCTTTCCTGCGAGTGCAAGTCTTACAGAACAAGAGCAACACGAATTAAATCATTGACAACAATTCCTGTGTGCAGACAGACTCATGGTGTGATTCTAGGCAGAAAACGATATTTGATTGGCAATTTCAAAGCACATTTACTACTGTGGTAGAGCAAATGATAATTACTGTAACAGCCTGACACATTTTCCTTATAGTTTAGAGAGGCAGAAAAGAGCACATGTCCTAACAGCTACTTGAGACCATGAGCATGTGGAACCTGGGTGAGTGATTAGACTAGAGCAAAGGAAATGAGCCTTGGTGACATTGAATGTGTTAGCGTTACACACTGCTATCTGAAATACCACACAGTGCTGAATAGTAAGCATGGGAGTGCAGGAAAATCAGCTGCCTGTGTGCTAAGAGTGTGCTTCTGGAGACTGTGTATTGTCAGGTGCAAGAGAGAGCTGCATGGACGCTTGCACAACTGCATGAAGACTGCAGAGATGTATGTAAGAGTACATGTGTGGTAAGGGTTAATTGCAGTTTTGAACATGTAGGAACTACCTCACCCATTGCAGGAGTGGAAGGAAAATCTACCATGTTGATTTCAAATGTGTTAGCATTTGCCTCTCATTTGTGAGATATTGATTTGTGCTGAATGCTAACCATCACAGTTCAAGAAAACAAGCAGCCCCTTTCCTGCGAGTGCAAGTCTTACAGAACAAGAGCAACACGAATTAAATCTCTGACATCAATTCCTGTGTGCACACAGACTCATGGTGTGATTCTAGGCAGAAAATGATATTTGATTGGCAATTTCAAAGCACATTTACTACTGTGGTAGAGCAGGTGATAATTACTGTAACAGCCTGACATATTTTCCTTATAGTTTAGAGAGGCAGAAAAGAGCACATGTCCTAACAGCTACTTGAGACCATGAGCATATGGAACCTGGGTGAGTGATCAGACTAGAGCAAAGGAAATGAGCCTTGGTGACGTTGAATGTGTTAGCGTTACACACTGCTATCTGAAAAACCACACAGTGCTGAATAGTAAGCATGGGAGTGCAGGAAAATCAGCTGCCTGTGTGCTAAGAGTGTGCTTCTGGAGACTGTGTATTGTCAGGTGCAAGAGAGATCTGCATGGACGCTTGCACAACTGCATGAAGACTTTAGAGATGTATGTAAGAGTACATGTGTGGTAAGGGTTAATTGGAGTTTTGAACATGTAGGACCTACCTCACCCATTGCAGCAGTGGAAGGAAAATCTACCATGTTGATTTCAAATGTGTTAGCATGTGCCTCTCATTTGTGAGATATTGATTTGTGCTGAATGCTAACCATCACAGTTCAAGAAAACAAGCTTCCCCTTTCCCGCGAGTGCAAGTCTTACAGAACAAGAGCAACACAAATTAAATCTCTGATAACAATTCCTGTGTGCAGACAGACTCATGGTGTGATTCTAGGCAGAAAACGATATTTGATTGGCAATTTCAAAGCACATTTACTACTGTGGTAGAGCAAATGATAATTACTGTAACAGCCTGACACATTTTCCTTATAGTTTAGAGAGGCAGAAACAGCACATGTCCTAACAGCTACTTGAGACCATGAGCATGTGGAACCTGGGTGAGTGATTAGACTAGAGCAAAGGAAATGAGCTTTGGTGACGTTGAATGTGTTAGCGTTACACACTGCTATCTGAAATACCACACAGTGCTGAATTGTAAGCATGAGAGTGCAGGAAAATCAGCTGCCTGTGTGCTAAGAGTGTGCTTCTGGAGACTGTGTATTGTCAGGTGCAAGAGAGAGCTGCATGGACGCTTGCACAACTGCATGAAGACTGCAGAGATGTATGTAAGAGTACATGTGTGGTAAGGGTTAATTGGAGTTTTGAACATGTAGGAACTACCTCACCCATTGCAGGAGTGGAAGGAAAATCTACCATGTTGATTTCAAATGTGTTAGCATTTGCCTCTCATTTGTGAGATATTGATTTGTGCTGAATGCTAACCATCACAGTTCAAGAAAACAAGCTGCCCCTTTCCTGCGAGTGCAAGTCTTACAGAACAAGAGCAACACGAACTAAATCTCTGACATCAATTCCTGTGTGCACACAGACTCATGGTGTGATTCTAGGCAGAAAACGATATTTGATTGGCAATTTCAAAGCACATTTACTACTGTGGTAGAGCAAGTGATAATTACTGTAACAGCCTGACACATTTTCCTTATAGTTTAGAGAGGCAGAAAAGAGCACATGTCCTAACAGCTACTTGAGACCATGAGCATGTGGAACCTGGGTGAGTGATTAGACTAGAGCAAAGGAAATGAGCCTTGATGACGTTGAATGTGTTAGCGTTACACACTGCTATCTGAAAAACCACACAGTGCTGAATAGTAAGCATGGGAGTGCAGGAAAATCACCTGCCTGTGTGCTAAGAGTGTGCTTCTGGAGACTGTGTATTGTCAGGTGCAAGAGATATCTGCATGGACGCTTGCACAACTGCATGAAGACTGCAGAGATGTATGTAAGAGTACATGTGTGGTAAGGGTTAATTGGAGTTTTGAACATGTAGGAACTACCTCACACATTGCAGCAGTGTAAGGAAAATCTACCATGTTGATTTCAAATGTGTTAGCATTTGCCTCTCATTTGTGAGATATTGATTTGTGCTGAATGCTAACCATCACAGTTCAAGAAAACAAGCTGCCCCTTTCCTGCAAGTGCAAGTCTTACAGAACAAGAGCAACACGAATTAAATCATTGACAACAATTCCTGTGTGCAGACAGACTCATGGTGTGATTCTAGGCAGAAAACGATATTTGATTGGCAATTTCAAAGCACATTTACTACTGTGGTAGAGCAAGTGATAATTACTATAACAGCCTGACACATTTTCCTTATAGTTTAGAGAGGCAGAAAAGAGCACATTTCCTAACAGCTACTTGAGATCTTGAGCATGTGGAACCTGGGAGAGTGATTAGACTAGAGCAAAGGAAATGAGCCTTGGTGACGTTGAATGTGTTAGCGTTACACACTGCTATCTGAAATACCACACAGTGCTGAATAGTAAGCATGGGAGTGCAGGAAAATCAGCTGCCTGTGTGCTAAGAGTGTGCTTCTGGAGACTGTGTATTGTCAGGTGCAAGAGAGAGCTGCATGGACGCTTGCACAACTGCATGAAGACTGCAGAGATGTATGTAAGAGTACATGTGTGGTAAGGGTTAATTGGAGTTTTGAACATGTAGGAACTACCTCACCCATTGCAGGAGTAGAAGGAAAATCTACCATGTTGATTTCAAATGTGTTAGCATTTGCCTCTCATTTGTGAGATATTGATTTGTGCTGAATGCTAACCATCACAGTTCAAGAAAACAGGCTGCCTCTTTCCTGCGAGTGCAAGTCTTACAGAACAAGAGCAACACACATTAAATATCTGACAACAATTCCTGTGTGCAGACAGACTCATGGTGTGATTCTAGGCAGAAAACGATATTTGATTGGCAATTTCAAAGCACATTTACAACTGTGGTAGAGCAAATGATAATTACTGTAACAGCCTGCAACATTTTCCTTATCGTTTAGAGAGGCAGAAAAGAGCACATGTTCTAACAGCTACTTGAGACCATGAGCATGTGGAACCTGGGTGAGTGATTAGACTAGAGGAAAGGAAATGAGCCTTGGTGACGTTGAATGTGTTAGCGTTACACACTGCTATCTGAAATACCACACAGTGCTGAATAGTAAGCATGGGAGTGCAGGAAAATCAGCTGCCTGTGTGCTAAGAGTGTGCTTCTGGAGACTGTGTATTGTCAGGTGCAAGAGAGAGCTGCATGGACGCTTGCACAACTGCATGAAGACTGCAGAGATGTATGTAAGAGTACATGTGTGGTAAGGGTTAATTGGAGTTTTGAACATGTAGGAACTACCTTACCCATTGCAGGAGTGGAAGGAAAATCTACCATGTTGATTTCAAATGTGTTAGCATTTGCCTCTCATTTGTGAGATATTGATTTGTGCTGAATGCTAACCATCACAGTTCAAGAAAACAAGCTGCCCCTTTCCTGCGAGTGCAAGTCTTACAGAACAAGAGCAACACAAATTAAATCTCTGACATCAATTCCTGTGTGCACACAGACTCATGGTGTGATTCTAGGCAGAAAACGATATTTGATTGGCAATTTCAAAGCACATTTACTACTGTGGTAGAGCAAGTGATAATTACTGTAACAGCCTGATATATTTTCCTTATAGTTTAGAGAGGCAGAAAAGAGCACATGTCCTAACAGCTACTTGAGACCATGAGCATGTGGAACCTGGGTGAGTGATTAGACTAGAGCAAAGGAAATGAGCCTTGGTGACGTTGAATGTGTTAGCGTTACACACTGCTATCTGAAAGACCACACAGTGCTGAATAGTAAGCATGGGAGTGCAGGAAAATCAGCTGCCTGTGTGCTAAGAGTGTGCTTCTGGAGACTGTGTATTGTCAGGTGCAAGAGAGATCTGCATGGACGCTTGCACAACTGCATGAAGACTGCAGAGATGTATGTAAGAGTACATGTGTGGTAAGGGTTAATTGGAGTTTTGAAAATGTAGGAACTACCTCACCCATTGCAGGAGTGGAAGGAAAATCTACCATGTTGATTTCAAATGTGTTAGCATTTGCCTCTCATTTGTGAGATATTGATTTGTGCTGAATGCTAACCATCACCGTTCAAGAAAACAAGCTGCCCCTTTCCTGCGAGTGCAAGTCTTACAGAACAAGAGCAACACAAATTAAATCTCTGACAACAATTCCTGTGTGCAGACAGACTCATGGTGTGATTCTAGGCAGAAAACGATATTTGATTGGCAATTTCAAAGCACATTTAATACTGTGGTAGAGCAAGTGATAATTACTGTAACAGCCTGACACATTTTCCTTATAGTTTAGAGAGGCAGAAAAGAGCACATGTCCTAACAGCTACTTGAGACCATGAGCATGTGGAACCCGGGTGAGTGATTAGACTAGAGCAAAGGAAATGAGCCTTGGTGACGTTGAATGTGTTAGCGTTACACACTGCTATCTTGTTGGACCCGGCCTCGTGGCGTGGTCCTTAACCCCCTGGATTGTGCCCGTTCCCCGCCCCGGCCGTCACGGGCCACCCGTCTGAACTGCACCAAGGCCCTTCACCCGGAGCTGCACGTGGACGCATACTCCTCGTGGCTCCGCCATCTTGTGGGCATCCACGTCACACCGTGCACCAGCCGGCGCGACCCCGCTCAACCCGGCCTCGACCCCAGCGAAGCCCCGACATCGAGGCACCACGAACTAGCCAGGGGGTGCCACAGGAACCATTCATCGCCCCCAGCGGAGGACAGTATCGATGGGACCCCCAACTGTCCTCCCCTCTCGAGGTGTGATCGCCCTGCAACTCCCATGGGCCTGGCGCCTCTCCTGCTGGGCGTCTGGCCGCCTCCACCCGGCCACTCCGCCCCCTCGGGCGCATAGGTCCGGACATCAAAGGGCTCCAGACCTATATCTGGGGCGACCCCACCACAGCTCGGGAGTTGTATCCCGGAGTCGAGAGCCCTGCTGATTGAATCGCGGCTGACCCTACGGAGAAGAACTCTTGTCGGAACCATCACGAGCCCTGCTGACTGCGTCGCGGCTCCCTCCTGTGAACCCTTTTCTGAACCACCTGGAACATCGGAGCCCTGCAGACGCCGTCGCGGCCCAACCTCGCTGGAACCTTCCTCGGAGCCCTGCTGACGACGTCGCGGCTCGAGCTGAACAGAGACCATCTTGAGAGCCCTGCTGATTGAATCGCGGCTCTCCACGAACTGTACGCCAGAGCCCTGCTGACGCCGTCGCGGCTCGACCCCTCCGAGATCGGAGGTCCTCCAGCGTGAGGATAAGAACTGGGCCCCAGGTACCCTCGTACCACATTCCTGCCAAAGACTGTCCCGCTACCCCTACCCTTCCAAAGAGACATTGAGACTTTTGGTGGATCCCTCGATCCCTTCGTGTAAATATTGAGCTCGTAACCTTTTATTGATGATAAAGAATTGCTTGTCTTGAGACAACCTCCTTGAGTCCGGTGTGGTGGTGTTACTGTGCTAGTACGGGATAGGAGAAGGATCTCTCAGGAGACTTCTCGGCAGCGCTCGGCTACTTCGTGCAGTGAGAGGGCCCCCCCCCTTGGTGGTCTCACCGACTCCTCGGGGTCCGCCTTCCAACATTTGGTGGCAGCGGTGGGATCCGAGCCGAACGCAGTACGTACCAGCCAGTACCCACTAGCTACCCATCCAAACGAATAGCATCATGAGCAGCCAGGAAAACAACGCGACAATGGAGTTCCAGCCCGAACGGCTGGAAGAATATACGCACAAAGAATTAAAACAGTTCTGCAGAGACAAAGGCATTGCAACCACCAGCCTCGGTACCAAGGAAGAGATGCAGAAAGCTCTGAGGGCATGGTTGGAGGCTGGGGCAGGCCCCTCCCAGGAAGAAGGGCCCTTGCCCCTGACGGAGACCACAGCAACCGCACTGACCCCGGCAACCGGAGGAAGAAAGAGCCTAGAAACCGGCCTCTCCGAGGAAGAAATACGAGAGCGGGAAAAGGTCCGGAGCCACGAACTAGAGCTCGCCCGACTGCGGCTGGACGGCGAACTCCAGCTGGCAGAAAAGAAACTGGCCCTCGAGCAGCTACGCCTTCAAGAAGAAATAGAAGAGAAGAGACGACACCGGGAGTTGGAGGAAAAGAAACTAACTCTTGAGCACGAGCGCAGTCTCAAGGAGCTCGAGATCAAGGCCAAGAACGGAGGGACCAACACCCCCAGTACTAGAGACACTCTACCGCCCCCCGAGGCCAAGGTGCATATCCCGAAGGAGGTCATCAAGGAGTATTACAAGAATGACGATATCCAACAATGGTTCAAGGCATACGAGGTGGCCATGACCTCCCATCGGGTGCCCCGAAAAGACTGGGGCGCAGGCCTGTGGGGGCGATTCCTGAGTGAAGGGCGGGACACGCTGCTCCAGCTACCGGAGGAGGTGATGACCTCCTACGATCACATGAAGGAGGCCCTGCTCACCCGATACGGGCTAACAGCGGAGATGTACCGCCAGCGGTTCCGAGACTGCAAGAAAATCCCGGGTACCACATGGGTGGAATATGTGGACTTTTTCAGTCGGGCCCTAGAAGGGTGGATCAAAGGCAGCAAAGTAACCACCTACGGACAACTGGTCGACCTCATCGTCTGGGAACACCTTTCCAATAATTGCTTCGTGGAACTGAGACAGCACCTCCTCGACAGCAAAATGACCGACCCGTGAAAACTTGCCGTCGAGGCCGATCGATGGGTCAACTCCCGGGTCCCCCGGAGCTCAATGGGGGAGTACCAGAGGAACCCCAACGGACCCCCACGCCAGCGCGGTGGGGGGGGAGGGCCGAACAGGAACCGAGACCCTCCCGCTGGGGCCCCCAGGAGCCCCCCTCGAGGGCCACCACAGCCACATCTCTCCCCGAGCCTAGCGCGAAGGGTGGGCCCGGCCCGACCCGGACCACGGCCACCCGTGACCTGCTATGGCTGCCAACAAACCGGACACTTTGCCAGCGACCCGGCCTGCCCCCTGAACCGAAGAAACGGGGCCGGCGGGCCCCCGCCCCGGCAGCTGACAGCCGCCGCCTTGGGGGGAGAGGAGGAAGAAGAGGCCCTCGACCGAGAAAACACTGAGTGGGAGCCGGCAGCCATGTCCCTGGTCTGCCTGGGTAGCCGAGAGATGGTACCCTGCACCCCCATCCCAACCAACACCCAGAAGTACCGGCAGCAGGTCACGGTCAACGGACAACGGGCCGAAGCCCTTCGCGACACCGGCGCCAGTATCACCGCTGTCCGCTGCCACCTGGTGACCCCTGAACAGATTCTACCGAATGTGCTGTGCCCGGTGCGGACGGCCGACAACAGTGAAAGCCTATGCCAGATGGCCCTGGTCCCCTTCGAGTGGGGAGGGGTGACGGGCCTGCTGAAGGTGACGGTGCGCGACGACGCCCCGGTCGTCTGCCTCCTGGGGAACGACTTGGAGAGTTCCCCCTGGGCTCAAGTAGAACGACGAGAGCACCTCCGAATGTTGGGACTGGCTGATTGGGCCTGCGCCATCACCCGGTCCATGACCGCCCAGGCCCCCCGCTCCTCCTCGACCTCCGGGACGGCCCGACCCGAGGGGCTCACACCCCCTCCCGCCAGCAGCGAGGAGGAGGCGGACACCGACCCCGGGCCCAGCGAATCCTCCCCCGAAGACATGGCTTCTCCGAGCGCCCTACCAGAACTGACGCAATGGCAACATGAAGGGGGCCCCACCCGAGAGCAGTTCCAGCAAGAGCAACAGTCCTGTCCCTCTCTCGAAGGGGTCCGACAGCAGGCGACCGCGCAAGCCAACGGTGACCAGACCGGCACCCACTGGATCTACTGGGCCGAGGGCCTGTTGTACAGTGAACAGAAAGTGGCAGAACTCGGGGCCGGCCGCGTGTTGGTGGTCCCCCTCCGCTTCCGGGAGTTCCTTCTCAACCTGGCCCATGATGTGCCCCTCGCCGGACACTTGGGGCAAGACAAAACGTACAGTCGTCTGGTGACCCACTTCTACTGGCCTCGGATGCGGAGAGATGTGGACAACCACTGCCGGTCCTGCCAGACCTGCCAAGCCAGCGGGAAGACGGGGGGTCGGGTCAAGGCCCCCCTCCAGCCCTTTCCCGCCGTCAGCACCCCGTTTGAACGAGTCGGAATCGACATTGTGGGACCCCTGGACCCCCAAACCGCCCTGGGCCACCGCTTCATCCTGGTCCTCGTGGACCACGCCACCAGGTACGCGGAGGCGGTCCCGCTCAGAACTATAACGGCCCCTGTGGTAGGCCGGGCCTTGATGGGGATCTTCTCCCGAGTGGGATTCCCCAGCGAAGTGGTGAGCGACCGTGGCACGAACTTTATCTCCAGGTACATGCGGTCCCTGTGGCAACAATGCGGGGTCACATACAAGTTCACGACCCCATATCACCCTCAGGGGAACAGGCTGGTTGAGCGGTTCAACCGAACATTGAAAGGGATGATCCAGGGCCTGGAAGAACCCCTCAGGCGGAAATGGGATGTCCTGCTGCCCTGCCTCCTGTTTGCCTATCGGGAGGTCCCGCAGAAGTCCCTGGGGTTCAGCCCGTTTGAACTATTGTATGGGCACCCGGTCCGCGGACCACTCAGCCTGGTCAAGGAGGGCTGGGAGATGAAGCCCCGAGGCGCCCCTCCTGACGTCTACCGATACCTCTTGACCCTCCGAAACCAGACCCGCAAGTTCCGAGCCATAGCCGAAGCCAACCTCGAGGCCAGCCAGGAGGACATGAAGCGGTGGTACGATCGCAACACTTCTACGGTAGAATTCGAGCCAGGTCAGAAAGTATGGGTCATGGCCCCGGTCGAACCCGGCGCCCTCCAGGACAAGTGGACCGGGCCCTTCAAGGTGGTGGAGAAGAAAAGTCCCGTCACCTACCTGGTCGATCTGGAGTCCCCCCGGAACCCCCTCCGGGTCCTACATGCGAACAGGCTAAAACCCCACTTCGCCCGGACCGAACTGAGCCTGCTGCTGGCGACCGACGAGGGGAGCGAGGACGACTCCGAGCCCTTGCCCGACCTCTTGCAATCCGACAGTCACGATGGATCGATCGAAGGGGTCCAACTCGCCTCGTCCCTGACCCCGGAGCAGCGCAACGACTGCCAGCGATTACTGCGGGACTACGCAGCCCTCTTCTCTCTCACCCCGGGGGTGACCCACTGGTGCGTCCACGACGTCGACACCGGGGAGAACCCCCCCATACGACACAGAGCCTACCGGGTGCCTGACCGAGTGCGGGCCTGCATCCAGGCCGAAGTAGCGAAGATGCTGGCCCTGGGGGTCATCGAGCCTTCCGACAGCCCGTGGGCCAGCCCTGTCGTCCTGGTGCCCAAGGCCGCAGCTCCCGGTCACCCCCCGGAGTTGCGATTCTGCGCGGACTACCGAGCCCTGAATGTAGTAACCAAGACAGACGCACACCCGATACCCCGGGCCGACGAACTGATCGACCGCCTAGGGGCCGCTCGCTACTTGAGCACGCTGGACCTCACCGCCGGGTACTGGCAAATCCAGCTCACCCCCGGCGCCCAAGAAAGATCCGCCTTTTCGACCCCGGATGGGCATTACCACTTTCGGGTGATGCCCTTCGGAATGAAGAACGCCCCGGCCACCTTCCAAAGACTGGTGAACAAGGTTTTGGCCGGGCTTGAGGCCTTCAGCGCGGCCTACTTAGATGACATTGCCGTGTACAGCAACCACTGGGCCGAGCACCTTCTCCACCTGAAGGCCGTCCTGGCCGCCCTTCAGCGGGCCGGGCTCACAATCAAGGCCAGCAAATGCCAAATCGGCCACGGATCCGTGACCTACCTGGGCCATCAAGTGGGGAGCGGGCAGGTGGCCCCCCTCCAAGCAAAGATAGATGCCATCCAGACCTGGGAACCCCCCACTACCCAGACCGCTGTCCGGGCCTTCCTGGGCCTCACCGGATACTACCGGCGGTTTATCCGAGACTATGGGAGCATTGTTGGCCCCCTCACAGAGTTAACGTCCAAAAAGCAGCCCAAGAAGGTACACTGGACACCCCGCTGCCAAACAGCCTTCGACACCCTAAAGACAGCCATGTGTACTGCTCCGGTGCTGCAGGCCCCGGACTACCAGAAGGAGTTCGTGGTACAGACGGACGCCTCCGAGTATGGGATCGGGGCCGTCCTATCCCAAGCCGACGAAAAGGGGCTCGACCGACCAGTGGCCTTCATCAGCCGACGACTACTGCCCCGAGAGCAACGCTGGAGCACTATTGAGCGTGAGGCCTTCGCTGTGGTGTGGGCCCTCAAGAAGCTCCGGCCCTACCTCTTTGGCACCCACTTCCGGGTCCAGACCGACCACCGGCCCTTGCAATGGCTAATGCAAATGCGGGGCGAGAACCCCAAGCTGCTGCGGTGGTCCATCTCGCTACAAGGGATGGACTTTGACGTCGAACACCGGCCCGGCAATGACCACGCCAACGCCGACGGCCTGTCCCGCTTCTTCCGCCTTGACGAGGAGAATCCCCAAGGAGATGGGTGACTCTCCCTGCCTTCGGCTGGGGGGGACGCCTGTTGGACCCGGCCTCGTGGCGTGGTCCTTAACCCCCTGGATTGTGCCCGTTCCCCGCCCCGGCCGTCACGGGCCACCCGTCTGAACTGCACCAAGGCCCTTCACCCGGAGCTGCACGTGGACGCATACTCCTCGTGGCTCCGCCATCTTGTGGGCATCCACGTCACACCGTGCACCAGCCGGCGCGACCCCGCTCAACCCGGCCTCGACCCCAGCGAAGCCCCGACATCGAGGCACCACGAACTAGCCAGGGGGTGCCACAGGAACCATTCATCGCCCCCGGCGGAGGACAGTATCGATGGGACCCCCAACTGTCCTCCCCTCTCGAGGTGTGATCGCCCTGCAACTCCCATGGGCCTGGCGCCTCTCCTGCTGGGCGTCTGGCCGCCTCCACCCGGCCACTCCGCCCCCTCGGGCGCATAGGTCCGGACATCAAAGGGCTCCAGACCTTTATCTGGGGCGACCCCACCACAGCTCGGGAGTTGTATCCCGGAGTCGAGAGCCCTGCTGATTGAATCGCGGCTGACCCTACGGAGAAGAACTCTTGTCGGAACCATCACGAGCCCTGCTGACTGCGTCGCGGCTCCCTCCTGTGAACCCTTTTCTGAACCACCTGGAACATCGGAGCCCTGCAGACGCCGTCGCGGCCCAACCTCGCTGGAACCTTCCTCGGAGCCCTGCTGACGCCGTCGCGGCTCGACCCCTCCGAGATCGGAGGTCCTCCAGCGTGAGGATAAGAACTGGGCCCCAGGTACCCTCGTACCACATTCCTGCCAAAGACTGTCCCGCTACCCCTACCCTTCCAAAGAGACATTGAGACTTTTGGTGGATCCCTCGATCCCTTCGTGTAAATATTGAGCTCGTAACCTTTTATTGATGATAAAGAATTGCTTGTCTTGAGACAACCTCCTTGAGTCCGGTGTGGTGGTGTTACTGTGCTAGTACGGGATAGGAGAAGGATCTCTCAGGAGACTTCTCGGCAGCGCTCGGCTACTTCGTGCAGTGAGAGGGCCCCCCCCTTGGTGGTCTCACCGACTCCTCGGGGTCCGCCTTCCAACATATCTGAAAAACCACACAGTGCTGAATAGTAAGCATGGGAGTGCAGGAAAATCAGCTGCCTGTGTGCTAAGAGTGTGCTTCTGGAAACTGTGTATTGTCAGGTGCATGAGATATCTGCATGGACGCTTGCACAACTACATGAAGACTGCAGAGATGTATGTAAGAGTACATGTGTGGTAAGGGTTAATTGGAGTTTTGAACATGTAGGAACTACCTCACACATTGCAGCAGTGTAAGGAAAATCTACCATGTTGATTTCAAATGTGTTAGCATTTGCCTCTCATTTGTGAGATATTGATTTGTGCTGAATGCTAACCATCACAGTTCAAGAAAACAAGCTGCCCCTTTCCTGCGAGTGCAAGTCTTACAGAACAAGAGCAACACGAATTAAATCATTGACAACAATTCCTGTGTGCAGACAGATTCATGGTGTGATTCTAGGCAGAAAACGATATTTGATTGGCAATTTCAAAGCACATTTACTACTGTGGTAGAGCAAATGATAATTACTGTAACAGCCTGACACATTTTCCTTATAGTTTAGAGAGGCAGAAAAGAGCACATGTCCTAACAGCTACTTGAGACCATGAGCATGTGGAACCTGGGTGAGTGATTAGACTAGAGCAAAGGAAATGAGCCTTGGTGACATTGAATGTGTTAGCGTTACACACTGCTATCTGAAATACCACACAGTGCTGAATAGTAAGCATGGGAGTGCAGGAAAATCAGCTGCCTGTGTGCTAAGAGTGTGCTTCTGGAGACTGTGTATTGTCAGGTGCAAGAGAGAGCTGCATGGACGCTTGCACAACTGCATGAAGACTGCAGAGATGTATGTAAGAGTACATGTGTGGTAAGGGTTAATTGCAGTTTTGAACATGTAGGAACTACCTCACCCATTGCAGGAGTGGAAGGAAAATCTACCATGTTGATTTCAAATGTGTTAGCATTTGCCTCTCATTTGTGAGATATTGATTTGTGCTGAATGCTAACCATCACAGTTCAAGAAAACAAGCAGCCCCTTTCCTGCGAGTGCAAGTCCTACAGAACAAGAGCAACACTAATTAAATCTCTGACATCAATTCCTGTGTGCACACAGACTCATGGTGTGATTCTAGGCAGAAAACGATATTTGATTGGCAATTTCAAAGCACATTTACTACTGTGGTAGAGCAGGTGATAATTACTGTAACAGCCTGACATATTTTCCTTATAGTTTAGAGAGGCAGAAAAGAGCACATGTCCTAACAGCTACTTGAGACCATGAGCATGTGGAACCTGGGTGAGTGATTAGACTAGAGCAAAGGAAATGAGCCTTGGTGACGTTGAATGTGTTAGCGTTACACACTGCAATCTGAAATACCACACAGTGCTGAATAGTAAGCATGGGAGTGCAGGAAAATCAGCTGCCTGTGTGCTAAGAGTGTGCGTCTGGAGACTGTGTATTGTCAGGTGCAAGAGAGAGCTGCATGGACGCTTGCACAACTGCATGAAGACTGCAGAGATGTATGTAAGAGTACATGTGTGGTAAGGGTTAATTGGAGTTTTGAACATGTAGGAACTACCTCACCCATTGCAGGAGTGGAAGGAAAATCTACCATATTGATTTCAAATGTGTTAGCATTTGCCTCTCATTTGTGAGATATTGATTTGTGCTGAATGCTAACCATCACAGTTCAAGAAAACAAGCTGCCTCTTTCCTGCGAGTGCAAGTCTTACAGAACAAGAGCAACACAAATTAAATCTCTGACTACAATTCCTGTGTGCAGACAGACTCATGGTGTGATTCTAGGCATAAAACGATATTTGATTGGCAATTTCAAAGCACATTTACAACTGTGGTAGAGCAAATGATAATTACTGTAACAGCCTGCAACATTTTCCTTATAGTTTAGAGAGGCAGAAAAGAGCACATGTTCTAACAGCTACTTGAGACCATGAGCATGTGGAACCTGGGTGAGTGATTAGACTAGAGCAAAGGAAATGAGCCTTGGTGACATTGAATGTGTTAGTGTTACACACTGCTATCTGAAAGACCACACAGTGCTGAATAGTAAGCATGGGAGTGCAGGAAAATAAGCTGCCTGTGTGCTAAGAGTGTGCTTCTGGAGACTGTGTATTGTCAGGTGCAAGAAAGATCTGCATGGACGCTTGCACAACTGCATGAAGACTGCAGAGATGTATGTAAGAGTACATGTGTGGTAAGGGTTAATTGGAGTTTTGAACATATAGGACCTACCTCACCCATTGCAGCAGTGGAAAGAAAATCTACCATATTGATTTCAAATGTGTTAGCATTTGCCTCTCATTTGTGAGATATTGATTTGTGCTGAATGCTAACCATCACAGTTCAAGAAAACAAGCTGCCTCTTTCCTGCAAGTGCAAGTCTTACAGAACAAGAGCAACACAAATTAAATCTCTGACAACAATTCCTGTGTGCAGACAGACTCATGGTGTGATTCTAGGCAGAAAACGATATTTGATTGGCAATTTCAAAGCACATTTACAACTGTGGTAGAGCAAATGATAATTACTGTAACAGCCTGCAACATTTTCCTTATAGTTTAGAGAGGCAGAAAAGAGCACATGTCCTAACAGCTACTTGAGACCATGAGCATGTGGAACCTGGGTGAGTGATTAGACTAGAGCAAAGGAAATGAGCCATGGTGACATTGAATGTGTTAGCGTTACACACTGCTATCTGAAATACCACACAGTGCTGAATAGTAAGCATGGGAGTGCAGGAAAATCAGCTGCCTGTGTGCTAAGAGTGTGCTTCTGGAGACTGTGTATTGTCAGGTGCAAGAGAGATCTGCATGGACGCTTGCACAACTGCATGAAGACTGCAGAGATGTATGTAAGAGTACATGTGTGGTAAGATTTAATTGGAGTTTTGAACATGTAGGACCTACCTCACCCATTGCAGCAGTGGAAGAAAAATCTACCATGTTGATTTCAAATGTGTTAGCATGTGCCTCTCATTTGTGAGATATTGATTTGTGCTGAATGCTAACCATCACAGTTCAAGAAAACAAGCTGCCCGTTTCCCGCGAGTGCAAGTCTTACAGAACAAGAGCAACACAAATTAAATCTCTGATAACAATTCCTGTGTGCAGACAGACTCATGGTGTGATTCTAGGCAGAAAACGATATTTGATTGGCAATTTCAAAGCACATTTACAACTGTGGTAGAGCAAATGATAATTACTGTAACAGCCTGCAACATTTTCCTTATAGTTTAGAGAGGCAGAAAAGAGCACATGTTCTAACAGCTACTTGAGACCATGAGCATGTGGAACCTGGGTGAGTGATTAGACTAGAGCAAAGGAAATGAGCCTTGGTGACGTTGAATGTGTTAGCGTTACACACTGCTATCTGAAATACCACACAGTGCTGAATAGTAAGCATGGGAGTGCAGGAAAATCAGCTGCCTGTGTGCTAAGAGTGTGCGTCTGGAGACTGTGTATTGTCAGGTGCAATAGAGAGCTGCATGGACGCTTGCACAACTGCATGAAGACTGCAGAGATGTATGTAAGAGTACATGTGTGGTAAGGGTTAATTGGAGTTTTGAACATGTAGGAACTACCTCACCCATTGCAGGAGTGGAAGGAAAATCTACCATGTTGATTTCAAATGTGTTAGCATTTGCCTCTCATTTGTGAGATATTGATTTGTGCTGAATGCTAACCATCACACTTCAAGAAAACAAGCTGACCCTTTCCTGTGAGTGCAAGTCTTACAGAACAAGAGCAACACGAATTAAATCTCTGACATCAATTCCTGTGTGCACACAGACTCATGGTGTGATTCTAGGCAGAAAACGATATTTGATTGGCAATTTCAAAGCACATTTACTACTGTGGTAGAGCAAGTGATAATTACTGTAACAGCCTGACATATTTTCCTTATAGTTTAGAGAGGCAGAAAAGAGCACATGTCCTAACAGCTACTTGAGACCATGAGCATGTGGAACCTGGGTGAGTGATTAGACTAGAGCAAAGGAAATGAGCCTTGGTGACATTGAATGTGTTAGTGTTACACACTGCTATCTGAAAGACCACACAGTGCTGAATAGTAAGCATGGGAGTGCAGGAAAATCAGCTGCCTGTGTGCTAAGAGTGTGCTTCTGGAGACTGTGTATTGTCAGGTGCAAGAGAGATCTGCATGGACGCTTGCACAACTGCATGAAGACTGCAGAGATGTATGTAAGAGTACATGTGTGGTAAGGGTTAATTGGAGTTTTGAACATATAGGACCTACCTCACCCATTGCAGCAGTGGAAAGAAAATCTACCATGTTGATTTCAAATGTGTTAGCATTTGCCTCTCATTTGTGAGATATTGATTTGTGCTGAATGCTAACCATCACAGTTCAAGAAAACAAGCTGCCTCTTTCCTGCAAGTGCAAGTCTTACAGAACAAGAGCAACACAAATTAAATCTCTGACAACAATTCCTGTGTGCAGACAGACTCATGGTGTGATTCTAGGCAGAAAACGATATTTGATTGGCAATTTCAAAGCACATTTACAACTGTGGTAGAGCAAATGATAATTACTGTAACAGCCTGCAACATTTTCCTTATAGTTTAGAGAGGCAGAAAAGAGCACATGTCCTAACAGCTACTTGAGACCATGAGCATGTGGAACCTGGGTGAGTGATTAGACTAGAGCAAAGGAAATGAGCCATGGTGACATTGAATGTGTTAGCGTTACACACTGCTATCTGAAATACCACACAGTGCTGAATAGTAAGCATGGGAGTGCAGGAAAATCAGCTGCCTGTGTGCTAAGAGTGTGCTTCTGGAGACTGTGTATTGTCAGGTGCAAGAGAGATCTGCATGGACGCTTGCACAACTGCATGAAGACTGCAGAGATGTATGTAAGAGTACATGTGTGGTAAGATTTAATTGGAGTTTTGAACATGTAGGACCTACCTCACCCATTGCAGCAGTGGAAGAAAAATCTACCATGTTGATTTCAAATGTGTTAGCATGTGCCTCTCATTTGTGAGATATTGATTTGTGCTGAATGCTAACCATCACAGTTCAAGAAAACAAGCTGCCCGTTTCCCGCGAGTGCAAGTCTTACAGAACAAGAGCAACACAAATTAAATCTCTGATAACAATTCCTGTGTGCAGACAGACTCATGGTGTGATTCTAGGCAGAAAACGATATTTGATTGGCAATTTCAAAGCACATTTACAACTGTGGTAGAGCAAATGATAATTACTGTAACAGCCTGCAACATTTTCCTTATAGTTTAGAGAGGCAGAAAAGAGCATATGTTCTAACAGCTACTTGAGACCATGAGCATGTGGAACCTGGGTGAGTGATTAGACGAGAGCAAAGGAAATGAGCCTTGGTGACGTTGAATGTGTTAGCGTTACACACTGCTATCTGAAATACCACACAGTGCTGAATAGTAAGCATGGGAGTGCAGGAAAATCAGCTGCCTGTGTGCTAAGAGTGTGCGTCTGGAGACTGTGTATTGTCAGGTGCAATAGAGAGCTGCATGGACGCTTGCACAACTGCATGAAGACTGCAGAGATGTATGTAAGAGTACATGTGTGGTAAGGGTTAATTGGAGTTTTGAACATGTAGGAACTACCTCACCCATTGCAGGAGTGGAAGGAAAATCTACCATGTTGATTTCAAATGTGTTAGCATTTGCCTCTCATTTGTGAGATATTGATTTGTGCTGAATGCTAACCATCACAGTTCAAGAAAACAAGCTGCCCCTTTCCTGCGAGTGCAAGTCTTACAGAACAAGAGCAACACGAATTAAATCTCTGACATCAATTCCTGTGTGCACACAGACTCATGGTGTGATTCTAGGCAGAAAACGATATTTGATTGGCAATTTCAAAGCACATTTACTACTGTGGTAGAGCAAGTGATAATTACTGTAACAGCCTGACATATTTTCCTTATAGTTTAGAGAGGCAGAAAAGAGCACATGTCCTAACAGCTACTTGAGACCATGAGCATGTGGAACCTGGGTGAGTGATTAGACTAGAGCAAAGGAAATGAGCCTTGGTGACATTGAATGTGTTAGTGTTACACACTGCTATCTGAAAGACCACACAGTGCTGAATAGTAAGCATGGGAGTGCAGGAAAATCAGCTGCCTGTGTGCTAAGAGTGTGCTTCTGGAGACTGTGTATTGTCAGGTGCAAGAGAGATCTGCATGGACGCTTGCACAACTGCATGAAGACTGCAGAGATGTATGTAAGAGTACATGTGTGGTAAGGGTTAATTGGAGTTTTGAACATATAGGACCTACCTCACCCATTGCAGCAGTGGAAAGAAAATCTACCATATTGATTTCAAATGTGTTAGCATTTGCCTCTCATTTGTGAGATATTGATTTGTGCTGAATGCTAACCATCACAGTTCAAGAAAACAAGCTGCCTCTTTCCTGCAAGTGCAAGTCTTACAGAACAAGAGCAACACAAATTAAATCTCTGACAACAATTCCTGTGTGCAGACAGACTCATGGTGTGATTCTAGGCAGAAAACGATATTTGATTGGCAATTTCAAAGCACATTTACAACTGTGGTAGAGCAAATGATAATTACTGTAACAGCCTGCAACATTTTCCTTATAGTTTAGAGAGGCAGAAAAGAGCACATGTCCTAACAGCTACTTGAGACCATGAGCATGTGGAACCTGGGTGAGTGATTAGACTAGAGCAAAGGAAATGAGCCATGGTGACATTGAATGTGTTAGCGTTACACACTGCTATCTGAAATACCACACAGTGCTGAATAGTAAGCATGGGAGTGCAGGAAAATCAGCTGCCTGTGTGCTAGGAGTGTGCTTCTGGAGACTGTGTATTGTCAGGTGCAAGAGAGATCTGCATGGACGCTTGCACAACTGCATGAAGACTGCAGAGATGTATGTAAGAGTACATGTGTGGTAAGATTTAATTGGAGTTTTGAACATGTAGGACCTACCTCACCCATTGCAGCAGTGGAAGAAAAATCTACCATGTTGATTTCAAATGTGTTAGCATGTGCCTCTCATTTGTGAGATATTGATTTGTGCTGAATGCTAACCATCACAGTTCAAGAAAACAAGCTGCCCGTTTCCCGCGAGTGCAAGTCTTACAGAACAAGAGCAACACAAATTAAATCTCTGATAACAATTCCTGTGTGCAGACAGACTCATGGTGTGATTCTAGGCAGAAAACGATATTTGATTGGCAATTTCAAAGCACATTTAATACTGTGGTAGAGCAAATGATAATTACTGTAACAGCCTGCAACATTTTCCTTATAGTTTAGAGAGGCAGAAAAGAGCACATGTTCTAACAGCTACTTGAGACCATGAGCATGTGGAACCTGGGTGAGTGATTAGACTAGAGCAAAGGAAATGAGCCTTGGTGACGTTGAATGTGTTAGCGTTACACACTGCTATCTGAAATACCACACAGTGCTGAATAGTAAGCATGGGAGTGCAGGAAAATCAGCTGCCTGTGTGCTAAGAGTGTGCGTCTGGAGACTGTGTATTGTCAGGTGCAATAGAGAGCTGCATGGACGCTTGCACAACTGCATGAAGACTGCAGAGATGTATGTAAGAGTACATGTGTGGTAAGGGTTAATTGGAGTTTTGAACATGTAGGAACTACCTCACCCATTGCAGGAGTGGAAGGAAAATCTACCATGTTGATTTCAAATGTGTTAGCATTTGCCTCTCATTTGTGAGATATTGATTTGTGCTGAATGCTAACCATCACAGTTCAAGAAAACAAGCTGCCCCTTTCCTGCGAGTGCAAGTCTTACAGAACAAGAGCAACACGAATTAAATCTCTGACATCAATTCCTGTTTGCACACAGACTCATGGTGTGATTCTAGGCAGAAAACGATATTTGATTGGCAATTTCAAAGCACATTTACTACTGTGGTAGAGCAAGTGATAATTACTGTAACAGCCTGACATATTTTCCTTATAGTTTAGAGAGGCAGAAAAGAGCACATGTCCTAACAGCTACTTGAGACCATGAGCATGTGGAACCTGGGTGAGTGATTAGACTAGAGCAAAGGAAATGAGCCTTGGTGACATTGAATGTGTTAGTGTTACACACTGCTATCTGAAAGACCACACAGTGCTGAATAGTAAGCATGGGAGTGCAGGAAAATCAGCTGCCTGTGTGCTAAGAGTGTGCTTCTGGAGACTGTGTATTGTCAGGTGCAAGAGAGATCTGCATGGACGCTTGCACAACTGCATGAAGACTGCAGAGATGTATGTAAGAGTACATGTGTGGTAAGGGTTAATTGGAGTTTTGAACATATAGGACCTACCTCACCCATTGCAGCAGTGGAAAGAAAATCTACCATATTGATTTCAAATGTGTTAGCATTTGCCTCTCATTTGTGAGATATTGATTTGTGCTGAATGCTAACCATCACAGTTCAAGAAAACAAGCTGCCTCTTTCCTGCAAGTGCAAGTCTTACAGAACAAGAGCAACACAAATTAAATCTCTGACAACAATTCCTGTGTGCAGACAGACTCATGGTGTGATTCTAGGCAGAAAACGATATTTGATTGGCAATTTCAAAGCACATTTACAACTGTGGTAGAGCAAATGATAATTACTGTAACAGCCTGCAACATTTTCCTTATAGTTTAGAGAGGCAGAAAAGAGCACATGTCCTAACAGCTACTTGAGACCATGAGCATGTGGAACCTGGGTGAGTGATTAGACTAGAGCAAAGGAAATGAGCCATGGTGACATTGAATGTGTTAGCGTTACACACTGCTATCTGAAATACCACACAGTGCTGAATAGTAAGCATGGGAGTGCAGGAAAATCAGCTGCCTGTGTGCTAAGAGTGTGCTTCTGGAGACTGTGTATTGTCAGGTGCAAGAGAGATCTGCATGTACGCTTGCACAACTGCATGAAGACTGCAGAGATGTATGTAAGAGTACATGTGTGGTAAGATTTAATTGGAGTTTTGAACATGTAGGACCTACCTCACCCATTGCAGCAGTGGAAGAAAAATCTACCATGTTGATTTCAAATGTGTTAGCATGTGCCTCTCATTTGTGAGATATTGATTTGTGCTGAATGCTAACCATCACAGTTCAAGAAAACAAGCTGCCCGTTTCCCGCGAGTGCAAGTCTTACAGAACAAGAGCAACACAAATTAAATCTCTGATAACAATTCCTGTGTGCAGACAGACTCATGGTGTGATTCTAGGCAGAAAACGATATTTGATTGGCAATTTCAAAGCACATTTACTACTGTGGTAGAGCAAATGATAATTACTGTAACAGCCTGACACATTTTCCTTATAGTTTAGAGAGGCAGAAAAGAGCACATGTCCTAACAGCTACTTGAGACCATGAACATGTGGAACCTGGGTGAGTGATTAGACTAGAGCAAAGGAAATGAGCCTTGGTGACATTGAATGTGTTAGCGTTACACACTGCTATCTGAAATACCACACAGTGCTGAATAGTAAGCATGGGAGTGCAGGAAAATCAGCAGCCTGTGTGCTAAGAGTGTGCTTCTGGAGACTGTGTATTGTCAGGTGCAAGAGAGATCTGCATGGACGCTTGCACAACTGCATGAAGACTGCAGAGATGTATGTAAGAGTACATGTGTGGTAAGGGTTAATTGGAGTTTTGAACATGTAGGAACTACCTCACCCATTGCAGGAGTGGAAGGAATATCTACCATGTTGATTTCAAATGTGTTAGCATTTGCCTCTCATTTGTGAGATATTGATTTGTGCTGAATGCTAACCATCACAGTTCAAGAAAACAAGCTGCCCCTTTCCTGCGAGTGCAAGTCTTACAGAACAAGAGCAACACGAATTAAATCATTGACAACAATTCCTGTGTGCAGACAGACTCATGGTGTGATTCTAGGCAGAAAACGATATTTGATTGGCAATTTCAAAGCACATTTACTACTGTGGTAGTGCAAATGATAATTACTGTAACAGCCTGACACATTTTCCTTATAGTTTAGAGAGGCAGAAAAGAGCACATGTCCTAACAGCTACTTGAGACCATGAGCATGTGGAACCTGGGTGAGTGATTAGACTAGAGCAAAGGAAATGAGCCTTGGTGATGTTGAATGTGTTAGCGTTACACACTGCTATCTGAAAGACCACACAGTGCTGAATAGTAAGCATGGGAGTGCAGGAAAATCAGCTGCCTGTGTGCTAAGAGTGTGCTTCTGGAGACTGTGTATTGTCAGGTGCAAGAGAGATCTGCATGGACGCTTGCACAACTGCATGAAGACTGCAGAGATGTATGTAAGAGTACATGTGTGGTAAGGGTTAATTGGAGTTTTGAACATATAGGACCTACCTCACCCATTGCAGCAGTGGAAAGAAAATCTACCATATTGATTTCAAATGTGTTAGCATTTGCCTCTCATCTGTGAGATATTGATTTGTGCTGAATGCTAACCATCACAGTTCAAGAAAACAAGCTGCCTCTTTCCTGCAAGTGCAAGTCTTACAGAACAAGAGCAACACAAATTAAATCTCTGACAACAATTCCTGTGTGCAGACAGACTCATGGTGTGATTCTAGGCAGAAAACGATATTTGATTGGCAATTTCAAAGCACATTTACAACTGTGGTAGAGCAAATGATAATTACTGTAACAGCCTGCAACATTTTCCTTATAGTTTAGAGAGGCAGAAAAGAGCACATGTTCTAACAGCTACTTGAGACCATGAGCATGTGGAACCTGGGTGAGTGATTAGACTAGAGCAAAGGAAATGAGCCTTGGTGACATTGAATGTGTTAGCGTTACACACTGCTATCTGAAATACCACACAGTGCTGAATAGTAAGCATGGGAGTGCAGGAAAATCAGCTGCCTGTGTGCTAAGAGTGTGCTTCTGGAGACTGTATTGTCAGGTGCAAGAGAGATCTGCATGGACGCTTACAAAACTGCATGAAGACTGCAGAGATGTATGTAAGAGTACATGTGTGGTAAGGCTTAATTGGAGTTTTGAACATGTAGGAACTACCTCACCCATTGCAGGAGTGGAAGGAAAATCTACCATGTTGATTTCAAATGTGTTAGCATTTGCCTCTCATTTGTGAGATATTGATTTGTGCTGAATGCTAACCATCACAGTTCAAGAAAACAAGCTGCCCCTTTCCTGCAAGTGCAAGTCTTACAGAACAAGAGCAACACAAATTAAATCTCTGACAACAATTCCTGTGTGCAAACAGACTCATGGTGTGATTCTAGGCAGAAAACGATATTTGATTGGCAATTTCAAAGCACATTTACTACTGTGGTAGAGCAAGTGATAATTACTGTAACAGCCTGACACATTTTCCTTATAGTTTAGAGAGGCAGAAAAGAGCACATGTATTAACAGCTACTTGAGACAATGAGCATGTGGAACCTGGGTGAGTGATTAGACTAGAGCAAAGGAAATGAGCCTTGGTGATGTTGAATGTGTTAGCGTTACACACTGCTATCTGAAAGACCACACAGTGCTGAATAGTAAGCATGGGAGTGCAGGAAAATCAGCTGCCTGTGTGCTAAGAGTGTGCTTCTGGAGACTGTGTATTGTCAGGTGCAAGAGAGATCTGCATGGACGCTTGCACAACTGCATGAAGACTGCAGAGATGTATGTAAGTGTTGGACCCGGCCTCGTGGCGTGGTCCTTAACCCCCCTGGACTGTGGCCGTTCCCCGCCCCGGCCTTCACGGGCCACCCGTCTGAACTGCTCCAAGGCCCTTCACCTGGAACTGCACGTGGTCGCATGCTCCTCATGGCTCCGCCATCTTGTTGGCATCTACGTCACCCCGTACACCAGCCGGCGCGACCCCGCTCAACCCGGCCTCGACCCCAGCGAAGCCCCGACCTCGAGGCACCACGGACTGGCCAGGGGGTGCCGCAGGAACCATTCATCGCCCCCGGCGGAGGACGGTATCGTTGGGACCCCCAACTGTCCTCCCCTCTCGAGGTGTGATCGCCCTGCAAACTCCCATGGGCCTGGCGCCTCTCCTGCTGGGCGTCTGGCCACCTCCACCCGGCCACTCCGCCCCCTTGGGCGCAAGGGTCCGGACATCAAAGGGCTCCAGACCTATATCTGGGGCGACCCCACCACAGCTCAGGAGTTGTATCCCGGAGTCGAGAGCCCTGCTGATCGAATCGCGGCTGACCCTACGGAGAAGAACTCTTGTCGGAACCATCACGAGCCCTGCTGACTGCGTCGCGGCTCCCTCTTGTGAACCTTTCCTGAACCACCTGGAACATCGGAGCCCTGCAGACGCCGTCGCGGCCCCACCTCGCTGAGACCTTCCTCGGAGCCCTGCTGACGACGTCGCGGCTCGAGCTGAGCGGAAACCATCTTGAGAGCCCTGCTGATTGAATCGCGGCTCTCCACGAACTGTACGCCAGAGCCCTGCTGACGCCGTCGCGGCTCGACCCCTCCGAGATCGGAGGTCCTCCAGCTTGAGGATAAGAACTGGGCCCCAGGTACCCTCGTACCACATTCCTGCCAAAGACTGTCCCGCTACCCCTACCCTTCCAAAGAGACATTGAGACTTTTGGTGGATCCCTCGATCCCTTCGTGTAAATATTGAACTCGTAACCTTTTATTGATGATAAAGAATTGCTTGTCTTGAGACAACCTCCTTGAGTCCGGTGTGGTGGTGTTACTGTGCTAGTACGTGATAGGAGAAGGATCTCTCAGGAGACTTCTCGGCAGCGCTCGGCTACTTCGTGCAGTGCGAGGGCCCCCCTTGGTGGTCTCACCGACTCCTCGGGGTCCGCCTTCCAACATTTGGTGGCCAGCGACGGGATCCGAGCCGAACGCAGTACGTACCAGCCAGTACCCACTAGCTACCCATCCAAACGAATAGCATCATGAGCAGCCAGGAAAACAACGCGACAATGGAGTTCCAGCCCGAACGGCTGGAAGAATATACGCACAAAGAATTAAAACAGTTCTGCAGAGACAAAGGCATTGCAACCACCAGCCTCGGTACCAAGGAAGAGATGCAGAAAGCTCTGAGGACATGGCTGGAGGCCGGGGCAGGCCCCTCCCAGGAAGAAGGGCCCTTGCCCCTGACGGAGACCACAGCAACCGCACTGACCCCGGCAACCGGAGGACGAAAGAGCCTAGAAACCGGCCTCTCCGAAGAAGAAATACGAGAGCGGGAAAAGGTCCGGAGCCACGAGCTAGAGCTCGCCCGACTGCGACTGGACGGCGAACTCCAGCTGGCAGAAAAGAAACTGGCCCTCGAGCAGCTACGCCTTCAAGAAGAGATAGAAGAGAAGAGACGACACCGGGAGTTGGAGGAAAAGAAGCTCACCCTTGAGCACGAGCGCAGCCTCAAGGAGCTCGAGATCAAGGCCAAGAACGGAGGGACCAACACCCCCAGTACGAGAGACACTCTACCGCCTGCCGAGGCCAAAGTACATATCCCGAAGGAGGTCGTCAAGGAGTATTACAAGAATGACGATATCCAACAGTGGTTCAAGGCCTATGAGGTGGCCATGACCTCCCATCGAGTGCCCCGAAAAGACTGGGGCGCAGGCCTGTGGGGGCGATTCCTGAGTGAAGGGCGGGACACGCTGCTCCAGCTACCGGAGGAAGTGATGACCTCCTACGATCACATGAAGGAGGCCCTGCTCACCCGCTACGGGCTAACAGCGGAAATGTACCGCCAGCGGTTCCGAGACTGCAAGAAAATCCCGGGTACCACATGGGTGGAATATGTGGACTTTTTTAGTCGGGCCCTAGAAGGGTGGATCAAAGGCAGCAAAGTAACCACCTACGGGCAACTGGTCGACCTCATCGTGTGGGAACATCTTTCCAACAATTGCTTCGTGGAGCTGAGACAGCACCTCCTCGACAGCAAAATGACCGACCCGCGGAAACTGGCCGTCGAGGCCGATCGATGGGTCAACTCCCGGGTCCCCCGGAGCTCCATGGGGGAGTACCAGAGGAACCCCAACGGACCCCCACGCCAGCGCGGTGGGGGGGGAGGGCCGAACAGGAACCGAGACCCTCCCGCTGGGGCCCCCAGGAGCCCCCCTCGAGGGCCACCGCAGCCACATCTCTCCCCGAGCCTAGCACGAAGGGTGGGCCCGGCCCGACCCGGACCACGGCCACCAGTGACCTGCTATGGCTGCCAACAAACCGGACACTTTGCCAGCGACCCGGCCTGCCCTCTGAACCGAAGAAACGGGGCCGGCGGGCCCCCGCCCCGGCAGCTGACAGCCGCCGCCTTGGGGGGAGGAGAAGAGGAAGAAGAGGCCCTCGACCGAGAAAACACTGAGTGGGAGCCGGCAGCCATGTCCCTGGTCTGCCTGGGTAGCCGGGAGATGGTACCCTGCACCCCCATCCCAACCAACACCCAGAAGTACCGGCAGCAGGTCACGGTCAACGGACAACGGGCCGAAGCCCTTCGCGACACCGGCGCCAGTATCACCGCTGTCCGCTGCCACCTGGTGACCCCTGAACAGATTCTACCGAATGTGCTGTGCCCTGTCCGGACGGCCGACAACAGTGAAAGCCTATGCCAGATGGCCCTGGTCCCCTTCGAGTGGGGAGGGGTGACGGGCCTGCTGAAGGTGACAGTGCGCGACGACGCCCCGGTCGACTGCCTCCTGGGGAACGACTTGGAGAGTTCCCCCTGGGCTCAAGTAGAACGACGAGAGCACCTCCGAATGTTGGGACTGGCTGATTGGGCCTGCGCCATCACCCGGTCCATGACCGCCCAGGCCCCCCGCTCATCCTCGACCTCCGGGACCGCCCGACCCGAGGGGCTCACACCCCCTCCCGCCAGCAGTGAGGAGGAGGCGGACACCGACCCTGGGTCCAGCGAATCCTCCCCCGAAGAGATGACTTCTCCGAGCGCCCTACCAGAGCTGACGCAATGGCAACACGAAGGGGGCCCCACCCGAGAGCAGTTCCAGCAAGAGCAACAGTCCTGTCCCTCTCTCGAAGGGGTCCGGCAGCAGGCGACCGCGCAAGCCAACGGTGACCAGACCGGCACCCACTGGATCTACTGGGCCGAGGGCCTGTTGTACAGTGAACAGAAAGTAGCAGAACTCGGGGCCAGCCGCGTGTTGGTGGTCCCCCTCCGCTTCCGGGAGTTTCTTCTCAACCTGGCCCATGATGTGCCCCTCGCCGGACACTTGGGGCAAGACAAAACGTACAGTCGTCTGGTGACCCACTTCTACTGGCCCCGGATGCGGAGAGATGTGGACAACCACTGCCGGTCCTGCCAGACCTGCCAAGCCAGCGGAAAGACGGGGGGTCGGGTCAAGGCCCCCCTCCAGCCCTTTCCCGCCGTCAGCACCCCGTTTGAACGGGTCGGAATCGACATTGTGGGACCCCTGGACCCCCAAACCGCCCTGGGCCACCGCTTCATCCTGGTCCTCGTGGACCACGCCACCAGGTACCCGGAGGCGGTCCCGCTCAGAACCATAACGGCCCCTGTGGTAGGCCGGGCCTTGATGGGGATCTTCTCCCGAGTGGGATTCCCCAGCGAAGTGGTGAGCGACCGCGGCACGAACTTTATCTCCAGGTACATGCGGTCCCTGTGGCAACAGTGCGGGGTCACATACAAGTTCACGACCCCATATCACCCTCAGGGGAACGGACTGGTTGAGCGATTCAACCGAACATTGAAAGGGATGATCCAGGGCCTGGAAGAACCACTCAGGCGGAAATGGGATGTCCTGCTGCCCTGCCTCCTGTTCGCCTATCGGGAGGTCCCGCAGAAGTCCCTGGGGTTCAGCCCGTTTGAACTATTGTATGGACACCCGGTCCGCGGACCGCTCAGTCTGGTCAAGGAGGGCTGGGAGATGAAGCCCCGAGGCGCCCCTCCTGACGTCTACCGATACCTCCTGACCCTCCGAAACCAGACCCGCAAGTTCCGAGCCCTCGCCGAAGCCAACCTCGAGGCCAGCCAGGAGGACATGAAGCGGTGGTACGATCGCAACACTTCTACTGTAGAATTCGAGCCAGGTCAGAAAGTATGGGTCATGGCCCCGGTCGAACCCGGCGCCCTCCAGGACAAGTGGACCGGGCCCTTCAAGGTGGTGGAGAAGAAAAGTCCCGTCACCTACTTGGTCGATCTGGAGTCCCCCCGGAACCCCCTCCGGGTCCTACATGCTAACAGGCTAAAACCCCACTTCGCCCGGACCGAACTGAGCCTGCTGCTGGCGACCGACGAGGGGGGCGAGGACGACTCCGAGCCCCTGCCCGACCTCTTGCAATCCGACATTCACGATGGATCGATCGAAGGGGTCCAACTCGCCTCGTCCCTGACCCCGGAACAGCGCAACGACTGCCAGCGATTACTGCGGGACTACGCAGCCCTCTTCTCTCTCACTCCGGGGGTGACCCACTGGTGCGTCCACGACGTCGACACCGGGGAGAACCCCCCCATACGACACAGAGCCTACCGGGTGCCTGACCGAGTGCGGGCCTGCATCCAGGCCGAAGTAGCGAAGATGCTGGCCCTGGGGGTCATCGAGCCTTCCGACAGCCCGTGGGCCAGCCCTGTCGTCCTGGTGCCCAAGGCCGCAGCTCCCGGCCACCCCCCGGAGTTGCGATTCTGCGTGGACTACCGAGCCCTGAATGTAGTAACCAAGACGGACGCACACCCGATACCCCGGGCCGACGAACTCATCGACCGCCTAGGGGCCGCTCGCTACCTGAGCACGCTGGACCTCACCGCCGGGTACTGGCAAATCCAGCTCACCCCCGGCGCCCAAGAAAGATCCGCCTTTTCGACTCCGGATGGGCATTACCACTTTCGGGTGATGCCCTTCGGAATGAAGAACGCCCCGGCCACCTTCCAGCGACTGGTGAACAAAGTTTTGGCCGGGCTTGAGGCCTTCAGCGCGGCCTACTTAGATGACATTGCCGTGTACAGCAACCACTGGGCCGAGCACCTCCTCCACCTAAAGGCCGTCCTGGCCGCCCTCCAGCGGGCCGGGCTCACAATCAAGGCCAGCAAATGCCAAATCGGCCACGGATCCGTGACCTACCTGGGCCATCAAGTGGGGAGCGGGCAGGTGGCCCCCCTCCAAGCAAAGATAGATGCCATCCAGACCTGGGAACCCCCCACTACCCAGACCGCTGTCCGGGCCTTCCTGGGCCTCACCGGATACTACCGACGGTTTATCCGGGACTATGGGAGCATTGTCGGCCCCCTCACAGAGTTAACGTCCAAAAAGCAGCCCAAGAAGGTACACTGGACACCCCGCTGCCAAACAGCCTTCGACACCCTCAAAACGGCCATGTGTACTGCTCCGGTGCTGCAGGCCCCGGACTACCAGAAGGAGTTCGTGGTACAGACGGACGCCTCCGAGTATGGGATCGGGGCCGTTCTCTCCCAAACTGACGAAAAGGGGCTCGACCGACCAGTGGCCTTCATCAGCCGGCGACTACTGCCCCGGGAGCAACGCTGGAGCACTATTGAGCGCGAGGCCTTCGCTGTGGTGTGGGCCCTCAAGAAGCTCCGGCCCTACCTCTTTGGCGCCCACTTCCGGGTCCAGACCGACCACCGGCCCTTGCAATGGTTAATGCGAATGCGGGGCGAGAACCCCAAACTGCTGCGATGGTCCATCTCGCTACAAGGGATGGACTTTGACGTCGAACACCGGCCCGGCAATGACCACGCCAACGCCGACGGCCTGTCCCGCTTCTTCCGCCTTGACGAGGAGAATCCCCAAGGAGATGGGTGACTCTCCATGCCTTCGGCTGGGGGGGACGCCTGTTGGACCCAGCCTCGTGGCGTGGTCCTTAACCCCCCTGGACTGTGGCCGTTCCCCGCCCCGGCCTTCACGGGCCACCCGTCTGAACTGCTCCAAGGCCCTTCACCTGGAACTGCACGTGGTCGCATGCTCCTCATGGCTCCGCCATCTTGTTGGCATCTACGTCACCCCGTACACCAGCCGGCGCGACCCCGCTCAACCCGGCCTCGACCCCAGCGAAGCCCCGACCTCGAGGCACCACGGACTGGCCAGGGGGTGCCGCAGGAACCATTCATCGCCCCCGGCGGAGGACGGTATCGTTGGGACCCCCAACTGTCCTCCCCTCTCGAGGTGTGATCGCCCTGCAAACTCCCATGGGCCTGGCGCCTCTCCTGCTGGGCGTCTGGCCACCTCCACCCGGCCACTCCGCCCCCTTGGGCGCAAGGGTCCGGACATCAAAGGGCTCCAGACCTATATCTGGGGCGACCCCACCACAGCTCGGGAGTTGTATCCCGGAGTCGAGAGCCCTGCTGATCGAATCGCGGCTGACCCTACGGAGAAGAACTCTTGTCGGAACCATCACGAGCCCTGCTGACTGCGTCGCGGCTCCCTCTTGTGAACCTTTCCTGAACCACCTGGAACATCGGAGCCCTGCAGACGCCGTCGCGGCCCCACCTCGCTGAGACCTTCCTCGGAGCCCTGCTGACGACGTCGCGGCTCGAGCTGAGCGGAAACCATCTTGAGAGCCCTGCTGATTGAATCGCGGCTCTCCACGAACTGTACGCCAGAGCCCTGCTGACGCCGTCGCGGCTCGACCCCTCCGAGATCGGAGGTCCTCCAGCTTGAGGATAAGAACTGGGCCCCAGGTACCCTCGTACCACATTCCTGCCAAAGACTGTCCCGCTACCCCTACCCTTCCAAAGAGACATTGAGACTTTTGGTGGATCCCTCGATCCCTTCGTGTAAATATTGAACTCGTAACCTTTTATTGATGATAAAGAATTGCTTGTCTTGAGACAACCTCCATGAGTCCGGTGTGGTGGTGTTACTGTGCTAGTACGTGATAGGAGAAGGATCTCTCAGGAGACTTCTCGGCAGCGCTCGGCTACTTCGTGCAGTGCGAGGGCCCCCCTTGGTGGTCTCACCGACTCCTCGGGGTCCGCCTTCCAACAGTAAGAGTACATGTGTGGTAAGGGTTAATTGGAGTTTTGAACATATAGGACCTACCTCACCCATTGCAGCAGTGGAAAGAAAATCTACCATATTGATTTCAAATGTGTTAGCATTTGCCTCTCATCTGTGAGATATTGATTTGTGCTGAATGCTAACCATCACAGTTCAAGAAAACAAGCTGCCTCTTTCCTGCAAGTGCAAGTCTTACAGAACAAGAGCAACACAAATTAAATCTCTGACAACAATTCCTGTGTGCAGACAGACTCATGGTGTGATTCTAGGCAGAAAACGATATTTGATTGGCAATTTCAAAGCACATTTACAACTGTGGTAGAGCAAATGATAATTACTGTAACAGCCTGCAACATTTTCCTTATAGTTTAGAGAGGCAGAAAAGAGCACATGTTCTAACAGCTACTTGAGACCATGAGCATGTGGAACCTGGGTGAGTGATTAGACTAGAGCAAAGGAAATGAGCCTTGGTGACATTGAATGTGTTAGCGTTACACACTGCTATCTGAAATACCACACAGTGCTGAATAGTAAGCATGGGAGTGCAGGAAAATCAGCTGCCTGTGTGCTAAGAGTGTGCTTCTGGAGACTGTATTGTCAGGTGCAAGAGAGATCTGCATGGACGCTTACAAAACTGCATGAAGACTGCAGAGATGTATGTAAGAGTACATGTGTGGTAAGGCTTAATTGGAGTTTTGAACATGTAGGAACTACCTCACCCATTGCAGGAGTGGAAGGAAAATCTACCATGTTGATTTCAAATGTGTTAGCATTTGCCTCTCATTTGTGAGATATTGATTTGTGCTGAATGCTAACCATCACAGTTCAAGAAAACAAGCTGCCCCTTTCCTGCAAGTGCAAGTCTTACAGAACAAGAGCAACACAAATTAAATCTCTGACAACAATTCCTGTGTGCAAACAGACTCATGGTGTGATTCTAGGCAGAAAACGATATTTGATTGGCAATTTCAAAGCACATTTACTACTGTGGTAGAGCAAGTGATAATTACTGTAACAGCCTGACACATTTTCCTTATAGTTTAGAGAGGCAGAAAAGAGCACATGTATTAACAGCTACTTGAGACAATGAGCATGTGGAACCTGGGTGAGTGATTAGACTAGAGCAAAGGAAATGAGCCTTGGTGACATTGAATGTGTTAGCGTTACACACTGCTATCTGAAATACCACAAAGTGCTGAATAGTAAGCATGGGAGTGCAGGAAAATCAGCTGCCTGTGTGCTAAGAGTGTGCTTCTGGATACTGTGTATTGTCAGGTGCAAGAGAGATCTGCATGGACGCTTACAAAACTGCATGAAGACTGCAGAGATGTATGTAAGAGTGCATGTGTGGTAAGGGTTAATTGGAGTTTTGAACATGTAGGAACTACCTCACCCATTGCAGGAGTGGAAGGAATATCTACCATGTTGATTTCAAATGTGTTAGCATTTGCCTCTCATTTGTGAGATATTGATTTGTGCTGAATGCTAACCATCACAGTTCAAGAAAACAAGCAGCCCCTTTCCTGCGAGTGCAAGTCTTACAGAACAAGAGCAACACGAATTAAATCATTGACAACAATTCCTGTGTGCAGACAGACTCATGGTGTGATTCTAGGCAGAAAACGATATTTGATTGGCAATTTCAAAGCACATTTACTACTGTGGTAGTGCAAATGATAATTACTGTAACAGCCTGACACATTTTCCTTATAGTTTAGAGAGGCAGAAAAGAGCACATGTCCTAACAGCTACTTGAGACCATGAGCATGTGGAACCTGGGTGAGTGATTAGACTAGAGCAAAGGAAATGAGCCTTGGGGATGTTGAATGTGTTAGCGTTACACACTGCTATCTGAAAGACCACACAGTGCTGAATAGTAAGCATGGGAGTGCAGGAAAATCAGCTGCCTGTGTGCTAAGAGTGTGCTTCTGGAGACTGTGTATTGTCAGGTGCAAGAGAGATCTGCATGGACGCTTGCACAACTGCATGAAGACTGCAGAGATGTATGTAAGAGTACATGTGTGGTAAGGGTTAATTGGAGTTTTGAACATATAGGACCTACCTCACCCATTGCAGCAGTGGAAAGAAAATCTACCATATTGATTTCAAATGTGTTAGCATTTGCCTCTCATTTGTGAGATATTGATTTGTGCTGAATGCTAACCATCACAGTTCAAGAAAACAAGCTGCCTCTTTCCTGCAAGTGCAAGTCGTACAGAACAAGAGCAACACAAATTAAATCTCTGACAACAATTCCTGTGTGCAGACAGACTCATGGTGTGATTCTAGGCAGAAAACGATATTTGATTGGCAATTTCAAAGCACATTTACAACTGTGGTAGAGCAAATGATAATTACTGTAACAGCCTGCAACATTTTCCTTATAGTTTAGAGAGGCAGAAAAGAGCACATGTTCTAACAGCTACTTGAGACCATGAGCATGTGGAACCTGGGTGAGTGATTAGACTAGAGCAAAGGAAATGAGCCTTGGTGACATTGAATGTGTTAGCGTTACACACTGCTATCTGAAATACCACACAGTGCTGAATAGTAAGCATGGGAGTGCAGGAAAATCAGCTGCCTGTGTGCTAAGAGTGTGCTTCTGGAGACTGTATTGTCAGGTGCAAGAGAGATCTGCATGGACGCTTACAAAACTGCATGAAGACTGCAGAGATGTATGTAAGAGTACATGTGTGGTAAGGCTTAATTGGAGTTTTGAACATGTAGGAACTACCTCACCCATTGCAGGAGTGGAAGGAAAATCTACCATGTTGATTTCAAATGTGTTAGCATTTGCCTCTCATTTGTGAGATATTGATTTGTGCTGAATGCTAACCATCACAGTTCAAGAAAACAAGCTGCCTCTTTCCTGCAAGTGCAAGTCTTACAGAACAAGAGCAACACAAATTAAATCTCTGACAACAATTCCTGTGTGCAGACAGACTCATGGTGTGATTCTAGGCAGAAAACGATATTTGATTGGCAATTTCAAAGCACATTTACTACTGTGGTAGTGCAAATGATAATTACTGTAACAGCCTGACACATTTTCCTTATAGTTTGGAGAGGCAGAAAAGAGCACATGTCCTAACAGCTACTTGAGACCATGAGCATGTGGAACCTGGGTGAGTGATTAGACTAGAGCAAAGGAAATGAGCCTTGGTGACATTGAATGTGTTAGCGTTACACACTGCTATCTGAAATACCACAAAGTGCTGAATAGTAAGCATGGGAGTGCAGGAAAATCAGCTGCCTGTGTGCTAAGAGTGTGCTTCTGGAGACTGTGTATTGTCAGGTGCAAGAGAGATCTGCATGGACGCTTGCACAACTGCATGAAGACTGCAGAGATGTATGTAAGAGTACATGTGTGGTAAGGGTTAATTGGAGTTTTGAACATGTAGGAACTACCTCACCCATTGCAGGAGTGGAAGGAATATCTACCATGTTGATTTCAAATGTGTTAGCATTTGCCTCTCATTTGTGAGATATTGATTTGTGCTGAATGCTAACCATCACAGTTCAAGAAAACAAGCTGCCCCTTTCCTGCGAGTGCAAGTCTTACAGAACAAGAGCAACACAAATTAAATCATTGACAACAATTCCTGTGTGCAGACAGACTCATGGTGTGATTCTAGGCAGAAAACGATATTTGATTGGCAATTTCAAAGCACATTTACTACTGTGGTAGTGCAAATGATAATTACTGTAACAACCTGACACATTTTCCTTATAGTTTAGAGAGGCAGAAAAGAGCACATGTCCTAACAGCTACTTGAGACCATGAGCATGTGGAACCTGGGTGAGTGATTAGACTAGAGCAAAGGAAATGAGCCATGGTGACATTGAATGTGTTAGCGTTACACACTGCTATCTGAAATACCACACAGTGCTGAATAGTAAGCATGGGAGTGCAGGAAAATCAGCTGCCTGTGTGCTAAGAGTGTGCTTCTGGAGACTGTGTATTGTCAGGTGCAAGAGAGATCTGCATGGACGCTTGCACAACTGCATGAAGACTGCAGAGATGTATGTAAGAGTACATGTGTGGTAAGATTTAATTGGAGTTTTGAACATGTAGGACCTACCTCACCCATTGCAGCAGTGGAAGAAAAATCTACCATGTTGATTTCAAATGTGTTAGCATGTGCCTCTCATTTGTGACATATTGATTTGTGCTGAATGCTAACCATCACAGTTCAAGAAAACAAGCTGCCCGTTTCCCGCGAGTGCAAGTCTTACAGAACAAGAGCAACACAAATTAAATCTCTGATAACAATTCCTGTGTGCAGAAAGACTCATGGTGTGATTCTAGGCAGAAAACGATATTTGATTGGCAATTTCAAAGCACATTTACTACTGTGGTAGAGCAAATGATAATTACTGTAACAGCCTGACACATTTTCCTTATAGTTTAGAGAGGCAGAAAAGAGCACATGTCCTAACAGCTACTTGAGACCATGAACATGTGGAACCTGGGTGAGTGATTAGACTAGAGCAAAGGAAATGAGCCTTGGTGACATTGAATGTGTTAGCGTTACACACTGCTATCTGAAATACCACACAGTGCTGAATAGTAAGCATGGGAGTGCAGGAAAATCAGCAGCCTGTGTGCTAAGAGTGTGCTTCTGGAGACTGTGTATTGTCAGGTGCAAGAGAGATCTGCATGGACGCTTGCACAACTGCATGAAGACTGCAGAGATGTATGTAAGAGTACATGTGTGGTAAGGGTTAATTGGAGTTTTGAACATGTAGGAACTACCTCACCCATTGCAGGAGTGGAAGGAATATCTACCATGTTGATTTCAAATGTGTTAGCATGTGCCTCTCATTTGTGAGATATTGATTTGTGCTGAATGCTAACCATCACAGTTCAAGAAAACAAGCTGCCCCTTTCCTGCGAGTGCAAGTCTTACAGAACAAGAGCAACACGAATTAAATCATTGACAACAATTCCTGTGTGCAGACAGACTCATGGTGTGATTCTAGGCAGAAAACGATATTTGATTGGCAATTTCAAATCACATTTACTACTGTGGTAGTGCAAATGATAATTACTGTAACAGCCTGACACATTTTCCTTATAGTTTAGAGAGGCAGAAAAGAGCACATGTCCTAACAGCTACTTGAGACCATGAGCATGTGGAACCTGGGTGAGTGATTAGACTAGAGCAAAGGAAATGAGCCTTGGTGATGTTGAATGTGTTAGCGTTACACACTGCTATCTGAAAGACCACACAGTGCTGAATAGTAAGCATGGGAGTGCAGGAAAATCAGCTGCCTGTGTGCTAAGAGTGTGCTTCTGGAGACTGTGTATTGTCAGGTGCAAGAGAGATCTGCATGGACGCTTGCGCAACTGCATGAAGACTGCAGAGATGTATGTAAGAGTACATGTGTGGTAAGGGTTAATTGGAGTTTTGAACATATAGGACCTACCTCACCCTTTGCAGCAGTGGAAAGAAAATCTACCATATTGATTTCAAATGTGTTAGCATTTGCCTCTCATCTGTGAGATATTGATTTGTGCTGAATGCTAACCATCACAGTTCAAGAAAACAAGCTGCCTCTTTCCTGCAAGTGCAGGTCTTACAGAACAAGAGCAACACAAATTAAATCTCTGACAACAATTCCTGTGTGCAGACAGACTCATGGTGTGATTCTAGGCAGAAAACGATATTTGATTGGCAATTTCAAAGCACATTTACAACTGTGGTAGAGCAAATGATAATTACTGTAACAGCCTGCAACATTTTCCTTATAGTTTAGAGAGGCAGAAAAGAGCACATGTTCTAACAGCTACTTGAGACCATGAGCATGTGGAACCTGGGTGAGTGATTAGACTAGAGCAAAGGAAATGAGCCTTGGTGACATTGAATGTGTTAGCGTTACACACTGCTATCTGAAATACCACACAGTGCTGAATAGTAAGCATGGGAGTGCAGGAAAATCAGCTGCCTGTGTGCTAAGAGTGTGCTTCTGGAGACTGTATTGTCAGGTGCAAGAGAGATCTGCATGGACGCTTACAAAACTGCATGAAGACTGCAGAGATGTATGTAAGAGTACATGTGTGGTAAGGCTTAATTGGAGTTTTGAACATGTAGGAACTACCTCACCCATTGCAGGAGTGGAAGGAAAATCTACCATGTTGATTTCAAATGTGTTAGCATTTGCCTCTCATTTGTGAGATATTGATTTGTGCTGAATGCTAACCATCACAGTTCAAGAAAACAAGCTGCCCCTTTCCTGCGAGTGCAAGTCTTACAGAACAAGAGCAACACAAATTAAATCTCTGACAACAATTCCTGTGTGCAAACAGACTCATGGTGTGATTCTAGGCAGAAAACGATATTTGATTGGCAATTTCAAAGCACATTTACTACTGTGGTAGAGCAAGTGATAATTACTGTAACAGCCTGACACATTTTCCTTATAGTTTAGAGAGGCAGAAAAGAGCACATGTATTAACAGCTACTTGAGACAATGAGCATGTGGAACCTGGGTGAGTGATTAGACTAGAGCAAAGAAAATAAGCCTTGGTGACGTTGAATGTGTTAGCGTTACACACTGCTATCTGAAATACCACACAGTGCTGAATAGTAAGCATGGGAGTGCAGGAAAATCAGCTGCCTGTGTGCTAAGAGTGTGCTTCTGGAGACTGTGTATTGTCAGGTGCAAGAGAGATCTGCATGGACGCTTGCACAACTGCATGAAGACTGCAGAGATGTATGTAAGAGTACATGTGTGGTAAGATTTAATTGGAGTTTTGAACATGTAGGACCTACCTCACCCATTGCAGCAGTGGAAGAAAAATCTACCATGTTGATTTCAAATGTGTTAGCATGTGCCTCTCATTTGTGAGATATTGATTTGTGCTGAATGCTAACCATCACAGTTCAAGAAAACAAGCTGCCCGTTTCCCGCGAGTGCAAGTCTTACAGAACAAGAGCAACACAAATTAAATCTCTTATAACAATTCCTGTGTGCAGACAGACTCATGGTGTGATTCTAGGCAGAAAACGATATTTGATTGGCAATTTCAAAGCACATTTACTACTGTGGTAGAGCAAATGATAATTACTGTAACAGCATGACACATTTTCCCTATAGTTTAGAGAGGCAGAAAAGAGCACATGTCCTAACAGCTACTTGAGACCATGAACATGTGGAACCTGGGTGAGTGATTAGACTAGAGCAAAGGAAATGAGCCTTGGTGACATTGAATGTGTTAGCGTTACACACTGCTATCTGAAATACCACACAGTGCTGAATAGTAAGCATGGGAGTGCAGGAAAATCAGCAGCCTGTGTGCTAAGAGTGTGCTTCTGGAGACTGTGTATTGTCAGGTGCAAGAGAGATCTGCATGGACGCTTGCACAACTGCATGAAGACTGCAGAGATGTATGTAAGAGTACATGTGTGGTAAGGGTTAATTGGAGTTTTGAACATGTAGGAACTACCTCACCCATTGCAGGAGTGGAAGGAATATCTACCATGTTGATATCAAATGTGTTAGCATTTGCCTCTCATTTGTGAGATATTGATTTGTGCTGAATGCTAACCATCACAGTTCAAGAAAACAAGCTGCCCCTTTCCTGCGAGTGCAAGTCTTACAGAACAAGAGCAACACGAATTAAATCATTGACAATAATTCCTGTGTACAGACAGACTCATGGTGTGATTCTAGGCAGAAAACGATATTTGATTGGCAATTTCAAAGCACATTTACTACTGTGGTAGTGCAAATGATAATTACTGTAACAGCCTGACACATTTTCCTTATAGTTTAGAGAGGCAGAAAAGAGCACATGTCCTAACAGCTACTTGAGACCATGAGCATGTGGAACCTGGGTGAGTGATTAGACTAGAGCAAAGGAAATGAGCCTTGGGGATGTTGAATGTGTTAGCGTTACACACTGCTATCTGAAAGACCACACAGTGCTGAATAGTAAGCATGGGAGTGCAGGAAAATCAGCTGCCTGTGTGCTAAGAGTGTGCTTCTGGAGACTGTGTATTGTCAGGTGCAAGAGAGATCTGCATGGACGCTTGCACAACTGCATGAAGACTGCAGAGATGTATGTAAGAGTACATGTGTGGTAAGGGTTAATTGGAGTTTTGAACATATAGGACCTACCTCACCCATTGCAGCAGTGGAAAGAAAATCTACCATATTGATTTCAAATGTGTTAGCATTTGCCTCTCATTTGTGAGATATTGATTTGTGCTGAATGCTAACCATCACAGTTCAAGAAAACAAGCTGCCTCTTTCCTGCAAGTGCAAGTCGTACAGAACAAGAGCAACACAAATTAAATCTCTGACAACAATTCCTGTGTGCAGACAGACTCATGGTGTGATTCTAGGCAGAAAACGATATTTGATTGGCAATTTCAAAGCACATTTACAACTGTGGTAGAGCAAATGATAATTACTGTAACAGCCTGCAACATTTTCCTTATAGTTTAGAGAGGCAGAAAAGAGCACATGTTCTAACAGCTACTTGAGACCATGAGCATGTGGAACCTGGGTGAGTGATTAGACTAGAGCAAAGGAAATGAGCCTTGGTGACATTGAATGTGTTAGCGTTACACACTGCTATCTGAAATACCACACAGTGCTGAATAGTAAGCATGGGAGTGCAGGAAAATCAGCTGCCTGTGTGCTAAGAGTGTGCTTCTGGAGACTGTATTGTCAGGTGCAAGAGAGATCTGCATGGACGCTTACAAAACTGCATGAAGACTGCAGAGATGTATGTAAGAGTACATGTGTGGTAAGGCTTAATTGGAGTTTTGAACATGTAGGAACTACCTCATCCATTGCAGGAGTGGAAGGAAAATCTACCATGTTGATTTCAAATGTGTTAGCATTTGCCTCTCATTTGTGAGATATTGATTTGTGCTGAATGCTAACCATCACAGTTCAAGAAAACAAGCTGCCCCTTTCCTGCGAGTGCAAGTCTTACAGAACAAGAGCAACACGAATTAAATCATTGACAACAATTCCTGTGTGCAGACAGACTCATGGTGTGATTATAGGCAGAAAACGATATTTGATTGGCAATTTCAAAGCACATTTACTACTGTGGTAGTGCAAATGATAATTACTGTAACAGCCTGACACATTTTCCTTATAGTTTAGAGAGGCAGAAAAGAGCACATGTCCTAACAGCTACTTGAGACCATGAGCATGTGGAACCTGGGTGAGGGATTAGACTAGAGCAAAGGAAATGAGCATTGGTGACATTGAATGTGTTAGCGTTACACACTGCTATCTGAAATACCACAAAGTGCTGAATAGTAAGCATGAGAGTGCAGGAAAATCAGCTGCCTGTGTGCTAAGAGTGTGCTTCTGGAGACTGTGTATTGTCAGGTGCAAGAGAGATCTGCATGGACGCTTGCACAACTGCATGAAGACTGCAGAGATGTATGTAAGAGTACATGTGTGGTAAGGGTTAATTGGAGTTTTGAACATGTAGGAACTACCTCACCCATTGCAGGAGTGGAAGGAATATCTACCATGTTGATTTCAAATGTGTTAGCATTTGCCTCTCATTTGTGAGATATTGATTTGTGCTGAATGCTAACCATCACAGTTCAAGAAAACAAGCTGCCCCTTTCCTGCGAGTGCAAGTCTTACAGAACAAGAGCAACACAAATTAAATCATTGACAACAATTCCTGTGTGCAGACAGACTCATGGTGTGATTCTAGGCAGAAAACGATATTTGATTGGCAATTTCAAAGCACATTTACTACTGTGGTAGTGCAAATGATAATTACTGTAACAACCTGACACATTTTCCTTATAGTTTAGAGAGGCAGAAAAGAGCACATGTCCTAACAGCTACTTGAGACCATGAGCATGTGGAACCTGGGTGAGTGATTAGACTAGAGCAAAGGAAATGAGCCATGGTGACATTGAATGTGTTAGCGTTACACACTGCTATCTGAAATACCACACAGTGCTGAATAGTAAGCATGGGAGTGCAGGAAAATCAGCTGCCTGTGTGCTAAGAGTGTGCTTCTGGAGACTGTGTATTGTCAGGTGCAAGAGAGATCTGCATGGACGCTTGCACAACTGCATGAAGACTGAAGAGATGTATGTAAGAGTACATGTGTGGTAAGATTTAATTGGAGTTTTGAACATGTAGGACCTACCTCACCCATTGCAGCAGTGGAAGGAAAATCTACCATGTTGATTTCAAATGTGTTAGCATGTGCCTCTCATTTGTGAGATATTGATTTGTGCTGAATGCTAACCATCACAGTTCAAGAAAACAAGCTGCCCGTTTCCCGCGAGTGCAAGTCTTACAGAACAAGAGCAACACAAATTAAATCTCTGATAACAATTCCTGTGTGCAGACAGACTCATGGTGTGATTCTAGGCAGAAAACAATATTTGATTGGCAATTTCAAAGCACATTTACTACTGTGGTAGAGCAAATGATAATTACTGTAACAGCCTGACACATTTTCCTTATAGTTTAGAGAGGCAGAAAAGAGCACATGTCCTAACAGCTACTTGAGACCATGAACATGTGGAACCTGGGTGAGTGATTAGACTAGAGCAAAGGAAATGAGCCTTGGTGACATTGAATGTGTTAGCGTTACACACTGCTATCTGAAATACCACACAGTGCTGAATAGTAAGCATGGGAGTGCAGGAAAATCAGCAGCCTGTGTGCTAAGAGTGTGCTTCTGGAGACTGTGTATTGTCAGGTGCAAGAGAGATCTGCATGGACGCTTGCACAACTGCATGAAGACTGCAGAGATGTATGTAAGAGTACAGGTGTGGTAAGGGTTAATTGGAGTTTTGAACATGTAGGAACTACCTCACCCATTGCAGGAGTGGAAGGAATATCTACCATGTTGATTTCAAATGTGTTAGCATTTGCCTCTCATTTGTGAGATATTGATTTGTGCTGAATGCTAACCATCACAGTTCAAGAAAACAAGCTGCCCCTTTCCTGCGAGTGCAAGTCTTACAGAACAAGAGCAACACAAATTAAATCATTGACAACAATTCCTGTGTGCAGACAGACTCATGGTGTGATTATAGGCAGAAAACGATATTTGATTGGCAATTTCAAAGCACATTTACTACTGTGGTAGTGCAAATGATAATTACTGTAACAACCTGACACATTTTCCTTATAGTTTAGAGAGGCAGAAAGAGCACATGTCCTAAGAGCTACTTGAGACCATGAGCATGTGGAACCTGGGTGAGTGATTAGACTAGAGCAAAGGAAATGAGCCATGGTGACATTGAATGTGTTAGCGTTACACACTGCTATCTGAAATACCACACAGTGCTGAATAGTAAGCATGGGAGTGCAGGAAAATCAGCTGCCTGTGTGCGAAGAGTGTGCTTCTGGAGACTGTGTATTGTCAGGTGCAAGAGAGATCTGCATGGACGCTTGCACAACTGCATGAAGACTGCAGAGATTTATGTAAGAGTACATGTGTGGTAAGGGTTAATTGGAGTTTTGAACATGTAGGAACTACCTTACCCATTGCAGGAGTGGAAGGAAAATCTACCATGTTGATTTCAAATGTGTTAGCATTTGCCTCTCATTTGTGAGATATTGATTTGTGCTGAATGCTAACCATCACAGTTCAAGAAAACAAGCTGCCCCTTTCCTGAGAGTGCAAGTCTTACAGAACAAGAGCAACACAAATTAAATCTCTGACATCAATTCCTGTGTGCACACAGACTCATGGTGTGATTCTAGGCAGAAAACGATATTTGATTGGCAATTTCAAAGCACATTTACTACTGTGGTAGAGCAAGTGATAATTACTGTAACAGCCTGATATATTTTCCTTATAGTTTAGAGAGGCAGAAAAGAGCACATGTCCTAACAGCTACTTGAGACCATGAGCATGTGGAACCTGGGTGAGTGATTAGACTAGAGCAAAGGAAATGAGCCTTGGTGACGTTGAATGTGTTAGCGTTACACACTGCTATCTGAAAGACCACACAGTGCTGAATAGTAAGCATGGGAGTGCAGGAAAATCAGCTGCCTGTGTGCTAAGAGTGTGCTTCTGGAGACTGTGTATTGTCAGGTGCAAGAGAGATCTGCATGGACGCTTGCACAACTGCATGAAGACTGCAGAGATGTATGTAAGAGTACATGTGTGGTAAGATTTAATTGGAGTTTTGAACATGTAGGACCTACCTCACCCATTGCAGCAGTGGAAGGAAAATCTACCATGTTGATTTCAAATGTGTTAGCATGTGCCTCTCATTTGTGAGATATTGATTTGTGCTGAATGCTAACCATCACAGTTCAAGAAAACAAGCTGCCCGTTTCCCGCGAGTGCAAGTCTTACAGAACAAGAGCAACACAAATTAAATCTCTGATAACAATTCCTGTGTGCAGACAGACTCATGGTGTGATTCTAGGCAGAAAACGATATTTGATTGGCAATTTCAAAGCACATTTACTACTGTGGTAGAGCAAATGATAATTACTGTAACAGCCTGACACATTTTCCTTATAGTTTAGAGAGGCAGAAAAGAGCACATGTCCTAACAGCTACTTGAGACCATGAACATGTGGAACCTGGGTGAGTGATTAGACTAGAGCAAAGGAAATGAGCCTTGGTGACATTGAATGTGTTAGCGTTACACACTGCTATCTGAAATACCACACAGTGCTGAATAGTAAGCATGGGAGTGCAGGAAAATCAGCAGCCTGTGTGCTAAGAGTGTGCTTCTGGAGACTGTGTATTGTCAGGTGCAAGAGAGATCTGCATGGACGCTTGCACAACTGCATGAAGACTGCAGAGATGTATGTAAGAGTACATGTGTGGTAAGGGTTAATTGGAGTTTTGAACATGTAGGAACTACCTCACCCATTGCAGGAGTGGAAGGAATATCTACCATGTTGATTTCAAATGTGTTAGCATTTGCCTCTCATTTGTGAGATATTGATTTGTGCTGAATGCTAACCATCACAGTTCAAGAAAACAAGCTGCCCCTTTCCTGCGAGTGCAAGTCTTACAGAACAAGAGCAACACGAATTAAATCATTGACAACAATTCCTGTGTGCAGACAGACTCATGGTGTGATTCTAGGCAGAAAACGATATTTGATTGGCAATTTCAAAGCACATTTACTACTGTGGTAGTGCAAATGATAATTACTGTAACAGCCTGACACATTTTCCTTATAGTTTAGAGAGGCAGAAAAGAGCACATGTCCTAACAGCTACTTGAGACCATGAGCATGTGGAACCTGGGTGAGTGATTAGACTAGAGCAAAGGAAATGAGCCTTGGTGATGTTGAATGTGTTAGCGTTACACACTGCTATCTGAAAGACCACACAGTGCTGAATAGTAAGAATGGGAGTGCAGGAAAATCAGCTGCCTGTGTGCTAAGAGTGTGCTTCTGGAGACTGTGTATTGTCAGGTGCAAGAGAGATCTGCATGGACGCTTGCGCAACTGCATGAAGACTGCAGAGATGTATGTAAGAGTACATGTGTGGTAAGGGTTAATTGGAGTTTTGAACATATAGGACCTACCTCACCCATTGCAGAAGTGGAAAGAAAATCTACCATATTGATTTCAAATGTGTTAGCATTTGCCTCTCATCTGTGAGATATTGATTTGTGCTGAATGCTAACCATCACAGTTCAAGAAAACAAGCTGCCTCTTTCCTGCAAGTGCAAGTCTTACAGAACAAGAGCAACACAAATTAAATCTCTGACAACAATTCCTGTGTGCAGACAGACTCATGGTGTGATTCTAGGCAGAAAACGATATTTGATTGGCAATTTCAAAGCACATTTACAACTGTGGTAGAGCAAATGATAATTACTGTAACAGCCTGCAACATTTTCCTTATAGTTTAGAGAGGCAGAAAAGAGCACATGTTCTAACAGCTACTTGAGACCATGAGCATGTGGAACCTGGGTGAGTGATTAGACTAGAGCAAAGGAAATGAGCCTTGGTGACATTGAATGTGTTAGCGTTACACACTGCTATCTGAAATACCACACAGTGCTGAATAGTAAGCATGGGAGTGCAGGAAAATCAGCAGCCTGTGTGCTAAGAGTGTGCTTCTGGAGACTGTATTGTCAGGTGCAAGAGAGATCTGCATGGACGCTTACAAAACTGCATGAAGACTGCAGAGATGTATGTAAGAGTACATGTGTGGTAAGGCTTAATTGGAGTTTTGAACATGTAGGAACTACCTCACCCATTGCAGGAGTGGAAGGAAAATCTACCATGTTGATTTCAAATGTGTTAGCATTTGCCTCTAATTTGTGAGATATTGATTTGTGCTGAATGCTAACCATCACAGTTCAAGAAAACAAGCTGCCCCTTTCCTGCGAGTGCAAGTCTTACAGAACAAGAGCAACACAAATTAAATCTCTGACAACAATTCCTGTGTGCAAACAGACTCATGGTGTGATTCTAGGCAGAAAACGATATTTGATTGGCAATTTCAAAGCACATTTACTACTGTGGTAGAGCAAGTGATAATTACTGTAACAGCCTGACACATTTTCCTTATAGTTTAGAGAGGCAGAAAAGAGCACATGTATTAACAGCTACTTGAGACAATGAGCATGTGGAACCTGGGTGAGTGATTAGACTAGAGCAAAGAAAATAAGCCTTGGTGACGTTGAATGTGTTAGCGTTACACACTGCTATCTGAAATACCACACAGTGCTGAATAGTAAGCATGGGAGTGCAGGAAAATCAGCTGCCTGTGTGCTAAGAGTGTGCTTCTGGAGACTGTGTATTGTCAGGTGCAAGAGAGATCTGCATGGACGCTTGCACAACTGCATGAAGACTGCAGAGATGTATGTAAGAGTACATGTGTGGTAAGATTTAATTGGAGTTTTGAACATGTAGGACCTACCTCACCCATTGCAGCAGTGGAAGAAAAATCTACCATGTTGATTTCAAATGTGTTAGCATGTGCCTCTCATTTGTGAGATATTGATTTGTGCTGAATGCTAACCATCACAGTTCAAGAAAACAAGCTGCCCGTTTCCCGCGAGTGCAAGTCTTACAGAACAAGAGCAACACAAATTAAATCTCTGATAACAATTCCTGTGTGCAGACAGACTCATGGTGTGATTCTAGGCAGAAAACGATATTTGATTGGCAATTTCAAAGCACATTTACTACTGTGGTAGAGCAAATGATAATTACTGTAACAGCCTGACACATTTTCCCTATAGTTTAGAGAGGCAGAAAAGAGCACATGTCCTAACAGCTACTTGAGACCATGAACATGTGGAACCTGGGTGAGTGATTAGACTAGAGCAAAGGAAATGAGCCTTGGTGACATTGAATGTGTTAGCGTTACACACTGCTATCTGAAATACCACACAGTGCTGAATAGTAAGCATGGGAGTGCAGGAAAATCAGCAGCCTGTGTGCTAAGAGTGTGCTTCTGGAGACTGTGTATTGTCAGGTGCAAGAGAGATCTGCATGGACGCTTGCACAACTGCATGAAGACTGCAGAGATGTATGTAAGAGTACATGTGTGGTAAGGGTTAATTGGAGTTTTGAACATGTAGGAACTACCTCACCCATTGCAGGAGTGGAAGGAATATCTACCATGTTGATATCAAATGTGTTAGCATTTGCCTCTCATTTGTGAGATATTGATTTGTGCTGAATGCTAACCATCACAGTTCAAGAAAACAAGCTGCCCCTTTCCTGCGAGTGCATGTCTTACAGAACAAGAGCAACACGAATTAAATCATTGACAACAATTCCTGTGTACAGAAAGACTCGTGGTGTGATTCTAGGCAGAAAACGATATTTGATTGGCAATTTCAAAGCACATTTACTACTGTGGTAGTGCAAATGATAATTACTGTAACAGCCTGACACATTTTCCTTATAGTTTAGAGAGGCAGAAAAGAGCACATGTCCTAACAGCTACTTGAGACCATGAGCATGTGGAACCTGGGTGAGTGATTAGACTAGAGCAAAGGAAATGAGCCTTGGGGATGTTGAATGTGTTAGCGTTACACACTGCTATCTGAAAGACCACACAGTGCTGAATAGTAAGCATGGGAGTGCAGGAAAATCAGCTGCCTGTGTGCTAAGAGTGTGCTTCTGGAGACTGTGTATTGTCAGGTGCAAGAGAGATCTGCATGGACGCTTGCACAACTGCATGAAGACTGCAGAGATGTATGTAAGAGTACATGTGTGGTAAGGGTTAATTGGAGTTTTGAACATATAGGACCTACCTCACCCATTGCAGCAGTGGAAAGAAAATCTACCATATTGATTTCAAATGTGTTAGCATTTGCCTCTCATTTGTGAGATATTGATTTGTGCTGAATGCTAACCATCACAGTTCAAGAAAACAAGCTGCCTCTTTCCTGCAAGTGCAAGTCGTACAGAACAAGAGCAACACAAATTAAATCTCTGACAACAATTCCTGTGTGCAGACAGACTCATGGTGTGATTCTAGGCAGAAAACGATATTTGATTGGCAATTTCAAAGCACATTTACAACTGTGGTAGAGCAAATGATAATTACTGTAACAGCCTGCAACATTTTCCTTATAGTTTAGAGAGGCAGAAAAGAGCACATGTTCTAACAGCTACTTGAGACCATGAGCATGTGGAACCTGGGTGAGTGATTAGACTAGAGCAAAGGAAATGAGCCTTGGTGACATTGAATGTGTTAGCGTTACACACTGCTATCTGAAATACCACCCAGTGCTGAATAGTAAGCATGGGAGTGCAGGAAAATCCGCTGCCTGTGTGCTAAGAGTGTGCTTCTGGAGACTGTATTGTCAGGTGCAAGAGAGATCTGCATGGACGCTTACAAAACTGCATGAAGACTGCAGAGATGTATGTAAGAGTACATGTGTGGTAAGGCTTAATTGGAGTTTTGAACATGTAGGAACTACCTCACCCATTGCAGGAGTGGAAGGAAAATCTACCATGTTGATTTCAAATGTGTTAGCATTTGCCTCTCATTTGTGAGATATTGATTTGTGCTGAATGCTAACCATCACAGTTCAAGAAAACAAGCTGCCCGTTTCCCGCGAGTGCAAGTCTTACAGAACAAGAGCAACACAAAATAAATCTCTGATAACAATTCCTGTGTGCAGACAGACTCATGGTGTGATTCTAGGCAGAAAACGATATTTGATTGGCAATTTCGAAGCACATTTACTACTGTGGTAGAGCAAATGATAATTACTGTAAAAGCCGGACACATTTTCCTTATAGTTTAGAGAGGCAGAAAAGAGCACATGTCCTAACAGCTACTTGAGACCATGAACATGTGGAACCTGGGTGAGTGATTAGACTAGAGCAAAGGAAATGAGCCTTGGTGACATTGAATGTGTTAGCGTTACACACTGCTATCTGAAATACCACACAGTGCTGAATAGTAAGCATGGGAGTGCAGGAAAATCAGCAGCCTGTGTGCTAAGAGTGTGCTTCTGGAGACTGTGTATTGTCAGGTGCAAGAGAGATCTGCATGGACGCTTGCACAACTGCATGAAGACTGCAGAGATGTATGTAAGAGTACATGTGTGGTAAGGGTTAATTGGAGTTTTGAACATGTAGGAACTACCTCACCCATTGCAGGAGTGGAAGGAATATTTACCATGTTGATTTCAAATGTGTTAGCATTTGCCTCTCATTTGTGAGATATTGATTTGTGCTGAATGCTAACCATCACAGTTCAAGAAAACAAGCTGCCCCTTTCCTGCGAGTGCAAGTCTTACAGAACAAGAGCAACACGAATTAAATCATTGACAACAATTCCTGTGTGCAGACAGACTCATGGTGTGATTATAGGCAGAAAACGATATTTGATTGGCAATTTCAAAGCACATTTACTACTGTGGTAGTGCAAATGATAATTACTGTAACAGCCTGACACATTTTCCTTATAGTTTAGAGAGGCAGAAAAGAGCACATGTCCTAACAGCTACTTGAGACCATGAGCATGTGGAACCTGGGTGAGGGATTAGACTAGAGCAAAGGAAATGAGCATTGGTGACATTGAATGTGTTAGCGTTACACACTGCTATCTGAAATACCACAAAGTGCTGAATAGTAAGCATGAGAGTGCAGGAAAATCAGCTGCCTGTGTGCTAAGAGTGTGCTTCTGGAGACTGTGTATTGTCAGGTGCAAGAGAGATCTGCATGGACGCTTGCACAACTGCATGAAGACTGCAGAGATGTATGTAAGAGTACATGTGTGGTAAGGGTTAATTGGAGTTTTGAACATGTAGGAACTACCTCACCAATTGCAGGAGTGGAAGGAATATCTACCATGTTGATTTCAAATGTGTTAGCATTTGCCTCTCATTTGTGAGATATTGATTTGTGCTGAATGCTAACCATCACAGTTCAAGAAAACAAGCTGCCCCTTTCCTGCGAGTGCAAGTCTTACAGAACAAGAGCAACACAAATTAAATCATTGACAACAATTCCTGTGTGCAGACAGACTCATGGTGTGATTCTAGGCAGAAAACGATATTTGATTGGCAATTTCAAAGCACATTTACTACTGTGGTAGTGCAAATGATAATTACTGTAACAACCTGACACATTTTCCTTATAGTTTAGAGAGGCAGAAAAGAGCACATGTCCTAACAGCTACTTGAGACCATGAGCATGTGGAACCTGGGTGAGTGATTAGACTAGAGCAAAGGAAATGAGCCATGGTGACATTGAATGTGTTAGCGTTACACACTGCTATCTGAAATACCACACAGTGCTGAATAGTAAGCATGGGAGTGCAGGAAAATCAGCTGCCTGTGTGCTAAGAGTGTGCTTCTGGAGACTGTGTATTGTCAGGTGCAAGAGAGATCTGCATGGACGCTTGCACAACTGCATGAAGACTGAAGAGATGTATGTAAGAGTACATGTGTGGTAAGATTTAATTGGAGTTTTGAACATGTAGGACCTACCTCACCCATTGCAGCAGTGGAAGGAAAATCTACCATGTTGATTTCAAATGTGTTAGCATGTGCCTCTCATTTGTGAGATATTGATTTGTGCTGAATGCTAACCATCACTGTTCAAGAAAACAAGCTGCCCGTTTCCCGCGAGTGCAAGTCTTACAGAACAAGAGCAACACAAATTAAATCTCTGATAACAATTCCTGTGTGCAGACAGACTCATGGTGTGATTCTAGGCAGAAAACGATATTTGATTGGCAATTTCAAAGCACATTTACTACTGTGGTAGAGCAAATGATAATTACTGTAACAGCCTGACACATTTTCCTTATAGTTTAGAGAGGCAGAAAAGAGCACATGTCCTAACAGCTACTTGAGACCATGAACATGTGGAACCTGGGTGAGTGATTAGACTAGAGCAAAGGAAATGAGCCTTGGTGACATTGAATGTGTTAGCGTTACACACTGCTATCTGAAATACCACACAGTGCTGAATAGTAAGCATGGGAGTGCAGGAAAATCAGCAGCCTGTGTGCTAAGAGTGTGCTTCTGGAGACTGTGTATTGTCAGGTGCAAGAGAGATCTGCATGGACGCTTGCACAACTGCATGAAGACTGCAGAGATGTATGTAAGAGTACAGGTGTGGTAAGGGTTAATTGGAGTTTTGAACATGTAGGAACTACCTCACCCATTGCAGGAGTGGAAGGAATATCTACCATGTTGATTTCAAATGTGTTAGCATTTGCCTCTCATTTGTGAGATATTGATTTGTGCTGAATGCTAACCATCACAGTTCAAGAAAACAAGCTGCCCCTTTCCTGCGAGTGCAAGTCTTACAGAACAAGAGCAACACGAATTAAATCATTGACAACAATTCCTGTGTGCAGACAGACTCATGGTGTGATTATAGGCAGAAAACGATATTTGATTGGCAATTTCAAAGCACATTTACTACTGTGGTAGTGCAAATGATAATTACTGTAACAACCTGACACATTTTCCTTATAGTTTAGAGAGGCAGAAAGAGCACATGTCCTAACAGCTACTTGAGACCATGAGCATGTGGAACCTGGGTGAGTGATTAGACTAGAGCAAAGGAAATGAGCCATGGTGACATTGAATGTGTTAGCGTTACACACTGCTATCTGAAATACCACACAGTGCTGAATAGTAAGCATGGGAGTGCAGGAAAATCAGCTGCCTGTGTGCTAAGAGTGTGCTTCTGGAGACTGTGTATTGTCAGGTGCAAGAGAGATCTGCATGGACGCTTGCACAACTGCATGAAGACTGCAGAGATTTATGTAAGAGTACATGTGTGGTAAGGGTTAATTGGAGTTTTGAACATGTAGGAACTACCTTACCCATTGCAGGAGTGGAAGGAAAATCTACCATGTTGATTTCAAATGTGTTAGCATTTGCCTCTCATTTGTGAGATATTGATTTGTGCTGAATGCTAACCATCACAGTTCAAGAAAACAAGCTGCCCCTTTCCTGAGAGTGCAAGTCTTACAGAACAAGAGCAACACAAATTAAATCTCTGACATCAATTCCTGTGTGCACACAGACTCATGGTGTGATTCTAGGCAGAAAACGATATTTGATTGGCAATTTCAAAGCACATTTACTACTGTGGTAGAGCAAGTGATAATTACTGTAACAGCCTGATATATTTTCCTTATAGTTTAGAGAGGCAGAAAAGAGCACATGTCCTAACAGCTACTTGAGACCATGAGCATGTGGAACCTGGGTGAGTGATTAGACTAGAGCAAAGGAAATGAGCCTTGGTGACGTTGAATGTGTTAGCGTTACACACTGCTATCTGAAAAACCACACAGTGCTGAATAGTAAGCATGGGAGTGCAGGAAAATCAGCTGCCTGTGTGCTAAGAGTGTGCTTCTGGAGACTGTGTATTGTCAGGTGCAAGAGAGATCTGCATGGACGCTTGCACAACTGCATGAAGACTGCAGAGATGTATGTAAGAGTACATGTGTGGTAAGATTTAATTGGAGTTTTGAACATGTAGGACCTACCTCACCCATTGCAGCAGTGGAAGGAAAATCTACCATGTTGATTTCAAATGTGTTAGCATGTGCCTCTCATTTGTGAGATATTGATTTGTGCTGAATGCTAACCATCACAGTTCAAGAAAACAAGCTGCCCCTTTCCTGCGAGTGCAAGACTTACAGAACAAGAGCAACACAAATTAAATCATTGACAACAATTCCTGTGTGCAGACAGACTCATGGTGTGATTCTAGGCAGAAAACGATATTTGATTGGCAATTTCAAAGCACATTTACTACTGTGGTAGTGCAAATGATAATTACTGTAACAACCTGACACATTTTCCTTATAGTTTAGAGAGGCAGAAAAGAGCACATGTCCCAACAGCTACTTGAGACCATGAGCATGTGGAACCTGGGTGAGTGATTAGACTAGAGCAAAGGAAATGAGCCATGGTGACATTGAATGTGTTAGCGTTACACACTGCTATCTGAAATACCACACAGTGCTGAATAGTAAGCATGGGAGTGCAGGAAAATCAGCTGCCTGTGTGCTAAGAGTGTGCTTCTGGAGACTGTGTATTGTCAGGTGCAAGAGAGATCTGCATGGACGCTTGCACAACTGCATGAAGACTGCAGAGATGTATGTAAGAGTACATGTGTGGTAAGATTTAATTGGAGTTTTGAACATGTAGGACCTACCTCACCCATTGCAGCAGTGGAAGGAAAATCTACCATGTTGATTTCAAATGTGTTAGCATGTGCCTCTCATTTGTGAGATATTGATTTGTGCTGAATGCTAACCATCACAGTTCAAGAAAACAAGCTGCCCGTTTCCCGCGAGTGCAAGTCTTACAGAACAAGAGCAACACGAATTAAATCATTGACAACAATTCCTGTGTGCAGACAGACTCATGGTGTGATTCTAGGCAGAAAACGATATTTGATTGGCAATTTCAAAGCACATTTACTACTGTGGTAGTGCAAATGATAATTACTGTAACAGCCTGACACATTTTCCTTATAGTTTAGAGAGGCAGAAAAGAGCACATGTCCTAACAGCTACTTGAGACCATGAGCATGTGGAACCTGGGTGAGTGATTAGACTAGAGCAAAGGAAATGAGCCTTGGTGACATTGAATGTGTTAGCGTTACACACTGCTATCTGAAATACCACACAGTGCTGAATAGTAAGCATGGGAGTGCAGGAAAATCAGCTGCCTGTGTGCTAAGAGTGTGCTTCTGGAGACTGTATTGTCAGGTGCAAGAGAGATCTGCATGGACGCTTACAAAACTGCATGAAGACTGCAGAGATGTATGTAAGAGTACATGTGTGGTAAGGCTTAATTGGAGTTTTGAACATGTAGGAACTACCTCACCCATTGCAGGAGTGGAAGGAAAATCTACCATGTTGATTTCAAATGTGTTAGCATTTGCCTCTCATTTGTGAGATATTGATTTGTGCTGAATGCTAACCATCACAGTTCAAGAAAACAAGCTGCCCCTTTCCTGCGAGTGCAAGTCTTACAGAACAAGAGCAACACAAATTAAATCTCTGACAACAATTCCTGTGTGCACACAGACTCATGGTGTGATTCTAGGCAGAAAACGATATTTGATTGGCAATTTCAAAGCACATTTACTACTGTGGTAGAGCAAGTGATAATTACTGTAACAGCCTGACACATTTTCCTTATAGTTTAGAGAGGCAGAAAAGAGCACATGTATTAACAGCTACTTGAGACAATGAGCATGTGGAACCTGGGTGAGTGATTAGACTAGAGCAAAGAAAATAAGCCTTGGTGACGTTGAATGTGTTAGCGTTACACACTGCTATCTGAAAAACCACACAGTGCTGAATAGTAAGCATGGGAGTGCAGGAAAATCAGCTGCCTGTGTGCTAAGAGTGTGCTTCTGGAGACTGTGTATTGTCAGGTGCAAGAGAGATCTGCATGGACGCTTGCACAACTGCATGAAGACTGCAGAGATGTATGTAAGAGTACATGTGTGGTAAGATTTAATTGGAGTTTTGAACATGTAGGACCTACCTCACCCATTGCAGCAGTGGAAGGAAAATCTACCATGTTGATTTCAAATGTGTTAGCATGTGCCTCTCATTTGTGAGATATTGATTTGTGCTGAATGCTAACCATCACAGTTCAAGAAAACAAGCTGCCCCTTTCCTGCGAGTGCAAGACTTACAGAACAAGAGCAACACAAATTAAATCATTGACAACAATTCCTGTGTGCAGACAGACTCATGGTGTGATTCTAGGCAGAAAACGATATTTGATTGGCAATTTCAAAGCACATTTACTACTGTGGTAGTGCAAATGATAATTACTGTAACAACCTGACACATTTTCCTTATAGTTTAGAGAGGCAGAAAAGAGCACATGTCCCAACAGCTACTTGAGACCATGAGCATGTGGAACCTGGGTGAGTGATTAGACTAGAGCAAAGGAAATGAGCCATGGTGACATTGAATGTGTTAGCGTTACACACTGCTATCTGAAATACCACACAGTGCTGAATAGTAAGCATGGGAGTGCAGGAAAATCAGCTGCCTGTGTGCTAAGAGTGTGCTTCTGGAGACTGTGTATTGTCAGGTGCAAGAGAGATCTGCATGGACGCTTGCACAACTGCATGAAGACTGCAGAGATGTATGTAAGAGTACATGTGTGGTAAGATTTAATTGGAGTTTTGAACATGTAGGACCTACCTCACCCATTGCAGCAGTGGAAGGAAAATCTACCATGTTGATTTCAAATGTGTTAGCATGTGCCTCTCATTTGTGAGATATTGATTTGTGCTGAATGCTAACCATCACAGTTCAAGAAAACAAGCTGCCCGTTTCCCGCGAGTGCAAGTCTTACAGAACAAGAGCAACACGAATTAAATCATTGACAACAATTCCTGTGTGCAGACAGACTCATGGTGTGATTCTAGGCAGAAAACGATATTTGATTGGCAATTTCAAAGCACATTTACTACTGTGGTAGTGCAAATGATAATTACTGTAACAGCCTGACACATTTTCCTTATAGTTTAGAGAGGCAGAAAAGAGCACATGTCCTAACAGCTACTTGAGACCATGAGCATGTGGAACCTGGGTGAGTGATTAGACTAGAGCAAAGGAAATGAGCCTTGGTGACATTGAATGTGTTAGCGTTACACACTGCTATCTGAAATACCACACAGTGCTGAATAGTAAGCATGGGAGTGCAGGAAAATCAGCTGCCTGTGTGCTAAGAGTGTGCTTCTGGAGACTGTATTGTCAGGTGCAAGAGAGATCTGCATGGACGCTTACAAAACTGCATGAAGACTGCAGAGATGTATGTAAGAGTACATGTGTGGTAAGGCTTAATTGGAGTTTTGAACATGTAGGAACTACCTCACCCATTGCAGGAGTGGAAGGAAAATCTACCATGTTGATTTCAAATGTGTTAGCATTTGCCTCTCATTTGTGAGATATTGATTTGTGCTGAATGCTAACCATCACAGTTCAAGAAAACAAGCTGCCCCTTTCCTGCGAGTGCAAGTCTTACAGAACAAGAGCAACACAAATTAAATCTCTGACAACAATTCCTGTGTGCACACAGACTCATGGTGTGATTCTAGGCAGAAAACGATATTTGATTGGCAATTTCAAAGCACATTTACTACTGTGGTAGAGCAAGTGATAATTACTGTAACAGCCTGACACATTTTCCTTATAGTTTAGAGAGGCAGAAAAGAGCACATGTATTAACAGCTACTTGAGACAATGAGCATGTGGAACCTGGGTGAGTGATTAGACTAGAGCAAAGAAAATAAGCCTTGGTGACGTTGAATGTGTTAGCGTTACACACTGCTATCTGAAAAACCACACAGTGCTGAATAGTAAGCATGGCAGTGCAGGAAAATCAGCTGCCTGTGTGCTAAGAGTGTGCTTCTGGAGACTGTGTATTGTCAGGTGCAAGAGAGATCTGCATGGACGCTTGCACAACTGCATGAAGACTGCAGAGATGTATGTAAGAGTACATGTGTGGTAAGATTTAATTGGAGTTTTGAACATGTAGGACCTACCTCACCCATTGCAGCAGTGGAAGGAAAATCTACCATGTTGATTTCAAATGTGTTAGCATGTGCCTCTCATTTGTGAGATATTGATTTGTGCTGAATGCTAACCATCACAGTTCAAGAAAACAAGCTGCCCGTTTCCCGCGAGTGCAAGTCTTACAGAACAAGAGCAACACAAATTAAATCTCTGATAACAATTCCTGTGTGCAGACAGACTCATGGTGTGATTCTAGGCAGAAAACGATATTTGATTGGCAATTTCAAAGCACATTTACTACTGTGGTAGAGCAAATGATAATTACTGTAAAAGCCTGACACATTTTCCTTATAGTTTAGAGAGGCAGAAAAGAGCACATGTCCTAACAGCTACTTGAGACCATGAACATGTGGAACCTGGGTGAGTGATTAGACTAGAGCAAAGGAAATGAGCCTTGGTGACATTGAATGTGTTAGCGTTACACACTGCTATCTGAAATACCACACAGTGCTGAATAGTAAGCATGGGAGTGCAGGAAAATCAGCAGCCTGTGTGCTAAGAGTGTGCTTCTGGAGACTGTGTATTGTCAGGTGCAAGAGAGATCTGCATGGACGCTTGCACAACTGCATGAAGACTGCAGAGATGTATGTAAGAGTACATGTGTGGTAAGGGTTAATTGGAGTTTTGAACATGTAGGAACTACCTCACCCATTGCAGGAGTGGAAGGAATATCTACCATGTTGATTTCAAATGTGTTAGCATTTGCCTCTCATTTGTGAGATATTGATTTGTGCTGAATGCTAACCATCACAGTTCAAAAAAACAAGCTGCCCCTTTCCTGCGAGTGCAAGTCTTACAGAACAAGAGCAACACGAATTAAATCATTGACAACAATTCCTGTGTGCAGACAGACTCATGGTGTGATTCTAGGCAGAAAACAATATTTGATTGGCAATTTCAAAGCACATTTACTACTGTGGTAGTGCAAATGATAATTACTGTAACAGCCTGACACATTTTCCTTATAGTTTAGAGAGGCAGAAAAGAGCACATGTCCTAACAGCTACTTGAGACCATGAGCATGTGGAACCTGGGTGAGTGATTAGACTAGAGCAAAGGAAATGAGCCTTGGTGACATTGAATGTGTTAGCGTTACACACTGCTATCTGAAATACCACAAAGTGCTGAATAGTAAGCATGGGAGTGCAGGAAAATCAGCTGCCTGTGTGCTAAGAGTGTGCTTCTGGAGACTGTGTATTGTCAGGTGCAAGAGAGATCTGCATGGACGCTTGCACAACTGCATGAAGACTGCAGAGATGTATGTAAGAGTACATGTGTGGTAAGGGTTAATTGGAGTTTTGAACATGTAGGAACTACCTCACCCATTGCAGGAGTGGAAGGAATATCTACCATGTTGATTTCAAATGTGTTAGCATTTGCCTCTCATTTGTGAGATATTGATTTGTGCTGAATGCTAAACATCACAGTTCAAGAAAACAAGCTGCCCCTTTCCTGCGAGTGCAAGTCTTACAGAACTAGAGCAACACAAATTAAATCATTGACAACAATTCCTGTGTGCAGACAGACTCATGGTGTGATTCTAGGCAGAAAACGATATTTGATTGGCAATTTCAAAGCACATTTACTACTGTGGTAGTGCAAATGATAATTACTGTAACAACCTGACACATTTTCCTTATAGTTTAGAGAGGCAGAAAAGAGCACATGTCCTAACAGCTACTTGAGCCCATGAGCATGTGGAACCTGGGTGAGTGATTAGACTAGAGCAAAGGAAATGAGCCATGGTGACATTGAATGTGTTAGCGTTACACACTGCTATCTGAAATACCACACAGTGCTGAATAGTAAGCATGGGAGTGCAGGAAAATCAGCTGCCTGTGTGCTAAGAGTGTGCTTCTGGAGACTGTGTATTGTCAGGTGCAAGAGAGATCTGCATGGACGCTTGCACAACTGCATGAAGACTGCAGAGATGTATGTAAGAGTACATGTGTGGTAAGGGTTAATTGGAATTTTGAACATGTAGGAACTACCTCACCCATTGCAGGAGTAGAAGGAAAATCTACCATGTTGATTTCAAATGTGTTAGCATTTGCCTCTCATTTGTGAGATATTGATTTGTGCTGAATGCTAACCATCACAGTTCAAGAAAACAAGCTGCCTCTTTCCTGCAAGTGCAAGTCTTACAGAACAAGAGCAACACAAATTAAATCTCTGACAACAATTCCTCTGTGCAGACAGACTCATGGTGTGATTCTAGGCAGAAAACGATATTTGATTGGCAATTTTAAAGCACATTTACAACTGTGGTAGAGCAAATGATAATTACTGTAACAGCCTGCAACATTTTCCTTATAGTTTAGAGAGGCAGAGAAGAGCACATGTTCTAACAGCTACTTGAGACCATGAGCATGTGGAACCTGGGTGAGTGATTAGACTAGAGCAAAGGAAATGAGCCTTGGTGACATTGAATGTGTTAGCGTTACACACTGCTATCTGAAATACCACACAGTGCTGAATAGTAAGCATGGGAGTGCAGGAAAATCAGCTGCCTGTGTGCTAAGAGTGTGCTTCTGGAGACTGTATTGTCAGGTGCAAGAGAGATCTGCATGGACGCTTACAAAACTGCATGAAGACTGCAGAGATGTATGTAAGAGTACATGTGTGGTAAGGCTTAATTGGAGTTTTGAACATGTAGGAACTACCTCACCCATTGCAGGAGTGGAAGGAAAATCTACCATGTTGATTTCAAATGTGTTAGCATTTGCCTCTCATTTGTGAGATATTGATTTGTGCTGAATGCTAACCATCACAGTTCAAGAAAACAAGCTGCCCCTTTCCTGCGAGTGCAAGTCTTACAGAACAAGAGCAACACGAATTAAATCTCTGACAACAATTCCTGTGTGCACACAGACTCATGGTGTGATTCTAGGCAGAAAACGATATTTGATTGGCAATTTCAAAGCACATTTACTACTGTGGTAGAGCAAGTGATAATTACTGTAACAGCCTGACACATTTTCCTTATAGTTTAGAGAGGCAGAAAAGAGCACATGTATTAACAGCTACTTGAGACAATGAGCATGTGGAACCTGGGTGAGTGATTAGACTAGAGCAAAGAAAATAAGCCTTGGTGACATTGAATGTGTTAGCGTTACACACTGCTATCTGAAAAACCACACAGTGCTGAATAGTAAGCATGGGAGTGCAGGAAAATCAGCTGCCTGTGTGCTAAGAGTGTGCTTCTGGAGACTGTGTATTGTCAGGTGCAAGAGAGATCTGCATGGACGCTTGCACAACTGCATGAAGACTGCAGAGATGTATGTAAGAGTACATGTGTGGTAAGATTTAATTGGAGTTTTGAACATGTAGGACCTACCTCACCCATTGCAGCAGTGGAAGGAAAATCTACCATGTTGATTTCAAATGTGTTAGCATGTGCCTCTCATTTGTGAGATATTGATTTGTGCTGAATGCTAACCATCACAGTTCAAGAAAACAAGCTGCCCGTTTCCCGCGAGTGCAAGTCTTACAGAACAAGAGCAACACAAATTAAATCTCTGATAACAATTCCTGTGTGCAGACAGACTCATGGTGTGATTCTAGGCAGAAAACGATATTTGATTGGCAATTTCAAAGCACATTTACTACTGTGGTAGAGCAAATGATAATTACTGTAAAAGCCTGACACATTTTCCTCATAGTTTAGAGAGGCAGAAAAGAGCACATGTCCTAACAGCTACTTGAGACCATGAACATGTGGAACCTGGGTGAGTGATTAGACTAGAGCAAAGGAAATGAGCCTTGGTGACATTGAATGTGTTAGCGTTACACAATGCTATCTGAAATACCACACAGTGCTGAATAGTAAGCATGGGAGTGCAGGAAAATCAGCAGCCTGTGTGCTAAGAGTGTGCTTCTGGAGACTGTGTATTGTCAGGTGCAAGAGAGATCTGCATGGACGCTTGCACAACTGCATGAAGACTGCAGAGATGTATGTAAGAGTACATGTGTGGTAAGGGTTAATTGGAGTTTTGAACATGTAGGAACTACCTCACCCATTGCAGGAGTGGAAGGAATATCTACCATGTTGATTTCAAATGTGTTAGCATTTGCCTCTCATTTGTGAGATATTGATTTGTGCTGAATGCTAACCATCACAGTTCAAGAAAACAGGCTGCCTCTTTCCTGCGAGTGCAAGTCTTACAGAACAAGAGCAACACAAATTAAATATCTGACAACAATTCCTGTGTGCAGACAGACTCATGGTGTGATTCTAGGCAGAAAACGATATTTGATTGGCAATTTCAAAGCACATTTACAACTGTGGTAGAGCAAATGATAATTACTGTAACAGCCTGCAACATTTTCCTTATAGTTTAGAGAGGCAGAAAAGAGCACATGTTCTAACAGCTACTTGAGACCATGAGCATGTGGAACCTGGGTGAGTGATTAGACTAGAGCAAAGGAAATGAGCCTTGGTGACGTTGAATGTGTTAGCGTTACACACTGCTATCTGAAATACCACACAGTGCTGAATAGTAAGCATGGGAGTGCAGGAAAATCAGCTGCCTGTGTGCTAAGAGTGTGCTTCTGGAGACTGTGTATTGTCAGGTGCAAGAGAGAGCTGCATGGACGCTTGCACAACTGCATGAAGACTGCAGAGATGTATGTAAGAGTACATGTGTGGTAAGGGTTAATTGGAGTTTTGAACATGTAGGAACTACCTCACACATTGCAGCAGTGTAAGGAAAATCTACCATGTTGATTTCAAATGTGTTAGCATTTGCCTCTCATTTGTGAGATATTGATTTGTGCTGAATGCTAACCATCACAGTTCAAGAAAACAAGCTGCCCCTTTCCTGCGAGTGCAAGTCTTACAGAACAAGAGCAACACGAATTAAATCATTGACAACAATTCCTGTGTGCAGACAGACTCATGGTGTGATTCTAGGCAGAAAACGATATTTGATTGGCAATTTCAAAGCACATTTACTACTGTGGTAGAGCAAATGATAATTACTGTAACAGCCTGACACATTTTCCTTATAGTTTAGAGAGGCAGAAAAGAGCACATGTCCTAACAGCTACTTGAGACCATGAGCATGTGGAACCTGGGTGAGTGATTAGACTAGAGCAAAGGAAATGAGCCTTGGTGACATTGAATGTGTTAGCGTTACACACTGCTATCTGAAATACCACACAGTGCTGAATAGTAAGCATGGGAGTGCAGGAAAATCAGCTGCCTGTGTGCTAAGAGTGTGCTTCTGGAGACTGTGTATTGTCAGGTGCAAGAGAGAGCTGCATGGACGCTTGCACAACTGCATGAAGACTGCAGAGATGTATGTAAGAGTACATATGTGGTAAGGGTTAATTGCAGTTTTGAACATGTAGGAACTACCTCACCCATTGCAGGAGTGGAAGGAAAATCTACCATGTTGATTTCAAATGAGTTAGCATTTGCCTCTCATTTGTGAGATATTGATTTGTGCTGAATGCTAACCATCACAGTTCAAGAAAACAAGCAGCCCCTTTCCTGCGAGTGCAAGTCTTACAGAACAAGAGCAACACTAATTAAATCTCTGACATCAATTCCTGTGTGCACACAGACTCATGGTGTGATTCTAGGCAGAAAACGATATTTGATTGGCAATTTCAAAGCACATTTACTACTGTGGTAGAGCAGGTGATAATTACTGTAACAGCCTGACATATTTTCCTTATAGTTTAGAGAGGCAGAAAAGAGCACATGTCCTAACAGCTACTTGAGACCATGAGCATGTGGAACCTGGGTGACTGATTAGACTAGAGCAAAGGAAATGAGCCTTGGTGACGTTGAATGTGTTAGCGTTACACACTGCAATCTGAAATACCACACAGTGCTGAATAGTAAGCATGGGAGTGCAGGAAAATCAGCTGCCTGTGTGCTAAGAGTGTGCGTCTGGAGACTGTGTATTGTCAGGTGCAAGAGAGAGCTGCATGGACGCTTGCACAACTGCATGAAGACTGCAGAGATGTATGTAAGAGTACATGTGTGGTAAGGGTTAATTGGAGTTTTGAACATGTAGGAACTACCTCACCCATTGCAGGAGTGGAAGGAAAATCTACCATGTTGATTTCAAATGTGTTAGCATTTGCCTCTCATTTGTGAGATATTGATTTGTGCTGAATGCTAACCATCACAGTTCAAGAAAACAAGCTGCCCCTTTCCTGCGAGTGCAAGTCTTACAGAACAAGAGCAACACGAATTAAATCATTGACAACAATTCCTGTGTGCAGACAGACTCATGGTGTGATTCTAGGCAGAAAACGATATTTGATTGGCAATTTCAAAGCACATTTACTACTGTGGTAGTGCAAATGATACTTACTGTAACAACCTGACACATTTTCCTTATAGTTTAGAGAGGCAGAAAAGAGCACATGTCCTAACAGCTACTTGAGACCATGAGCATGTGGAACCTGGGTGAGTGATTAGACTAGAGCAAAGGAAATGAGCCATGGTGACATTGAATGTGTTAGCGTTACACACTGCTATCTGAAATACCACACAGTGCTGAATAGTAAGCATTGGAGTGCAGGAAAATCAGCTGCCTGTGTGCTAAGAGTGTGCTTCTGGAAACTGTGTATTGTCAGGTGCAAGAGATATCTGCATGGACGCTTGCACAACTGCATGAAGACTGCAGAGATGTATTTAAGAGTACATGTGTGGTAAGGGTTAATTGGAGTTTTGAACATGTAGGAACTACCTCACACATTGCAGCAGTGGAAGGAAAATCTACCATGTTGATTTCAAATGTGTTAGCATTTGCCTCTCATTTGTGAGATATTGATTTGTGCTGAATGCTAACCATCACAGTTCAAGAAAACAAGCAGCCCCTTTCCTGCGAGTGCAAGTCTTACAGAACAAGAGCAACACGAATTAAATCTCTGACATCAATTCCTGTGTGCACACAGACTCATGGTGTGATTCTAGGCAGAAAACGATATTTGATTGGCTATTTCAAAGCACATTTACTACTGTGGTAGAGCAGGTGATAATTACTGTAACAGCCTGACATATTTTCCTTATAGTTTAGAGAGGCAGAAAAGAGCACATGTCCTAACAGCTACTTGAGACCATGAGCATGTGGAACCTGGGTGACTGATTAGACTAGAGCAAAGGAAATGAGCCTTGGTGACGTTGAATGTGTTAGCGTTACACACTGCAATCTGAAATACCACACAGTGCTGAATAGTAAGCATGGGAGTGCAGGAAAATCAGCTGCCTGTGTGCTAAGAGTGTGCGTCTGGAGACTGTGTATTGTCAGGTGCAAGAGAGAGCTGCATGGACGCTTGCACAACTGCATGAAGACTGCAGAGATGTATGTAAGAGTACATGTGTGGTAAGGGTTAATTGGAGTTTTGAACATGTAGGAACTACCTCACCCATTGCAGGAGTGGAAGGAAAATCTACCATGTTGATTTCAAATGTGTTAGCATTTGCCTCTCATTTGTGAGATATTGATTTGTGCTGAATGCTAACCATCACAGTTCAAGAAAACAAGCTGCCCCTTTCCTGCGAGTGCAAGTCTTACAGAACAAGAGCAACACGAATTAAATCTCTGACATCAATTCCTGTGTGCACACAGACTCATGGTGTGATTCTAGGCAGAAAATGATATTTGATTGGCAATTTCAAAGCACATTTACTACTGTGGTAGAGCAAGTGATAATTACTGTAACAGCCTGACATATTTTCCTTATAGTTTAGAGAGGCAGAAAAGAGCACATGTCCTAACAGCTACTTGAGACCATGAGCATGTGGAACCTGGGTGAGTGATTAGACTAGAGCAAAGGAAATGAGCCTTGGTGACGTTGAATGTGTTAGTGTTACACACTGCTATCTGAAAGACCACACAGTGCTGAATAGTAAGCATCGGAGTGCAGGAAAATCAGCTGCCTGTGTGCTAAGAGTGTGCTTCTGGAGACTGTGTATTGTCAGGTGCAAGAGAGATCTGCATGGACGCTTGCACAACTGCATGAAGACTGCAGAGATGTATGTAAGAGTACATGTGTGGTAAGGGTTAATTGGAGTTTTGAACATATAGGACCTACCTCACCCATTGCAGCAGTGGAAAGAAAATCTACCATATTGATTTCAAATGTGTTAGCATTTGCCTCTCATTTGTGAGATATTGATTTGTGCTGAATGCTAACCATCACAGTTCAAGAAAACAAGCTGCCTCTTTCCTGCGAGTGCAAGTCTTACAGAACAAGAGCAACACAAATTAAATCTCTGACAACAATTCCTGTGTGCAGCCAGACTCATGGTGTGATTCTAGGCAGAAAACGATATTTGATTGGCAATTTCAAAGCACATTTACAACTGTGGTAGAGCAAATGATAATTACTGTAAGAGCCTGCAACATTTTCCTTATAGTTTAGAGAGGCAGAAAAGAGCACATGTCCTAACAGCTACTTGAGACCATGAGCATGTGGAACCTGGGTGAGTGATTAGACTAGAGCAAAGGAAATGAGCCTTGGTGACGTTGAATGTGTTAGCGTTACACACTGCAATCTGAAATACCACACAGTGCTGAATAGTAAGCATGGGAGTGCAGGAAAATCAGCTGCCTGTGTGCTAAGAGTGTGCGTCTGGAGACTGTGTATTGTCAGGTGCAAGAGAGAGCTGCATGGACGCTTGCACAACTGCATAAAGACTGCAGAGATGTATGTAAGAGTACATGTGTGGTAAGGGTTAATTGGAGTTTTGAACATGTAGGAACTACCTCACCCATTGCAGGAGTGGAAGGAAAATCTACCATGTTGATTTCAAATGTGTTAGCATTTGCCTCTCATTTGTGAGATATTGATTTGTGCTGAATGCTAACCATCACAGTTCAAGAAAACAAGCTGCCCCTTTCCTGCGAGTGCAAGTCTTACAGAACAAGAGCAACACGAATTAAATCTCTGACATCAATTCCTGTGTGCACACAGACTCATGGTGTGATTCTAGGCAGAAAACGATATTTGATTGGCAATTTCAAAGCACATTTACTACTGTGGTAGAGCAGGTGATAATTACTGTAACAGCCTGACATATTTTCCTTATAGTTTAGAGAGGCAGAAAAGAGCACATGTCCTAACAGCTACTTGAGACCATGAGCATGTGGAACCTGGGTGACTGATTAGACTAGAGCAAAGGAAATGAGCCTTGGTGACGTTGAATGTGTTAGCGTTACATACTGCAATATGAAATACCACACAGTGCTGAATAGTAAGCATGGGAGTGCAGGAAAATCAGCTGCCTGTGTGCTAAGAGTGTGCGTCTGGAGACTGTGTATTGTCAGGTGCAAGAGAGAGCTGCATGGACGCTTGCACAACTGCATAAAGACTGCAGAGATGTATGTAAGAGTACATGTGTGGTAAGGGTTAATTGGAGTTTTGAACATGTAGGAACTACCTCACCCATTGCAGGAGTGGAAGGAAAATCTACCATGTTGATTTCAAATGTGTTAGCATTTGCCTCTCATTTGTGAGATATTGATTTGTGCTGAATGCTAACCATCACAGTTCAAGAAAACAAGCTGCCCCTTTCCTGCGAGTGCAAGTCTTACAGAACAAGAGCAACACAAATTAAATCTCTGACATCAATTCCTGTGTGCACACACACTCATGGTGTGATTCTAGGCAGAAAATGATATTTGATTGGCAATTTCAAAGCACATTTACTACTGTGGTAGAGCAAGTGATAATTACTGTAACAGCCTGACATATTTTCCTTATAGTTTAGAGAGGCAGAAAAGAGCACATGTCCTAACAGCTACTTGAGACCATGAGCATGTGGAACCTGGGTGAGTGATTAGACTAGAGCAAAGGAAATGAGCCTTGGTGACGTTGAATGTGTTAGTGTTACACACTGCTATCTGAAAGACCACACAGTGCTGAATAGTAAGCATCGGAGTGCAGGAAAATCAGCTGCCTGTGTGCTAAGAGTGTGCTTCTGGAGACTGTGTATTGTCAGGTGGAAGAGAGATCTGCATGGACGCTTGCACAACTGCATGAAGACTGCAGAGATGTATGTAAGAGTACATGTGTGGTAAGGGTTAATTGGAGTTTTGAACATATAGGACCTACCTCACCCATTGCAGCAGTGGAAAGAAAATCTACCATATTGATTTCAAATGTGTTAGCATTTGCCTCTCATTTGTGAGATATTGATTTGTGCTGAATGCTAACCATCACAGTTCAAGAAAACAAGCTGCCTCTTTCCTGCGAGTGCAAGTCTTACAGAACAAGAGCAACAGAAATTAAATCTCTGACAACAATTCCTGTGTGCAGCCAGACTCATGGTGTGATTCTAGGCAGAAAACGATATTTGATTGGCAATTTCAAAGCACATTTACAACTGTGGTAGAGCAAATGATAATTACTGTAACAGCCTGCAACATTTTCCTTATAGTTTAGAGAGGCAGAAAAGAGCACATGTTCTAACAGCTACTTGAGACCATGAGCATGTGGAACCTGGGTGAGTGATTAGACTAGAGCAAAGGAAATGAGCCTTGGTGACGTTGAATGTGTCAGCGTTACACACTGCTATCTGAAATACCACACAGTGCTGAATAGTAAGCATGGGAGTGCAGGAAAATAAGCTACCTGTGTGCTAAGAGTGTGCTTCTGGAGACTGTGTATTGTCAGGTGCAAGAGAGAGCTGCATGGACGCTTGCACAACTGCATGAAGACTGCAGAGATGTATGTAAGAGTACATGTGTGGTAAGGGTTAATTGGAGTTTTGAACATGTAGGAACTACCTCACCCATTGCAGGAGTGGAAGGAAAATCTACCATGTTGATTTCAAATGTGTTAGCATTTGCCTCTCATTTGTGAGATATTGATTTGTGCTGAATGCTAACCATCACAGTTCAAGAAAACAAGCTGCCTCTTTCCTGCAAGTGCAAGTCTTACAGAACATGAGCAACACAAATTAAATCTCTGACAACAATTCCTGTGTGCAGACAGACTCATGGTGTGATTCTAGGCAGAAAACAATATTTGATTGGCAATTTCAAAGCACATTTACAACTGTGGTAGAGCAAATGATAATTACTGTAACAGCCTGCAACATTTTCCTTATAGTTTAGAGAGGCAGAAAAGAGCACATGTTCTAACAGCTACTTGAGACCATGAGCATGTGGAACCTGGGTGAGTGATTAGACTAGAGCAAAGAAAATAAGCCTTGGTGACGTTGGATGTGTTAGCGTTACACACTGCTATTTGAAAAACCACACAGTGCTGAATAGTAAGCATGGGAGTGCAGGAAAATCAGCTGCCTGTGTGCTAAGAGTGTGCTTCTGGAGACTGTGTATTGTCAGGTGCAAGAGAGATCTGCATGGACGCTTGCACAACTGCATGAAGACTGCAGAGATGTATGTAAGAGTACATGTGTGGTAAGATTTATTTGGAGTTTTGAACATGTAGGACCTACCTCACCCATTGCAGCAGTGGAAGGAAAATCTACCATATTGATTTCAAATGTGTTAGCATGTGCCTCTCATTTGTGAGTTATTGATTTGTGCTGAATGCTAACCATCACAGTTCAAGAAAACAAGTTGCCCCTTTCCTGCGAGTGCAAGTCTTACAGAGCAAGAGCAACACAAATTAAATCTCTGACAACAATTCATGTGTGCAGACAGACTCATGGTGTGATTCTAGGCAGAAAACGATATTCGATTGGCAATTTCAAAGCACATTTACTACTGTGGTAGAGCAAGTGATAATTACTATAACAGCCTGACACATTTTCCTTATAGTTTAGAGAGGCAGAAAAGAGCACATTTCCTAACCGCTACTTGAGACCATGAGCATGTGGATCCTGGGAGAGTGATTAGACTAGAGCAAAGGAAATGAGCCTTGGTGACGTTGAATGTGTTAGCGTTACACACTGCTATCTGAAATACCACACAGTGCTGAATAGTAAGCATGGGAGTGCAGGAAAATCAGCTGCCTGTGTGCTAAGAGTGTGCTTCTGGATACTGTGTATTGTCAGGTGCAAGAGAGATCTGCATGGACGCTTGCACAACTGCTTGAAGACTGCAGAGATGTATGTAAGAGTACATGTGTGGTAAGGGTTAATTGGAGTTTTGAACATATAGGACCTACCTCACCCATTGCAGCAGTGGAAAGAAAATCTACCATATTGATTTCAAATGTGTTTGCATTTGCCTCTCATTTGTGAGATATTGATTTGTGCTGAATGCTAACCATCACAGTTCAAGAAAACAGGCTGCCTCTTTCCTGCGAGTGCAAGTCTTACAGAACAAGAGCAACACAAATTAAATATCTGACAACAATTCCTGTGTGCAGACAGACTCATGGTGTGATTCTAGGCAGAAAACGATATTTGATTGGCAATTTCAAAGCACATTTACAACTGTGGTAGAGCAAATGATAATTACTGTAACAGCCTGCAACATTTTCCTTATAGTTTAGAGAGGCAGAAAAGAGCACATGTTCTAACAGCTACTTGAGACCATGAGCATGTGGAACCTGGGTGAGTGATTAGACTAGAGCAAAGGAAATGAGCCTTGGTGACATTGAATGTGTTAGCGTTACACACTGCTATCTGAAATACCACACAGTGCTGAATAGTAAGCATGGGAGTGCAGGAAAATCAGCTGCCTGTGTGCTAAGAGTGTGCTTCTGGAGACTGTATTGTCAGGTGCAAGAGAGATCTGCATGGACGCTTACAAAACTGCATGAAGACTGCAGAGATGTATGTAAGAGTACATGTGTGGTAAGGCTTAATTGGAGTTTTGAACATGTAGGAACTACCTCACCCATTGCAGGAGTGGAAGGAAAATCTACCATGTTGATTTCAAATGTGTTAGCATTTGCCTCTCATTTGTGAGATATTGATTTGTGCTGAATGCTAACCATCACAGTTCAAGAAAACAAGCTGCCCCTTTCCTGCGAGTGCAAGTCTTACAGAACAAGAGCAACACGAATTAAATCTCTGACAACAATTCCTGTGTGCACACAGACTCATGGTGTGATTCTAGGCAGAAAACGATATTTGATTGGCAATTTCAAAGCACATTTACTACTGTGGTAGAGCAAGTGATAATTACTGTAACAGCCTGACACATTTTCCTTATAGTTTAGAGAGGCAGAAAAGAGCACATGTATTAACAGCTACTTGAGACAATGAGCATGTGGAACCTGGGTCAGTGATTAGACTAGAGCAAAGAAAATAAGCCTTGGTGACGTTGAATGTGTTAGCGTTACACACTGCTATCTGAAAAACCACACAGTGCTGAATAGTGAGCATGGGAGTGCAGGAAAATCAGCTGCCTGTGTGCTAAGAGTGTGCTTCTGGAGACTGTGTATTGTCAGGTGCAAGAGAGATCTGCATGGACGCTTGCACAACTGCATGAAGACTGCAGAGATGTATGTAAGAGTACATGTGTGGTAAGATTTAATTGGAGTTTTGAACATGTAGGACCTACCTCACCCATTGCAGCAGTGGAAGGAAAATCTACCATGTTGATTTCAAATGTGTTAGCATGTGCCTCTCATTTGTGAGATATTGATTTGTGCTGAATGCTAACCATCACAGTTCAAGAAAACAAGCTGCCCGTTTCCCGCGAGTGCAAGTCTTACAGAACAAGAGCAACACAAATTAAATCTCTGACAACAATTCCTGTGTGCAGACAGACTCATGGTGTGATTCTAGGCAGAAAACGATATTTGATTGGCAATTTCAAAGCACATTTACTACTGTGGTAGAGCAAATGATAATTACTGTAACAGCCTGACACATTTTCCTTATAGTTTAGAGAGGCAGAAATGAGCACATGTCCTAACAGCTACTTGAGACCATGAGCATGTGGAACCTGGGTGAGTGATTAGACTAGAGCAAAGGAAATGAGCCTTGGTGACATTGAATGTGTTCGCGTTACACACTGCTATCTGAAATACCACACAGTGCTGAATAGTAAGCATGGGAGTGCAGGAAAATCAGCTGCCTGTGTGCTAAGAGTGTGCTTCTGGAGACTGTGTATTGTCAGGTGCAAGAGAGAGCTGCATGGACGCTTGCACAACTGCATGAAGACTGCAGAGATGTATGTAAGAGTACATGTGTGGTAAGGGTTAATTGCAGTTTTGAACATGTAGGAACTACCTCACCCATTGCAGGAGTGGAAGGAAAATCTACCATGTTGATTTCAAATGTGTTAGCATTTGCCTCTCATTTGTGAGATATTGATTTGTGCTGAATGCTAACCATCACAGTTCAAAAACAACAAGCAGCCCCTTTCCTGCGAGTGCAAGTCTTACAGAACAAGAGCAACACTAATTAAATCTCTGACATCAATTCCTGTGTGCACACAGACTCATGGTGTGATTCTAGGAAGAAAACGATATTTGATTGGCAATTTCAAAGCACATTTACTACTGTGGTAGAGCAGGTGATAATTACTGTAACAGCCTGACATATTTTCCTTATAGTTTAGAGAGGCAGAAAAGAGCACATGTCCTAACAGCTACTTGAGACCATGAGCATGTGGAACCTGGGTGAGTGATTAGACTAGAGCAAAGGAAATGAGCCTTGGTGACGTTGAATGTGTTAGTGTTACACACTGCTATCTGAAAGACCACACAGTGCTGAATAGTAAGCATGGGAGTGCAGGAAAATCAGCTGCCTGTGTGCTAAGAGTGTGCGTCTGGAGACTGTGTATTGTCAGGTGCAATAGAGAGCTGCATGGACGCTTGCACAACTGCATGAAGACTGCAGAGATGTATGTAAGAGTACATGTGTGGTAAGGGTTAATTGGAGTTTTGAACATGTAGGAACTACCTCACCCATTGCAGGAGTGGAAGGAAAATCTACCATGTTGATTTCAAATGTGTTAGCATTTGCCTCTCATTTGTGAGATATTGATTTGTGCTGAATGCTAACCATCACAGTTCAAGAAAACAAGCTGCCTCTTTCCTGCAAGTGCAAGTCTTACAGAACAAGAGCAACACAAATTAAATCTCTGACAACAATTCCTGTGTGCAGACAGACTCATGGTGTGATTCTAGGCAGAAAACGATATTTGATTGGCAATTTCAAAGCACATTTACAACTGTGGTAGAGCAAATGATAATTACTGTAACAGCCTGCAACATTTTCCTTATAGTTTAGAGAGGCAGAAAAGAGCACATGTTCTAACAGCTACTTGAGACCATGAGCATGTGGAACCTGGGTGAGTGATTAGACTAGAGCAAAGGAAATGAGCCTTGGTGACATTGAATGTGTTAGCGTTACACACTGCTATCTGAAATACCACACATTGCTGAATAGTAAGCATGGGAGTGCAGGAAAATCAGCTGCCTGTGTGCTAAGAGTGTGCTTCTGGAGACTGTATTGTCAGGTGCAAGAGAGATCTGCATGGACGCTTACAAAACTGCATGAAGACTGCAGAGATGTGTGTAAGAGTACATGTGTGGTAAGGCTTAATTGGAGTTTTGAACATGTAGGAACTACCTCACCCATTGCAGGAGTGGAAGGAAAATCTACCATGTTGATTTCAAATGTGTTAGCATTTGCCTCTCATTTGTGAGATATTGATTTGTGCTGAATGCTAACCATCACAGTTCAAGAAAACAAGCTGCCCCTTTCCTGCGAGTGCAAGTCTTACAGAACAAGAGCAACACGAATTAAATCTCTGACAACAATTCCTGTGTGCACACAGACTCATGGTGTGATTCTAGGCAGAAAACGATATTTGATTGGCAATTTCAAAGCACATTTACTACTGTGGTAGAGCAAGTGATAATTACTGTAACAGCCTGACACATTTTCCTTATAGTTTAGAGAGGCAGAAAAGAGCACATGTATTAACAGCTACTTGAGACAATGAGCATGTGGAACCTGGGTGAGTGATTAGAGTAGAGCAAAGAAAATAAGCCTTGGTGACGTTGGATGTGTTAGCGTTACACACTGCTATCTGAAAAACCACACAGTGCTGAATAGTAAGCATGGGAGTGCAGGAAAATCAGCTGCCTGTGTGCTAAGAGTGTGCTTCTGGAGACTGTGTATTGTCAGGTGCAAGAGAGATCTGCATGGGCGCTTGCACAACTGCATGAAGACTGCAGAGATGTATGTAAGAGTACATGTGTGGTAAGATTTAATTGGAGTTTTGAACATGTAGGACCTACCTCACCCATTGCAGCAGTGGAAGGAAAATCTACCATGTTGATTTCAAATGTGTTAGCATGTGCCTCTCATTTGTGAGATATTGATTTGTGCTGAATGCTAACCATCACAGTTCAAGAAAACAGGCTGCCTCTTTCCTGCGAGTGCAAGTCTTACAGAACAAGAGCAACACAAATTAAATCTCTGACAACAATTCCTGTGTGCAGACAGACTCATGGTGTGATTCTAGGCAGAAAACGATATTTGATTGGCAATTTCAAAGCACATTTACAACTGTGGTAGAGCAAATGATAATTACTGTAACAGCCTGCAACATTTTCCTTATAGTTTAGAGAGGCAGAAAAGAGCACATGTTCTAACAGCTACTTGAGACCATGAGCATGTGGAACCTGGGTGAGTGATTAGACTAGAGCAAAGGAAATGAGCCTTGGTGACGTTGAATGTGTTAGCGTTACACACTGCTATCTGAAATACCACACAGTGCTGAATAGTAAGCATGGGAGTGCAGGAAAATCAGCTGCCTGTGTGCTAAGAGTGTGCTTCTGGAGACTGTGTATTGTCAGGTGCAAGAGAGAGCTGCATGGACGCTTGCACAACTGCATGAAGACTGCAGAGATGTATGTAAGAGTACATGTGTGGTAAGGGTTAATTGGAGTTTTGAACATGTAGGAACTACCTTACCCATTGCAGGAGTGGAAGGAAAATCTACCATGTTGATTTCAAATGTGTTAGCATTTGCCTCTCATTTGTGAGATATTGATTTGTGCTGAATGCTAACCATCACAGTTCAAGAAAACAAGCTGCCCCTTTCCTGAGAGTGCAAGTCTTACAGAACAAGAGCAACACAAATTAAATCTCTGACATCAATTCCTGTGTGCACACAGACTCATGGTGTGATTCTAGGCAGAAAACGATATTTGATTGGCAATTTCAAAGCACATTTACTACTGTGGTAGAGCAAGTGATAATTACTGTAACAGCCGGATATATTTTCCTTATAGTTTAGAGAGGCAGAAAAGAGCACATGTCCTAACAGCTACTTGAGACCATGAGCATGTGGAACCTGGGTGAGTGATTAGACTAGAGCAAAGGAAATGAGCCTTGGTGACATTGAATGTGTTAGCGTTACACACTGCTATCTGAAATACCACACAGTGCTGAATAGTAAGCATGGGAGTGCAGGAAAATCAGCTGCCTGTGTGCTAAGAGTGTGCTTCTGGAGACTGTGTATTGTCAGGTGCAAGAGAGAGCTGCATGGACGCTTGCACAACTGCATGAAGACTGCAGAGATGTATGTAAGAGTACATGTGTGGTAAGGGTTAATTGCAGTTTTGAACATGTAGGAACTACCTCACCCATTGCAGGAGTGGAAGGAAAATCTACCATGTTGATTTCAAATGTGTTAGCATTTGCCTCTCATTTGTGAGATATTGATTTGTGCTGAATGCTAACCATCACAGTTCAAGAAAACAAGCAGCCCCTTTCCTGCGAGTGCAAGTCTTACAGAACAAGAGCAACACGAATTAAATCTCTGACATCAATTTCTGTGTGCACACAGACTCATGGTGTGATTCTAGGCAGAAAACGATATTTGATTGGCAATTTCAAAGCACATTTACTACTGTGGTAGAGCAGGTGATAATTACTGTAACAGCCTGACATATTTTGCTTATAGTTTAGAGAGGCAGAAAAGAGCACATGTCCTAACAGCTACTTGAGACCATGAGCATGTGGAACCTGGGTGAGTGATTAGACTAGAGCAAAGGAAATGAGCCTTGGTGACGTTGAATGTGTCAGCGTTACACACTGCTATCTGAAATACCACACAGTGCTGAATAGTAAGCATGGGAGTGCAGGAAAATCAGCTGCCTGTGTGCTAAGAGTGTGCGTCTGGAGACTATGTATTGTCAGGTGCAAGAGAGAGCTGCATGGACGCTTGCACAACTGCATGAAGACTGCAGAGATGTATGTAAGAGTACATGTGTGGTAAGGGTTAATTGCAGTTTTGAACATGTAGGAACTACCTCACCCATTGCAGGAGTGGAAGGAAAATCTACCATGTTGATTTCAAATGTGTTAGCATTTGCCTCTCATTTGTGAGATATTGATTTGTGCTGAATGCTAACCATCACAGTTCAAGAAAACAAGCTGCCCCTTTCCTGCGAGTGTAAGTCTTACAGAACAAGAGCAACACGAATTAAATCTCTGACATCAATTCCTGTGTGCACACAGACTCATGGTGTGATTCTAGGCAGAAAACGATATTTGATTGGCAATTTCAAAGCACATTTACTACTGTGGTAGAGCAAGTGATAATTACTGTAACAGCCTGACATATTTTCCTTATAGTTTAGAGAGGCAGAAAAGAGCACATGTCCTAACAGCTACTTGAGACCATGAGCATGTGGAACCTGGGTGAGTGATTAGACTAGAGCAAAGGAAATGAGCCTTGGTGACGTTGAATGTGTAAGTGTTACACACTGCTATCTGAAAGACCACACAGTGCTGAATAGTAAGCATGGGAGTGCAGGAAAATCAGCTGCCTGTGTGCTAAGAGTGTGCTTCTGGAGACTGTGTTTTGTCAGGTGCAAGAGAGATCTGCATGGACGCTTGCACAACTGCATGAAGACTGCAGAGATGTATGTAAGAGTACATGTGTGGTAAGGGTTAATTGGAGGTTTTGAACATATAGGACCTACCTCACCCATTGCAGCAGTGGAAAGAAAATCTACCATATTGATTTCAAATGTGTTAGCATTTGCCTCTCATTTGTGAGATATTGATTTGTGCTGAATGCTAACCATCATAGTTCAAGAAAACAAGCTGCCTCTTTCCTGCAAGTGCAAGTCTTACAGAACAAGAGCAACACAAATTAAATCTCTGACAACAATTCCTGTGTGCAGACAGACTCATGGTGTGATTCTAGGCAGAAAACGATATTTGATTGGCAATTTCAAAGCACATTTACAACTGTGGTAGAGCAAATGATAATTACTGTAACAGCCTGCAACATTTTCCTTATAGTTTAGAGAGGCAGAAAAGAGCGCATGTTCTAACAGCTACTTGAGACCATGAGCATGTGGAACCTGGGTGAGTGATTAGATTAGAGCAAAGGAAATGAGCCTTGGTGACATTGAATGTGTTAGCGTAACACACTGCTATCTGAAATACCACACAATGCTGAATAGTAAGCATGGGAGTGCAGGAAAATCAGCTGCCTGTGTGCTAAGAGTGTGCTTCTGGAGACTGTATTGTCAGGTGCAAGAGAGATCTGCATGGACGCTTACAAAACTGCATGAAGACTGCAGAGATGTATGTAAGAGTACATGTGTGGTAAGGCTTGATTGGAGTTTTGAACATGTAGGAACTACCTCACCCATTGCAGGAGTGGAAGGAAAATCTACCATGTTGATTTCAAATGTGTTAGCATTTGCCTCTCATTTGTGAGATATTGATTTGTGCTGAATGCTAACCATCACAGTTCAAGAAAACAAGCTGCCCCTTTCCTGCGAGTGCAAGTCTTACAGAACAAGAGCAACACGAATTAAATCTCTGACAACAATTCCTGTGTGCACACAGACTCATGGTGTGATTCTAGGCAGAAAACGATATTTGATTGGCAATTTCAAAGCACATTTACTACTGTGGTAGAGCAAGTGATAATTACTGTAACAGCCTGACACATTTTCCTTATAGTTTAGAGAGGCAGAAAAGAGCACATGTATTAACAGCTACTTGAGACAATGAGCATGTGGAACCTGGGTGAGTGATTAGACTAGAGCAAAGAAAATAAGCCTTGGTGACGTTGAATGTGTTAGCGTTACACACTGCTATCTGAAAAACCACACAGTGCTGAATAGTAAGCATGGGAGTGCAGGAAAATCAGCTGCCTGTGTGCTAAGAGTGTGCTTCTGGAGACTGTGTATTGTCAGGTGCAAGAGAGATCTGCATGGACGCTTGCACAACTGCATGAAGACTGCAGAGATGTATGTAAGAGTACATGTGTGGTAAGATTTAATTGGAGTTTTGAACATGTAGGACCTACCTCACCCATTGCAGCAGTAGAAGGAAAATCTACCATGTTGATTTCAAATGTGTTAGCATGTGCCTCTCATTTGTGAGATATTGATTTGTGCTGAATGCTAACCATCACAGTTTTAGAAAACAAGCTGCCCGTTTCCCGCGAGTGCAAGTCTTACAGAACAAGAGCAACACAAATTAAATCTCTGACAACAATTCCTGTGTGCAGACAGACTCATGGTGTGATTCTAGGCAGAAAACGATATTTGATTGGCAATTTCAAAGCACATTTACTACTGTGGTAGAGCAAATGATAATTACTGTAACAGCCTGACACATTTTCCTTATAGTTTAGAGAGGCAGAAAAGAGCACATGTCCTAACAGCTACTTGAGACCATGAGCATGTGGAACCTGGGTGAGTGATTAGACTAGAGCAAAGGAAATGAGCCTTGGTGACATTGAATGTGTTAGGGTTACACACTGCTATCTGAAATACCACACAGTGCTGAATAGTAAGCATGGGAGTGCAGGAAAATCAGCTGCCTGTGTGCTAAGAGTGTGCTTCTGGAGACTGTGTATTGTCAGGTGCAAGAGAGAGCTGCATGGACGCTTGCAGAACTGCATGAAGACTGCAGAGATGTATGTAAGAGTACATGTGTGGTAAGGGTTAATTGCAGTTTTGAACATGTAGGAACTACCTCACCCATTGCAGGAGTGGAAGGAAAATCTACCATGTTGATTTCAAATGTGTTAGCATTTGCCTCTCATTTGTGAGATATTGATTTGTGCTGAATGCTAACCATCACAGTTCAAGAAAACAAGCAGCCCCTTTCCTGCGAGTGCAAGTCTTACAGAACAAGAGCAACACTAATTAAATCTCTGACATCAGTTCCTGTGTGCACACAGACTCATGGTGTGATTCTAGGCAGAAAACGATATTTGATTGGCAATTTCAAAGCACATTTACTACTGTGGTAGAGCAGGTGATAATTACTGTAACAGCCTGACATATTTTCCTTATAGTTTAGAGAGGCAGAAAAGAGCACATGTCCTAACAGCTACTTGAGACCATGAGCATGTGGAACCTGGGTGACTGATTAGACTAGAGCAAAGGAAATGAGCCTTGGTGACGTTGAATGTGTTAGCGTTACACACTGCAATCTGAAATACCACACAGTGCTGAATAGTAAGCATGGGAGTGCAGGAAAATCAGCTGCCTGTGTGCTAAGAGTGTGCTTCTGGAGACTGTGTATTGTCAGGTGCAAGAGAGAGCTGCATGGACGCTTGCACAACTGCATGAAGACTGCAGAGATGTATGTAAGAGTACATATGTGGTAAGGGTTAATTGCAGTTTTGAACATGTAGGAACTACCTCACCCATTGCAGGAGTGGAAGGAAAATCTACCATGTTGATTTCAAATGTGTTAGCATTTGCCTCTCATTTGTGAGATATTGATTTGTGCTGAATGCTAACCATCACAGTTCAAGAAAACAAGCTGCCCCTTTCCTGCGAGTGCAAGTCTTACAGAACAAGAGCAACACGAATTAAATCATTGACAACAATTCCTGTGTGCAGACAGACTCATGGTGTGATTCTAGGCAGAAAACGATATTTGATTGGCAATTTCAAAGCACATTTACTACTGTGGTAGTGCAAATGATAATTACTGTAACAACCTGACACATTTTCCTTATAGTTTAGAGAGGCAGAAAAGAGCACATGTCCTAACAGCTACTTGAGACCATGAGCATGTGGAACCTGGGAGAGTGATTAGACTAGAGCAAAGGAAATGAGCCTTGGTGACGTTGAATGTGTTAGCGTTACACACTGCTATCTGAAATACCACACAGTGCTGAATAGTAAGCATGGGAGTGCAGGAAAATCAGCTGCCTGTGTGCTAAGAGTGTGCTTCTGGATACTGTGTATTGTCAGGTGCAAGAGAGATCTGCATGGACGCTTGCACAACTGCATGAAGACTGCAGAGATGTATGTAAGAGTACATGTGTGGTAAGGGTTAATTGGAGTTTTGAACATATAGGACCTACCTCACCCATTGCAGCAGTGGAAAGAAAATCTACCATATTGATTTCAAATGTGTTAGCATTTGCCTCTCATTTGTGAGATATTGATTTGTGCTGAATGCTAACCATCACAGTTCAAGAAAACAGGCTGCCTCTTTCCTGCGAGTGCAAGTCTTACAGAACAAGAGCAACACAAATTAAATATCTGACAACAATTCCTGTGTGCAGACAGACTCATGGTGTGATTCTAGGCAGAAAACGATATTTGATTGGCAATTTCAAAGCACATTTACAACTGTGGTAGAGCAAATGATAATTACTGTAACAGCCTGCAACATTTTCCTTATAGTTTAGAGAGGCAGAAAAGAGCACATGTTCTAACAGCTACTTGAGACCATGAGCATGTGGAACCTGGGTGAGTGATTAGACTAGAGCAAAGGAAATGAGCCTTGGTGACGTTGAATGTGTTAGCGTTACACACTGCTATCTGAAATACCACACAGTGCTGAATAGTAAGCATGGGAGTGCAGGAAAATCAGCTGCCTGTGTGCTAAGAGTGTGCTTCTGGAGACTGTGTATTGTCAGGTGCAAGAGAGAGCTGCATGGACGCTTGCACAACTGCATGAAGACTGCAGAGATGTATGTAAGAGTACATGTGTGGTAAGGGTTAATTGGAGTTTTGAACATGTAGGAACTACCTCACCCATTGCAGGAGTGGAAGGAAAATCTACCATGTTGATTTCAAATGTGTTAGCATTTGCCTCTCATTTGTGAGATATTGATTTGTGCTGAATGCTAACCATCACAGTTCAAGAAAACAAGCTGCCCCTTTCCTGCGAGTGCAAGTCTTACAGAACAAGAGCAACACAAATTAAATCTCTGACAACAATTCCTGTGTGCAGACAGACTCATGGTGTGATTCTAGGCAGAAAACGATATTTGATTGGCAATTTCAAAGCACATTTAATACTGTGGTAGAGCAAGTGATAATTACTGTAACAGCCTGACACATTTTCCTTATAGTTTAGAGAGGCAGAAAAGAGCACATGTCCTAACAGCTACTTGAGACCATGAGCATGTGGAACCTGGGTGAGTGATGAGACTAGAGCAAAGGAAATGAGCCTTGGTGACGTTGAATGTGTTAGCGTTACACACTGCTATCTGAAAAACCACACAGTGCTGAATAGTAAGCATGGGAGTGCAGGAAAATCAGCTGCCTGTGTGCTAAGAGTGTGCTTCTGGAAACTGTGTATTGTCAGGTGCATGAGATATCTGCATGGACGCTTGCACAACTGCATGAAGACTGCAGAGATGTATGTAAGAGTACATGTGTGGTAAGGGTTAATTGGAGTTTTGAACATGTAGGAACTACCTCACACATTGCAGCAGTGTAAGGAAATCTACCATGTTGATTTCAAATGTGTTAGCATTTGCCTCTCATTTGTGAGATATTGATTTGTGCTGAATGCTAACCATCACAGTTCAAGAAAACAAGCTGCCCCTTTCCTGCGAGTGCAAGTCTTACAGAACGAGAGCAACACGAATTAAATCATTGACAACAATTCCTGTGTGCAGACAGACTCATGGTGTGATTCTAGGCAGAAAACGATATTTGATTGGCAATTTCAAAGCACATTTACTACTGTGGTAGAGCAAATGATAATTACTGTAACAGCCTGACACATTTTCCTTATAGTTTAGAGAGGCAGAAAAGAGCACATGTCCTAACAGCTACTTGAGACCATGAGCATGTGGAACCTGGGTGAGTGATTAGACTAGAGCAAAGGAAATGAGCCTTGGTGACATTGAATGTGTTAGCGTTACACACTGCTCTCTGAAATACCACACAGTGCTGAATAGTAAGCATGGGAGTGCAGGAAAATCAGCTGCCTGTGTGCTAAGAGTGTGCTTCTGGATACTGTGTATTGTCAGGTGCAAGAGAGATCTGCATGGACGCTTGCACAACTGCATGAAGACTGCAGAGATGTATGTAAGAGTACATGTGTGGTAAGGGTTAATTGGAGTTTTGAACATATAGGACCTACCTCACCCATTGCAGCAGTGGAAAGAAAATCTACCATATTGATTTCAAATGTGTTAGCATTTGCCTCTCATTTGTGAGATATTGATTTGTGCTGAATGCTAACCATCACAGTTCAAGAAAACAGGCTGCCTCTTTCCTGCGAGTGCAAGTCTTACAGAACAAGAGCAACACAAATTAAATATCTGACAACAATTCCTGTGTGCAGACAGACTCATGGTGTGATTCTAGGCAGAAAACGATATTTGATTGACAATTTCAAAGCACATTTACAACTGTGGTAGAGCAAATGATAATTACTGTAACAGCCTGCAACATTTTCCTTATAGTTTAGAGAGGCAGAAAAGAGCACATGTTCTAACAGCTACTTGAGACCATGAGCATGTGGAACCTGGGTGAGTGATTAGACTAGAGCAAAGGAAATGAGCCTTGGTGACGTTGAATGTGTTAGCGTTACACACTGCTATCTGAAATACCACACAGTGCTGAATAGTAAGCATGGGAGTGCAGGAAAATCAGCTGCCTGTGTGCTAAGAGTGTGCTTCTGGAGACTGTGTATTGTCAGGTGCAAGAGAGAGCTGCATGGACGCTTCCACAACTGCATGAATACTGCAGAGATGTATGTAAGAGTACATGTGTGGTAAGGGTTAATTGGAGTTTTGAACATGTAGGAACTACCTTACCCATTGCAGGAGTGGAAGGAAAATCTACCATGTTGATTTCAAATGTGTTAGCATTTGCCTCTCATTTGTGAGATATTGATTTGTGCTGAATGCTAACCATCACAGTTCAAGAAAACAAGCTGCCCCTTTCTGAGAGTGCAAGTCTTACAGAACAAGAGCAACACAAATTAAATCTCTGACATCAATTCCTGTGTGCACACAGACTCATGGTGTGATTCTAGGCAGAAAACGATATTTGATTGGCAATTTCAAAGCACATTTACTACTGTGGTAGAGCAAGTGATAATTACTGTAACAGCCTGATATATTTTCCTTATAGTTTAGAGAGGCAGAAAAGAGCACATGTCCTAACAGCTACTTGAGACCATGAGCATGTGGAACCTGGGTGAGTGATTAGACTAGAGCAAAGGAAATGAGCCTTGGTGACGTTGAATGTGTTAGCGTTACACACTGCTATCTGAAAGACCACACAGTGCTGAATAGTAAGCATGGGAGTGCAGGAAAATCAGCTGCCTGTGTGCTAAGAGTGTGCTTCTGGAGACTGTGTATTGTCAGGTGCAAGAGAGATCTGCATGGACGCTTGCACAACTGCATGAAGACTGCAGAGATGTATGTAAGAGTACATGTGTGGTAAGGGTTAATTGGAGTTTTGAAAATGTAGGAACTACCTCACCCATTGCAGGAGTGGAAGGAAAATCTACCATGTTGATTTCAAATGTGTTAGCATTTGCCTCTCATTTGTGAGATATTGATTTGTGCTGAATGCTAACCATCACAGTTCAAGAAAACAAGCTGCCCCTTTCCTGCGAGTGCAAGTCTTACAGAACAAGAGCAACACAAATTAAATCTCTGACAACAATTCCTGTGTGCAGACAGACTCATGTTGTGATTCTAGGCAGAAAACGATATTTGATTGGCAATTTCAAAGCACATTTAATACTGTGGTAGAGCAAGTGATAATTACTGTAACAGCCTGACACATTTTCCTTATAGTTTAGAGAGGCAGAAAAGAGCACATGTCCTAACAGCTACTTGAGACCATGAGCATGTGGAACCTGGGTGAGTGATTAGACTAGAGCAAAGGAAATGAGCCTTGGTGACGTTGAATGTGTTAGCGTTACACACTGCTATCTGAAAAACCACACAGTGCTGAATAGTAAGCATGGGAGTGCAGGAAAATCAGCTGCCTGTGTGCTAAGAGTGTGCTTCTGGAAACTGTGTATTGTCAGGTGCATGAGATATCTGCATGGACGCTTGCACAACTGCATGAAGACTGCAGAGATGTATGTAAGAGTACATGTGTGGTAAGGGTTAATTGGAGTTTTGAACATGTAGGAACTACCTCACACATTGCAGCAGTGTAAGGAAATCTACCATGTTGATTTCAAATGTGTTAGCATTTGCCTCTCATTTGTGAGATATTGATTTGTGCTGAATGCTAACCATCACAGTTCAAGAAAACAAGCTGCCCCTTTCCTGCGAGTGCAAGTCTTACAGAACGAGAGCAACACGAATTAAATCATTGACAACAATTCCTGTGTGCAGACAGACTCATGGTGTGATTCTAGGCAGAAAATGATATTTGATTGGCAATTTCAAAGCACATTTACTACTGTGGTAGAGCAAATGATAATTACTGTAACAGCCTGACACATTTTCCTTATAGTTTAGAGAGGCAGAAAAGAGCACATGTCCTAACAGCTACTTGAGACCATGAGCATGTGGAACCTGGGTGAGTGATTAGACTAGAGCAAAGGAAATGAGCCTTGGTGACATTGAATGTGTTAGCGTTACACACTGCTATCTGAAATACCACACAGTGCTGAATAGTAAGCATGGGAGTGCAGGAAAATCAGCTGCCTGTGTGCTAAGAGTGTGCTTCTTGAGACTGTGTATTGTCAGGTGCAAGAGAGAGCTGCATGGACGCTTGCACAACTGCATGAAGACTGCAGAGATGTATGTAAGAGTACATGTGTGGTAAGGGTTAATTGCAGTTTTGAACATGTAGGAACTACCTCACCCATTGCAGGAGTGGAAGGAAAATCTACCATGTTGATTTCAAATGTGTTAGCATTTGCCTCTCATTTGTGAGATATTGATTTGTGCTGAATGCTAACCATCACAGTTCAAGAAAACAAGCTGCCTCTTTCCTGCGAGTGCAAGTCTTACAGAACAAGAGCAACACAAATTAAATCTCTGACAACAATTCCTGTGTGCAGACAGACTCATGGTGTGATTCTAGGCAGAAAACAATATTTGATTGGCAATTTCAAAGCACATTTACAACTGTGGTAGAGCAAATGATAATTACTGTAACAGCCTGCAACATTTTCCTTATAGTTTAGAGAGGCAGAAAAGAGCACATGTTCTAACAGCTACTTGAGACCATGAGCATGTGGAACCTGGGTGAGTGATTAGACTAGAGCAAAGGAAATGAGCCTTGGTGACATTGAATGTGTTAGCGTTACACACTGCTATCTGAAATACCACACAGTGCTGAATAGTAAGCATGGGAGTGCAGGAAAATCAGCTGCCTGTGTGCTAAGAGTGTGCTTCTGGAGACTGTATTGTCAGGTGCAAGAGAGATCTGCATGGACGCTTACAAAACTGCATGAAGACTGCAGAGATGTATGTAAGAGTACATGTGTGGTAAGGCTTAATTGGAGTTTTGAACATGTAGGAACTACCTCACCCATTGCAGGAGTGGAAGGAAAATCTACCATGTTGATTTCAAATGTGTTAGCATTTGCCTCTCATTTGTGAGATATTGATTTGTGCTGAATGCTAACCATCACAGTTCAAGAAAACAAGCTGCCCCTTTCCTGCGAGTGCAAGTCTTACAGAACAAGAGCAACACGAATAAATCTCTGACAACAATTCCTGTGTGCACACAGACTCATGGTGTGATTCTAGGCAGAAAACGATATTTGATTGGCAATTTCAAAGCACATTTACCACTGTGGTAGAGCAAGTGATAATTACTGTAACAGCCTGACACATTTTCCTTATAGTTTAGAGAGGCAGAAAAGAGCACATGTATTAACAGCTACTTGAGACAATGAGCATGTGGAACCTGGGTGAGTGATTAGACTAGAGCAAAGAAAATAAGCCTTGGTGATGTTGAATGTGTTAGCGTTACACACTGCTATCTGAAAAACCACACAGTGCTGAATAGTAAGCATGGGAGTGCAGGAAAATCAGCTGCCTGTGTGCTAAGAGTGTGCTTCTGGAGACTGTGTATTGTCAGGTGCAAGAGAGATCTGCATGGACGCTTGCACAACTGCATGAAGACTGCAGAGATGTATGTAAGAGTACATGTGTGGTAAGATTTAATTGGAGTTTTGAACATGTAGGACCTACCTCACCCATTGCAGCAGTGGAAGGAAAATCTACCATGTTGATTTCAAATGTGTTAGCATGTGCCTCTCATTTGTGAGATATTGATTTGTGCTGAATGCTAACCATCACAGTTCAAGAAAACAAGCTGCCCGTTTCCCGTGAGTGCAAGTCTTACAGAACAAGAGCAACACAAATTAAATCTCTGATAACAATTCCTGTGTGCAGACAGACTCATGGTGTGATTCTAGGCAGAAAACGATATTTGATTGGCAATTTCAAAGCACATTTACTACTGTGGTAGAGCAAGTGATAATTACTGTAACAGCCTGATATATTTTCCTTATAGTTTAGAGAGGCAGAAAAGAGCACATGTCCTAACAGCTACTTGAGACCATGAGCATGTGGAACCTGGGTGAGTGATTAGACTAGAGCAAAGGAAATGAGCCTTGGTGACATTGAATGTGTTAGCGTTACACACTGCTATCTGAAATACCACAAAGTGCTGAATAGTAAGCATGGGAGTGCAGGAAAATCAGCTGCCTGTGTGCTAAGAGTGTGCTTCTGGAAACTGTGTATTGTCAGGTGCATGAGATATCTGCATGGACGCTTGCACAACTGCATGAAGACTGCAGAGATGTATGTAAGAGTACATGTGTGGTAAGGGTTAATTGGAGTTTTGAACATGTAGGAACTACCTCACACATTGCAGCAGTGTAAGGAAATCTACCATGTTGATTTCAAATGTGTTAGCATTTGCCTCTCATTTGTGAGATATTGATTTGTGCTGAATGCTAACCATCACAGTTCAAGAAAACAAGCTGCCCCTTTCCTGCGAGTGCAAGTCTTACAGAACGAGAGCAACACGAATTAAATCATTGACAACAATTCCTGTGTGCAGACAGACTCATGGTGTGATTCTAGGCAGAAAACGATATTTGATTGGCAATTTCAAAGCACATTTACTACTGTGGTAGAGCAAATGATAATTACTGTAACAGCCTGACACATTTTCCTTATAGTTTAGAGAGGCAGAAAAGAGCACATGTCCTAACAGCTACTTGAGACCATGAGCATGTGGAACCTGGGTGAGTGATTAGACTAGAGCAAAGGAAATGAGCCTTGGTGACATTGAATGTGTTAGCGTTACACACTGCTCTCTGAAATACCACACAGTGCTGAATAGTAAGCATGGGAGTGCAGGAAAATCAGCTGCCTGTGTGCTAAGAGTGTGCTTCTGGATACTGTGTATTGTCAGGTGCAAGAGAGATCTGCATGGACGCTTGCACAACTGCATGAAGACTGCAGAGATGTATGTAAGAGTACATGTGTGGTAAGGGTTAATTGGAGTTTTGAACATATAGGACCTACCTCACCCATTGCAGCAGTGGAAAGAAAATCTACCATATTGATTTCAAATGTGTTAGCATTTGCCTCTCATTTGTGAGATATTGATTTGTGCTGAATGCTAACCATCACAGTTCAAGAAAACAGGCTGCCTCTTTCCTGCGAGTGCAAGTCTTACAGAACAAGAGCAACACAAATTAAATATCTGACAACAATTCCTGTGTGCAGACAGACTCATGGTGTGATTCTAGGCAGAAAACGATATTTGATTGACAATTTCAAAGCACATTTACAACTGTGGTAGAGCAAATGATAATTACTGTAACAGCCTGCAACATTTTCCTTATAGTTTAGAGAGGCAGAAAAGAGCACATGTTCTAACAGCTACTTGAGACCATGAGCATGTGGAACCTGGGTGAGTGATTAGACTAGAGCAAAGGAAATGAGCCTTGGTGACGTTGAATGTGTTAGCGTTACACACTGCTATCTGAAATACCACACAGTGCTGAATAGTAAGCATGGGAGTGCAGGAAAATCAGCTGCCTGTGTGCTAAGAGTGTGCTTCTGGAGACTGTGTATTGTCAGGTGCAAGAGAGAGCTGCATGGACGCTTCCACAACTGCATGAATACTGCAGAGATGTATGTAAGAGTACATGTGTGGTAAGGGTTAATTGGAGTTTTGAACATGTAGGAACTACCTTACCCATTGCAGGAGTGGAAGGAAAATCTACCATGTTGATTTCAAATGTGTTAGCATTTGCCTCTCATTTGTGAGATATTGATTTGTGCTGAATGCTAACCATCACAGTTCAAGAAAACAAGCTGCCCCTTTCTGAGAGTGCAAGTCTTACAGAACAAGAGCAACACAAATTAAATCTCTGACATCAATTCCTGTGTGCACACAGACTCATGGTGTGATTCTAGGCAGAAAACGATATTTGATTGGCAATTTCAAAGCACATTTACTACTGTGGTAGAGCAAGTGATAATTATTGTAACAGCCTGATATATTTTCCTTATAGTTTAGAGAGGCAGAAAAGAGCACATGTCCTAACAGCTACTTGAGACCATGAGCATGTGGAACCTGGGTGAGTGATTAGACTAGAGCAAAGGAAATGAGCCTTGGTGAGGTTGAATGTGTTAGCGTTACACACTGCTATCTGAAAGACCACACAGTGCTGAATAGTAAGCATGGGAGTGCAGGAAAATCAGCTGCCTGTGTGCTAAGAGTGTGCTTCTGGAGACTGTGTATTGTCAGGTGCAAGAGAGATCTGCATGGACGCTTGCACAACTGCATGAAGACTGCAGAGATGTATGTAAGAGTACATGTGTGGTAAGGGTTAATTGGAGTTTTGAAAATGTAGGAACTACCTCACCCATTGCAGGAGTGGAAGGAAAATCTACCATGTTGATTTCAAATGTGTTAGCATTTGCCTCTCATTTGTGAGATATTGATTTGTGCTGAATGCTAACCATCACAGTTCAAGAAAACAAGCAGCCCCTTTCCTGCGAGTGCAAGTCTTACAGAACAAGAGCAACACTAATTAAATCTCTGACATCAATTCCTGTGTGCACACAGACTCATGGTGTGATTCTAGGCAGAAAACGATATTTGATTGGCTATTTCAAAGCACATTTACTACTGTGGTAGAGCAGGTGATAATTACTGTAACAGCCTGACATATTTCCCTTATAGTTTAGAGAGGCAGAAAAGAGCACATGTCCTAACAGCTACTTGAGACCATGAGCATGTGGAACCTGGGTGAGTGATTAGACTAGAGCAAAGGAAATGAGCCTTGGTGACGTTGAATGTGTTAGCGTTACACACTGCTATCTGAAAAACCACACAGTGCTGAATAGTAAGCATGGGAGTGCAGGAAAATCAGCTGCCTGTGTGCTAAGAGTGTGCTTCTGGAAACTGTGTATTGTCAGGTGCATGAGATATCTGCATGGACGCTTGCACAACTGCATGAAGACTGCAGAGATGTATGTAAGAGTACATGTGTGGTAAGGGTTAATTGGAGTTTTGAACATGTAGGAACTACCTCACACATTGCAGCAGTGTAAGGAAATCTACCATGTTGATTTCAAATGTGTTAGCATTTGCCTCTCATTTGTGAGATATTGATTTGTGCTGAATGCTAACCATCACAGTTCAAGAAAACAAGCTGCCCCTTTCCTGCGAGTGCAAGTCTTACAGAACGAGAGCAACACGAATTAAATCATTGACAACAATTCCTGTGTGCAGACAGACTCATGGTGTGATTCTAGGCAGAAAACGATATTTGATTGGCAATTTCAAAGCACATTTACAACTGTGGTAGAGCAAATGATAATTACTGTAACAGCCTGCAACATTTTCCTTATAGTTTAGAGAGGCAGAAAAGAGCACATGTTCTAACAGCTACTTGAGACCATGAGCATGTGGAACCTGGGTGAGTGATTAGACTAGAGCAAAGGAAATGAGCCTTGGTGACGTTGAATGTGTTAGCGTTACACACTGCTATCTGAAATACCACACAGTGCTGAATAGTAAGCATGGGAGTGCAGGAAAATCAGCTGCCTGTGTGCTAAGAGTGTGCTTCTGGAGACTGTGTATTGTCAGGTGCAAGAGAGAGCTGCATGGACGCTTGCACAACTGCATGAAGACTGCAGAGATGTATGTAAGAGTACATGTGTGGTAAGGGTTAATTGGAGTTTTGAACATGTAGGAACTACCTCACGCATTGCAGGAGTGGAAGGAAAATCTACCATGTTGATTTCAAATGTGTTAGCATTTGCCTCTCATTTGTGAGATATTGATTTGTGCTGAATGCTAACCATCACAGTTCAAGAAAACAAGCTGCCCCTTTCCTGCGAGTGCAAGTCTTACAGAACAAGAGCAACACAAATTAAATCTCTGACAACAATTCCTGTGTGCAGACAGACTCATGGTGTGATTCTAGGCAGAAAACGATATTTGATTGGCAATTTCAAAGCACATTTAATACTGTGGTAGAGCAAGTGATAATTACTGTAACAGCCTGACACATTTTCCTTATAGTTTAGAGAGGCAGAAAAGAGCACATGTCCTAACAGCTACTTGAGACCATGAGCATGTGGAACCTGGGTGAGTGATTAGACTAGAGCAAAGGAAATGAGCCTTGGTGACGTTGAATGTGTTAGCGTTACACACTGCTATCTGAAAAACCACACAGTGCTGAATAGTAAGCATGGGAGTGCAGGAAAATCAGCTGCCTGTGTGCTAAGAGTGTGCTTCTGGAAACTGTGTATTGTCAGGTGCATGAGATATCTGCATGGACGCTTGCACAACTGCATGAAGACTGCAGAGATGTATGTAAGAGTACATGTGTGGTAAGGGTTAATTGGAGTTTTGAACATGTAGGAACTACCTCACACATTGCAGCAGTGTAAGGAAATCTACCATGTTGATTTCAAATGTGTTAGCATTTGCCTCTCATTTGTGAGATATTGATTTGTGCTGAATGCTAACCATCACAGTTCAAGAAAACAAGCTGCCCCTTTCCTGCGAGTGCAAGTCTTACAGAACGAGAGCAACACGAATTAAATCATTGACAACAATTCCTGTGTGCAGACAGACTCATGGTGTGATTCTAGGCAGAAAACGATATTTGATTGGCAATTTCAAAGCACATTTACTACTGTGGTAGAGCAAATGATAATTACTGTAACAGCCTGACACATTTTCCTTATAGTTTAGAGAGGCAGAAAAGAGCACATGTCCTAACAGCTACTTGAGACCATGAGCATGTGGAACCTGGGTGAGTGATTAGACTAGAGCAAAGGAAATGAGCCTTGGTGACATTGAATGTGTTAGCGTTACACACTGCTCTCTGAAATACCACACAGTGCTGAATAGTAAGCATGGGAGTGCAGGAAAATCAGCTGCCTGTGTGCTAAGAGTGTGCTTCTGGATACTGTGTATTGTCAGGTGCAAGAGAGATCTGCATGGACGCTTGCACAACTGCATGAAGACTGCAGAGATGTATGTAAGAGTACATGTGTGGTAAGGGTTAATTGGAGTTTTGAACATATAGGACCTACCTCACCCATTGCAGCAGTGGAAAGAAAATCTACCATATTGATTTCAAATGTGTTAGCATTTGCCTCTCATTTGTGAGATATTGATTTGTGCTGAATGCTAACCATCACAGTTCAAGAAAACAGGCTGCCTCTTTCCTGCGAGTGCAAGTCTTACAGAACAAGAGCAACACAAATTAAATATCTGACAACAATTCCTGTGTGCAGACAGACTCATGGTGTGATTCTAGGCAGAAAACGATATTTGATTGACAATTTCAAAGCACATTTACAACTGTGGTAGAGCAAATGATAATTACTGTAACAGCCTGACACATTTTCCTTATAGTTTAGAGAGGCAGAAAAGAGCACATGTTCTAACAGCTACTTGAGACCATGAGCATGTGGAACCTGGGTGAGTGATTAGACTAGAGCAAAGGAAATGAGCCTTGGTGACGTTGAATGTGTTAGCGTTACACACTGCTATCTGAAATACCACACAGTGCTGAATAGTAAGCATGGGAGTGCAGGAAAATCAGCTGCCTGTGTGCTAAGAGTGTGCTTCTGGAGACTGTGTATTGTCAGGTGCAAGAGAGAGCTGCATGGACGCTTCCACAACTGCATGAATACTGCAGAGATGTATGTAAGAGTACATGTGTGGTAAGGGTTAATTGGAGTTTTGAACATGTAGGAACTACCTTACCCATTGCAGGAGTGGAAGGAAAATCTACCATGTTGATTTCAAATGTGTTAGCATTTGCCTCTCATTTGTGAGATATTGATTTGTGCTGAATGCTAACCATCACAGTTCAAGAAAACAAGCTGCCCCTTTCTGAGAGTGCAAGTCTTACAGAACAAGAGCAACACAAATTAAATCTCTGACATCAATTCCTGTGTGCACACAGACTCATGGTGTGATTCTAGGCAGAAAACGATATTTGATTGGCAATTTCAAAGCACCTTTACTACTGTGGTAGAGCAAGTGATAATTACTGTAACAGCCTGATATATTTTCCTTATAGTTTAGAGAGGCAGAAAAGAGCACATGTCCTAACAGCTACTTGAGACCATGAGCATGTGGAACCTGGGTGAGTGATTAGACTAGAGCAAAGGAAATGAGCCTTGGTGACGTTGAATGTGTTAGCGTTACACACTGCTATCTGAAAGACCACACAGTGCTGAATAGTAAGCATGGGAGTGCAGGAAAATCAGCTGCCTGTGTGCTAAGAGTGTGCTTCTGGAGACTGTGTATTGTCAGGTGCAAGAGAGATCTGCATGGACGCTTGCACAACTGCATGAAGACTGCAGAGATGTATGTAAGAGTACATGTGTGGTAAGGGTTAATTGGAGTTTTGAAAATGTAGGAACTACCTCACCCATTGCAGGAGTGGAAGGAAAATCTACCATGTTGATTTCAAATGTGTTAGCATTTGCCTCTCATTTGTGAGATATTGATTTGTGCTGAATGCTAACCATCACAGTTCAAGAAAACAAGCTGCCCCTTTCCTGCGAGTGCAAGTCTTACAGAACAAGAGCAACACAAATTAAATCTCTGACAACAATTCCTGTGTGCAGACAGACTCATGTTGTGATTCTAGGCAGAAAACGATATTTGATTGGCAATTTCAAAGCACATTTAATACTGTGGTAGAGCAAGTGATAATTACTGTAACAGCCTGACACATTTTCCTTATAGTTTAGAGAGGCAGAAAAGAGCACATGTCCTAACAGCTACTTGAGACCATGAGCATGTGGAACCTGGGTGAGTGATTAGACTAGAGCAAAGGAAATGAGCCTTGGTGACGTTGAATGTGTTAGCGTTACACACTGCTATCTGAAAAACCACACAGTGCTGAATAGTAAGCATGGGAGTGCAGGAAAATCAGCTGCCTGTGTGCTAAGAGTGTGCTTCTGGAAACTGTGTATTGTCAGGTGCATGATATATCTGCATGGACGCTTGCACAACTGCATGAAGACTGCAGAGATGTATGTAAGAGTACATGTGTGGTAAGGGTTAATTGGAGTTTTGAACATGTAGGAACTACCTCACACATTGCAGCAGTGTAAGGAAATCTACCATGTTGATTTCAAATGTGTTAGCATTTGCCTCTCATTTGTGAGATATTGATTTGTGCTGAATGCTAACCATCACAGTTCAAGAAAACAAGCTGCCCCTTTCCTGCGAGTGCAAGTCTTACAGAACGAGAGCAACACGAATTAAATCATTGACAACAATTCCTGTGTGCAGACAGACTCATGGTGTGATTCTAGGCAGAAAATGATATTTGATTGGCAATTTCAAAGCACATTTACTACTGTGGTAGAGCAAATGATAATTACTGTAACAGCCTGACACATTTTCCTTATAGTTTAGAGAGGCAGAAAAGAGCACATGTCCTAACAGCTACTTGAGACCATGAGCATGTGGAACCTGGGTGAGTGATTAGACTAGAGCAAAGGAAATGAGCCTTGGTGACATTGAATGTGTTAGCGTTACACACTGCTATCTGAAATACCACACAGTGCTGAATAGTAAGCATGGGAGTGCAGGAAAATCAGCTGCCTGTGTGCTAAGAGTGTGCTTCTTGAGACTGTGTATTGTCAGGTGCAAGAGAGAGCTGCATGGACGCTTGCACAACTGCATGAAGACTGCAGAGATGTATGTAAGAGTACATGTGTGGTAAGGGTTAATTGCAGTTTTGAACATGTAGGAACTACCTCACCCATTGCAGGAGTGGAAGGAAAATCTACCATGTTGATTTCAAATGTGTTAGCATTTGCCTCTCATTTGTGAGATATTGATTTGTGCTGAATGCTAACCATCACAGTTCAAGAAAACAAGCTGCCTCTTTCCTGCGAGTGCAAGTCTTACAGAACAAGAGCAACACAAATTAAATCTCTGACAACAATTCCTGTGTGCAGACAGACTCATGGTGTGATTCTAGGCAGAAAACAATATTTGATTGGCAATTTCAAAGCACATTTACAACTGTGGTAGAGCAAATGATAATTACTGTAACAGCCTGCAACATTTTCCTTATAGTTTAGAGAGGCAGAAAAGAGCACATGTTCTAACAGCTACTTGAGACCATGAGCATGTGGAACCTGGGTGAGTGATTAGACTAGAGCAAAGGAAATGAGCCTTGGTGACATTGAATGTGTTAGCGTTACACACTGCTATCTGAAATACCACACAGTGCTGAATAGTAAGCATGGGAGTGCAGGAAAATCAGCTGCCTGTGTGCTAAGAGTGTGCTTCTGGAGACTGTATTGTCAGGTGCAAGAGAGATCTGCATGGACGCTTACAAAACTGCATGAAGACTGCAGAGATGTATGTAAGAGTACATGTGTGGTAAGGGTTAATTGCAGTTTTGAACATGTAGGAACTACCTCACCCATTGCAGGAGTGGAAGGAAAATCTACCATGTTGATTTCAAATGTGTTAGCATTTGCCTCTCATTTGTGAGATATTGATTTGTGCTGAATGCTAACCATCACAGTTCAAGAAAACAAGCTGCCTCTTTCCTGCGAGTGCAAGTCTTACAGAACAAGAGCAACACAAATTAAATCTCTGACAACAATTCCTGTGTGCAGACAGACTCATGGTGTGATTCTAGGCAGAAAACAATATTTGATTGGCAATTTCAAAGCACATTTACTACTGTGGTAGAGCAAGTGATAATTACTGTAACAGCCTGATATATTTTCCTTATAGTTTAGAGAGGCAGAAAAGAGCACATGTCCTAACAGCTACTTGAGACCATGAGCATGTGGAACCTGGGTGAGTGATTAGACTAGAGCAAAGGAAATGAGCCTTGGTGACATTGAATGTGTTAGCGTTACACACTGCTATCTGAAATACCACAAAGTGCTGAATAGTAAGCATGGGAGTGCAGGAAAATCAGCTGCCTGTGTGCTAAGAGTGTGCTTCTGGAAACTGTGTATTGTCAGGTGCATGAGATATCTGCATGGACGCTTGCACAACTGCATGAAGACTGCAGAGATGTATGTAAGAGTACATGTGTGGTAAGGGTTAATTGGAGTTTTGAACATGTAGGAACTACCTCACACATTGCAGCAGTGTAAGGAAATCTACCATGTTGATTTCAAATGTGCTAGCATTTGCCTCTCATTTGTGAGATATTGATTTGTGCTGAATGCTAACCATCACAGTTCAAGAAAACAAGCTGCCCCTTTCCTGCGAGTGCAAGTCTTACAGAACGAGAGCAACACGAATTAAATCATTGACAACAATTCCTGTGTGCAGACAGACTCATGGTGTGATTCTAGGCAGAAAACGATATTTGATTGGCAATTTCAAAGCACATTTACTACTGTGGTAGAGCAAATGATAATTACTGTAACAGCCTGACACATTTTCCTTATAGTTTAGAGAGGCAGAAAAGAGCACATGTCCTAACAGCTACTTGAGACCATGAGCATGTGGAACCTGGGTGAGTGATTAGACTAGAGCAAAGGAAATGAGCCTTGGTGACATTGAATGTGTTAGCGTTACACACTGCTCTCTGAAATACCACACAGTGCTGAATAGTAAGCATGGGAGTGCAGGAAAATCAGCTGCCTGTGTGCTAAGAGTGTGCTTCTGGATACTGTGTATTGTCAGGTGCAAGAGAGATCTGCATGGACGCTTGCACAACTGCATGAAGACTGCAGAGATGTATGTAAGAGTACATGTGTGGTAAGGGTTAATTGGAGTTTTGAACATATAGGACCTACCTCACCCATTGCAGCAGTGGAAAGAAAATCTACCATATTGATTTCAAATGTGTTAGCATTTGCCTCTCATTTGTGAGATATTGATTTGTGCTGAATGCTAACCATCACAGTTCAAGAAAACAGGCTGCCTCTTTCCTGCGAGTGCAAGTCTTACAGAACAAGAGCAACACAAATTTAATATCTGACAACAATTCCTGTGTGCAGACAGACTCATGGTGTGATTCTAGGCAGAAAACGATATTTGATTGACAATTTCAAAGCACATTTACAACTGTGGTAGAGCAAATGATAATTACTGTAACAGCCTGCAACATTTTCCTTATAGTTTAGAGAGGCAGAAAAGAGCACATGTTCTAACAGCTACTTGAGACCATGAGCATGTGGAACCTGGGTGAGTGATTAGACTAGAGCAAAGGAAATGAGCCTTGGTGACGTTGAATGTGTTAGCGTTACACACTGCTATCTGAAATACCACACAGTGCTGAATAGTAAGCATGGGAGTGCAGGAAAATCAGCTGCCTGTGTGCTAAGAGTGTGCTTCTGGAGACTGTGTATTGTCAGGTGCAAGAGAGAGCTGCATGGACGCTTCCACAACTGCATGAATACTGCAGAGATGTATGTAAGAGTACATGTGTGGTAAGGGTTAATTGGAGTTTTGAACATGTAGGAACTACCTTACCCATTGCAGGAGTGGAAGGAAAATCTACCATGTTGATTTCAAATGTGTTAGCATTTGCCTCTCATTTGTGAGATATTGATTTGTGCTGAATGCTAACCATCACAGTTCAAGAAAACAAGCTGCCCCTTTCTGAGAGTGCAAGTCTTACAGAACAAGAGCAACACAAATTAAATCTCTGACATCAATTCCTGTGTGCACACAGACTCATGGTGTGATTCTAGGCAGAAAACGATATTTGATTGGCAATTTCAAAGCACATTTACTACTGTGGTAGAGCAAGTGATAATTACTGTAACAGCCTGATATATTTTCCTTATAGTTTAGAGAGGCAGAAAAGAGCACATGTCCTAACAGCTACTTGAGACCATGAGCATGTGGAACCTGGGTGAGTGATTAGACTAGAGCAAAGGAAATGAGCCTTGGTGAGGTTGAATGTGTTAGCGTTACACACTGCTATCTGAAAGACCACACAGTGCTGAATAGTAAGCATGGGAGTGCAGGAAAATCAGCTGCCTGTGTGCTAAGAGTGTGCTTCTGGAGACTGTGTATTGTCAGGTGCAAGAGAGATCTGCATGGACGCTTGCACAACTGCATGAAGACTGCAGAGATGTATGTAAGAGTACATGTGTGGTAAGGGTTAATTGGAGTTTTGAAAATGTAGGAACTACCTCACCCATTGCAGGAGTGGAAGGAAAATCTACCATGTTGATTTCAAATGTGTTAGCATTTGCCTCTCATTTGTGAGATATTGATTTGTGCTGAATGCTAACCATCACAGTTCAAGAAAACAAGCAGCCCCTTTCCTGCGAGTGCAAGTCTTACAGAACAAGAGCAACACTAATTAAATCTCTGACATCAATTCCTGTGTGCACACAGACTCATGGTGTGATTCTAGGCAGAAAACGATATTTGATTGGCTATTTCAAAGCACATTTACTACTGTGGTAGAGCAGGTGATAATTACTGTAACAGCCTGACATATTTCCCTTATAGTTTAGAGAGGCAGAAAAGAGCACATGTCCTAACAGCTACTTGAGACCATGAGCATGTGGAACCTGGGTGAGTGATTAGACTAGAGCAAAGGAAATGAGCCTTGGTGACGTTGAATGTGTTAGCGTTACACACTGCTATCTGAAAAACCACACAGTGCTGAATAGTAAGCATGGGAGTGCAGGAAAATCAGCTGCCTGTGTGCTAAGAGTGTGCTTCTGGAAACTGTGTATTGTCAGGTGCATGAGATATCTGCATGGACGCTTGCACAACTGCATGAAGACTGCAGAGATGTATGTAAGAGTACATGTGTGGTAAGGGTTAATTGGAGTTTTGAACATGTAGGAACTACCTCACACATTGCAGCAGTGTAAGGAAATCTACCATGTTGATTTCAAATGTGTTAGCATTTGCCTCTCATTTGTGAGATATTGATTTGTGCTGAATGCTAACCATCACAGTTCAAGAAAACAAGCTGCCCCTTTCCTGCGAGTGCAAGTCTTACAGAACGAGAGCAACACAAATTAAATCATTGACAACAATTCCTGTGTGCAGACAGACTCATGGTGTGATTCTAGGCAGAAAACGATATTTGATTGGCAATTTCAAAGCACATTTACAACTGTGGTAGAGCAAATGATAATTACTGTAACAGCCTGCAACATTTTCCTTATAGTTTAGAGAGGCAGAAAAGAGCACATGTTCTAACAGCTACTTGAGACCATGAGCATGTGGAACCTGGGTGAGTGATTAGACTAGAGCAAAGGAAATGAGCCTTGGTGACGTTGAATGTGTTAGCGTTACACACTGCTATCTGAAATACCACACAGTGCTGAATAGTAAGCATGGGAGTGCAGGAAAATCAGCTGCCTGTGTGCTAAGAGTGTGCTTCTGGAGACTGTGTATTGTCAGGTGCAAGAGAGAGCTGCATGGACGCTTGCACAACTGCATGAAGACTGCAGAGATGTATGTAAGAGTACATGTGTGGTAAGGGTTAATTGGAGTTTTGAACATGTAGGAACTACCTCACCCATTGCAGGAGTGGAAGGAAAATCTACCATGTTGATTTCAAATGTGTTAGCATTTGCCTCTCATTTGTGAGATATTGATTTGTGCTGAATGCTAACCATCACAGTTCAAGAAAACAAGCTGCCCCTTTCCTGCGAGTGCAAGTCTTACAGAACAAGAGCAACACAAATTAAATCTCTGACAACAATTCCTGTGTGCAGACAGACTCATGGTGTGATTCTAGGCAGAAAACGATAGTTGATTGGCAATTTCAAAGCACATTTAATACTGTGGTAGAGCAAGTGATAATTACTGTAACAGCCTGACACATTTTCCTTATAGTTTAGAGAGGCAGAAAAGAGCACATGTCCTAACAGCTACTTGAGACCATGAGCATGTGGAACCTGGGTGAGTGATTAGACTAGAGCAAAGGAAATGAGCCTTGGTGACGTTGAATGTGTTAGCGTTACACACTGCAATCTGAAAAACCACACAGTGCTGAATAGTAAGCATGGGAGTGCAGGAAAATCAGCTGCCTGTGTGCTAAGAGTGTGCTTCTGGAGACTGTGTATTGTCAGGTGCAAGAGAGATCTGCATGGACGCTTGCACAACTGCATGAAGACTGCAGAGATGTATGTAAGAGTACATGTGTGGTAAGATTTAATTGGAGTTTTGAACATGTAGGACCTACCTCACCCATTGCAGCAGTGGAAGGAAAATCTACCATGTTGATTTCAAATGTGTTAGCATGTGCCTCTCATTTGTGAGATATTGATTTGTGCTGAATGCTAACCATCACAGTTCAAGAAAACAAGCTGCCCGTTTCCCGCGAGTGCAAGTCTTACAGAACAAGAGCAACACGAATTAAATCATTGACAACAATTCCTGTGTGCAGACAGACTCATGGTGTGATTCTAGGCAGAAAACGATATTTGATTGGCAATTTCAAAGCACATTTACTACTGTGGTAGTGCAAATGATAATTACTGTAACAGCCTGACACATTTTCCTTATAGTTTAGAGAGGCAGAAAAGAGCACATGTCCTAACAGCTACTTGAGACCATGAGCATGTGGAACCTGGGTGAGTGATTAGACTAGAGCAAAGGAAATGAGCCTTGGTGACATTGAATGTGTTAGCGTTACACACTGCTATCTGAAATACCACACAGTGCTGAATAGTAAGCATGGGAGTGCAGGAAAATCAGCTGCCTGTGTGCTAAGAGTGTGCTTCTGGAGACTGTATTGTCAGGTGCAAGAGAGAGCTGCATGGACGCTTACAAAACTGCATGAAGACTGCAGAGATGTATGTAAGAGTACATGTGTGGTAAGGGTTAATTGGAGTTTTGAACATGTAGGAACTACCTCACCCATTGCAGGAGTGGAAGGAAAATCTACCATGTTGATTTCAAATGTGTTAGCATTTGCCTCTCATTTGTGAGATATTGATTTGTGCTGAATGCTAACCATCACAGTTCAAGAAAACAAGCTGCCCCTTTCCTGCGAGTGCAAGTCTTACAGAACAAGAGCAACACAAATTAAATCTCTGACAACAATTCCTGTGTGCAGACAGACTCATGGTGTGATTCTAGGCAGAAAACGATATTTGATTGGCAATTTCAAAGCACATTTAATACTGTGGTAGAGCAAGTGATAATTACTGTAACAGCCTGACACATTTTCCTTATAGTTTAGAGAGGCAGAAAAGAGCACATGTCCTAACAGCTACTTGAGACCATGAGCATGTGGAACCTGGGTGAGTGATTAGACTAGAGCAAAGGAAATGAGCCTTGGTGACGTTGAATGTGTTAGCGTTACACACTGCAATCTGAAATACCACACAGTGCTGAATAGTAAGCATGGGAGTGCAGGAAAATCAGCTGCCTGTGTGCTAAGAGTGTGCTTCTGGAGACTGTGTATTGTCAGGTGCAAGAGAGATCTGCATGGACGCTTGCACAACTGCATGAAGACTGCAGAGATGTATGTAAGAGTACATGTGTGGTAAGATTTAATTGGAGTTTTGAACATGTAGGACCTACCTCACCCATTGCAGCAGTGGAAGGAAAATCTACCATGTTGATTTCAAATGTGTTAGCATGTGCCTCTCATTTGTGAGATATTGATTTGTGCTGAATGCTAACCATCACAGTTCAAGAAAACAAGCTGCCCGTTTCCCGCGAGTGCAAGTCTTACAGAACAAGAGCAACACGAATTAAATCATTGACAACAATTCCTGTGTGCAGACAGACTCATGGTGTGATTCTAGGCAGAAAACGATATTTGATTGGCAATTTCAAAGCACATTTACTACTGTGGTAGTGCAAATGATAATTACTGTAACAGCCTGACACATTTTCCTTATAGTTTAGAGAGGCAGAAAAGAGCACATGTCCTAACAGCTACTTGAGACCATGAGCATGTGGAACCTGGGTGAGTGATTAGACTAGAGCAAAGGAAATGAGCCTTGGTGACATTGAATGTGTTAGCGTTACACACTGCTATCTGAAATACCACACAGTGCTGAATAGTAAGCATGGGAGTGCAGGAAAATCAGCTGCCTGTGTGCTAAGAGTGTGCTTCTGGAGACTGTATTGTCAGGTGCAAGAGAGATCTGCATGGACGCTTACAAAACTGCATGAAGACTGCAGAGATGTATGTAAGAGTACATGTGTGGTAAGGCTTAATTGGAGTTTTGAACATGTAGGAACTACCTCACCCATTGCAGGAGTGGAAGGAAAATCTACCATGTTGATTTCAAATGTGTTAGCATTTGCCTCTCATTTGTGAGATATTGATTTGTGCTGAATGCTAACCATCACAGTTCAAGAAAACAAGCTGCCCCTTTCCTGCGAGTGCAAGTCTTACAGAACAAGAGCAACACAAATTAAATCTCTGACAACAATTCCTGTGTGCACACAGACTCATGGTGTGATTCTAGGCAGAAAACGATATTTGATTGGCAATTTCAAAGCACATTTACTACTGTGGTAGAGCAAGTGATAATTACTGTAACAGCCTGACACATTTTCCTTATAGTTTAGAGAGGCAGAAAAGAGCACATGTATTAACAGCTACTTGAGACAATGAGCATGTGGAACCTGGGTGAGTAATTAGACTAGAGCAAAGAAAATAAGCCTTGGTGACGTTGAATGTGTTAGCGTTACACACTGCTATCTGAAAAACCACACAGTGCTGAATAGTAAGCATGGGAGTGCAGGAAAATCAGCTGCCTGTGTGCTAAGAGTGTGCTTCTGGAGACTGTGTATTGTCAGGTGCAAGAGAGATCTGCATGGACGCTTGCACAACTGCATGAAGACTGCAGAGATGTATGTAAGAGTACATGTGTGGTAAGATTTAATTGGAGTTTTGAACATGTAGGACCTACCTCACCCATTGCAGCAGTGGAAGGAAAATCTACCATGTTGATTTCAAATGTGTTAGCATGTGCCTCTCATTTGTGAGATATTGATTTGTGCTGAATGCTAACCATCACAGTTCAAGAAAACAAGCTGCCCGTTTCCCGCGAGTGCAAGTCTTACAGAACAAGAGCAACACAAATTAAATCTCTGATAACAATTCCTGTGTGCAGACAGACTCATGGTGTGATTCTAGGCAGAAAACGATATTTGATTGGCAATTTCAAAGCACATTTACTACTGTGGTAGAGCAAATGATAATTACTGTAAAAGCCTGACACATTTTCCTTATAGTTTAGAGAGGCAGAAAAGAGCACATGTCCTAAAAGCTACTTGAGACCATGAACATGTGGAACCTGGGTGAGTGATTAGACTAGAGCAAAGGAAATGAGCCTTGGTGACATTGAATGTGTTAGCGTTACACACTGCTATCTGAAATACCACACAGTGCTGAATAGTAAGCATGGGAGTGCAGGAAAATCAGCAGCCTGTGTGCTAAGAGTGTGCTTCTGGAGACTGTGTATTGTCAGGTGCAAGAGAGATCTGCATGGACGCTTGCACAACTGCATGAAGACTGCAGAGATGTATGTAAGAGTACATGTGTGGTAAGGGTTAATTGGAGTTTTGAACATGTAGGAACTACCTCACCCATTGCAGGAGTGGAAGGAATATCTACCATGTTGATTTCAAATGTGTTAGCATTTGCCTCTCATTTGTGAGATATTGATTTGTGCTGAATGCTAACCATCACAGTTCAAAAAAACAAGCTGCCCCTTTCCTGCGAGTGCAAGTCTTACAGAACAAGAGCAACACGAATTAAATCATTGACAACAATTCCTGTGTGCAGACAGACTCATGGTGTGATTCTAGGCAGAAAACGATATTTGATTGGCAATTTCAAAGCACATTTACTACTGTGGTAGTGCAAATGATAATTACTGTAACAGCCTGACACATTTTCCTTATAGTTTAGAGAGGCAGAAAAGAGCACATGTCCTAACAGCTACTTGAGACCATGAGCATGTGGAACCTGGGTGAGTGATTAGACTAGAGCAAAGGAAATGAGCCTTGGTGACATTGAATGTGTTAGCGTTACACACTGCTATCTGAAATACCACAAAGTGCTGAATAGTAAGCATGGGAGTGCAGGAAAATCAGCTGCCTGTGTGCTAAGAGTGTGCTTCTGGAGACTGTGTATTGTCAGGTGCAAGAGAGATCTGCATGGACGCTTGCACAACTGCATGAAGACTGCAGAGATGTATGTAAGAGTACATGTGTGGTAAGGGTTAATTGGAGTTTTGAACATGTAGGAACTACCTCACCCATTGCAGGAGTGGAAGGAATATCTACCATGTTGATTTCAAATGTGTTAGCATTTGCCTCTCATTTGTGAGATATTGATTTGTGCTGAATGCTAACCATCACAGTTCAAGAAAACAAGCTGCCCCTTTCCTGCGAGTGCAAGTCTTACAGAACTAGAGCAACACAAATTAAATCATTGACAACAATTCCTGTGTGCAGACAGACTCATGGTGTGATTCTAGGCAGAAAACAATATTTGATTGGCAATTTCAAAGCACATTTACAACTGTGGTAGAGCAAATGATAATTACTGTAACAGCCTGCAACATTTTCCTTATAGTTTAGAGAGGCAGAAAAGAGCACATGTTCTAACAGCTACTTGAGACCATGAGCATGTGGAACCTGGGTGAGTGATTAGACTAGAGCAAAGGAAATGAGCCTTGGTGACATTGAATGTGTTAGCGTTACACACTGCTATCTGAAATACCACACAGTGCTGAATAGTAAGCATGGGAGTGCAGGAAAATCAGCTGCCTGTGTGCTAAGAGTGTGCTTCTGGAGACTGTATTGTCAGGTGCAAGAGAGATCTGCATGGACGCTTACAAAACTGCATGAAGACTGCAGAGATGTATGTAAGAGTACATGTGTGGTAAGGCTTAATTGGAGTTTTGAACATGTAGGAACTACCTCACCCATTGCAGGAGTGGAAGGAAAATCTACCATGTTGATTTCAAATGTGTTAGCATTTGCCTCTCATTTGTGAGATATTGATTTGTGCTGAATGCTAACCATCACAGTTCAAGAAAACAAGCTGCCCCTTTCCTGCGAGTGCAAGTCTTACAGAACAAGAGCAACACGAATAAATCTCTGACAACAATTCCTGTGTGCACACAGACTCATGGTGTGATTCTAGGCAGAAAACGATATTTGATTGGCAATTTCAAAGCACATTTACCACTGTGGTAGAGCAAGTGATAATTACTGTAACAGCCTGACACATTTTCCTTATAGTTTAGAGAGGCAGAAAAGAGCACATGTATTAACAGCTACTTGAGACAATGAGCATGTGGAACCTGGGTGAGTGATTAGACTAGAGCAAAGAAAATAAGCCTTGGTGATGTTGAATGTGTTAGCGTTACACACTGCTATCTGAAAAACCACACAGTGCTGAATAGTAAGCATGGGAGTGCAGGAAAATCAGCTGCCTGTGTGCTAAGAGTGTGCTTCTGGAGACTGTGTATTGTCAGGTGCAAGAGAGATCTGCATGGACGCTTGCACAACTGCATGAAGACTGCAGAGATGTATGTAAGAGTACATGTGTGGTAAGATTTAATTGGAGTTTTGAACATGTAGGACCTACCTCACCCATTGCAGCAGTGGAAGGAAAATCTACCATGTTGATTTCAAATGTGTTAGCATGTGCCTCTCATTTGTGAGATATTGATTTGTGCTGAATGCTAACCATCACAGTTCAAGAAAACAAGCTGCCCGTTTCCCGTGAGTGCAAGTCTTACAGAACAAGAGCAACACAAATTAAATCTCTGATAACAATTCCTGTGTGCAGACAGACTCATGGTGTGATTCTAGGCAGAAAACGATATTTGATTGGCAATTTCAAAGCACATTTACTACTGTGGTAGAGCAAGTGATAATTACTGTAACAGCCTGATATATTTTCCTTATAGTTTAGAGAGGCAGAAAAGAGCACATGTCCTAACAGCTACTTGAGACCATGAGCATGTGGAACCTGGGTGAGTGATTAGACTAGAGCAAAGGAAATGAGCCTTGGTGACATTGAATGTGTTAGCGTTACACACTGCTATCTGAAATACCACAAAGTGCTGAATAGTAAGCATGGGAGTGCAGGAAAATCAGCTGCCTGTGTGCTAAGAGTGTGCTTCTGGAAACTGTGTATTGTCAGGTGCATGAGATATCTGCATGGACGCTTGCACAACTGCATGAAGACTGCAGAGATGTATGTAAGAGTACATGTGTGGTAAGGGTTAATTGGAGTTTTGAACATGTAGGAACTACCTCACACATTGCAGCAGTGTAAGGAAATCTACCATGTTGATTTCAAATGTGTTAGCATTTGCCTCTCATTTGTGAGATATTGATTTGTGCTGAATGCTAACCATCACAGTTCAAGAAAACAAGCTGCCCCTTTCCTGCGAGTGCAAGTCTTACAGAACGAGAGCAACACGAATTAAATCATTGACAACAATTCCTGTGTGCAGACAGACTCATGGTGTGATTCTAGGCAGAAAACGATATTTGATTGGCAATTTCAAAGCACATTTACTACTGTGGTAGAGCAAATGATAATTACTGTAACAGCCTGACACATTTTCCTTATAGTTTAGAGAGGCAGAAAAGAGCACATGTCCTAACAGCTACTTGAGACCATGAGCATGTGGAACCTGGGTGAGTGATTAGACTAGAGCAAAGGAAATGAGCCTTGGTGACATTGAATGTGTTAGCGTTACACACTGCTCTCTGAAATACCACACAGTGCTGAATAGTAAGCATGGGAGTGCAGGAAAATCAGCTGCCTGTGTGCTAAGAGTGTGCTTCTGGATACTGTGTATTGTCAGGTGCAAGAGAGATCTGCATGGACGCTTGCACAACTGCATGAAGACTGCAGAGATGTATGTAAGAGTACATGTGTGGTAAGGGTTAATTGGAGTTTTGAACATATAGGACCTACCTCACCCATTGCAGCAGTGGAAAGAAAATCTACCATATTGATTTCAAATGTGTTAGCATTTGCCTCTCATTTGTGAGATATTGATTTGTGCTGAATGCTAACCATCACAGTTCAAGAAAACAGGCTGCCTCTTTCCTGCGAGTGCAAGTCTTACAGAACAAGAGCAACACAAATTAAATATCTGACAACAATTCCTGTGTGCAGACAGACTCATGGTGTGATTCTAGGCAGAAAACGATATTTGATTGACAATTTCAAAGCACATTTACAACTGTGGTAGAGCAAATGATAATTACTGTAACAGCCTGCAACATTTTCCTTATAGTTTAGAGAGGCAGAAAAGAGCACATGTTCTAACAGCTACTTGAGACCATGAGCATGTGGAACCTGGGTGAGTGATTAGACTAGAGCAAAGGAAATGAGCCTTGGTGACGTTGAATGTGTTAGCGTTACACACTGCTATCTGAAATACCACACAGTGCTGAATAGTAAGCATGGGAGTGCAGGAAAATCAGCTGCCTGTGTGCTAAGAGTGTGCTTCTGGAGACTGTGTATTGTCAGGTGCAAGAGAGAGCTGCATGGACGCTTCCACAACTGCATGAATACTGCAGAGATGTATGTAAGAGTACATGTGTGGTAAGGGTTAATTGGAGTTTTGAACATGTAGGAACTACCTTACCCATTGCAGGAGTGGAAGGAAAATCTACCATGTTGATTTCAAATGTGTTAGCATTTGCCTCTCATTTGTGAGATATTGATTTGTGCTGAATGCTAACCATCACAGTTCAAGAAAACAAGCTGCCCCTTTCTGAGAGTGCAAGTCTTACAGAACAAGAGCAACACAAATTAAATCTCTGACATTAATTCCTGTGTGCACACAGACTCATGGTGTGATTCTAGGCAGAAAACGATATTTGATTGGCAATTTCAAAGCACATTTACTACTGTGGTAGAGCAAGTGATAATTACTGTAACAGCCTGATATATTTTCCTTATAGTTTAGAGAGGCAGAAAAGAGCACATGTCCTAACAGCTACTTGAGACCATGAGCATGTGGAACCTGGGTGAGTGATTAGACTAGAGCAAAGGAAATGAGCCTTGGTGAGGTTGAATGTGTTAGCGTTACACACTGCTATCTGAAAGACCACACAGTGCTGAATAGTAAGCATGGGAGTGCAGGAAAATCAGCTGCCTGTGTGCTAAGAGTGTGCTTCTGGAGACTGTGTATTGTCAGGTGCAAGAGAGATCTGCATGGACGCTTGCACAACTGCATGAAGACTGCAGAGATGTATGTAAGAGTACATGTGTGGTAAGGGTTAATTGGAGTTTTGAAAATGTAGGAACTACCTCACCCATTGCAGGAGTGGAAGGAAAATCTACCATGTTGATTTCAAATGTGTTAGCATTTGCCTCTCATTTGTGAGATATTGATTTGTGCTGAATGCTAACCATCACAGTTCAAGAAAACAAGCAGCCCCTTTCCTGCGAGTGCAAGTCTTACAGAACAAGAGCAACACTAATTAAATCTCTGACATCAATTCCTGTGTGCACACAGACTCATGGTGTGATTCTAGGCAGAAAACGATATTTGATTGGCTATTTCAAAGCACATTTACTACTGTGGTAGAGCAGGTGATAATTACTGTAACAGCCTGACATATTTCCCTTATAGTTTAGAGAGGCAGAAAAGAGCACATGTCCTAACAGCTACTTGAGACCATGAGCATGTGGAACCTGGGTGAGTGATTAGACTAGAGCAAAGGAAATGAGCCTTGGTGACGTTGAATGTGTTAGCGTTACACACTGCTATCTGAAAAACCACACAGTGCTGAATAGTAAGCATGGGAGTGCAGGAAAATCAGCTGCCTGTGTGCTAAGAGTGTGCTTCTGGAAACTGTGTATTGTCAGGTGCATGAGATATCTGCATGGACGCTTGCACAACTGCATGAAGACTGCAGAGATGTATGTAAGAGTACATGTGTGGTAAGGGTTAATTGGAGTTTTGAACATGTAGGAACTACCTCACACATTGCAGCAGTGTAAGGAAATCTACCATGTTGATTTCAAATGTGTTAGCATTTGCCTCTCATTTGTGAGATATTGATTTGTGCTGAATGCTAACCATCACAGTTCAAGAAAACAAGCTGCCCCTTTCCTGCGAGTGCAAGTCTTACAGAACGAGAGCAACACGAATTAAATCATTGACAACAATTCCTGTGTGCAGACAGACTCATGGTGTGATTCTAGGCAGAAAACGATATTTGATTGGCAATTTCAAAGCACATTTACAACTGTGGTAGAGCAAATGATAATTACTGTAACAGCCTGCAACATTTTCCTTATAGTTTAGAGAGGCAGAAAAGAGCACATGTTCTAACAGCTACTTGAGACCATGAGCATGTGGAACCTGGGTGAGTGATTAGACTAGAGCAAAGGAAATGAGCCTTGGTGACGTTGAATGTGTTAGCGTTACACACTGCTATCTGAAATACCACACAGTGCTGAATAGTAAGCATGGGAGTGCAGGAAAATCAGCTGCCTGTGTGCTAAGAGTGTGCTTCTGGAGACTGTGTATTGTCAGGTGCAAGAGAGAGCTGCATGGACGCTTGCACAACTGCATGAAGACTGCAGAGATGTATGTAAGAGTACATGTGTGGTAAGGGTTAATTGGAGTTTTGAACATGTAGGAACTACCTCACCCATTGCAGGAGTGGAAGGAAAATCTACCATGTTGATTTCAAATGTGTTAGCATTTGCCTCTCATTTGTGAGATATTGATTTGTGCTGAATGCTAACCATCACAGTTCAAGAAAACAAGCTGCCCCTTTCCTGCGAGTGCAAGTCTTACAGAACAAGAGCAACACAAATTAAATCTCTGACAACAATTCCTGTGTGCAGACAGACTCATGGTGTGATTCTAGGCAGAAAACGATATTTGATTGGCAATTTCAAAGCACATTTAATACTGTGGTAGAGCAAGTGATAATTACTGTAACAGCCTGACACATTTTCCTTATAGTTTAGAGAGGCAGAAAAGAGCACATGTCCTAACAGCTACTTGAGACCATGAGCATGTGGAACCTGGGTGAGTGATTAGACTAGAGCAAAGGAAATGAGCCTTGGTGACGTTGAATGTGTTAGCGTTACACACTGCAATCTGAAATACCACACAGTGCTGAATAGTAAGCATGGGAGTGCAGGAAAATCAGCTGCCTGTGTGCTAAGAGTGTGCTTCTGGAGACTGTGTATTGTCAGGTGCAAGAGAGATCTGCATGGACGCTTGCACAACTGCATGAAGACTGCAGAGATGTATGTAAGAGTACATGTGTGGTAAGATTTAATTGGAGTTTTGAACATGTAGGACCTACCTCACCCATTGCAGCAGTGGAAGGAAAATCTACCATGTTGATTTCAAATGTGTTAGCATGTGCCTCTCATTTGTGAGATATTGATTTGTGCTGAATGCTAACCATCACAGTTCAAGAAAACAAGCTGCCCGTTTCCCGCGAGTGCAAGTCTTACAGAACAAGAGCAACACGAATTAAATCATTGACAACAATTCCTGTGTGCAGACAGACTCATGGTGTGATTCTAGGCAGAAAACGATATTTGATTGGCAATTTCAAAGCACATTTACTACTGTGGTAGTGCAAATGATAATTACTGTAACAGCCTGACACATTTTCCTTATAGTTTAGAGAGGCAGAAAAGAGCACATGTCCTAACAGCTACTTGAGACCATGAGCATGTGGAACCTGGGTGAGTGATTAGACTAGAGCAAAGGAAATGAGCCTTGGTGACATTGAATGTGTTAGCGTTACACACTGCTATCTGAAATACCACACAGTGCTGAATAGTAAGCATGGGAGTGCAGGAAAATCAGCTGCCTGTGTGCTAAGAGTGTGCTTCTGGAGACTGTATTGTCAGGTGCAAGAGAGATCTGCATGGACGCTTACAAAACTGCATGAAGACTGCAGAGATGTATGTAAGAGTACATGTGTGGTAAGGCTTAATTGGAGTTTTGAACATGTAGGAACTACCTCACCCATTGCAGGAGTGGAAGGAAAATCTACCATGTTGATTTCAAATGTGTTAGCATTTGCCTCTCATTTGTGAGATATTGATTTGTGCTGAATGCTAACCATCACAGTTCAAGAAAACAAGCTGCCCCTTTCCTGCGAGTGCAAGTCTTACAGAACAAGAGCAACACAAATTAAATCTCTGACAACAATTCCTGTGTGCACACAGACTCATGGTGTGATTCTAGGCAGAAAACGATATTTGATTGGCAATTTCAAAGCACATTTACTACTGTGGTAGAGCAAGTGATAATTACTGTAACAGCCTGACACATTTTCCTTATAGTTTAGAGAGGCAGAAAAGAGCACATGTATTAACAGCTACTTGAGACAATGAGCATGTGGAACCTGGGTGAGTGATTAGACTAGAGCAAAGAAAATAAGCCTTGGTGACGTTGAATGTGTTAGCGTTACACACTGCTATCTGAAAAACCACACAGTGCTGAATAGTAAGCATGGGAGTGCAGGAAAATCAGCTGCCTGTGTGCTAAGAGTGTGCTTCTGGAGACTGTGTATTGTCATGTGCAAGAGAGATCTGCATGGACGCTTGCACAACTGCATGAAGACTGCAGAGATGTATGTAAGAGTACATGTGTGGTAAGATTTAATTGGAGTTTTGAACATGTAGGACCTACCTCACCCATTGCAGCAGTGGAAGGAAAATCTACCATGTTGATTTCAAATGTGTTAGCATGTGCCTCTCATTTGTGAGATATTGATTTGTGCTGAATGCTAACCATCACAGTTCAAGAAAACAAGCTGCCCGTTTCCCGCGAGTGCAAGTCTTACAGAACAAGAGCAACACAAATTAAATCTCTGATAACAATTCCTGTGTGCAGACAGACTCATGGTGTGATTCTAGGCAGAAAACGATATTTGATTGGCAATTTCAAAGCACATTTACTACTGTGGTAGAGCAAATGATAATTACTGTAAAAGCCTGACACATTTTCCTTATAGTTTAGAGAGGCAGAAAAGAGCACATGTCCTAAAAGCTACTTGAGACCATGAACATGTGGAACCTGGGTGAGTGATTAGACTAGAGCAAAGGAAATGAGCCTTGGTGACATTGAATGTGTTAGCGTTACACACTGCTATCTGAAATACCACACAGTGCTGAATAGTAAGCATGGGAGTGCAGGAAAATCAGCAGCCTGTGTGCTAAGAGTGTGCTTCTGGAGACTGTGTATTGTCAGGTGCAAGAGAGATCTGCATGGACGCTTGCACAACTGCATGAAGACTGCAGAGATGTATGTAAGAGTACATGTGTGGTAAGGGTTAATTGGAGTTTTGAACATGTAGGAACTACCTCACCCATTGCAGGAGTGGAAGGAATATCTACCATGTTGATTTCAAATGTGTTAGCATTTGCCTCTCATTTGTGAGATATTGATTTGTGCTGAATGCTAACCATCACAGTTCAAAAAAACAAGCTGCCCCTTTCCTGCGAGTGCAAGTCTTACAGAACAAGAGCAACACGAATTAAATCATTGACAACAATTCCTGTGTGCAGACAGACTCATGGTGTGATTCTAGGCAGAAAACGATATTTGATTGGCAATTTCAAAGCACATTTACTACTGTGGTAGTGCAAATGATAATTACTGTAACAGCCTGACACATTTTCCTTATAGTTTAGAGAGGCAGAAAAGAGCACATGTCCTAACAGCTACTTGAGACCATGAGCATGTGGAACCTGGGTGAGTGATTAGACTAGAGCAAAGGAAATGAGCCTTGGTGACATTGAATGTGTTAGCGTTACACACTGCTATCTGAAATACCACAAAGTGCTGAATAGTAAGCATGGGAGTGCAGGAAAATCAGCTGCCTGTGTGCTAAGAGTGTGCTTCTGGAGACTGTGTATTGTCAGGTGCAAGAGAGATCTGCATGGACGCTTGCACAACTGCATGAAGACTGCAGAGATGTATGTAAGAGTACATGTGTGGTAAGGGTTAATTGGAGTTTTGAACATGTAGGAACTACCTCACCCATTGCAGGAGTGGAAGGAATATCTACCATGTTGATTTCAAATGTGTTAGCATTTGCCTCTCATTTGTGAGATATTGATTTGTGCTGAATGCTAACCATCACAGTTCAAGAAAACAAGCTGCCCCTTTCCTGCGAGTGCAAGTCTTACAGAACTAGAGCAACACAAATTAAATCATTGACAACAATTCCTGTGTGCAGACAGACTCATGGTGTGATTCTAGGCAGAAAACAATATTTGATTGGCAATTTCAAAGCACATTTACAACTGTGGTAGAGCAAATGATAATTACTGTAACAGCCTGCAACATTTTCCTTATAGTTTAGAGAGGCAGAAAAGAGCACATGTTCTAACAGCTACTTGAGACCATGAGCATGTGGAACCTGGGTGAGTGATTAGACTAGAGCAAAGGAAATGAGCCTTGGTGACATTGAATGTGTTAGCGTTACACACTGCTATCTGAAATACCACACAGTGCTGAATAGTAAGCATGGGAGTGCAGGAAAATCAGCTGCCTGTGTGCTAAGAGTGTGCTTCTGGAGACTGTATTGTCAGGTGCAAGAGAGATCTGCATGGACGCTTACAAAACTGCATGAAGACTGCAGAGATGTATGTAAGAGTACATGTGTGGTAAGGCTTAATTGGAGTTTTGAACATGTAGGAACTACCTCACCCATTGCAGGAGTGGAAGGAAAATCTACCATGTTGATTTCAAATGTGTTAGCATTTGCCTCTCATTTGTGAGATATTGATTTGTGCTGAATGCTAACCATCACAGTTCAAGAAAACAAGCTGCCCCTTTCCTGCGAGTGCAAGTCTTACAGAACAAGAGCAACACGAATAAATCTCTGACAACAATTCCTGTGTGCACACAGACTCATGGTGTGATTCTAGGCAGAAAACGATATTTGATTGGCAATTTCAAAGCACATTTACCACTGTGGTAGAGCAAGTGATAATTACTGTAACAGCCTGACACATTTTCCTTATAGTTTAGAGAGGCAGAAAAGAGCACATGTATTAACAGCTACTTGAGACAATGAGCATGTGGAACCTGGGTGAGTGATTAGACTAGAGCAAAGAAAATAAGCCTTGGTGATGTTGAATGTGTTAGCGTTACACACTGCTATCTGAAAAACCACACAGTGCTGAATAGTAAGCATGGGAGTGCAGGAAAATCAGCTGCCTGTGTGCTAAGAGTGTGCTTCTGGAGACTGTGTATTGTCAGGTGCAAGAGAGATCTGCATGTACGCTTGCACAACTGCATGAAGACTGCAGAGATGTATGTAAGAGTACATGTGTGGTAAGATTTAATTGGAGTTTTGAACATGTAGGACCTACCTCACCCATTGCAGCAGTGGAAGGAAAATCTACCATGTTGATTTCAAATGTGTTAGCATGTGCCTCTCATTTGTGAGATATTGATTTGTGCTGAATGCTAACCATCACAGTTCAAGAAAACAAGCTGCCCGTTTCCCGTGAGTGCAAGTCTTACAGAACAAGAGCAACACAAATTAAATCTCTGATAACAATTCCTGTGTGCAGACAGACTCATGGTGTGATTCTAGGCAGAAAACGATATTTGATTGGCAATTTCAAAGCACATTTACTACTGTGGTAGAGCAAGTGATAATTACTGTAACAGCCTGATATATTTTCCTTATAGTTTAGAGAGGCAGAAAAGAGCACATGTCCTAACAGCTACTTGAGACCATGAGCATGTGGAACCTGGGTGAGTGATTAGACTAGAGCAAAGGAAATGAGCCTTGGTGACATTGAATGTGTTAGCGTTACACACTGCTATCTGAAATACCACAAAGTGCTGAATAGTAAGCATGGGAGTGCAGGAAAATCAGCTGCCTGTGTGCTAAGAGTGTGCTTCTGGAAACTGTGTATTGTCAGGTGCATGAGATATCTGCATGGACGCTTGCACAACTGCATGAAGACTGCAGAGATGTATGTAAGAGTACATGTGTGGTAAGGGTTAATTGGAGTTTTGAACATGTAGGAACTACCTCACACATTGCAGCAGTGTAAGGAAATCTACCATGTTGATTTCAAATGTGTTAGCATTTGCCTCTCATTTGTGAGATATTGATTTGTGCTGAATGCTAACCATCACAGTTCAAGAAAACAAGCTGCCCCTTTCCTGCGAGTGCAAGTCTTACAGAACGAGAGCAACACGAATTAAATCATTGACAACAATTCCTGTGTGCAGACAGACTCATGGTGTGATTCTAGGCAGAAAACGATATTTGATTGGCAATTTCAAAGCACATTTACTACTGTGGTAGAGCAAATGATAATTACTGTAACAGCCTGACACATTTTCCTTATAGTTTAGAGAGGCAGAAAAGAGCACATGTCCTAACAGCTACTTGAGACCATGAGCATGTGGAACCTGGGTGAGTGATTAGACTAGAGCAAAGGAAATGAGCCTTGGTGACATTGAATGTGTTAGCGTTACACACTGCTCTCTGAAATACCACACAGTGCTGAATAGTAAGCATGGGAGTGCAGGAAAATCAGCTGCCTGTGTGCTAAGAGTGTGCTTCTGGATACTGTGTATTGTCAGGTGCAAGAGAGATCTGCATGGACGCTTGCACAACTGCATGAAGACTGCAGAGATGTATGTAAGAGTACATGTGTGGTAAGGGTTAATTGGAGTTTTGAACATATAGGACCTACCTCACCCATTGCAGCAGTGGAAAGAAAATCTACCATATTGATTTCAAATGTGTTAGCATTTGCCTCTCATTTGTGAGATATTGATTTGTGCTGAATGCTAACCATCATAGTTCAAGAAAACAAGCAGCCCCTTTCCTGCGAGTGCAAGTCTTACAGAACAAGAGCAACACTAATTAAATCTCTGACATCAATTCCTGTGTGCACACAGACTCATGGTGTGATTCTAGGCAGAAAACGATATTTGATTGGCTATTTCAAAGCACATTTACTACTGTGGTAGAGCAGGTGATAATTACTGTAACAGCCTGACATATTTCCCTTATAGTTTAGAGAGGCAGAAAAGAGCACATGTCCTAACAGCTACTTGAGACCATGAGCATGTGGAACCTGGGTGAGTGATTAGACTAGAGCAAAGGAAATGAGCCTTGGTGACGTTGAATGTGTTAGCGTTACACACTGCTATCTGAAAAACCACACAGTGCTGAATAGTAAGCATGGGAGTGCAGGAAAATCAGCTGCCTGTGTGCTAAGAGTGTGCTTCTGGAAACTGTGTATTGTCAGGTGCATGAGATATCTGCATGGACGCTTGCACAACTGCATGAAGACTGCAGAGATGTATGTAAGAGTACATGTGTGGTAAGGGTTAATTGGAGTTTTGAACATGTAGGAACTACCTCACACATTGCAGCAGTGTAAGGAAATCTACCATGTTGATTTCAAATGTGTTAGCATTTGCCTCTCATTTGTGAGATATTGATTTGTGCTGAATGCTAACCATCACAGTTCAAGAAAACAAGCTGCCCCTTTCCTGCGAGTGCAAGTCTTACAGAACGAGAGCAACACGAATTAAATCATTGACAACAATTCCTGTGTGCAGACAGACTCATGGTGTGATTCTAGGCAGAAAACGATATTTGATTGGCAATTTCAAAGCACATTTACTACTGTGGTAGAGCAAATGATAATTACTGTAACAGCCTGACACATTTTCCTTATAGTTTAGAGAGGCAGAAAAGAGCACATGTCCTAACAGCTACTTGAGACCATGAGCATGTGGAACCTGGGTGAGTGATTAGACTAGAGCAAAGGAAATGAGCCTTGGTGACATTGAATGTGTTAGCGTTACACACTGCTCTCTGAAATACCACACAGTGCTGAATAGTAAGCATGGGAGTGCAGGAAAATCAGCTGCCTGTGTGCTAAGAGTGTGCTTCTGGATACTGTGTATTGTCAGGTGCAAGAGAGATCTGCATGGACGCTTGCACAACTGCATGAAGACTGCAGAGATGTATGTAAGAGTACATGTGTGGTAAGGGTTAATTGGAGTTTTGAACATATAGGACCTACCTCACCCATTGCAGCAGTGGAAAGAAAATCTACCATATTGATTTCAAATGTGTTAGCATTTGCCTCTCATTTGTGAGATATTGATTTGTGCTGAATGCTAACCATCATAGTTCAAGAAAACAAGCAGCCCCTTTCCTGCGAGTGCAAGTCTTACAGAACAAGAGCAACACTAATTAAATCTCTGACATCAATTCCTGTGTGCACACAGACTCATGGTGTGATTCTAGGCAGAAAACGATATTTGATTGGCTATTTCAAAGCACATTTACTACTGTGGTAGAGCAGGTGATAATTACTGTAACAGCCTGACATATTTCCCTTATAGTTTAGAGAGGCAGAAAAGAGCACATGTCCTAACAGCTACTTGAGACCATGAGCATGTGGAACCTGGGTGAGTGATTAGACTAGAGCAAAGGAAATGAGCCTTGGTGACGTTGAATGTGTTAGCGTTACACACTGCTATCTGAAAAACCACACAGTGCTGAATAGTAAGCATGGGAGTGCAGGAAAATCAGCTGCCTGTGTGCTAAGAGTGTGCTTCTGGAAACTGTGTATTGTCAGGTGCATGAGATATCTGCATGGACGCTTGCACAACTGCATGAAGACTGCAGAGATGTATGTAAGAGTACATGTGTGGTAAGGGTTAATTGGAGTTTTGAACATGTAGGAACTACCTCACACATTGCAGCAGTGTAAGGAAATCTACCATGTTGATTTCAAATGTGTTAGCATTTGCCTCTCATTTGTGAGATATTGATTTGTGCTGAATGCTAACCATCACAGTTCAAGAAAACAAGCTGCCCCTTTCCTGCGAGTGCAAGTCTTACAGAACGAGAGCAACACGAATTAAATCATTGACAACAATTCCTGTGTGCAGACAGACTCATGGTGTGATTCTAGGCAGAAAACGATATTTGATTGGCAATTTCAAAGCACATTTACAACTGTGGTAGAGCAAATGATAATTACTGTAACAGCCTGCAACATTTTCCTTATAGTTTAGAGAGGCAGAAAAGAGCACATGTTCTAACAGCTACTTGAGACCATGAGCATGTGGAACCTGGGTGAGTGATTAGACTAGAGCAAAGGAAATGAGCCTTGGTGACATTGAATGTGTTAGCGTTACACACTGCTATCTGAAATACCACACAGTGCTGAATAGTAAGCATGGGAGTGCAGGAAAATCAGCTGCCTGTGTGCTAAGAGTGTGCTTCTGGAGACTGTATTGTCAGGTGCAAGAGAGATCTGCATGGACGCTTACAAAACTGCATGAAGACTGCAGAGATGTATGTAAGAGTACATGTGTGGTAAGGCTTAATTGGAGTTTTGAACATGTAGGAACTACCTCACCCATTGCAGGAGTGGAAGGAAAATCTACCATGTTGATTTCAAATGTGTTAGCATTTGCCTCTCATTTGTGAGATATTGATTTGTGCTGAATGCTAACCATCACAGTTCAAGAAAACAAGCTGCCCCTTTCCTGCGAGTGCAAGTCTTACAGAACAAGAGCAACACGAATAAATCTCTGACAACAATTCCTGTGTGCACACAGACTCATGGTGTGATTCTAGGCAGAAAACGATATTTGATTGGCAATTTCAAAGCACATTTACCACTGTGGTAGAGCAAGTGATAATTACTGTAACAGCCTGACACATTTTCCTTATAGTTTAGAGAGGCAGAAAAGAGCACATGTATTAACAGCTACTTGAGACAATGAGCATGTGGAACCTGGGTGAGTGATTAGACTAGAGCAAAGAAAATAAGCCTTGGTGATGTTGAATGTGTTAGCGTTACACACTGCTATCTGAAAAACCACACAGTGCTGAATAGTAAGCATGGGAGTGCAGGAAAATCAGCTGCCTGTGTGCTAAGAGTGTGCTTCTGGAGACTGTGTATTGTCAGGTGCAAGAGAGATCTGCATGGACGCTTGCACAACTGCATGAAGACTGCAGAGATGTATGTAAGAGTACATGTGTGGTAAGATTTAATTGGAGTTTTGAACATGTAGGACCTACCTCACCCATTGCAGCAGTGGAAGGAAAATCTACCATGTTGATTTCAAATGTGTTAGCATGTGCCTCTCATTTGTGAGATATTGATTTGTGCTGAATGCTAACCATCACAGTTCAAGAAAACAAGCTGCCCGTTTCCCGTGAGTGCAAGTCTTACAGAACAAGAGCAACACAAATTAAATCTCTGATAACAATTCCTGTGTGCAGACAGACTCATGGTGTGATTCTAGGCAGAAAACGATATTTGATTGGCAATTTCAAAGCACATTTACTACTGTGGTAGAGCAAGTGATAATTACTGTAACAGCCTGATATATTTTCCTTATAGTTTAGAGAGGCAGAAAAGAGCACATGTCCTAACAGCTACTTGAGACCATGAGCATGTGGAACCTGGGTGAGTGATTAGACTAGAGCAAAGGAAATGAGCCTTGGTGACATTGAATGTGTTAGCGTTACACACTGCTATCTGAAATACCACAAAGTGCTGAATAGTAAGCATGGGAGTGCAGGAAAATCAGCTGCCTGTGTGCTAAGAGTGTGCTTCTGGAAACTGTGTATTGTCAGGTGCATGAGATATCTGCATGGACGCTTGCACAACTGCATGAAGACTGCAGAGATGTATGTAAGAGTACATGTGTGGTAAGGGTTAATTGGAGTTTTGAACATGTAGGAACTACCTCACACATTGCAGCAGTGTAAGGAAATCTACCATGTTGATTTCAAATGTGTTAGCATTTGCCTCTCATTTGTGAGATATTGATTTGTGCTGAATGCTAACCATCACAGTTCAAGAAAACAAGCTGCCCCTTTCCTGCGAGTGCAAGTCTTACAGAACGAGAGCAACACGAATTAAATCATTGACAACAATTCCTGTGTGCAGACAGACTCATGGTGTGATTCTAGGCAGAAAACGATATTTGATTGGCAATTTCAAAGCACATTTACTACTGTGGTAGAGCAAATGATAATTACTGTAACAGCCTGACACATTTTCCTTATAGTTTAGAGAGGCAGAAAAGAGCACATGTCCTAACAGCTACTTGAGACCATGAGCATGTGGAACCTGGGTGAGTGATTAGACTAGAGCAAAGGAAATGAGCCTTGGTGACATTGAATGTGTTAGCGTTACACACTGCTCTCTGAAATACCACACAGTGCTGAATAGTAAGCATGGGAGTGCAGGAAAATCAGCTGCCTGTGTGCTAAGAGTGTGCTTCTGGATACTGTGTATTGTCAGGTGCAAGAGAGATCTGCATGGACGCTTGCACAACTGCATGAAGACTGCAGAGATGTATGTAAGAGTACATGTGTGGTAAGGGTTAATTGGAGTTTTGAACATATAGGACCTACCTCACCCATTGCAGCAGTGGAAAGAAAATCTACCATATTGATTTCAAATGTGTTAGCATTTGCCTCTCATTTGTGAGATATTGATTTGTGCTGAATGCTAACCATCACAGTTCAAGAAAACAGGCTGCCTCTTTCCTGCGAGTGCAAGTCTTACAGAACAAGAGCAACACAAATTAAATATCTGACAACAATTCCTGTGTGCAGACAGACTCATGGTGTGATTCTAGGCAGAAAACGATATTTGATTGACAATTTCAAAGCACATTTACAACTGTGGTAGAGCAAATGATAATTACTGTAACAGCCTGCAACATTTTCCTTATAGTTTAGAGAGGCAGAAAAGAGCACATGTTCTAACAGCTACTTGAGACCATGAGCATGTGGAACCTGGGTGAGTGATTAGACTAGAGCAAAGGAAATGAGCCTTGGTGACGTTGAATGTGTTAGCGTTACACACTGCTATCTGAAATACCACACAGTGCTGAATAGTAAGCATGGGAGTGCAGGAAAATCAGCTGCCTGTGTGCTAAGAGTGTGCTTCTGGAGACTGTGTATTGTCAGGTGCAAGAGAGAGCTGCATGGACGCTTCCACAACTGCATGAATACTGCAGAGATGTATGTAAGAGTACATGTGTGGTAAGGGTTAATTGGAGTTTTGAACATGTAGGAACTACCTTACCCATTGCAGGAGTGGAAGGAAAATCTACCATGTTGATTTCAAATGTGTTAGCATTTGCCTCTCATTTGTGAGATATTGATTTGTGCTGAATGCTAACCATCACAGTTCAAGAAAACAAGCTGCCCCTTTCTGAGAGTGCAAGTCTTACAGAACAAGAGCAACACAAATTAAATCTCTGACATCAATTCCTGTGTGCACACAGACTCATGGTGTGATTCTAGGCAGAAAACGATATTTGATTGGCAATTTCAAAGCACATTTACTACTGTGGTAGAGCAAGTGATAATTACTGTAACAGCCTGATATATTTTCCTTATAGTTTAGAGAGGCAGAAAAGAGCACATGTCCTAACAGCTACTTGAGACCATGAGCATGTGGAACCTGGGTGAGTGATTAGACTAGAGCAAAGGAAATGAGCCTTGGTGAGGTTGAATGTGTTAGCGTTACACACTGCTATCTGAAAGACCACACAGTGCTGAATAGTAAGCATGGGAGTGCAGGAAAATCAGCTGCCTGTGTGCTAAGAGTGTGCTTCTGGAGACTGTGTATTGTCAGGTGCAAGAGAGATCTGCATGGACGCTTGCACAACTGCATGAAGACTGCAGAGATGTATGTAAGAGTACATGTGTGGTAAGGGTTAATTGGAGTTTTGAAAATGTAGGAACTACCTCACCCATTGCAGGAGTGGAAGGAAAATCTACCATGTTGATTTCAAATGTGTTAGCATTTGCCTCTCATTTGTGAGATATTGATTTGTGCTGAATGCTAACCATCACAGTTCAAGAAAACAAGCAGCCCCTTTCCTGCGAGTGCAAGTCTTACAGAACAAGAGCAACACTAATTAAATCTCTGACATCAATTCCTGTGTGCACACAGACTCATGGTGTGATTCTAGGCAGAAAACGATATTTGATTGGCTATTTCAAAGCACATTTACTACTGTGGTAGAGCAGGTGATAATTACTGTAACAGCCTGACATATTTCCCTTATAGTTTAGAGAGGCAGAAAAGAGCACATGTCCTAACAGCTACTTGAGACCATGAGCATGTGGAACCTGGGTGAGTGATTAGACTAGAGCAAAGGAAATGAGCCTTGGTGACGTTGAATGTGTTAGCGTTACACACTGCTATCTGAAAAACCACACAGTGCTGAATAGTAAGCATGGGAGTGCAGGAAAATCAGCTGCCTGTGTGCTAAGAGTGTGCTTCTGGAAACTGTGTATTGTCAGGTGCATGAGATATCTGCATGGACGCTTGCACAACTGCATGAAGACTGCAGAGATGTATGTAAGAGTACATGTGTGGTAAGGGTTAATTGGAGTTTTGAACATGTAGGAACTACCTCACACATTGCAGCAGTGTAAGGAAATCTACCATGTTGATTTCAAATGTGTTAGCATTTGCCTCTCATTTGTGAGATATTGATTTGTGCTGAATGCTAACCATCACAGTTCAAGAAAACAAGCTGCCCCTTTCCTGCGAGTGCAAGTCTTACAGAACGAGAGCAACACGAATTAAATCATTGACAACAATTCCTGTGTGCAGACAGACTCATGGTGTGATTCTAGGCAGAAAACGATATTTGATTGGCAATTTCAAAGCACATTTACAACTGTGGTAGAGCAAATGATAATTACTGTAACAGCCTGCAACATTTTCCTTATAGTTTAGAGAGGCAGAAAAGAGCACATGTTCTAACAGCTACTTGAGACCATGAGCATGTGGAACCTGGGTGAGTGATTAGACTAGAGCAAAGGAAATGAGCCTTGGTGACGTTGAATGTGTTAGCGTTACACACTGCTATCTGAAATACCACACAGTGCTGAATAGTAAGCATGGGAGTGCAGGAAAATCAGCTGCCTGTGTGCTAAGAGTGTGCTTCTGGAGACTGTGTATTGTCAGGTGCAAGAGAGAGCTGCATGGACGCTTGCACAACTGCATGAAGACTGCAGAGATGTATGTAAGAGTACATGTGTGGTAAGGGTTAATTGGAGTTTTGAACATGTAGGAACTACCTCACCCATTGCAGGAGTGGAAGGAAAATCTACCATGTTGATTTCAAATGTGTTAGCATTTGCCTCTCATTTGTGAGATATTGATTTGTGCTGAATGCTAACCATCACAGTTCAAGAAAACAAGCTGCCCCTTTCCTGCGAGTGCAAGTCTTACAGAACAAGAGCAACACAAATTAAATCTCTGACAACAATTCCTGTGTGCAGACAGACTCATGGTGTGATTCTAGGCAGAAAACGATATTTGATTGGCAATTTCAAAGCACATTTAATACTGTGGTAGAGCAAGTGATAATTACTGTAACAGCCTGACACATTTTCCTTATAGTTTAGAGAGGCAGAAAAGAGCACATGTCCTAACAGCTACTTGAGACCATGAGCATGTGGAACCTGGGTGAGTGATTAGACTAGAGCAAAGGAAATGAGCCTTGGTGACGTTGAATGTGTTAGCGTTACACACTGCTATCTGAAAAACCACACAGTGCTGAATAGTAAGCATGGGAGTGCAGGAAAATCAGCTGCCTGTGTGCTAAGAGTGTGCTTCTGGAAACTGTGTATTGTCAGGTGCATGAGATATCTGCATGGACGCTTGCACAACTGCATGAAGACTGCAGAGATGTATGTAAGAGTACATGTGTGGTAAGGGTTAATTGGAGTTTTGAACATGTAGGAACTACCTCACACATTGCAGCAGTGTAAGGAAATCTACCATGTTGATTTCAAATGTGTTAGCATTTGCCTCTCATTTGTGAGATATTGATTTGTGCTGAATGCTAACCATCACAGTTCAAGAAAACAAGCTGACCCTTTCCTGCGAGTGCAAGTCTTACAGAACGAGAGCAACACGAATTAAATCATTGACAACAATTCCTGTGTGCAGACAGACTCATGGTGTGATTCTAGGCAGAAAACGATATTTGATTGGCAATTTCAAAGCACATTTACTACTGTGGTAGAGCAAATGATAATTACTGTAACAGCCTGACACATTTTCCTTATAGTTTAGAGAGGCAGAAAAGAGCACATGTCCTAACAGCTACTTGAGACCATGAGCATGTGGAACCTGGGTGAGTGATTAGACTAGAGCAAAGGAAATGAGCCTTGGTGACATTGAATGTGTTAGCGTTACACACTGCTCTCTGAAATACCACACAGTGCTGAATAGTAAGCATGGGAGTGCAGGAAAATCAGCTGCCTGTGTGCTAAGAGTGTGCTTCTGGATACTGTGTATTGTCAGGTGCAAGAGAGATCTGCATGGACGCTTGCACAACTGCATGAAGACTGCAGAGATGTATGTAAGAGTACATGTGTGGTAAGGGTTAATTGGAGTTTTGAACATATAGGACCTACCTCACCCATTGCAGCAGTGGAAAGAAAATCTACCATATTGATTTCAAATGTGTTAGCATTTGCCTCTCATTTGTGAGATATTGATTTGTGCTGAATGCTAACCATCACAGTTCAAGAAAACAGGATGCCTCTTTCCTGCGAGTGCAAGTCTTACAGAACAAGAGCAACACAAATTAAATATCTGACAACAATTCCTGTGTGCAGACAGACTCATGGTGTGATTCTAGGCAGAAAACGATATTTGATTGACAATTTCAAAGCACATTTACAACTGTGGTAGAGCAAATGATAATTACTGTAACAGCCTGACACATTTTCCTTATAGTTTAGAGAGGCAGAAAAGAGCACATGTTCTAACAGCTACTTGAGACCATGAGCATGTGGAACCTGGGTGAGTGATTAGACTAGAGCAAAGGAAATGAGCCTTGGTGACGTTGAATGTGTTAGCGTTACACACTGCTATCTGAAATACCACACAGTGCTGAATAGTAAGCATGGGAGTGCAGGAAAATCAGCTGCCTGTGTGCTAAGAGTGTGCTTCTGGAGACTGTGTATTGTCAGGTGCAAGAGAGAGCTGCATGGACGCTTGCACAACTGCATGAAGACTGCAGAGATGTATGTAAGAGTACATGTGTGGTAAGGGTTAATTGGAGTTTTGAAAATGTAGGAACTACCTCACCCATTGCAGGAGTGGAAGGAAAATCTACCATGTTGATTTCAAATGTGTTAGCATTTGCCTCTCATTTGTGAGATATTGATTTGTGCTGAATGCTAACCATCACAGTTCAAGAAAACAAGCTGCCCCTTTCCTGCGAGTGCAAGTCTTACAGAACAAGAGCAACACAAATTAAATCTCTGACAACAATTCCTGTGTGCAGACAGACTCATGTTGTGATTCTAGGCAGAAAACGATATTTGATTGGCAATTTCAAAGCACATTTAATACTGTGGTAGAGCAAGTGATAATTACTGTAACAGCCTGACACATTTTCCTTATAGTTTAGAGAGGCAGAAAAGAGCACATGTCCTAACAGCTACTTGAGACCATGAGCATGTGGAACCTGGGTGAGTGATTAGACTAGAGCGAAGGAAATGAGCCTTGGTGACGTTGAATGTGTTAGCGTTACACACTGCTATCTGAAAAACCACACAGTGCTGAATAGTAAGCATGGGAGTGCAGGAAAATCAGCTGCCTGTGTGCTAAGAGTGTGCTTCTGGAAACTGTGTATTGTCAGGTGCATGAGATATCTGCATGGACGCTTGCACAACTGCATGAAGACTGCAGAGATGTATGTAAGAGTACATGTGTGGTAAGGGTTAATTGGAGTTTTGAACATGTAGGAACTACCTCACACATTGCAGCAGTGTAAGGAAATCTACCATGTTGATTTCAAATGTGTTAGCATTTGCCTCTCATTTGTGAGATATTGATTTGTGCTGAATGCTAACCATCACAGTTCAAGAAAACAAGCTGCCCCTTTCCTGCGAGTGCAAGTCTTACAGAACGAGAGCAACACGAATTAAATCATTGACAACAATTCCTGTGTGCAGACAGACTCATGGTGTGATTCTAGGCAGAAAATGATATTTGATTGGCAATTTCAAAGCACATTTACTACTGTGGTAGAGCAAATGATAATTACTGTAACAGCCTGACACATTTTCCTTATAGTTTAGAGAGGCAGAAAAGAGCACATGTCCTAACAGCTACTTGAGACCATGAGCATGTGGAACCTGGGTGAGTGATTAGACTAGAGCAAAGGAAATGAGCCTTGGTGACATTGAATGTGTTAGCGTTACACACTGCTATCTGAAATACCACACAGTGCTGAATAGTAAGCATGGGAGTGCAGGAAAATCAGCTGCCTGTGTGCTAAGAGTGTGCTTCTTGAGACTGTGTATTGTCAGGTGCAAGAGAGAGCTGCATGGACGCTTGCACAACTGCATGAAGACTGCAGAGATGTATGTAAGAGTACATGTGTGGTAAGGGTTAATTGCAGTTTTGAACATGTAGGAACTACCTCACCCATTGCAGGAGTGGAAGGAAAATCTACCATGTTGATTTCAAATGTGTTAGCATTTGCCTCTCATTTGTGAGATATTGATTTGTGCTGAATGCTAACCATCACAGTTCAAGAAAACAAGCTGCCTCTTTCCTGCGAGTGCAAGTCTTACAGAACAAGAGCAACACAAATTAAATCTCTGACAACAATTCCTGTGTGCAGACAGACTCATGGTGTGATTCTAGGCAGAAAACAATATTTGATTGGCAATTTCAAAGCACATTTACAACTGTGGTAGAGCAAATGATAATTACTGTAACAGCCTGCAACATTTTCCTTATAGTTTAGAGAGGCAGAAAAGAGCACATGTTCTAACAGCTACTTGAGACCATGAGCATGTGGAACCTGGGTGAGTGATTAGACTAGAGCAAAGGAAATGAGCCTTGGTGACATTGAATGTGTTAGCGTTACACACTGCTATCTGAAATACCACACAGTGCTGAATAGTAAGCATGGGAGTGCAGGAAAATCAGCTGCCTGTGTGCTAAGAGTGTGCTTCTGGAGACTGTATTGTCAGGTGCAAGAGAGATCTGCATGGACGCTTACAAAACTGCATGAAGACTGCAGAGATGTATGTAAGAGTACATGTGTGGTAAGGCTTAATTGGAGTTTTGAACATGTAGGAACTACCTCACCCATTGCAGGAGTGGAAGGAAAATCTACCATGTTGATTTCAAATGTGTTAGCATTTGCCTCTCATTTGTGAGATATTGATTTGTGCTGAATGCTAACCATCACAGTTCAAGAAAACAAGCTGCCCCTTTCCTGCGAGTGCAAGTCTTACAGAACAAGAGCAACACGAATAAATCTCTGACAACAATTCCTGTGTGCACACAGACTCATGGTGTGATTCTAGGCAGAAAACGATATTTGATTGGCAATTTCAAAGCACATTTACCACTGTGGTAGAGCAAGTGATAATTACTGTAACAGCCTGACACATTTTCCTTATAGTTTAGAGAGGCAGAAAAGAGCACATGTATTAACAGCTACTTGAGACAATGAGCATGTGGAACCTGGGTGAGTGATTAGACTAGAGCAAAGAAAATAAGCCTTGGTGATGTTGAATGTGTTAGCGTTACACACTGCTATCTGAAAAACCACACAGTGCTGAATAGTAAGCATGGGAGTGCAGGAAAATCAGCTGCCTGTGTGCTAAGAGTGTGCTTCTGGAGACTGTGTATTGTCAGGTGCAAGAGAGATCTGCATGGACGCTTGCACAACTGCATGAAGACTGCAGAGATGTATGTAAGAGTACATGTGTGGTAAGATTTAATTGGAGTTTTGAACATGTAGGACCTACCTCACCCATTGCAGCAGTGGAAGGAAAATCTACCATGTTGATTTCAAATGTGTTAGCATGTGCCTCTCATTTGTGAGATATTGATTTGTGCTGAATGCTAACCATCACAGTTCAAGAAAACAAGCTGCCCGTTTCCCGTGAGTGCAAGTCTTACAGAACAAGAGCAACACAAATTAAATCTCTGATAACAATTCCTGTGTGCAGACAGACTCATGGTGTGATTCTAGGCAGAAAACGATATTTGATTGGCAATTTCAAAGCACATTTACTACTGTGGTAGAGCAAGTGATAATTACTGTAACAGCCTGATATATTTTCCTTATAGTTTAGAGAGGCAGAAAAGAGCACATGTCCTAACAGCTACTTGAGACCATGAGCATGTGGAACCTGGGTGAGTGATTAGACTAGAGCAAAGGAAATGAGCCTTGGTGACATTGAATGTGTTAGCGTTACACACTGCTATCTGAAATACCACAAAGTGCTGAATAGTAAGCATGGGAGTGCAGGAAAATCAGCTGCCTGTGTGCTAAGAGTGTGCTTCTGGAAACTGTGTATTGTCAGGTGCATGAGATATCTGCATGGACGCTTGCACAACTGCATGAAGACTGCAGAGATGTATGTAAGAGTACATGTGTGGTAAGGGTTAATTGGAGTTTTGAACATGTAGGAACTACCTCACACATTGCAGCAGTGTAAGGAAATCTACCATGTTGATTTCAAATGTGTTAGCATTTGCCTCTCATTTGTGAGATATTGATTTGTGCTGAATGCTAACCATCACAGTTCAAGAAAACAAGCTGCCCCTTTCCTGCGAGTGCAAGTCTTACAGAACGAGAGCAACACGAATTAAATCATTGACAACAATTCCTGTGTGCAGACAGACTCATGGTGTGATTCTAGGCAGAAAACGATATTTGATTGGCAATTTCAAAGCACATTTACTACTGTGGTAGAGCAAATGATAATTACTGTAACAGCCTGACACATTTTCCTTATAGTTTAGAGAGGCAGAAAAGAGCACATGTCCTAACAGCTACTTGAGACCATGAGCATGTGGAACCTGGGTGAGTGATTAGACTAGAGCAAAGGAAATGAGCCTTGGTGACATTGAATGTGTTAGCGTTACACACTGCTCTCTGAAATACCACACAGTGCTGAATAGTAAGCATGGGAGTGCAGGAAAATCAGCTGCCTGTGTGCTAAGAGTGTGCTTCTGGATACTGTGTATTGTCAGGTGCAAGAGAGATCTGCATGGACGCTTGCACAACTGCATGAAGACTGCAGAGATGTATGTAAGAGTACATGTGTGGTAAGGGTTAATTGGAGTTTTGAACATATAGGACCTACCTCACCCATTGCAGCAGTGGAAAGAAAATCTACCATATTGATTTCAAATGTGTTAGCATTTGCCTCTCATTTGTGAGATATTGATTTGTGCTGAATGCTAACCATCACAGTTCAAGAAAACAGGCTGCCTCTTTCCTGCGAGTGCAAGTCTTACAGAACAAGAGCAACACAAATTAAATATCTGACAACAATTCCTGTGTGCAGACAGACTCATGGTGTGATTCTAGGCAGAAAACGATATTTGATTGACAATTTCAAAGCACATTTACAACTGTGGTAGAGCAAATGATAATTACTGTAACAGCCTGCAACATTTTCCTTATAGTTTAGAGAGGCAGAAAAGAGCACATGTTCTAACAGCTACTTGAGACCATGAGCATGTGGAACCTGGGTGAGTGATTAGACTAGAGCAAAGGAAATGAGCCTTGGTGACGTTGAATGTGTTAGCGTTACACACTGCTATCTGAAATACCACACAGTGCTGAATAGTAAGCATGGGAGTGCAGGAAAATCAGCTGCCTGTGTGCTAAGAGTGTGCTTCTGGAGACTGTGTATTGTCAGGTGCAAGAGAGAGCTGCATGGACGCTTCCACAACTGCATGAATACTGCAGAGATGTATGTAAGAGTACATGTGTGGTAAGGGTTAATTGGAGTTTTGAACATGTAGGAACTACCTTACCCATTGCAGGAGTGGAAGGAAAATCTACCATGTTGATTTCAAATGTGTTAGCATTTGCCTCTCATTTGTGAGATATTGATTTGTGCTGAATGCTAACCATCACAGTTCAAGAAAACAAGCTGCCCCTTTCTGAGAGTGCAAGTCTTACAGAACAAGAGCAACACAAATTAAATCTCTGACATCAATTCCTGTGTGCACACAGACTCATGGTGTGATTCTAGGCAGAAAACGATATTTGATTGGCAATTTCAAAGCACATTTACTACTGTGGTAGAGCAAGTGATAATTACTGTAACAGCCTGATATATTTTCCTTATAGTTTAGAGAGGCAGAAAAGAGCACATGTCCTAACAGCTACTTGAGACCATGAGCATGTGGAACCTGGGTGAGTGATTAGACTAGAGCAAAGGAAATGAGCCTTGGTGAGGTTGAATGTGTTAGCGTTACACACTGCTATCTGAAAGACCACACAGTGCTGAATAGTAAGCATGGGAGTGCAGGAAAATCAGCTGCCTGTGTGCTAAGAGTGTGCTTCTGGAGACTGTGTATTGTCAGGTGCAAGAGAGATCTGCATGGACGCTTGCACAACTGCATGAAGACTGCAGAGATGTATGTAAGAGTACATGTGTGGTAAGGGTTAATTGGAGTTTTGAAAATGTAGGAACTACCTCACCCATTGCAGGAGTGGAAGGAAAATCTACCATGTTGATTTCAAATGTGTTAGCATTTGCCTCTCATTTGTGAGATATTGATTTGTGCTGAATGCTAACCATCACAGTTCAAGAAAACAAGCAGCCCCTTTCCTGCGAGTGCAAGTCTTACAGAACAAGAGCAACACTAATTAAATCTCTGACATCAATTCCTGTGTGCACACAGACTCATGGTGTGATTCTAGGCAGAAAACGATATTTGATTGGCTATTTCAAAGCACATTTACTACTGTGGTAGAGCAGGTGATAATTACTGTAACAGCCTGACATATTTCCCTTATAGTTTAGAGAGGCAGAAAAGAGCACATGTCCTAACAGCTACTTGAGACCATGAGCATGTGGAACCTGGGTGAGTGATTAGACTAGAGCAAAGGAAATGAGCCTTGGTGACGTTGAATGTGTTAGCGTTACACACTGCTATCTGAAAAACCACACAGTGCTGAATAGTAAGCATGGGAGTGCAGGAAAATCAGCTGCCTGTGTGCTAAGAGTGTGCTTCTGGAAACTGTGTATTGTCAGGTGCATGAGATATCTGCATGGACGCTTGCACAACTGCATGAAGACTGCAGAGATGTATGTAAGAGTACATGTGTGGTAAGGGTTAATTGGAGTTTTGAACATGTAGGAACTACCTCACACATTGCAGCAGTGTAAGGAAATCTACCATGTTGATTTCAAATGTGTTAGCATTTGCCTCTCATTTGTGAGATATTGATTTGTGCTGAATGCTAACCATCACAGTTCAAGAAAACAAGCTGCCCCTTTCCTGCGAGTGCAAGTCTTACAGAACGAGAGCAACACGAATTAAATCATTGACAACAATTCCTGTGTGCAGACAGACTCATGGTGTGATTCTAGGCAGAAAACGATATTTGATTGGCAATTTCAAAGCACATTTACAACTGTGGTAGAGCAAATGATAATTACTGTAACAGCCTGCAACATTTTCCTTATAGTTTAGAGAGGCAGAAAAGAGCACATGTTCTAACAGCTACTTGAGACCATGAGCATGTGGAACCTGGGTGAGTGATTAGACTAGAGCAAAGGAAATGAGCCTTGGTGACGTTGAATGTGTTAGCGTTACACACTGCTATCTGAAATACCACACAGTGCTGAATAGTAAGCATGGGAGTGCAGGAAAATCAGCTGCCTGTGTGCTAAGAGTGTGCTTCTGGAGACTGTGTATTGTCAGGTGCAAGAGAGAGCTGCATGGACGCTTGCACAACTGCATGAAGACTGCAGAGATGTATGTAAGAGTACATGTGTGGTAAGGGTTAATTGGAGTTTTGAACATGTAGGAACTACCTCACCCATTGCAGGAGTGGAAGGAAAATCTACCATGTTGATTTCAAATGTGTTAGCATTTGCCTCTCATTTGTGAGATATTGATTTGTGCTGAATGCTAACCATCACAGTTCAAGAAAACAAGCTGCCCCTTTCCTGCGAGTGCAAGTCTTACAGAACAAGAGCAACACAAATTAAATCTCTGACAACAATTCCTGTGTGCAGACAGACTCATGGTGTGATTCTAGGCAGAAAACGATATTTGATTGGCAATTTCAAAGCACATTTAATACTGTGGTAGAGCAAGTGATAATTACTGTAACAGCCTGACACATTTTCCTTATAGTTTAGAGAGGCAGAAAAGAGCACATGTCCTAACAGCTACTTGAGACCATGAGCATGTGGAACCTGGGTGAGTGATTAGACTAGAGCAAAGGAAATGAGCCTTGGTGACGTTGAATGTGTTAGCGTTACACACTGCTATCTGAAAAACCACACAGTGCTGAATAGTAAGCATGGGAGTGCAGGAAAATCAGCTGCCTGTGTGCTAAGAGTGTGCTTCTGGAAACTGTGTATTGTCAGGTGCATGAGATATCTGCATGGACGCTTGCACAACTGCATGAAGACTGCAGAGATGTATGTAAGAGTACATGTGTGGTAAGGGTTAATTGGAGTTTTGAACATGTAGGAACTACCTCACACATTGCAGCAGTGTAAGGAAATCTACCATGTTGATTTCAAATGTGTTAGCATTTGCCTCTCATTTGTGAGATATTGATTTGTGCTGAATGCTAACCATCACAGTTCAAGAAAACAAGCTGACCCTTTCCTGCGAGTGCAAGTCTTACAGAACGAGAGCAACACGAATTAAATCATTGACAACAATTCCTGTGTGCAGACAGACTCATGGTGTGATTCTAGGCAGAAAACGATATTTGATTGGCAATTTCAAAGCACATTTACTACTGTGGTAGAGCAAATGATAATTACTGTAACAGCCTGACACATTTTCCTTATAGTTTAGAGAGGCAGAAAAGAGCACATGTCCTAACAGCTACTTGAGACCATGAGCATGTGGAACCTGGGTGAGTGATTAGACTAGAGCAAAGGAAATGAGCCTTGGTGACATTGAATGTGTTAGCGTTACACACTGCTCTCTGAAATACCACACAGTGCTGAATAGTAAGCATGGGAGTGCAGGAAAATCAGCTGCCTGTGTGCTAAGAGTGTGCTTCTGGATACTGTGTATTGTCAGGTGCAAGAGAGATCTGCATGGACGCTTGCACAACTGCATGAAGACTGCAGAGATGTATGTAAGAGTACATGTGTGGTAAGGGTTAATTGGAGTTTTGAACATATAGGACCTACCTCACCCATTGCAGCAGTGGAAAGAAAATCTACCATATTGATTTCAAATGTGTTAGCATTTGCCTCTCATTTGTGAGATATTGATTTGTGCTGAATGCTAACCATCACAGTTCAAGAAAACAGGATGCCTCTTTCCTGCGAGTGCAAGTCTTACAGAACAAGAGCAACACAAATTAAATATCTGACAACAATTCCTGTGTGCAGACAGACTCATGGTGTGATTCTAGGCAGAAAACGATATTTGATTGACAATTTCAAAGCACATTTACAACTGTGGTAGAGCAAATGATAATTACTGTAACAGCCTGACACATTTTCCTTATAGTTTAGAGAGGCAGAAAAGAGCACATGTTCTAACAGCTACTTGAGACCATGAGCATGTGGAACCTGGGTGAGTGATTAGACTAGAGCAAAGGAAATGAGCCTTGGTGACGTTGAATGTGTTAGCGTTACACACTGCTATCTGAAATACCACACAGTGCTGAATAGTAAGCATGGGAGTGCAGGAAAATCAGCTGCCTGTGTGCTAAGAGTGTGCTTCTGGAGACTGTGTATTGTCAGGTGCAAGAGAGAGCTGCATGGACGCTTGCACAACTGCATGAAGACTGCAGAGATGTATGTAAGAGTACATGTGTGGTAAGGGTTAATTGGAGTTTTGAAAATGTAGGAACTACCTCACCCATTGCAGGAGTGGAAGGAAAATCTACCATGTTGATTTCAAATGTGTTAGCATTTGCCTCTCATTTGTGAGATATTGATTTGTGCTGAATGCTAACCATCACAGTTCAAGAAAACAAGCTGCCCCTTTCCTGCGAGTGCAAGTCTTACAGAACAAGAGCAACACAAATTAAATCTCTGACAACAATTCCTGTGTGCAGACAGACTCATGTTGTGATTCTAGGCAGAAAACGATATTTGATTGGCAATTTCAAAGCACATTTAATACTGTGGTAGAGCAAGTGATAATTACTGTAACAGCCTGACACATTTTCCTTATAGTTTAGAGAGGCAGAAAAGAGCACATGTCCTAACAGCTACTTGAGACCATGAGCATGTGGAACCTGGGTGAGTGATTAGACTAGAGCGAAGGAAATGAGCCTTGGTGACGTTGAATGTGTTAGCGTTACACACTGCTATCTGAAAAACCACACAGTGCTGAATAGTAAGCATGGGAGTGCAGGAAAATCAGCTGCCTGTGTGCTAAGAGTGTGCTTCTGGAAACTGTGTATTGTCAGGTGCATGAGATATCTGCATGGACGCTTGCACAACTGCATGAAGACTGCAGAGATGTATGTAAGAGTACATGTGTGGTAAGGGTTAATTGGAGTTTTGAACATGTAGGAACTACCTCACACATTGCAGCAGTGTAAGGAAATCTACCATGTTGATTTCAAATGTGTTAGCATTTGCCTCTCATTTGTGAGATATTGATTTGTGCTGAATGCTAACCATCACAGTTCAAGAAAACAAGCTGCCCCTTTCCTGCGAGTGCAAGTCTTACAGAACGAGAGCAACACGAATTAAATCATTGACAACAATTCCTGTGTGCAGACAGACTCATGGTGTGATTCTAGGCAGAAAATGATATTTGATTGGCAATTTCAAAGCACATTTACTACTGTGGTAGAGCAAATGATAATTACTGTAACAGCCTGACACATTTTCCTTATAGTTTAGAGAGGCAGAAAAGAGCACATGTCCTAACAGCTACTTGAGACCATGAGCATGTGGAACCTGGGTGAGTGATTAGACTAGAGCAAAGGAAATGAGCCTTGGTGACATTGAATGTGTTAGCGTTACACACTGCTATCTGAAATACCACACAGTGCTGAATAGTAAGCATGGGAGTGCAGGAAAATCAGCTGCCTGTGTGCTAAGAGTGTGCTTCTTGAGACTGTGTATTGTCAGGTGCAAGAGAGAGCTGCATGGACGCTTGCACAACTGCATGAAGACTGCAGAGATGTATGTAAGAGTACATGTGTGGTAAGGGTTAATTGCAGTTTTGAACATGTAGGAACTACCTCACCCATTGCAGGAGTGGAAGGAAAATCTACCATGTTGATTTCAAATGTGTTAGCATTTGCCTCTCATTTGTGAGATATTGATTTGTGCTGAATGCTAACCATCACAGTTCAAGAAAACAAGCTGCCTCTTTCCTGCGAGTGCAAGTCTTACAGAACAAGAGCAACACAAATTAAATCTCTGACAACAATTCCTGTGTGCAGACAGACTCATGGTGTGATTCTAGGCAGAAAACAATATTTGATTGGCAATTTCAAAGCACATTTACAACTGTGGTAGAGCAAATGATAATTACTGTAACAGCCTGCAACATTTTCCTTATAGTTTAGAGAGGCAGAAAAGAGCACATGTTCTAACAGCTACTTGAGACCATGAGCATGTGGAACCTGGGTGAGTGATTAGACTAGAGCAAAGGAAATGAGCCTTGGTGACATTGAATGTGTTAGCGTTACACACTGCTATCTGAAATACCACACAGTGCTGAATAGTAAGCATGGGAGTGCAGGAAAATCAGCTGCCTGTGTGCTAAGAGTGTGCTTCTGGAGACTGTATTGTCAGGTGCAAGAGAGATCTGCATGGACGCTTACAAAACTGCATGAAGACTGCAGAGATGTATGTAAGAGTACATGTGTGGTAAGGCTTAATTGGAGTTTTGAACATGTAGGAACTACCTCACCCATTGCAGGAGTGGAAGGAAAATCTACCATGTTGATTTCAAATGTGTTAGCATTTGCCTCTCATTTGTGAGATATTGATTTGTGCTGAATGCTAACCATCACAGTTCAAGAAAACAAGCTGCCCCTTTCCTGCGAGTGCAAGTCTTACAGAACAAGAGCAACACGAATAAATCTCTGACAACAATTCCTGTGTGCACACAGACTCATGGTGTGATTCTAGGCAGAAAACGATATTTGATTGGCAATTTCAAAGCACATTTACCACTGTGGTAGAGCAAGTGATAATTACTGTAACAGCCTGACACATTTTCCTTATAGTTTAGAGAGGCAGAAAAGAGCACATGTATTAACAGCTACTTGAGACAATGAGCATGTGGAACCTGGGTGAGTGATTAGACTAGAGCAAAGAAAATAAGCCTTGGTGATGTTGAATGTGTTAGCGTTACACACTGCTATCTGAAAAACCACACAGTGCTGAATAGTAAGCATGGGAGTGCAGGAAAATCAGCTGCCTGTGTGCTAAGAGTGTGCTTCTGGAGACTGTGTATTGTCAGGTGCAAGAGAGATCTGCATGGACGCTTGCACAACTGCATGAAGACTGCAGAGATGTATGTAAGAGTACATGTGTGGTAAGATTTAATTGGAGTTTTGAACATGTAGGACCTACCTCACCCATTGCAGCAGTGGAAGGAAAATCTACCATGTTGATTTCAAATGTGTTAGCATGTGCCTCTCATTTGTGAGATATTGATTTGTGCTGAATGCTAACCATCACAGTTCAAGAAAACAAGCTGCCCGTTTCCCGTGAGTGCAAGTCTTACAGAACAAGAGCAACACAAATTAAATCTCTGATAACAATTCCTGTGTGCAGACAGACTCATGGTGTGATTCTAGGCAGAAAACGATATTTGATTGGCAATTTCAAAGCACATTTACTACTGTGGTAGAGCAAGTGATAATTACTGTAACAGCCTGATATATTTTCCTTATAGTTTAGAGAGGCAGAAAAGAGCACATGTCCTAACAGCTACTTGAGACCATGAGCATGTGGAACCTGGGTGAGTGATTAGACTAGAGCAAAGGAAATGAGCCTTGGTGACATTGAATGTGTTAGCGTTACACACTGCTATCTGAAATACCACAAAGTGCTGAATAGTAAGCATGGGAGTGCAGGAAAATCAGCTGCCTGTGTGCTAAGAGTGTGCTTCTGGAAACTGTGTATTGTCAGGTGCATGAGATATCTGCATGGACGCTTGCACAACTGCATGAAGACTGCAGAGATGTATGTAAGAGTACATGTGTGGTAAGGGTTAATTGGAGTTTTGAACATGTAGGAACTACCTCACACATTGCAGCAGTGTAAGGAAATCTACCATGTTGATTTCAAATGTGTTAGCATTTGCCTCTCATTTGTGAGATATTGATTTGTGCTGAATGCTAACCATCACAGTTCAAGAAAACAAGCTGCCCCTTTCCTGCGAGTGCAAGTCTTACAGAACGAGAGCAACACGAATTAAATCATTGACAACAATTCCTGTGTGCAGACAGACTCATGGTGTGATTCTAGGCAGAAAACGATATTTGATTGGCAATTTCAAAGCACATTTACTACTGTGGTAGAGCAAATGATAATTACTGTAACAGCCTGACACATTTTCCTTATAGTTTAGAGAGGCAGAAAAGAGCACATGTCCTAACAGCTACTTGAGACCATGAGCATGTGGAACCTGGGTGAGTGATTAGACTAGAGCAAAGGAAATGAGCCTTGGTGACATTGAATGTGTTAGCGTTACACACTGCTCTCTGAAATACCACACAGTGCTGAATAGTAAGCATGGGAGTGCAGGAAAATCAGCTGCCTGTGTGCTAAGAGTGTGCTTCTGGATACTGTGTATTGTCAGGTGCAAGAGAGATCTGCATGGACGCTTGCACAACTGCATGAAGACTGCAGAGATGTATGTAAGAGTACATGTGTGGTAAGGGTTAATTGGAGTTTTGAACATATAGGACCTACCTCACCCATTGCAGCAGTGGAAAGAAAATCTACCATATTGATTTCAAATGTGTTAGCATTTGCCTCTCATTTGTGAGATATTGATTTGTGCTGAATGCTAACCATCACAGTTCAAGAAAACAGGCTGCCTCTTTCCTGCGAGTGCAAGTCTTACAGAACAAGAGCAACACAAATTAAATATCTGACAACAATTCCTGTGTGCAGACAGACTCATGGTGTGATTCTAGGCAGAAAACGATATTTGATTGACAATTTCAAAGCACATTTACAACTGTGGTAGAGCAAATGATAATTACTGTAACAGCCTGCAACATTTTCCTTATAGTTTAGAGAGGCAGAAAAGAGCACATGTTCTAACAGCTACTTGAGACCATGAGCATGTGGAACCTGGGTGAGTGATTAGACTAGAGCAAAGGAAATGAGCCTTGGTGACGTTGAATGTGTTAGCGTTACACACTGCTATCTGAAATACCACACAGTGCTGAATAGTAAGCATGGGAGTGCAGGAAAATCAGCTGCCTGTGTGCTAAGAGTGTGCTTCTGGAGACTGTGTATTGTCAGGTGCAAGAGAGAGCTGCATGGACGCTTCCACAACTGCATGAATACTGCAGAGATGTATGTAAGAGTACATGTGTGGTAAGGGTTAATTGGAGTTTTGAACATGTAGGAACTACCTTACCCATTGCAGGAGTGGAAGGAAAATCTACCATGTTGATTTCAAATGTGTTAGCATTTGCCTCTCATTTGTGAGATATTGATTTGTGCTGAATGCTAACCATCACAGTTCAAGAAAACAAGCTGCCCCTTTCTGAGAGTGCAAGTCTTACAGAACAAGAGCAACACAAATTAAATCTCTGACATCAATTCCTGTGTGCACACAGACTCATGGTGTGATTCTAGGCAGAAAACGATATTTGATTGGCAATTTCAAAGCACATTTACTACTGTGGTAGAGCAAGTGATAATTACTGTAACAGCCTGATATATTTTCCTTATAGTTTAGAGAGGCAGAAAAGAGCACATGTCCTAACAGCTACTTGAGACCATGAGCATGTGGAACCTGGGTGAGTGATTAGACTAGAGCAAAGGAAATGAGCCTTGGTGAGGTTGAATGTGTTAGCGTTACACACTGCTATCTGAAAGACCACACAGTGCTGAATAGTAAGCATGGGAGTGCAGGAAAATCAGCTGCCTGTGTGCTAAGAGTGTGCTTCTGGAGACTGTGTATTGTCAGGTGCAAGAGAGATCTGCATGGACGCTTGCACAACTGCATGAAGACTGCAGAGATGTATGTAAGAGTACATGTGTGGTAAGGGTTAATTGGAGTTTTGAAAATGTAGGAACTACCTCACCCATTGCAGGAGTGGAAGGAAAATCTACCATGTTGATTTCAAATGTGTTAGCATTTGCCTCTCATTTGTGAGATATTGATTTGTGCTGAATGCTAACCATCACAGTTCAAGAAAACAAGCAGCCCCTTTCCTGCGAGTGCAAGTCTTACAGAACAAGAGCAACACTAATTAAATCTCTGACATCAATTCCTGTGTGCACACAGACTCATGGTGTGATTCTAGGCAGAAAACGATATTTGATTGGCTATTTCAAAGCACATTTACTACTGTGGTAGAGCAGGTGATAATTACTGTAACAGCCTGACATATTTCCCTTATAGTTTAGAGAGGCAGAAAAGAGCACATGTCCTAACAGCTACTTGAGACCATGAGCATGTGGAACCTGGGTGAGTGATTAGACTAGAGCAAAGGAAATGAGCCTTGGTGACGTTGAATGTGTTAGCGTTACACACTGCTATCTGAAAAACCACACAGTGCTGAATAGTAAGCATGGGAGTGCAGGAAAATCAGCTGCCTGTGTGCTAAGAGTGTGCTTCTGGAAACTGTGTATTGTCAGGTGCATGAGATATCTGCATGGACGCTTGCACAACTGCATGAAGACTGCAGAGATGTATGTAAGAGTACATGTATGGTAAGGGTTAATTGGAGTTTTGAACATGTAGGAACTACCTCACACATTGCAGCAGTGTAAGGAAATCTACCATGTTGATTTCAAATGTGTTAGCATTTGCCTCTCATTTGTGAGATATTGATTTGTGCTGAATGCTAACCATCACAGTTCAAGAAAACAAGCTGCCCCTTTCCTGCGAGTGCAAGTCTTACAGAACGAGAGCAACACAAATTAAATCATTGACAACAATTCCTGTGTGCAGACAGACTCATGGTGTGATTCTAGGCAGAAAACGATATTTGATTGGCAATTTTAAAGCACATTTACAACTGTGGTAGAGCAAATGATAATTACTGTAACAGCCTGCAACATTTTCCTTATAGTTTAGAGAGGCAGAAAAGAGCACATGTTCTAACAGCTACTTGAGACCATGAGCATGTGGAACCTGGGTGAGTGATTAGACTAGAGCAAAGGAAATGAGCCTTGGTGACGTTGAATGTGTTAGCGTTACACACTGCTATCTGAAATACCACACAGTGCTGAATAGTAAGCATGGGAGTGCAGGAAAATCAGCTGCCTGTGTGCTAAGAGTGTGCTTCTGGAGACTGTGTATTGTCAGGTGCAAGAGAGAGCTGCATGGACGCTTGCACAACTGCATGAAGACTGCAGAGATGTATGTAAGAGTACATGTGTGGTAAGGGTTAATTGGAGTTTTGAACATGTAGGAACTACCTCACCCATTGCAGGAGTGGAAGGAAAATCTACCATGTTGATTTCAAATGTGTTAGCATTTGCCTCTCATTTGTGAGATATTGATTTGTGCTGAATGCTAACCATCACAGTTCAAGAAAACAAGCTGCCCCTTTCCTGCGAGTGCAAGTCTTACAGAACAAGAGCAACACAAATTAAATCTCTGACAACAATTCCTGTGTGCAGACAGACTCATGGTGTGATTCTAGGCAGAAAACGATATTTGATTGGCAATTTCAAAGCACATTTAATACTGTGGTAGAGCAAGTGATAATTACTGTAACAGCCTGACACATTTTCCTTATAGTTTAGAGAGGCAGAAAAGAGCACATGTCCTAACAGCTACTTGAGACCATGAGCATGTGGAACCTGGGTGAGTGATTAGACTAGAGCAAAGGAAATGAGCCTTGGTGACGTTGAATGTGTTAGCGTTACACACTGCTATCTGAAAAACCACACAGTGCTGAATAGTAAGCATGGGAGTGCAGGAAAATCAGCTGCCTGTGTGCTAAGAGTGTGCTTCTGGAAACTGTGTATTGTCAGGTGCATGAGATATCTGCATGGACGCTTGCACAACTGCATGAAGACTGCAGAGATGTATGTAAGAGTACATGTGTGGTAAGGGTTAATTGGAGTTTTGAACATGTAGGAACTACCTCACACATTGCAGCAGTGTAAGGAAATCTACCATGTTGATTTCAAATGTGTTAGCATTTGCCTCTCATTTGTGAGATATTGATTTGTGCTGAATGCTAACCATCACAGTTCAAGAAAACAAGCTGCCCCTTTCCTGCGAGTGCAAGTCTTACAGAACGAGAGCAACACGAATTAAATCATTGACAACAATTCCTGTGTGCAGACAGACTCATGGTGTGATTCTAGGCAGAAAACGATATTTGATTGGCAATTTCAAAGCACATTTACTACTGTGGTAGAGCAAATGATAATTACTGTAACAGCCTGACACATTTTCCTTATAGTTTAGAGAGGCAGAAAAGAGCACATGTCCTAACAGCTACTTGAGACCATGAGCATGTGGAACCTGGGTGAGTGATTAGACTAGAGCAAAGGAAATGAGCCTTGGTGACATTGAATGTGTTAGCGTTACACACTGCTCTCTGAAATACCACACAGTGCTGAATAGTAAGCATGGGAGTGCAGGAAAATCAGCTGCCTGTGTGCTAAGAGTGTGCTTCTGGATACTGTGTATTGTCAGGTGCAAGAGAGATCTGCATGGACGCTTGCACAACTGCATGAAGACTGCAGAGATGTATGTAAGAGTACATGTGTGGTAAGGGTTAATTGGAGTTTTGAACATATAGGACCTACCTCACCCATTGCAGCAGTGGAAAGAAAATCTACCATATTGATTTCAAATGTGTTAGCATTTGCCTCTCATTTGTGAGATATTGATTTGTGCTGAATGCTAACCATCACAGTTCAAGAAAACAGGCTGCCTCTTTCCTGCGAGTGCAAGTCTTACAGAACAAGAGCAACACAAATTAAATATCTGACAACAATTCCTGTGTGCAGACAGACTCATGGTGTGATTCTAGGCAGAAAACGATATTTGATTGACAATTTCAAAGCACATTTACAACTGTGGTAGAGCAAATGATAATTACTGTAACAGCCTGCAACATTTTCCTTATAGTTTAGAGAGGCAGAAAAGAGCACATGTTCTAACAGCTACTTGAGACCATGAGCATGTGGAACCTGGGTGAGTGATTAGACTAGAGCAAAGGAAATGAGCCTTGGTGACGTTGAATGTGTTAGCGTTACACACTGCTATCTGAAATACCACACAGTGCTGAATAGTAAGCATGGGAGTGCAGGAAAATCAGCTGCCTGTGTGCTAAGAGTGTGCTTCTGGAGACTGTGTATTGTCAGGTGCAAGAGAGAGCTGCATGGACGCTTCCACAACTGCATGAATACTGCAGAGATGTATGTAAGAGTACATGTGTGGTAAGGGTTAATTGGAGTTTTGAACATGTAGGAACTACCTTACCCATTGCAGGAGTGGAAGGAAAATCTACCATGTTGATTTCAAATGTGTTAGCATTTGCCTCTCATTTGTGAGATATTGATTTGTGCTGAATGCTAACCATCACAGTTCAAGAAAACAAGCTGCCCCTTTCTGAGAGTGCAAGTCTTACAGAACAAGAGCAACACAAATTAAATCTCTGACATCAATTCCTGTGTGCACACAGACTCATGGTGTGATTCTAGGCAGAAAACGATATTTGATTGGCAATTTCAAAGCACATTTACTACTGTGGTAGAGCAAGTGATAATTACTGTAACAGCCTGATATATTTTCCTTATAGTTTAGAGAGGCAGAAAAGAGCACATGTCCTAACAGCTACTTGAGACCATGAGCATGTGGAACCTGGGTGAGTGATTAGACTAGAGCAAAGGAAATAAGCCTTGGTGACGTTGAATGTGTTAGCGTTACACACTGCTATCTGAAAGACCACACAGTGCTGAATAGTAAGCATGGGAGTGCAGGAAAATCAGCTGCCTGTGTGCTAAGAGTGTGCTTCTGGAGACTGTGTATTGTCAGGTGCAAGAGAGATCTGCATGGACGCTTGCACAACTGCATGAAGACTGCAGAGATGTATGTAAGAGTACATGTGTGGTAAGGGTTAATTGGAGTTTTGAAAATGTAGGAACTACCTCACCCATTGCAGGAGTGGAAGGAAAATCTACCATGTTGATTTCAAATGTGTTAGCATTTGCCTCTCATTTGTGAGATATTGATTTGTGCTGAATGCTAACCATCACAGTTCAAGAAAACAAGCTGCCCCTTTCCTGCGAGTGCAAGTCTTACAGAACAAGAGCAACACAAATTAAATCTCTGACAACAATTCCTGTGTGCAGACAGACTCATGGTGTGATTCTAGGCAGAAAACGATATTTGATTGGCAATTTCAAAGCACATTTAATACTGTGGTAGAGCAAGTGATAATTACTGTAACAGCCTGACACATTTTCCTTATAGTTTAGAGAGGCAGAAAAGAGCACATGTCCTAACAGCTACTTGAGACCATGAGCATGTGGAACCTGGGTGAGTGATTAGACTAGAACAAAGGAAATGAGCCTTGGTGACATTGAATGTGTTAGCGTTACACACTGCTATCTGAAAAACCACACAGTGCTGAATAGTAAGCATGGGAGTGCAGGAAAATCAGCTGCCTGTGTGCTAAGAGTGTGCTTCTGGAAACTGTGTATTGTCAGGTGCATGAGATATCTGCATGGACGCTTGCACAACTGCATGAAGACTGCAGAGATGTATGTAAGAGTACATGTGTGGTAAGGGTTAATTGGAGTTTTGAACATGTAGGAACTACCTCACACATTGCAGCAGTGTAAGGAAATCTACCATGTTGATTTCAAATGTGTTAGCATTTGCCTCTCATTTGTGAGATATTGATTTGTGCTGAATGCTAACCATCACAGTTCAAGAAAACAAGCTGCCCCTTTCCTGCGAGTGCAAGTCTTACAGAACGAGAGCAACACGAATTAAATCATTGACAACAATTCCTGTGTGCAGACAGACTCATGGTGTGATTCTAGGCAGAAAATGATATTTGATTGGCAATTTCAAAGCACATTTACTACTGTGGTAGAGCAAATGATAATTACTGTAACAGCCTGACACATTTTCCTTATAGTTTAGAGAGGCAGAAAAGAGCACATGTCCTAACAGCTACTTGAGACCATGAGCATGTGGAACCTGGGTGAGTGATTAGACTAGAGCAAAGGAAATGAGCCTTGGTGACATTGAATGTGTTAGCGTTACACACTGCTATCTGAAATACCACACAGTGCTGAATAGTAAGCATGGGAGTGCAGGAAAATCAGCTGCCTGTGTGCTAAGAGTGTGCTTCTGGAGACTGTGTATTGTCAGGTGCAAGAGAGAGCTGCATGGACGCTTGCACAACTGCATGAAGACTGCAGAGATGTATGTAAGAGTACATGTGTGGTAAGGGTTATTTGCAGTTTTGAACATGTAGGAACTACCTCACCCATTGCAGGAGTGGAAGGAAAATCTACCATGTTGATTTCAAATGTGTTAGCATTTGCCTCTCATTTGTGAGATATTGATTTGTGCTGAATGCTAACCATCACAGTTCAAGAAAACAAGCTGTCCCTTTCCTGCGAGTGCAAGTCTTACAGAACAAGAGCAACACAAATTAAATCTCTGACATCAATTCCTGTGTGCACACAGACTCATGGTGTGATTCTAGGCAGAAAACGATATTTGATTGGCAATTTCAAAGCACATTTACTACTGTGGTAGAGCAAGTGATAATTACTGTAACAGCCTGACATATTTTCCTTATAGTTTAGAGAGGCAGAAAAGAGCACATGTCCTAACAGCTACTTGAGACCATGAGCATGTGGAACCTGGGTGAGTGATTAGACTAGAGCAAAGGAAATGAGCCTTGGTGACGTTGAATGTGTTAGTGTTACACACTGCTATCTGAAAGACCACACAGTGCTGAATAGTAAGCATCGGAGTGCAGGAAAATCAGCTGCCTGTGTGCTAAGAGTGTGCTTCTGGAGACTGTGTAGTGTCAGGTGCAAGAGAGATCTGCATGGACGCTTGCACAACTGCATGAAGACTGCAGAGATGTATGTAATAGTACATGTGTGGTAAGGGTTAATTGGAGTTTTGAACATATAGGACCTACCTCACCCATTGCAGCAGTGGAAAGAAAATCTACCATATTGATTTCAAATGTGTTAGCATTTGCCTCTCATTTGTGAGATATTGATTTGTGCTGAATGCTAACCATCACAGTTCAAGAAAACAAGCTGCCTCTTTCCTGCGAGTGCAAGTCTTACAGAACAAGAGCAACACAAATTAAATCTCTGACAACAATTCCTGTGTGCAGACAGACTCATGGTGTGATTCTAGGCAGAAAACGATATTTGATTGGCAATTTCAAAGCACATTTACAACTGTGGTAGAGCAAATGATAATTACTGTAACAGCCTGCAACATTTTCCTTATAGTTTAGAGAGGCAGAAAAGAGCACATGTTCTAACAGCTACTTGAGACCATGAGCATGTGGAACCTGGGTGAGTGATTAGACTAGAGCAAAGGAAATGAGCCTTGGTGACATTGAATGTGTTAACGTTACACACTGCTATCTGAAATACCACACAGTGCTGAATAGTAAGCATGGGAGTGCAGGAAAATCAGCTGCCTGTGTGCTAACAGTGTGCTTCTGGAGACTGTATTGTCAGGTGCAAGAGAGATCTGCATGGACGCTTACAAAACTGCATGAAGACTGCAGAGATGTATGTAAGAGTACATGTGTGGTAAGGCTTAATTGGAGTTTTGAACATGTAGGAACTACCTCACCCATTGCAGGAGTGGAAGGAAAATCTACCATGTTGATTTCAAATGTGTTAGCATTTGCCTCTCATTTGTGAGATATTGATTTGTGCTGAATGCTAACCATCACAGTTCAAGAAAACAAGCTGCCCCTTTCCTGCGAGTGCAAGTCTTACAGAACAAGAGCAACACGAATAAATCTCTGACAACAATTCCTGTGTGCACACAGACTCATGGTGTGATTCTAGGCAGAAAACGATATTTGATTGGCAATTTCAAAGCACATTTACCACTGTGGTAGAGCAAGTGATAATTACTGTAACAGCCTGACACATTTTCCTTATAGTTTAGAGAGGCAGAAAAGAGCACATGTATTAACAGCTACTTGAGACAATGAGCATGTGGAACCTGGGTGAGTGATTAGACTAGAGCAAAGAAAATAAGCCTTGGTGATGTTGAATGTGTTAGCGTTACACACTGCTATCTGAAAAACCACACAGTGCTGAATAGTAAGCATGGGAGTGCAGGAAAATCAGCTGCCTGTGTGCTAAGAGTGTGCTTCTGGAGACTGTGTATTGTCAGGTGCAAGAGAGATCTGCATGGACGCTTGCACAACTGCATGAAGACTGCAGAGATGTATGTAAGAGTACATGTGTGGTAAGATTTAATTGGAGTTTTGAACATGTAGGACCTACCTCACCCATTGCAGCAGTGGAAGGAAAATCTACCATGTTGATTTCAAATGTGTTAGCATGTGCCTCTCATTTGTGAGATATTGATTTGTGCTGAATGCTAACCATCACAGTTCAAGAAAACAAGCTGCCCGTTTCCCGTGAGTGCAAGTCTTACAGAACAAGAGCAACACAAATTAAATCTCTTATAACAATTCCTGTGTGCAGACAGACTCATGGTGTGATTCTAGGCAGAAAACGATATTTGATTGGCAATTTCAAAGCACATTTACTACTGTGGTAGAGCAAGTGATAATTACTGTAACAGCCTGATATATTTTCCTTATAGTTTAGAGAGGCAGAAAAGAGCACATGTCCTTACAGCTACTTGAGACCATGAGCATGTGGAACCTGGGTGAGTGATTAGACTAGAGCAAAGGAAATGAGCCTTGGTGACATTGAATGTGTTAGCGTTACACACTGCTATCTGAAATACCACAAAGTGCTGAATAGTAAGCATGGGAGTGCAGGAAAATCAGCTGCCTGTGTGCTAAGAGTGTGCTTCTGGAAACTGTGTATTGTCAGGTGCATGAGATATCTGCATGGACGCTTGCACAACTGCATGAAGACTGCAGAGATGTATGTAAGAGTACATGTGTGGTAAGGGTTAATTGGAGTTTTGAACATGTAGGAACTACCTCACACATTGCAGCAGTGTAAGGAAATCTACCATGTTGATTTCAAATGTGTTAGCATTTGCCTCTCATTTGTGAGATATTGATTTGTGCTGAATGCTAACCATCACAGTTCAAGAAAACAAGCTGCCCCTTTCCTGCGAGTGCAAGTCTTACAGAACGAGAGCAACACGAATTAAATCATTGACAACAATTCCTGTGTGCAGACAGACTCATGGTGTGATTCTAGGCAGAAAACGATATTTGATTGGCAATTTCAAAGCACATTTACTACTGTGGTAGAGCAAATGATAATTACTGTAACAGCCTGACACATTTTCCTTATAGTTTAGAGAGGCAGAAAAGAGCACATGTCCTAACAGCTACTTGAGACCATGAGCATGTGGAACCTGGGTGAGTGATTAGACTAGAGCAAAGGAAATGAGCCTTGGTGACATTGAATGTGTTAGCGTTACACACTGCTCTCTGAAATACCACACAGTGCTGAATAGTAAGCATGGGAGTGCAGGAAAATCAGCTGCCTGTGTGCTAAGAGTGTGCTTCTGGATACTGTGTATTGTCAGGTGCAAGAGAGATCTGCATGGACGCTTGCACAACTGCATGAAGACTGCAGAGATGTATGTAAGAGTACATGTGTGGTAAGGGTTAATTGGAGTTTTGAACATATAGGACCTACCTCACCCATTGCAGCAGTGGAAAGAAAATCTACCATATTGATTTCAAATGTGTTAGCATTTGCCTCTCATTTGTGAGATATTGATTTGTGCTGAATGCTAACCATCACAGTTCAAGAAAACAGGCTGCCTCTTTCCTGCGAGTGCAAGTCTTACAGAACAAGAGCAACACAAATTAAATATCTGACAACAATTCCTGTGTGCAGACAGACTCATGGTGTGATTCTAGGCAGAAAACGATATTTGATTGACAATTTCAAAGCACATTTACAACTGTGGTAGAGCAAATGATAATTACTGTAACAGCCTGCAACATTTTCCTTATAGTTTAGAGAGGCAGAAAAGAGCACATGTTCTAACAGCTACTTGAGACCATGAGCATGTGGAACCTGGGTGAGTGATTAGACTAGAGCAAAGGAAATGAGCCTTGGTGACGTTGAATGTGTTAGCGTTACACACTGCTATCTGAAATACCACACAGTGCTGAATAGTAAGCATGGGAGTGCAGGAAAATCAGCTGCCTGTGTGCTAAGAGTGTGCTTCTGGAGACTGTGTATTGTCAGGTGCAAGAGAGAGCTGCATGGACGCTTCCACAACTGCATGAATACTGCAGAGATGTATGTAAGAGTACATGTGTGGTAAGGGTTAATTGGAGTTTTGAACATGTAGGAACTACCTTACCCATTGCAGGAGTGGAAGGAAAATCTACCATGTTGATTTCAAATGTGTTAGCATTTGCCTCTCATTTGTGAGATATTGATTTGTGCTGAATGCTAACCATCACAGTTCAAGAAAACAAGCTGCCCCTTTCTGAGAGTGCAAGTATTACAGAACAAGAGCAACACAAATTAAATCTCTGACATCAATTCCTGTGTGCACACAGACTCATGGTGTGATTCTAGGCAGAAAACGATATTTGATTGGCAATTTCAAAGCACATTTACTACTGTGGTAGAGCAAGTGATAATTACTGTAACAGCCTGATATATTTTCCTTATAGTTTAGAGAGGCAGAAAAGAGCACATGTCCTAACAGCTACTTGAGACCATGAGCATGTGGAACCTGGGTGAGTGATTAGACTAGAGCAAAGGAAATGAGCCTTGGTGACGTTGAATGTGTTAGCGTTACACACTGCTATCTGAAAGACCACACAGTGCTGAATAGTAAGCATGGGAGTGCAGGAAAATCAGCTGCCTGTGTGCTAAGAGTGTGCTTCTGGAGACTGTGTATTGTCAGGTGCAAGAGAGATCTGCATGGACGCTTGCACAACTGCATGAAGACTGCAGAGATGTATGTAAGAGTACATGTGTGGTAAGGGTTAATTGGAGTTTTGAAAATGTAGGAACTATCTCACCCATTGCAGGAGTGGAAGGAAAATCTACCATGTTGATTTCAAATGTGTTAGCATTTGCCTCTCATTTGTGAGATATTGATTTGTGCTGAATGCTAACCATCACAGTTCAAGAAAACAAGCAGCCCCTTTCCTGCGAGTGCAAGTCTTACAGAACAAGAGCAACACTAATTAAATCTCTGACATCAATTCCTGTGTGCACACAGACTCATGGTGTGATTCTAGGCAGAAAACGATATTTGATTGGCTATTTCAAAGCACATTTACTACTGTGGTAGAGCAGGTGATAATTACTGTAACAGCCTGACATATTTTCCTTATAGTTTAGAGAGGCAGAAAAGAGCACATGTCCTAACAGCTACTTGAGACCATGAGCATGTGGAACCTGGGTGAGTGATTAGACTAGAGCAAAGGAAATGAGCCTTGGTGACGTTGAATGTGTTAGCGTTACACACTGCTATCTGAAAAACCACACAGTGCTGAATAGTAAGCATGGGAGTGCAGGAAAATCAGCTGCCTGTGTGCTAAGAGTGTGCTTCTGGAAACTGTGTATTGTCAGGTGCATGAGATATCTGCATGGACGTTTGCACAACTGCATGAAGACTGCAGAGATGTATGTAAGAGTACATGTGTGGTAAGGGTTAATTGGAGTTTTGAACATGTAGGAACTACCTCACACATTGCAGCAGTGTAAGGAAATCTACCATGTTGATTTCACATGTGTTAGCATTTGCCTCTCATTTGTGAGATATTGATTTGTGCTGAATGCTAACCATCACAGTTCAAGAAAACAAGCTGCCCCTTTCCTGCGAGTGCAAGTCTTACAGAACGAGAGCAACACGAATTAAATCATTGACAACAATTCCTGTGTGCAGACAGACTCATGGTGTGATTCTAGGCAGAAAATGATATTTGATTGGCAATTTCAAAGCACATTTACTACTGTGGTAGAGCAAATGATAATTACTGTAACAGCCTGACACATTTTCCTTATAGTTTAGAGAGGCAGAAAAGAGCACATGTCCTAACAGCTACTTGAGACCATGAGCATGTGGAACCTGGGTGAGTGATTAGACTAGAGCAAAGGAAATGAGCCTTGGTGACATTGAATGTGTTAGCGTTACACACTGCTATCTGAAATACCACACAGTGCTGAATAGTAAGCATGGGAGTGCAGGAAAATCAGCTGCCTGTGTGCTAAGAGTGTGCTTCTGGAGACTGTGTATTGTCAGGTGCAAGAGAGAGCTGCATGGACGCTTGCACAACTGCATGAAGACTGCAGAGATGTATGTAAGAGTACATGTGTGGTAAGGGTTAATTGCAGTTTTGAACATGTAGGAACTACCTCACCCATTGCAGGAGTGGAAGGAAAATCTACCATGTTGATTTCAAATGTGTTAGCATTTGCCTCTCATTTGTGAGATATTGATTTGTGCTGAATGCTAACCATCACAGTTCAAGAAAACAAGCTGTCCCTTTCCTGCGAGTGCAAGTCTTACAGAACAAGAGCAACACAAATTAAATTTCTGACATCAATTCCTGTGTGCACACAGACTCATGGTGTGATTCTAGGCAGAAAACGATATTTGATTGGCAATTTCAAAGCACATTTACTACTGTGGTAGAGCAAGTGATAATTACTGTAACAGCCTGACATATTTTCCTTATAGTTTAGAGAGGCAGAAAAGAGCACATGTCCTAACAGCTACTTGAGACCATGAGCATGTGGAACCTGGGTGAGTGATTAGACTAGAGCAAAGGAAATGAGCCTTGGTGACATTGAATGTGTTAGCGTTACACACTGCTATCTGAAATACCACACAGTGCTGAATAGTAAGCATTGGAGTGCAGGAAAATCAGCTGCCTGTGTGCTAAGAGTGTGCTTCTGGAAACTGTGTATTGTCAGGTGCAAGAGATATCTGCATGGACGCTTGCACAACTGCATGAAGACTGCAGAGATGTATTTAAGAGTACATGTGTGGTAAGGGTTAATTGGAGTTTTGAACATGTAGGAACTACCTCACACATTGCAGCAGTGGAAGGAAAATCTACCATGTTGATTTCAAATGTGTTAGCATTTGCCTCTCATTTGTGAGATATTGATTTGTGCTGAATGCTAACCATCACAGTTCAAGAAAACAAGCTGCCCCTTTCCTGCGAGTGCAAGTCTTACAGAACAAGAGCAACACAAATTAAATCTCTGACAACAATTCCTGTGTGCAGACAGACTCATGGTGTGATTCTAGGCAGAAAACGATATTTGATTGGCAATTTCAAAGCACATTTAATACTGTGGTAGAGCAAGTGATAATTACTGTAACAGCCTGACACATTTTCCTTATAGTTTAGAGAAGCAGAAAAGAGCACATGTCCTAACAGCTACTTGAGACCATGAGCATGTGGAACCTGGGTGAGTGATTAGACTAGAGCAAAGGAAATGAGCCTTGGTGACATTGAATGTGTTAGCGTTACACACTGCTATCTGAAATACCACACAGTGCTGAATAGTAAGCATGGGAGTGCAGGAAAATCAGCTGCCTGTGTGCTAAGAGTGTGCTTCTGGAGACTGTGTATTGTCAGGTGCAAGAGAGAGCTGCATGGACGCTTGCACAACTGCATGAAGACTGCAGAGATGTATGTAAGAGTACATATGTGGTAAGGGTTAATTGCAGTTTTGAACATGTAGGAACTACCTCACCCATTGCAGGAGTGGAAGGAAAATCTACCATGTTGATTTCAAATGTGTTAGCATTTGCCTCTCATTTGTGAGATATTGATTTGTGCTGAATGCTAACCATCACAGTTCAAGAAAACAAGCAGCCCCTTTCCTGCGAGTGCAAGTCTTACAGAACAAGAGCAACACTAATTAAATCTCTGACATCAATTCCTGTGTGCACACAGACTCATGGTGTGATTCTAGGTAGAAAACGATATTTGATTGGCAATTTCAAAGCACATTTACTACTGTGGTAGAGCAGGTGATAATTACTGTAACAGCCTGACACATTTTCCTTATAGTTTAGAGAGGCAGAAAAGAGCACATGTCCTAACAGCTACTTGAGACCATGAGCATGTGGAACCTGGGTGAGTGATTAGACTAGAGCAAAGGAAATGAGCCTTGGTGACGTTGAATGTGTTAGCGTTACACACTGCAATCTGAAATACCACACAGTGCTGAATAGTAAGCATGGGAGTGCAGGAAAATCAGCTGCCTGTGTGCTAAGAGTGTGCGTCTGGAGACTGTGTATTGTCAGGTGCAAGAGAGAGCTGCATGGACGCTTGCACAACTGCATGAAGACTGCAGAGATGTATGTAAGAGTACATGTGTGGTAAGGGTTAATTGGAGTTTTGAACATGTAGGAACTACCTCACCCATTGCAGGAGTGGAAGGAAAATCTACCATGTTGATTTCAAATGTGTTAGCATTTGCCTCTCATTTGTGAGATATTGATTTGTGCTGAATGCTAACCATCACAGTTCAAGAAAACAAGCTGCCCCTTTCCTGCGAGTGCAAGTCTTACAGAACAAGAGCAACACGAATTAAATCTCTGACATCAATTCCTGTGTGCACACAGACTCATGGTGTGTTTCTAGGCAGAAAACGATATTTGATTGGCAATTTCAAAGCACATTTACTACTGTGGTAGAGCAAGTGATAATTACTGTAACAGCCTGACACATTTTCCTTATAGTTTAGAGAGGCAGAAAAGAGCACATGTATTAACAGCTACTTGAGACAATGAGCATGTGGAACCTGGGTGAGTGATTAGACTAGAGCAAAGAAAATAAGCCTTGGTGACGTTGAATGTGTTAGCGTTACACACTGCTATCTGAAAAACCACACAGTGCTGAATAGTAAGCATGGGAGTGCAGGAAAATCAGCTGCCTGTGTGCTAAGAGTGTGCTTCTGGAGACTGTGTATTGTCAGGTGCAAGAGAGATCTGCATGGACGCTTGCACAACTGCATGAAGACTGCAGAGATGTATGTAAGAGTACATGTGTGGTAAGATTTAATTGGAGTTTTGAACATGTAGGACCTACCTCACCCATTGCAGCAGTGGAAGGAAAATCTACCATGTTGATTTCAAATGTGTTAGCATGTGCCTCTCATTTGTGAGATATTGATTTGTGCTGAATGCTAACCATCACAGTTCAAGAAAACAAGCTGCCCGTTTCCCGCGAGTGCAAGTCTTACAGAACAAGAGCAACACAAATTAAATCTCTGACAACAATTCCTGTGTGCAGACAGACTCATGGTGTGATTCTAGGCAGAAAACGATATTTGATTGGCAATTTCAAAGCACATTTACTACTGTGGTAGAGCAAATGATAATTACTGTAACAGCCTGACACATTTTCCTTATAGTTTAGAGAGGCAGAAAAGAGCACATGTCCTAACAGCTACTTGAGCCCATGAGCATGTGGAACCTGGGTGAGTGATTAGACTAGAGCAAAGGAAATGAGCCTTGGTGACATTGAATGTGTTAGCGTTACACACTGCTATCTGAAATACCACACAGTGCTGAATAGTAAGCATGGGAGTGCAGGAAAATCAGCTGCCTGTGTGCTAAGAGTGTGCTTCTGGATACTGTGTATTGTCAGGTGCAAGAGAGATCTGCATGGACGCTTGCACAACTGCATGAAGACTGCAGAGATGTATGTAAGAGTACATGTGTGGTAAGGGTTAATTGGAGTTTTGAACATATAGGACCTACCTCACCCATTGCAGCAGTGGAAAGAAAATCTACCATATTGATTTCAAATGTGTTAGCATTTGCCTCTCATTTGTGAGATATTGATTTGTGCTGAATGCTAACCATCACAGTTCAAGAAAACAGGCTGCCTCTTTCCTGCGAGTGCAAGTCTTACAGAACAAGAGCAACACAAATTAAATATCTGACAACAATTCCTGTGTGCAGACAGACTCATGGTGTGATTCTAGGCAGAAAACGATATTTGATTGACAATTTCAAAGCACATTTACAACTGTGGTAGAGCAAATGATAATTACTGTAACAGCCTGCAACATTTTCCTTATAGTTTAGAGAGGCAGAAAAGAGCACATGTTCTAACAGCTACTTGAGACCATGAGCATGTGGAACCTGGGTGAGTGATTAGACTAGAGCAAAGGAAATGAGCCTTGGTGACGTTGAATGTGTTAGCGTTACACACTGCTATCTGAAATACCACACAGTGCTGAATAGTAAGCATGGGAGTGCAGGAAAATCAGCTGCCTGTGTGCTAAGAGTGTGCTTCTGGAGACTGTGTATTGTCAGGTGCAAGAGAGAGCTGCATGGACGCTTCCACAACTGCATGAATACTGCAGAGATGTATGTAAGAGTACATGTGTGGTAAGGGTTAATTGGAGTTTTGAACATGTAGGAACTACCTTACCCATTGCAGGAGTGGAAGGAAAATCTACCATGTTGATTTCAAATGTGTTAGCATTTGCCTCTCATTTGTGAGATATTGATTTGTGCTGAATGCTAACCATCACAGTTCAAGAAAACAAGCTGCCCCTTTCTGAGAGTGCAAGTCTTACAGAACAAGAGCAACACAAATTAAATCTCTGACATCAATTCCTGTGTGCACACAGACTCATGGTGTGATTCTAGGCAGAAAACAATATTTGATTGGCAATTTCAAAGCACATTTACTACTGTGGTAGAGCAAGTGATAATTACTGTAACAGCCTGATATATTTTCCTTATAGTTTAGAGAGGCAGAAAAGAGCACATGTCCTAACAGCTACTTGAGACCATGAGCATGTGGAACCTGGGTGAGTGATTAGACTAGAGCAAAGGAAATGAGCCTTGGTGACGTTGAATGTGTTAGCGTTACACACTGCTATCTGAAAGACCACACAGTGCTGAATAGTAAGCATGGGAGTGCAGGAAAATCAGCTGCCTGTGTGCTAAGAGTGTGCTTCTGGAGACTGTGTATTGTCAGGTGCAAGAGAGATCTGCATGGACGCTTGCACAACTGCATGAAGACTGCAGAGATGTATGTAAGAGTACATGTGTGGTAAGGGTTAATTGGAGTTTTGAAAATGTAGGAACTACCTCACCCATTGCAGGAGTGGAAGGAAAATCTACCATGTTGATTTCAAATGTGTTAGCATTTGCCTCTCATTTGTGAGATATTGATTTGTGCTGAATGCTAACCATCACAGTTCAAGAAAACAAGCTGCCCCTTTCCTGCGAGTGCAAGTCTTACAGAACAAGAGCAACACAAATTAAATCTCTGACAACAATTCCTGTGTGCAGACAGACTCATGGTGTGATTCTAGGCAGAAAACGATATTTGATTGGCAATTTCAAAGCACATTTAATACTGTGGTAGAGCAAGTGATAATTACTGTAACAGCCTGACACATTTTCCTTATAGTTTAGAGAGGCAGAAAAGAGCACATGTCCTAACAGCTACTTGAGACCATGAGCATGTGGAACCTGGGTGAGTGATTAGACTAGAGCAAAGGAAATGAGCCTTGGTGACGTTGAATGTGTTAGCGTTACACACTGCTATCTGAAAAACCACACAGTGCTGAATAGTAAGCATGGGAGTGCAGGAAAATCAGCTGCCTGTGTGCTAAGAGTGTGCTTCTGGAAACTGTGTATTGTCAGGTGCATGAGATATCTGCATGGACGCTTGCACAACTGCATGAAGACTGCAGAGATGTATGTAAGAGTACATGTGTGGTAAGGGTTAATTGGAGTTTTGAACATGTAGGAACTACCTCACACATTGCAGCAGTGTAAGGAAATCTACCATGTTGATTTCAAATGTGTTAGCATTTGCCTCTCATTTGTGAGATATTGATTTGTGCTGAATGCTAACCATCACAGTTCAAGAAAACAAGCTGCCCCTTTCCTGCGAGTGCAAGTCTTACAGAACGAGAGCAACACAAATTAAATCATTGACAACAATTCCTGTGTGCAGACAGACTCATGGTGTGATTCTAGGCAGAAAATGATATTTGATTGGCAATTTCAAAGCACATTTACTACTGTGGTAGAGCAAATGATAATTACTGTAACAGCCTGACACATTTTCCTTATAGTTTAGAGAGGCAGAAAAGAGCACATGTCCTAACAGCTACTTGAGACCATGAGCATGTGGAACCTGGGTGAGTGATTAGACTAGAGCAAAGGAAATGAGCCTTGGTGACATTGAATGTGTTAGCGTTACACACTGCTATCTGAAATACCACACAGTGCTGAATAGTAAGCATGGGAGTGCAGGAAAATCAGCTGCCTGTGTGCTAAGAGTGTGCTTCTGGAGACTGTGTATTGTCAGGTGCAAGAGAGAGCTGCATGGACGCTTGCACAACTGCATGAAGACTGCAGAGATGTATGTAAGAGTACATGTGTGGTAAGGGTTAATTGTAGTTTTGAACATGTAGGAACTACCTCACCCATTGCAGGAGTGGAAGGAAAATCTACCATGTTGATTTCAAATGTGTTAGCATTTGCCTCTCATTTGTGAGATATTGATTTGTGCTGAATGCTAACCATCACAGTTCAAGAAAACAAGCTGTCCCTTTCCTGCGAGTGCAAGTCTTACAGAACAAGAGCAACACAAATTAAATCTCTGACATCAATTCCTGTGTGCACACAGACTCATGGTGTGATTCTAGGCAGAAAACGATATTTGATTGGCAATTTCAAAGCACATTTACTACTGTGGTAGAGCAAGTGATAATTACTGTAACAGCCTGACATATTTTCCTTATAGTTTAGAGAGGCAGAAAAGAGCACATGTCCTAACAGCTACTTGAGACCATGAGCATGTGGAACCTGGGTGAGTGATTAGACTAGAGCAAAGGAAATGAGCCTTGGTGACGTTGAATGTGTTAGTGTTACACACTGCTATCTGAAAGACCACACAGTGCTGAATAGTAAGCATCGGAGTGCAGGAAAATCAGCTGCCTGTGAGCTAAGAGTGTGCTTCTGGAGACTGTGTAGTGTCAGGTGCAAGAGAGATCTGCATGGACGCTTGCACAACTGCATGAAGACTGCAGAGATGTATGTAATAGTACATGTGTGGTAAGGGTTAATTGGAGTTTTGAACATATAGGACCTACCTCACCCATTGCAGCAGTGGAAAGAAAATCTACCATATTGATTTCAAATGTGTTAGCATTTGCCTCTCATTTGTGAGATATTGATTTGTGCTGAATGCTAACCATCACAGTTCAAGAAAACAAGCTGCCTCTTTCCTGCGAGTGCAAGTCTTACAGAACAAGAGCAACACAAATTAAATCTCTGACAACAATTCCTGTGTGCAGACAGACTCATGGTGTGATTCTAGGCAGAAAACGATATTTGATTGGCAATTTCAAAGCACATTTACAACTGTGGTAGAGCAAATGATAATTACTGTAACAGCCTGCAACATTTTCCTTATAGTTTAGAGAGGCAGAAAAGAGCACATGTTCTAACAGCTACTTGAGACCATGAGCATGTGGAACCTGGGTGAGTGATTAGACTAGAGCAAAGGAAATGAGCCTTGGTGACATTGAATGTGTTAGCGTTACACACTGCTATCTGAAATACCACACAGTGCTGAATAGTAAGCATGGGAGTGCAGGAAAATCAGCTGCCTGTGTGCTAAGAGTGTGCTTCTGGAGACTGTATTGTCAGGTGCAAGAGAGATCTGCATGGACGCTTACAAAACTGCATGAAGACTGCAGAGATGTATGTAAGAGTACATGTGTGGTAAGGCTTAATTGGAGTTTTGAACATGTAGGAACTACCTCACCCATTGCAGGAGTGGAAGGAAAATCTACCATGTTGATTTCAAATGTGTTAGCATTTGCCTCTCATTTGTGAGATATTGATTTGTGCTGAATGCTAACCATCACAGTTCAAGAAAACAAGCTGCCCCTTTCCTGCGAGTGCAAGTCTTACAGAACAAGAGCAACACAAATAAATCTCTGACAACAATTCCTGTGTGCACACAGACTCATGGTGTGATTCTAGGCAGAAAACGATATTTGATTGGCAATTTCAAAGCACATTTACCACTGTGGTAGAGCAAGTGATAATTACTGTAACAGCCTGACACATTTTCCTTATAGTTTAGAGAGGCAGAAAAGAGCACATGTATTAACAGCTACTTGAGACAATGAGCATGTGGAACCTGGGTGAGTGATTAGACTAGAGCAAAGAAAATAAGCCTTGGTGATGTTGAATGTGTTAGCGTTACACACTGCTATCTGAAAAACCACACAGTGCTGAATAGTAAGCATGGGAGTGCAGGAAAATCAGCTGCCTGTGTGCTAAGAGTGTGCTTCTGGAGACTGTGTATTGTCAGGTGCAAGAGAGATCTGCATGGATGCTTGCACAACTGCATGAAGACTGCAGAGATGTATGTAAGAGTACATGTGTGGTAAGATTTAATTGGAGTTTTGAACATGTAGGACCTACCTCACCCATTGCAGCAGTAGAAGGAAAATCTACCATGTTGATTTCAAATGTGTTAGCATGTGCCTCTCATTTGTGAGATATTGATTTGTGCTGAATGCTAACCATCACAGTTCAAGAAAACAAGCTGCCCGTTTCCCGTGAGTGCAAGTCTTACAGAACAAGAGCAACACAAATTAAATCTCTGATAACAATTCCTGTGTGCAGACAGACTCATGGTGTGATTCTAGGCAGAAAACGATATTTGATTGGCAATTTCAAAGCACATTTACTACTGTGGTAGAGCAAATGATAATTACTGTAACAGCCTGACACATTTTCCTTATAGTTTAGAGAGGCAGAAAAGAGCACATGTCCTAACAGCTACTTGAGACCATAAACATGTGGAACCTGGGTGAGTGATTAGACTAGAGCAAAGGAAATGAGCCTTGGTGACATTGAATGTGTTAGCGTTACACACTGCTATCTGAAATACCACACAGTGCTGAATAGTAAGCATGGGAGTGCAGGAAAATCAGCAGCCTGTGTGCTAAGAGTGTGCTTCTGGAGACTGTGTATTGTCAGGTGCAAGAGAGATCTGCATGGACGCTTGCACAACTGCATGAAGACTGCAGAGATGTATGTAAGAGTACATGTGTGGTAAGGGTTAATTGGAGTTTTGAACATGTAGGAACTACCTCACCCATTGCAGGAGTGGAAGGAATATCTACCATGTTGATTTCAAATGAGTTAGCATTTGCCTCTCATTTGTGAGATATTGATTTGTGCTGAATGCTAACCATCACAGTTCAAGAAAACAAGCTGCCCCTTTCCTGCGAGTGCAAGTCTTACAGAACAAGAGCAACACGAATTAAATCATTGACAACAATTCCTGTGTGCAGACAGACTCATGGTGTGATTCTAGGCAGAAAACGATATTTGATTGGCAATTTCAAAGCACATTTACTACTGTGGTAGTGCAAATGATAATTACTGTAACAGCCTGACACATTTTCCTTATAGTTTAGAGAGGCAGAAAAGAGCACATGTCCTAACAGCTACTTGAGACCATGAGCATGTGGAACCTGGGTGAGTGATTAGACTAGAGCAAAGGAAATGAGCCTTGGTGACATTGAATGTGTTAGCGTTACACACTGCTATCTGAAATACCACAAAGTGCTGAATAATAAGCATGGGAGTGCAGGAAAATCAGCTGCCTGTGTGCTAAGAGTGTGCTTCTGGAGACTGTGTATTGTCAGGTGCAAGAGAGATCTGCATGGACGCTTGCACAACTGCATGAAGACTGCAGAGATGTATGTAAGAGTACATGTGTGGTAAGGGTTAATTGGAGTTTTGAACATGTAGGAACTACCTCACCCATTGCAGCAGTGTAAGGAAAATCTACCATGTTGATTTCAAATGTGTTAGCATTTGCCTCTCATTTGTGAGATATTGATTTGTGCTGAATGCTAACCATCACAATTCAAGAAAACAAGCTGCCCCTTTCCTGCGAGTGCAAGTCTTACAGAACAAGAGCAACACGAATTAAATCATTGACAACAATTCCTGTGTGCAGACAGACTCATGGTGTGATTCTAGGCAGAAAACGATATTTGATTGGCAATTTCAAAGCACATTTACTACTGTGGTAGTGCAAATGATAATTACTGTAACAACCTGACACATTTTCCTTATAGTTTAGAGAGGCAGAAAAGAGCACATGTCCTAACAGCTACTTGAGACCATGAGCATGTGGAACCTGGGTGAGTGATTAGACTAGAGCAAAGGAAATGAGCCATGGTGACATTGAATGTGTTAGCGTTACACACTGCTATCTGAAATACCACACAGTGCTGAATAGTAAGCATTGGAGTGCAGGAAAATCAGCTGCCTGTGTGCTAAGAGTGTGCTTCTGGAAACTGTGTATTGTCAGGTGCAAGAGATATCTGCATGGACGCTTGCACAACTGCATGAAGACTGCAGAGATGTATTTAAGAGTACATGTGTGGTAAGGGTTAATTGGAGTTTTGAACATGTAGGAACTACCTCACACATTGCAGCAGTGGAAGGAAAATCTACCATGTTGATTTTAAATGTGTTAGCATTTGCCTCTCATTTGTGAGATATTGATTTGTGCTGAATGCTAACCATCACAGTTCAAGAAAACAAGCTGCCCCTTTCCTGCGAGTGCAAGTCTTACAGAACAAGAGCAACACAAATTAAATCTCTGACAACAATTCCTGTGTGCAGACAGACTCATGGTGTGATTCTAGGCAGAAAACGATATTTGATTGGCAATTTCAAACCACATTTAATACTGTGGTAGAGCAAGTGATAATTACTGTAACAGCCTGACACATTTTCCTTATAGTTTAGAGAGGCAGAAAAGAGCACATGTCCTAACAGCTACTTGAGACCATGAGCATGTGGAACCTGGGTGAGTGATTAGACTAGAGCAAAGGAAATGAGCCTTGGTGACGTTGAATGTGTTAGCGTTACACACTGCTATCTGAAAAACCACACAGTGCTGAATAGTAAGCATGGGAGTGCAGGAAAATCAGCTGCCTGTGTGCTAAGAGTGTGCTTCTGGAAACTGTGTATTGTCAGGTGCAAGAGATATCTGCATGGACGCTTGCACAACTGCATGAAGACTACAGAGATGTATGTAAGAGTACATGTGTGGTAAGGGTTAATTGGAGTTTTGAACATGTAGGAACTACCTCACACATTGCAGCAGTGTAAGGAAAATCTACCATGTTGATTTCAAATGTGTTAGCATTTGCCTCTCATTTGTGAGATATTGATTTGTGCTGAATGCTAACCATCACAGTTCAAGAAAACAAGCTGCCCCTTTCCTGCGAGTGCAAGTCTTACAGAACAAGAGCAACACGAATTAAATCATTGACAACAATTCCTGTGTGCAGACAGACTCATGGTGTGATTCTAGGCAGAAAACGATATTTGATTGGCAATTTCAAAGCACATTTACTACTGTGGTAGAGCAAGTGATAATTACTGTAACAGCCTGACACATTTTCCTTATAGTTTAGAGAGGCAGAAAAGAGCACATGTCCTAACAGCTACTTGAGACCATGAGCATGTGGAACCTGGGTGAGTGATTAGACTAGAGCAAAGGAAATGAGCCTTGGTGACGTTGAATGTGTTAGCGTTACACACTGCAATCTGAAATACCACACAGTGCTGAATAGTAAGCATGGGAGTGCAGGAAAATCAGCTGCCTGTGTGCTAAGAGTGTGCGTCTGGAGACTGTGTATTGTCAGGTGCAAGAGAGAGCTGCATGGACGCTTGCACAACTGCATGAAGACTGCAGAGATGTATGTAAGAGTACATGTGTGGTAAGGGTTAATTGGAGTTTTGAACATGTAGGAACTACCTCACCCATTGCAGGAGTGGAAGGAAAATCTACCATGTTGATTTCAAATGTGTTAGCATTTGCCTCTCATTTGTGAGATATTGATTTGTGCTGAATGCTAACCATCACAGTTCAAGAAAACAAGCTGCCCCTTTCCTGCGAGTGCAAGTCTTACAGAACAAGAGCAACACGAATTAAATCTCTGACATCAATTCCTGTGTGCACACAGACTCATGGTGTGATTCTAGGCAGAAAACGATATTTGATTGGCAATTTCAAAGCACATTTACTACTGTGGTAGAGCAAGTGATAATTACTGTAACAGCCTGACACATTTTCCTTATAGTTTAGAGAGGCAGAAAAGAGCACATGTATTAACAGCTACTTGAGACAATGAGCATGTGGAACCTGGGTGAGTGATTAGACTAGAGCAAAGAAAATAAGCCTTGGTGACGTTGAATGTGTTAGCGTTACACACTGCTATCTGAAAAACCACACAGTGCTGAATAGTAAGCATGGGAGTGCAGGAAAATCAGCTGCCTGTGTGCTAAGAGTGTGCTTCTGGAGACTGTGTATTGTCAGGTGCAAGAGAGATCTGCATGGACGCTTGCACAACTGCATGAAGACTGCAGAGATGTATGTAAGAGTACATGTGTGGTAAGATTTAATTGGAGTTTTGAACATGTAGGACCTACCTCACCCATTGCAGCAGTGGAAGGAAAATCTACCATGTTGATTTCAAATGTGTTAGCATGTGCCTCTCATTTGTGAGATATTGATTTGTGCTGAATGCTAACCATCACAGTTCAAGAAAACAAGCTGCCCGTTTCCCGCGAGTGCAAGTCTTACAGAACAAGAGCAACACAAATTAAATCTCTGACAACAATTCCTGTGTGCAGACAGACTCATGGTGTGATTCTAGGCAGAAAACGATATTTGATTGGCAATTTCAAAGCACATTTACTACTGTGGTAGAGCAAATGATAATTACTGTAACAGCCTGACACATTTTCCTTATAGTTTAGAGAGGCAGAAAAGAGCACATGTCCTAACAGCTACTTGAGACCATGAGCATGTGGAACCTGGGTGAGTGATTAGACTAGAGCAAAGGAAATGAGCCTTGGTGACATTGAATGTGTTAGCGTTACACACTGCTATCTGAAATACCACACAGTGCTGAATAGTAAGCATGGGAGTGCAGGAAAATCAGCTGCCTGTGTGCTAAGAGTGTGCTTCTGGAGACTGTGTATTGTCAGGTGCAAGAGAGAGCTGCATGGACGCTTGCACAACTGCATGAAGACTGCAGAGATGTATGTAAGAGTACATGTGTGGTAAGGGTTAATTGCAGTTTTGAACATGTAGGAACTACCTCACCCATTGCAGGAGTGGAAGGAAAATCTACCATGTTGATTTCAAATGTGTTAGCATTTGCCTCTCATTTGTGAGATATTGATTTGTGCTGAATGCTAACCATCACAGTTCAAGAAAACAAGCAGCCCCTTTCCTGCGAGTGCAAGTCTTACAGAACAAGAGCAACACTAATTAAATCTCTGACATCAATTCCTGTGTGCACACAGACTCATGGTGTGATTCTAGGCAGAAAACGATATTTGATTGGCAATTTCAAAGCACATTTACTACTGTGGTAGAGCAGGTGATAATTACTGTAACAGCCTGACATATTTTCCTTATAGTTTAGAGAGGCAGAAAAGAGCACATGTCCTAACAGCTACTTGAGACCATGAGCATGTGGAACCTGGGTGACTGATTAGACTAGAGCAAAGGAAATGAGCCTTGGTGACGTTGAATGTGTTAGCGTTACACACTGCAATCTGAAATACCACACAGTGCTGAATAGTAAGCATGGGAGTGCAGGAAAATCAGCTGCCTGTGTGCTAAGAGTGTGCGTCTGGAGACTGTGTATTGTCAGGTGCAAGAGAGAGCTGCATGGACGCTTGCACAACTGCATAAAGACTGCAGAGATGTATGTAAGAGTACATGTGTGGTAAGGGTTAATTGGAGTTTTGAACATGTAGGAACTACCTCACCCATTGCAGGAGTGGAAGGAAAATCTACCATGTTGATTTCAAATGTGTTAGCATTTGCCTCTCATTTGTGAGATATTGATTTGTGCTGAATGCTAACCATCACAGTTCAAGAAAACAAGCTGCCCCTTTCCTGCGAGTGCAAGTCTTACAGAACAAGAGCAACACGAATTAAATCTCTGATAACAATTCCTGTGTGCAGACAGACTCATGGTGTGATTCTAGGCAGAAAACGATATTTGATTGGCAATTTCAAAGCACATTTACTACTGTGGTAGAGCAAATGATAATTACTGTAACAGCCTGCAACATTTTCCTTATAGTTTAGAGAGGCAGAAAAGAGCACATGTTCTAACAGCTACTTGAGACTATGAGCATGTGGAACCTGTGTGAGTGATTAGACTAGAGCAAAGGAAATGAGCCTTGGTGACGTTGAATGTGTTAGCGTTACACACTGCTATCTGAAATACCACACAGTGCTGAATAGTAAGCATGGGAGTGCAGGAAAATCAGCTGCCTGTGTGCTAAGAGTGTGCGTCTGGAGACTGTGTATTGTCAGGTGCAATAGAGAGCTGCATGGACGCTTGCACAACTGCATAAAGACTGCAGAGATGTATGTAAGAGTACATGTGTGGTAAGGGTTAATTGGAGTTTTGAACATGTAGGAACTACCTCACCCATTGCAGGAGTGGAAGGAAAATCTACCATGTTGATTTCAAATGTGTTAGCATTTGCCTCTCATTTGTGAGATATTGATTTGTGCTGAATGCTAACCATCACAGTTCAAGAAAACAAGCTGCCCCTTTCCTGCGAGTGCAAGTCTTACAGAACAAGAGCAACACGAATTAAATCTCTGACATCAATTCCTGTGTGCAGACAGACTCATGGTGTGATTCTAGGCAGAAAACGATATTTGATTGGCAATTTCAAAGCACATTTACTACTGTGGTAGAGCAAATGATAATTACTGTAACAGCCTGACACATTTTCCTTATAGTTTAGAGAGGCAGAAAAGAGCACATGTCCTAACAGCTACTTGAGACCATGAGCATGTGGAACCTGGGTGAGTGATTAGACTAGAGCAAAGGAAATGAGCCTTGGTGACATTGAATGTGTTAGCGTTACACACTGCTATCTGAAATACCACACAGTGCTGAATAGTAAGCATGGGAGTGCAGGAAAATCAGCTGCCTGTGTGCTAAGAGTGTGCTTCTGGAGACTGTGTATTGTCAGGTGCAAGAGAGAGCTGCATGGACGCTTGCACAACTGCATGAAGACTGCAGAGATGTATGTAAGAGTACATGTGTGGTAAGGGTTAATTGCAGTTTTGAACATGTAGGAACTACCTCACCCATTGCAGGAGTGGAAGGAAAATCTACCATGTTGATTTCAAATGTGTTAGCATTTGCCTCTCATTTGTGAGATATTGATTTGTGCTGAATGCTAACCATCACAGTTCAAGAAAACAAGCAGCCCCTTTCCTGCGAGTGCAAGTCTTACAGAACAAGAGCAACACTAATTAAATCTCTGACATCAATTCCTGTGTGCACACAGACTCATGGTGTGATTCTAGGCAGAAAACGATATTTGATTGGCAATTTCAAAGCACATTTACTACTGTGGTAGAGCAGGTGATAATTACTGTAACAGCCTGACATATTTTCCTTATAGTTTAGAGAGGCAGAAAAGAGCACATGTCCTAACAGCTACTTGAGACCATGAGCATGTGGAACCTGGGTGACTGATTAGACTAGAGCAAAGGAAATGAGCCTTGGTGACGTTGAATGTGTTAGCGTTACACACTGCAATCTGAAATACCACACAGTGCTGAATAGTAAGCATGGGAGTGCAGGAAAATCAGCTGCCTGTGTGCTAAGAGTGTGCGTCTGGAGACTGTGTATTGTCAGGTGCAAGAGAGAGCTGCATGGACGCTTGCACAACTGCATAAAGACTGCAGAGATGTATGTAAGAGTACATGTGTGGTAAGGGTTAATTGGAGTTTTGAACATGTAGGAACTACCTCACCCATTGCAGGAGTGGAAGGAAAATCTACCATGTTGATTTCAAATGTGTTAGCATTTGCCTCTCATTTGTGAGATATTGATTTGTGCTGAATGCTAACCATCACAGTTCAAGAAAACAAGCTGCCCCTTTCCTGCGAGTGCAAGTCTTACAGAACAAGAGCAACACGAATTAAATCTCTGATAACAATTCCTGTGTGCAGACAGACTCATGGTGTGATTCTAGGCAGAAAACGATATTTGATTGGCAATTTCAAAGCACATTTACTACTGTGGTAGAGCAAATGATAATTACTGTAACAGCCTGCAACATTTTCCTTATAGTTTAGAGAGGCAGAAAAGAGCACATGTTCTAACAGCTACTTGAGACTATGAGCATGTGGAACCTGTGTGAGTGATTAGACTAGAGCAAAGGAAATGAGCCTTGGTGACGTTGAATGTGTTAGCGTTACACACTGCTATCTGAAATACCACACAGTGCTGAATAGTAAGCATGGGAGTGCAGGAAAATCAGCTGCCTGTGTGCTAAGAGTGTGCGTCTGGAGACTGTGTATTGTCAGGTGCAATAGAGAGCTGCATGGACGCTTGCACAACTGCATAAAGACTGCAGAGATGTATGTAAGAGTACATGTGTGGTAAGGGTTAATTGGAGTTTTGAACATGTAGGAACTACCTCACCCATTGCAGGAGTGGAAGGAAAATCTACCATGTTGATTTCAAATGTGTTAGCATTTGCCTCTCATTTGTGAGATATTGATTTGTGCTGAATGCTAACCATCACAGTTCAAGAAAACAAGCTGCCCCTTTCCTGCGAGTGCAAGTCTTACAGAACAAGAGCAACACGAATTAAATCTCTGACATCAATTCCTGTGTGCACACAGACTCATGGTGTGATTCTAGGCAGAAAGCGATATTTGATTGGCAATTTCAAAGCACATTTACTACTGTGGTAGAGCAAGTGATAATTACTGTAACAGCCTGACATATTTTCCTTATAGTTTAGAGAGGCAGAAAAGAGCACATGTCCTAACAGCTACTTGAGACCATGAGCATGTGGAACCTGGGTGAGTGATTAGACTAGAGCAAAGGAAATGAGCCTTGGTGACGTTGAATGTGTTAGTGTTACACACTGCTATCTGAAAGACCAAACAGTGCTGAATAGTAAGCATGGGAGTGCAGGAAAATCAGCTGCCTGTGTGCTAAGAGTGTGCTTCTGGAGACTGTGTATTGTCAGGTGCAAGAGAGAACTGCATGGACGCTTGCACAACTGCATGAAGACTGCAGAGATGTATGTAAGAGTACATGTGTGGTAAGGGTTAATTGGAGTTTTGAACATATAGGACCTACCTCACCCATTGCAGCAGTGGAAAGAAAATCTACCATATTGATTTCAAATGTGTTAGCATTTGCCTCTCATTTGTGAGATATTGATTTGTGCTGAATGCTAACCATCACAGTTCAAGAAAACAAGCTGCCTCTTTCCTGCAAGTGCAAGTCTTACAGAACAAGAGCAACACAAATTAAATCTCTGACAACAATTCCTGTGTGCAGACAGACTCATGGTGTGATTCTAGGCAGAAAACGATATTTGATTGGCAATTTCAAAGCACATTTACAACTGTGGTAGAGCAAATGATAATTACTGTAACAGCCTGCAACATTTTCCTTATAGTTTAGAGAGGCAGAAAAGAGCACATGTTCTAACAGCTACTTGAGACCATGAGCATGTGGAACCTGGGTGAGTGATTAGACTAGAGCAAAGGAAATGAGCCTTGGTGACATTGAATGTGTTAGCGTTACACACTGCTATCTGAAATACCACACAGTGCTGAATAGTAAGCATGGGAGTGCAGGAAAATCAGCTGCCTGTGTGCTAAGAGTGTGCTTCTGGAGACTGTATTGTCAGGTGCAAGAGAGATCTGCATGGACGCTTACAAAACTGCATGAAGACTGCAGAGATGTATGTAAGAGTACATGTGTGGTAAGGCTTAATTGGAGTTTTGAACATGTAGGAACTACCTCACCCATTGCAGGAGTGGAAGGAAAATCTACCATGTTGATTTCAAATGTGTTAGCATTTGCCTCTCATTTGTGAGATATTGATTTGTGCTGAATGCTAACCATCACAGTTCAAGAAAACAAGCTGCCCCTTTCCTGCGAGTGCAAGTCTTACAGAACAAGAGCAACACGAATTAAATCTCTGACAACAATTCCTGTGTGCACACAGACTCATGGTGTGATTCTAGGCAGAAAACGATATTTGATTGGCAATTTCAAAGCACATTTACTACTGTGGTAGAGCAAGTGATAATTACTGTAACAGCCTGACACATTTTCCTTATAGTTTAGAGAGGCAGAAAAGAGCACATGTATTAACAGCTACTTGAGACAATGAGCATGTGGAACCTGGGTGAGTGATTAGACTAGAGCAAAGAAAATAAGCCTTGGTGACGTTGAATGTGTTAGCGTTACACACTGCTATCTGAAAAACCACACAGTGCTGAATAGTAAGCATGGGAGTGCAGGAAAATCAGCTGCCTGTGTGCTAAGAGTGTGCTTCTGGAGACTGTGTATTGTCAGGTGCAAGAGAGATCTGCATGGACGCTTGCACAACTGCATGAAGACTGCAGAGATGTATGTAAGAGTACATGTGTGGTAAGATTTAATTGGAGTTTTGAACATGTAGGACCTACCTCACCCATTGCAGCAGTGGAAGGAAAATCTACCATGTTGATTTCAAATGTGTTAGCATGTGCCTCTCATTTGTGAGATATTGATTTGTGCTGAATGCTAACCATCACAGTTCAAGAAAACAAGCTGCCCGTTTCCCGCGAGTGCAAGTCTTACAGAACAAGAGCAACACAAATTAAATCTCTGACAACAATTCCTGTGTGCAGACAGACTCATGGTGTGATTCTAGGCAGAAAACGATATTTGATTGGCAATTTCAAAGCACATTTACTACTGCCGTAGAGCAAATGATAATTACTGTAACAGCCTGACACATTTTCCTTATAGTTTAGAGAGGCAGAAAAGAGCACATGTCCTAACAGCTACTTGAGACCATGAGCATGTGGAACCTGGGTGAGTGATTAGACTAGAGCAAAGGAAATGAGCCTTGGTGACATTGAATGTGTTAGCGTTACACACTGCTATCTGAAATACCACACAGTGCTGAATAGTAAGCATGGGAGTGCAGGAAAATCAGCTGCCTGTGTGCTAAGAGTGTGCTTCTGGAGACTGTGTATTGTCAGGTGCAAGAGAGAGCTGCATGGACGCTTGCACAACTGCATGAAGACTGCAGAGATGTATGTAAGAGTACATGTGTGGTAAGGGTTAATTGCAGTTTTGAACATGTAGGAACTACCTCACCCATTGCAGGAGTGGAAGGAAAATCTACCATGTTGATTTCAAATGTGTTAGCATTTGCCTCTCATTTGTGAAATATTGATTTGTGCTGAATGCTAACCATCACAGTTCAAGAAATCAAGCAGCCCCTTTCCTGCGAGTGCAAGTCTTACAGAACAAGAGCAACACTAATTAAATCTCTGACATCAATTCCTGTGTGCACACAGACTCATGGTGTGATTCTAGGCAGAAAACGATATTTGATTGGCAATTTCAAAGCACATTTACTACTGTGGTAGAGCAGGTGATAATTACTGTAACAGCCTGACATATTTTCCTTATAGTTTAGAGAGGGAGAAAAGAGCACATGTCCTAACAGCTACTTGAGACCATGAGCATGTGGAACCTGGGTGACTGATTAGACTAGAGCAAAGGAAATGAGCCTTGGTGACGTTGAATGTGTTAGCGTTACACACTGCAATCTGAAATACCACACAGTGCTGAATAGTAAGCATGGGAGTGCAGGAAAATCAGCTGCCTGTGTGCTAAGAGTGTGCGTCTGGAGACTGTGTATTGTCAGGTGCAAGAGAGAGCTGCATGGACGCTTGCACAACTGCATAAAGACTGCAGAGATGTATGTAAGAGTACATGTGTGGTAAGGGTTAATTGGAGTTTTGAACATGTAGGAACTACCTCACCCATTGCAGGAGTGGAAGGAAAATCTACCATGTTGATTTCAAATGTGTTAGCATTTGCCTCTCATTTGTGAGATATTGATTTGTGCTGAATGCTAACCATCACAGTTCAAGAAAACAAGCTGCCCCTTTCCTGCGAGTGCAAGTCTTACAGAACAAGAGCAACACGAATTAAATCTCTGATAACAATTCCTGTGTGCAGACAGACTCATGGTGTGATTCTAGGCAGAAAACGATATTTGATTGGCAATTTCAAAGCACATTTACTACTGTGGTAGAGCAAATGATAATTACTGTAACAGCCTGCAACATTTTCCTTATAGTTTAGAGAGGCAGAAAAGAGCACATGTTCTAACAGCTACTTGAGACCATGAGCATGTGGAACCTGGGTGAGTGATTAGACTAGAGCAAAGGAAATGAGCCTTGGTGACATTGAATGTGTTAGCGTTACACACTGCTATCTGAAATACCACAAAGTGCTGAATAGTAAGCATGGGAGTGCAGGAAAATCAGCTGCCTGTGTGCTAAGAGTGTGCTTCTGGAGACTGTGTATTGTCAGGTGCAAGAGAGATCTGCATGGACGCTTGCACAACTGCATGAAGACTGCAGAGATGTATGTAAGAGTACATGTGTGGTAAGGGTTAATTGGAGTTTTGAACATGTAGGAACTACCTCACCCATTGCAGCAGTGTAAGGAAAATCTACCATGTTGATTTCAAATGTGTTAGCATTTGCCTCTCATTTGTGAGATATTGATTTGTGCTGAATGCTAACCATCACAATTCAAGAAAACAAGCTGCCCCTTTCCTGCGAGTGCAAGTCTTACAGAACAAGAGCAACACGAATTAAATCATTGACAACAATTCCTGTGTGCAGACAGACTCATGGTGTGATTCTAGGCAGAAAACGATATTTGATTGGCAATTTCAAAGCACATTTACTACTGTGGTAGTGCAAATGATAATTACTGTAACAACCTGACACATTTTCCTTATAGTTTAGAGAGGCAGAAAAGAGCACATGTCCTAACAGCTACTTGAGACCATGAGCATGTGGAACCTGGGTGAGTGATTAGACTAGAGCAAAGGAAATGAGCCATGGTGACATTGAATGTGTTAGCGTTACACACTGCTATCTGAAATACCACACAGTGCTGAATAGTAAGCATTGGAGTGCAGGAAAATCAGCTGCCTGTGTGCTAAGAGTGTGCTTCTGGAAACTGTGTATTGTCAGGTGCAAGAGATATCTGCATGGACACTTGCACAACTGCATGAAGACTGCAGAGATGTATTTAAGAGTACATGTGTGGTAAGGGTTAATTGGAGTTTTGAACATGTAGGAACTACCTCACACATTGCAGCAGTGGAAGGAAAATCTACCATGTTGATTTCAAATGTGTTAGCATTTGCCTCTCATTTGTGAGATATTGATTTGTGCTGAATGCTAACCATCACAGTTCAAGAAAACAAGCTGCCCCTTTCCTGCGAGTGCAAGTCTTACAGAACAAGAGCAACACAAATTAAATCTCTGACAACAATTCCTGTGTGCAGACAGACTCATGGTGTGATTCTAGGCTGAAAACGATATTTGATTGGCAATTTCAAAGCACATTTAATACTGTGGTAGAGCAAGTGATAATTACTGTAACAGCCTGACACATTTTCCTTATAGTTTAGAGAGGCAGAAAAGAGCACATGTCCTAACAGCTACTTGAGACCATGAGCATGTGGAACCTGGGTGAGTGATTAGACTAGAGCAAAGGAAATGAGCCTTGGTGACGTTGAATGTGTTAGCGTTACACACTGCTATCTGAAAAACCACACAGTGCTGAATAGTAAGCATGGGAGTGCAGGAAAATCAGCTGCCTGTGTGCTAAGAGTGTGCTTCTGGAAACTGTGTATTGTCAGGTGCAAGAGATATCTGCATGGACGCTTGCACAACTGCATGAAGACTGCAGAGATGTATGTAAGAGTACATGTGTGGTAAGGGTTAATTGGAGTTTTGAACATGTAGGAACTACCTCACACATTGCAGCAGTGTAAGGAAAATCTACCATGTTGATTTCAAATGTGTTAGCATTTGCCTCTCATTTGTGAGATATTGATTTGTGCTGAATGCTAACCATCACAGTTCAAGAAAACAAGCTGCCCCTTTCCTGCGAGTGCAAGTCTTACAGAACAAGAGCAACACGAATTAAATCATTGACAACAATTCCTGTGTGCAGACAGACTCATGGTGTGATTCTAGGCAGAAAACGATATTTGATTGGCAATTTCAAAGCACATTTACTACTGTGGTAGAGCAAATGATAATTACTGTAACAGCCTGACACATTTTCCTTATAGTTTAGAGAGGCAGGAAAGAGCACATGTCCTAACAGCTACTTGAGACCATGAGCATGTGGAACCTGGGTGAGTGATTAGACTAGAGCAAAGGAAATGAGCCTTGGTGACATTGAATGTGTTAGCGTTACACACTGCTATCTGAAATACCACACAGTGCTGAATAGTAAGCATGGGAGTGCAGGAAAATCAGCTGCCTGTGTGCTAAGAGTGTGCGTCTGGAGACTGTGTATTGTCAGGTGCAACAGAGAGCTGCATGGACGCTTGTACAACTGCATGAAGACTGCAGAGATGTATGTAAGAGTACATGTGTGGTAAGGGTTAATTGGAGTTTTGAACATGTAGGAACTACCTCACCCATTGCAGGAGTGGAAGGAAAATCTACCATGTTGATTTCAAATGTGTTAGCATTTGCCTCTCATTTGTGAGATATTGATTTGTGCTGAATGCTAACCATCACAGTTCAAGAAAACAAGCTGCCCCTTTCCTGCGAGTGCAAGTCTTACAGAACAAGAGCAACACGAATTAAATCATTGACAACAATTCCTGTGTGCAGACAGACTCATGGTGTGATTCTAGGCAGAAAACGATATTTGATTGGCAATTTCAAAGCACATTTACTACTGTGGTAGTGCAAATGATAATTACTGTAACAACCTGACACATTTTCCTTATAGTTTAGAGAGGCAGAAAAGAGCACATGTCCTAACAGCTACTTGAGACCATGAGCATGTGGAACCTGGGTGAGTGATTAGACTAGAGCAAAGGAAATGAGCCATGGTGACATTGAATGTGTTAGCGTTACACACTGCTATCTGAAATACCACACAGTGCTGAATAGTAAGCATTGGAGTGCAGGAAAATCAGCTGCCTGTGTGCTAAGAGTGTGCTTCTGGAAACTGTGTATTGTCAGGTGCAAGAGATATCTGCATGGACGCTTGCACAACTGCATGAAGACTGCAGAGATGTATTTAAGAGTACATGTGTGGTAAGGGTTAATTGGAGTTTTGAACATGTAGGAACTACCTCACACATTGCAGCAGTGGAAGGAAAATCTACCATGTTGATTTCAAATGTGTTAGCATTTGCCTCTCATTTGTGAGATATTGATTTGTGCTGAATGCTAACCATCACAGTTCAAGAAAACAAGCTGCCCCTTTCCTGCGAGTGCAAGTCTTACAGAACAAGAGCAACACAAATTAAATCTCTGACAACAATTCCTGTGTGCACACAGACTCATGGTGTGATTCTAGGCAGAAAACGATATTTGATTGGCAATTTCAAAGCACATTTAATACTGTGGTAGAGCAAGTGATAATTACTGTAACAGCCTGACACATTTTCCTTATAGTTTAGAGAGGCAGAAAAGAGCACATGTCCTAACAGCTACTTGAGACCATGAGCATGTGGAACCTGGGTGAGTGATTAGACTAGAGCAAAGGAAATGAGCCTTGGTGACGTTGAATGTGTTAGCGTTACACACTGCTATCTGAAAAACCACACAGTGCTGAATAGTAAGCATGGGAGTGCAGGAAAATCAGCTGCCTTTGTGCTAAGAGTGTGCTTCTGGAAACTGTGTATTGTCAGGTGCAAGAGATATCTGCATGGACGCTTGCACAACTGCATGAAGACTGCAGAGATGTATGTAAGAGTACATGTGTGGTAAGGGTTAATTGGAGTTTTGAACATGTAGGAACTACCTCACACATTGCAGCAGTGTAAGGAAAATCTACCATGTTGATTTCAAATGTGTTAGCATTTGCCTCTCATTTGTGAGATATTGATTTGTGCTGAATGCTAACCATCACAGTTCAAGAAAACAAGCTGCCCCTTTCCTGCGAGTGCAAGTCTTACAGAACAAGAGCAACACGAATTAAATCATTGACAACAATTCCTGTGTGCAGACAGACTCATGGTGTGATTCTAGGCAGAAAACGATATTTGATTGGCAATTTCAAAGCACATTTACTACTGTGGTAGAGCAAATGATAATTACTGTAACAGCCTGACACATTTTCCTTATAGTTTAGAGAGGCAGAAAAGAGCACATGTCCTAACAGCTACTTGAGACCATGAGCATGTGGAACCTGGGTGAGTGATTAGACTAGAGCAAAGGAAATGAGCCTTGGTGACATTGAATGTGTTAGCGTTACACACTGCTATCTGAAATACCACACAGTGCTGAATAGTAAGCATGGGAGTGCAGGAAAATCAGCTGCCTGTGTGCTAAGAGTGTGCTTCTGGAGACTGTGTATTGTCAGGTGCAAGAGAGAGCTGCATGGACGCTTGCACAACTGCATGAAGACTGCAGAGATGTATGTAAGAGTACATATGTGGTAAGGGTTGATTGCAGTTTTGAACATGTAGGAACTACCTCACCCATTGCAGGAGTGGAAGGAAAATCTACCATGTTGATTTCAAATGTGTTAGCATTTGCCTCTCATTTGTGAGATATTGATTTGTGCTGAATGCTAACCATCACAGTTCAAGAAAACAAGCAGCCCCTTTCCTGCGAGTGCAAGTCTTACAGAACAAGAGCAACACTAATTAAATCTCTGACATCAATTCCTGTGTGCACACAGACTCATGGTGTGATTCTAGGCAGAAAACGATATTTGATTGGCAATTTCAAAGCACATTTACTACTGTGGTAGAGCAAGTGATAATTACTGTAACAGCCTGACACATTTTCCTTATAGTTTAGAGAGGCAGAAAAGAGCACATGTATTAACAGCTACTTGAGACAATGAGCATGTGGAACCTGGGTGAGTGATTAGACTAGAGCAAAGAAAATAAGCCTTGGTGACGTTGAATGTGTTAGCGTTACACACTGCTATCTGAAAAACCACACAGTGCTGAATAGTAAGCATGGGAGTGCAGGAAAATCAGCTGCCTGTGTGTTAAGAGTGTGCTTCTGGAGACTGTGTATTGTCAGGTGCAAGAGAGATCTGCATGGACGCTTGCACAACTGCATGAAGACTGCAGAGATGTATGTAAGAGTACATGTGTGGTAAGATTTAATTGGAGTTTTGAACATGTAGGACCTACCTCACCCATTGCAGCAGTGGAAGGAAAATCTACCATGTTGATTTCAAATGTGTTAGCATGTGCCTCTCATTTGTGAGATATTGATTTGTGCTGAATGCTAACCATCACAGTTCAAGAAAACAAGCTGCCCGTTTCCCGCGAGTGCAAGTCTTACAGAACAAGAGCAACACAAATTAAATCTCTGACAACAATTCCTGTGTGCAGACAGACTCATGGTGTGATTCTAGGCAGAAAACGATATTTGATTGGCAATTTCAAAGCACATTTACTACTGTGGTAGAGCAAATGATAATTACTGTAACAGCCTGACACATTTTCCTTATAGTTTAGAGAGGCAGAAAAGAGCACATGTCCTAACAGCTACTTGAGACCATGAGCATGTGGAACCTGGGTGAGTGATTAGACTAGAGCAAAGGAAATGAGCCTTGGTGACATTGAATGTGTTAGCGTTACACACTGCTATCTGAAATACCACACAGTGCTGAATAGTAAGCATGGGAGTGCAGGAAAATCAGCTGCCTGTGTGCTAAGAGTGTGCTTCTGGAGACTGTGTATTGTCAGGTGAAAGAGAGAGCTGCATGGACGCTTGCACAACTGCATGAAGACTGCAGAGATGTATGTAAGAGTACATGTGTGGTAAGGGTTAATTGCAGTTTTGAACATGTAGGAACTACCTCACCCATTGCAGGAGTGGAAGGAAAATCTACCATGTTGATTTCAAAAGTGTTAGCATTTGCCTCTCATTTGTGAGATATTGATTTGTGCTGAATGCTAACCATCACAGTTCAAGAAAACAAGCAGCCCCTTTCCTGCGAGTGCAAGTCTTACAGAACAAGAGCAACACTAATTAAATCTCTGACATCAATTCCTGTGTGCACACAGACTCATGGTGTGATTCTAGGCAGAAAACGATATTTGATTGGCAATTTCAAAGCACATTTACTACTGTGGTAGAGCAGGTGATAATTACTGTAACAGCCTGACATATTTTCCTTATAGTTTAGAGAGGCAGAAAAGAGCACATGTCCTAACAGCTACTTGAGACCATGAGCATGTGGAACCTGGGTGACTGATTAGACTAGAGCAAAGGAAATGAGCCTTGGTGACGTTGAATGTGTTAGCGTTACACACTGCAATCTGAAATACCACACAGTGCTGAATAGTAAGCATGGGAGTGCAGGAAAATCAGCTGCCTGTGTGCTAAGAGTGTGCGTCTGGAGACTGTGTATTGTCAGGTGCAAGAGAGAGCTGCATGGACGCTTGCACAACTGCATAAAGACTGCAGAGATGTATGTAAGAGTACATGTGTGGTAAGGGTTAATTGGAGTTTTGAACATGTAGGAACTACCTCACCCATTGCAGGAGTGGAAGGAAAATCTACCATGTTGATTTCAAATGTGTTAGCATTTGCCTCTCATTTGTGAGATATTGATTTGTGCTGAATGCTAACCATCACAGTTCAAGAAAACAAGCTGCCCCTTTCCTGCGGGTGCAAGTCTTACAGAACAAGAGCAACACGAATTAAATCTCTGATAACAATTCCTGTGTGCAGACAGACTCATGGTGTGATTCTAGGCAGAAAACGATATTTGATTGGCAATTTCAAAGCACATTTACTACTGTGGTAGAGCAAATGATAATTACTGTAACAGCCTGCAACATTTTCCTTATAGTTTAGAGAGGCAGAAAAGAGCACATGTTCTAACAGCTACTTGAGACCATGAGCATGTGGAACCTGTGTGAGTGATTAGACTAGAGCAAAGGAAATGAGCCTTGGTGACGTTGAATGTGTTAGCGTTACACACTGCTATCTGAAATACCACACAGTGCTGAATAGTAAGCATGGGAGTGCAGGAAAATCAGCTGCCTGTGTGCTAAGAGTGTGCATCTGGAGACTGTGTATTGTCAGGTGCAATAGAGAGCTGCATGGACGCTTGCACAACTGCATGAAGACTGCAGAGATGTATGTAAGAGTACATGTGTGGTAAGGGTTAATTCGAGTTTTGAACATGTAGGAACTACCTCACCCATTGCAGGAGTGGAAGGAAAATCTACCATGTTGATTTCAAATGTGTTAGCATTTGCCTCTCATTTGTGAGATATTGATTTGTGCTGAATGCTAACCATCACAGTTCAAGAAAACAAGCTGCCCCTTTCCTGCGAGTGCAAGTCTTACAGAACAAGAGCAACACGAATTAAATCTCTGACATCAATTCCTGTGTGCACACAGACTCATGGTGTGATTCTAGGCAGAAAACGATATTTGATTGGCAATTTCAAAGCACATTTACTACTGTGGTAGAGCAAGTGATAATTACTGTAACAGCCTGACATATTTTCCTTATAGTTTAGAGAGGCAGAAAAGAGCACATGTTCTAACAGCTACTTGAGACCATGAGCATGTGGAACCTGGGTGAGTGATTAGACTAGAGCAAAGGAAATGAGCCTTGGTGACGTTGAATGTGTTAGTGTTACACACTGCTATCTGAAAGACCACACAGTGCTGAATAGTAAGCATGGGAGTGCAGGAAAATCAGCTGCCTGTGTGCTAAGAGTGTGCTTCTGGAGACTGTGTATTGTCAGGTGCAAGAGAGAACTGCATGGACGCTTGCACAACTGCATGAAGACTGCAGAGATGTATGTAAGAGTACATGTGTGGTAAGGGTTAATTGGAGTTTTGAACATATAGGACCTACCTCACCCATTGCAGCAGTGGAAAGAAAATCTACCATATTGATTTCAAATGTGTTAGCATTTGCCTCTCATTTGTGAGATATTGATTTGTGCTGAATGCTAACCATCACAGTTCAAGAAAACAAGCTGCCTCTTTCCTGCAAGTGCAAGTCTTACAGAACAAGAGCAACACAAATTAAATCTCTGACAACAATTCCTGTGTGCAGACAGACTCATGGTGTGATTCTAGGCAGAAAACGATATTTGATTGGCAATTTCAAAGCACATTTACAACTGTGGTAGAGCAAATGATAATTACTGTAACAGCCTGCAACATTTTCCTTATAGTTTAGAGAGGCAGAAAAGAGCACATGTTCTAACAGCTACTTGAGACCATGAGCATGTGGAACCTGGGTGAGTGATTAGACTAGAGCAAAGGAAATGAGCCTTGGTGACATTGAATGTGTTAGCGTTACACACTGCTATCTGAAATACCACACAGTGCTGAATAGTAAGCACGGGAGTGCAGGAAAATCAGCTGCCTGTGTGCTAAGAGTGTGCTTCTGGAGACTGTATTGTCAGGTGCAAGAGAGATCTGCATGGACGCTTACAAAACTTCATGAAGACTGCAGAGATATATGTAAGAGTACATGTGTGGTAAGGCTTAATTGGAGTTTTGAACATGTAGGAACTACCTCACCCATTGCAGGAGTGGAAGGAAAATCTACCATGTTGATTTCAAATGTGTTAGCATTTGCCTCTCATTTGTGAGATATTGATTTGTGCTGAATGCTAACCATCACAGTTCAAGAAAACAAGCTGCCCCTTTCCTGCGAGTGCAAGTCTTACAGAACAAGAGCAACACGAATTAAATCTCTGACAACAATTCCTGTGTGCACACAGACTCATGGTGTGATTCTAGGCAGAAAACGATATTTGATTGGCAATTTCAAAGCACATTTACTACTGTGGTAGAGCAAGTGATAATTACTGTAACAGCCTGACACATTTTCCTTATAGTTTAGAGAGGCAGAAAAGAGCACATGTATTAACAGCTACTTGAGACAATGAGCATGTGGACCCTGGGTGAGTGATTAGACTAGAGCAAAGAAAATAAGCCTTGGTGACGTTGAATGTGTTAGCGTTACACACTGCTATCTGAAAAACCACACAGTGCTGAATAGTAAGCATGGGAGTGCAGGAAAATCAGCTGCCTGTGTGCTAAGAGTGTGCTTCTGGAGACTGTGTATTGTCAGGTGCAAGAGAGATCTGCATGGACGCTTGCACAACTGCATGAAGACTGCAGAGATGTATGTAAGAGTACATGTGTGGTAAGATTTAATTGGAGTTTTGAACATGTAGGACCTACCTCACCCATTGCAGCAGTGGAAGGAAAATCTACCATGTTGATTTCAAATGTGTTAGCATGTGCCTCTCATTTGTGAGATATTGATTTGTGCTGAATGCTAACCATCACAGTTCAAGAAAACAAGCTGCCCGTTTCCCGCGAGTGCAAGTCTTACAGAACAAGAGCAACACAAATTAAATCTCTGACAACAATTCCTGTGTGCAGACAGACTCATGGTGTGATTCTAGGCAGAAAACGATATTTGATTGGCAATTTCAAAGCACATTTACTACTGTGGTAGAGCAAATGATAATTACTGTAACAGCCTGACACATTTTCCTTATAGTTTAGAGAGGCAGAAAAGAGCACATGTCCTAACAGCTACTTGAGACCATGAGCATGTGGAACCTGGGTGAGTGATTAGACTAGAGCAAAGGAAATGAGCCTTGGTGACATTGAATGTGTTAGCGTTACACACTGCTATCTGAAATACCACACAGTGCTGAATAGTAAGCATGGGAGTGCAGGAAAATCAGCTGCCTGTGTGCTAAGAGTGTGCTTCTGGAGACTGTGTATTGTCAGGTGCAAGAGAGAGCTGCATGGACGCTTGCACAACTGCATGAAGACTGCAGAGATGTATGTAAGAGTACATGTGTGGTAATGGTTAATTGCAGTTTTGAACATGTAGGAACTACCTCACCCATTGCAGGAGTGGAAGGAAAATCTACCATGTTGATTTCAAATGTGTTAGCATTTGCCTCTCATTTGTGAAATATTGATTTGTGCTGAATGCTAACCATCACAGTTCAAGAAAACAAGCAGCCCCTTTCCTGCGAGTGCAAGTCTTACAGAACAAGAGCAACACTAATTAAATCTCTGACATCAATTCCTGTGTGCACACAGACTCATGGTGTGATTCTAGGCAGAAAACGATATTTGATTGGCAATTTCAAAGCACATTTACTACTGTGGTAGAGCAGGTGATAATTACTGTAACAGCCTGACATATTTTCCTTATAGTTTAGAGAGGCAGAAAAGAGCACATGTCCTAACAGCTACTTGAGACCATGAGCATGTGGAACCTGGGTGACTGATTAGACTAGAGCAAAGGAAATGAGCCTTGGTGACGTTGAATGTGTTAGCGTTACACACTGCAATCTGAAATACCACACAGTGCTGAATAGTAAGCATGGGAGTGCAGGAAAATCAGCTGCCTGTGTGCTAAGAGTGTGCGTCTGGAGACTGTGTATTGTCAGGTGCAAGAGAGAGCTGCATGGACGCTTGCACAACTGCATAAAGACTGCAGAGATGTATGTAAGAGTACATGTGTGGTAAGGGTTAATTGGAGTTTTGAACATGTAGGAACTTCCTCACCCATTGCAGGAGTGGAAGGAAAATCTACCATGTTGATTTCAAATGTGTTAGCATTTGCCTCTCATTTGTGAGATATTGATTTGTGCTGAATGCTAACCATCACAGTTCAAGAAAACAAGCTGCCCCTTTCCTGCGAGTGCAAGTCTTACAGAACAAGAGCAACACGAATTAAATCTCTGATAACAATTCCTGTGTGCAGACAGACTCATGGTGTGATTCTAGGCAGAAAACGATATTTGATTGGCAATTTCAAAGCACATTTACTACTGTGGTAGAGCAAATGATAATTACTGTAACAGCCTGCAACATTTTCCTTATAGTTTAGAGAGGCAGAAAAGAGCACATGTTCTAACAGCTACTTGAGACCATGAGCATGTGGAACCTGGGTGAGTGATTAGACTAGAGCAAAGGAAATGAGCCTTGGTGACATTGAATGTGTTAGCGTTACACACTGCTATCTGAAATACCACACAGTGCTGAATAGTAAGCATGGGAGTGCAGGAAAATCAGCTGCCTGTGTGCTAAGAGTGTGCTTCTGGAGACTGTGTATTGTCAGGTGCAAGAGAGAGCTGCATGGACGCTTGCACAACTGCATGAAGACTGCAGAGATGTATGTAAGAGTACATGTGTGGTAAGGGTTAATTGGAGTTTTGAACATGTAGGAACTACCTCACCCATTGCAGGAGTGGAAGGAAAATCTACCATGTTGATTTCAAATGTGTTAGCATTTGCCTCTCATTTGTGAGATATTGATTTGTGCTGAATGCTAACCATCACAGTTCAAGAAAACAAGCTGCCCCTTTCCTGCGAGTGCAAGTCTTACAGAACAAGAGCAACACGAATTAAATCTCTGACATCAATTCCTGTGTGCACACAGACTCATGGTGTGATTCTAGGCAGAAAACGATATTTGATTGGCAATTTCAAAGCACATTTACTACTGTGGTAGAGCAGGTGATAATTACTGTAACAGCCTGACATATTTTCCTTATAGTTTAGAGAGGCAGAAAAGAGCACATGTCCTAACAGCTACTTGAGACCATGAGCATGTGGAACCTGGGTGAGTGATTAGACTAGAGCAAAGGAAATGAGCCTTGGTGACATTGAATGTGTTAGTGTTACACACTGCTATCTGAAAGACCACACAGTGCTGAATAGTAAGCATGGGAGTGCAGGAAAATCAGCTGCCTGTGTGCTAAGAGTGTGCTTCTGGAGACTGTGTATTGTCAGGTGCAAGAGAGAACTGCATGGACGCTTGCACAACTGCATGAAGACTGCAGAGATGTATGTAAGAGTACATGTGTGGTAAGGGTTAATTGGAGTTTTGAACATATAGGACCTACCTCACCCATTGCAGCAGTGGAAAGAAAATCTACCATATTGATTTCAAATGTGTTAGCATTTGCCTCTCATTTGTGAGATATTGATTTGTGCTGAATGCTAACCATCACAGTTCAAGAAAACAAGCTGCCTCTTTCCTGCAAGTGCAAGTCTTACAGAACAAGAGCAACACAAATTAAATCTCTGACAACAATTCCTGTGTGCAGACAGACTCATGGTGTGATTCTAGGCAGAAAACGATATTTGATTGGCAATTTCAAAGCACATTTACAACTGTGGTAGAGCAAATGATAATTACTGTAACAGCCTGCAACATTTTCCTTATAGTTTAGAGAGGCAGAAAAGAGCACATGTTCTAACAGCTACTTGAGACCATGAGCATGTGGAACCTGGGTGAGTGATTAGACTAGAGCAAAGGAAATGAGCCTTGGTGACATTGAATGTGTTAGCGTTACACACTGCTATCTGAAATACCACACAGTGCTGAATAGTAAGCATGGGAGTGCAGGCAAATCAGCTGCCTGTGTGCTAAGAGTGTGCTTCTGGAGACTGTATTGTCAGGTGCAAGAGAGATCTGCATGGACGCTTACAAAACTGCATGAAGACTGCAGAGATGTATGTAAGAGTACATGTGTGGTAAGGCTTAATTGGAGTTTTGAACATGTAGGAACTACCTCACCCATTGCAGGAGTGGAAGGAAAATCTACCATGTTGATTTCAAATGTGTTAGCATTTGCCTCTCATTTGTGAGATATTGATTTGTGCTGAATGCTAACCATCACAGTTCAAGAAAACAAGCTGCCCCTTTCCTGCGAGTGCAAGTCTTACAGAACAAGAGCAACACGAATTAAATCTCTGACAACAATTCCTGTGTGCACACAGACTCATGGTGTGATTCTAGGCAGAAAACGATATTTGATTGGCAATTTCAAAGCACATTTACTACTGTGGTAGAGCAAGTGATAATTACTGTAACAGCCTGACACATTTTCCTTATAGTTTAGAGAGGCAGAAAAGAGCACATGTATTAACAGCTACTTGAGACAATGAGCATGTGGAACCTGGGTGAGTGATTAGACTAGAGCAAAGAAAATAAGCCTTGGTGACGTTGAATGTGTTAGCGTTACACACTGCTATCTGAAAAAACCACACAGTGCTGAATAGTAAGCATGGGAGTGCAGGAAAATCAGCTGCCTGTGTGCTAAGAGTGTGCTTCTGGAGACTGTGTATTGTCAGGTGCAAGAGAGATCTGCATGGACGCTTGCACAACTGCATGAAGACTGCAGAGATGTATGTAAGAGTACATGTGTGGTAAGATTTAATTGGAGTTTTGAACATGTAGGACCTACCTCACCCATTGCAGCAGTGGAAGGAAAATCTACCATGTTGATTTCAAATGTGTTAGCATGTGCCTCTCATTTGTGAGATATTGATTTGTGCTGAATGCTAACCATCACAGTTCAAGAAAACAAGCTGCCCGTTTCCCGCGAGTGCAAGTCTTACAGAACAAGAGCAACACAAATTAAATCTCTGACAACAATTCCTGTGTGCAGACAGACTCATGGTGTGATTCTAGGCAGAAAACGATATTTGATTGGCAATTTCAAAGCACATTTACTACTGTGGTAGAGCAAATGATAATTACTGTAACAGCCTGACACATTTTCCTTATAGTTTAGAGAGGCAGAAAAGAGCACATGTCCTAACAGCTACTTGAGACCATGAGCATGTGGAACCTGGGTGAGTGATTAGACTAGAGCAAAGGAAATGAGCCTTGGTGACATTGAATGTGTTAGCGTTACACACTGCTATCTGAAATACCACACAGTGCTGAATAGTAAGCATGGGAGTGCAGGAAAATCAGCTGCCTGTGTGCTAAGAGTGTGCTTCTGGAGACTGTGTATTGTCAGGTGCAAGAGAGAGCTGCATGGACGCTTGCACAACTGCATGAAGACTGCAGAGATGTATGTAAGAGTACATGTGTGGTAAGGGTTAATTGGAGTTTTGAACATGTAGGAACTACCTCACCCATTGCAGGAGTGGAAGGAAAATCTACCATGTTGATTTCAAATGTGTTAGCATTTGCCTCTCATTTGTGAGATATTGATTTGTGCTGAATGCTAACCATCACAGTTCAAGGAAACAAGCTGCCCCTTTCCTGCGAGTGCAAGTCTTACAGAACAAGAGCAACACAAATTAAATCTCTGACATCAATTCCTGTGTGCACACAGACTCATGGTGTGATTCTAGGCAGAAAACGATATTTGATTGGCAATTTCAAAGCACATTTACTACAGTGGTAGAGCAAGTGATAATTACTGTAACAGCCTGACATATTTTCCTTATAGTTTAGAGAGGCAGAAAAGAGCACATGTCCTAACAGCTACTTGAGACCATGAGCATGTGGAACCTGGGTGAGTGATTAGACTAGAGCAAAGGAAATGAGCCTTGGTGACGTTGAATGTGTCAGTGTTACACACTGCTATCTGAAAGACCACACAGTGCTGAATAGTAAGCATGGGAGTGCAGGAAAATCAGCTGCCTGTGTGCTAAGAGTGTGCTTCTGGAGACTGTGTATTGTCAGGTGCAAGAGAGAACTGCATGGACGCTTGCACAACTGCATGAAGACTGCAGAGATGTATGTAAGAGTACATGTGTGGTAAGGCTTAATTGGAGTTTTGAACATGTAGGAACTACCTCACCCATTGCAGGAGTGGAAGGAAAATCTACCATGTTGATTTCAAATGTGTTAGCATTTGCCTCTCATTTGTGAGATATTGATTTGTGCTGAATGCTAACCATCACAGTTCAAGAAAACAAGCTGCCCCTTTCCTGCGAGTGCAAGTCTTACAGAACAAGAGCAACACGAATTAAATCTCTGACATCAATTCCTGTGTGCACACAGACTCATGGTGTGATTCTAGGCAGAAAACGATATTTGATTGGCAATTTCAAAGCACATTTACTACTGTGGTAGAGCAGGTGATAATTACTGTAACAGCCTGACATATTTTCCTTATAGTTTAGAGAGGCAGAAAAGAGCACATGTCCTAACAGCTACTTGAGACCATGAGCATGTGGAACCTGGGTGAGTGATTAGACTAGAGCAAAGGAAATGAGCCTTGGTGACGTTGAATGTGTTAGTGTTACACACTGCTATCTGAAAGACCACACAGTGCTGAATAGTAAGCATGGGAGTGCAGGAAAATCAGCTGCCTGTGTGCTAAGAGTGTGCTTCTGGAGACTGTGTATTGTCAGGTGCAAGAGAGAACTGCATGGACGCTTGCACAACTGCATGAAGACTGCAGAGATGTATGTAAGAGTACATGTGTGGTAAGGGTTAATTGGAGTTTTGAACATGTAGGAACTACCTCACCCATTGCAGGAGTGGAAGGAAAATCTACCATGTTGATTTCAAATGTGTTAGCATTTGCCTCTCATTTGTGAGATATTGATTTGTGCTGAATGCTAACCATCACAGTTCAAGAAAACAAGCTGCCCCTTTCCTGCGAGTGCAAGTCTTACAGAACAAGAGCAACACGAATTAAATCTCTGACAACAATTCCTGTGTGCACACAGACTCATGGTGTGATTCTAGGCAGAAAACGATATTTGATTGGCAATTTCAAAGCACATTTACTACTGTGGTAGAGCAAGTGATAATTACTGTAACAGCCTGACACATTTTCCTTATAGTTTAGAGAGGCAGAAAAGAGCACATGTATTAACAGCTACTTGAGACAATGAGCATGTGGAACCTGGGTGAGTGATTAGACTAGAGCAAAGAAAATAAGCCTTGGTGACGTTGAATGTGTTAGCGTTACACACTGCTATCTGAAAAACCACACAGTGCTGAATAGTAAGCATGGGAGTGCAGGAAAATCAGCTGCCTGTGTGCTAAGAGTGTGCTTCTGGAGACTGTGTATTGTCAGGTGCAAGAGAGATCTGCATGGACGCTTGCACAACTGCATGAAGACTGCAGAGATGTATGTAAGAGTACATGTGTGGTAAGATTTAATTGGAGTTTTGAACATGTAGGACCTACCTCACCCATTGCAGCAGTGGAAGGAAAATCTACCATGTTGATTTCAAATGTGTTAGCATGTGCCTCTCATTTGTGAGATATTGATTTGTGCTGAATGCTAACCATCACAGTTCAAGAAAACAAGCTGCCCGTTTCCCGCGAGTGCAAGTCTTACAGAACAAGAGCAACACAAATTAAATCTCTGACAACAATTCCTGTGTGCAGACAGACTCATGGTGTGATTCTAGGCAGAAAACGATATTTGATTGGCAATTTCAAAGCACATTTACTACTGTGGTAGAGCAAATGATAACTACTGTAACAGCCTGACACATTTTCCTTATAGTTTAGAGAGGCAGAAAAGAGCACATGTCCTAACAGCTACTTGAGACCATGAGCATGTGGAACCTGGGTGAGTGATTAGACTAGAGCAAAGGAAATGAGCCTTGGTGACATTGAATGTGTTAGCGTTACACACTGCTATCTGAAATACCACACAGTGCTGAATAGTAAGCATGGGAGTGCAGGAAAATCAGCTGCCTGTGTGCTAAGAGTGTGCTTCTGGAGACTGTGTATTGTCAGGTGCAAGAGAGAGCTGCATGGACGCTTGCACAACTGCATGAAGACTGCAGAGATGTATGTAAGAGTACATGTGTGGTAATGGTTAATTGCAGTTTTGAACATGTAGGAACTACCTCACCCATTGCAGGAGTGGAAGGAAAATCTACCATGTTGATTTCAAATGTGTTAGCATTTGCCTCTCATTTGTGAAATATTGATTTGTGCTGAATGCTAACCATCACAGTTCAAGAAAACAAGCAGCCCCTTTCCTGCGAGTGCAAGTCTTACAGAACAAGAGCAACACTAATTAAATCTCTGACATCAATTCCTGTGTGCACACAGACTCATGGTGTGATTCTAGGCAGAAAACGATATTTGATTGGCAATTTCAAAGCACATTTACTACTGTGGTAGAGCAGGTGATAATTACTGTAACAGCCTGACATATTTTCCTTATAGTTTAGAGAGGCAGAAAAGAGCACATGTCCTAACAGCTACTTGAGACCATGAGCATGTGGAACCTGGGTGACTGATTAGACTAGAGCAAAGGAAATGAGCCTTGGTGACGTTGAATGTGTTAGCGTTACACACTGCAATCTGAAATACCACACAGTGCTGAATAGTAAGCATGGGAGTGCAGGAAAATCAGCTGCCTGTGTGCTAAGAGTGTGCGTCTGGAGACTGTGTATTGTCAGGTGCAAGAGAGAGCTGCATGGACGCTTGCACAACTGCATAAAGACTGCAGAGATGTATGTAAGAGTACATGTGTGGTAAGGGTTAATTGGAGTTTTGAACATGTAGGAACTTCCTCACCCATTGCAGGAGTGGAAGGAAAATCTACCATGTTGATTTCAAATGTGTTAGCATTTGCCTCTCATTTGTGAGATATTGATTTGTGCTGAATGCTAACCATCACAGTTCAAGAAAACAAGCTGCCCCTTTCCTGCGAGTGCAAGTCTTACAGAACAAGAGCAACACGAATTAAATCTCTGATAACAATTCCTGTGTGCAGACAGACTCATGGTGTGATTCTAGGCAGAAAACGATATTTGATTGGCAATTTCAAAGCACATTTACTACTGTGGTAGAGCAAATGATAATTACTGTAACAGCCTGCAACATTTTCCTTATAGTTTAGAGAGGCAGAAAAGAGCACATGTTCTAACAGCTACTTGAGACCATGAGCATGTGGAACCTGGGTGAGTGATTAGACTAGAGCAAAGGAAATGAGCCTTGGTGACATTGAATGTGTTAGCGTTACACACTGCTATCTGAAATACCACACAGTGCTGAATAGTAAGCATGGGAGTGCAGGAAAATCAGCTGCCTGTGTGCTAAGAGTGTGCTTCTGGAGACTGTGTATTGTCAGGTGCAAGAGAGAGCTGCATGGACGCTTGCACAACTGCATGAAGACTGCAGAGATGTATGTAAGAGTACATGTGTGGTAAGGGTTAATTGGAGTTTTGAACATGTAGGAACTACCTCACCCATTGCAGGAGTGGAAGGAAAATCTACCATGTTGATTTCAAATGTGTTAGCATTTGCCTCTCATTTGTGAGATATTGATTTGTGCTGAATGCTAACCATCACAGTTCAAGAAAACAAGCTGCCCCTTTCCTGCGAGTGCAAGTCTTACAGAACAAGAGCAACACAAATTAAATCTCTGACATCAATTCCTGTGTGCACACAGACTCATGGTGTGATTCTAGGCAGAAAACGATATTTGATTGGCAATTTCAAAGCACATTTACTACTGTGGTAGAGCAGGTGATAATTACTGTAACAGCCTGACATATTTTCCTTATAGTTTAGAGAGGCAGAAAAGAGCACATGTCCTAACAGCTACTTGAGACCATGAGCATGTGGAACCTGGGTGAGTGATTAGACTAGAGCAAAGGAAATGAGCCTTGGTGACATTGAATGTGTTAGTGTTACACACTGCTATCTGAAAGACCACACAGTGCTGAATAGTAAGCATGGGAGTGCAGGAAAATCAGCTGCCTGTGTGCTAAGAGTGTGCTTCTGGAGACTGTGTATTGTCAGGTGCAAGAGAGAACTGCATGGACGCTTGCACAACTGCATGAAGACTGCAGAGATGTATGTAAGAGTACATGTGTGGTAAGGGTTAATTGGAGTTTTGAACATATAGGACCTACCTCACCCATTGCAGCAGTGGAAAGAAAATCTACCATATTGATTTCAAATGTGTTAGCATTTGCCTCTCATTTGTGAGATATTGATTTGTGCTGAATGCTAACCATCACAGTTCAAGAAAACAAGCTGCCTCTTTCCTGCAAGTGCAAGTCTTACAGAACAAGAGCAACACAAATTAAATCTCTGACAACAATTCCTGTGTGCAGACAGACTCATGGTGTGATTCTAGGCAGAAAACGATATTTGATTGGCAATTTCAAAGCACATTTACAACTGTGGTAGAGCAAATGATAATTACTGTAACAGCCTGCAACATTTTCCTTATAGTTTAGAGAGGCAGAAAAGAGCACATGTTCTAACAGCTACTTGAGACCATGAGCATGTGGAACCTGGGTGAGTGATTAGACTAGAGCAAAGGAAATGAGCCTTGGTGACATTGAATGTGTTAGCGTTACACACTGCTATCTGAAATACCACACAGTGCTGAATAGTAAGCATGGGAGTGCAGGCAAATCAGCTGCCTGTGTGCTAAGAGTGTGCTTCTGGAGACTGTATTGTCAGGTGCAAGAGAGATCTGCATGGACGCTTACAAAACTGCATGAAGACTGCAGAGATGTATGTAAGAGTACATGTGTGGTAAGGCTTAATTGGAGTTTTGAACATGTAGGAACTACCTCACCCATTGCAGGAGTGGAAGGAAAATCTACCATGTTGATTTCAAATGTGTTAGCATTTGCCTCTCATTTGTGAGATATTGATTTGTGCTGAATGCTAACCATCACAGTTCAAGAAAACAAGCTGCCCCTTTCCTGCGAGTGCAAGTCTTACAGAACAAGAGCAACACGAATTAAATCTCTGACAACAATTCCTGTGTGCACACAGACTCATGGTGTGATTCTAGGCAGAAAACGATATTTGATTGGCAATTTCAAAGCACATTTACTACTGTGGTAGAGCAAGTGATAATTACTGTAACAGCCTGACACATTTTCCTTATAGTTTAGAGAGGCAGAAAAGAGCACATGTATTAACAGCTACTTGAGACAATGAGCATGTGGAACCTGGGTGAGTGATTAGACTAGAGCAAAGAAAATAAGCCTTGGTGACGTTGAATGTGTTAGCGTTACACACTGCTATCTGAAAAACCACACAGTGCTGAATAGTAAGCATGGGAGTGCAGGAAAATCAGCTGCCTGTGTGCTAAGAGTGTGCTTCTGGAGACTGTGTATTGTCAGGTGCAAGAGAGATCTGCATGGACGCTTGCACAACTGCATGAAGACTGCAGAGATGTATGTAAGAGTACATGTGTGGTAAGATTTAATTGGAGTTTTGAACATGTAGGACCTACCTCACCCATTGCAGCAGTGGAAGGAAAATCTACCATGTTGATTTCAAATGTGTTAGCATGTGCCTCTCATTTGTGAGATATTGATTTGTGCTGAATGCTAACCATCACAGTTCAAGAAAACAAGCTGCCCGTTTCCCGCGAGTGCAAGTCTTACAGAACAAGAGCAACACAAATTAAATCTCTGACAACAATTCCTGTGTGCAGACAGACTCATGGTGTGATTCTAGGCAGAAAACGATATTTGATTGGCAATTTCAAAGCACATTTACTACTGTGGTAGAGCAAATGATAATTACTGTAACAGCCTGACACATTTTCCTTATAGTTTAGAGAGGCAGAAAAGAGCACATGTCCTAACAGCTACTTGAGACCATGAGCATGTGGAACCTGGGTGAGTGATTAGACTAGAGCAAAGGAAATGAGCCTTGGTGACATTGAATGTGTTAGCGTTACACACTGCTATCTGAAATACCACACAGTGCTGAATAGTAAGCATGGGAGTGCAGGAAAATCAGCTGCCTGTGTGCTAAGAGTGTGCTTCTGGAGACTGTGTATTGTCAGGTGCAAGAGAGAGCTGCATGGACGCTTGCACAACTGCATGAAGACTGCAGAGATGTATGTAAGAGTACATGTGTGGTAAGGGTTAATTGGAGTTTTGAACATGTAGGAACTACCTCACCCATTGCAGGAGTGGAAGGAAAATCTACCATGTTGATTTCAAATGTGTTAGCATTTGCCTCTCATTTGTGAGATATTGATTTGTGCTGAATGCTAACCATCACAGTTCAAGGAAACAAGCTGCCCCTTTCCTGCGAGTGCAAGTCTTACAGAACAAGAGCAACACAAATTAAATCTCTGACATCAATTCCTGTGTGCACACAGACTCATGGTGTGATTCTAGGCAGAAAACGATATTTGATTGGCAATTTCAAAGCACATTTACTACAGTGGTAGAGCAAGTGATAATTACTGTAACAGCCTGACATATTTTCCTTATAGTTTAGAGAGGCAGAAAAGAGCACATGTCCTAACAGCTACTTGAGACCATGAGCATGTTGAACCTGGGTGAGTGATTAGACTAGAGCAAAGGAAATGAGCCTTGGTGACGTTGAATGTGTCAGTGTTACACACTGCTATCTGAAAGACCACACAGTGCTGAATAGTAAGCATGGGAGTGCAGGAAAATCAGCTGCCTGTGTGCTAAGAGTGTGCTTCTGGAGACTGTGTATTGTCAGGTGCAAGAGAGAACTGCATGGACGCTTGCACAACTGCATGAAGACTGCAGAGATGTATGTAAGAGTACATGTGTGGTAAGGCTTAATTGGAGTTTTGAACATGTAGGAACTACCTCACCCATTGCAGGAGTGGAAGGAAAATCTACCATGTTGATTTCAAATGTGTTAGCATTTGCCTCTCATTTGTGAGATATTGATTTGTGCTGAATGCTAACCATCACAGTTCAAGAAAACAAGCTGCCCCTTTCCTGCGAGTGCAAGTCTTACAGAACAAGAGCAACACGAATTAAATCTCTGACATCAATTCCTGTGTGCACACAGACTCATGGTGTGATTCTAGGCAGAAAACGATATTTGATTGGCAATTTCAAAGCACATTTACTACTGTGGTAGAGCAGGTGATAATTACTGTAACAGCCTGACATATTTTCCTTATAGTTTAGAGAGGCAGAAAAGAGCACATGTCCTAACAGCTACTTGAGACCATGAGCATGTGGAACCTGGGTGAGTGATTAGACTAGAGCAAAGGAAATGAGCCTTGGTGACGTTGAATGTGTTAGTGTTACACACTGCTATCTGAAAGACCACACAGTGCTGAATAGTAAGCATGGGAGTGCAGGAAAATCAGCTGCCTGTGTGCTAAGAGTGTGCTTCTGGAGACTGTGTATTGTCAGGTGCAAGAGAGAACTGCATGGACGCTTGCACAACTGCATGAAGACTGCAGAGATGTATGTAAGAGTACATGTGTGGTAAGGGTTAATTGGAGTTTTGAACATATAGGACCTACCTCACCCATTGCAGCAGTGGAAAGAAAATCTACCATATTGATTTCAAATGTGTTAGCATTTGCCTCTCATTTGTGAGATATTGATTTGTGCTGAATGCTAACCATCACAGTTCAAGAAAACAAGCTGCCTCTTTCCTGCAAGTGCAAGTCTTACAGAACAAGAGCAACACAAATTAAATCTCTGACAACAATTCCTGTGTGCAGACAGACTCATGGTGTGATTCTAGGCAGAAAACGATATTTGATTGGCAATTTCAAAGCACATTTACAACTGTGGTAGAGCAAATGATAATTACTGTAACAGCCTGCAACATTTTCCTTATAGTTTAGAGAGGCAGAAAAAAGCACATGTTCTAACAGCTACTTGAGACCATGAGCATGTGGAACCTGGGTGAGTGATTAGACTAGAGCAAAGGAAATGAGCCTTGGTGACATTGAATGTGTTAGCGTTACACACTGCTATCTGAAATACCACACAGTGCTGAATAGTAAGCATGGGAGTGCAGGCAAATCAGCTGCCTGTGTGCTAAGAGTGTGCTTCTGGAGACTGTATTGTCAGGTGCAAGAGAGATCTGCATGGACGCTTACAAAACTGCATGAAGACTGCAGAGATGTATGTAAGAGTACATGTGTGGTAAGGCTTAATTGGAGTTTTGAACATGTAGGAACTACCTCACCCATTGCAGGAGTGGAAGGAAAATCTACCATGTTGATTTCAAATGTGTTAGCATTTGCCTCTCATTTGTGAGATATTGATTTGTGCTGAATGCTAACCATCACAGTTCAAGAAAACAAGCTGCCCCTTTCCTGCGAGTGCAAGTCTTACAGAACAAGAGCAACACAAATTAAATCTCTGACAACAATTCCTGTGTGCACACAGACTCATGGTGTGATTCTAGGCAGAAAACGATATTTGATTGGCAATTTCAAAGCACATTTACTACTGTGGTAGAGCAAGTGATAATTACTGTAACAGCCTGACACATTTTCCTTATAGTTTAGAGAGGCAGAAAAGAGCACATGTATTAACAGCTACTTGAGACAATGAGCATGTGGAACCTGGGTGAGTGATTAGACTAGAGCAAAGAAAATAAGCCTTGGTGACGTTGAATGTGTTAGCGTTACACACTGCTATCTGAAAAACCACACAGTGCTGAATAGTAAGCATGGGAGTGCAGGAAAATCAGCTGCCTGTGTGCTAAGAGTGTGCTTCTGGAGACTGTGTATTGTCAGGTGCAAGAGAGATCTGCATGGACGCTTGCACAACTGCATGAAGACTGCAGAGATGTATGTAAGAGTACATGTGTGGTAAGATTTAATTGGAGTTTTGAACATGTAGGACCTACCTCACCCATTGCAGCAGTGGAAGGAAAATCTACCATGTTGATTTCAAATGTGTTAGCATGTGCCTCTCATTTGTGAGATATTGATTTGTGCTGAATGCTAACCATCACAGTTCAAGAAAACAAGCTGCCCGTTTCCCGCGAGTGCAAGTCTTACAGAACAAGAGCAACACAAATTAAATCTCTGACAACAATTCCTGTGTGCAGACAGACTCATGGTGTGATTCTAGGCAGAAAACGATATTTGATTGGCAATTTCAAAGCACATTTACTACTGTGGTAGAGCAAATGATAATTACTGTAACAGCCTGACACATTTTCCTTATAGTTTAGAGAGGCAGAAAAGAGCACATGTCCTAACAGCTACTTGAGACCATGAGCATGTGGAACCTGGGTGAGTGATTAGACTAGAGCAAAGGAAATGAGCCTTGGTGACATTGAATGTGTTAGCGTTACACACTGCTATCTGAAATACCACACAGTGCTGAATAGTAAGCATGGGAGTGCAAGAAAATCAGCTGCCTGTGTGCTAAGAGTGTGCTTCTGGAGACTGTGTATTGTCAGGTGCAAGAGAGAGCTGCATGGACGCTTGCACAACTGCATGAAGACTGCAGAGATGTATGTAAGAGTACATGTGTGGTAAGGGTTAATTGGAGTTTTGAACATGTAGGAACTACCTCACCCATTGCAGGAGTGGAAGGAAAATCTACCATGTTGATTTCAAATGTGTTAGCATTTGCCTCTCATTTGTGAGATATTGATTTGTGCTGAATGCTAACCATCACAGTTCAAGAAAACAAGCTGCCCCTTTCCTGCGAGTGCAAGTCTTACAGAACAAGAGCAACACGAATTAAATCTCTGACATCAATTCCTGTGTGCACACAGACTCATGGTGTGATTCTAGGCAGAAAACGATATTTGATTGGCAATTTCAAAGCACATTTACTACAGTGGTAGAGCAAGTGATAATTACTGTAACAGCCTGACATATTTTCCTTATAGTTTAGAGAGGCAGAAAAGAGCACATGTCCTAACAGCTACTTGAGACCATGAGCATGTGGAACCTGGGTGAGTGATTAGACTAGAGCAAAGGAAATGAGCCTTGGTGACGTTAAATGTGTTAGTGTTACACACTGCTATCTGAAAGACCACACAGTGCTGAATAGTAAGCATGGGAGTGCAGGAAAATCAGCTGCCTGTGTGCTAAGAGTGTGCTTCTGGAGACTGTGTATTGTCAGGTGCAAGAGAGAACTGCATGGACGCTTGCACAACTGCATGAAGACTGCAGAGATGTATGTAAGAGTACATGTGTGGTAAGGGTTAATTGGAGTTTTGAACATATAGGACCTACCTCACCCATTGCAGCAGTGGAAAGAAAATCTACCATATTGATTTCAAATGTGTTAGCATTTGCCTCTCATTTGTGAGATATTGATTTGTGCTGAATGCTAACCATCACAGTTCAAGAAAACAAGCTGCCTCTTTCCTGCAAGTGCAAGTCTTACAGAACAAGAGCAACACAAATTAAATCTCTGACAACAATACCTGTGTGCAGACAGACTCATGGTGTGATTCTAGGCAGAAAACGATATTTGATTGGCAATTTCAAAGCACATTTACAACTGTGGTAGAGCAAATGATAATTACTGTAACAGCCTGCAACATTTTCCTTATAGTTTAGAGAGGCAGAAAAGAGCACATGTTCTAACAGCTACTTGAGACCATGAGCATGTGGAACCTGGGTGAGTGATTAGACTAGAGCAAAGGAAATGAGCCTTGGTGACATTGAATGTGTTAGCGTTACACACTGCTATCTGAAATACCACACAGTGCTGAATAGTAAGCATGGGAGTGCAGGAAAATCAGCTGCCTGTGTGCTAAGAGTGTGCTTCTGGAGACTGTATTGTCAGGTGCAAGAGAGATCTGCATGGACGCTTACAAAACTGCATGAAGACTGCAGAGATGTATGTAAGAGTACATGTGTGGTAAGGCTTAATTGGAGTTTTGAACATGTAGGACCTACCTCACCCATTGCAGCAGTGGAAGGAAAATCTACCATGTTGATTTCAAATGTGTTAGCATGTGCCTCTCATTTGTGAGATATTGATTTGTGCTGAATGCTAACCATCACAGTTCAAGAAAACAAGCTGCCCGTTTCCCGCGAGTGCAAGTCTTACAGAACAAGAGCAACACAAATTAAATCTCTGACAACAATTCCTGTGTGCAGACAGACTCATGGTGTGATTCTAGGCAGAAAACGATATTTGATTGGCAATTTCAAAGCACATTTAGTACTGTGGTAGAGCAAATGATAATTACTGTAACAGCCTGACACATTTTCCTTATAGTTTAGAGAGGCAGAAAAGAGCACATGTCCTAACAGCTACTTGAGACCATGAGCATGTGGAACCTGGGTGAGTGATTAGACTAGAGCAAAGGAAATGAGCCTTGGTGACATTGAATGTGTTAGCGTTACACACTGCAATCTGAAATACCACACAGTGCTGAATAGTAGGCATGGGAGTGCAGGAAAATCAGCTGCCTGTGTGCTAAGAGTGTGCGTCTGGAGACTGTGTATTGTCAGGTGCAAGAGAGAGCTGCATGGACGCTTGCACAACTGCATAAAGACTGCAGAGATGTATGTAAGAGTACATGTGTGGTAAGGGTTAATTGGAGTTTTGAACATGTAGGAACTACCTCACCCATTGCAGGAGTGGAAGGAAAATCTACCATGTTGATTTCAAATGTGTTAGCATTTGCCTCTCATTTGTGAGATATTGATTTGTGCTGAATGCTAACCATCACAGTTCAAGAAAACAAGCTGCCCCTTTCCTGCGAGTGCAAGTCTTACAGAACAAGAGCAACACGAATTAAATCTCTGATAACAATTCCTGTGTGCAGACAGACTCATGGTGTGATTCTAGGCAGAAAACGATATTTGATTGGCAATTTCAAAGCACATTTACTACTGTGGTAGAGCAAATGATAATTACTGTAACAGCCTGCAACATTTTCCTTATAGTTTAGAGAGGCAGAAAAGAGCACATGTTCTAACAGCTACTTGAGACCATGAGCATGTGGAACCTGTGTGAGTGATTAGACTAGAGCAAAGGAAATGAGCCTTGGTGACGTTGAATGTGTTAGCGTTACACACTGCTATCTGAAATACCACACAGTGCTGAATAGTAAGCATGGGAGTGCAGGAAAATCAGCTGCCTGTGTGCTAAGAGTGTGCGTCTGGAGACTGTGTATTGTCAGGTGCAATAGAGAGCTGCATGGACGCTTGCACAACTGCATGAAGACTGCAGAGATGTATGTAAGAGTACATGTGTGGTAAGGGTTAATTGGAGTTTTGAACATGTAGGAACTACCTCACCCATTGCAGGAGTGGAAGGAAAATCTACCATGTTGATTTCAAATGTGTTAGCATTTGCCTCTCATTTGTGAGATATTGATTTGTGCTGAATGCTAACCATCACAGTTCAAGAAAACAAGCTGCCCCTTTCCTGCGAGTGCAAGTCTTACAGAACAAGTGCAACACGAATTAAATCTCTGACATCAATTCCTGTGTGCACACAGACTCATGGTGTGATTCTAGGCAGAAAACGATATTTGATTGGCAATTTCAAAGCACATTTACTACTGTGGTAGAGCAAGTGATAATTACTGTAACAGCCTGACATATTTTCCTTATAGTTTAGAGAGGCAGAAAAGAGCACATGTCCTAACAGCTACTTGAGACCATGAGCATGTGTAACCTGGGTGAGTGATTAGACTAGAGCAAAGGAAATGAGCCTTGGTGACGTTGAATGTGTTAGTGTTACACACTGCTATCTGAAAGACCACACAGTGCTGAATAGTAAGCATGGGAGTGCAGGAAAATCAGCTGCCTGTGTGCTAAGAGTGTGCTTCTGGAGACTGTGTATTGTCAGGTGCAAGAGAGAACTGCATGGACGCTTGCACAAATGCATGAAGACTGCAGAGATGTATGTAAGAGTACATGTGTGGTAAGGCTTAATTGGAGTTTTGAACATGTAGGAACTACCTCACCCATTGCAGGAGTGGAAGGAAAATCTACCATGTTGATTTCAAATGTGTTAGCATTTGCCTCTCATTTGTGAGATATTGATTTGTGCTGAATGCTAACCATCACAGTTCAAGAAAACAAGCTGCCCCTTTCCTGCGAGTGCAAGTCTTACAGAACAAGAGCAACACAAATTAAATCTCTGACAACAATTCCTGTGTGCACACAGACTCATGGTGTGATTCTAGGCAGAAAACGATATTTGATTGGCAATTTCAAAGCACATTTACTACTGTGGTAGAGCAAGTGATAATTACTGTAACAGCCTGACACATTTTCCTTATAGTTTAGAGAGGCAGAAAAGAGCACATGTATTAACAGCTACTTGAGACAATGAGCATGTGGAACCTGGGTGAGTGATTAGACTAGAGCAAAGAAAATAAGCCTTGGTGACGTTGAATGTGTTAGCGTTACACACTGCTATCTGAAAAACCACACAGTGCTGAATAGTAAGCATGGGAGTGCAGGAAAATCAGCTGCCTGTGTGCTAAGAGTGTGCTTCTGGAGACTGTGTATTGTCAGGTGCAAGAGAGATCTGCATGGACGCTTGCACAACTGCATGAAGACTGCAGAGATGTATGTAAGAGTACATGTGTGGTAAGATTTAATTGGAGTTTTGAACATGTAGGACCTACCTCACCCATTGCAGCAGTGGAAGGAAAATCTACCATGTTGATTTCAAATGTGTTAGCATGTGCCTCTCATTTGTGAGATATTGATTTGTGCTGAATGCTAACCATCACAGTTCAAGAAAACAAGCTGCCCGTTTCCCGCGAGTGCAAGTCTTACAGAACAAGAGCAACACAAATTAAATCTCTGACAACAATTCCTGTGTGCAGACAGACTCATGGTGTGATTCTAGGCAGAAAACGATATTTGATTGGCAATTTCAAAGCACATTTACTACTGTGGTAGAGCAAATGATAATTACTGTAACAGCCTGACACATTTTCCTTATAGTTTAGAGAGGCAGAAAAGAGCACATGTTCTAACAGCTACTTGAGACCATGAGCATGTGGAACCCGGGTGAGTGATTAGACTAGAGCAAAGGAAATGAGCCTTGGTGACTTTGAATGTGTTAGCGTTACACACTGCTATCTGAAATACCACACAGTGCTGAATAGTAAGCATGGGAGTGCACGAAAATCAGCTGCCTGTGTGCTAAGAGTGTGCTTCTGGAGACTGTGTATTGTCAGGTGCAAGAGAGAGCTGCATGGACGCTTGCACAACTGCATGAAGACTGCAGAGATGTATGTAAGAGTACATGTGTGGTAAGGGTTAATTGCAGTTTTGAACATGTAGGAACTACCTCACCCATTGCAGGAGTGGAAGGAAAATCTACCATGTTGATTTCAAATGTGTTAGCATTTGCCTCTCATTTGTGAGATATTGATTTGTGCTGAATGCTAACCATCACAGTTCAAGAAAACAAGCAGCCCCTTTCCTGCGAGTGCAAGTCTTACAGAACAAGAGCAACACTAATTAAATCTCTGACATCAATTCCTGTGTGCACACAGACTCATGGTGTGATTCTAGGCAGAAAACGATATTTGATTGGCAATTTCAAAGCACATTTACTACTGTGGTAGAGCAGGTGATAATTACTGTAACAGCCTGACATATTTTCCTTATAGTTTAGAGAGGCAGAAAAGAGCACATGTCCTAACAGCTACTTGAGACCATGAGCATGTGGAACCTGGGTGACTGATTAGACTAGAGCAAAGGAAATGAGCCTTGGTGACGTTGAATGTGTTAGCGTTACACACTGCAATCTGAAATACCACACAGTGCTGAATAGTAAGCATGGGAGTGCAGGAAAATCAGCTGCCTGTGTGCTAAGAGTGTGCGTCTGGAGACTGTGTATTGTCAGGTGCAAGAGAGAGCTGCATGGACGCTTGCACAACTGCATAAAGACTGCAGAGATGTATGTAAGAGTACATGTGTGGTAAGGGTTAATTGGAGTTTTGAACATGTAGGAACTACCTCACCCATTGCAGGAGTGGAAGGAAAATCTACCATCTTGATTTCAAATGTGTTAGCATTTGCCTCTCATTTGTGAGATATTGATTTGTGCTGAATGCTAACCATCACAGTTCAAGAAAACAAGCTGCCCCTTTCCTGCGAGTGCAAGTCTTACAGAACAAGAGCAACACGAATTAAATCTCTGACATCAATTCCTGTGTGCACACACACTCATGGTGTGATTCTAGGCAGAAAATGATATTTGATTGGCAATTTCAAAGCACATTTACTACTGTGGTAGAGCAAGTGATAATTACTGTAACAGCCTGACATATTTTCCTTATAGTTTAGAGAGGCAGAAAAGAGCACATGTCCTAACAGCTACTTGAGACCATGAGCATGTGGAACCTGGGTGAGTGATTAGACTAGAGCAAAGGAAATGAGCCTTGGTGACGTTGAATGTGTTAGTGTTACACACTGCTATCTGAAAGACCACACAGTGCTGAATAGTAAGCATCGGAGTGCAGGAAAATCAGCTGCCTGTGTGCTAAGAGTGTGCTTCTGGAGACTGTGTATTGTCAGGTGCAAGAGAGATCTGCATGGACGCTTGCACAACTGCATGAAGACTGCAGAGATGTATGTAAGAGTACATGTGTGGTAAGGGTTAATTGGAGTTTTGAACATATAGGACCTACCTCACCCATTGCAGCAGTGGAAAGAAAATCTACCATATTGATTTCAAATGTGTTAGCATTTGCCTCTCATTTGTGAGATATTGATTTGTGCTGAATGCTAACCATCACAGTTCAAGAAAACAAGCTGCCTCTTTCCTGCGAGTGCAAGTCTTACAGAACAAGAGCAACACAAATTAAATCTCTGACAACAATTCCTGTGTGCAGCCAGACTCATGGTGTGATTCTAGGCAGAAAACGATATTTGATTGGCAATTTCAAAGCACATTTACAACTGTGGTAGAGCAAATGATAATTACTGTAACAGCCTGCAACATTTTCCTTATAGTTTAGAGAGGCAGAAAAGAGCACATGTTCTAACAGCTACTTGAGACCATGAGCATGTGGAACCTGGGTGAGTGATTAGACTAGAGCAAAGGAAATGAGCCTTGGTGACGTTGAATGTGTTAGCGTTACACACTGCTATCTGAAATACCACACAGTGCTGAATAGTAAGCATGGGAGTGCAGGAAAATCAGCTACCTGTGTGCTAAGAGTGTGCTTCTGGAGACTGTGTATTGTCAGGTGCAAGAGAGAGCTGCATGGACGCTTGCACAACTGCATGAAGACTGCAGAGATGTATGTAAGAGTACATGTGTGGTAAGGGTTAATTGGAGTTTTGAACATGTAGGAACTACCTCACCCATTGCAGGAGTGGAAGGAAAATCTACCATGTTGATTTCAAATGTGTTAGCATTTGCCTCTCATTTGTGAGATATTGATTTGTGCTGAATGCTAACCATCACAGTTCAAGAAAACAAGCTGCCTCTTTCCTGCAAGTGCAAGTCTTACAGAACAAGAGCAACACAAATTAAATCTCTGACAACAATTCCTGTGTGCAGACAGACTCATGGTGTGATTCTAGGCAGAAAACGATATTTGATTGGCAATTTCAAAGCACATTTACAACTGTGGTAGAGCAAATGATAATTACTGTAACAGCCTGCAACATTTTCCTTATAGTTTAGAGAGGCAGAAAAGAGCACATGTTCTAACAGCTACTTGAGACCATGAGCATGTGGAACCTGGGTGAGTGATTAGACTAGAGCAAAGAAAATAAGCCTTGGTGACGTTGGATGTGTTAGCGTTACACACTGCTATCTGAAAAACCACACAGTGCTGAATAGTAAGCATGGGAGTGCAGGAAAATCAGCTGCCTGTGTGCTAAGAGTGTGCTTCTGGAGACTGTGTATTGTCAGGTGCAAGAGAGATCTGCATGGACGCTTGCACAACTGCATGAAGACTGCAGAGATGTATGTAAGAGTACATGTGTGGTAAGATTTAATTGGAGTTTTGAACATGTAGGACCTACCTCACCCATTGCAGCAGTGGAAGGAAAATCTACCATGTTGATTTCAAATGTGTTAGCATGTGCCTCTCATTTGTGAGATATTGATTTGTGCTGAATGCTAACCATCACAGTTCAAGAAAACAAGCTGCCCGTTTCCCGCGAGTGCAAGTCTTACAGAACAAGAGCAACACAAATTAAATCTCTGATAACAATTCCTGTGTGCAGACAGACTCATGGTGTGATTCTAGGCAGAAAACAATATTTGATTGGCAATTTCAAAGCACATTTACTACTGTGGTAGAGCAAATGATAATTACTGTAACAGCCTGACACATTTTCCTTATAGTTTAGAGAGGCAGAAAAGAGCACATGTCCTAACAGCTACTTGAGACCATGAACATGTGGAACCTGGGTGAGTGATTAGACTAGAGCAAAAGAAATGAGCCTTGGTGACATTGAATGTGTTAGCGTTACACACTGCCATCTGAAATACCACACAGTGCTGAATAGTAAGCATGGGAGTGCAGGAAAATCAGCAGCCTGTGTGCTAAGAGTGTGCTTCTGGAGACTGTGTATTGTCAGGTGCAAGAGAGATCTGCATGGACGCTTGCACAACTGCATGAAGACTGCAGAGATGTATGTAAGAGTACATGTGTGGTAAGGGTTAATTGGAGTTTTGAACATGTAGGAACTACCTCACCCATTGCAGGAGTGGAAGGAATATCTACCATGTTGATTTCAAATGTGTTAGCATTTGCCTCTCATTTGTGAGATATTGATTTGTGCTGAATGCTAACCATCACAGTTCAAGAAAACAAGCTGCCCCTTTCCTGCGAGTGCAAGTCTTACAGAACAAGAGCAACACGAATTAAATAATTGACAACAATTCCTGTGTGCAGACAGACTCATGGTGTGATTCTAGGCAGAAAACGATATTTGATTGGCAATTTCAAAGCACATTTACTACTGTGGTAGTGCAAATGATAATTACTGTAACAACCTGACACATTTTCCTTATAGTTTAGAGAGGCAGAAAAGAGCACATGTCCTAACAGCTACTTGAGACCATGAGCATGTGGAACCTGGGGGAGTGATTAGACTAGAGCAAAGGAAATGAGCCATGGTGACATTGAATGTGTTAGCGTTACACACTGCTATCTGAAATACCACACAGTGCTGAATAGTAAGCATGGGAGTGCAGGAAAATCAGCTGCCTGTGTGCTAAGAGTGTGCTTCTGGAGACTGTGTATTGTCAGGTGCAAGAGAGATCTGCATGGACGCTTGCACAACTGCATGAAGACTGCAGAGATGTATGTAAGAGTACATGTGTGGTAAGGGTTAATTGGAGTTTTGAACATGTAGGAACTACCTCACCCATTGCAGGAGTAGAAGGAAAATCTACCATGTTGATTTCAAATGTGTTAGCATTTGCCTCTCATTTGTGAGATATTGATTTGTGCTGAATGCTAACCATCACAGTTCAAGAAAACAAGCTGCCCCTTTCCTGCGAGTGCAAGTCTTACAGAGCAAGAGCAACACGAATTAAATCTCTGACAACAATTCATGTGTGCAGACAGACTCATGGTGTGATTCTAGGCAGAAAACGATATTCGATTGGCAATTTCAAAGCACATTTACTACTGTGGTAGAGCAAGTGATAATTACTATAACAGCCTGACACATTTTCCTTATAGTTTAGAGAGGCAGAAAAGAGCACATTTCCTAACCGCTACTTGAGACCATGAGCATGTGGATCCTGGGAGAGTGATTAGACTAGAGCAAAGGAAATGAGCCTTGGTGACGTTGAATGTGTTAGCGTTACACACTGCTATCTGAAATACCACACAGTGCTGAATAGTAAGCATGGGAGTGCAGGAAAATCAGCAGCCTGTGTGCTAAGAGTGTGCTTCTGGAGACTGTGTATTGTCAGGTGCAAGAGAGATCTGCATGGACGCTTGCACAACTGCATGAAGACTGCAGAGATGTATGTAAGAGTACATGTGTGGTAAGGGTTAATTGGAGTTTTGAACATGTAGGAACTACCTCACCCATTGCAGGAGTGGAAGGAATATCTACCATGTTGATTTCAAATGTGTTAGCATTTGCCTCTCATTTGTGAGATATTGATTTGTGCTGAATGCTAACCATCACAGTTCAAGAAAACAAGCTGCCCCTTTCCTGCGAGTGCAAGTCTTACAGAACAAGAGCAACACGAATTAAATAATTGACAACAATTCCTGTGTGCAGACAGACTCATGGTGTGATTCTAGGCAGAAAACGATATTTGATTGGCAATTTCAAAGCACATTTACTACTGTGGTAGTGCAAATGATAATTACTGTAACAACCTGACACATTTTCCTTATAGTTTAGAGAGGCAGAAAAGAGCACATGTCCTAACAGCTACTTGAGACCATGAGCATGTGGAACCTGGGGGAGTGATTAGACTAGAGCAAAGGAAATGAGCCATGGTGACATTGAATGTGTTAGCGTTACACACTGCTATCTGAAATACCACACAGTGCTGAATAGTAAGCATAGGAGTGCAGGAAAATCAGCTGCCTGTGTGCTAAGAGTGTGCTTCTGGAGACTGTGTATTGTCAGGTGCAAGAGAGATCTGCATGGACGCTTGCACAACTGCATGAAGACTGCAGAGATGTATGTAAGAGTACATGTGTGGTAAGGGTTAATTGGAGTTTTGAACATGTAGGAACTACCTCACCCATTGCAGGAGTAGAAGGAAAATCTACCATGTTGATTTCAAATGTGTTAGCATTTGCCTCTCATTTGTGAGATATTGATTTGTGCTGAATGCTAACCATCACAGTTCAAGAAAACAAGCTGCCCCTTTCCTGCGAGTGCAAGTCTTACAGAGCAAGAGCAACACGAATTAAATCTCTGACAACAATTCATGTGTGCAGACAGACTCATGGTGTGATTCTAGGCAGAAAACGATATTCGATTGGCAATTTCAAAGCACATTTACTACTGTGGTAGAGCAAGTGATAATTACTATAACAGCCTGACACATTTTCCTTATAGTTTAGAGAGGCAGAAAAGAGCACATTTCCTAACCGCTACTTGAGACCATGAGCATGTGGATCCTGGGAGAGTGATTAGACTAGAGCAAAGGAAATGAGCCTTGGTGACGTTGAATGTGTTAGCGTTACACACTGCTATCTGAAATACCACACAGTGCTGAATAGTAAGCATGGGAGTGCAGGAAAATCAGCTGCCTGTGTGCTAAGAGTGTGCTTCTGGATACTGTGTATTGTCAGGTGCAAGAGAGATCTGCATGGAGGCTTGCACAACTGCTTGAAGACTGCAGAGATGTATGTAAGAGTACATGTGTGGTAAGGGTTAATTGGAGTTTTGAACATATAGGACCTACCTCACCCATTGCAGCAGTGGAAAGAAAATCTACCATATTGATTTCAAATGTGTTTGCATTTGCCTCTCATTTGTGAGATATTGATTTGTGCTGAATGCTAACCATCACAGTTCAAGAAAACAGGCTGCCTCTTTCCTGCGAGTGCAAGTCTTACAGAACAAGAGCAACACAAATTAAATATCTGACAACAATTCCTGTGTGCAGACAGACTCATGGTGTGATTCTAGGCAGAAAACGATATTTGATTGGCAATTTCAAAGCACATTTACAACTGTGGTAGAGCAAATGATAATTACTGTAACAGCCTGCAACATTTTCCTTATAGTTTAGAGAGGCAGAAAAGAGCACATGTTCTAACAGCTACTTGAGACCATGAGCATGTGGAACCTGGGTGAGTGATTAGACTAGAGCAAAGGAAATGAGCCTTGGTGACATTGAATGTGTTAGCGTTACACACTGCTATCTGAAATACCACACGGTGCTGAATAGTAAGCATGGGAGTGCAGGAAAATCAGCTGCCTGTGTGCTAAGAGTGTGCTTCTGGAGACTGTATTGTCAGGTGCAAGAGAGATCTGCATGGACGCTTACAAAACTGCATGAAGACTGCAGAGATGTATGTAAGAGTACATGTGTGGTAAGGCTTAATTGGAGTTTTGAACATGTAGGAACTACCTCACCCATTGCAGGAGTGGAAGGAAAATCTACCATGTTGATTTCAAATGTGTTAGCATTTGCCTCTCATTTGTGAGATATTGATTTGTGCTGAATGCTAACCATCACAGTTCAAGAAAACAAGCTGCCCCTTTCCTGCGAGTGCAAGTCTTACAGAACAAGAGCAACACGAATTAAATCTCTGACAACAATTCCTGTGTGCACACAGACTCATGGTGTGATTCTAGGCAGAAAACGATATTTGATTGGCAATTTCAAAGCACATTTACTACTGTGGTAGAGCAAGTGATAATTACTGTAACAGCCTGACACATTTTCCTTATAGTTTAGAGAGGCAGAAAAGAGCACATGTATTAACAGCTACTTGAGACAATGAGCATGTGGAACCTGGGTGAGTGATTAGACTAGAGCAAAGAAAATAAGCCTTGGTGACGTTGAATGTGTTGGCGTTACACACTGCTATCTGAAAAACCACACAGTGCTGAATAGTAAGCATGGGAGTGCAGGAAAATCAGCTGCCTGTGTGCTAAGAGTGTGCTTCTGGAGACTGTGTATTGTCAGGTGCAAGAGAGATCTGCATGGACGCTTGCACAACTACATGAAGACTGCAGAGATGTATGTAAGAGTACATGTGTGGTAAGGGTTAATTGCAGTTTTGAACATGTAGGAACTACCTCACCCATTGCAGGAGTGGAAGGAAAATCTACCATGTTGATTTCAAATGTGTTAGCATTTGCCTCTCATTTGTGAGATATTGATTTGTGCTGAATGCTAACCATCACAGTTCAAGAAAACAAGCAGCCCCTTTCCTGCGAGTGCAAGTCTTACAGAACAAGAGCAACACTAATTAAATCTCTGACATCAATTCCTGTGTGCACACAGACTCATGGTGTGATTCTAGGCAGAAAACGATATTTGATTGGCAATTTCAAAGCACATTTACTACTGTGGTAGAGCAAGTGATAATTACTGTAACAGCCTGACATATTTTCCTTATAGTTTAGAGAGGCAGAAAAGAGCACATGTCCTAACAGCTACTTGAGACCATGAGCATGTGGAACCTGGGTGAGTGATTAGACTAGAGCAAAGGAAATGAGCCTTGGTGACGTTGAATGTGTTAGTGTTACACACTGCTATCTGAAAGACCACACAGTGCTGAATAGTAAGCATGGGAGTGCAGGAAAATCAGCTGCCTGTGTGCTAAGAGTGTGCGTCTGGAGACTGTGTATTGTCAGGTGCAATAGAGAGCTGCATAGACGCTTGCACAACTGCATGAAGACTGCAGAGATGTATGTAAAAGTACATGTGTGGTAAGGGTTAATTGGAGTTTTGAACATATAGGACCTACCTCACCCATTGCAGCAGTGGAAAGAAAATCTACCATATTGATTTCAAATGTGTTAGCATTTGCCTCTCATTTGTGAGATATTGATTTGTGCTGAATGCTAACCATCACAGTTCAAGAAAACAAGCTGCCTCTTTCCTGCAAGTGCAAGTCTTACAGAACAAGAGCAACACAAATTAAATCTCTGACAACAATTCCTGTGTGCAGACAGACTCATGGTGTGATTCTAGGCAGAAAACGATATTTGATTGGCAATTTCAAAGCACATTTACAACTGTGGTAGAGCAAATGATAATTACTGTAACAGCCTGCAACATTTTCCTTATAGTTTAGAGAGGCAGAAAAGAGCACATGTTCTAACAGCTACTTGAGACCATGAGCATGTGGAACCTGGGTGAGTGATTAGACTAGAGCAAAGGAAATGAGCCTTGGTGACATTGAATGTGTTAGCGTTACACACTGCTATCTGAAATACCACACAGTGCTGAATAGTAAGCATGGGAGTGCAGGAAAATCAGCTGCCTGTGTGCTAAGAGTGTGCTTCTGGAGACTGTATTGTCAGGTGCAAGAGAGATCTGCATGGACGCTTACAAAACTGCATGAAGACTGCAGAGATGTATGTAAGAGTACATGTGTGGTAAGGCTTAATTGGAGTTTTGAACATGTAGGAACTACCTCACCCATTGCAGGAGTGGAAGGAAAATCTACCATGTTGATTTCAAATGTGTTAGCATTTGCCTCTCATTTGTGAGATATTGATTTGTGCTGAATGCTAACCATCACAGTTCAAGAAAACAAGCTGCCCCTTTCCTGCGAGTGCAAGTCTTACAGAACAAGAGCAACACGAATTAAATCTCTGACAACAATTCCTGTGTGCACACAGACTCATGGTGTGATTCTAGGCAGAAAACGATATTTGATTGGCAATTTCAAAGCACATTTACTACTGTGGTAGAGCAAGTGATAATTACTGTAACAGCCTGACACATTTTCCTTATAGTTTAGAGAGGCAGAAAAGAGCACATGTATTAACAGCTACTTGAGACAATGAGCATGTGGACCCTGGGTGAGTGATTAGACTAGAGCAAAGAAAATAAGCCTTGGTGACGTTGAATGTGTTAGCGTTACACACTGCTATCTGAAAAACCACACAGTGCTGAATAGTAAGCATGGGAGTGCAGGAAAATCAGCTGCCTGTGTGCTAAGAGTGTGCTTCTGGAGACTGTGTATTGTCAGGTGCAAGAGAGATCTGCATGGACGCTTGCACAACTGCATGAAGACTGCAGAGATGTATGTAAGAGTACATGTGTGGTAAGATTTAATTGGAGTTTTGAACATGTAGGACCTACCTCACCCATTGCAGCAGTGGAAGGAAAATCTACCATGTTGATTTCAAATGTGTTAGCATGTGCCTCTCATTTGTGAGATATTGGTTTGTGCTGAATGCTAACTATCACAGTTCAAGAAAACAAGCTGCCCGTTTCCCGCGAGTGCAAGTCTTACAGAACAAGAGCAACACAAATTAAATCTCTGACAACAATTCCTGTGTGCAGACAGACTCATGGTGTGATTCTAGGCAGAAAACGATATTTGATTGGCAATTTCGAAGCACATTTACTACTGTGGTAGAGCAAATGATAATTACTGTAACAGCCTGACACATTTTCCTTATAGTTTAGAGAGGCAGAAAAGAGCACATGTCCTAACAGCTACTTGAGACCATGAGCATGTGGAACCTGGGTGAGTGATTAGACTAGAGCAAAGGAAATGAGCCTTGGTGACATTGAATGTGTTAGCGTTACACACTGCTATCTGAAATACCACACAGTGCTGAATAGTAAGCATGGGAGTGCAGGAAAATCAGCTGCCTGTGTGCTAAGAGTGTGCTTCTGGAGACTGTGTATTGTCAGGTGCAAGAGAGAGCTGCATGGACGCTTGCACAACTGCATGAGGACTGCAGAGATGTATGTAAGAGTACATGTGTGGTAAGGGTTAATTGCAGTTTTGAACATGTAGGAACTACCTCACCCATTGCAGGAGTGGAAGGAAAATCTACCATGTTGATTTCAAATGTGTTAGCATTTGCCTCTCATTTGTGAAATATTGATTTGTGCTGAATGCTAACCATCACAGTTCAAGAAAACAAGCAGCCCCTTTCCTGCGAGTGCAAGTCTTACAGAACAAGAGCAACACTAATTAAATCTCTGACATCAATTCCTGTGTGCACACAGACTCATGGTGTGATTCTAGGCAGAAAACGATATTTGATTGGCAATTTCAAAGCACATTTACTACTGTGGTAGAGCAGGTGATAATTACTGTAACAGCCTGACATATTTTCCTTATAGTTTAGAGAGGCAGAAAAGAGCACATGTCCTAACAGCTACTTGAGACCATGAGCATGTGGAACCTGGGTGACTGATTAGACTAGAGCAAAGGAAATGAGCCTTGGTGACGTTGAATGTGTTAGCGTTACACACTGCAATCTGAAATACCACACAGTGCTGAATAGTAAGCATGGGAGTGCAGGAAAATCAGCTGCCTGTGTGCTAAGAGTGTGCGTCTGGAGACTGTGTATTGTCAGGTGCAAGAGAGAGCTGCATGGACGCTTGCACAACTGCATAAAGACTGCAGAGATGTATGTAAGAGTACATGTGTGGTAAGGGTTAATTGGAGTTTTGAACATGTAGGAACTTCCTCACCCATTGCAGGAGTGGAAGGAAAATCTACCATGTTGATTTCAAATGTGTTAGCATTTGCCTCTCATTTGTGAGATATTGATTTGTGCTGAATGCTAACCATCACAGTTCAAGAAAACAAGCTGCCCCTTTCCTGCGAGTGCAAGTCTTACAGAACAAGAGCAACACAAATTAAATCTCTGATAACAATTCCTGTGTGCAGACAGACTCATGGTGTGATTCTAGGCAGAAAACGATATTTGATTGGCAATTTCAAAGCACATTTACTACTGTGGTAGAGCAAGTGATAATTACTGTAACAGCCTGACACATTTTCCTTATAGTTTAGAGAGGCAGAAAAGAGCACATGTATTAACAGCTACTTGAGACAATGAGCATGTGGACCCTGGGTGAGTGATTAGACTAGAGCAAAGAAAATAAGCCTTGGTGACGTTGAATGTGTTAGCGTTACACACTGCTATCTGAAAAACCACACAGTGCTGAATAGTAAGCATGGGGGTGCAGGAAAATCAGCTGCCTGTGTGCTAAGAGTGTGCTTCTGGAGACTGTGTATTGTCAGGTGCAAGAGAGATCTGCATGGACGCTTGCACAACTGCATGAAGACTGCAGAGATGTATGTAAGAGTACATGTGTGGTAAGATTTAATTGGAGTTCTGAACATGTAGGACCTACCTCACCCATTGCAGCAGTGGAAGGAAAATCTACCATGTTGATTTCAAATGTGTTAGCATGTGCCTCTCATTTGTGAGATATTGATTTGTGCTGAATGCTAACTATCACAGTTCAAGAAAACAAGCTGCCCGTTTCCCGCGAGTGCAAGTCTTACAGAACAAGAGCAACACAAATTAAATCTCTGACAACAATTCCTGTGTGCAGACAGACTCATGGTGTGATTCTAGGCAGAAAACGATATTTGATTGGCAATTTCGAAGCACATTTACTACTGTGGTAGAGCAAATGATAATTACTGTAACAGCCTGACACATTTTCCTTATAGTTTAGAGAGGCAGAAAAGAGCACATGTCCTAACAGCTACTTGAGACCATGAGCATGTGGAACCTGGGTGAGTGATTAGACTAGAGCAAAGGAAATGAGCCTTGGTGACATTGAATGTGTTAGCGTTACACACTGCTATCTGAAATACCACACAGTGCTGAATAGTAAGCATGGGAGTGCAGGAAAATCAGCTGCCTGTGTGCTAAGAGTGTGCTTCTGGAGACTGTGTATTGTCAGGTGCAAGAGAGAGCTGCATGGACGCTTGCACAACTGCATGAGGACTGCAGAGATGTATGTAAGAGTACATGTGTGGTAAGGGTTAATTGCAGTTTTGAACATGTAGGAACTACCTCACCCATTGCAGGAGTGGAAGGAAAATCTACCATGTTGATTTCAAATGTGTTAGCATTTGCCTCTCATTTGTGAAATATTGATTTGTGCTGAATGCTAACCATCACAGTTCAAGAAAACAAGCAGCCCCTTTCCTGCGAGTGCAAGTCTTACAGAACAAGAGCAACACTAATTAAATCTCTGACATCAATTCCTGTGTGCACACAGACTCATGGTGTGATTCTAGGCAGAAAACGATATTTGATTGGCAATTTCAAAGCACATTTACTACTGTGGTAGAGCAGGTGATAATTACTGTAACAGCCTGACATATTTTCCTTATAGTTTAGAGAGGCAGAAAAGAGCACATGTCCTAACAGCTACTTGAGACCATGAGCATGTGGAACCTGGGTGACTGATTAGACTAGAGCAAAGGAAATGAGCCTTGGTGACGTTGAATGTGTTAGCGTTACACACTGCAATCTGAAATACCACACAGTGCTGAATAGTAAGCATGGGAGTGCAGGAAAATCAGCTGCCTGTGTGCTAAGAGTGTGCGTCTGGAGACTGTGTATTGTCAGGTGCAAGAGAGAGCTGCATGGACGCTTGCACAACTGCATAAAGACTGCAGAGATGTATGTAAGAGTACATGTGTGGTAAGGGTTAATTGGAGTTTTGAACATGTAGGAACTTCCTCACCCATTGCAGGAGTGGAAGGAAAATCTACCATGTTGATTTCAAATGTGTTAGCATTTGCCTCTCATTTGTGAGATATTGATTTGTGCTGAATGCTAACCATCACAGTTCAAGAAAACAAGCTGCCCCTTTCCTGCGAGTGCAAGTCTTACAGAACAAGAGCAACACAAATTAAATCTCTGATAACAATTCCTGTGTGCAGACAGACTCATGGTGTGATTCTAGGCAGAAAACGATATTTGATTGGCAATTTCAAAGCACATTTACTACTGTGGTAGAGCAAATGATAATTACTGTAACAGCCTGCAACATTTTCCTTATAGTTTAGAGAGGCAGAAAAGAGCACATGTTCTAACAGCTACTTGAGACCATGAGCATGTGGAACCTGTGTGAGTGATTAGACTAGAGCAAAGGAAATGAGCCTTGGTGACGTTGAATGTGTTAGCGTTACACACTGCTATCTGAAATACCACACAGTGCTGAATAGTAAGCATGGGAGTGCAGGAAAATCAGCTGCCTGTGTGCTAAGAGTGTGCGTCTGGAGAATGTGTATTGTCAGGTGCAATAGAGAGCTGCATGGACGCTTGCACAACTGCATGAAGACTGCAGAGATGTATGTAAGAGTACATGTGTGGTAAGGGTTAATTGGAGTTTTGAACATGTAGGAACTACCTCACCCATTGCAGGAGTGGAAGGAAAATCTACCATGTTGATTTCAAATGTGTTAGCATTTGCCTCTCATTTGTGAGATATTGATTTGTGCTGAATGCTAACCATCACAGTTCAAGAAAACAAGCTGCCCCTTTCCTGCGAGTGCAAGTCTTACAGAACAAGAGCAACACGAATGAAATCTCTGACATCAATTCCTGTGTGCACACAGACTCATGGTGTGATTCTAGGCAGAAAACGATATTTGATTGGCAATTTCAAAGCACATTTACTACAGTGATAGAGCAAGTGATAATTACTGTAACAGCCTGACATATTTTCCTTATAGTTTAGAGAGGCAGAAAAGAGCACATGTCCTAACAGCTACTTGAGACCATGAGCATGTGGAACCTGGGTGAGTGATTAGACTAGAGCAAAGGAAATGAGCCTTGGTGACGTTGAATGTGTTAGTGTTACACACTGCTATCTGAAAGACCACACAGTGCTGAATAGTAAGCATGGGAGTGCAGGAAAATCAGCTGCCTGTGTGCTAAGAGTGTGCTTCTGGAGACTGTGTATTGTCAGGTGCAAGAGAGAACTGCATGGACGCTTGCACAACTGCATGAAGACTGCAGAGATGTATGTAAGAGTACATGTGTGGTAAGGGTTAATTGGAGTTTTGAACATATAGGACCTACCTCACCCATTGCAGCAGTGGAAAGAAAATCTACCATATTGATTTCAAATGTGTTAGCATTTGCCTCTCATTTGTGAGATATTGATTTGTGCTGAATGCTAACCATCACAGTTCAAGAAAACAAGCTGCCTCTTTCCTGCAAGTGCAAGTCTTACAGAACAAGAGCAACACAAATTAAATCTCTGACAACAATTCCTGTGTGCAGACAGACTCATGGTGTGATTCTAGGCAGAAAACGATATTTGATTGGCAATTTCAAAGCACATTTACAACTGTGGTAGAGCAAATGATAATTACTGTAACAGCCTGCAACATTTTTCTTATAGTTTAGAGAGGCAGAAAAGAGCACATGTTCTAACAGCTACTTGAGACCATGAGCATGTGGAACCTGGGTGAGTGATTAGACTAGAGCAAAGGAAATGAGCCTTGGTGACATTGAATGTGTTAGCGTTACACACTGCTATCTGAAATACCACACAGTGCTGAATAGTAAGCATGGGAGTGCAGGAAAATCAGCTGCCTGTGTGCTAAGAGTGTGCTTCTGGAGACTGTATTGTCAGGTGCAAGAGAGATCTGCATGGACGCTTACAAAACTGCATGAAGACTGCAGAGATGTATGTAAGAGTACATGTGTGGTAAGGCTTAATTGGAGTTTTGAATATGTAGGACCTACCTCACCCATTGCAGCAGTGGAAGGAAAATCTACCATGTTGATTTCAAATGTGTTAGCATTTGCCTCTCATTTGTGAGATATTGATTTGTGCTGAATGCTAACCATCACAGTTCAAGAAAACAAGCTGCCCGTTTCCCGCGAGTGCAAGTCTTACAGAACAAGAGCAACACAAATTAAATCTCTGACAACAATTCCTGTGTGCAGACAGACTCATGGTGTGATTCTTGGCAGAAAACGATATTTGATTGGCAATTTCAAAGCACATTTACTACTGTGGTAGAGCAAATGATAATTACTGTAACAGCCTGACACATTTTCCTTATAGTTTAGAGAGGCAGAAAAGAGCACATGTCCTAACAGCTACTTGAGACCATGAGCATGTGGAACCTGGGTGAGTGATTAGACTAGAGCAAAGGAAATGAGCCTTGGTGACATTGAATGTGTTAGCGTTACACACTGCAATCTGAAATACCACACAGTGCTGAATAGTAAGCATGGGAGTGCAGGAAAATCAGCTGCCTGTGTGCTAAGAGTGTGCGTCTGGAGACTGTGTATTGTCAGGTGCAAGAGAGAGCTGCATGGACGCTTGCACAACTGCATGAAGACTGCAGAGATGTATGTAAGAGTACATGTGTGGTAAGGGTTAATTGGAGTTTTGAACATGTAGGAACTACCTCACACATTGCAGCAGTGTAAGGAATATCTACCATGTTGATTTCAAATGTGTTAGCATTTGCCTCTCATTTGTGAGATATTGATTTGTGCTGAATGCTAACCATCACAGTTCAAGAAAACAAGCTGCCCCTTTCCTGCGAGTGCAAGTCTTACAGAACAAGAGCAACACGAATTAAATCATTGACAACAATTCCTGTGTGCAGACAGACTCATGGTGTGATTCTAGGCAGAAAACGATATTTGATTGGCAATTTCAAAGCACATTTACTACTGTGGTAGAGCAAATGATAATTACTGTAACAGCCTGACACATTTTCCTTATAGTTTAGAGAGGCAGAAAAGAGCACATGTCCTAACAGCTACTTGAGACCATGAGCATGTGGAACCTGGGTGAGTGATTAGACTAGAGCAAAGGAAATGAGCCTTGGTGACATTGAATATGTTAGCGTTACACACTGCTATCTGAAATACCACACAGTGCTGAATAGTAAGCATGGGAGTGCAGGAAAATCAGCTGCCTGTGTGCTAAGAGTGTGCTTCTGGAGACTGTGTATTGTCAGGTGCAAGAGAGAGCTGCATGGACGCTTGCACAACTGCATGAAGACTGCAGAGATGTATGTAAGAGTACATATGTGGTAAGGGTTGATTGCAGTTTTGAACATGTAGGAACTACCTCACCCATTGCAGGAGTGGAAGGAAAATCTACCATGTTGATTTCAAATGTGTTAGCATTTGCCTCTCATTTGTGAGATATTGATTTGTGCTGAATGCTAACCATCACAGTTCAAGAAAACAAGCAGCCCCTTTCCTGCGAGTGCAAGTCTTACAGAACAAGAGCAACACTAATTAAATCTCTGACATCAATTCCTGTGTGCACACAGACTCATGGTGTGATTCTAGGCAGAAAACGATATTTGATTGGCTATTTCAAAGCACATTTACTACTGTGGTAGAGCAGGTGATAATTACTGTAACAGCCTGACATATTTTCCTTATAGTTTAGAGAGGCAGAAAAGAGCACATGTCCTAACAGCTACTTGAGACCATGAGCATGTGGAACCTGGGTGACTGATTAGACTAGAGCAAAGGAAATGAGCCTTGGTGACATTGAATGTGTTAGCGTTACACACTGCAATCTGAAATACCACACAGTGCTGAATAGTAAGCATGGGAGTGCAGGAAAATCAGCTGCCTGTGTGCTAAGAGTGTGCTTCTGGAGACTGTATTGTCAGGTGCAAGAGAGATCTGCATGGACGCTTACAAAACTGTATGAAGACTGCAGAGATGTATGTAAGAGTACATGTGTGGTAAGGGTTAATTGGAGTTTTGAACATGTAGGAACTACCTCACCCATTGCAGGAGTGGAAGGAAAATCTACCATGTTGATTTCAAATGTGTTAGCATTTGCCTCTCATTTGTGAGATATTGATTTGTGCTGAATGCTAACCATCACAGTTCAAGAAAACAAGCTGCCCCTTTCCTGCGAGTGCAAGTCTTACAGAACAAGAGCAACACGAATTAAATCTCTGACAACAATTCCTGTGTGCACACAGACTCATGGTGTGATTCTAGGCAGAAAACGATATTTGATTGGCAATTTCAAAGCACATTTACTACTGTGGTAGAGCAAGTGATAATTACTGTAACAGCCTGACACATTTTCCTTATAGTTTAGAGAGGCAGAAAAGAGCACATGTATTAACAGCTACTTGAGACAATGAGCATGTGGAACCTGGGTGAGTGATTAGACTAGAGCAAAGAAAATAAGCCTTGGTGACGTTGAATGTGTTAGCGTTACACACTGCTATCTGAAAAACCACACAGTGCTGAATAGTAAGCATGGGAGTGCAGGAAAATCAGCTGCCTGTGTGCTAAGAGTGTGCTTCTGGAGACTGTGTATTGTCAGGTGCAAGAGAGATCTGCATGGACGCTTGCACAACTGCATGAAGACTGCAGAGATGTATGTAAGAGTACATGTGTGGTAAGATTTAATTGGAGTTTTGAACATGTAGGACCTACCTCACCCATTGCAGCAGTGGAAGGAAAATCTACCATGTTGATTTCAAATGTGTTAGCATGTGCCTCTCATTTGTGAGATATTGATTTGTGCTGAATTCTAACCATCACAGTTCAAGAAAACAAGCTGCCCGTTTCCCGCGAGTGCAAGTCTTACAGAACAAGAGCAACACAAATTAAATCTCTGACAACAATTCCTGTGTGCAGACAGACTCATGGTGTGATTCTAGGCAGAAAACGATATTTGATTGGCAATTTCAAAGCACATTTACTACTGTGGTAGAGCAAATGATAATTACTGTAACAGCCTCACACATTTTCCTTATAGTTTAGAGAGGCAGAAAAGAGCACATGTCCTAACAGCTACTTGAGACCATGAGCATGTGGAACCTGGGTGAGTGATTAGACTAGAGCAAAGGAAATGAGCCTTGGTGACATTGAATGTGTTAGCGTTACACACTGCTATCTGAAATACCACACAGTGCTGAATAGTAAGCATGGGAGTGCAGGAAAATCAGCTGCCTGTGTGCTAAGAGTGTGCTTCTGGAGACTGTGTATTGTCAGGTGCAAGAGAGAGCTGCATGGACGCTTGCACAACTGCATGAAGACTGCAGAGATGTATGTAAGAGTACATGTGTGGTAAGGGTTAATTGGAGTTTTGAACATGTAGGAACTACCTCACCCATTGCAGGAGTGGAAGGAAAATCTACCATGTTGATTTCAAATGTGTTAGCATTTCCCTCTCATTTGTGAGATATTGATTTGTGCTGAATGCTAACCATCACAGTTCAAGAAAACAAGCTGCCCCTTTCCTGCGAGTGCAAGTCTTACAGAACAAGAGCAACACGAATTAAATCTCTGACATCAATTCCTGTGTGCACACAGACTCATGGTGTGATTCTAGGCAGAAAACGATATTTGATTGGCAATTTCAAAGCACATTTACTACAGTGGTAGAGCAAGTGATAATTACTGTAACAGCCTGACATATTTTCCTTATAGTTTAGAGAGGCAGAAAAGAGCACATGTCCTAACAGCTACTTGAGACCATGAGCATGTGGAACCTGGGTGAGTGATTAGACTAGAGCAAAGGAAATGAGCCTTGGTGACGTTGAATGTGTTAGTGTTACACACTGCTATCTGAAAGACCACACAGTGCTGAATAGTAAGCATGGGAGTGCAGGAAAATCAGCTGCCTGTGTGCTAAGAGTGTGCTTCTGGAGACTGTGTATTGTCAGGTGCAAGAGAGAACTGCATGGACGCTTGCACAACTGCATGAAGACTGCAGAGATGTATGTAAGAGTACATGTGTGGTAAGGGTTAATTGGAGTTTTGAACATATAGGACCTACCTCACCCATTGCAGCAGTGGAAAGAAAATCTACCATATTGATTTCAAATGTGTTAGCATTTGCCTCTCATTTGTGAGATATTGATTTGTGCTGAATGCTAACCATCACAGTTCAAGAAAACAAGCTGCCTCTTTCCTGCAAGTGCAAGTCTTACAGAACAAGAGCAACACAAATTAAATCTCTGACAACAATTCCTGTGTGCAGACAGACTCATGGTGTGATTCTAGGCAGAAAACGATATTTGATTGGCAATTTCAAAGCACATTTACAACTGTGGTAGAGCAAATGATAATTACTGTAACAGCCTGCAACATTTTCCTTATAGTTTAGAGAGGCAGAAAAGAGCACATGTTCTAACAGCTACTTGAGACCATGAGCATGTGGAACCTGGGTGAGTGATTAGACTAGAGCAAAGGAAATGAGCCTTGGTGACATTGAATGTGTTAGCGTTACACACTGCTATCTGAAATACCACACAGTGCTGAATAGTAAGCATGGGAGTGCAGGAAAATCAGCTGCCTGTGTGCTAAGAGTGTGCGTCTGGAGACTGTGTATTGTCAGGTGCAATAGAGAGCTGCATGGACGCTTGCACAACTGCATGAAGACTGCAGAGATGTATGTAAGAGTACATGTGTGGTAAGGGTTAATTGGAGTTTTGAACATGTAGGAACTACCTCACCCATTGCAGGAGTGGAAGGAAAATCTACCATGTTGATTTCAAATGTGTTAGCATTTGCCTCTCATTTGTGAGATATTGATTTGTGCTGAATGCTAACCATCACAGTTCAAGAAAACAAGCTGCCCCTTTCCTGCGAGTGCAAGTCTTACAGAACAAGTGCAACACGAATTAAATCTCTGACATCAATTCCTGTGTGCACACAGACTCATGGTGTGATTCTAGGCAGAAAACGATATTTGATTGGCAATTTCAAAGCACATTTACTACTGTGGTAGAGCAAGTGATAATTACTGTAACAGCCTGACATATTTTCCTTATAGTTTAGAGAGGCAGAAAAGAGCACATGTCCTAACAGCTACTTGAGACCATGAGCATGTGGAACCTGGGTGAGTGATTAGACTAGAGCAAAGGAAATGAGCCTTGGTGACGTTGAATGTGTTAGTGTTACACACTGCTATCTGAAAGACCACACAGTGCTGAATAGTAAGCATGGGAGTGCAGGAAAATCAGCTGCCTGTGTGCTAAGAGTGTGCTTCTGGAGACTGTGTATTGTCAGGTGCAAGAGAGAACTGCATGGACGCTTGCACAACTGCATGAAGACTGCAGAGATGTATGTAAGAGTACATGTGTGGTAAGGCTTAATTGGAGTTTTGAACATGTAGGAACTACCTCACCCATTGCAGGAGTGGAAGGAAAATCTACCATGTTGATTTCAAATGTGTTAGCATTTGCCTCTCATTTGTGAGATATTGATTTGTGCTGAATGCTAACCATCACAGTTCAAGAAAACAAGCTGCCCCTTTCCTGCGAGTGCAAGTCTTACAGAACAAGAGCAACACTAATTAAATCTCTGACATCAATTCCTGTGTGCACACAGACTCATGGTGTGATTCTAGGCAGAAAACGATATTTGATTGGCTATTTCAAAGCACATTTACTACTGTGGTAGAGCAGGTGATAATTACTGTAACAGCCTGACATATTTTCCTTATAGTTTAGAGAGGCAGAAAAGAGCACATGTCCTAACAGCTACTTGAGACCATGAGCATGTGGAACCTGGGTGACTGATTAGACTAGAGCAAAGGAAATGAGCCTTGGTGACGTTGAATGTGTTAGCGTTACACACTGCAATCTGAAATACCACACAGTGCTGAATAGTAAGCATGGGAGTGCAGGAAAATCAGCTGCCTGTGTGCTAAGAGTGTGCGTCTGGAGACTGTGTATTGTCAGGTGCAAGAGAGAGCTGCATGGACGCTTGCACAACTGCATGAAGACTGCAGAGATGTATGTAAGAGTACATGTGTGGTAAGGGTTAATTGGAGTTTTGAACATGTAGGAACTACCTCACCCATTGCAGGAGTGGAAGGAAAATCTACCATGTTGATTTCAAATGTGTTAGCATTTGCCTCTCATTTGTGAGATATTGATTTGTGCTGAATGCTAACCATCACAGTTCAAGAAAACAAGCTGCCCCTTTCCTGCGAGTGCAAGTCTTACAGAACAAGAGCAACACGAATTAAATCTCTGACATCAATTCCTGTGTGCACACAGACTCATGGTGTGATTCTAGGCAGAAAACGATATTTGATTGGCAATTTCAAAGCACATTTACTACTGTGGTAGAGCAAGTGATAATTACTGTAACAGCCTGACACATTTTCCTTATAGTTTAGAGAGGCAGAAAAGAGCACATGTATTAACAGCTACTTGAGACAATGAGCATGTGGAACCTGGGTGAGTGATTAGACTAGAGCAAAGAAAATAAGCCTTGGTGACGTTGAATGTGTTAGCGTTACACACTGCTATCTGAAAAACCACACAGTGCTGAATAGTAAGCATGGGAGTGCAGGAAAATCAGCTGCCTGTGTGCTAAGAGTGTGCTTCTGGAGACTGTGTATTGTCAGGTGCAAGAGAGATCTGCATGGACGCTTGCACAACTGCATGAAGACTGCAGAGATGTATGTAAGAGTACATGTGTGGTAAGATTTAATTGGAGTTTTGAACATGTAGGACCTACCTCACCCATTGCAGCAGTGGAAGGAAAATCTACCATGTTGATTTCAAATGTGTTAGCATGTGCCTCTCATTTGTGAGATATTGATTTGTGCTGAATGCTAACCATCACAGTTCAAGAAAACAAGCTGCCCATTTCCCGCGAGTGCAAGTCTTACAGAACAAGAGCAACACAAATTAAATCTCTGACAACAATTCCTGTGTGCAGACAGACTCATGGTGTGATTCTAGGCAGAAAACGATATTTGATTGGCAATTTCAAAGCACATTTACTACTGTGGTAGAGCAAATGATAATTACTGTAACAGCCTGACACATTTTCCTTATAGTTTAGAGAGGCAGAAAAGAGCACATGTCCTAACAGCTACTTGAGACCATGAGCATGTGGAACCTGGGTGAGTGATTAGACTAGAGCAAAGGAAATGAGCCTTGGTGACATTGAATGTGTTAGCGTTACACACAGCTATCTGAAATACCACACAGTGCTGAATAGTAAGCATGGGAGTGCAGGAAAATCAGCTGCCTGTGTGCTAAGAGTGTGCTTCTGGAGACTGTGTATTGTCAGGTGCAAGAGAGAGCTGCATGGACGCTTGCACAACTGCATGAAGACTGCAGAGATGTATGTAAGAGTACATGTGTGGTAAGGGTTAATTGGAGTTTTGAACATGTAGGAACTACCTCACCCATTGCAGGAGTGGAAGGAAAATCTACCATGTTGATTTCAAATGTGTTAGCATTTGCCTCTCATTTGTGAGATATTGATTTGTGCTGAATGCTAACCATCACAGTTCAAGAAAACAAGCTGCCCCTTTCCTGCGAGTGGAAGTCTTACAGAACAAGAGCAACACGAATTAAATCTCTGACATCAATTCCTGTGTGCACACAGACTCATGGTGTGATTCTAGGCAGAAAACGATATTTGATTGGCAATTTCAAAGCACATTTACTACTGTGGTAGAGCAGGTGATAATTACTGTAACAGCCTGACATATTTTCCTTATAGTTTAGAGAGGCAGAAAAGAGCACATGTCCTAACAGCTACTTGAGACCATGAGCATGTGGAACCTGGGTGAGTGATTAGACTAGAGCAAAGGAAATGAGCCTTGGTGACGTTGAATGTGTTAGTGTTACACACTGCTATCTGAAAGACCACACAGTGCTGAATAGTAAGCATGGGAGTGCAGGAAAATCAGCTGCCTGTGTGCTAAGAGTGTGCTTCTGGAGACTGTGTATTGTCAGGTGCAAGAGAGAACTGCATGGACGCTTGCACAACTGCATGAAGACTGCAGAGATGTATGTAAGAGTACATGTGTGGTAAGGGTTAATTGGAGTTTTGAACATATAGGACCTACCTCACCCATTGCAGCAGTGGAAAGAAAATCTACCATATTGATTTCAAATGTGTTAGCATTTGCCTCTCATTTGTGAGATATTGATTTGTGCTGAATGCTAACCATCACAGTTCAAGAAAACAAGCTGCCTCTTTCCTGCAAGTGCAAGTCTTACAGAACAAGAGCAACACAAATTAAATCTCTGACAACAATTCCTGTGTGCAGACAGACTCATGGTGTGATTCTAGGCAGAAAACGATATTTGATTGGCAATTTCAAAGCACATTTACAACTGTGGTAGAGCAAATGATAATTACTGTAACAGCCTGCAACATTTTCCTTATAGTTTAGAGAGGCAGAAAAGAGCACATGTTCTAACAGCTACTTGAGACCATGAGCATGTGGAACCTGGGTGAGTGATTAGACTAGAGCAAAGGAAATGAGCCTTGGTGACATTGAATGTGTTAGCGTTACACACTGCTATCTGAAATACCACACAGTGCTGAATAGTAAGCATGGGAGTGCAGGCAAATCAGCTGCCTGTGTGCTAAGAGTGTGCTTCTGGAGACTGTATTGTCAGGTGCAAGAGAGATCTGCATGGACGCTTACAAAACTGCATGAAGACTGCAGAGATGTATGTAAGAGTACATGTGTGGTAAGGCTTAATTGGAGTTTTGAACATGTAGGAACTACCTCACCCATTGCAGGAGTGGAAGGAAAATCTACCATGTTGATTTCAAATGTGTTAGCATTTGCCTCTCATTTGTGAGATATTGATTTGTGCTGAATGCTAACCATCACAGTTCAAGAAAACAAGCTGCCCCTTTCGTGCGAGTGCAAGTCTTACAGAACAAGAGCAACACGAATTAAATCTCTGACAACAATTCCTGTGTGCACACAGACTCATGGTGTGATTCTAGGCAGAAAACGATATTTGATTGGCAATTTCAAAGCACATTTACTACTGTGGTAGAGCAAGTGATAATTACTGTAACAGCCTGACACATTTTCCTTATAGTTTAGAGAGGCAGAAAAGAGCACATGTATTAACAGCTACTTGAGACAATGAGCATGTGGAACCTGGGTGAGTGATTAGACTAGAGCAAAGAAAATAAGCCTTGGTGACGTTGAATGTGTTAGCGTTACACACTGCTATCTGAAAAACCACACAGTGCTGAATAGTAAGCATGGGAGTGCAGGAAAATCAGCTGCCTGTGTGCTAAGAGTGTGCTTCTGGAGACTGTGTATTGTCAGGTGCAAGAGAGATCTGCATGGACGCTTGCACAACTGCATGAAGACTGCAGAGATGTATGTAAGAGTACATGTGTGGTAAGATTTAATTGGAGTTTTGAACATGTAGGACCTACATCTCCCATTGCAGCAGTGGAAGGAAAATCTACCATGTTGATTTCAAATGTGTTAGCATGTGCCTCTCATTTGTGAGATATTGATTTGTGCTGAATGCTAACCATCACAGTTCAAGAAAACAAGCTGCCCCTTTCCTGCGAGTGCAAGTCTTACAGAACAAGAGCAACACAAATTAAATCTCTGACAACAATTCCTGTGTGCAGACAGACTCATGGTGTGATTCTAGGCAGAAAACGATATTTGATTGGCAATTTCAAAGCACATTTACTACTGTGGTAGAGCAAATGATAATTACTGTAACAGCCTGACACATTTTCCTTATAGTTTAGAGAGGCAGAAAAGAGCACATGTCCTAACAGCTACTTGAGACCATGAGCATGTGGAACCTGGGTGAGTGATTAGACTAGAGCAAAGGAGATGAGCCTTGGTGACATTGAATGTGTTAGCGTTACACACTGCTATCTGAAATACCACACAGTGCTGAATAGTAAGCATGGGAGTGCAGGAAAATCAGCTGCCTGTGTGCTAAGAGTGTGCTTCTGGAGACTGTGTATTGTCAGGTGCAAGAGAGAGCTGCATGGACGCTTGCACAACTGCATGAAGACTGCAGAGATGTATGTAAGAGTACATGTGTGGTAAGGGTTAATTGGAGTTTTGAACATGTAGGAACTACCTCACCCATTGCAGGAGTGGAAGGAAAATCTACCATGTTGATTTCAAATGTGTTAGCATTTGCCTCTCATTTGTGAGATATTGATTTGTGCTGAATGCTAACCATCACAGTTCAAGAAAACAAGCTGCCCCTTTCCTGCGAGTGCAAGTCTTACAGAACAAGAGCAACACGAATTAAATCTCTGACATCAATTCCTGTGTGCACACAGACTCATGGTGTGATTCTAGGCAGAAAACGATATTTGATTGGCAATTTCAAAGCACATTTACTACAGTGGTAGAGCAAGTGATAATTACTGTAACAGCCTGACATATTTTCCTTATAGTTTAGAGAGGCAGAAAAGAGCACATGTCCTAACAGCTACTTGAGACCATGAGCATGTGGAACCTGGGTGAGTGATTAGACTAGAGCAAAGGAAATGAGCCTTGGTGACGTTGAATGTGTTAGTGTTACACACTGCTATCTGAAAGACCACACAGTGCTGAATAGTAAGCATGGGAGTGCAGGAAAATCAGCTGCCTGTGTGCTAAGATTGTGCTTCTGGAGACTGTGTATTGTCAGGTGCAAGAGAGAACTGCATGGACGCTTGCACAACTGCATGAAGACTGCAGAGATGTATGTAAGAGTACATGTGTGGTAAGGGTTAATTGGAGTTTTGAACATATAGGACCTACCTCACCCATTGCAGCAGTGGAAAGAAAATCTACCATATTGATTTCAAATGTGTTAGCATTTGCCTCTCATTTGTGAGATATTGATTTGTGCTGAATGCTAACCATCACAGTTCAAGAAAACAAGCTGCCTCTTTCCTGCAAGTGCAAGTCTTACAGAACAAGAGCAACACAAATTAAATCTCTGACAACAATACCTGTGTGCAGACAGACTCATGGTGTGATTCTAGGCAGAAAACGATATTTGATTGGCAATTTCAAAGCACATTTACAACTGTGGTAGAGCAAATGATAATTACTGTAACAGCCTGCAACATTTTCCTTATAGTTTAGAGAGGCAGAAAAGAGCACATGTTCTAACAGCTACTTGAGACCATGAGCATGTGGAACCTGGGTGAGTGATTAGACTAGAGCAAAGGAAATGAGCCTTGGTGACATTGAATGTGTTAGCGTTACACACTGCTATCTGAAATACCACACAGTGCTGAATAGTAAGCATGGGAGTGCAGGAAAATCAGCTGCCTGTGTGCTAAGAGTGTGCTTCTGGAGACTGTATTGTCAGGTGCAAGAGAGATCTGCATGGACGCTTACAAAACTGCATGAAGACTGCAGAGATGTATGTAAGAGTACATGTGTGGTAAGGCTTAATTGGAGTTTTGAACATGTAGGACCTACCTCACCCATTGCAGCAGTGGAAGGAAAATCTACCATGTTGATTTCAAATGTGTTAGCATGTGCCTCTCATTTGTGAGATATTGATTTGTGCTGAATGCTAACCATCACAGTTCAAGAAAACAAGCTGCCCGTTTCCCGCGAGTGCAAGTCTTACAGAACAAGAGCAACACGAATTAAATCTCTGATAACAATTCCTGTGTGCAGACAGACTCATGGTGTGATTCTAGGCAGAAAACGATATTTGATTGGCAATTTCAAAGCACATTTACTACTGTGGTAGAGCAAATGATAATTACTGTAACAGCCTGCAACATTTTCCTTATAGTTTAGAGAGGCAGAAAAGAGCACATGTTCTAACAGCTACTTGAGACCATGAGCATGTGGAACCTGTGTGAGTGATTAGACTAGAGCAAAGGAAATGAGCCTTGGTGACGTTGAATGTGTTAGCGTTACACACTGCTATCTGAAATACCACACAGTGCTGAATAGTAAGCATGGGAGTGCAGGAAAATCAGCTGCCTGTGTGCTAAGAGTGTGCGTCTGGAGACTGTGTATTGTCAGGTGCAATAGAGAGCTGCATGGACGCTTGCACAACTGCATGAAGACTGCAGAGATGTATGTAAGAGTACATGTGTGGTAAGGGTTAATTGGAGTTTTGAACATGTAGGAACTACCTCACCCATTGCAGGAGTGGAAGGAAAATCTACCATGTTGATTTCAAATGTGTTAGCATTTGCCTCTTATTTGTGAGATATTGATTTGTGCTGAATGCTAACCATCACAGTTCAAGAAAACAAGCTGCCCCTTTCCTGCGAGTGCATGTCTTACAGAACAAGTGCAACACGAATTAAATCTCTGACATCAATTCCTGTGTGCACACAGACTCATGGTGTGATTCTAGGCAGAAAACGATATTTGATTGGCAATTTCAAAGCACATTTACTACTGTGGTAGAGCAAGTGATAATTACTGTAACAGCCTGACATATTTTCCTTATAGTTTAGAGAGGCAGAAAAGAGCACATGTCCTAACTGCTACTTGAGACCATGAGCATGTGGAACCTGGGTGAGTGATTAGACTAGAGCAAAGGAAATGAGCCTTGGTGACGTTGAATGTGTTAGTGTTACACACTGCTATCTGAAAGACCACACAGTGCTGAATAGTAAGCATGGGAGTGCAGGAAAATCAGCTGCCTGTGTGCTAAGAGTGTGCTTCTGGAGACTGTGTATTGTCAGGTGCAAGAGAGAACTGCATGGACGCTTGCACAACTGCATGAAGACTGCAGAGATGTATGTAAGAGTACATGTGTGGTAAGGCTTAATTGGAGTTTTGAACATGTAGGAACTACCTCACCCATTGCAGGAGTGGAAGGAAAATCTACCATGTTGATTTCAAATGTGTTAGCATTTGCCTCTCATTTGTGAGATATTGATTTGTGCTGAATGCTAACCATCACAGTTCAAGAAAACAAGCTGCCCCTTTCCTGCGAGTGCAAGTCTTACAGAACAAGAGCAACACAAATTAAATCTCTGACAACAATTCCTGTGTGCACACAGACTCATGGTGTGATTCTAGGCAGAAAACGATATTTGATTGGCAATTTCAAAGCACATTTACTACTGTGGTAGAGCAAGTGATAATTACTGTAACAGCCTGACACATTTTCCTTATAGTTTAGAGAGGCAGAAAAGAGCACATGTATTAACAGCTACTTGAGACAATGAGCATGTGGAACCTGGGTGAGTGATTAGACTAGAGCAAAGAAAATAAGCCTTGGTGACGTTGAATGTGTTAGCGTTACACACTGCTATCTGAAAAACCACACAGTGCTGAATAGTAAGCATGGGAGTGCAGGAAAATCAGCTGCCTGTGTGCTAAGAGTGTGCTTCTGGAGACTGTGTATTGTCAGGTGCAAGAGAGATCTGCATGGACGCTTGCACAACTGCATGAAGACTGCAGAGATGTATGTAAGAGTACATGTGTGGTAAGATTTAATTGGAGTTTTGAACATGTAGGACCTACCTCACCCATTGCAGCAGTGGAAGGAAAATCTACCATGTTGATTTCAAATGTGTTAGCATGTGCCTCTCATTTGTGAGATATTGATTTGTGCTGAATGCTAACCATCACAGTTCAAGAAAACAAGCTGCCCGTTTCCCGCGAGTGCAAGTCTTACAGAACAAGAGCAACACAAATTAAATCTCTGACAACAATTCCTGTGTGCAGACAGACTCATGGTGTGATTCTAGGCAGAAAACGATATTTGATTGGCAATTTCAAAGCACATTTACTACTGTGGTAGAGCAAATGATAATTACTGTAACAGCCTGACACCTTTTCCTTATAGTTTAGAGAGGCAGAAAAGAGCACATGTCCTAACAGCTACTTGAGACCATGAGCATGTGGAACCTGGGTGAGTGATTAGACTAGAGCAAAGGAAATGAGCCTTGGTGACATTGAATGTGTTAGCGTTACACACTGCTATCTGAAATACCACACAGTGCTGAATAGTAAGCATGGGAGTGCAGGAAAATCAGCTGCCTGTGTGCTAAGAGTGTGCTTCTGGAGACTGTGTATTGTCAGGTGCAAGAGAGAGCTGCATGGACGCTTGCACAACTGCATGAAGACTGCAGAGATGTATGTAAGAGTACATGTGTGGTAAGGGTTAATTGCAGTTTTGAACATGTAGGAACTACCTCACCCATTGCAGGAGTGGAAGGAAAATCTACCATGTTGATTTCAAATGTGTTAGCATTTGCCTCTCATTTGTGAGATATTGATTTGTGCTGAATGCTAACCATCACAGTTCAAGAAAACAAGCAGCCCCTTTCCTACGAGTGCAAGTCTTACAGAACAAGAGCAACACTATTTAAATCTCTGACATCAATTCCTGTGTGCACACAGACTCATGGTGTGATTCTAGGCAGGAAACGATATTTGATTGGCAATTTCAAAGCACATTTACTACTGTGGTAGAGCAGGTGATAATTACTGTAACAGCCTGACATATTTTCCTTATAGTTTAGAGAGGCAGAAAAGAGCACATGTCCTAACAGCTACTTGAGACCATGAGCATGTGGAACCTGGGTGACTGATTAGACTAGAGCAAAGGAAATGAGCCTTGGTGACGTTGAATGTGTTAGCGTTACACACTGCAATCTGAAATACCACACAGTGCTGAATAGTAAGCATGGGAGTGCAGGAAAATCAGCTGCCTGTGTGCTAAGAGTGTGCGTCTGGAGACTGTGTATTGTCAGGTGCAAGAGAGAGCTGCATGGACGCTTGCACAACTGCATAAAGACTGCAGAGATGTATGTAAGAGTACATGTGTGGTAAGGGTTAATTGGAGTTTTGAACATGTAGGAACTACCTCACCCATTGCAGGAGTGGAAGGAAAATCTACCATGTTGATTTCAAATGTGTTAGCATTTGCCTCTCATTTGTGAGATATTGATTTGTGCTGAATGCTAACCATCACAGTTCAAGAAAACAAGCTGCCCCTTTCCTGCGAGTGCAAGTCTTACAGAACAAGAGCAACACGAATTAAATCTCTGACATCAATTCCTGTGTGCACACACAGTCATGGTGTGATTCTAGGCAGAAAATGATATTTGATTGGCAATTTCAAAGCACATTTACTACTGTGGTAGAGCAAGTGATAATTACTGTAACAGCCTGACATATTTTCCTTATAGTTTAGAGAGGCAGAAAAGAGCACATGTCCTAACAGCTACTTGAGACCATGAGCATGTGGAACCTGGGTGAGTGATTAGACTAGAGCAAAGGAAATGAGCCTTGGTGACGTTGAATGTGTTAGTGTTACACACTGCTATCTGAAAGACCACACAGTGCTGAATAGTAAGCATGGGAGTGCAGGAAAATCAGCTGCCTGTGTGCTAAGAGTGTGCTTCTGGAGACTGTGTATTGTCAGGTGCAAGAGAGATCTGCATGGACGCTTGCACAACTGCATGAAGACTGCAGAGATGTATGTAAGAGTACATGTGTGGTAAGGGTTAATTGGAGTTTTGAACATATAGGACCTACCTCACCCATTGCAGCAGTGGAAAGAAAATCTACCATATTGATTTCAAATGTGTTAGCATTTGCCTCTCATTTGTGAGATATTGATTTGTGCTGAATGCTAACCATCACAGTTCAAGAAAACAAGCTGCCTCTTTCCTGCGAGTGCAAGTCTTACAGAACAAGAGCAACACAAATTAAATCTCTGACAACAATTCCTGTGTGCAGCCAGACTCATGGTGTGATTCTAGGCAGAAAACGATATTTGATTGGCAATTTCAAAGCACATTTACAACTGTGGTAGAGCAAATGATAATTACTGTAACAGCCTGCAACATTTTCCTTATAGTTTAGAGAGGCAGAAAAGAGCACATGTTCTAACAGCTACTTGAGACCATGAGCATGTGGAACCTGGGTGAGTGATTAGACTAGAGCAAAGGAAATGAGCCTTGGTGACGTTGAATGTGTTAGCGTTACACACTGCTATCTGAAATACCACACAGTGCTGAATAGTAAGCATGGGAGTGCAGGAAAATCAGCTACCTGTGTGCTAAGAGTGTGCTTCTGGAGACTGTGTATTGTCAGGTGCAAGAGAGAGCTGCATGGACGCTTGCACAACTGCATGAAGACTGCAGAGATGTATGTAAGAGTACATGTGTGGTAAGGGTTAATTGGAGTTTTGAACATGTAGGAACTACCTCACCCATTGCAGGAGTGGAAGGAAAATCTACCATGTTGATTTCAAATGTGTTAGCATTTGCCTCTCATTTGTGAGATATTGATTTGTGCTGAATGCTAACCATCACAGTTCAAGAAAACAAGCTGCCTCTTTCCTGCAAGTGCAAGTCTTACAGAACAAGAGCAACACAAATTAAATCTCTGACAACAATTCCTGTGTGCAGACAGACTCATGGTGTGATTCTAGGCAGAAAACGATATTTGATTGGCAATTTCAAAGCACATTTACAACTGTGGTAGAGCAAATGATAATTACTGTAACAGCCTGCAACATTTTCCTTATAGTTTAGAGAGGCAGAAAAGAGCACATGTTCTAACAGCTACTTGAGACCATGAGCATGTGGAACCTGGGTGAGTGATTAGACTAGAGCAAAGAAAATAAGCCTTGGTGACGTTGGATGTGTTAGCGTTACACACTGCTATCTGAAAAACCACACAGTGCTGAATAGTAAGCATGGGAGTGCAGGAAAATCAGCTGCCTGTGTGCTAAGAGTGTGCTTCTGGAGACTGTGTATTGTCAGGTGCAAGAGAGATCTGCATGGACGCTTGCACAACTGCATGAAGACTGCAGAGATGTATGTAAGAGTACATGTGTGGTAAGATTTAATTGGAGTTTTGAACATGTAGGACCTACCTCACCCATTGCAGCAGTGGAAGGAAAATCTACCATGTTGATTTCAAATGTGTTAGCATGTGCCTCTCATTTGTGAGATATTGATTTGTGCTGAATGCTAACCATCACAGTTCAAGAAAACAAGCTGCCCGTTTCCCGCGAGTGCAAGTCTTACAGAACAAGAGCAACACAAATTAAATCTCTGATAACAATTCCTGTGTGCAGACAGACTCATGGTGTGATTCTAGGCAGAAAACGATATTTGATTGGCAATTTCAAAGCACATTTACTACTGTGGTAGAGCAAATGATAATTACTGTAACAGCCTGACACATTTTCCTTATAGTTTAGAGAGGCAGAAAAGAGCACATGTCCTAACAGCTACTTGAGACCATGAACATGTGGAACCTGGGTGAGTGATTAGACTAGAGCAAAGGAAATGAGCCTTGGTGACATTGAATGTGTTAGCGTTACACACTGCTATCTGAAATACCACACAGTGCTGAATAGTAAGCATGGGAGTGCAGGAAAATCAGCAGCCTGTGTGCTAAGAGTGTGCTTCTGGAGACTGTGTATTGTCAGGTGCAAGAGAGATCTGCATGGACGCTTGCACAACTGCATGAAGACTGCAGAGATGTATGTAAGAGTACATGTGTGGTAAGGGTTAATTGGAGTTTTGAACATGTAGGAACTACCTCACCCATTGCAGGAGTGGAAGGAATATCTACCATGTTGATTTCAAATGTGTTAGCATTTGCCTCTCATTTGTGAGATATTGATTTGTGCTGAATGCTAACCATCACAGTTCAAGAAAACAAGCTGCCCCTTTCCTGCGAGTGCAAGTCTTACAGAACAAGAGCAACACGAATTAAATAATTGACAACAATTCCTGTGTGCAGACAGACTCATGGTGTGATTCTAGGCAGAAAACGATATTTGATTGGCAATTTCAAAGCACATTTACTACTGTGGTAGTGCAAATGATAATTACTGTAACAACCTGACACATTTTCCTTATAGTTTAGAGAGGTAGAAAAGAGCACATGTCCTAACAGCTACTTGAGACCATGAGCATGTGGAACCTGGGGGAGTGATTAGACTAGAGCAAAGGAAATGAGCCATGGTGACATTGAATGTGTTAGCGTTACACACTGCTATCTGAAATACCACACAGTGCTGAATAGTAAGCATGGGAGTGCAGGAAAATCAGCTGCCTGTGTGCTAAGAGTGTGCTTCTGGAGACTGTGTATTGTCAGGTGCAAGAGAGATCTGCATGGACGCTTGCACAACTGCATGAAGACTGCAGAGATGTATGTAAGAGTACATGTGTGGTAAGGGTTAATTGGAGTTTTGAACATGTAGGAACTACCTCACCCATTGCAGGAGTAGAAGGAAAATCTACCATGTTGATTTCAAATGTGTTAGCATTTGCCTCTCATTTGTGAGATATTGATTTGTGCTGAATGCTAACCATCACAGTTCAAGAAAACAAGCTGCCCCTTTCCTGCGAGTGCAAGTCTTACAGAGCAAGAGCAACACAAATTAAATCTCTGACAACAATTCATGTGTGCAGACAGACTCATGGTGTGATTCTAGGCAGAAAACGATATTCGATTGGCAATTTCAAAGCACATTTACTACTGTGGTAGAGCAAGTGATAATTACTATAACAGCCTGACACATTTTCCTTATAGTTTAGAGAGGCAGAAAAGAGCACATTTCCTAACCGCTACTTGAGACCATGAGCATGTGGATCCTGGGAGAGTGATTAGACTAGAGCAAAGGAAATGAGCCTTGGTGACGTTGAATGTGTTAGCGTTACACACTGCTATCTGAAATACCACACAGTGCTGAATAGTAAGCATGGGAGTGCAGGAAAATCAGCTGCCTGTGTGCTAAGAGTGTGCTTCTGGATACTGTGTATTGTCAGGTGCAAGAGAGATCTGCATGGAGGCTTGCACAACTGCTTGAAGACTGCAGAGATGTATGTAAGAGTACATGTGTGGTAAGGGTTAATTGGAGTTTTGAACATATAGGACCTACCTCACCCATTGCAGCAGTGGAAAGAAAATCTACCATATTGATTTCAAATGTGTTTGCATTTGCCTCTCATTTGTGAGATATTGATTTGTGCTGAATGCTAACCATCACAGTTCAAGAAAACAGGCTGCCTCTTTCCTGCGAGTGCAAGTCTTACAGAACAAGAGCAACACAAATTTAATATCTGACAACAATTCCTGTGTGCAGACAGACTCATGGTGTGATTCTAGGCAGAAAACGATATTTGATTGGCAATTTCAAAGCACATTTACAACTGTGGTAGAGCAAATGATAATTACTGTAACAGCCTGCAACATTTTCCTTATAGTTTAGAGAGGCAGAAAAGAGCACATGTTCTAACAGCTACTTGAGACCATGAGCATGTGGAACCTGGGTGAGTGATTAGACTAGAGCAAAGGAAATGAGCCTTGGTGACATTGAATGTGTTAGCGTTGCACACTGCTATCTGAAATACCACACAGTGCTGAATAGTAAGCATGGGAGTGCAGGAAAATCAGCTGCCTGTGTGCTAAGAGTGTGCTTCTGGAGACTGTATTGTCAGGTGCAAGAGAGATCTGCATGGACGCTTACAAAACTGCATGAAGACTGCAGAGATGTATGTAAGAGTACATGTGTGGTAAGGCTTAATTGGAGTTTTGAACATGTAGGAACTACCTCACCCATTGCAGGAGTGGAAGGAAAATCTACCATGTTGATTTCAAATGTGTTAGCATTTGCCTCTCATTTGTGAGATATTGATTTGTGCTGAATGCTAACCATCACAGTTCAAGAAAACAAGCTGCCCCTTTCCTGCGAGTGCAAGTCTTACAGAACAAGAGCAACACGAATTAAATCTCTGACAACAATTCCTGTGTGCACACAGACTCATGGTGTGATTCTAGGCAGAAAACGATATTTGATTGGCAATTTCAAAGCACATTTACTACTGTGGTAGAGCAAGTGATAATTACTGTAACAGCCTGACACATTTTCCTTATAGTTTAGAGAGGCAGAAAAGAGCACATGTATTAACAGCTACTTGAGACAATGAGCATGTGGAACCTGGGTGAGTGATTAGACTAGAGCAAAGAAAATAAGCCTTGGTGACGTTGAATGTGTTGGCGTTACACACTGCTATCTGAAAAACCACACAGTGCTGAATAGTAAGCATGGGAGTGCAGGAAAATCAGCTGCCTGTGTGCTAAGAGTGTGCTTCTGGAGACTGTGTATTGTCAGGTGCAAGAGAGATCTGCATGGACGCTTGCACAACTGCATGAAGACTGCAGAGATGTATGTAAGAGTACATGTGTGGTAAGATTTAATTGGAGTTTTGAACATGTAGGACCTACCTCACCCATTGCAGCAGTGGAAGGAAAATCTACCATGTTGATTTCAAATGTGTTAGCATGTGCCTCTCATTTGTGAGATATTGATTTGTGCTGAATGCTAACCATCACAGTTCAAGAAAACAAGCTGCCCATTTCCCGCGAGTGCAAGTCTTACAGAACAAGAGCAACACAAATTAAATCTCTGACAACAATTCCTGTGTGCAGACAGACTCATGGTGTGATTCTAGGCAGAAAACGATATTTGATTGGCAATTTCAAAGCACATTTACTACTGTGGTAGAGCAAATGATAATTACTGTAACAGCCTGACACATTTTCCTTATAGTTTAGAGAGGCAGAAAAGAGCACATGTCCTAACAGCTACTTGAGACCATGAGCATGTGGAACCTGGGTGAGTGATTAGACTAGAGCAAAGGAAATGAGCCTTGGTGACATTGAATGTGTTAGCGTTACACACTGCTATCTGAAATACCACACAGTGCTGAATAGTAAGCATGGGAGTGCAGGAAAATCAGCTGCCTGTGTGCTAAGAGTGTGCTTCTGGAGACTGTATTGTCAGGTGCAAGAGAGATCTGCATGGACGCTTACAAAACTGCATGAAGACTGCAGAGATGTATGTAAGAGTACATGTGTGGTAAGGCTTAATTGGAGTTTTGAACATGTAGGAACTACCTCACCCATTGCAGGAGTGGAAGGAAAATCTACCATGTTGATTTCAAATGTGTTAGCATTTGCCTCTCATTTGTGAGATATTGATTTGTGCTGAATGCTAACCATCACAGTTCAAGAAAACAAGCTGCCCCTTTCCTGCGAGTGCAAGTCTTACAGAACAAGAGCAACACGAATTAAATCTCTGACAACAATTCCTGTGTGCACACAGACTCATGGTGTGATTCTAGGCAGAAAACGATATTTGATTGGCAATTTCAAAGCACATTTACTACTGTGGTAGAGCAAGTGATAATTACTGTAACAGCCTGACACATTTTCCTTATAGTTTAGAGAGGCAGAAAAGAGCACATGTATTAACAGCTACTTGAGACAATGAGCATGTGGAACCTGGGTGAGTGATAAGAGTAGAGCAAAGAAAATAAGCCTTGGTGACGTTGGATGTGTTAGCGTTACACACTGCTATCTGAAAAACCACACAGTGCTGAATAGTAAGCATGGGAGTGCAGGAAAATCAGCTGCCTGTGTGCTAAGAGTGTGCTTCTGGAGACTGTGTATTGTCAGGTGCAAGAGAGATCTGCATGGACGCTTGCACAACTGCATGAAGACTGCAGAGATGTATGTAAGAGTACATGTGTGGTAAGATTTAATTGGAGTTTTGAACATGTAGGACCTACCTCGACCATTGCAGCAGTGGAAGGAAAATCTACCATGTTGATTTCAAATGTGTTAGCATGTGCCTCTCATTTGTGAGATATTGATTTGTGCTGAATGCTAACCATCACAGTTCAAGAAAACAAGCTGCCCGTTTCCCACGAGTGCAAGTCTTACAGAACAAGAGCAACACAAATTAAATCTCTGATAACAATTCCTGTGTGCAGACAGACTCATGGTGTGATTCTAGGCAGAAAACGATATTTGATTGGCAATTTCAAAGCACATTTACTACTGTGGTAGAGCAAATGATAATTACTGTAACAGCCTGACACATTTTCCTTATAGTTTAGAGAGGCAGAAAAGAGCACATGTCCTAACAGCTACTTGAGACCATGAACATGTGGAACCTGGGTGAGTGATTAGACTAGAGCAAAGGAAATGAGCCTTGGTGACATTGAATGTGTTAGCGTTACACACTGCTATCTGAAATACCACACAGTGCTGAATAGTAAGCATGGGAGTGCAGGAAAATCAGCAGCCTGTGTGCTAAGAGTGTGCTTCTGGAGACTGTGTATTGTCAGGTGCAAGAGAGATCTGCATGGACGCTTGCACAACTGCATGAAGACTGCAGAGATGTATGTAAGAGTACATGTGTGGTAAGGGTTAATTGGAGTTTTGAACATGTAGGAACTACCTCACCCATTGCAGGAGTGGAAGGAATATCTACCATGTTGATTTCAAATGTGTTAGCATTTGCCTCTCATTTGTGAGATATTGATTTGTGCTGAATGCTAACCATCACAGTTCAAGAAAACAAGCTGCCCCTTTCCTGCGAGTGCAAGTCTTACAGAACAAGAGCAACACGAATTAAATCATTGACAACAATTCCTGTGTGCAGACAGACTCATGGTGTGATTCTAGGCAGAAAACGATATTTGATTGGCAATTTCAAAGCACATTTACTACTGTGGTAGTGCAAATGATAATTACTGTAACAACCTGACACATTTTCCTTATAGTTTAGAGAGGCAGAAAAGAGCACATGTCCTAACAGCTACTTGAGACCATGAGCATGTGGAACCTGGGTGAGTGATTAGACTAGAGCAAAGGAAATGAGCCATGGTGACATTGAATGTGTTAGCGTTACACACTGCTATCTGAAATACCACACAGTGCTGAATAGTAAGCATGGGAGTGCAGGAAAATCAGCTGCCTGTGTGCTAAGAGTGTGCTTCTGGAGACTGTGTATTGTCAGGTGCAAGAGAGATCTGCATGGACGCTTGCACAACTGCATGAAGACTGCAGAGATGTATGTAAGAGTACATGTGTGGTAAGGGTTAATTGGAGTTTTGAACATGTAGGAACTACCTCACCCATTGCAGGAGTAGAAGGAAAATCTACCATGTTGATTTCAAATGTGTTAGCATTTGCCTCTCATTTGTGAGATATTGATTTGTGCTGAATTCTAACCATCACAGTTCAAGAAAACAGGCTGCCTCTTTCCTGCGAGTGCAAGTCTTACAGAACAAGAGCAACACAAATTAAATCTCTGACAACAATTCCTGTGTGCACACAGACTCATGGTGTGATTCTAGGCAGAAAACGATATTTGATTGGCAATTTCAAAGCACATTTACAACTGTGGTAGAGCAAATGATAATTACTGTAACAGCCTGCAACATTTTCCTTATAGTTTAGAGAGGCAGAAAAGAGCACATGTTCTAACAGCTACTTGAGACCATGAGCATGTGGAACCTGGGTGAGTGATTAGACTAGAGCAAAGGAAATGAGCCTTGGTGACGTTGAATGTGTTAGCGTTACACACTGCTATCTGAAATACCACACAGTGCTGAATAGTAAGCATGGGAGTGCAAGAAAATCAGCTGCCTGTGTGCTAAGAGTGTGCTTCTGGAGACTGTGTATTGTCAGGTGCAAGAGAGAGCTGCATGGACGCTTGCACAACTGCATGAAGACTGCAGAGATGTATGTAAGAGTACATGTGTGGTAAGGGTTAATTGGAGTTTTGAACATGTAGGAACTACCTTACCCATTGCAGGAGTGGAAGGAAAATCTACCATGTTGATTTCAAATGTGTTAGCATTTGCCTCTCATTTGTGAGATATTGATTTGTGCTGACTGCTAACCATCACAGTTCAAGAAAACAAGCTGCCCCTTTCCTGAGAGTGCAAGTCTTACAGAACAAGAGCAACACAAATTAAATCTCTGACATCAATTCCTGTGTGCACACAGACTCATGGTGTGATTCTAGGCAGAAAACGATATTTGATTGGCAATTTCAAAGCACATTTACTACTGTGGTAGAGCAAGTGATAATTACTGTAACAGCCTGATATATTTTCCTTATAGTTTAGAGAGGCTGAAAAGAGCACATGTCCTAACAGCTACTTGAGACCATGAGCATGTGGAACCTGGGTGAGTGATTAGACTAGAGCAAAGGAAATGAGCCTTGGTGACATTGAATGTGTTAGCGTTACACACTGCTATCTGAAATACCACACAGTGCTGAATAGTAAGCATGGGAGTGCAGGAAAATCAGCTGCCTGTGTGCTAAGAGTGTGCTTCTGGAGACTGTGTATTGTCAGGTGCAAGAGAGAGCTGCATGGACGCTTGCACAACTGCATGAAGACTGCAGAGATGTATGTAAGAGTACATGTGTGGTAAGGGTTAATTGCAGTTTTGAACATGTAGGAACTACCTCACCCATTGCAGGAGTGGAAGGAAAATCTACCATGTTGATTTCAAATGTGTTAGCATTTGCCTCTCATTTGTGAGATATTGATTTGTGCTGAATTCTAACCATCACAGTTCAAGAAAACAGGCTGCCTCTTTCCTGCGAGTGCAAGTCTTACAGAACAAGAGCAACACAAATTAAATCTCTGACAACAATTCCTGTGTGCACACAGACTCATGGTGTGATTCTAGGCAGAAAACGATATTTGATTGGCAATTTCAAAGCACATTTACAACTGTGGTAGAGCAAATGATAATTACTGTAACAGCCTGCAACATTTTCCTTATAGTTTAGAGAGGCAGAAAAGAGCACATGTCCTAACAGCTACTTGAGACCATGAACATGTGGAACCTGGGTGAGTGATTAGACTAGAGCAAAGGAAATGAGCCTTGGTGACATTGAATGTGTTAGCGTTACACACTGCTATCTGAAATACCACACAGTGCTGAATAGTAAGCATGGGAGTGCAGGAAAATCAGCTGCCTGTGTGCTAAGAGTGTGCTTCTGGAGACTGTATTGTCAGGTGCAAGAGAGATCTGCATGGACGCTTACAAAACTGCATGAAGACTGCAGAGATGTATGTAAGAGTACATGTGTGGTAAGGCTTAATTGGAGTTTTGAACATGTAGGAACTACCTCACCCATTGCAGGAGTGGAAGGAAAATCTACCATGTTGATTTCAAATGTGTTAGCATTTGCCTCTCATTTGTGAGATATTGATTTGTGCTGAATGCTAACCATCACAGTTCAAGAAAACAAGCTGCCCCTTTCCTGCGAGTGCAAGTCTTACAGAACAAGAGCAACACGAATTAAATCTCTGACAACAATTCCAGTGTGCACACAGACTCATGGTGTGATTCTAGGCAGAAAACGATATTTGATTGGCAATTTCAAAGCACATTTACTACTGTGGTAGAGCAAGTGATAATTACTGTAACAGCCTGACACATTTTCCTTATAGTTTAGAGAGGCAGAAAAGAGCACATGTATTAACAGCTACTTGAGACAATGAGCATGTGGAACCTGGGTGAGTGATTAGACTAGAGCAAAGAAAATAAGCCTTGGTGACGTTGAATGTGTTGGCGTTACACACTGCTATCTGAAAAACCACACAGTGCTGAATAGTAAGCATGGGAGTGCAGGAAAATCAGCTGCCTGTGTGCTAAGAGTGTGCTTCTGGAGACTGTGTATTGTCAGGTGCAAGAGAGATCTGCATGGACGCTTGCACAACTGCATGAAGACTGCAGAGATGTATGTAAGAGTACATGTGTGGTAAGATTTAATTGGAGTTTTGAACATGTAGGACCTACCTCACCCATTGCAGCAGTGGAAGGAAAATCTACCATGTTGATTTCAAATGTGTTAGCATGTGCCTCTCATTTGTGAGATATTGATTTGTGCTGAATGCTAACCATCACAGTTCAAGAAAACAAGCTGCCCATTTCCCGCGAGTGCAAGTCTTACAGAACAAGAGCAACACAAATTAAATCTCTGACAACAATTCCTGTGTGCAGACAGACTCATGGTGTGATTCTAGGCAGAAAACGATATTTGATTGGCAATTTCAAAGCACATTTACTACTGTGGTAGAGCAAATGATAATTACTGTAACAGCCTGACACATTTTCCTTATAGTTTAGAGAGGCAGAAAAGAGCACATGTCCTAACAGCTACTTGAGACCATGAGCATGTGGAACCTGGGTGAGTGATTAGACTAGAGCAAAGGAAATGAGCCTTGGTGACATTGAATGTGTTAGCGTTACACACTGCTATCTGAAATACCACACAGTGCTGAATAGTAAGCATGGGAGTGCAGGAAAATCAGCTGCCTGTGTGCTAAGAGTGTGCTTCTGGAGACTGTATTGTCAGGTGCAAGAGAGATCTGCATGGACGCTTACAAAACTGCATGAAGACTGCAGAGATGTATGTAAGAGTACATGTGTGGTAAGGCTTAATTGGAGTTTTGAACATGTAGGAACTACCTCACCCATTGCAGGAGTGGAAGGAAAATCTACCATGTTGATTTCAAATGTGTTAGCATTTGCCTCTCATTTGTGAGATATTGATTTGTGCTGAATGCTAACCATCACAGTTCAAGAAAACAAGCTGCCCCTTTCCTGCGAGTGCAAGTCTTACAGAACAAGAGCAACACGAATTAAATCTCTGACAACAATTCCTGTGTGCACACAGACTCATGGTGTGATTCTAGGCAGAAAACGATATTTGATTGGCAATTTCAAAGCACATTTACTACTGTGGTAGAGCAAGTGATAATTACTGTAACAGCCTGACACATTTTCCTTATAGTTTAGAGAGGCAGAAAAGAGCACATGTATTAACAGCTACTTGAGACAATGAGCATGTGGAACCTGGGTGAGTGATAAGAGTAGAGCAAAGAAAATAAGCCTTGGTGACGTTGGATGTGTTAGCGTTACACACTGCTATCTGAAAAACCACACAGTGCTGAATAGTAAGCATGGGAGTGCAGGAAAATCAGCTGCCTGTGTGCTAAGAGTGTGCTTCTGGAGACTGTGTATTGTCAGGTGCAAGAGAGATCTGCATGGACGCTTGCACAACTGCATGAAGACTGCAGAGATGTATGTAAGAGTACATGTGTGGTAAGATTTAATTGGAGTTTTGAACATGTAGGACCTACCTCGACCATTGCAGCAGTGGAAGGAAAATCTACCATGTTGATTTCAAATGTGTTAGCATGTGCCTCTCATTTGTGAGATATTGATTTGTGCTGAATGCTAACCATCACAGTTCAAGAAAACAAGCTGCCCGTTTCCCACGAGTGCAAGTCTTACAGAACAAGAGCAACACAAATTAAATCTCTGATAACAATTCCTGTGTGCAGACAGACTCATGGTGTGATTCTAGGCAGAAAACGATATTTGATTGGCAATTTCAAAGCACATTTACTACTGTGGTAGAGCAAATGATAATTACTGTAACAGCCTGACACATTTTCCTTATAGTTTAGAGAGGCAGAAAAGAGCACATGTCCTAACAGCTACTTGAGACCATGAACATGTGGAACCTGGGTGAGTGATTAGACTAGAGCAAAGGAAATGAGCCTTGGTGACATTGAATGTGTTAGCGTTACACACTGCTATCTGAAATACCACACAGTGCTGAATAGTAAGCATGGGAGTGCAGGAAAATCAGCAGCCTGTGTGCTAAGAGTGTGCTTCTGGAGACTGTGTATTGTCAGGTGCAAGAGAGATCTGCATGGACGCTTGCACAACTGCATGAAGACTGCAGAGATGTATGTAAGAGTACATGTGTGGTAAGGGTTAATTGGAGTTTTGAACATGTAGGAACTACCTCACCCATTGCAGGAGTGGAAGGAATATCTACCATGTTGATTTCAAATGTGTTAGCATTTGCCTCTCATTTGTGAGATATTGATTTGTGCTGAATGCTAACCATCACAGTTCAAGAAAACAAGCTGCCCCTTTCCTGCGAGTGCAAGTCTTACAGAACAAGAGCAACACGAATTAAATCATTGACAACAATTCCTGTGTGCAGACAGACTCATGGTGTGATTCTAGGCAGAAAACGATATTTGATTGGCAATTTCAAAGCACATTTACTACTGTGGTAGTGCAAATGATAATTACTGTAACAACCTGACACATTTTCCTTATAGTTTAGAGAGGCAGAAAAGAGCACATGTCCTAACAGCTACTTGAGACCATGAGCATGTGGAACCTGGGTGAGTGATTAGACTAGAGCAAAGGAAATGAGCCATGGTGACATTGAATGTGTTAGCGTTACACACTGCTATCTGAAATACCACACAGTGCTGAATAGTAAGCATGGGAGTGCAGGAAAATCAGCTGCCTGTGTGCTAAGAGTGTGCTTCTGGAGACTGTGTATTGTCAGGTGCAAGAGAGATCTGCATGGACGCTTGCACAACTGCATGAAGACTGCAGAGATGTATGTAAGAGTACATGTGTGGTAAGGGTTAATTGGAGTTTTGAACATGTAGGAACTACCTCACCCATTGCAGGAGTAGAAGGAAAATCTACCATGTTGATTTCAAATGTGTTAGCATTTGCCTCTCATTTGTGAGATATTGATTTGTGCTGAATTCTAACCATCACAGTTCAAGAAAACAGGCTGCCTCTTTCCTGCGAGTGCAAGTCTTACAGAACAAGAGCAACACAAATTAAATCTCTGACAACAATTCCTGTGTGCACACAGACTCATGGTGTGATTCTAGGCAGAAAACGATATTTGATTGGCAATTTCAAAGCACATTTACAACTGTGGTAGAGCAAATGATAATTACTGTAACAGCCTGCAACATTTTCCTTATAGTTTAGAGAGGCAGAAAAGAGCACATGTTCTAACAGCTACTTGAGACCATGAGCATGTGGAACCTGGGTGAGTGATTAGACTAGAGCAAAGGAAATGAGCCTTGGTGACGTTGAATGTGTTAGCGTTACACACTGCTATCTGAAATACCACACAGTGCTGAATAGTAAGCATGGGAGTGCAAGAAAATCAGCTGCCTGTGTGCTAAGAGTGTGCTTCTGGAGACTGTGTATTGTCAGGTGCAAGAGAGAGCTGCATGGACGCTTGCACAACTGCATGAAGACTGCAGAGATGTATGTAAGAGTACATGTGTGGTAAGGGTTAATTGGAGTTTTGAACATGTAGGAACTACCTTACCCATTGCAGGAGTGGAAGGAAAATCTACCATGTTGATTTCAAATGTGTTAGCATTTGCCTCTCATTTGTGAGATATTGATTTGTGCTGACTGCTAACCATCACAGTTCAAGAAAACAAGCTGCCCCTTTCCTGAGAGTGCAAGTCTTACAGAACAAGAGCAACACAAATTAAATCTCTGACATCAATTCCTGTGTGCACACAGACTCATGGTGTGATTCTAGGCAGAAAACGATATTTGATTGGCAATTTCAAAGCACATTTACTACTGTGGTAGAGCAAGTGATAATTACTGTAACAGCCTGATATATTTTCCTTATAGTTTAGAGAGGCAGAAAAGAGCACATGTCCTAACAGCTACTTGAGACCATGAGCATGTGGAACCTGGGTGAGTGATTAGACTAGAGCAAAGGAAATGAGCCTTGGTGACATTGAATGTGTTAGCGTTACACACTGCTATCTGAAATACCACACAGTGCTGAATAGTAAGCATGGGAGTGCAGGAAAATCAGCTGCCTGTGTGCTAAGAGTGTGCTTCTGGAGACTGTGTATTGTCAGGTGCAAGAGAGAGCTGCATGGACGCTTGCACAACTGCATGAAGACTGCAGAGATGTATGTAAGAGTACATGTGTGGTAAGGGTTAATTGCAGTTTTGAACATGTAGGAACTACCTCACCCATTGCAGGAGTGGAAGGAAAATCTACCATGTTGATTTCAAATGTGTTAGCATTTGCCTCTCATTTGTGAGATATTGATTTGTGCTGAATTCTAACCATCACAGTTCAAGAAAACAGGCTGCCTCTTTCCTGCGAGTGCAAGTCTTACAGAACAAGAGCAACACAAATTAAATCTCTGACAACAATTCCTGTGTGCACACAGTCTCATGGTGTGATTCTAGGCAGAAAACGATATTTGATTGGCAATTTCAAAGCACATTTACAACTGTGGTAGAGCAAATGATAATTACTGTAACAGCCTGCAACATTTTCCTTATAGTTTAGAGAGGCAGAAAAGAGCACATGTTCTAACAGCTACTTGAGACCATGAGCATGTGGAACCTGGGTGAGTGATTAGACTAGAGCAAAGGAAATGAGCCTTGGTGACGTTGAATGTGTTAGCGTTACACACTGCTATCTGAAATACCACACAGTGCTGAATAGTAAGCATGGGAGTGCAGGAAAATCAGCTGCCTGTGTGCTAAGAGTGTGCTTCTGGAGACTGTGTATTGTCAGGTGCAAGAGAGAGCTGCATGGACGCTTGCACAACTGCATGAAGACTGCAGAGATGTATGTAAGAGTACATGTGTGGTAAGGGTTAATTGGAGTTTTGAACATGTAGGAACTACCTTACCCATTGCAGGAGTGGAAGGAAAATCTACCATGTTGATTTCAAATGTGTTAGCATTTGCCTCTCATTTGTGAGATATTGATTTGTGCTGACTGCTAACCATCACGGTTCAAGAAAACAAGCTGCCCCTTTCCTGAGAGTGCAAGTCTTACAGAACAAGAGCAACACAAATTAAATCTCTGACATCAATTCCTGTGTGCACACAGACTCATGGTGTGATTCTAGGCAGAAAACGATATTTGATTGGCAATTTCAAAGCACATTTACTACTGTAGTAGAGCAAGTGATAATTACTGTAACAGCCTGATATATTTTCCTTATAGTTTAGAGAGGCAGAAAAGAGCACATGTCCTAACAGCTACTTGAGACCATGAGCATGTGGAACCTGGGTGAGTGATTAGACTAGAGCAAAGGAAATGAGCCTTGGTGACATTGAATGTGTTAGCGTTACACACTGCTATCTCAAATACCACACAGTGCTGAATAGTAAGCATGGGAGTGCAGGAAAATCAGCTGCCTGTGTGCTAAGAGTGTGCTTCTGGAGACTGTGTATTGTCAGGTGCAAGAGAGAGCTGCATGGACGCTTGCACAACTGCATGAAGACTGCAGAGATGTATGTAAGAGTACATGTGTGGTAAGGGTTAATTGCAGTTTTGAACATGTAGGAACTACCTCACCCATTGCAGGAGTGGAAGGAAAATCTACCATGTTGATTTCAAATGTGTTAGCATTTGCCTCTCATTTGTGAGATATTGATTTGTGCTGAATGCTAACCATCACAGTTCAAGAAAACAAGCAGCCCCTTTCCTGCGAGTGCAAGTCTTACAGAACAAGAGCAACACGAATTAAATCTCTGACATCAATTCCTGTGTGCACACAGACTCATGGTGTGATTCTAGGCAGAAAACGATATTTGATTGGCAATTTCAAAGCACATTTACTACTGTGGTAGAGCAAGTGATAATTACTATAACAGCCTGACACATTTTCCTTATAGTTTAGAGAGGCAGAAAAGAGCACATTTCCTAACCGCTACTTGAGACCATGAGCATGTGGATCCTGGGAGAGTGATTAGACTAGAGCAAAGGAAATGAGCCTTGGTGACGTTGAATGTGTTAGCGTTACACACTGCTATCTGAAATACCACACAGTGCTGAATAGTAAGCATGGGAGTGCAGGAAAATCAGCTGCCTGTGTGCTAAGAGTGTGCTTCTGGATACTGTGTATAGTCAGGTGCAAGAGAGATCTGCATGGACGCTTGCACAACTGCTTGAAGACTGCAGAGATGTATGTAAGAGTACATGTGTGGTAAGGGTTAATTGGAGTTTTGAACATATAGGACCTACCTCACCCATTGCAGCAGTGGAAAGAAAATCTACCATATTGATTTCAAATGTGTTTGCATTTGCCTCTCATTTGTGAGATATTGATTTGTGCTGAATGCTAACCATCACAGTTCAAGAAAACAGGCTGCCTCTTTCCTGCGAGTGCAAGTCCTACAGAACAAGAGCAACACAAATTAAATATCTGACAACAATTCCTGTGTGCAGACAGACTCATGGTGTGATTCTAGGCAGAAAAGGATATTTGATTGGCAATTTCAAAGCACATTTACAACTGTGGTAGAGCAAATGATAATTACTGTAACAGCCTGCAACATTTTCCTTATAGTTTAGAGAGGCAGAAAAGAGCACATGTTCTAACAGCTACTTGAGACCATGAGCATGTGGAACCTGGGGGAGTGATTAGACTAGAGCAAAGGAAATGAGCCTTGGTGACATTGAATGTGTTAGCGTTACACACTGCTATCTGAAATACCACACAGTGCTGAATAGTAAGCATGGGAGTGCAGGAAAATCAGCTGCCTGTGTGCTAAGAGTGTGCTTCTGGAGACTGTATTGTCAGGTGCAAGAGAGATCTGCATGGACGCTTACAAAACTGCATGAAGACTGCAGAGATGTATATAAGAGTACATGTGTGGTAAGGCTTAATTGGAGTTTTGAACATGTAGGAACTACCTCACCCATTGCAGGAGTGGAAGGAAAATCTACCATGTTGATTTCAAATGTGTTAGCATTTACCTCTCATTTGTGAGATATTGATTTGTGCTGAATGCTAACCATCACAGTTCAAGAAAACAAGCTGCCCCTTTCCTGCGAGTGCAAGTCTTACAGAACAAGAGCAACACGAATTAAATCTCTGACAACAATTCCTGTGTGCATACAGACTCATGGTGTGATTCTAGGCAGAAAACGATATTTGATTGGCAATTTCAAAGCACATTTACTACTGTGGTAGAGCAAGTGATAATTACTGTAACAGCCTGACACATTTTCCTTATAGTTTAGAGAGGCAGAAAAGAGCACATGTATTAACAGCTACTTGAGACAATGAGCATGTGGAACCTGGGTGAGTGATTAGACTAGAGCAAAGAAAATAAGCCTTGGTGACGTTGAATGTGTTAGCGTTACACACTGCTATCTGAAAAACCACACAGTGCTGAATAGTAAGCATGGGAGTGCAGGAAAATCAGCTGCCTGTGTGCTAAGAGTGTGCTTCTGGAGACTGTGTATTGTCAGGTGCAAGAGAGATCTGCATGGACGCTTGCACAACTGCATGAACACTGCAGAGATGTATGTAAGAGTACATGTGTGGTAAGATTTAATTGGAGTTTTGAACATGTAGGACCTACCTCACCCATTGCAGCAGTGGAAGGAAAATCTACCATGTTGATTTCAAATGTGTTAGCATGTGCCTCTCATTTGTGAGATATGGATTTGTGCTGAATGCTAACCATCACAGTTCAAGAAAACAAGCTGCCCGTTTCCCGCGAGTGCAAGTCTTACAGAACAAGAGCAACACAAATTAAATCTCTGACAACAATTCCTGTGTGCAGACAGACTCATGGTGTGATTCTAGGCAGAAAACGATATTTGATTGGCAATTTCAAAGCACATTTACTACTGTGGTAGAGCAAATGATAATTACTGTAACAGCCTGACACATTTTCCTTATAGTTTAGAGAGGCAGAAAAGAGCACATGTCCTAACAGCTACTTGAGACCATGAGCATGTGGAACCTGGGTGAGTGATTAGACTAGAGCAAAGGAAATGAGCCTTGGTGACATTGAATGTGTTAGCGTTACACACTGCTATCTGAAATACCACACAGTGCTGAATAGTAAGCATGGGAGTGCAGGAAAATCAGCTGCCTGTGTGCTAAGAGTGTGCTTCTGGAGACTGTGTATTGTCAGGTGCAAGAGAGAGCTGCATGGACGCTTGCACAACTGCATGAAGACTGCAGAGATGTATGTAAGAGTACATGTGTGGTAAGGGTTAATTGCAGTTTTGAACATGTAGGAACTACCTCACCCATTGCAGGAGTGGAAGGAAAATCTACCATGTTGATTTCAAATGTGTTAGCATTTGCCTCTCATTTGTGAGATATTGATTTGTGCTGAATGCTAACCATCACAGTTCAAGAAAACAAGCAGCCCCTTTCCTGCGAGTGCAAGTCTTACAGAACAAGAGCAACACAAATTAAATATCTGACATCAATTCCTGTGTGCAGACAGACTCATGGTGTGATTCTAGGCAGAAAACGATATTTGATTGGCAATTTCAAAGCACATTTACAACTGTGGTAGAGCAAATGATAATTACTGTAACAGCCTGCAACATTTTCCTTATAGTTTAGAGAGGCAGAAAAGAGCACATGTTCTAACAGCTACTTGAGACCATGAGCATGTGGAACCTGGGTGAGTGATTAGACTAGAGCAAAGGAAATGAGCCTTGGTGACGTTGAATGTGTTAGCGTTACACACTGCTATCTGAAATACCACACAGTGCTGAATAGTAAGCATGGGAGTGCAGGAAAATCAGCTGCCTGTGTGCTAAGAGTGTGCTTCTGGAGACTGTGTATTGTCAGGTGCAAGAGAGAGCTGCATGGACGCTTGCACAACTGCATGAAGACTGCAGAGATGTATGTAAGAGTACATGTGTGGTAAGGGTTAATTGGAGTTTTGAACATGTAGGAACTACCTTACCCATTGCAGGAGTGGAAGGAAAATCTACCATGTTGATTTCAAATGTGTTAGCATTTGCCTCTCATTTGTGAGATATTGATTTGTGCTGAATGCTAACCATCACAGTTCAAGAAAACAAGCTGCCCCTTTCCTGAGAGTGCAAGTCTTACAGAACAAGAGCAACACAAATTAAATCTCTGACATCAATTCCTGTGTGCACACAGACTCATGGTGTGATTCTAGGCAGAAAACGATATTTGATTGGCAATTTCAAAGCACATTTACTACTGTGGTAGAGCAAGTGATAATTACTGTAACAGCCTGATATATTTTCCTTATAGTTTAGAGAGGCAGAAAAGAGCACATGTCCTAACAGCTACTTGAGACCATGAGCATGTGGAACCTGGGTGAGTGATTAGACTAGAGCAAAGGAAATGAGCCTTGGTGACATTGAATGTGTTAGCGTTACACACTGCTATCTGAAATACCACACAGTGCTGAATAGTAAGCATGGGAGTGCAGGAAAATCAGCTGCCTGTGTGCTAAGAGTGTGCTTCTGGAGACTGTGTATTGTCAGGTGCAAGAGAGAGCTGCATGGACGCTTGCACAACTGCATGAAGACTGCAGAGATGTATGTAAGAGTACATGTGTGGTAAGGGTTAATTGCAGTTTTGAACATGTAGGAACTACCTCACCCATTGCAGGAGTGGAAGGAAAATCTACCATGTTGATTTCAAATGTGTTAGCATTTGCCTCTCATTTGTGAGATATTGATTTGTGCTGAATGCTAACCATCACAGTTCAAGAAAACAAGCAGCCCCTTTCCTGCGAGTGCAAGTCTTACAGAACAAGAGCAACACAAATTAAATCTCTGACATCAATTCCTGTGTGCACACAGACTCATGTTGTGATTCTAGGCAGAAAACGATATTTGATTGGCCATTTCAAAGCACATTTACTACTGTGGTAGAGCAAGTGATAATTACTGTAACAGCCTGACATATTTTCCTTATAGTTTAGAGAGGCAGAAAAGAGCACATGTCCTAACAGCTACTTGAGACCATGAGCATGTGGAACCTGGGTGAGTGATTAGACTAGAGCAAAGGAAATGAGCCTTGGTGACGTTGAATGTGTCAGTGTTACACACTGCTATCTGAAAGACCACACAGTGCTGAATAGTAAGCATGGGAGTGCAGGAAAATCAGCTGCCTGTGTGCTAAGAGTGTGCTTCTGGAGACTGTGTATTGTCAGGTGCAAGAGAGATCTGCATGGACGCTTGCACAACTGCATGAAGACTGCAGAGATGTATGTAAGAGTACATGTGTGGTAAGGGTTAATTGGAGGTTTTGAACATATAGGACCTACCTCACCCATTGCAGCAGTGGAAAGAAAATCTACCATATTGATTTCAAATGTGTTAGCATTTGCCTCTCATTTATGAGATATTGATTTGTGCTGAATGCTAACCATCACAGTTCAAGAAAACAAGCTGCCTCTTTCCTGCAAGTGCAAGTCTTACAGAACAAGAGCAACACAAATTAAATCTCTGACAACAATTCCTGTGTGCAGACAGATTCATGGTGTGATTCTAGGCAGAAAACGATATTTGATTGGCAATTTCAAAGCACATTTACAACTGTGGTAGAGCAAATGATAATTACTGTAACAGCCTGCAACATTTTCCTTATAGTTTAGAGAGGCAGAAAAGAGCACATGTTCTAACAGCTACTTGAGACCATGAGCATGTGGAACCTGGGTGAGTGATTAGACTAGAGCAAAGGAAATGAGCCTTGGTGACATTGAATGTGTTAGCGTAACACACTGCTATCTGAAATACCACACAGTGCTGAATAGTAAGCATGGGAGTGCAGGAAAATCAGCTGCCTGTGTGCTAAGAGTGTGCTTCTGGAGACTGTATTGTCAGGTGCAAGAGAGATCTGCATGGACGCTTACAAAACTGCATGAAGACTGCAGAGATGTATGTAAGAGTACATGTGTGGTAAGGCTTAATTGGAGTTTTGAACATGTAGGAACTACCTCACCCATTGCAGGAGTGGAAGGAAAATCTACCATGTTGATTTCAAATGTGTTAGCATGTGCCTCTCATTTGTGAGATATTGATTTGTGCTGAATGCTAACCATCACAGTTTAAGAAAACAAGCTGCCCGTTTCCCGCGAGTGCAAGTCTTACAGAACAAGAGCAACACGAATTAAATCTCTGACAACAATTCCTGTGTGCACACAGACTCATGGTGTGATTCTAGGCAGAAAACGATATTTGATTGGCAATTTCAAAGCACATTTACTACTGTGGTAGAGCAAGTGATAATTACTGTAACAGCCTGACACATTTTCCTTATAGTTTAGAGAGGCAGAAAAGAGCACATGTATTAACAGCTACTTGAGACAATGAGCATGTGGAACCTGGGTGAGTGATTAGACTAGAGCAAAGAAAATAAGCCTTGGTGACGTTGAATGTGTTAGCGTTACACACTGCTATCTGAAAAACCACACAGTGCTGAATAGTAAGCATGGGAGTGCAGGAAAATCAGCTGCCTGTGTGCTAAGAGTGTGCTTCTGGAGACTGTGTATTGTCAGGTGCAAGAGAGATCTGCATGGACGCTTGCACAACTGCATGAAGACTGCAGAGATGTATGTAAGAGTACATGTGTGGTAAGATTTAATTGGAGTTTTGAACATGTAGGACCTACCTCACCCATTGCAGCAGTGGAAGGAAAATCTACCATGTTGATTTCAAATGTGTTAGCATGTGCCTCTCATTTGTGAGATATTGATTTGTGCTGAATGCTAACCATCACAGTTTAAGAAAACAAGCTGCCCGTTTCCCGCGAGTGCAAGTCTTACAGAACAAGAGCAACACAAATTAAATCTCTGACAACAATTCCTGTGTGCAGACAGACTCATGGTGTGATTCTAGGCAGAAAACGATATTTGATTGGCAATTTCAAAGCACATTTACTACTGTGGTAGAGCAAATGATAATTACTGTAACAGCCTGACACATTTTCCTTATAGTTTAGAGAGGCAGAAAAGAGCACATGTCCTAACAGCATGTGGAACCTGGGTGAGTGATTAGACTAGAGCAAAGGAAATGAGCCTTGGTGACATTGAATGTGTTAGCGTTACACACTGCTATCTGAAATACCACACAGTGCTGAATAGTGTATTGTCAGGTGCAAGAGAGAGCTGCATGGACGCTTGCACAACTGCATGAAGACTGCAGAGATGTATGTAAGAGTACATATGTGGTAAGGGTTAATTGCAGTTTTGAACATGTAGGAACTACCTCACCCATTGCAGGAGTGGAAGGAAAATCTACCATGTTGATTTCAAATGTGTTAGCATTTGCCTCTCATTTGTGAGATATTGATTTGTGCTGAATGCTAACCATCACAGTTCAAGAAAACAAGCTGCCCCTTTCCTGCGAGTGCAAGTCTTACAGAACAAGAGCAACACGAATTAAATCATTGACAACAATTCCTGTGTGCAGACAGACTCATGGTGTGATTCTAGGCAGAAAACGATATTTGATTGGCAATTTCAAAGCACATTTACTACTGTGGTAGTGCAAATGATAATTACTGTAACAACCTGACACATTTTCCTTATAGTTTAGAGAGGCAGAAAAGAGCACATGTCCTAACAGCTACTTGAGACCATGAGCATGTGGAACCTGGGTGAGTGATTAGACTAGAGCAAAGGAAATGAGCCATGGTGACATTGAATGTGTTAGCGTTACACACTGCTATCTGAAATACCACACAGTGCTGAATAGTAAGCATGGGAGTGCAGGAAAATCAGCTGCCTGTGTGCTAAGAGTGTGCTTCTGGAGACTGTGTATTGTCAGGTGCAAGAGAGATCTGCATGGACGCTTGCACAACTGCATGAAGACTGCAGAGATGTATGTAAGAGTACATGTGTGGTAAGGGTTAATTGGAGTTTTGAACATGTAGGAACTACCTCACCCATTGCAGGAGTAGAAGGAAAATCTACCATGTTGATTTCAAATGTGTTAGCATTTGCCTCTCATTTGTGAGATATTGATTTGTGCTGAATGCTAACCATCACAGTTCAAGAAAACAAGCTGCCCCTTTCCTGCGAGTGCAAGTCTTACAGAGCAAGAGCAACACGAATTAAATCTCTGACAACAATTCCTGTGTGCAGACAGACTCATGGTGTGATTCTAGGCAGAAAACGATATTCGATTGGCAATTTCAAAGCACATTTACAACTGTGGTAGAGCAAATGATAATTACTGTAACAGCCTGCAACATTTTCCTTATAGTTTAGAGAGGCAGAAAAGAGCACATGTTCTAACAGCTACTTGAGACCATGAGCATGTGGAACCTGGGTGAGTGATTAGACTAGAGCAAAGGAAATGAGCCTTGGTGACGTTGAATGTGTTAGCGTTACACACTGCTATCTGAAATACCACACAGTGCTGAATAGTAAGCATGGGAGTGCAGGAAAATCAGCTGCCTGTGTGCTAAGAGTGTGCTTCTGGAGACTGTGTATTGTCAGGTGCAAGAGAGAGCTGCATGGACGCTTGCACAACTGCATGAAGACTGCAGAGATGTATGTAAGAGTACATGTGTGGTAAGGGTTAATTGCAGTTTTGAACATGTAGGAACTACCTCACCCATTGCAGGAGTGAAAGGAAAATCTACCATGTTGATTTCTTTTTTTTTTTTCTTTTTTTTGTCCTCATTGCTACCATGGTTCCAATGCCAAGCCAGATTAGCTTGCACATGACTGTCTCAGTTCATAAGAACTGGCAGGGATAAGGAAAACGAGATGGAAGGTACACAATATCCCTCAGCCATTGCAGTGTCAATCTTAGAAGGCGAAGAGGCAAGCGATTCCCATTTTATAAACCACCAAGGTGAGCCCGGGCTAGGACCAGGTAGAGACAAATCACATGGTGTAAACGGCAATGGGAGCACCATAATAGGATAATCATGGGACCCGGGGAAAAAAAGAAAAAAAAAAAAAAAAAAAAAACCCCGGAAATCAGTGAACCCATGATAACAAATGCCAGAAAGCTCTCTTATTCTGATTGCCAGCTCTAACAAGGTCCATACGTGATGTAGACAAAACGGAGGTCTGCCATTCACTGAAGGAGGGTGGAGTCGGGTCTTTCCACTTCTTGCAGATCTCCCTTCTTGCCAACAGCACCGCGTAGAACACCAATTTTTTGGCTGCAAGTTGTACTCCTTCCAAGACCCCGAAAATCGCTAGAGATAAGTCAATATTAACATGGACCCCCAATGAAATGGTTAGAGTATTACTGATAGCTGCCCAGTATGGCTGTAAAGTGGGGCAGTCAAAAAACATATGGGTGTCCGAAGCAGCCAGAAGACCACACCTTGAGCACGCAATAGAGTTGCCCTCGGAGAATTTAGATAATCTAAGGGGAGAATAATATGCCCGATGCAAAGTAAACAAATGGTTCCTGCGTAGCCAAGATGGCTTCACTATGGTGTATAAAAGGTCGAATGATACTGACCAGAGTTCTTGTGCTTTGGGACCAGAAATTAAAGGGCTCCACAGCAGGTCCGGCAAATTAAAGACGCCATCCGTTTCTTCCAATAATAGTCGATACCACTGTGAAGTCTCTTTCTTACCCAAGGGGTTGTTAACCAGATTATTTATAAGTGGGCTACATCCTCCAAGTAGGAACCTATTTCTTCCGAGGGGTTGAGTTTTATAGGCCTGAGTCCAGCTATGCATTTGAAAGTATTTAAACCTTGAGAGGTTAGGGCCAATCTTAGCCTGCAGCTGTTCCCATGCAAGCAACTCCCCTTCAAAAAAGAGATCTCCCCAGACCTCTAGGCCTGCATCTCTTATAGGTGCCGCTAAGATATCTCCGAGCCAGTCAGGGTTTTCAGGTAGCCCCCATAACAGAGTCTTATCACAATAGTAGCCTTGTTTAATAGATCTAGTGACTTCGGCCCACAACTTTGCCAAACCCTGTAATACTTTCAGTTTAATTTTTTTAAAGTACTTGGGGTTGCCAAATTTAAATAAAAAGGCAGATTGGCTAACTTTTTCCCCTTCTAGCATGGCTGAAAACATCCGCCCCACCCCGTAGTCATTAGGTAATTTTAACAACATACGGGAATGAGTTAACTGAAAAGCCCAAGCATATAGTTTCAAGTCAGGGGCAGCCAGGCCCCCTTTGTCCCTTCGCCTCCTAAGCTTTATCCAAGAAATCCTTGCCTGTTTATTATTCCAGATGAAAGATGTTATATCTGACTGTAACTTAACTAAACAAGAGAAATCAAAATGCAGGGGAATGGTAGAAAACAAAAAAGAAACTTTAGGAAGAATCGACATTTTAATTAAGTTAACCCTCCCAATTAGAGATAGTGGAATACAAGACCATGAAAGCAATAACCTGCGACACTCTTTAGCTACTGCTGTTAGGTTAACTTGAGCAATTTTCCCTATGTCCTTCCCAATATGTAAGCCCAAATACCTCATCGAAGAGCCTGCTTGTAGATCCCTAGCTTGCCCGTCATCATTCCAGACAAGCATCTCGGTTTTGGCATCATTTATTTCGTAACCGGAAACCTGGCCAAATAGATGGGCTAACTTTAACACCAAAGGGAGTGCGGTGGCAACATCCGAAGTAAGAATAAGCATATCATCGGCATAAAGGGCTACTTTCCTTTCCCAACCTTTATATGAGAAAGGTTTGATGTTGACCTCCTCCCTCAGTTGTTGCGCAAAGGGTTCGATGTAAAAATCGAACAGTAAGGGGGAAAGTGGGCAGCCCTGCCGAGTCCCCCTAGTAATAGTGACTGGGTCGGATAACTCTCCATTGACCAACAGACGTGCAACTGGGCTATGATATAACAAGCTTATAACCCTGCGAAACCCAGCCCCCACGCCAAACTTAGCCAAGGCTCCCGACAGGTATGACCAATTGACTCTGTCAAAAGCCTTGGTCGCGTCCAACGTGAGGGCGGCCAAGGGGAGGGCACGGGCCGATGCTATATCTATGGCACCTATTAAATCGTAGGTTAGCTCATATAGTTGTCGCTCTTTAACAAAGCCCTTTTGGTCAGAGTGGAGGACCGAAGGCGCAATCACAGCCAACCTTGATGCTAAAATAGTGGTAAAGATCTTATAATCCACATTGAGTATTGAAATTGGCCTATAAGATCCACAAGCGGTCTTTGGCTTCCCTGGTTTCAGAATAAGTGTAATAGAGGCATTATCCCATGAGGCTGGGGGGAGCTGCCCTTCCAATAAGATTTGATTGAAAAGAATAGTGAGGAATGGGACTAATTCTATTTCAAGGGCTCTATAGATTTCTGCCGGCAAGCCATCCGGCCCAGCCGCCTTCCCCTTCTTACTGCTTTTAATGGCGGATCTTACCTCTTCCTCAGTGATGGCTTTATCTAAGAGAAGAGATTGATCGGCCGATAGCGAAGGAAGATTAATGTCTTTCAACCAGCCCTCAATAGAATCTATCGAGATCTCCTTATCCTCCTTATAGATCACCTGAAAGTAATCTCTGAAGGCACCCCTAATATCCTCATCAGAGTGTAAGGTATTGTTATCTACCATTATTGCGGCAATGTTATTCCGAACCAGATCCATTTTGATCTTCCAAGCCAGTGGTTTCCCAGCGCCCTCGCTATATTCAAAGTGGGCCAACTTACTTGCTTCCCATCTTTGTTGAAGTCGAAGATTTAATATCGAACTCAGACTACCCTTCAAGGCTAGTAGTTGACTGTGAAGATTGGACGGATCTGATCCGGGAGCCACATAGTTGGTATCTATGTCTTGTTGTATTTGACATATCTGAGCTTCAATGGAGGTAACTTCTTCTCTATGTAGCTTCCTGCGGTATGAGACTTTCCCCATAATAACCCCTCTCAAGAAGGCTTTAAAGGAATCCCAAATTATTCTAGTCGTGGCTGAACCTCTATTGGAGTTCAAAAAATTCTGGGTTTCAGATTTAAGAAATGCGATATCCTCATGAGATGAAAGAAGAGAGCGGTCAAAAGACCAAGACGTGGAGCACTTCTTAATCGGTCTAGCCAGTTCCATTACTACGGCCGCATGGTCAGACAAATGTAATGGGAGGTAGCTGATAGCCTTTACGGAATCTACCAGTCTCAGACTTATTAGGATGAAATCAATTCTGGACTGGTGGTGGTATTTAAAATTCCGAAAAGAAACCCCTTGTTGTTGTCCCGACCTCATTCTCCAGATATCAACATAACCATATTGTTTCATAGCGCTTTGCAGCAAGGCCCTAGATTTGGAGAAGACGGCAGAACGATTATTAGCCGATTTATCCAGTAAAGGGTCCAATACGATGTTAAAATCGCCTGCCAGAATAATCGGATCAGGGAAGGAAAGCAGATGTGAAAAAATTGACTCAAGAGTAGAGGGGTCATCCTGATTCGGACCATAATATCCTACAATTGTGTTTAGCATACCAGACATAACCACTGACGCTATGGCCCATCTGCCACCTGGGTCAACCGCCTGTGATTTCAGCCTAGCTTTGGCTCCCTTTTTAAATATAATTGAGACCCCTCTTGTGTTAGTTGTTTGGGTTGTTGAAACTGCAAAGTCTATCCACCCAAATTTCTTAAGAAAGGCAAGCATTTCGGCATGTGTTAAATGTGTCTCCTGGAGCACAATGACCTGCGTATCCAAGTCCCGTAAATATTGCATAATTCTATTAGCTCTGGGCTTGGTACGGAGGCCATTTACATTCCAAGAGACATACCCCACACTACCCATACTCAAAAAAAAAGCTAAGGAAGGCAAAGATTTCCATTGTTGCATTAATACTTGGCACAATATCTGCCAACCTCCATCTTCCATAATACTACTTCGAACAATGAGGAACATTTTAAAGTTTTGCCAACACCCCCCCCTTCTAACCCCGTGCATCCCCTGAAACCCCCCACCCCCCCCATGGAAAACCCTTGTGTTATCTAACCGGCCCATAGTCCGGAAGATAGCACCCCTTGAAACAAGCTCCCGTCAGAAAAACCCCCACCCATCCCCCAGAAGAAAATACATGCCAGAAAAGTATAAAACATAGAGAGGTGAAGTCCCCACCCAATATACAAATAAGAACGAGGTCACCTAGACCTCTTTTAAACAATTAACTAAGCCAACCTAAACCTAGACCAAGAAGAAGAGAGAGATTTTAATCAATATGGATAAGTGGCAATGGCCTAAAGTGAGGTAAGGAGCGTAGATCTATGTATAATAGTGATACAACATCTGGTAGGCAGATTTGGAGGAACCCCCAACACTATCACAGAAAATACGCAATCTAATTGTGTTCTTTCCCTAATGTTATCAAAAGCTCATCAGCTGCCTGTACAGTTCTAATATTATACATCCGATTATTATGCATAACTTTGATGGCTGCCGGAAACGTGAGCTGAGCCGTTGCTCCGACCTTCCTAAAGGCATCCAGACGCCTCCCGAACTCCCACTGTTTTTCCAATGTTATTCTAGAGAGATCAGACCTAACTAAAAAAGTGTAGCCTGCCCCGGCGAGAGACTTTTGTTTTAATGCCAGGTTAAGAATCTGTTCCTTCAGTACATACGTGTGGAAATTAACGAGAATTTTACGCGGCTTTGATCTTTGGGGGTTACGCCGAAAGGGGTCCCTGTGGACTCGCTGTATGTCCATGGCTAACTCCTCCACAGAGTGCTCTAAGCCCAGGGAAACCTTTAACAGTCCCGAGATGAACTGCTTTATGTCTGGGCCCTCGGTTCCTTCTGGAATATTAAGAATTCGTATATTCCCCCGTCTGGCATTGTTTTCTAACGTCTCCAGCCTCTCGCTTAGGCTTTGTTCCTCACTGATAAGCTTCTTTATGTCATCCTTAGCTTGCTCTAAGTTAGCTGAGAAGACCATTGAGGATTCTTCCAAGACACCTGTTCTAACAGTTAAGCTCTCAATCTTATTATCTAATGCCTCACAGTAGTTCCTTATCTCCTTCTGATTTGCAGAGGACTCAGAAAAACCTTTCCTTATCTCCATTGTAAGAGCTGAGAACATCCCCAACAAAGAGGCGGCTGAAATAGAGCACTCATCCTCAGAAATGGCAGGACCAGGTCCTGCAGTGTTACCCTTCTGAAACTGGACCTTAGTAGTCTCTTGATCCACACTGATTCCACCAACAGCCCCCTCCAACTCCAGAGTCGCATGGTCGCCGGAGGTTGGGCCATCCGCCGTTAACAAACTCAGTGGGGGGGGACTCTGTTCAAAGGTAGATAAGCCTGCTATAACCTTCTTCCCCAACACCGTTTCTTGACCCGCTCCTGCTCCAGCTCCCTCTAAATCATTCACCTGTGGTACGATCTGCTGTTCATTCATCCCCCCTGATGTAACTTCGTCTCCGACTAGTGCACAGGAGGATAGTACTGGCACGTTAGCAGAGGGAGAGGGAGAGGGAGAAGGAAGAGGGTCCGGACCATGCAAGACCTCTGCCATATTATGATCTTCCACAAGGTTAAGGATCTGAGGGACCGCTTTAAAATAAGATCGAAGTGATGGAGTAATCTTAGAGCCCAAGGATAATACTGCCTTAGAACCTTTCGTTTTGGTTTTGGTTTTGGACTTAGGTTTAGGTTTGCTACCCCGAGCCTTCACTTCTGTGTTTAAGTAGGAAGAAGGCTTCCTCCTAGCCGATATATCGGAGCTCTGAGCAGTGGCTGCCTCCTCAACAGTTTGTAAAAGCGCTATAATTGGCTCTTGCGGTAACCCAGCCTGCGTTTCAAACCCTTCAGGACTCTTACTCTTACCGTAGTCGAGAGCTTCCAACTCTAGCCTTCCCTCATCGGCTACTGACTCATGTGTACTTCCAGAATTCACTTTACCATCCACTTTACCATCCACTTTACCATCCACTCTGCAGGCGTTAGCCACGTAGGCGGGACCGCGGAATAACTGCCCCAGGCTCCGCACCTTCCTCCCCCGCCTTAGCTCCAGGGCGGCAGTCCAGAAACAGAGCCTTGGTTTCCCCAATGGCTCTAGCGAAGGAGATGAAACAAGCCGACCTGACTTCGACCAGACTTCGACTTTTGAATCGACAGCTTCCTTATAACACACTGAACTGCTCTGAACTGCTCCAGCCTCTCTCAGGGGCACAATGCTCATAGAAAAACTCTCAGCAGGAACAGCTGTGAAGAAGCCCTCACGGTGTACTCCAACCTCCGGAAATACAGACGGGCAAAAGCAGCAGGCAGCCGGAGGAGAAACACGGAAATGCATTTTCAATATGCATTAAAGGGACAGCAGCCGCCGATAAAGATTGAAGAAAAAGGCATTTTACCCGGCTCAGAGTGAAAGTTTAAAACCCTCCGGCACCTCCCAAACATAATTTACTGCTCCAGCCATCGGGAGATCAGATGCCGTTACGGGACGATAGCATGGGGTAGAATGAGGTACAATCCGACGGGAGCTCGCATCAGAGCGCCACGGCAGCCTAGCTAGCTGCCGCCATGTTTCCCCGACCACTACCATGTTGATTTCAAATGTGTTAGCATTTGCCTCTCATTTGTGAGATATTGATTTGTGCTGAATGCTAACCATCACAGTTCAAGAAAACAAGCAGCCCCTTTCCTGCGAGTGCAAGTCTTACAGAACAAGAGCAACACAAATTAAATCTCTGACATCAATTCCTGTGTGCACACAGACTCATGGTGTGATTCTAGGCAGAAAACGATATTTGATTGGCAATTTCAAAGCACATTTACTACTGTGGTAGAGCAGGTGATAATTACTGTAACAGCCTGACATATTTTCCTTATAGTTTAGAGAGGCAGAAAAGAGCACATGTCCTAACAGCTACTTGAGACCATGAGCATGTGGAACCTGGGTGAGTGATTAGACTAGAGCAAAGGAAATGAGCCTTGGTGACGTTGAATGTGTCAGCGTTACACACTGCTATCTGAAATACCACACAGTGCTGAATAGTAAGCATGGGAGTGCAGGAAAATCAGCTGCCTGTGTGCTAAGAGTGTGTAAGAGTGTGCTTCTGGAGACTGTGTATTGTCAGGTGCAAGAGAGATCTGCATGGACGCTTGCACAACTGCATGAAGACTGCAGAGATGTATGTAAGAGTACATGTGTGGTAAGGGTTAATTGGAGTTTTGAACATATAGGACCTACCTCACCCATTGCAGCAGTGGAAAGAAAATCTACCATATTGATTTCAAATGTGTTAGCATTTGCCTCTCATTTGTGAGATATTGATTTGTGCTGAATGCTAACCATCAACGTTCAAGAAAACAAGCTGCCCGTTTCCCGCGAGTGCAAGTCTTACAGAACAAGAGCAACACAAATTAAATCTCTGATAACAATTCCTGTGTGCAGACAGACTCATGGTGTGATTCTAGGCAGAAAACGATATTTGATTGGCAATTTCAAAGCACATTTAAAACTGTGGTAGAGCAAATGATAATTACTGTAACAGCCTGCAACATTTTCCTTATAGTTTAGAGAGGCAGAAAAGAGCACATGTTCTAACAGCTACTTGAGACCATGAGCATGTGGAACCTGGGTGAGTGATTAGACTAGAGCAAAGGAAATGAGCCTTGGTGACATTGAATGTGTTAGCGTTACACACTGCTATCTGAAATACCACACAGTGCTGAATAGTAAGCATGGGAGTGAAGGAAAATCAGCTGCCTGTGTGCTAAGAGTGTGCTTCTGGAGACTGTATTGTCAGGTGCAAGAGAGATCTGCATGGACGCTTACAAAACTGCATGAAGACTGCAGAGATGTATGTAAGAGTACATGTGTGGTAAGGCTTAATTGGAGTTTTGAACATGTAGGAACTACCTCACCCATTGCAGGAGTGGAAGGAAAATCTACCATGTTGATTTCAAATGTGTTAGCATTTGCCTCTCATTTGTGAGATATTGATTTGTGCTGAATGCTAACCATCACAGTTCAAGAAAACAAGCTGCCCCTTTCCTGCGAGTGCAAGTCTTACAGAACAAGAGCAACACGAATTAAATCTCTGACAACAATTCCTGTGTGCACACTGACTAATGGTGTGATTCTAGGCAGAAAACGATATTTGATTGGCAATTTCAAAGCACATTTACTACTGTGGTAGAGCAAGTGATAATTACTGTAACAGCTTGACACATTTTCCTTATAGTTTAGAGAGGCAGAAAAGAGCACATGTATTAACAGCTACTTGAGACAATGAGCATGTGGAACCTGGGTGAGTGATTAGACTAGAGCAAAGAAAATAAGCCTTGGTGACGTTGAATGTGTTAGCGTTACACACTGCTATCTGAAAAACCACACAGTGCTGAATAGTAAGCATGGGAGTGCAGGAAAATCAGCTGCCTGTGTGCTAAGAGTGTGCTTCTGGAGACTGTATTGTCAGGTGCAAGAGAGATCTGCATGGACGCTTGCACAACTGCATGAAGACTGCAGAGATGTATGTAAGAGTACATGTGTGGTAAGATTTAATTGGAGTTTTGAACATGTAGGACCTACCTCACCCATTGCAGCAGTGGAAGGAAAATCTACCATGTTGATTTCAAATGTGTTAGCATGTGCCTCTCATTTGTGAGATATTGATTTGTGCTGAATGCTAACCATCACAGTTCAAGAAAACAAGCTGCCCGTTTCCCGCGAGTGCAAGTCTTACAGAACAAGAGCAACACAAATTAAATCTCTGATAACAATTCCTGTGTGCCGACAGACTCATGGTGTGATTCTAGGCAGAAAACGATATTTGATTGGCAATTTCAAAGCACATTTACTACTGTGGTAGAGCAAGTGATAATTACTGTAACAGCCTGACACATTTTCCTTATAGTTTAGAGAGGCAGAAAAGAGCACATGTATTAACAGCTACTTGAGACAATGAGCATGTGGAACCTGGGTGAGTGATTAGACTAGAGCAAAGAAAATAAGCCTTGGTGACGTTGAATGTGTTAGCGTTACACACTGCTATCTGAAAAACCACATAGTGCTGAATAGTAAGCATGGGAGTGCAGGAAAATCAGCTGCCTGTGTGCTAAGAGTGTGCTTCTGGAGACTGTATTGTCAGGTGCAAGAGAGATCTGCATGGACGCTTGCACAACTGCATGAAGACTGCAGAGATGTATGTAAGAGTACATGTGTGGTAAGATTTAATTGGAGTTTTGAACATGTAGGACCTACCTCACCCATTGCAGCAGTGGAAGGAAAATCTACCATGTTGATTTCAAATGTGTTAGCATGTGCCTCTCATTTGTGAGATATTGATTTGTGCTGAATGCTAACCATCACAGTTCAAGAAAACAAGCTGCCCGTTTCCCGCGAGTGCAAGTCTTACAGAACAAGAGCAACACAAATTAAATCTCTGATAACAATTCCTGTGTGCCGACAGACTCATGGTGTGATTCTAGGCAGAAAACGATATTTGATTGGCAATTTCAAAGCACATTTACTACTGTGGTAGAGCAAGTGATAATTACTGTAACAGCCTGACACATTTTCCTTATAGTTTAGAGAGGCAGAAAAGAGCACATGTATTAACAGCTACTTGAGACAATGAGCATGTGGAACCTGGGTGAGTGATTAGACTAGAGCAAAGAAAATAAGCCTTGGTGACGTTGAATGTGTTAGCGTTACACACTGCTATCTGAAAAACCACACAGTGCTGAATAGTAAGCATGGGAGTGCAGGAAAATCAGCTGCCTGTGTGCTAAGAGTGTGCTTCTGGAGACTGTATTGTCAGGTGCAAGAGAGATCTGCATGGACGCTTGCACAACTGCATGAAGACTGCAGAGATGTATGTAAGAGTACATGTGTGGTAAGATTTAATTGGAGTTTTGAACATGTAGGACCTACCTCACCCATTGCAGCAGTGGAAGGAAAATCTACCATGTTGATTTCAAATGTGTTAGCATGTGCCTCTCATTTGTGAGATATTGATTTGTGCTGAATGCTAACCATCACAGTTCAAGAAAACAAGCTGCCCGTTTCCCGCGAGTGCAAGTCTTACAGAACAAGAGCAACACAAATTAAATCTCTGATAACAATTCCTGTGTGCCGACAGACTCATGGTGTGATTCTAGGCAGAAAACGATATTTGATTGGCAATTTCAAAGCACATTTACTACTGTGGTAGAGCAAGTGATAATTACTGTAACAGCCTGACATATTTTCCTTATAGTTTAGAGAGGCAGAAAAGAGCACATGTCCTAACAGCTACTTGAGACCATGAGCATGTGGAACCTGGATGAGTGATTACACTAGAGCAGAGGAAATGAGCCTTGGTGACGTTGAATGTGTTAGTGTTACACACTGCTATCTGAAAGACCACACAGTGCTGAATAGTAAGCATGGGAGTGCAGGAAAATCAGCTGCCTGTGTGCTAAGAGTGTGCTTCTGGAGACTGTATTGTCAGGTGCAAGAGAGATCTGCATGGACGCTTACAAAACTGCATGAAGACTGCAGAGATGTATGTAAGAGTACATGTGTGGTAAGGCTTAATTGGAGTTTTGAACATGTAGGAACTACCTCACCCATTGCAGGAGTGGAAGGAAAATCTACCATGTTGATTTCAAATGTGTTAGCATTTGCCTCTCATTTGTGAGATATTGATTTGTGCTGAATGCTAACCATCACAGTTCAAGAAAACAAGCTGCCCCTTTCCTGCGAGTGCAAGTCTTACAGAACAAGAGCAACACGAATTAAATCTCTGACAACAATTCCTGTGTGCACACAGACTCATGGTGTGATTCTAGGCAGAAAACGATATTTGATTGGCAATTTCAAAGCACATTTACTACTGTGGTAGAGCAAGTGATATTTACTGTAACAGCCTGACACATTTTCCTTATAGTTTAGAGAGGCAGAAAAGAGCACATGTATTAACAGCTACTTGAGACAATGAGCATGTGGAACCTGGGTGAGTGATTAGACTAGAGCAAAGGAAATGAGCCTTGGTGACGTTGAATGTGTTAGTGTTACACACTGCTATCTGAAAGACCACACAGTGCTGAATAGTAAGCATGGGAGTGCAGGAAAATCAGCTGCCTGTGTGCTAAGAGTGTGCGTCTGGAGACTGTGTATTGTCAGGTGCAAGAGAGAGCTGCATGGACGCTTGCACAACTGCATGAAGACTGCAGAGATGTATGTAAGAGTACATGTGTGGTAAGGGTTAATTGGAGTTTTGAACATGTAGGAACTACCTCACCCATTGCAGGAGTGGAAGGAAAATCTACCATGTTGATTTCAAATGTGTTAGCATTTGCCTCTCATTTGTGAGATATTGATTTGTGCTGAATGCTAACCATCACAGTTCAAGAAAACAAGCTGCCCCTTTCCTGCGAGTGCAAGTCTTACAGAACAAGAGCAACACGAATTAAATCTCTGACATCAATTCCTGTGTGCACACAGACTCATGGTGTGATTCTAGGCAGAAAATGATATTTGATTGGCAATTTCAAAGCACATTTACTACTGTGGTAGAGCAAGTGATAATTACTGTAACAGCCTGACATATTTTCCTTATAGTTTAGAGAGGCAGAAAAGAGCACATGTCCTAACAGCTACTTGAGACCATGAGCATGTGGAACCTGGGTGAGTGATTAGACTAGAGCAAAGGAAATGAGCCTTGGTGACGTTGAATGTGTTAGTGTTACACACTGCTATCTGAAAGACCACACAGTGCTGAATAGTAAGCATGGGAGTGCAGGAAAATCAGCTGCCTGTGTGCTAAGAGTGTGCGTCTGGAGACTGTGTATTGTCAGGTGCAATAGAGAGCTGCATGGACGCTTGCACAACTGCATGAAGACTGCAGAGATGTATGTAAGAGTACATGTGTGGTAAGGGTTAATTGGAGTTTTGAACATGTAGGAACTACCTCACCCATTGCAGGAGTGGAAGGAAAATCTACCATGTTGATTTCAAATGTGTTAGCATTTGCCTCTCATTTGTGAGATATTGATTTGTGCTGAATGCTAACCATCACAGTTCAAGAAAACAAGCTGCCTCTTTCCTGCAAGTGCAAGTCTTACAGAACAAGAGCAACACAAATTAAATCTCTGACAACAATTCCTGTGTGCAGACAGACTCATGGTGTGATTCTAGGCAGAAAACGATATTTGATTGGCAATTTCAAAGCACATTTACAACTGTGGTGGAGCAAATGATAATTACTGTAACAGCCTGCAACATTTTCCTTATAGTTTAGAGAGGCAGAAAAGAGCACATGTTCTAACAGCTACTTGAGACCATGAGCATGTGGAACCTGGGTGAGTGATTAGACTAGAGCAAAGGAAATGAGCCTTGGTGACATTGAATGTGTTAGCGTTACACACTGCTATCTGAAATACCACACAGTGCTGAATAGTAAGCATGGGAGTGCAGGAAAATCAGCTGCCTGTGTGCTAAGAGTGTGCTTCTGGAGACTGTATTGTCAGGTGCAAGAGAGATCTGCATGGACGCTTACAAAACTGCATGAAGACTGCAGAGATGTGTGTAAGAGTACATGTGTGGTAAGGCTTAATTGGAGTTTTGAACATGTAGGAACTACCTCACCCATTGCAGGAGTGGAAGGAAAATCTACCATGTTGATTTCAAATGTGTTAGCATTTGCCTCTCATTTGTGAGATATTGATTTGTGCTGAATGCTAACCATCACAGTTCAAGAAAACAAGCTGCCCCTTTCCTGCGAGTGCAAGTCTTACAGAACAAGAGCAACACGAATTAAATCTCTGACAACAATTCCTGTGTGCACACAGACTCATGGTGTGATTCTAGGCAGAAAACGATATTTGATTGGCAATTTCAAAGCACATTTACTACTGTGGTAGAGCAAGTGATAGTTACTGTAGCAGCCTGACACATTTTCCTTATTGTTTAGAGAGGCAGAAAAGAGCACATGTATTAACAGCTACTTGAGACAATGAGCATGTGGAACCTGGGTGAGTGATTAGACTAGAGCAAAGAAAATAAGCCTTGGTGACGTTGGATGTGTTAGCGTTACACACTGCTATCTGAAAAACCACACAGTGCTGAATAGTAAGCATGGGAGTGCAGGAAAATCAGCTGCTTGTGTGCTAAGAGTGTGCTTCTGGAGACTGTGTATTGTCAGGTGCAAGAGAGATCTGCATGGACGCTTGCACAACTGCATGAAGACTGCAGAGATGTATGTAAGAGTACATGTGTGGTAAGATTTAATTGGAGTTTTGAACATGTAGGACCTACCTCACCCATTGCAGCAGTGGAAGGAAAATCTACCATGTTGATTTCAAATGTTTTAGCATGTGCCCCTCATTTGTGAGATATTGATTTGTGCTGAATGCTAACCATCACAGTTCAAGAAAACAAGCTGCCCGTTTCCCGCGAGTGCAAGTCTTACAGAACAAGAGCAACACAAATTAAATCTCTGATAACAATTCCTGTGTGCAGACAGACTCATGGTGTGATTCTAGGCAGAAAACGATATTTGATTGGCAATTTCAAAGCACATTTACTACTGTGGTAGAGCAAATGATAATTACTGTAACAGCCTGACACATTTTCCTTATAGTTTAGAGAGGCAGAAAAGAGCACATGTCCTAACAGCTACTTGAGACCATGAACATGTGGAACCTGGGTGAGTGATTAGACTAGAGCAAAGGAAATGAGCCTTGGTGACATTGAATGTGTTAGCGTTACACACTGCTATCTGAAATACCACACAGTGCTGAATAGTAAGCATGGGAGTGCAGATAAATCAGCAGCCTGTGTGCTAAGAGTGTGCTTCTGGAGACTGTGTATTGTCAGGTGCAAGAGAGATCTGCATGGACGCTTGCACAACTGCATGAAGACTGCAGAGATGTATGTAAGAGTACATGTGTGGTAAGGGTTAATTGGAGTTTTGAACATGTAGGAACTACCTCACCCATTGCAGGAGTGGAAGGAATATCTACCATGTTGATTTCAAATGTGTTAGCATTTGCCTCTCATTTGTGAGATATTGATTTGTGCTGAATGCTAACCATCACAGTTCAAGAAAACAAGCTGCCCCTTTCCTGCGAGTGCAAGTCTTACAGAAAAAGAGCAACACGAATTAAATCATTGACAACAATTCCTGTGTGCAGACAGACTCATGGTGTGATTCTAGGCAGAAAACGATATTTGATTGGCAATTTCAAAGCACATTTACTACTGTGGTAGTGCAAATGATAATTACTGTAACAACCTGACACATTTTCCTTATAGTTTAGAGAGGCAGAAAAGAGCACATGTCCTAACAGCTACTTGAGACCATGAGCATGTGGAACCTGGGTGAGTGATTAGACTAGAGCAAAGGAAATGAGCCATGGTGACATTGAATGTGTTAGCGTTACACACTGCTATCTGAAATACCACACAGTGCTGAATAGTAAGCATGGGAGTGCAGGAAAATCAGCTGCCTGTGTGCTAAGAGTGTGCTTCTGGAGACTGTGTATTGTCAGGTGCAAGAGAGATCTGCATGGACGCTTGCACAACTGCATGAAGACTGCAGAGATGTATGTAAGAGTACATGTGTGGTAAGGGTTAATTGGAGTTTTGAACATGTAGGAACTACCTCACCCATTGCAGGAGTAGAAGGAAAATCTACCATGTTGATTTCAAATGTGTTAGCATTTGCCTCTCATTTGTGAGATATTGATTTGTGCTGAATGCTAACCATCACAGTTCAAGAAAACAAGCTGCCCCTTTCCTGCGAGTGCAAGTCTTACAGAGCAAGAGCAACACGAATTAAATCTCTGACAACAATTCCTGTGTGCAGACAGACTCATGGTGTGATTCTAGGCAGAAAACGATATTCGATTGGCAATTTCAAAGCACATTTACTACTGTGGTAGAGCAAGTGATAATTACTATAACAGCCTGACACATTTTCCTTATAGTTTAGAGAGGCAGAAAAGAGCACATTTCCTAACCGCTACTTGAGACCATGAGCATGTGGAACCTGGGAGAGTGATTAGACTAGAGCAAAGGAAATGAGCCTTGGTGACGTTGAATGTGTTAGCGTTACACACTGCTATCTGAAATACCACACAGTGCTGAATAGTAAGCATGGGAGTGCAGGAAAATCAGCTGCCTGTGTGCTTCTGGATACTGTGTATTGTCAGGTGCAAGAGAGATCTGCATGGACGCTTACACAACTGCTTGAAGACTGCAGAGATGTATGTAAGAGTACATGTGTGGTAAGGGTTAATTGGAGTTTTGAACATATAGGACCTACCTCACCCATTGCAGCAGTGGAAAGAAAATCTACCATATTGATTTCAAATGTGTTTGCATTTGCCTCTCATTTGTGAGATATTGATTTGTGCTGAATGCTAACCATCACAGTTCAAGAAAACAGGCTGCCTCTTTCCTGCGAGTGCAAGTCTTACAGAACAAGAGCAACACAAATTAAATATCTGACAACAATTCCTGTGTGCAGACAGACTCATGGTGTGATTCTAGGCAGAAAACGATATTTGATTGGCAATTTCAAAGCACATTTACAACTGTGGTAGAGCAAATGATAATTACTGTAACAGCCTGCAACATTTGCCTTATAGTTTAGAGAGGCAGAAAAGAGCACATGTTCTAACAGCTACTTGAGACCATGAGCATGTGGAACCTGGGTGAGTGATTAGACTAGAGCAAAGGAAATGAGCCTTGGTGACATTGAATGTGTTAGCGTTACACACTGCTATCTGAAATACCACACAGTGCTGAATAGTAAGCATGGGAGTGCAAGAAAATCAGCTGCCTGTGTGCTAAGAGTGTGCTTCTGGAGACTGTGTATTGTCAGGTGCAAGAGAGAGCTGCATGGACGCTTGCACAACTGCATGAAGACTGCAGAGATGTATGTAAGAGTACATGTGTGGTAAGGGTTAATTGCAGTTTTGAACATGTAGGAACTACCTCACCCATTGCAGGAGTGGAAGGAAAATCTACCATGTTGATTTCAAATGTGTTAGCATTTGCCTCTCATTTGTGAGATATTGATTTGTGCTGAATGCTAACCATCACAGTTCAAGAAAACAAGCAGCCCCTTTCCTGCGAGTGCAAGTCTTACAGAACAAGAGCAACACGAATTAAATCTCTGACATCAATTCCTGTGTGCACACAGACTCATGGTGTGATTCTAGGCAGAAAACGATATTTGATTGGCAATTTCAAAGCACATTTACTACTGTGGTAGAGCAGGTGATAATTACTGTAACAGCCTGACATATTTTCCTTATAGTTTAGAGAGGCAGAAAAGAGCACATGTCCTAACAGCTACTTGAGACCATGAGCATGTGGAACCTGGGTGAGTGATTAGACTAGAGCAAAGGAAATGAGCCTTGGTGACGTTGAATGTGTCAGCGTTACACACTGCAATCTGAAATACCACACAGTGCTGAATAGTAAGCATGGGAGTGCAGGAAAATCAGCTGCCTGTGTGCTAAGAGTGTGCGTCTGGAGACTGTGTATTGTCAGGTGCAAGAGAGAGCTGCATGGACGCTTGCACAACTGCATGAAGACTGCAGAGGTGTATGTAAGAGTACATGTGTGGTAAGGGTTAATTGCAGTTTTGAACATGTAGGAACTACCTCACCCATTGCAGGAGTGGAAGGAAAATCTACCATGTTGATTTCAAATGTGTTAGCATTTGCCTCTCATTTGTGAGATATTGATTTGTGCTGAATGCTAACCATCACAGTTCAAGAAAACAAGCTGCCCCTTTCCTGCGAGTGCAAGTCTTACAGAACAAGAGCAACACGAATTAAATCTCTGACATCAATTCCTGTGTGCACACAGACTCATGGTGTGATTCTAGGCAGAAAACGATATTTGATTGGCAATTTCAAAGCACATTTACTACTGTGGTAGAGCAAGTGATAATTACTGTAACAGCCTGACATATTTTCCTTATAGTTTAGAGAGGCAGAAAAGAGCACATGTCCTAACAGCTACTTGAGACCATGAGCATGTGGAACCTGGGTGAGTGATTAGACTAGAGCAAAGGAAATGAGCCTTGGTGACGTTGGATGTGTAAGTGTTACACACTGCTATCTGAAAGACCACACAGTGCTGAATAGTTATCATGGGAGTGCAGGAAAATCAGCTGCCTGTGTGCTAAGAGTGTGTAAGAGTGTGCTTCTGGAGACTGTGTATTGTCAGGTGCAAGAGAGATCTGCATGGACGCTTGCACAACTGCATGAAGACTGCAGAGATGTATGTAAGAGTACATGTGTGGTAAGGGTTAATTGGAGTTTTGAACATATAGGACCTACCTCACCCATTGCAGCAGTGGAAAGAAAATCTACCATATTGATTTCAAATGTGTTAGCATTTGCCTCTCATTTGTGAGATATTGATTTGTGCTGAATGCTAACCATCAACGTTCAAGAAAACAAGCTGCCTCTTTCCTGCGAGCGCAAGTCTTACAGAACAAGAGCAACACAAATTAAATCTCTGACAACAATTCCTGTGTGCAGACAGACTCATGGTGTGATTCTAGGCAGAAAACGATATTTGATTGGCAATTTCAAAGCACATTTACAACTGTGGTAGAGCAAATGATAATTACTGTAACAGCCTGCAACATTTTCCTTATAGTTTAGAGAGGCAGAAAAGAGCACATGTTCTAACAGCTACTTGAGACCATGAGCATGTGGAACCTGGGTGAGTGATTAGACTAGAGCAAAGGAAATGAGCCTTGGTGACATTGAATGTGTTAGCGTTACACACTGCTATCTGAAATACCACACAGTGCTGAATAGTAAGCATGGGAGTGCAGGAAAATCAGCAGCCTGTGTGCTAAGAGTGTGCTTCTGGAGACTGTATTGTCAGGTGCAAGAGAGATCTGCATGGACGCTTGCACAACTGCATGAAGACTGCAGAGATGTATGTAAGAGTACATGTGTGGTAAGGGTTAATTGGAGTTTTGAACATGTAGGAACTACCTCACCCATTGCAGGAGTGGAAGGAATATCTACCATGTTGATTTCAAATGTGTTAACATTTGCCTCTCATTTGTGAGATATTGATTTGTGCTGAATGCTAACCATCACAGTTCAAGAAAACAAGCTGCCCCTTTCCTGCGAGTGCAAGTCATACAGAACAAGAGCAACACGAATTAAATCATTAACAACATTTCCTGTGTGCAGACAGACTCATGGTGTGATTCTAGGCAGAAAACGATATTTGATTGGCAATTTCAAAGCACATTTACTACTGTGGTAGTGCAAATGATGATTACTGTAACAACCTGACACATTTTCCTTATAGTTTAGAGAGGCAGAACAGAGCACATGTCCTAACAGCTACTTGAGACCATGAGCATGTGTAACATGGGTGAGTGATTAGACTAGAGCAAAGGAAATGAGCCATGGTGATATTGAATGTGTTAGCATTACACACTGCTATCTGAAATACCACACAGTGCTGAATAGTAAGCATGGGAGTGCAGGAAAATCAGCTGCCTGTGTGCTAAGAGTGTGCTTCTGGAGACTGTGTATTGTCAGGTGCAAGAGAGATCTGCATGGACGCTTGCACAACTGCATGAAGACTGCAGAGATGTATGTAAGAGTACATGTGTGGTAAGGGTTAATTGGAGTTTTGAACATGTAGGAACTACCTCACCCATTGCAGGAGTAGAAGGAAAATCTACCATGTTGATTTCAAATGTGTTAGCATTTGCCTCTCATTTGTGAGATATTGATTTGTGCTGAATGCTAACCATCACAGTTCAAGAAAACAAGCTGCCCCTTTCCTGCGAGTGCAAGTCTTACAGAGCAAGAGCAACACGAATTAAATCTCTGACAACAATTCCTGTGTGCAGACAGACTCATGGTGTGATTCTAGGCAGAAAACGATATTCGATTGGCAATTTCAAAGCACATTTACTACTGTGGTAGAGCAAGTGATAATTACTATAACAGCCTGACACATTTTCCTTATAGTTTAGAGAGGCAGAAAAGAGCACATTTCCTAACCGCTACTTGAGACCATGAGCATGTGGAACCTGGGAGAGTGATTAGACTAGAGCAAAGGAAATGAGCCTTGGTGACGTTGAATGTGTTAGCGTTACACACTGCTATCTGAAATACCACACAGTGCTGAATAGTAAGCATGGGAGTGCAGGAAAATCAGCTGCCTGTGTGCTTCTGGATACTGTGTATTGTCAGGTGCAAGAGAGATCTGCATGGACGCTTACACAACTGCTTGAAGACTGCAGAGATGTATGTAAGAGTACATGTGTGGTAAGGGTTAATTGGAGTTTTGAACATATAGGACCTACCTCACCCATTGCAGCAGTGGAAAGAAAATCTACCATATTGATTTCAAATGTGTTTGCATTTGCCTCTCATTTGTGAGATATTGATTTGTGCTGAATGCTAACCATCACAGTTCAAGAAAACAGGCTGCCTCTTTCCTGCGAGTGCAAGTCTTACAGAACAAGAGCAACACAAATTAAATATCTGACAACAATTCCTGTGTGCAGACAGACTCATGGTGTGATTCTAGGCAGAAAACGATATTTGATTGGCAATTTCAAAGCACATTTACAACTGTGGTAGAGCAAATGATAATTACTGTAACAGCCTGCAACATTTGCCTTATAGTTTAGAGAGGCAGAAAAGAGCACATGTTCTAACAGCTACTTGAGACCATGAGCATGTGGAACCTGGGTGAGTGATTAGACTAGAGCAAAGGAAATGAGCCTTGGTGACATTGAATGTGTTAGCGTTACACACTGCTATCTGAAATACCACACAGTGCTGAATAGTAAGCATGGGAGTGCAAGAAAATCAGCTGCCTGTGTGCTAAGAGTGTGCTTCTGGAGACTGTGTATTGTCAGGTGCAAGAGAGAGCTGCATGGACGCTTGCACAACTGCATGAAGACTGCAGAGATGTATGTAAGAGTACATGTGTGGTAAGGGTTAATTGCAGTTTTGAACATGTAGGAACTACCTCACCCATTGCAGGAGTGGAAGGAAAATCTACCATGTTGATTTCAAATGTGTTAGCATTTGCCTCTCATTTGTGAGATATTGATTTGTGCTGAATGCTAACCATCACAGTTCAAGAAAACAAGCAGCCCCTTTCCTGCGAGTGCAAGTCTTACAGAACAAGAGCAACACGAATTAAATCTCTGACATCAATTCCTGTGTGCACACAGACTCATGGTGTGATTCTAGGCAGAAAACGATATTTGATTGGCAATTTCAAAGCACATTTACTACTGTGGTAGAGCAGGTGATAATTACTGTAACAGCCTGACATATTTTCCTTATAGTTTAGAGAGGCAGAAAAGAGCACATGTCCTAACAGCTACTTGAGACCATGAGCATGTGGAACCTGGGTGAGTGATTAGACTAGAGCAAAGGAAATGAGCCTTGGTGACGTTGAATGTGTCAGCGTTACACACTGCAATCTGAAATACCACACAGTGCTGAATAGTAAGCATGGGAGTGCAGGAAAATCAGCTGCCTGTGTGCTAAGAGTGTGCGTCTGGAGACTGTGTATTGTCAGGTGCAAGAGAGAGCTGCATGGACGCTTGCACAACTGCATGAAGACTGCAGAGGTGTATGTAAGAGTACATGTGTGGTAAGGGTTAATTGCAGTTTTGAACATGTAGGAACTACCTCACCCATTGCAGGAGTGGAAGGAAAATCTACCATGTTGATTTCAAATGTGTTAGCATTTGCCTCTCATTTGTGAGATATTGATTTGTGCTGAATGCTAACCATCACAGTTCAAGAAAACAAGCTGCCCCTTTCCTGCGAGTGCAAGTCTTACAGAACAAGAGCAACACGAATTAAATCTCTGACATCAATTCCTGTGTGCACACAGACTCATGGTGTGATTCTAGGCAGAAAACGATATTTGATTGGCAATTTCAAAGCACATTTACTACTGTGGTAGAGCAAGTGATAATTACTGTAACAGCCTGACATATTTTCCTTATAGTTTAGAGAGGCAGAAAAGAGCACATGTCCTAACAGCTACTTGAGACCATGAGCATGTGGAACCTGGGTGAGTGATTAGACTAGAGCAAAGGAAATGAGCCTTGGTGACGTTGGATGTGTAAGTGTTACACACTGCTATCTGAAAGACCACACAGTGCTGAATAGTTATCATGGGAGTGCAGGAAAATCAGCTGCCTGTGTGCTAAGAGTGTGTAAGAGTGTGCTTCTGGAGACTGTGTATTGTCAGGTGCAAGAGAGATCTGCATGGACGCTTGCACAACTGCATGAAGACTGCAGAGATGTATGTAAGAGTACATGTGTGGTAAGGGTTAATTGGAGTTTTGAACATATAGGACCTACCTCACCCATTGCAGCAGTGGAAAGAAAATCTACCATATTGATTTCAAATGTGTTAGCATTTGCCTCTCATTTGTGAGATATTGATTTGTGCTGAATGCTAACCATCAACGTTCAAGAAAACAAGCTGCCTCTTTCCTGCGAGCGCAAGTCTTACAGAACAAGAGCAACACAAATTAAATCTCTGACAACAATTCCTGTGTGCAGACAGACTCATGGTGTGATTCTAGGCAGAAAACGATATTTGATTGGCAATTTCAAAGCACATTTACAACTGTGGTAGAGCAAATGATAATTACTGTAACAGCCTGCAACATTTTCCTTATAGTTTAGAGAGGCAGAAAAGAGCACATGTTCTAACAGCTACTTGAGACCATGAGCATGTGGAACCTGGGTGAGTGATTAGACTAGAGCAAAGGAAATGAGCCTTGGTGACATTGAATGTGTTAGCGTTACACACTGCTATCTGAAATACCACACAGTGCTGAATAGTAAGCATGGGAGTGCAGGAAAATCAGCAGCCTGTGTGCTAAGAGTGTGCTTCTGGAGACTGTATTGTCAGGTGCAAGAGAGATCTGCATGGACGCTTGCACAACTGCATGAAGACTGCAGAGATGTATGTAAGAGTACATGTGTGGTAAGGGTTAATTGGAGTTTTGAACATGTAGGAACTACCTCACCCATTGCAGGAGTGGAAGGAATATCTACCATGTTGATTTCAAATGTGTTAACATTTGCCTCTCATTTGTGAGATATTGATTTGTGCTGAATGCTAACCATCACAGTTCAAGAAAACAAGCTGCCCCTTTCCTGCGAGTGCAAGTCATACAGAACAAGAGCAACACGAATTAAATCATTGACAACATTTCCTGTGTGCAGACAGACTCATGGTGTGATTCTAGGCAGAAAACGATATTTGATTGGCAATTTCAAAGCACATTTACTACTGTGGTAGTGCAAATGATGATTACTGTAACAACCTGACACATTTTCCTTATAGTTTAGAGAGGCAGAACAGAGCACATGTCCTAACAGCTACTTGAGACCATGAGCATGTGTAACATGGGTGAGTGATTAGACTAGAGCAAAGGAAATGAGCCATGGTGATATTGAATGTGTTAGCATTACACACTGCTATCTGAAATACCACACAGTGCTGAATAGTAAGCATGGGAGTGCAGGAAAATCAGCTGCCTGTGTGCTAAGAGTGTGCTTCTGGAGACTGTGTATTGTCAGGTGCAAGAGAGATCTGCATGGACGCTTGCACAACTGCATGAAGACTGCAGAGATGTATGTAAGAGTACATGTGTGGTAAGGGTTAATTGGAGTTTTGAACATGTAGGAACTACCTCACCCATTGCAGGAGTAGAAGGAAAATCTACCATGTTGATTTCAAATGTGTTAGCATTTGCCTCTCATTTGTGAGATATTGATTTGTGCTGAATGCTAACCATCACAGTTCAAGAAAACAAGCTGCCCCTTTCCTGCGAGTGCAAGTCTTACAGAGCAAGAGCAACACGAATTAAATCTCTGACAACAATTCCTGTGTGCACACAGACTCATGGTGTGATTCTAGGCAGAAAACGATATTCGATTCGCAATTTCAAAGCACATTTACTACTGTGGTAGAGCAAGTGATAATTACTATAACAGCCTGACACATTTTCCTTATAGTTTAGAGAGGCAGAAAAGAGCACATTTCCTAACCGCTACTTGAGACCATGAGCATGTGGAACCTGGGAGAGTGATTAGACTAGAGCAAAGGAAATGAGCCTTGGTGACGTTGAATGTGTTAGCGTTACACACTGCTATCTGAAAGACCACACAGTGCTGAATAGTAAGCATGGGAGTGCAGGAAAATCAGCTGCCTGTGTGCTAAGAGTGTGCGTCTGGAGACTGTGTATTGTCAGGTGCAATAGAGAGCTGCATGGACGCTTGCACAACTGCATGAAGACTGCAGAGATGTATGTAAGAGTACATGTGTGGTAAGGGTTAATTGGAGTTTTGAACATGTAGGAACTACCTCACCCATTGCAGGCGTGGAAGGAAAATCTACCATGTTGATTTCAAATGTGTTAGCATTTGCCTCTCATTTGTGAGATATTGATTTGTGCTGAATGCTAACCATCACAGTTCAAGAAAACAAGCTGCCTCTTTCCTGCAAGTGCAAGTCTTACAGAACAAGAGCAACACAAATTAAATCTCTGACAACAATTCCTGTGTGCAGACAGACTCATGGTGTGATTCTAGGCAGAAAACGATATTTGATTGGCAATTTCAAAGCACATTTACAACTGTGGTAGAGCAAATGATAATTACTGTAACAGCCTGCAACATTTTCCTTATAGTTTAGAGAGGCAGAAAAGAGCACATGTTCTAACAGCTACTTGAGACCATGAGCATGTGGAACCTGGGTGAGTGATTAGACTAGAGCAAAGGAAATGAGCCTTGGTGACATTGAATGTGTTAGCGTTACACACTGCTATCTGAAATACCACACAGTGCTGAATAGTAAGCATGGGAGTGCAGGAAAATCAGCTGCCTGTGTGCTAAGAGTGTGCTTCTGGAGACTGTATTGTCAGGTGCAAGAGAGATCTGCATGGACGCTTACAAAACTGCATGAAGACTGCAGAGATGTGTGTAAGAGTACATGTGTGGTAAGGCTTAATTGGAGTTTTGAACATGTAGGAACTACCTCACCCATTGCAGGAGTGGAAGGAAAATCTACCATGTTGATTTCAAATGTGTTAGCATTTGCCTCTCATTTGTGAGATATTGATTTGTGCTGAATGCTAACCATCACAGTTCAAGAAAACAAGCTGCCCCTTTCCTGCGAGTGCAAGTCTTACAGAACAAGAGCAACACGAATTAAATCTCTGACAACAATTCCTGTGTGCACACAGACTCATGGTGTGATTCTAGGCAGAAAACGATATTTGATTGGCAATTTCAAAGCACATTTACTACTGTGGTAGAGCAAGTGATAATTACTGTAGCAGCCTGACACATTTTCCTTATTGTTTAGAGAGGCAGAAAAGAGCACATGTATTAACAGCTACTTGAGACAATGAGCATGTGGAACCTGGGTGAGTGATTAGACTAGAGCAAAGAAAATAAGCCTTGGTGACGTTGGATATGTTAGCGTTACACACTGCTATCTGAAAAACCACACAGTGCTGAATAGTAAGCATGGGAGTGCAGGAAAATCAGCTGCTTGTGTGCTAAGAGTGTGCTTCTGGAGACTGTGTATTGTCAGGTGCAAGAGAGATCTGCATGGACGCTTGCACAACTGCATGAAGACTGCAGAGATGTATGTAAGAGTACATGTGTGGTAAGATTTAATTGGAGTTTTGAACATGTAGGACCTACCTCACCCATTGCAGCAGTGGAAGGAAAATCTACCATGTTGATTTCAAATGTGTTAGCATGTGCCCCTCATTTGTGAGATATTGATTTGTGCTGAATGCTAACCATCACAGTTCAAGAAAACAAGCTGCCCGTTTCCCGCGAGTGCAAGTCTTACAGAACAAGAGCAACACAAATTAAATCTCTGATAACAATTCCTGTGTGCAGACAGACTCATGGTGTGATTCTAGGCAGAAAACGATATTTGATTGGCAATTTCAAAGCACATTTACTACTGTGGTAGAGCAAATGATAATTACTGTAACAGCCTGACACATTTTCCTTATAGTTTAGAGAGGCAGAAAAGAGCACATGTCCTAACAGCTACTTGAGACCATGAACATGTGGAACCTGGGTGAGTGATTAGACTAGAGCAAAGGAAATGAGCCTTGGTGACATTGAATGTGTTAGCGTTACACACTGCTATCTGAAATACCACACAGTGCTGAATAGTAAGCATGGGAGTGCAGATAAATCAGCAGCCTGTGTGCTAAGAGTGTGCTTCTGGAGACTGTGTATTGTCAGGTGCAAGAGAGATCTGCATGGACGCTTGCACAACTGCATGAAGACTGCAGAGATGTATGTAAGAGTACATGTGTGGTAAGGGTTAATTGGAGTTTTGAACATGTAGGAACTACCTCACCCATTGCAGGAGTGGAAGGAATATCTACCATGTTGATTTCAAATGTGTTAGCATTTGCCTCTCATTTGTGAGATATTGATTTGTGCTGAATGCTAACCATCACAGTTCAAGAAAACAGGCTGCCTCTTTCCTGCGAGTGCAAGTCTTACAGAACAAGAGCAACACAAATTAAATATCTGACAACAATTCCTGTGTGCAGACAGACTCATGGTGTGATTCTAGGCAGAAAACGATATTTGATTGGCAATTTCAAAGCACATTTACAACTGTGGTAGAGCAAATGATAATTACTGTAACAGCCTGCAACATTTTCCTTATAGTTTAGAGAGGCAGAAAAGAGCACATGTTCTAACAGCTACTTGAGACCATGAGCATGTGGAACCTGGGTGAGTGATTAGACTAGAGCAAAGGAAATGAGCCTTGGTGACGTTGAATGTGTTAGCGTTACACACTGCTATCTGAAATACCACACAGTGCTGAATAGTAAGCATGGGAGTGCAGGAAAATCAGCTGCCTGTGTGCTAAGAGTGTGCTTCTGGAGACTGTGTATTGTCAGGTGCAAGAGAGAGCTGCATGGACGCTTGCACAACTGCATGAAGACTGCAGAGATGTATGTAAGAGTACATGTGTGGTAAGGGTTAATTGGAGTTTTGAACATGTAGGAACTACCTTACCCATTGCAGGAGTGGAAGGAAAATCTACCATGTTGATTTCAAATGTGTTAGCATTTGCCTCTCATTTGTGAGATATTGATTTGTGCTGAATGCTAACCATCACAGTTCAAGAAAACAAGCTGCCCCTTTCCTGAGAGTGCAAGTCTTACAGAACAAGAGCAACACAAATTAAATCTCTGACATCAATTCCTGTGTGCACACAGACTCATGGTGTGATTCTAGGCAGAAAACGATATTTGATTGGCAATTTCAAAGCACATTTACTACTGTGGTAGAGCAAGTGATAATTACTGTAACAGCCTGATATATTTTCCTTATAGTTTAGAGAGGCAGAAAAGAGCACATGTCCTAACAGCTACTTGAGACCATGAGCATGTGGAACCTGGGTGAGTGATTAGACTAGAGCAAAGGAAATGAGCCTTGGTGACATTGAATGTGTTAGCGTTACACACTGCTATCTGAAATACCACACAGTGCTGAATAGTAAGCATGGGAGTGCAAGAAAATCAGCTGCCTGTGTGCTAAGAGTGTGCTTCTGGAGACTGTGTATTGTCAGGTGCAAGAGAGAGCTGCATGGACGCTTGCACAACTGCATGAAGACTGCAGAGATGTATGTAAGATTACATGTGTGGTAAGGGTTAATTGCAGTTTTGAACATGTAGGAACTACCTCACCCATTGCAGGAGTGGAAGGAAAATCTACCATGTTGATTTCAAATGTGTTAGCATTTGCCTCTCATTTGTGAGATATTGATTTGTGCTGAATGCTAACCATCACCGTTCAAGAAAACAAGCAGCCCCTTTCCTGCGAGTGCAAGTCTTACAGAACAAGAGCAACACGAATTTAATCTCTGACATCAATTCCTGTGTGCACACAGACTCATGGTGTGATTCTAGGCAGAAAACGATATTTGATTGGCAATTTCAAAGCACATTTACTACTGTGGTAGAGAAGGTGATAATTACTGTAACAGCCTGACATATTTTCCTTATAGTTTAGAGAGGCAGAAAAGAGCACATGTCCTAACAGCTACTTGAGACCATGAGCATGTGGAACCTGGGTGAGTGATTAGACTAGAGCAAAGGAAATGAGCCTTGGTGACGTTGAATGTGTCAGCGTTACACACTGCAATCTGAAATACCACACAGTGCTGAATAGTAAGCATGGGAGTGCAGGAAAATCAGCTGCCTGTGTGCTAAGAGTGTGCGTCTGGAGACTGTGTATTGTCAGGTGCAAGAGAGAGCTGCATGGACGCTTGCACAACTGCATGAAGACTGCAGAGGTGTATGTAAGAGTACATGTGTGGTAAGGGTTAATTGCAGTTTTGAACATGTAGGAACTACCTCACCCATTGCAGGAGTGGAAGGAAAATCTACCATGTTGATTTCAAATGTGTTAGCATTTGCCTCTCATTTGTGAGATATTGATTTGTGCTGAATGCTAACCATCACAGTTCAAGAAAACAAGCTGCCCCTTTCCTGCGAGTGCAAGTCTTACAGAACAAGAGCAACACGAATTAAATCTCTGACATCAATTCCTGTGTGCACACAGACTCATGGTGTGATTCTAGGCAGAAAACGATATTTGATTGGCAATTTCAAAGCACATTTACTACTGTGGTAGAGCAAGTGATAATTACTGTAACAGCCTGACATATTTTCCTTATAGTTTAGAGAGGCAGAAAAGAGCACATGTCCTAACAGCTACTTGAGACCATGAGCATGTGGAACCTGGGTGAGTGATTAGACTAGAGCAAAGGAAATGAGCCTTGGTGACGTTGGATGTGTAAGTGTTACACACTGCTATCTGAAAGACCACACAGTGCTGAATAGTTATCATGGGAGTGCAGGAAAATCAGCTGCCTGTGTGCTAAGAGTGTGTAAGAGTGTGCTTCTGGAGACTGTGTATTGTCAGGTGCAAGAGAGATCTGCATGGACGCTTGCACAACTGCATGAAGACTGCAGAGATGTATGTAAGAGTACATGTGTGGTAAGGGTTAATTGGAGTTTTGAACATATAGGACCTACCTCACCCATTGCAGCAGTGGAAAGAAAATCTACCATATTGATTTCAAATGTGTTAGCATTTGCCTCTCATTTGTGAGATATTGATTTGTGCTGAATGCTAACCATCAACGTTCAAGAAAACAAGCTGCCTCTTTCCTGCGAGCGCAAGTCTTACAGAACAAGAGCAACACAAATTAAATCTCTGACAACAATTCCTGTGTGCAGACAGACTCATGGTGTGATTCTAGGCAGAAAACGATATTTGATTGGCAATTTCAAAGCACATTTACAACTGTGGTAGAGCAAATGATAATTACTGTAACAGCCTGCAACATTTTCCTTATAGTTTAGAGAGGCAGAAAAGAGCACATGTTCTAAGAGCTACTTGAGACCATGAGCATGTGGAACCTGGGTGAGTGATTAGACTAGAGCAAAGGAAATGAGCCTTGGTGACATTGAATGTGTTAGCGTTACACACTGCTATCTGAAATACCACACAGTGCTGAATAGTAAGCATGGGAGTGCAGGAAAATCAGCTGCCTGTGTGCTAAGAGTGTGCTTCTGGAGACTGTATTGTCAGGTGCAAGAGAGATCTGCATGGACGCTTACAAAACTGCATGAAGACTGCAGAGATGTATGTAAGAGTACATGTGTGGTAAGGCTTAATTGGAGTTTTGAACATGTAGGAACTACCTCACCCATTGCAGGAGTGGAAGGAAAATCTACCATGTTGATTTCAAATGTGTTAGCATTTGCCTCTCATTTGTGAGATATTGATTTGTGCTGAATGCTAACCATCACAGTTCAAGAAAACAAGCTGCCCCTTTCCTGCGAGTGCAAGTCTTACAGAACAAGAGCAACACGAATTAAATCTCTGACAACAATTCCTGTGTGCACACAGACTCATGGTGTGATTCTAGGCAGAAAACGATATTTGATTGGCAATTTCAAAGCACATTTACTACTGTGGTAGAGCAAGTGATAATTACTGTAACAGCCTGACACATTTTCCTTATAGTTTAGAGAGGCAGAAAAGAGCACATGTATTAACAGCTACTTGAGACAATGAGCATGTGGAACCTGGGTGAGTGATTAGACTAGAGCAAAGAAAATAAGCCTTGGTGACGTTGAATGTGTTAGTGTTACACACTGCTATCTGAAAAACCACACAGTGCTGAATAGTAAGCATGGGAGTGCAGGAAAATCAGCTGCCTGTGTGCTAAGAGTGTGCTTCTGGAGACTGTGTATTGTCAGGTGCAAGAGAGATCTGCATGGACGCTTGCACAACTGCATGAAGACTGCAGAGATGTATGTAAGAGTACATGTGTGGTAAGATTTAATTGGAGTTTTGAACATGTAGGACCTACCTCACCCATTGCAGCAGTGGAAGGAAAATCTACCATGTTGATTTCAAATGTGTTAGCATGTGCCTCTCATTTGTGAGATATTGATTTGTGCTGAATGCTAACCATCACAGTTCAAGAAAACAAGCTGCCCGTTTCCCGCGAGTGCAAGTCTTACAGAACAAGAGCAACACAAATTAAATCTCTGATAACAATTCCTGTGTGCCGACAGACTCAAGGGGTGATTCTAGGCAGAAAACGATATTTGATTGGCAATTTCAAAGCACATTTACTACTGTGGTAGAGCAAGTGATAATTACTGTAACAGCCTGCAACATTTTCCTTATAGTTTAGAGAGGCAGAAAAGAGCACATGTCCTAACAGCTGCTTGAGACCATGAACATGTGGAACCTGGGTGAGTGATTAGACTAGAGCAAAGGAAATGAGCCTTGGTGACATTGAATGTGTTAGCGTTACACACTGCTATCTGAAATACCACACAGTGCTGAATAGTAAGCATGGGAGTGCAGGAAAATCAGCAGCCTGTGTGCTAAGAGTGTGCTTCTGGAGACTGTGTATTGTCAGGTGCAAGAGAGATCTGCATGGACGCTTGCACAACTGCATGAAGGCTGCAGAGATGTATGTAAGAGTACATGTGTGGTAAGGGTTAATTGGAGTTTTGAACATGTAGGAACTACCTCACCCATTGCAGGAGTAGAAGGAAAATCTACCATGTTGATTTCAAATGTGTTAGCATTTGCCTCTCATTTGTGAGATATTGATTTGTGCTGAATGCTAACCATCACAGTTCAAGAAAACAAGCTGCCCCTTTCCTGCGAGTGCAAGTCTTACAGAGCAAGAGCAACACGAATTAAATCTCTGACAACAATTCCTGTGTGCACACAGACTCATGGTGTGATTCTAGGCAGAAAACGATATTCGATTGGCAATTTCAAAGCACATTTACTACTGTGGTAGAGCAAGTGATAATTACTATAACAGCCTGACACATTTTCCTTATAGTTTAGAGAGGCAGAAAAGAGCACATTTCCTAACCGCTACTTGAGACCATGAGCATGTGGAACCTGGGAGAGTGATTAGACTAGAGCAAAGGAAATGAGCCTTGGTGACGTTGAATGTGTTAGCGTTACACACTGCTATCTGAAATACCACACAGTGCTGAATAGTAAGCATGGGAGTGCAGGAAAATCAGCTGCCTGTGTGCTAAGAGTGTGCTTCTGGATACTGTGTATTGTCAGGTGCAAGAGAGATCTGCATGGACGCTTGCACAACTGCATGAAGACTGCAGAGATGTATGTAAGAGTACATGTGTGGTAAGGGTTAATTGGAGTTTTGAACATATAGGACCTACCTCACCCATTGCAGCAGTGGAAAGAAAATCTACCATATTGATTTCAAATGTGTTTGCATTTGCCTCTCATTTGTGAGATATTGATTTGTGCTGAATGCTAACCATCACAGTTCAAGAAAACAAGCTGCCCCTTTCCTGCGAGTGCAAGTCTTACAGAACGAGAGCAACACGAATTAAATCATTGACAACAATTCCTGTGTGCAGACAGATTCATGGTGTGATTCTAGGCAGAAAACGATATTTGATTGGCAATTTCAAAGCACATTTACTACTGTGGTAGAGCAAATGATAATTACTGTAACAGCCTGCAACATTTTCCTTATAGTTTAGAGAGGCAGAAAAGAGCACATGTCCTAACAGCTACTTGAGACCATGAGCATGTGGAACCTGGGTGAGTGATTAGACTAGAGCAAAGGAAATGAGCCTTGGTGACATTGAATGTGTTAGCGTTACACACTGCTATCTGAAATACCACACAGTGCTGAATAGTAAGCATGGGAGTGCAGGAAAATCAGATGCCTGTGTGCTAAGAGTGTGCGTCTGGAGACTGTGTATTGTCAGGTGCAAGAGAGAGCTGCATGGACGCTTGCACAACTGCATGAAGACTGCAGAGATGTATGTAAGAGTACATGTGTGGTAAGGGTTAATTGGAGTTTTGAACATGTAGGAACTACCTTACCCATTGCAGGAGTGGAAGGAAAATCTACCATGTTGATTTCAAATGTGTTAGCATTTGCCTCTCATTTGTGAGATATTGATTTGTGCTGAATGCTAACCATCACAGTTCAAGAAAACAAGCTGCCCCTTTCCTGAGAGTGCAAGTCTTACAGAACAAGAGCAACACGAATTAAATCTCTGACATCAATTCCTGTGTGCACACAGACTCATGGTGTGATTCTAGGCAGAAAACGATATTCGATTGGCAATTTCAAAGCACATTTACTACTGTGGTAGAGCAAGTGATAATTACTATAACAGCCTGACACATTTTCCTTATAGTTTAGAGAGGCAGAAAAGAGCACATTTCCTAACCGCTACTTGAGACCATGAGCATGTGGAACCTGGGAGAGTGATTAGACTAGAGCAAAGGAAATGAGCCTTGGTGACGTTGAATGTGTTAGCGTTACACACTGCTATCTGAAATACCACACAGTGCTGAATAGTAAGCATGGGAGTGCAGGAAAATCAGCTGCCTGTGTGCTAAGAGTGTGCTTCTGGATACTGTGTATTGTCAGGTGCAAGAGAGATCTGCATGGACGCTTGCACAACTGCATGAAGACTGCAGAGATGTATGTAAGAGTACATGTGTGGTAAGGGTTAATTGGAGTTTTGAACATATAGGACCTACCTCACCCATTGCAGCAGTGGAAAGAAAATCTACCATATTGATTTCAAATGTGTTTGCATTTGCCTCTCATTTGTGAGATATTGATTTGTGCTGAATGCTAACCATCACAGTTCAAGAAAACAAGCTGCCCCTTTCCTGCGAGTGCAAGTCTTACAGAACGAGAGCAACACGAATTAAATCATTGACAACAATTCCTGTGTGCAGACAGATTCATGGTGTGATTCTAGGCAGAAAACGATATTTGATTGGCAATTTCAAAGCACATTTACTACTGTGGTAGAGCAAATGATAATTACTGTAACAGCCTGCAACATTTTCCTTATAGTTTAGAGAGGCAGAAAAGAGCACATGTCCTAACAGCTACTTGAGACCATGAGCATGTGGAACCTGGGTGAGTGATTAGACTAGAGCAAAGGAAATGAGCCTTGGTGACATTGAATGTGTTAGCGTTACACACTGCTATCTGAAATACCACACAGTGCTGAATAGTAAGCATGGGAGTGCAGGAAAATCAGATGCCTGTGTGCTAAGAGTGTGCGTCTGGAGACTGTGTATTGTCAGGTGCAAGAGAGAGCTGCATGGACGCTTGCACAACTGCATGAAGACTGCAGAGATGTATGTAAGAGTACATGTGTGGTAAGGGTTAATTGGAGTTTTGAACATGTAGGAACTACCTTACCCATTGCAGGAGTGGAAGGAAAATCTACCATGTTGATTTCAAATGTGTTAGCATTTGCCTCTCATTTGTGAGATATTGATTTGTGCTGAATGCTAACCATCACAGTTCAAGAAAACAAGCTGCCCCTTTCCTGAGAGTGCAAGTCTTACAGAACAAGAGCAACACGAATTAAATCTCTGACATCAATTCCTGTGTGCACACAGACTCATGGTGTGATTCTAGGCAGAAAACGATATTTGATAGGCAATTTCAAAGCACATTTACTACTGTGGTAGAGCAAGTGATAATTACTGTAACAGCCTGACATATTTTCCTTATAGTTTAGAGAGGCAGAAAAGAGCACATGTCCTAACAGCTACTTGAGACCATGAGCATGTGGAACCTGGGTGAGTGATTAGACTAGAGCAAAGGAAATGAGCCTTGGTGACGTTGGATGTGTAAGTGTTACACACTTCTATCTGAAAGACCACACAGTGCTGAATAGTTATCATGGGAGTGCAGGAAAATCAGCTGCCTGTGTGCTAAGAGTGTGTAAGAGTGTGCTTCTGGAGACTGTGTATTGTCAGGTGCAAGAGAGATCTGCATGGACGCTTGCACAACTGCATGAAGACTGCAGAGATGTATGTAAGAGTACATGTGTGGTAAGGGTTAATTGGAGTTTTGAACATATAGGACCTACCTCACCCATTGCAGCAGTGGAAAGAAAATCTACCATATTGATTTCAAATGTGTTAGCATTTGCCTCTCATTTGTGAGATATTGATTTGTGCTGAATGCTAACCATCAACGTTCAAGAAAACAAGCTGCCTCTTTCCTGCGAGCGCAAGTCTTACAGAACAAGAGCAACACAAATTAAATCTCTGACAACAATTCCTGTGTGCAGACAGACTCATGGTGTGATTCTAGGCAGAAAACGATATTTGATTGGCAATTTCAAAGCACATTTACAACTGTGGTAGAGCAAATGATAATTACTGTAACAGCCTGCAACATTTTCCTTATAGTTTAGAGAGGCAGAAAAGAGCACATGTTCTAACAGCTACTTGAGACCATGAGCATGTGGAACCTGGGTGAGTGATTAGACTAGAGCAAAGGAAATGAGCCTTGGTGACATTGAATGTGTTAGCGTTACACACTGCTATCTGAAATACCACACAGTGCTGAATAGTAAGCATGGGAGTGCAGGAAAATCAGCTGCCTGTGTGCTAAGAGTGTGCTTCTGGAGACTGTATTGTCAGGTGCAAGAGAGATCTGCATGGACGCTTACAAAACTGCATGAAGACTGCAGAGATGTATGTAAGAGTACATGTGTGGTAAGGCTTAATGGGAGTTTTGAACATGTAGGAACTACCTCACCCATTGCAGGAGTGGAAGGAAAATCTACCATGTTGATTTCAAATGTGTTAGCATTTGCCTCTCATTTGTGAGATATTGATTTGTGCTGAATGCTAACCATCACAGTTCAAGAAAACAAGCTGCCCCTTTCCTGCGAGTGCAAGTCTTACAGAACAAGAGCAACACGAATTAAATCTCTGACAACAATTCCTGTGTGCACACAGACTCATGGTGTGATTCTAGGCAGAAAACGATATTTGATTGGCAATTTCAAAGCACATTTACTACTGTGGTAGAGCAAGTGATAATTACTGTAACAGCCTGACACATTTTCCTTATAGTTTAGAGAGGCAGAAAAGAGCACATGTATTAACAGCTACTTGAGACAATGAGCATGTGGAACCTGGGTGAGTGATTAGACTAGAGCAAAGAAAATAAGCCTTGGTGACGTTGAATGTGTTAGTGTTACACACTGCTATCTGAAAAACCACACAGTGCTGAATAGTAAGCATGGGAGTGCAGGAAAATCAGCTGCCTGTGTGCTAAGAGTGTGCTTCTGGAGACTGTGTATTGTCAGGTGCAAGAGAGATCTGCATGGACGCTTGCACAACTGCATGAAGACTGCAGAGATGTATGTAAGAGTACATGTGTGGTAAGATTTAATTGGAGTTTTGAACATGTAGGACCTACCTCACCCATTGCAGCAGTGGAAGGAAAATCTACCATGTTGATTTCAAATGTGTTAGCATGTGCCTCTCATTTGTGAGATATTGATTTGTGCTGAATGCTAACCATCACAGTTCAAGAAAACAAGCTGCCCGTTTCCCGCGAGTGCAAGTCTTACAGAACAAGAGCAACACAAATTAAATCTCTGATAACAATTCCTGTGTGCCGACAGACTCAAGGGGTGATTCTAGGCAGAAAACGATATTTGATTGGCAATTTCAAAGCACATTTACTACTGTGGTAGAGCAAATGATAATTACTGTAACAGCCTGACACATTTTCCTTATAGTTTAGAGAGGCAGAAAAGAGCACATGTCCTAACAGCTGCTTGAGACCATGAACATGTGGAACCTGGGTGAGTGATTAGACTAGAGCAAAGGAAATGAGCCTTGGTGATATTGAATGTGTTAGCGTTACACACTGCTATCTGAAATACCACACAGTGCTGAATAGTAAGCATGGGAGTGCAGGAAAATCAGCAGCCTGTGTGCTAAGAGTGTGCTTCTGGAGACTGTGTATTGTCAGGTGCAAGAGAGATCTGCATGGACGCTTGCACAACTGCATGAAGACTGCAGAGATGTATGTAAGAGTACATGTGTGGTAAGGGTTAATTGGAGTTTTGAACATGTAGGAACTACCTCACCCATTGCAGGAGTGGAAGGAATATCTACCATGTTGATTTCAAATGTGTTAACATTTGCCTCTCATTTGTGAGATATTGATTTGTGCTGAATGCTAACCATCACAGTTCAAGAAAACAAGCTGCCCCTTTCCTGCGAGTGCAAGTCATACAGAACAAGAGCAACACGAATTAAATCATTGACAACAATTCCTGTGTGCAGACAGACTCATTGTGTGATTCTAGGCAGAAAACGATATTTGATTGGCAATTTCAAAGCACATTTACTACTGTGGTAGTGCAAATGATGATTACTGTAACAACCTGACACATTTTCCTTATAGTTTAGAGAGGCAGAAAAGAGCACAAGTCCTAACAGCTACTTGAGACCATGAGCATGTGGAACCTGGGTGAGTGATTAGACTAGAGCAAAGGAAATGAGCCATGGTAAAATTGAATGTGTTAGCATTACACACTGCTATCTGAAATACCACACAGTGCTGAATAGTAAGCATGGGAGTGCAGGAAAATCAGCTGCCTGTGTGCTAAGAGTGTGCTTCTGGAGACTGTGTATTGTCAGGTGCAAGAGAGATCTGCATGGACGCTTGCACAACTGCATGAAGACTGCAGAGATGTATGTAAGAGTACATGTGTGGTAAGGGTTAATTGGAGTTTTGAACATGTAGGAACTACCTCACCCATTGCAGGAGTAGAAGGAAAATCTACCATGTTGATTTCAAATGTGTTAGCATTTGCCTCTCATTTGTGAGATATTGATTTGTGCTGAATGCTAACCATCACAGTTCAAGAAAACAAGCTGCCCCTTTCCTGCGAGTGCAAGTCTTACAGAGCAAGAGCAACACGAATTAAATCTCTGACAACAATTCCTGTGTGCACACAGACTCATGGTGTGATTCTAGGCAGAAAACGATATTCGATTGGCAATTTCAAAGCACATTTACTACTGTGGTAGAGCAAGTGATAATTACTATAACAGCCTGACACATTTTCCTTATAGTTTAGAGAGGCAGAAAAGAGCACATTTCCTAACCGCTACTTGAGACCATGAGCATGTGGAACCTGGGAGAGTGATTAGACTAGAGCAAAGGAAATGAGCCTTGGTGACGTTGAATGTGTTAGCGTTACACACTGCTATCTGAAATACCACACAGTGCTGAATAGTAAGCATGGGAGTGCAGGAAAATCAGCGGCCTGTGTGCTAAGAGTGTGCTTCTGGATACTGTGTATTGTCAGGTGCAAGAGAGATCTGCATGGACGCTTGCACAACTGCATGAAGACTGCAGAGATGTATGTAAGAGTACATGTGTGGTAAGGGTTAATTGGAGTTTTGAACATATAGGACCTACCTCACCCATTGCAGCAGTGGAAAGAAAATCTACCATATTGATTTCAAATGTGTTTGCATTTGCCTCTCATTTGTGAGATATTGATTTGTGCTGAATGCTAACCATCACAGTTCAAGAAAACAAGCTGCCCCTTTCCTGCGAGTGCAAGTCTTACAGAACGAGAGCAACACGAATTAAATCATTGACAACAATTCCTGTGTGCAGACAGATTCATGGTGTGATTCTAGGCAGAAAACGATATTTGATTGGCAATTTCAAAGCACATTTACTACTGTGGTAGAGCAAATGATAATTACTGTAACAGCCTGCAACATTTTCCTTATAGTTTAGAGAGGCAGAAAAGAGCACATGTCCTAACAGCTACTTGAGACCATGAGCATGTGGAACCTGGGTGAGTGATTAGACTAGAGCAAAGGAAATGAGCCTTGGTGACATTGAATGTGTTAGCGTTACACACTGCTATCTGAAATACCACACAGTGCTGAATAGTAAGCATGGGAGTGCAGGAAAATCAGCTGCCTGTGTGCTAAGAGTGTGCGTCTGGAGACTGTGTATTGTCAGGTGCAAGAGAGAGCTGCAGGGACGCTTGCACAACTGCATGAAGACTGCAGAGATGTATGTAAGAGTACATGTGTGGTAAGGGTTAATTGGAGTTTTGAACATGTAGGAACTACCTTACCCATTGCAGGAGTGGAAGGAAAATCTACCATGTTGATTTCAAATGTGTTAGCATTTGCCTCTCATTTGTGAGATATTGATTTGTGCTGAATGCTAACCATCACAGTTCAAGAAAACAAGCTGCCCCTTTCCTGAGAGTGCAAGTCTTACAGAACAAGAGCAACACAAATTAAATCTCTGACATCAATTCCTGTGTGCACACAGACTCATGGTGTGATTCTAGGCAGAAAACGATATTTGATTGGCAATTTCAAAGCACATTTACTACTGTGGTAGAGCAAGTGATAATTACTGTAACAGCCTGCAACATTTTCCTTATAGTTTAGAGAGGCAGAAAAGAGCACATGTCCTAACAGCTACTTGAGACCATGAGCATGTGGAACCTGGGTGAGTGATTAGACTAGAGCAAAGGAAATGAGCCTTGGTGACGTTGAATGTGTTAGCGTTACACACTGCTATCTGACAGACCACACAGTGCTGAATAGTAAGCATGGGAGTGCAGGAAAATCAGCTGCCTGTGTGCTAAGAGTGTGCTTCTGGAGACTGTGTATTGTCAGGTGCAAGAGAGATCTGCATGGACGCTTGCACAACTGCATGAAGACTGCAGAGATGTATGTAAGAGTACATGTGTGGTAAGGGTTAATTGGAGTTTTGAAAATGTAGGAACTACCTCACCCATTGCAGCAGTGGAAGGAAAATCTACCATGTTGATTTCAAATGTGTTAGCATTTGCCCCTCATTTGTGAGATATTGATTTGTGCTGAATGCTAACCATCACAGTTCAAGAAAACAAGCTGCCCCTTTCCTGCGAGTGCAAGTCTTACAGAACAAGAGCAACACAAATTAAATCTCTGACAACAATTCCTGTGTGCAGACAGACTCATGGTGTGATTCTAGGCAGAAAACGATATTTGATTGGCAATTTCAAAGCACATTTAATACTGTGGTAGAGCAAGTGATAATTACTGTAACAGCCTGACACATTTTCCTTATAGTTTAGAGAGGCAGAAAAGAGCACATGTCCTAACAGCTACTTGAGACCATGAGCATGTGGAACCTGGGTGAGTGATTAGACTAGAGCAAAGGAAATGAGCCTTGGTGACGTTGAATGTGTTAGCGTTACACACTGCTATCTGAAAAACCACACAGTGCTGAATAGTGAGCATGGGAGTGCAGGAAAATCAGCTGCCTGTGTGCTAAGAGTGTGCTTCTGGAAACTGTGTATTGTCAGGTGCATGAGATATCTGCATGGACGCTTGCACAACTGCATGAAGACTGCAGAGATGTATGTAAGAGTACATGTGTGGTAAGGGTTAATTGCAGTTTTGAACATGTAGGAACTACCTCACCCATTGCAGGAGTGGAAGGAAAATCTACCATGTTGATTTCAAATGTGTTAGCATTTGCCTCTCATTTGTGAGATATTGATTTGTGCTGAATGCTAACCATCACAGTTCAAGAAAACAAGCTGCCTCTTTCCTGCAAGTGCAAGTCTTACAGAACAAGAGCAACACAAATTAAATCTCTGACAACAATTCCTGTGTGCAGACAGACTCATGGTGTGATTCTAGGCAGAAAACGATATTTGATTGGCAATTTCAAAGCACATTTACAACTGTGGTAGAGCAAATGATAATTACTGTAACAGCCTGCAACATTTTCCTTATAGTTTAGAGAGGCAGAAAAGAGCACATGTTCTAACAGCTACTTGAGACCATGAGCATGTGGAACCTGGGTGAGTGATTAGACTAGAGCAAAGGAAATGAGCCTTGGTGACATTGAATGTGTTAGCGTAACACACTGCTATCTGAAATACCACACAGTGCTGAATAGTAAGCATGGGAGTGCAGGAAAATCAGCTGCCTGTGTGCTAAGAGTGTGCTTCTGGAGACTGTATTGTCAGGTGCAAGAGAGATCTGCATGGACGCTTACAAAACTGCATGAAGACTGCAGAGATGTATGTAAGAGTACATGTGTGGTAAGGCTTAATTGGAGTTTTGAACATGTAGGAACTACCTCACCCATTGCAGGAGTGGAAGGAAAATCTACCATGTTGATTTCAAATGTGTTAGCATGTGCCTCTCATTTGTGAGATATTGATTTGTGCTGAATGCTAACCATCACAGTTTAAGAAAACAAGCTGCCCGTTTCCCGCGAGTGCAAGTCTTACAGAACAAGAGCAACACAAATTAAATCTCTGACAACAATTCCTGTGTGCAGACAGACTCATGGTGTGATTCTAGGCAGAAAACGATATTTGATTGGCAATTTCAAAGCACATTTACTACTGTGGTAGAGCAAATGATAATTACTGTAACAGCCTGACACATTTTCCTTATAGTTTAGAGAGGCAGAAAAGAGCACATGTCCTAACAGCTACTTGAGACCATGAGCATGTGGAACCTGGGTGAGTGATTAGACTAGAGCAAAGGAAATGAGCCCTGGTGACATTGAATGTGTTAGCGTTACACACTGCTATCTGAAATACCACACAGTGCTGAATAGTAAGCATGGGAGTGCAGGAAAATCAGCTGCCTGTGTGCTAAGAGTGTGCTTCTGGAGACTGTGTATTGTCAGGTGCAAGAGAGAGCTGCATGGACGCTTGCACAACTGCATGAAGACTGCAGAGATGTATGTAAGAGTACATATGTGGTAAGGGTTAATTGCAGTTTTGAACATGTAGGAACTACCTCACCCATTGCAGGAGTGGAAGGAAAATCTACCATGTTGATTTCAAATGTGTTAGCATTTGCCTCTCATTTGTGAGATATTGATTTGTGCTGAATGCTAACCATCACAGTTCAAGAAAACAAGCAGCCCCTTTCCTGCGAGTGCAAGTCTTACAGAACAAGAGCAACACTAATTAAATCTCTGACATCAATTCCTGTGTGCACACAGACTCATGGTGTGATTCTAGGCAGAAAACGATATTTGATTGGCAATTTCAAAGCACATTTACTACTGTGGTAGAGCAGGTGATAATTACTGTAACAGCCTGACATATTTTCCTTATAGTTTAGAGAGGCAGAAAAGAGCACATGTCCTAACAGCTACTTGAGACCATGAGCATGTGGAACCTGGGTGACTGATTAGACTAGAGCAAAGGAAATGAGCCTTGGTGACGTTGAATGTGTTAGCGTTACACACTGCAATCTGAAATACCACACATTGCTGAATAGTAAGCATGGGAGTGCAGGAAAATCAGCTGCCTGTGTGCTAAGAGTGTGCTTCTGGAGACTGTGTATTGTCAGGTGCAAGAGAGAGCTGCATGGACGCTTGCACAACTGCATGAAGACTGCAGAGATGTATGTAAGAGTACATATGTGGTAAGGGTTAATTGCAGTTTTGAACATGTAGGAACTACCTCACCCATTGCAGGAGTGGAAGGAAAATCTACCATGTTGATTTCAAATGTGTTAGCATTTGCGTCTCATTTGTGAGATATTGATTTGTGCTGAATGCTAACCATCACAGTTCAAGAAAACAAGCTGCCCCTTTCCTGCGAGTGCAAGTCTTACAGAACAAGAGCAACACGAATTAAATCATTGACAACAATTCCTGTGTGCAGACAGACTCATGGTGTGATTCTAGGCAGAAAACGATATTTGATTGGCAATTACAAAGCACATTTACTACTGTGGTAGTGCAAATGATAATTACTGTAACAACCTGACACATTTTCCTTATAGTTTAGAGAGGCAGAAAAGAGCACATGTCCTAACAGCTACTTGAGACCATGAGCATGTGGAACCTGGGTGAGTGATTAGACTAGAGCAAAGGAAATGAGCCATGGTGACATTGAATGTGTTAGCGTTACACACTGCTATCTGAAATACCACACAGTGCTGAATAGTAAGCATGGGAGTGCAGGAAAATCAGCTGCCTGTGTGCTAAGAGTGTGCTTCTGGAGACTGTGTATTGTCAGGTGCAAGAGAGATCTGCATGGACGCTTGCACAACTGCATGAAGACTGCAGAGATGTATGTAAGAGTACATGTGTGGTAAGGGTTAATTGGAGTTTTGAACATGTAGGAACTACCTCACCCATTGCAGGAGTAGAAGGAAAATCTACCATGTTGATTTCAAATGTGTTAGCATTTGCCTCTCATTTGTGAGATATTGATTTGTGCTGAATGCTAACCATCACAGTTCAAGAAAACAAGCTGCCCCTTTCCTGCGAGTGCAAGTCTTACAGAGCAAGAGCAACACGAATTAAATCTCTGACAACAATTCCTGTGTGCAGACAGACTCATGGTGTGATTCTAGGCAGAAAACGATATTCGATTGGCAATTTCAAAGCACATTTACTACTGTGGTAGAGCAAGTGATAATTACTATAACAGCCTGACACATTTTCCTTATAGTTTAGAGAGGCAGAAAAGAGCACATTTCCTAACCGCTACTTGAGACCATGAGCATGTGGAACCTGGGAGAGTGATTAGACTAGAGCAAAGGAAATGAGCCTTGGTGACGTTGAATGTGTTAGCGTTACACACTGCTATCTGAAATACCACACAGTGCTGAATAGTAAGCATGGGAGTGCAGGAAAATCAGCTGCCTGTGTGCTAAGAGTGTGCTTCTGGAGACTGTGTATTGTCAGGTGCAAGAGAGAGCTGCATGGACGCTTGCACAACTGCATGAAGACTGCAGAGATGTATGTAAGAGTACATGTGTGGTAAGGGTTAATTGCAGTTTTGAACATGTAGGAACTACCTCACCCATTGCAGGAGTGGAAGGAAAATCTACCATGTTGATTTCAAATGTGTTAGCATTTGCCTCTCATTTGTGAGATATTGATTTGTGCTGAATGCTAACCATCACAGTTCAAGAAAACAAGCAGCCCCTTTCCTGCGAGTGCAAGTCTTACAGAACAAGAGCAACACAAATTAAATCTCTGACATCAATTCCTGTGTGCACACAGACTCATGGTGTGATTCTAGGCAGAAAACGATATTTGATTGGCAATTTCAAAGCACATTTACTACTGTGGTAGAGCAGGTGATAATTACTGTAACAGCCTGACATATTTTCCTTATAGTTTAGAGAGGCAGAAAAGAGCACATGTCCTAACAGCTACTTGAGACCATGAGCATGTGGAACCTGGGTGAGTGATTAGACTAGAGCAAAGGAAATGAGCCTTGGTGACGTTGAATGTGTCAGCGTTACACACTGCTATCTGAAATACCACACAGTGCTGAATAGTAAGCATGGGAGTGCAGGAAAATCAGCTGCCTGTGTGCTAAGAGTGTGCGTCTGGAGACTGTGTATTGTCAGGTGCAAGAGAGAGCTGCATGGACGCTTGCACAACTGCATGAAGACTGCAGAGATGTATGTAAGAGTACATGTGTGGTAAGGGTTAATTGCAGTTTTGAACATGTAGGAACTACCTCACCCATTGCAGGAGTGGAAGGAAAATCTACCATGTTGATTTCAAATGTGTTAGCATTTGCCTCTCATTTGTGAGATATTGATTTGTGCTGAATGCTAACCATCACAGTTCAAGAAAACAAACTGCCCCTTTCCTGCGAGTGCAAGTCTTACAGAACAAGAGCAACACAAATTAAATCTCTGACATCAATTCCTGTGTGCACACAGACTCATGGTGTGATTCTAGGCAGAAAACGATATTTGATTGGCAATTTCAAAGCACATTTACTACTGTGGTAGAGCAAGTGATAATTACTGTAACAGCCTGACATATTTTCCTTATAGTTTAGAGAGGCAGAAAAGAGCACATGTCCTAACAGCTACTTGAGACCATGAGCATGTGGAACCTGGGTGAGTGATTAGACTAGAGCAAAGGAAATGAGCCTTGGTGACGTTGAATGTGTAAGTGTTACACACTGCTATCTGAAAGACCACACAGTGCTGAATAGTAAGCATGGGAGTGCAAGAAAATCAGCTGCCTGTGTGCTAAGAGTGTGTAAGAGTGTGCTTCTGGAGACTGTGTATTGTCAGGTGCAAGAGAGATCTGCATGGACGCTTGCACAACTGCATGAAGACTGCAGAGATGTATGTAAGAGTACATGTGTGGTAAGGGTTAATTGGAGTTTTGAACATATAGGACCTACCTCACCCATTGCAGCAGTGGAAAGAAAATCTACCATATTGATTTCAAATGTGTTAGCATTTGCCTCTCATTTGTGAGATATTGATTTGTGCTGAATGCTAACCATCAACGTTCAAGAAAACAAGCTGCCTCTTTCCTGCGAGTGCAAGTCTTACAGAACAAGAGCAACACAAATTAAATCTCTGACAACAATTCCTGTGTGCAGACAGACTCATGGTGTGATTCTAGGCAGAAAACGATATTTGATTGGCAATTTCAAAGCACATTTACAACTGTGGTAGAGCAAATGATAATTACTGTAACAGCCTGCAACATTTTCCTTATAGTTTAGAGAGGCAGAAAAGAGCACATGTTCTAACAGCTACTTGAGACCATGAGCATGTGGAACCTGGGTGAGTGATTAGACTAGAGCAAAGGAAATGAGCCTTGGTGACATTGAATGTGTTAGCGTTACACACTGCTATCTGAAATACCACACAGTGCTGAATAGTAAGCATGGGAGTGCAGGAAAATCAGCTGCCTGTGTGCTAAGAGTGTGCTTCTGGAGACTGTATTGTCAGGTGCAAGAGAGATCTGCATGGACGCTTACAAAACTGCATGAAGACTGCAGAGATGTATGTAAGAGTACATGTGTGGTAAGGCTTATTTGGAGTTTTGAACATGTAGGAACTACCTCACCCATTGCAGGAGTGGAAGGAAAATCTACCATGTTGATTTCAAATGTGTTAGCATTTGCCTCTCATTTGTGAGATATTGATTTGTGCTGAATGCTAACCATCACAGTTCAAGAAAACAAGCTGCCCCTTTCCTGCGAGTGCAAGTCTTACAGAACAAGAGCAACACGAATTAAATCTCTGACAACAATTCCTGTGTGCACACAGACTCATGGTGTGATTCTAGGCAGAAAACGATATTTGATTGGCAATTTCAAAGCACATTTACTACTGTGGTAGAGCAAGTGATAATTACTGTAACAGCCTGACACATTTTCCTTATAGTTTAGAGAGGCAGAAAAGAGCACATGTATTAACAGCTACTTGAGACAATGAGCATGTGGAACCTGGGTGAGTGATTAGACTAGAGCAAAGAAAATAAGCCTTGGTGACGTTGAATGTGTTAGCGTTACACACTGCTATCTGAAAAACCACACAGTGCTGAATAGTAAGCATGGGAGTGCAGGAAAATCAGCTGCCTGTGTGCTAAGAGTGTGCTTCTGGAGACTGTATTGTCAGGTGCAAGAGAGATCTGCATGGACGCTTGCACAACTGCATGAAGACTGCAGAGATGTATGTAAGAGTACATGTGTGGTAAGATTTAATTGGAGTTTTGAACATGTAGGACCTACCTCACCCATTGCAGCAGTGGAAGGAAAATCTACCATGTTGATTTCAAATGTGTTAGCATGTGCCTCTCATTTGTGAGATATTGATTTGTGCTGAATGCTAACCATCACAGTTCAAGAAAACAAGCTGCCCGTTTCCCGCGAGTGCAAGTCTTACAGAACAAGAGCAACACAAATTAAATCTCTGATAACAATTCCTGTGTGCCGACAGACTTATGGTGTGATTCTAGGCAGAAAACGATATTTGATTGGCAATTTCAAAGCACATTTACTACTGTGGTAGAGCAAGTGATAATTACTGTAACAGCCTGACATATTTTCCTTATAGTTTAGAGAGGCAGAAAAGAGCACATGTCCTAACAGCTACTTGAGACCATGAGCATGTGGAACCTGGGTGAGTGATTAGACTAGAGCAGAGGAAATGAGCCTTGGTGACGTTGAATGTGTTAGTGTTACACACTGCTATCTGAAAGACCACACAGTGCTGAATAGTAAGCATGGGAGTGCAGGAAAATCAGCTGCCTGTGTGCTAAGAGTGTGCTTCTGGAGACTGTGTATTGTCAGGTGCAAGAGAGATCTGCATGGACGCTTGCACAACTGCATGAAGACTGCAGAGATGTATGTAAGAGTACATGTGTGGTAAGGGTTAATTGGAGGTTTTGAACATATAGGACCTACCTCACCCATTGCAGCAGTGGAAAGAAAATCTACCATATTGATTTCAAATGTGTTAGCATTTGCCTCTCATTTGTGAGATATTGATTTGTGCTGAATGCTAACCATCAACGTTCAAGAAAACAAGCTGCCTCTTTCCTGCGAGCGCAAGTCTTACAGAACAAGAGCAACACAAATTAAATCTCTGACAACAATTCCTGTGTGCAGACAGACTCATGGTGTGATTCTAGGCAGAAAACGATATTTGATTGGCAATTTCAAAGCACATTTACAACTGTGGTAGAGCAAATGATAATTACTGTAACAGCCTGCAACATTTTCCTTATAGTTTAGAGAGGCAGAAAAGAGCACATGTTCTAACAGCTACTTGAGACCATGAGCATGTGGATCCTGGGTGAGTGATTAGACTAGAGCAAAGGAAATGAGCCTTGGTGACATTGAATGTGTTAGCGTTACACACTGCTATCTGAAATACCACACAGTGCTGAATAGTAAGCATGGGAGTGCAGGAAAATCAGCTGCCTGTGTGCTAAGACTGTGCTTCTGGAGACTGTATTGTCAGGTGCAAGAGAGATCTGCATGGACGCTTACAAAACTGCATGAAGACTGCAGAGATGTATGTAAGAGTACATGTGTGGTAAGGCTTAATTGGAGTTTTGAATATGTAGGAACTACCTCACCCATTGCAGGAGTGGAAGGAAAATCTACCATGTTGATTTCAAATGTGTTAGCATTTGCCTCTCATTTGTGAGATATTGATTTGTGCTGAATGCTAACCATCACAGTTCAAGAAAACAAGCTGCCCCTTTCCTGCGAGTGCAAGTCTTACAGAACAAGAGCAACACGAATTAAATCTCTGACAACAATTCCTGTGTGCACACAGACTCATGGTGTGATTCTAGGCAGAAAACGATATTTGATTGGCAATTTCAAAGCACATTTACTACTGTGGTAGAGCAAGTGATAATTACTGTAACAGCCTGACACATTTTCCTTATAGTTTAGAGAGGCAGAAAAGAGCACATGTATTAACAGCTACTTGAGACAATGAGCATGTGGAACCTGGGTGAGTGATTAGACTAGAGCAAAGAAAATAAGCCTTGGTGACGTTGAATGTGTTAGCGTTACACACTGCTATCTGAAAAACCACACAGTGCTGAATAGTAAGCATGGGAGTGCAGGAAAATCAGCTGCCTGTGTGCTAAGAGTGTGCTTCTGGAGACTGTGTATTGTCAGGTGCAAGAGAGATCTGCATGGACGCTTGCACAACTGCATGAAGACTGCAGAGATGTATGTAAGAGTACATGTGGGGTAAGATTTAATTGGAGTTTTGAACATGTAGGACCTACCTCACCCATTGCAGCAGTGGAAGGAAAATCTACCATGTTGATTTCAAATGTGTTAGCATGTGCCTCTCATTTGTGAGATATTGATTTGTGCTGAATGCTAACCATCACAGTTTAAGAAAACAAGCTGCCCGTTTCCCGCGAGTGCAAGTCTTACAGAACAAGAGCAACACAAATTAAATCTCTGACAACAATTCCTGTGTGCAGACAGACTCATGGTGTGATTCTAGGCAGAAAACGATATTTGATTGGCAATTTCAAAGCACATTTACTACTGTGGTAGAGCAAATGATAATTACTGTAACAGCCTGACACATTTTCCTTATAGTTTAGAGAGGCAGAAAAGAGCACATGTCCTAACAGCTACTTGAGACCATGAGCATGTGGAACCTGGGTGAGTGATTAGACTAGAGCAAAGGAAATGAGCCTTGGTGACATTGAATGTGTTAGCGTTACACACTGCTATCTGAAATACCACACAGTGCTGAATAGTAAGCATGGGAGTGCAGGAAAATCAGCTGCCTGTGTGCTAAGAGTGTGCTTCTGGAGACTGTGTATTGTCAGGTGCAAGAGAGAGCTGCATGGACGCTTGCACAACTGCATGAAGACTGCAGAGATGTATGTAAGAGTACATGTGTGGTAAGGGTTAATTGCAGTTTTGAACATGTAGGAACTACCTCACCCATTGCAGGAGTGGAAGGAAAATCTACCATGTTGATTTCAAATGTGTTAGCATTTGCCTCTCATTTGTGAGATATTGATTTGTGCTGAATGCTAACCATCACAGTTCAAGAAAACAAGCAGCCCCTTTCCTGCGAGTGCAAGTCTTACAGAACAAGAGCAACACTAATTAAATCTCTGACATCAATTCCTGTGTGCACACAGACTCATGGTGTGATTCTAGGCAGAAAACGATATTTGATTGGCAATTTCAAAGCACATTTACTACTGTGGTAGAGCAGGTGATAATTACTGTAACAGCCTGACATATTTTCCTTATAGTTTAGAGAGGCAGAAAAGAGCACATGTCCTAACAGCTACTTGAGACCATGAGCATGTGGAACCTGGGTGACTGATTAGACTAGAGCAAAGGAAATGAGCCTTGGTGACGTTGAATGTGTTAGCGTTACACACTGCTATCTGAAATACCACACATTGCTGAATAGTAAGCATGGGAGTGCAGGAAAATCAGCTGCCTGTGTGCTAAGAGTGTGCTTCTGGAGACTGTGTATTGTCAGGTGCAAGAGAGAGCTGCATGGACGCTTGCACAACTGCATGAAGACTGCAGAGATGTATGTAAGAGTACATATGTGGTAAGGGTTAATTGCAGTTTTGAACATGTAGGAACTACCTCACCCATTGCAGGAGTGGAAGGAAAATCTACCATGTTGATTTCAAATGTGTTAGCATTTGCGTCTCATTTGTGAGATATTGATTTGTGCTGAATGCTAACCATCACAGTTCAAGAAAACAAGCTGCCCCTTTCCTGCGAGTGCAAGTCTTACAGAACAAGAGCAACACGAATTAAATCATTGACAACAATTCCTGTGTGCAGACAGACTCATGGTGTGATTCTAGGCAGAAAACGATATTTGATTGGCAATTTCAAAGCACATTTACTACTGTGGTAGTGCAAATGATAATTACTGTAACAACCTGACACATTTTCCTTATAGTTTAGAGAGGCAGAAAAGAGCACATGTCCTAACAGCTACTTGAGACCATGAGCATGTGGAACCTGGGTGAGTGATTAGACTAGAGCAAAGGAAATGAGCCATGGTGACATTGAATGTGTTAGCGTTACACACTGCTATCTGAAATACCACACAGTGCTGAATAGTAAGCATGGGAGTGCAGGAAAATCAGCTGCCTGTGTGCTAAGAGTGTGCTTCTGGAGACTGTGTATTGTCAGGTGCAAGAGAGATCTGCATGGACGCTTGCACAACTGCATGAAGACTGCAGAGATGTATGTAAGAGTACATGTGTGGTAAGGGTTAATTGGAGTTTTGAACATGTAGGAACTACCTCACCCATTGCAGGAGTAGAAGGAAAATCTACCATGTTGATTTCAAATGTGTTAGCATTTGCCTCTCATTTGTGAGATATTGATTTGTGTTGAATGCTAACCATCACAGTTCAAGAAAACAAGCTGCCCCTTTCCTGCGAGTGCAAGTCTTACAGAGCAAGAGCAACACGAATTAAATCTCTGACAACAATTCCTGTGTGCAGACAGACTCATGGTGTGATTCTAGGCAGAAAACGATATTCGATTGGCAATTTCAAAGCACATTTACTACTGTGGTAGAGCAAGTGATAATTACTATAACAGCCTGACACATTTTCCTTATAGTTTAGAGAGGCAGAAAAGAGCACATTTCCTAACCGCTACTTGAGACCATGAGCATGTGGAACCTGGGAGAGTGATTAGACTAGAGCAAAGGAAATGAGCCTTGGTGACATTGAATGTGTTAGCGTTACACACTGCTATCTGAAATACCACACAGTGCTGAATAGTAAGCATGGGAGTGCAGGAAAATCAGCTGCCTGTGTGCTAAGAGTGTGCTTCTGGAGACTGTGTATTGTCAGGTGCAAGAGAGAGCTGCATGGACGCTTGCACAACTGCATGAAGACTGCAGAGATGTATGTAAGAGTACATGTGTGGTAAGGGTTAATTGCAGTTTTGAACATGTAGGAACTACCTCACCCATTGCAGGAGTGGAAGGAAAATCTACCATGTTGATTTCAAATGTGTTAGCATTTGCCTCTCATTTGTGAGATATTGATTTGTGCTGAATGCTAACCATCACAGTTCAAGAAAACAAGCAGCCCCTTTCCTGCGAGTGCAAGTCTTACAGAACAAGAGCAACACAAATTAAATCTCTGACATCAATTCCTGTGTGCACACAGACTCATGGTGTGATTCTAGGCAGAAAACGATATTTGATTGGCAATTTCAAAGCACATTTACTACTGTGGTAGAGCAGGTGATAATTACTGTAACAGCCTGACATATTTTCCTTATAGTTTAGAGAGGCAGAAAAGAGCACATGTCCTAACAGCTACTTGAGACCATGAGCATGTAGAACCTGGGTGAGGGATTAGACTAGAGCAAAGGAAATGAGCCTTGGTGACGTTGAATGTGTCAGCGTTACACACTGCTATCTGAAATACCACACAGTGCTGAATAGTAAGCATGGGAGTGCAGGAAAATCAGCTGCCTGTGTGCTAAGAGTGTGCGTCTGGAGACTGTGTATTGTCAGGTGCAAGAGAGAGCTGCATGGACGCTTGCACAACTGCATGAAGACTGCAGAGATGTATGTAAGAGTACATGTGTGGTAAGGGTTAATTGCAGTTTTGAACATGTAGGAACTACCTCACCCATTGCAGGAGTGGAAGGAAAATCTACCATGTTGATTTCAAATGTGTTAGCATTTGCCTCTCATTTGTGAGATATTGATTTGTGCTGAATGCTAACCATCACAGTTCAAGAAAACAAACTGCCCCTTTCCTGCGAGTGCAAGTCTTACAGAACAAGAGCAACACGAATTAAATCTCTGACATCAATTCCTGTGTGCACACAGACTCATGGTGTGATTCTAGGCAGAAAACGATATTTGATTGGCAATTTCAAAGCACATTTACTACTGTGGTAGAGCAAGTGATAATTACTGTAACAGCCTGACATATTTTCCTTATAGTTTAGAGAGGCAGAAAAGAGCACATGTCCTAACAGCTACTTGAGACCATGAGCATGTGGAACCTGGGTGAGTGATTAGACTAGAGCAAAGGAAATGAGCCTTGGTGACGTTGAATGTGTAAGTGTTACACACTGCTATCTGAAAGACCACACAGTGCTGAATAGTAAGCATGGGAGTGCAAGAAAATCAGCTGCCTGTGTGCTAAGAGTGTGTAAGAGTGTGCTTCTGGAGACTGTGTATTGTCAGGTGCAAGAGAGATCTGCATGGACGCTTGCACAACTGCATGAAGACTGCAGAGATGTATGTAAGAGTACATGTGTGGTAAGGGTTAATTGGAGTTTTGAACATATAGGACCTACCTCACCCATTGCAGCAGTGGAAAGAAAATCTACCATATTGATTTCAAATGTGTTAGCATTTGCCTCTCATTTGTGAGATATTGATTTGTGCTGAATGCTAACCATCAACGTTCAAGAAAACAAGCTGCCTCTTTCCTGCGAGTGCAAGTCTTACAGAACAAGAGCAACACAAATTAAATCTCTGACAACAATTCCTGTGTGCAGACAGACTCATGGTGTGATTCTAGGCAGAAAACGATATTTGATTGGCAATTTCAAAGCACATTTACAACTGTGGTAGAGCAAATGATAATTACTGTAACAGCCTGCAACATTTTCCTTATAGTTTAGAGAGGCAGAAAAGAGCACATGTTCTAACAGCTACTTGAGACCATGAGCATGTGGAACCTGGGTGAGTGATTAGACTAGAGCAAAGGAAATGAGCCTTGGTGACATTGAATGTGTTAGCGTTACACACTGCTATCTGAAATACCACACAGTGCTGAATACTAAGCATGGGAGTGCAGGAAAATCAGCTGCCTGTGTGCTAAGAGTGTGCTTCTGGAGACTGTATTGTCAGGTGCAAGAGAGATCTGCATGGACGCTTACAAAACTGCATGAAGACTGCAGAGATGTATGTAAGAGTACATGTGTGGTAAGGCTTAATTGGAGTTTTGAACATGTAGGAACTACCTCACCCATTGCAGGAGTGGAAGGAAAATCTACCATGTTGATTTCAAATGTGTTAGCATTTGCCTCTCATTTGTGAGATATTGATTTGTGCTGAATGCTAACCATCACAGTTCAAGAAAACAAGCTGCCCGTTTCCCGCGAGTGCAAGTCTTACAGAACAAGAGCAACACAAATTAAATCTCTGATAACAATTCCTGTGTGCCGACAGACTTATGGTGTGATTCTAGGCAGAAAACGATATTTGATTGGCAATTTCAAAGCACATTTACTACTGTGGTAGAGCAAGTGATAATTACTGTAACAGCCTGACATATTTTCCTTATAGTTTAGAGAGGCAGAAAAGAGCACATGTCCTAACAGCTACTTGAGACCATGAGCATGTGGAACCTGGGTGAGTGATTAGACTAGAGCAGAGGAAATGAGCCTTGGTGACGTTGAATGTGTTAGTGTTACACACTGCTATCTGAAAGACCACACAGTGCTGAATAGTAAGCATGGGAGTGCAGGAAAATCAGCTGCCTGTGTGCTAAGAGTGTGCTTCTGGAGACTGTGTATTGTCAGGTGCAAGAGAGATCTGCATGGACGCTTGCACAACTGCATGAAGACTGCAGAGATGTATGTAAGAGTACATGTGTGGTAAGGGTTAATTGGAGGTTTTGAACATATAGGACCTACCTCACCCATTGCAGCAGTGGAAAGAAAATCTACCATATTGATTTCAAATGTGTTAGCATTTGCCTCTCATTTGTGAGATATTGATTTGTGCTGAATGCTAACCATCAACGTTCAAGAAAACAAGCTGCCTCTTTCCTGCGAGCGCAAGTCTTACAGAACAAGAGCAACACAAATCAAATCTCTGACAACAATTCCTGTGTGCAGACAGACTCATGGTGTGATTCTAGGCAGAAAACGATATTTGATTGGCAATTTCAAAGCACATTTACAACTGTGGTAGAGCAAATGATAATTACTGTAACAGCCTGCAACATTTTCCTTATAGTTTAGAGAGGCAGAAAAGAGCACATGTTCTAACAGCTACTTGAGACCATGAGCATGTGGATCCTGGGTGAGTGATTAGACTAGAGCAAAGGAAATGAGCCTTGGTGACATTGAATGTGTTAGCGTTACACACTGCTATCTGAAATACCACACAGTGCTGAATAGTAAGCATGGGAGTGCAGGAAAATCAGCTGCCTGTGTGCTAAGACTGTGCTTCTGGAGACTGTATTGTCAGGTGCAAGAGAGATCTGCATGTGACGCTTACAAAACTGCATGAAGACTGCAGAGATGTATGTAAGAGTACATGTGTGGTAAGGCTTAATTGGAGTTTTGAACATGTAGGAACTACCTCACCCATTGCAGCAGTGTAAGGAAAATCTACCATATTGATTTCAAATGTGTTTGCATTTGCCTCTCATTTGTGAGATATTGATTTGTGCTGAATGCTAACCATCACAGTTCAAGAAAACAAGCTGCCCCTTTCCTGCGAGTGCAAGTCTTACAGAACGAGAGCAACACGAATTAAATCATTGACAACAATTCCTGTGTGCAGACAGATTCATGGTGTGATTCTAGGCAGAAAACGATATTTGATTGGCAATTTCAAAGCACATTTACTACTGTGGTAGAGCAAATGATAATTACTGTAACAGCCTGCAACATTTTCCTTATAGTTTAGAGAGGCAGAAAAGAGCACATGTCCTAACAGCTACTTGAGACCATGAGCATGTGGAACCTGGGTGAGTGATTAGACTAGAGCAAAGGAAATGAGCCTTGGTGACATTGAATGTGTTAGCGTTACACACTGCTATCTGAAATACCACACAGTGCTGAATAGTAAGCATGGGAGTGCAGGAAAATCAGCTGCCTGTGTGCTAAGAGTGTGCGTCTGGAGACTGTGTATTGTCAGGTGCAAGAGAGAGCTGCATGGACGCTTGCACAACTGCATGAAGACTGCAGAGATGTATGTAAGAGTACATGTGTGGTAAGGGTTAATTGGAGTTTTGAACATGTAGGAACTACCTTACCCATTGCAGGAGTGGAAGGAAAATCTACCATGTTGATTTCAAATGTGTTAGCATTTGCCTCTCATTTGTGAGATATTGATTTGTGCTGAATGCTAACCATCACAGTTCAAGAAAACAAGCTGCCCCTTTCCTGAGAGTGCAAGTCTTACAGAACAAGAGCAACACAAATTAAATCTCTGACATCAATTCCTGTGTGCACACAGACTCATGGTGTGATTCTAGGCAGAAAACGATATTTGATTGGCAATTTCAAAGCACATTTACTACTGTGGTAGAGCAAGTGATAATTACTGTAACAGCCTGCAACATTTTCCTTATAGTTTAGAGAGGCAGAAAAGAGCACATGTCCTAACAGCTACTTGAGACCATGAGCATGTGGAACCTGGGTGAGTGATTAGACTAGAGCAAAGGAAATGAGCCTTGGTGACGTTGAATGTGTTAGCGTTACACACTGCTATCTGACAGACCACACAGTGCTGAATAGTAAGCATGGGAGTGCAGGAAAATCAGCTGCCTGTGTGCTAAGAGTGTGCTTCTGGAGACTGTGTATTGTCAGGTGCAAGAGAGATCTGCATGGACGCTTGCACAACTGCATGAAGACTGCAGAGATGTATGTAAGAGTACATGTGTGGTAAGGGTTAATTGGAGTTTTGAAAATGTAGGAACTACCTCACCCATTGCAGCAGTGGAAGGAAAATCTACCATGTTGATTTCAAATGTGTTAGCATTTGCCCCTCATTTGTGAGATATTGATTTGTGCTGAATGCTAACCATCACAGTTCAAGAAAACAAGCTGCCCCTTTCCTGCGAGTGCAAGTCTTACAGAACAAGAGCAACACAAATTAAATCTCTGACAACAATTCCTGTGTGCAGACAGACTCATGGTGTGATTCTAGGCAGAAAACGATATTTGATTGGCAATTTCAAAGCACATTTAATACTGTGGTAGAGCAAGTGATAATTACTGTAACAGCCTGACACATTTTCCTTATAGTTTAGAGAGGCAGAAAAGAGCACATGTCCTAACAGCTACTTGAGACCATGAGCATGTGGAACCTGGGTGAGTGATTAGACTAGAGCAAAGGAAATGAGCCTTGGTGACGTTGAATGTGTTAGCGTTACACACTGCTATCTGAAAAACCACACAGTGCTGAATAGTGAGCATGGGAGTGCAGGAAAATCAGCTGCCTGTGTGCTAAGAGTGTGCTTCTGGAAACTGTGTATTGTCAGGTGCATGAGATATCTGCATGGACGCTTGCACAACTGCATGAAGACTGCAGAGATGTATGTAAGAGTACATGTGTGGTAAGGGTTAATTGCAGTTTTGAACATGTAGGAACTACCTCACCCATTGCAGGAGTGGAAGGAAAATCTACCATGTTGATTTCAAATGTGTTAGCATTTGCCTCTCATTTGTGAGATATTGATTTGTGCTGAATGCTAACCATCACAGTTCAAGAAAACAAGCTGCCTCTTTCCTGCAAGTGCAAGTCTTACAGAACAAGAGCAACACAAATTAAATCTCTGACAACAATTCCTGTGTGCAGACAGACTCATGGTGTGATTCTAGGCAGAAAACGATATTTGATTGGCAATTTCAAAGCACATTTACAACTGTGGTAGAGCAAATGATAATTACTGTAACAGCCTGCAACATTTTCCTTATAGTTTAGAGAGGCAGAAAAGAGCACATGTTCTAACAGCTACTTGAGACCATGAGCATGTGGAACCTGGGTGAGTGATTAGACTAGAGCAAAGGAAATGAGCCTTGGTGACATTGAATGTGTTAGCGTAACACACTGCTATCTGAAATACCACACAGTGCTGAATAGTAAGCATGGGAGTGCAGGAAAATCAGCTGCCTGTGTGCTAAGAGTGTGCTTCTGGAGACTGTATTGTCAGGTGCAAGAGAGATCTGCATGGACGCTTACAAAACTGCATGAAGACTGCAGAGATGTATGTAAGAGTACATGTGTGGTAAGGCTTAATTGGAGTTTTGAACATGTAGGAACTACCTCACCCATTGCAGGAGTGGAAGGAAAATCTACCATGTTGATTTCAAATGTGTTAGCATGTGCCTCTCATTTGTGAGATATTGATTTGTGCTGAATGCTAACCATCACAGTTTAAGAAAACAAGCTGCCCGTTTCCCGCGAGTGCAAGTCTTACAGAACAAGAGCAACACAAATTAAATCTCTGACAACAATTCCTGTGTGCAGACAGACTCATGGTGTGATTCTAGGCAGAAAACGATATTTGATTGGCAATTTCAAAGCACATTTACTACTGTGGTAGAGCAAATGATAATTACTGTAACAGCCTGACACATTTTCCTTATAGTTTAGAGAGGCAGAAAAGAGCACATGTCCTAACAGCTACTTGAGACCATGAGCATGTGGAACCTGGGTGAGTGATTAGACTAGAGCAAAGGAAATGAGCCCTGGTGACATTGAATGTGTTAGCGTTACACACTGCTATCTGAAATACCACACAGTGCTGAATAGTAAGCATGGGAGTGCAGGAAAATCAGCTGCCTGTGTGCTAAGAGTGTGCTTCTGGAGACTGTGTATTGTCAGGTGCAAGAGAGAGCTGCATGGACGCTTGCACAACTGCATGAAGACTGCAGAGATGTATGTAAGAGTACATATGTGGTAAGGGTTAATTGCAGTTTTGAACATGTAGGAACTACCTCACCCATTGCAGGAGTGGAAGGAAAATCTACCATGTTGATTTCAAATGTGTTAGCATTTGCCTCTCATTTGTGAGATATTGATTTGTGCTGAATGCTAACCATCACAGTTCAAGAAAACAAGCAGCCCCTTTCCTGCGAGTGCAAGTCTTACAGAACAAGAGCAACACTAATTAAATCTCTGACATCAATTCCTGTGTGCACACAGACTCATGGTGTGATTCTAGGCAGAAAACGATATTTGATTGGCAATTTCAAAGCACATTTACTACTGTGGTAGAGCAGGTGATAATTACTGTAACAGCCTGACATATTTTCCTTATAGTTTAGAGAGGCAGAAAAGAGCACATGTCCTAACAGCTACTTGAGACCATGAGCATGTGGAACCTGGGTGACTGATTAGACTAGAGCAAAGGAAATGAGCCTTGGTGACGTTGAATGTGTTAGCGTTACACACTGCAATCTGAAATACCACACATTGCTGAATAGTAAGCATGGGAGTGCAGGAAAATCAGCTGCCTGTGTGCTAAGAGTGTGCTTCTGGAGACTGTGTATTGTCAGGTGCAAGAGAGAGCTGCATGGACGCTTGCACAACTGCATGAAGACTGCAGAGATGTATGTAAGAGTACATATGTGGTAAGGGTTAATTGCAGTTTTGAACATGTAGGAACTACCTCACCCATTGCAGGAGTGGAAGGAAAATCTACCATGTTGATTTCAAATGTGTTAGCATTTGCGTCTCATTTGTGAGATATTGATTTGTGCTGAATGCTAACCATCACAGTTCAAGAAAACAAGCTGCCCCTTTCCTGCGAGTGCAAGTCTTACAGAACAAGAGCAACACGAATTAAATCATTGACAACAATTCCTGTGTGCAGACAGACTCATGGTGTGATTCTAGGCAGAAAACGATATTTGATTGGCAATTTCAAAGCACATTTACTACTGTGGTAGTGCAAATGATAATTACTGTAACAACCTGACACATTTTCCTTATAGTTTAGAGAGGCAGAAAAGAGCACATGTCCTAACAGCTACTTGAGACCATGAGCATGTGGAACCTGGGTGAGTGATTAGACTAGAGCAAAGGAAATGAGCCATGGTGACATTGAATGTGTTAGCGTTACACACTGCTATCTGAAATACCACACAGTGCTGAATAGTAAGCATGGGAGTGCAGGAAAATCAGCTGCCTGTGTGCTAAGAGTGTGCTTCTGGAGACTGTGTATTGTCAGGTGCAAGAGAGATCTGCATGGACGCTTGCACAACTGCATGAAGACTGCAGAGATGTATGTAAGAGTACATGTGTGGTAAGGGTTAATTGGAGTTTTGAACATGTAGGAACTACCTCACCCATTGCAGGAGTAGAAGGAAAATCTACCATGTTGATTTCAAATGTGTTAGCATTTGCCTCTCATTTGTGAGATATTGATTTGTGCTGAATGCTAACCATCACAGTTCAAGAAAACAAGCTGCCCCTTTCCTGCGAGTGCAAGTCTTACAGAGCAAGAGCAACACGAATTAAATCTCTGACAACAATTCCTGTGTGCAGACAGACTCATGGTGTGATTCTAGGCAGAAAACGATATTCGATTGGCAATTTCAAAGCACATTTACTACTGTGGTAGAGCAAGTGATAATTACTATAACAGCCTGACACATTTTCCTTATAGTTTAGAGAGGCAGAAAAGAGCACATTTCCTAACCGCTACTTGAGACCATGAGCATGTGGAACCTGGGAGAGTGATTAGACTAGAGCAAAGGAAATGAGCCTTGGTGACGTTGAATGTGTTAGCGTTACACACTGCTATCTGAAATACCACACAGTGCTGAATAGTAAGCATGGGAGTGCAGGAAAATCAGCTGCCTGTGTGCTAAGAGTGTGCTTCTGGAGACTGTGTATTGTCAGGTGCAAGAGAGAGCTGCATGGACGCTTGCACAACTGCATGAAGACTGCAGAGATGTATGTAAGAGTACATGTGTGGTAAGGGTTAATTGCAGTTTTGAACATGTAGGAACTACCTCACCCATTGCAGGAGTGGAAGGAAAATCTACCATGTTGATTTCAAATGTGTTAGCATTTGCCTCTCATTTGTGAGATATTGATTTGTGCTGAATGCTAACCATCACAGTTCAAGAAAACAAGCAGCCCCTTTCCTGCGAGTGCAAGTCTTACAGAACAAGAGCAACACAAATTAAATCTCTGACATCAATTCCTGTGTGCACACAGACTCATGGTGTGATTCTAGGCAGAAAACGATATTTGATTGGCAATTTCAAAGCACATTTACTACTGTGGTAGAGCAGGTGATAATTACTGTAACAGCCTGACATATTTTCCTTATAGTTTAGAGAGGCAGAAAAGAGCACATGTCCTAACAGCTACTTGAGACCATGAGCATGTGGAACCTGGGTGAGTGATTAGACTAGAGCAAAGGAAATGAGCCTTGGTGACGTTGAATGTGTCAGCGTTACACACTGCTATCTGAAATACCACACAGTGCTGAATAGTAAGCATGGGAGTGCAGGAAAATCAGCTGCCTGTGTGCTAAGAGTGTGCGTCTGGAGACTGTGTATTGTCAGGTGCAAGAGAGAGCTGCATGGACGCTTGCACAACTGCATGAAGACTGCAGAGATGTATGTAAGAGTACATGTGTGGTAAGGGTTAATTGCAGTTTTGAACATGTAGGAACTACCTCACCCATTGCAGGAGTGGAAGGAAAATCTACCATGTTGATTTCAAATGTGTTAGCATTTGCCTCTCATTTGTGAGATATTGATTTGTGCTGAATGCTAACCATCACAGTTCAAGAAAACAAACTGCCCCTTTCCTGCGAGTGCAAGTCTTACAGAACAAGAGCAACACAAATTAAATCTCTGACATCAATTCCTGTGTGCACACAGACTCATGGTGTGATTCTAGGCAGAAAACGATATTTGATTGGCAATTTCAAAGCACATTTACTACTGTGGTAGAGCAAGTGATAATTACTGTAACAGCCTGACATATTTTCCTTATAGTTTAGAGAGGCAGAAAAGAGCACATGTCCTAACAGCTACTTGAGACCATGAGCATGTGGAACCTGGGTGAGTGATTAGACTAGAGCAAAGGAAATGAGCCTTGGTGACGTTGAATGTGTAAGTGTTACACACTGCTATCTGAAAGACCACACAGTGCTGAATAGTAAGCATGGGAGTGCAAGAAAATCAGCTGCCTGTGTGCTAAGAGTGTGTAAGAGTGTGCTTCTGGAGACTGTGTATTGTCAGGTGCAAGAGAGATCTGCATGGACGCTTGCACAACTGCATGAAGACTGCAGAGATGTATGTAAGAGTACATGTGTGGTAAGGGTTAATTGGAGTTTTGAACATATAGGACCTACCTCACCCATTGCAGCAGTGGAAAGAAAATCTACCATATTGATTTCAAATGTGTTAGCATTTGCCTCTCATTTGTGAGATATTGATTTGTGCTGAATGCTAACCATCAACGTTCAAGAAAACAAGCTGCCTCTTTCCTGCGAGTGCAAGTCTTACAGAACAAGAGCAACACAAATTAAATCTCTGACAACAATTCCTGTGTGCAGACAGACTCATGGTGTGATTCTAGGCAGAAAACGATATTTGATTGGCAATTTCAAAGCACATTTACAACTGTGGTAGAGCAAATGATAATTACTGTAACAGCCTGCAACATTTTCCTTATAGTTTAGAGAGGCAGAAAAGAGCACATGTTCTAACAGCTACTTGAGACCATGAGCATGTGGAACCTGGGTGAGTGATTAGACTAGAGCAAAGGAAATGAGCCTTGGTGACATTGAATGTGTTAGCGTTACACACTGCTATCTGAAATACCACACAGTGCTGAATAGTAAGCATGGGAGTGCAGGAAAATCAGCTGCCTGTGTGCTAAGAGTGTGCTTCTGGAGACTGTATTGTCAGGTGCAAGAGAGATCTGCATGGACGCTTACAAAACTGCATGAAGACTGCAGAGATGTATGTAAGAGTACATGTGTGGTAAGGCTTAATTGGAGTTTTGAACATGTAGGAACTACCTCACCCATTGCAGGAGTGGAAGGAAAATCTACCATGTTGATTTCAAATGTGTTAGCATTTGCCTCTCATTTGTGAGATATTGATTTGTGCTGAATGCTAACCATCACAGTTCAAGAAAACAAGCTGCCCCTTTCCTGCGAGTGCAAGTCTTACAGAACAAGAGCAACACGAATTAAATCTCTGACAACAATTCCTGTGTGCACACAGACTCATGGTGTGATTCTAGGCAGAAAACGATATTTGATTGGCAATTTCAAAGCACATTTACTACTGTGGTAGAGCAAGTGATAATTACTGTAACAGCCTGACACATTTTCCTTATAGTTTAGAGAGGCAGAAAAGAGCACATGTATTAACAGCTACTTGAGACAATGAGCATGTGGAACCTGGGTGAGTGATTAGACTAGAGCAAAGAAAATAAGCCTTGGTGACGTTGAATGTGTTAGCGTTACACACTGCTATCTGAAAAACCACACAGTGCTGAATAGTAAGCATGGGAGTGCAGGAAAATCAGCTGCCTGTGTGCTAAGAGTGTGCTTCTGGAGACTGTATTGTCAGGTGCAAGAGAGATCTGCATGGACGCTTGCACAACTGCATGAAGACTGCAGAGATGTATGTAAGAGTACATGTGTGGTAAGATTTAATTGGAGTTTTGAACATGTAGGACCTACCTCACCCATTGCAGCAGTGGAAGGAAAATCTACCATGTTGATTTCAAATGTGTTAGCATGTGCCTCTCATTTGTGAGATATTGATTTGTGCTGAATGCTAACCATCACAGTTCAAGAAAACAAGCTGCCCGTTTCCCGCGAGTGCAAGTCTTACAGAACAAGAGCAACACAAATTAAATCTCTGATAACAATTCCTGTGTGCCGACAGACTTATGGTGTGATTCTAGGCAGAAAACGATATTTGATTGGCAATTTCAAAGCACATTTACTACTGTGGTAGAGCAAGTGATAATTACTGTAACAGCCTGACATATTTTCCTTATAGTTTAGAGAGGCAGAAAAGAGCACATGTCCTAACAGCTACTTGAGACCATGAGCATGTGGAACCTGGGTGAGTGATTAGACTAGAGCAGAGGAAATGAGCCTTGGTGACGTTGAATGTGTTAGTGTTACACACTGCTATCTGAAAGACCACACAGTGCTGAATAGTAAGCATGGGAGTGCAGGAAAATCAGCTGCCTGTGTGCTAAGAGTGTGCTTCTGGAGACTGTGTATTGTCAGGTGCAAGAGAGATCTGCATGGACGCTTGCACAACTGCATGAAGACTGCAGAGATGTATGTAAGAGTACATGTGTGGTAAGGGTTAATTGGAGGTTTTGAACATATAGGACCTACCTCAACCATTGCAGCAGTGGAAAGAAAATCTACCATATTGATTTCAAATGTGTTAGCATTTGCCTCTCATTTGTGAGATATTGATTTGTGCTGAATGCTAACCATCAACGTTCAAGAAAACAAGCTGCCTCTTTCCTGCGAGCGCAAGTCTTACAGAACAAGAGCAACACAAATTAAATCTCTGACAACAATTCCTGTGTGCAGGCAGACTCATGGTGTGATTCTAGGCAGAAAACGATATTTGATTGGCAATTTCAAAGCACATTTACAACTGTGGTAGAGCAAATGATAATTACTGTAACAGCCTGCAACATTTTCCTTATAGTTTAGAGAGGCAGAAAAGAGCACATGTTCTAACAGCTACTTGAGACCATGAGCATGTGGATCCTGGGTGAGTGATTAGACTAGAGCAAAGGAAATGAGCCTTGGTGACATTGAATGTGTTAGCGTTACACACTGCTATCTGAAATACCACACAGTGCTGAATAGTAAGCATGGGAGTGCAGGAAAATCAGCTGCCTGTGTGCTAAGACTGTGCTTCTGGAGACTGTATTGTCAGGTGCAAGAGAGATCTGCATGGACGCTTACAAAACTGCATGAAGACTGCAGAGATGTATGTAAGAGTACATGTGTGGTAAGGCTTAATTGGAGTTTTGAATATGTAGGAACTACCTCACCCATTGCAGGAGTGGAAGGAAAATCTACCATGTTGATTTCAAATGTGTTAGCATTTGCCTCTCATTTGTGACATATTGATTTGTGCTGAATGCTAACCATCACAGTTCAAGAAAACAAGCTGCCCCTTTCCTGCGAGTGCAAGTCTTACAGAACAAGAGCAACACGAATTAAATCTCTGACAACAATTCCTGTGTGCACACAGACTCATGGTGTGATTCTAGGCAGAAAACGATATTTGATTGGCAATTTCAAAGCACATTTACTACTGTGGTAGAGCAAGTGATAATTACTGTAACAGCCTGACACATTTTCCTTATAGTTTAGAGAGGCAGAAAAGAGCACATGTATTAACAGCTACTTGAGACAATGAGCATGTGGAACCTGGGTGAGTGATTAGACTAGAGCAAAGAAAATAAGCCTTGGTGACGTTGAATGTGTTAGCGTTACACACTGCTATCTGAAAAACCACACAGTGCTGAATAGTAAGCATGGGAGTGCAGGAAAATCAGCTGCCTGTGTGCTAAGAGTGTGCTTCTGGAGACTGTGTATTGTCAGGTGCAAGAGAGATCTGCATGGACGCTTGCACAACTGCATGAAGACTGCAGAGATGTATGTAAGAGTACATGTGTGGTAAGGGTTAATTGCAGTTTTGAACATGTAGGAACTACCTCACCCATTGCAGGAGTGGAAGGAAAATCTACCATGTTGATTTCAAATGTGTTAGCATTTGCCTCTCATTTGTGAGATATTGATTTGTGCTGAATGCTAACCATCACAGTTCAAGAAAACAAGCAGCCCCTTTCCTGCGAGTGCAAGTCTTACAGAACAAGAGCAACACTAATTAAATCTCTGACATCAATTCCTGTGTGCACACAGACTCATGGTGTGATTCTAGGCAGAAAACGATATTTGATTGGCAATTTCAAAGCACATTTACTACTGTGGTAGAGCAGGTGATAATTACTGTAACAGCCTGACATATTTTCCTTATAGTTTAGAGAGGCAGAAAAGAGCACATGTCCTAACAGCTACTTGAGACCATGAGCATGTGGAACCTGGGTGACTGATTAGACTAGAGCAAAGGAAATGAGCCTTGGTGACGTTGAATGTGTTAGCGTTACACACTGCTATCTGAAATACCACACATTGCTGAATAGTAAGCATGGGAGTGCAGGAAAATCAGCTGCCTGTGTGCTAAGAGTGTGCTTCTGGAGACTGTGTATTGTCAGGTGCAAGAGAGAGCTGCATGGACGCTTGCACAACTGCATGAAGACTGCAGAGATGTATGTAAGAGTACATATGTGGTAAGGGTTAATTGCAGTTTTGAACATGTAGGAACTACCTCACCCATTGCAGGAGTGGAAGGAAAATCTACCATGTTGATTTCAAATGTGTTAGCATTTGCGTCTCATTTGTGAGATATTGATTTGTGCTGAATGCTAACCATCACAGTTCAAGAAAACAAGCTGCCCCTTTCCTGCGAGTGCAAGTCTTACAGAACAAGAGCAACACGAATTAAATCATTGACAACAATTCCTGTGTGCAGACAGACTCATGGTGTGATTCTAGGCAGAAAACGATATTTGATTGGCAATTTCAAAGCACATTTACTACTGTGGTAGTGCAAATGATAATTACTGTAACAACCTGACACATTTTCCTTATAGTTTAGAGAGGCAGAAAAGAGCACATGTCCTAACAGCTACTTGAGACCATGAGCATGTGGAACCTGGGTGAGTGATTAGACTAGAGCAAAGGAAATGAGCCATGGTGACATTGAATGTGTTAGCGTTACACACTGCTATCTGAAATACCACACAGTGCTGAATAGTAAGCATGGGAGTGCAGGAAAATCAGCTGCCTGTGTGCTAAGAGTGTGCTTCTGGAGACTGTGTATTGTCAGGTGCAAGAGAGATCTGCATGGACGCTTGCACAACTGCATGAAGACTGCAGAGATGTATGTAAGAGTACATGTGTGGTAAGGGTTAATTGGAGTTTTGAACATGTAGGAACTACCTCACCCATTGCAGGAGTAGAAGGAAAATCTACCATGTTGATTTCAAATGTGTTAGCATTTGCCTCTCATTTGTGAGATATTGATTTGTGTTGAATGCTAACCATCACAGTTCAAGAAAACAAGCTGCCCCTTTCCTGCGAGTGCAAGTCTTACAGAGCAAGAGCAACACGAATTAAATCTCTGACAACAATTCCTGTGTGCAGACAGACTCATGGTGTGATTCTAGGCAGAAAACGATATTCGATTGGCAATTTCAAAGCACATTTACTACTGTGGTAGAGCAAGTGATAATTACTATAACAGCCTGACACATTTTCCTTATAGTTTAGAGAGGCAGAAAAGAGCACATTTCCTAACCGCTACTTGAGACCATGAGCATGTGGAACCTGGGAGAGTGATTAGACTAGAGCAAAGGAAATGAGCCTTGGTGACATTGAATGTGTTAGCGTTACACACTGCTATCTGAAATACCACACAGTGCTGAATAGTAAGCATGGGAGTGCAGGAAAATCAGCTGCCTGTGTGCTAAGAGTGTGCTTCTGGAGACTGTGTATTGTCAGGTGCAAGAGAGAGCTGCATGGACGCTTGCACAACTGCATGAAGACTGCAGAGATGTATGTAAGAGTACATGTGTGGTAAGGGTTAATTGCAGTTTTGAACATGTAGGAACTACCTCACCCATTGCAGGAGTGGAAGGAAAATCTACCATGTTGATTTCAAATGTGTTAGCATTTGCCTCTCATTTGTGAGATATTGATTTGTGCTGAATGCTAACCATCACAGTTCAAGAAAACAAGCAGCCCCTTTCCTGCGAGTGCAAGTCTTACAGAACAAGAGCAACACAAATTAAATCTCTGACATCAATTCCTGTGTGCACACAGACTCATGGTGTGATTCTAGGCAGAAAACGATATTTGATTGGCAATTTCAAAGCACATTTACTACTGTGGTAGAGCAGGTGATAATTACTGTAACAGCCTGACATATTTTCCTTATAGTTTAGAGAGGCAGAAAAGAGCACATGTCCTAACAGCTACTTGAGACCATGAGCATGTGGAACCTGGGTGAGTGATTAGACTAGAGCAAAGGAAATGAGCCTTGGTGACGTTGAATGTGTCAGCGTTACACACTGCTATCTGAAATACCACACAGTGCTGAATAGTAAGCATGGGAGTGCAGGAAAATCAGCTGCCTGTGTGCTAAGAGTGTGCGTCTGGAGACTGTGTATTGTCAGGTGCAAGAGAGAGCTGCATGGACGCTTGCACAACTGCATGAAGACTGCAGAGATGTATGTAAGAGTACATGTGTGGTAAGGGTTAATTGCAGTTTTGAACATGTAGGAACTACCTCACCCATTGCAGGAGTGGAAGGAAAATCTACCATGTTGATTTCAAATGTGTTAGCATTTGCCTCTCATTTGTGAGATATTGATTTGTGCTGAATGCTAACCATCACAGTTCAAGAAAACAAACTGCCCCTTTCCTGCGAGTGCAAGTCTTACAGAACAAGAGCAACACGAATTAAATCTCTGACATCAATTCCTGTGTGCACACAGACTCATGGTGTGATTCTAGGCAGAAAACGATATTTGATTGGCAATTTCAAAGCACATTTACTACTGTGGTAGAGCAAGTGATAATTACTGTAACAGCCTGACATATTTTCCTTATAGTTTAGAGAGGCAGAAAAGAGCACATGTCCTAACAGCTACTTGAGACCATGAGCATGTGGAACCTGGGTGAGTGATTAGACTAGAGCAAAGGAAATGAGCCTTGGTGACGTTGAATGTGTAAGTGTTACACACTGCTATCTGAAAGACCACACAGTGCTGAATAGTAAGCATGGGAGTGCAAGAAAATCAGCTGCCTGTGTGCTAAGAGTGTGTAAGAGTGTGCTTCTGGAGACTGTGTATTGTCAGGTGCAAGAGAGATCTGCATGGACGCTTGCACAACTGCATGAAGACTGCAGAGATGTATGTAAGAGTACATGTGTGGTAAGGGTTAATTGGAGTTTTGAACATATAGGACCTACCTCACCCATTGCAGCAGTGGAAAGAAAATCTACCATATTGATTTCAAATGTGTTAGCATTTGCCTCTCATTTGTGAGATATTGATTTGTGCTGAATGCTAACCATCAACGTTCAAGAAAACAAGCTGCCTCTTTCCTGCGAGTGCAAGTCTTACAGAACAAGAGCAACACAAATTAAATCTCTGACAACAATTCCTGTGTGCAGACAGACTCATGGTGTGATTCTAGGCAGAAAACGATATTTGATTGGCAATTTCAAAGCACATTTACAACTGTGGTAGAGCAAATGATAATTACTGTAACAGCCTGCAACATTTTCCTTATAGTTTAGTGAGGCAGAAAAGAGCACATGTTCTAACAGCTACTTGAGACCATGAGCATGTGGAACCTGGGTGAGTGATTAGACTAGAGCAAAGGAAATGAGCCTTGGTGACATTGAATGTGTTAGCGTTACACACTGCTATCTGAAATACCACACAGTGCTGAATAGTAAGCATGGGAGTGCAGGAAAATCAGCTGCCTGTGTGCTAAGAGTGTGCTTCTGGAGACTGTATTGTCAGGTGCAAGAGAGATCTGCATGGACGCTTACAAAACTGCATGAAGACTGCAGAGATGTATGTAAGAGTACATGTGTGGTAAGGCTTAATTGGAGTTTTGAACATGTAGGAACTACCTCACCCATTGCAGGAGTGGAAGGAAAATCTACCATGTTGATTTCAAATGTGTTAGCATTTGCCTCTCATTTGTGAGATATTGATTTGTGCTGAATGCTAACCATCACAGTTCAAGAAAACAAGCTGCCCCTTTCCTGCGAGTGCAAGTCTTACAGAACAAGAGCAACACGAATTAAATCTCTGACAACAATTCCTGTGTGCACACAGACTCATGGTGTGATTCTAGGCAGAAAACGATATTTGATTGGCAATTTCAAAGCACATTTACTACTGTGGTAGAGCAAGTGATAATTACTGTAACAGCCTGACACATTTTCCTTATAGTTTAGAGAGGCAGAAAAGAGCACATGTATTAACAGCTACTTGAGACAATGAGCATGTGGAACCTGGGTGAGTGATTAGACTAGAGCAAAGAAAATAAGCCTTGGTGACGTTGAATGTGTTAGCGTTACACACTGCTATCTGAAAAACCACACAGTGCTGAATAGTAAGCATGGGAGTGCAGGAAAATCAGCTGCCTGTGTGCTAAGAGTGTGCTTCTGGAGACTGTATTGTCAGGTGCAAGAGAGATCTGCATGGACGCTTGCACAACTGCATGAAGACTGCAGAGATGTATGTAAGAGTACATGTGTGGTAAGATTTAATTGGAGTTTTGAACATGTAGGACCTACCTCACCCATTGCAGCAGTGGAAGGAAAATCTACCATGTTGATTTCAAATGTGTTAGCATGTGCCTCTCATTTGTGAGATATTGATTTGTGCTGAATGCTAACCATCACAGTTCAAGAAAACAAGCTGCCCGTTTCCCGCGAGTGCAAGTCTTACAGAACAAGAGCAACACAAATTAAATCTCTGATAACAATTCCTGTGTGCCGACAGACTTATGGTGTGATTCTAGGCAGAAAACGATATTTGATTGGCAATTTCAAAGCACATTTACTACTGTGGTAGAGCAAGTGATAATTACTGTAACAGCCTGACATATTTTCCTTATAGTTTAGAGAGGCAGAAAAGAGCACATGTCCTAACAGCTACTTGAGACCATGAGCATGTGGAACCTGGGTGAGTGATTAGACTAGAGCAGAGGAAATGAGCCTTGGTGACGTTGAATGTGTTAGTGTTACACACTGCTATCTGAAAGACCACACAGTGCTGAATAGTAAGCATGGGAGTGCAGGAAAATCAGCTGCCTGTGTGCTAAGAGTGTGCTTCTGGAGACTGTGTATTGTCAGGTGCAAGAGAGATCTGCATGGACGCTTGCACAACTGCATGAAGACTGCAGAGATGTATGTAAGAGTACATGTGTGGTAAGGGTTAATTGGAGGTTTTGAACATATAGGACCTACCTCACCCATTGCAGCAGTGGAAAGAAAATCTACCATATTGATTTCAAATGTGTTAGCATTTGCCTCTCATTTGTGAGATATTGATTTGTGCTGAATGCTAACCATCAACGTTCAAGAAAACAAGCTGCCTCTTTCCTGCGAGCGCAAGTCTTACAGAACAAGAGCAACACAAATTAAATCTCTGACAACAATTCCTGTGTGCAGACAGACTCATGGTGTGATTCTAGGCAGAAAACGATATTTGATTGGCAATTTCAAAGCACATTTACAACTGTGGTAGAGCAAATGATAATTACTGTAACAGCCTGCAACATTTTCCTTATAGTTTAGAGAGGCAGAAAAGAGCACATGTTCTAACAGCTACTTGAGACCATGAGCATGTGGATCCTGGGTGAGTGATTAGACTAGAGCAAAGGAAATGAGCCTTGGTGACATTGAATGTGTTAGCGTTACACACTGCTATCTGAAATACCACACAGTGCTGAATAGTAAGCATGGGAGTGCAGGAAAATCAGCTGCCTGTGTGCTAAGACTGTGCTTCTGGAGACTGTATTGTCAGGTGCAAGAGAGATCTGCATGGACGCTTACAAAACTGCATGAAGACTGCAGAGATGTATGTAAGAGTACATGTGTGGTAAGGCTTAATTGGAGTTTTGAACATGTAGGAACTACCTCACCCATTGCAGGAGTGGAAGGAAAATCTACCATGTTGATTTCAAATGTGTTAGCATTTGCCTCTCATTTGTGAGATATTGATTTGTGCTGAATGCTAACCATCACAGTTCAAGAAAACAAGCTGCCCCTTTCCTGCGAGTGCAAGTCTTACAGAACAAGAGCAACACGAATTAAATCTCTGACAACAATTCCTGTGTGCACACAGACTCATGGTGTGATTCTAGGCAGAAAACGATATTTGATTGGCAATTTCAAAGCACATTTACTACTGTGGTAGAGCAAGTGATAATTACTGTAACAGCCTGACACATTTTCCTTATAGTTTAGAGAGGCAGAAAAGAGCACGTGTATTAACAGCTACTTGAGACAATGAGCATGTGGAACCTGGGTGAGTGATTAGACTAGAGCAAAGAAAATAAGCCTTGGTGACGTTGAATGTGTTAGCGTTACACACTGCTATCTGAAAAACCACACAGTGCTGAATAGTAAGCATGGGAGTGCAGGAAAATCAGCTGCCTGTGTGCTAAGAGTGTGCTTCTGGAGACTGTGTATTGTCAGGTGCAAGAGAGATCTGCATGGACGCTTGCAGAACTGCATGAAGACTGCAGAGATGTATGTAAGAGTACATGTGGGGTAAGATTTAATTGGAGTTTTGAACATGTAGGACCTACCTCACCCATTGCAGCAGTGGAAGGAAAATCTACCATGTTGATTTCAAATGTGTTAGCATGTGCCTCTCATTTGTGAGATATTGATTTGTGCTGAATGCTAACCATCACAGTTTAAGAAAACAAGCTGCCCGTTTCCCGCGAGTGCAAGTCTTACAGAACAAGAGCAACACAAATGAAATCTCTGACAACAATTCCTGTGTGCAGACAGACTCATGGTGTGATTCTAGGCAGAAAACGATATTTGATTGGCAATTTCAAAGCACATTTACTACTGTGGTAGAGCAAATGATAATTACTGTAACAGCCTGACACATTTTCCTTATAGTTTAGAGAGGCAGAAAAGAGCACATGTCCTAACAGCTACTTGAGACCATGAGCATGTGGAACCTGGGTGAGTGATTAGACTAGAGCAAAGGAAATGAGCCTTGGTGACATTGAATGTGTTAGCGTTACACACTGCTATCTGAAATACCACACAGTGCTGAATAGTAAGCATGGGAGTGCAGGAAAATCAGCTGCCTGTGTGCTAAGAGTGTGCTTCTGGAGACTGTGTATTGTCAGGTGCAAGAGAGAGCTGCATGGACGCTTGCACAACTGCATGAAGACTGCAGAGATGTATGTAAGAGTACATGTGTGGTAAGGGTTAATTGCAGTTTTGAACATGTAGGAACTACCTCACCCATTGCAGGAGTGGAAGGAAAATCTACCATGTTGATTTCAAATGTGTTAGCATTTGCCTCTCATTTGTGAGATATTGATTTGTGCTGAATGCTAACCATCACAGTTCAAGAAAACAAGCAGCCCCTTTCCTGCGAGTGCAAGTCTTACAGAACAAGAGCAACACTAATTAAATCTCTGACATCAATTCCTGTGTGCACACAGACACATGGTGTGATTCTAGGCAGAAAACGATATTTGATTGGCAATTTCAAAGCACATTTACTACTGTGGTAGAGCAGGTGATAATTACTGTAACAGCCTGACATATTTTCCTTATAGTTTAGAGAGGCAGAAAAGAGCACATGTCCTAACAGCTACTTGAGACCATGAGCATGTGGAACCTGGGTGACTGATTAGACTAGAGCAAAGGAAATGAGCCTTGGTGACGTTGAATGTGTTAGCGTTACACACTGCAATCTGAAATACCACACAGTGCTGAATAGTAAGCATGGGAGTGCAGGAAAATCAGCTGCCTGTGTGCTAAGAGTGTGCGTCTGGAGACTGTGTATTGTCAGGTGCAAGAGAGAGCTGCATGGACGCTTGCACAACTGCATGAAGACTGCAGAGATGTATGTAAGAGTACATGTGTGGTAAGGGTTAATTGGAGTTTTGAACATGTAGGAACTACCTCACCCATTGCAGGAGTGGAAGGAAAATCTACCATGTTGATTTCAAATGTGTTAGCATTTGCCTCTCATTTGTGAGATATTGATTTGTGCTGAATGCTAACCATCACAGTTCAAGAAAACAAGCTGCCCCTTTCCTGCGAGTGCAAGTCTTACAGAACAAGAGCAACACGAATTAAATCTCTGACATCAATTCCTGTGTGCACACAGACTCATGGTGTGATTCTAGGCAGAAAATGATATTTGATTGGCAATTTCAAAGCACATTTACTACTGTGGTAGAGCAAGTGATAATTACTGTAACAGCCTGACATATTTTCCTTATAGTTTAGAGAGGCAGAAAAGAGCACATGTCCTAACAGCTACTTGAGACCATGAGCATGTGGAACCTGGGTGAGTGATTAGACTAGAGCAAAGGAAATGAGCCTTGGTGACGTTGAATGTGTTAGTGTTACACACTGCTATCTGAAAGACCACACAGTGCTGAATAGTAAGCATGGGAGTGCAGGAAAATCAGCTGCCTGTGTGCTAAGAGTGTGCGTCTGGAGACTGTGTATTGTCAGGTGCAATAGAGAGCTGCATGGACGCTTGCACAACTGCATGAAGACTGCAGAGATGTATGTAAGAGTACATGTGTGGTAAGATTTAATTGGAGTTTTGAACATGTAGGACCTACCTCACCCATTGCAGCAGTGGAAGGAAAATCTACCATGTTTATTTCAAATGTGTTAGCATGTGCCCCTCATTTGTGAGATATTGATTTGTGCTGAATGCTAACCATCACAGTTCAAGAAAACAAGCTGCCCGTTTCCCGCGAGTGCAAGTCTTACAGAACAAGAGCAACACAAATTAAATCTCTGATAACAATTCCTGTGTGCAGACAGACTCATGGTGTGATTCTAGGCAGAAAACGATATTTGATTGGCAATTTCAAAGCACATTTACTACTGTGGTAGTGCAAATGATAATTACTGTAACAGCCTGACACATTTTCCTTATAGTTTAGAGAGGCAGAAAAGAGCACATGTCCTAACAGCTACTTGAGACCATGAACATGTGGAACCTGGGTGAGTGATTAGACTAGAGCAAAGGAAATGAGCCTTGGTGACATTGAATGTGTTAGCGTTACACACTGCTATCTGAAATACCACACAGTGCTGAATAGTAAGCATGGGAGTGCAGATAAATCAGCAGCCTGTGTGCTAAGAGTGTGCTTCTGGAGACTGTGTATTGTCAGGTGCAAGAGAGATCTGCATGGACGCTTGCACAACTGCATGAAGACTGCAGAGATGTATGTAAGAGTACATGTGTGGTAAGGGTTAATTGGTGTTTTGAACATGTAGGAACTACCTCACCCATTGCAGGAGTGGAAGGAATATCTACCATGTTGATTTCAAATGTGTTAGCATTTGCCTCTCATTTGTGAGATATTGATTTGTGCTGAATGCTAACCATCACAGTTCAAGAAAACAAGCTGCCCCTTTCCTGCGAGTGCAAGTCTTACAGAACAAGAGCAACACGAATTAAATCTCTGACAACAATTCCTGTGTGCACACAGACTCATGGTGTGATTCTAGGCAGAAAACGATATTTGATTGGCAATTTCAAAGCACATTTACTACTGTGGTAGAGCAAGTGATAATTACTGTAACAGCCTGACACATTTTCCTTATAGTTTAGAGAGGCAGAAAAGAGCACATGTATTAACAGCTACTTGAGACAATGAGCATGTGGAACCTGGGTGAGTGATTAGACTAGAGCAAAGAAAATAAGCCTTGGTGACGTTGAATGTGTTAGCGTTACACACTGCTATCTGAAAAACCACACAGTGCTGAATAGTAAGCATGGGAGTGCAGGAAAATCAGCTGCCTGTGTGCTAAGAGTGTGCTTCTGGAGACTGTGTATTGTCAGGTGCAAGAGAGATCTGCATGGACGCTTGCACAACTGCATGAAGACTGCAGAGATGTATGTAAGAGTACATGTGTGGTAAGATTTAATTGGAGTTTTGAACATGTAGGACCTACCTCACCCATTGCAGCAGTGGAAGGAAAATCTACCATGTTGATTTCAAATGTGTTAGCATGTGCCTCTCATTTGTGAGATATTGATTTGTGCTGAATGCTAACCATCACAGTTTAAGAAAACAAGCTGCCCGTTTCCCGCGAGTGCAAGTCTTACAGAACAAGAGCAACACAAATTAAATCTCTGACAACAATTCCTGTGTGCAGACAGACTCATGGTGTGATTCTAGGCAGAAAACGATATTTGATTGGCAATTTCAAAGCACATTTACTACTGTGGTAGAGCAAATGATAATTACTGTAACAGCCTGACACATTTTCCTTATAGTTTAGAGAGGCAGAAAAGAGCACATGTCCTAACAGCTACTTGAGACCATGAGCATGTGGAACCTGGGTGAGTGATTAGACTAGAGCAAAGGAAATGAGCCTTGGTGACATTGAATGTGTTAGCGTTACACACTGCTATCTGAAATACCACACAGTGCTGAATAGTAAGCATGGGAGTGCAGGAAAATCAGCTGCCTGTGTGCTAAGAGTGTGCTTCTGGAGACTGTGTATTGTCAGGTGCAAGAGAGAGCTGCATGGACTCTTGCACAACTGCATGAAGACTGCAGAGATGTATGTAAGAGTACATGTGTGGTAAGGGTTAATTGCAGTTTTGAACATGTAGGAACTACCTCACCCATTGCAGGAGTGGAAGGAAAATCTACCATGTTGATTTCAAATGTGTTAGCATTTGCCTCTCATTTGTGAGATATTGATTTGTGCTGAATGCTAACCATCACAGTTCAAGAAAACAAGCAGCCCCTTTCCTGCGAGTGCAAGTCTTACAGAACAAGAGCAACACTAATTAAATCTCTGACATCAATTCCTGTGTGCACACAGACTCATGGTGTGATTCTAGGCAAAAAACGATATTTGATTGGCAATTTCAAAGCACATTTACTACTGTGGTAGAGCAGGTGATAATTACTGTAACAGCCTGACATATTTTCCTTATAGTTTAGAGAGGCAGAAAAGAGCACATGTCCTAACAGCTACTTGAGACCATGAGCATGTGGAACCTGGGTGACTGATTAGACTAGAGCAAAGGAAATGAGCCTTGGTGACGTTGAATGTGTTAGCGTTACACACTGCAATCTGAAATACCACACAGTGCTGAATAGTAAGCATGGGAGTGCAGGAAAATCAGCTGCCTGTGTGCTAAGAGTGTGCGTCTGGAGACTGTGTATTGTCAGGTGCAAGAGAGAGCTGCATGGACGCTTGCACAACTGCATGAAGACTGCAGAGATGTATGTAAGAGTACATGTGTGGTAAGGGTTAATTGGAGTTTTGAACATGTAGGAACTACCTCACCCATTGCAGGAGTGGAAGGAAAATCTACCATGTTGATTTCAAATGTGTTAGCATTTGCCTCTCATTTGTGAGATATTGATTTGTGCTGAATGCTAACCATCACAGTTCAAGAAAACAAGCTGCCCCTTTCCTGCGAGTGCAAGTCTTACAGAACAAGAGCAACACGAATTAAATCTCTGACATCAATTCCTGTGTGCACACAGACTCATGGTGTGATTCTAGGCAGAAAATGATATATGATTGGCAATTTCAAAGCACATTTACTACTGTGGTAGAGCAAGTGATAATTACTGTAACAGCCTGACATATTTTCCTTATAGTTTAGAGAGGCAGAAAAGAGCACATGTCCTAACAGCTACTTGAGACCATGAGCATGTGGAACCTGGGTGAGTGATTAGACTAGAGCAAAGGAAATGAGCCTTGGTGACGTTGAATGTGTTAGTGTTACACACTGCTATCTGAAAGACCACACAGTGCTGAATAGTAAGCATGGGAGTGCAGGAAAATCAGCTGCCTGTGTGCTAAGAGTGTGCGTCTGGAGACTGTGTATTGTCAGGTGCAATAGAGAGCTGCATGGACGCTTGCACAACTGCATGAAGACTGCAGAGATGTATGTAAGAGTACATGTGTGGTAAGATTTAATTGGAGTTTTGAACATGTAGGACCTACCTCACCCATTGCAGCAGTGGAAGGAAAATCTACCATGTTGATTTCAAATGTGTTAGCATGTGCCCCTCATTTGTGAGATATTGATTTGTGCTGAATGCTAACCATCACAGTTCAAGAAAACAAGCTGCCCCTTTCCTGCGAGTGCAAGTCTTACAGAACAAGAGCAACACGAATTAAATCATTGACAACAATTCCTGTGTGCAGACAGACTCATGGTGTGATTCTAGGCAGAAAACGATATTTGATTGGCAATTTCAAAGCACATTTACTACTGTGGTAGTGCAAATGATAATTACTGTAACAACCTGACACATTTTCCTTATAGTTTAGAGAGGCAGAAAAGAGCACATGTCCTAACAGCTACTTGAGACCATGAGCATGTGGAACCTGGGTGAGTGATTAGACTAGAGCAAAGGAAATGAGCCATGGTGACATTGAATGTGTTAGCGTTACACACTGCTATCTGAAATACCACACAGTGCTGAATAGTAAGCATGGGAGTGCAGGAAAATCAGCTGCCTGTGTGCTAAGAGTGTGCTTCTGGAGACTGTGCATTGTCAGGTGCAAGAGAGATCTGCATGGACGCTTGCACAACTGCATGAAGACTGCAGAGATGTATGTAAGAGTACATGTGTGGTAAGGGTTAATTGGAGTTTTGAACATGCAGGAACTACCTCACCCATTGCAGGAGTAGAAGGAAAATCTACCATGTTGATTTCAAATGTGTTAGCATTTGCCTCTCATTTGTGAGATATTGATTTGTGCTGAATGCTAACCATCACAGTTCAAGAAAACAAGCTGCCCCTTTCCTGCGAGTGCAAGTCTTACAGAGCAAGAGCAACACGAATTAAATCTCTGACAACAATTCCTGTGTGCAGACAGACTCATGGTGTGATTCTAGGCAGAAAACGATATTCGATTGGCAATTTCAAAGCACATTTACTACTGTGGTAGAGCAAGTGATAAATACTATAACAGCCTGACACATTTTCCTTATAGTTTAGAGAGGCAGAAAAGAGCACATTTCCTAACCGCTACTTGAGACCATGAGCATGTGGAACCTGGGAGAGTGATTAGACTAGAGCAAAGGAAATGAGCCTTGGTGACGTTGAATGTGTTAGCGTTACACACTGCTATCTGAAATACCACACAGTGCTGAATAGTAAGCATGGGAGTGCAGGAAAATCAGCTGCCTGTGTGCTAAGAGTGTGCTTCTGGATACTGTGTATTGTCAGGTGCAAGAGAGATCTGCATGGACGCTTACACAACTGCTTGAAGACTGCAGAGATGTATGTAAGAGTACATGTGTGGTAAGGGTTAATTGGAGTTTTGAACATATAGGACCTACCTCACCCATTGCAGCAGTGGAAAGAAAATCTACCATATTGATTTCAAATGTGTTTGGATTTGCCTCTCATTTGTGAGATATTGATTTGTGCTGAATGCTAACCATCACAGTTCAAGAAAACAGGCTGCCTCTTTCCTGCGAGTGCAAGTCTTACAGAACAAGAGCAACACAAATTAAATATCTGACAACAATTCCTGTGTGCAGACAGACTCATGGTGTGATTCTAGGCAGAAAACGATATTTGATTGGCAATTTCAAAGCACATTTACAACTGTGGTAGAGCAAATGATAATTACTGTAACAGCCTGCAACATTTTCCTTATAGTTTAGAGAGGCAGAAAAGAGCACATGTTCTAACAGCTACTTGAGACCATGAGCATGTGGAACCTGGGTGAGTGTTTAGACTAGAGCAAAGGAAATGAGCCTTGGTGACGTTGAATGTGTTAGCGTTACACACTGCTATCTGAAATACCACACAGTGCTGAATAGTAAGCATGGGAGTGCAGGAAAATCAGCTGCCTGTGTGCTAAGAGTGTGCTTCTGGAGACTGTGTATTGTCAGGTGCAAGAGAGAGCTGCATGGACGCTTGCACAACTGCATGAAGACTGCAGAGATGTATGTAAGAGTACATGTGTGGTAAGGGTTAATTGGAGTTTTGAACATGTAGGAACTACCTTACCCATTGCAGGAGTGGAAGGAAAATCTACCATGTTGATTTCAAATGTGTTAGCATTTGCCTCTCATTTGTGAGATATTGATTTGTGCTGAATGCTAACCATCACAGTTCAAGAAAACAAGCTGCCCCTTTCCTGAGAGTGCAAGTCTTACAGAACAAGAGCAACACAAATTAAATCTCTGACATCAATTCCTGTGTGCACACAGACTCATGGTGTGATTCTAGGCAGAAAACGATATTTGATTGGCAATTTCAAAGCACATTTACTACTGTGGTAGAGCAAGTGATAATTACTGTAACAGCCTGATATATTTTCCTTATAGTTTAGAGAGGCAGAAAAGAGCACATGTCCTAACAGCTACTTGAGACCATGAGCATGTGGAACCTGGGTGAGTGATTAGACTAGAGCAAAGGAAATGAGCCTTGGTGACATTGAATGTGTTAGCGTTACACACTGCTATCTGAAATACCACACAGTGCTGAATAGTAAGCATGGGAGTGCAAGAAAATCAGCTGCCTGTGTGCTAAGAGTGTGCTTCTGGAGACTGTGTATTGTCAGGTGCAAGAGAGAGCTGCATGGACGCTTGCACAACTGCATGAAGACTGCAGAGATGTATGTAAGAGTACATGTGTGGTAAGGGTTAATTGCAGTTTTGAACATGTAGGAACTACCTCACCCATTGCAGGAGTGGAAGGAAAATCTACCATGTTGATTTCAAATGTGTTAGCATTTGCCTCTCATTTGTGAGATATTGATTTGTGCTGAATGCTAACCATCACAGTTCAAGAAAACAAGCAGCCCCTTTCCTGCGAGTGCAAGTCTTACAGAACAAGAGCAACACGAATTAAATCTCTGACATCAATTCCTGTGTGCACACAGACTCATGGTGTGATTCTAGGCAGAAAACGATATTTGATTGGCAATTTCAAAGCACATTTACTACTGTGGTAGAGCAGGTGATAATTACTGTAACAGCCTGACATATTTTCCTTATAGTTTAGAGAGGCAGAAAAGAGCACATGTCCTAACAGCTACTTGAGACCATGAGCATGTGGAACCTGGGTGAGTGATTAGACTAGAGCAAAGGAAATGAGCCTTGGTGACGTTGAATGTGTCAGCGTTACACACTGCAATCTGAAATACCACACAGTGCTGAATAGTAAGCATGGGAGTGCAGGAAAATCAGCTGCCTGTGTGCTAAGAGTGTGCGTCTGGAGACTGTGTATTGTCAGGTGCAAGAGAGAGCTGCATGGACGCTTGCACAACTGCATGAAGACTGCAGAGGTGTATGTAAGAGTACATGTGTGGTAAGGGTTAATTGCAGTTTTGAACATGTAGGAACTACCTCACCCATTGCAGGAGTGGAAGGAAAATTTACCATGTTGATTTCAAATGTGTTAGCATTTGCCTCTCATTTGTGAGATATTGATTTGTGCTGAATGCTAACCATCAACGTTCAAGAAAACAAGCTGCCTCTTTCCTGCGAGCGCAAGTCTTACAGAACAAGAGCAACACAAATTAAATCTCTGACAACAATTCCTGTGTGCAGACAGACTCATGGTGTGATTCTAGGCAGAAAACGATATTTGATTGGCAATTTCAAGGCACATTTACAACTGTGGTAGAGCAAATGATAATTACTGTAACAGCCTGCAACATTTTCCTTATAGTTTAGAGAGGCAGAAAAGAGCACATGTTCTAACAGCTACTTGAGACCATGAGCATGTGGAACCTGGGTGAGTGATTAGACTAGAGCAAAGGAAATGAGCCTTGGTGACATTGAATGTGTTAGCGTTACACACTGCTATCTGAAATACCACACAGTGCTGAATAGTAAGCATGGGAGTGCAGGAAAATCAGCTGCCTGTGTGCTAAGAGTGTGCTTCTGGAGACTGTACTGTCAGGTGCAAGAGAGATCTGCATGGACGCTTACAAAACTGCATGAAGACTGCAGAGATGTATGTAAGAGTACATGTGTGGTAAGGCTTAAAATGAGTTTTGAACATGTAGGAACTACCTCACCCATTGCAGGAGTGGAAGGAAAATCTACCATGTTGATTTCAAATGTGTTAGCATTTGCCTCTCATTTGTGAGATATTGATTTGTGCTGAATGCTAACCATCACAGTTCAAGAAAACAAGCTGCCCCTTTCCTGCGCGTGCAAGTCTTACAGAACAAGAGCAACACAAATTAAATCTCTGACAACAATTCCTGTGTGCACACAGACTCATGGTGTGAGTCTAGGCAGAAAACGATATTTGATTGGCAATTTCAAAGCACATTTACTACTGTGGTAGAGCAAGTGATAATTACTGTAACAGCCTGACACATTTTCCTTATAGTTTAGAGAGGCAGAAAAGAGCACATGTATTAACAGCTACTTGAGACAATGAGCATGTGGAACCTGGGTGAGTGATTAGACTAGAGCAAAGAAAATAAGCCTTGGTGACGTTGAATGTGTTAGCGTTACACACTGCTATCTGAAAAACCACACAGTGCTGAATAGTAAGCATGGGAGTGCAGGAAAATCAGCTGCCTGTGTGCTAAGAGTGTGCTTCTGGAGACTGTGTATTGTCAGGTGCAAGAGAGATCTGCATGGACGCTTGCACAACTGCATGAAGACTGCAGAGATGTATGTAAGAGTACATGTGTGGTAAGATTTAATTGGAGTTTTGAACATGTAGGACCTACCTCACCCATTGCAGCAGTGGAAGGAAAATCTACCATGTTGATTTCAAATGTGTTAGCATGTGCCTCTCATTTGTGAGATATTGATTTGTGCTGAATGCTAACCATCACAGTTCAAGAAAACAAGCTGCCCGTTTCCCGCGAGTGCAAGTCTTACAGAACAAGAGCAACACAAATTAAATCTCTGATAACAATTCCTGTGTGCCGACAGACTCATGGTATGATTCTAGGCAGAAAACGATATTTGATTGGCAATTTCAAAGCACATTTACTACTGTGGTAGAGCAAGTGATAATTACTATAACAGCCTGACACATTTTCCTTATAGTTTAGAGAGGCAGAAAAGAGCACATTTCCTAACCGCTACTTGAGACCATGAGCATGTGGAACCTGGGAGAGTGATTAGACTAGAGCAAAGGAAATGAGCCTTGGTGACGTTGAATGTGTTAGCGTTACACACTGCTATCTGAAATACCACACAGTGCTGAATAGTAAGCATGGGAGTGCAGGAAAATCAGCTGCCTGTGTGCTAAGAGTGTGCTTCTGGATACTGTGTATTGTCAGGTGCAAGAGAGATCTGCATGGACGCTTGCACAACTGCATGAAGACTGCAGAGATGTATGTAAGAGTACATGTGTGGTAAGGGTTAATTGGAGTTTTGAACATATAGGACCTACCTCACCCATTGCAGCAGTGGAAAGAAAATCTACCATATTGATTTCAAATGTGTTTGCATTTGCCTCTCATTTGTGAGATATTGATTTGTGCTGAATGCTAACCATCACAGTTCAAGAAAACAAGCTGCCCCTTTCCTGCGAGTGCAAGTCTTACAGAACGAGAGCAACACGAATTAAATCATTGACAACAATTCCTGTGTGCAGACAGACTCATGGTGTGATTCTAGGCAGAAAACGATATTTGATTGGCAATTTCAAAGCACATTTACTACTGTGGTAGAGCAAATGATAATTACTGTAACAGCCTGACACATTTTCCTTATAGTTTAGAGAGGCAGAAAAGAGCACATGTCCTAACAGCTACTTGAGACCATGAGCATGTGGAACCTGGGTGAGTGATTAGACTAGAGCAAAGGAAATGAGCCTTGGTGACATTGAATGTGTTAGCGTTACACACTGCTATCTGAAATACCACACAGTGCTGAATAGTAAGCATGGGAGTGCAGGAAAATCAGCTGCCTGTGTGCTAAGAGTGTGCTTCTGGAGACTGTGTATTGTCAGGTGCAAGAGAGAGCTGCATGGACGCTTGCACAACTGCATGAAGACTGCAGAGATGTATGTAAGAGTACATGTGTGGTAAGAGTTAATTGCAGTTTTGAACATGTAGGAACTACCTCACCCATTGCAGGAGTGGAAGGAAAATCTACCATGTTGATTTCAAATGTGTTAGCATTTGCCTCTCATTTGTGAGATATTGATTTGTGCTGAATGCTAACCATCACAGTTCAAGAAAACAAGCAGCCCCTTTCCTGAGAGTGCAAGTCTTACAGAACAAGAGCAACACAAATTAAATCTCTGACATCAATTCCTGTGTGCACACAGACTCATGGTGTGATTCTAGGCAGAAAACGATATTTGATTGGCAATTTCAAAGCACATTTACTACTGTGGTAGAGCAAGTGATAATTACTGTAACAGCCTGATATATTTTCCTTATAGTTTAGAGAGGCAGAAAAGAGCACATGTCCTAACAGCTACTTGAGACCATGAGCATGTGGAACCTGGGTGAGTGATAAGACTAGAGCAAAGGAAATGAGCCTTGGTGACGTTGAATGTGTTAGCGTTACACACTGCTATCTGACAGACCACACAGTGCTGAATAGTAAGCATGGGAGTGCAGGAAAATCAGCTGCCTGTGTGCTAAGAGTGTGCTTCTGGAGACTGTGTATTGTCAGGTGCAAGAGAGATCTGCATGGACGCTTGCACAACTGCATGAAGACTGCAGAGATGTATGTAAGAGTACATGTGTGGTAAGGGTTAATTGGAGTTTTGAAAATGTAGGAACTACCTCACCCATTGCAGGAGTGGAAGGAAAATCTACCATGTTGATTTCAAATGTGTTAGCATTTGCCCCTCATTTGTGAGATATTGATTTGTGCTGAATGCTAACCATCACAGTTCAAGAAAACAAGCTGCCCCTTTCCTGCGAGTGCAAGTCTTACAGAACAAGAGCAACACAAATTAAATCATTGACAACAATTCCTGTGTGCAGACAGACTCATGGTGTGATTCTAGGCAGAAAACGATATTTGATTGGCAATTTCAAAGCACATTTACTACTGTGGTAGAGCAAATGATAATTACTGTAACAGCCTGACACATTTTCCTTATAGTTTAGAGAGGCAGAAAAGAGCACATGTCCTAACAGCTACTTGAGACCATGAGCATGTGGAACCTGGGTGAGTGATTAGACTAGAGCAAAGGAAATGAGCCTTGGTGACATTGAATGTGTTAGCGTTACACACTGCTATCTGAAATACCACACAGTGCTGAATAGTAAGCATGGGAGTGCAGGAAAATCAGCTGCCTGTGTGCTAAGTGTGTGCGTCTGGAGACTGTGTATTGTCAGGTGCAAGAGAGAGCTGCATGGACGCTTGCACAACTGCATGAAGACTGCAGAGATGTATGTAAGAGTACATGTGTGGTAAGGGTTAATTGCAGTTTTGAACATGTAGGAACTGCCTCACCCATTGCAGGAGTGGAAGGAAAATCTACCATGTTGATTTCAAATGTGTTAGCATTTGCCTCTCATTTGTGAGATATTGATTTGTGCTGAATGCTAACCATCACAGTTCAAGAAAACAAGATGCCCCTTTCCTGCGAGTGCAAGTCTTACAGAACAAGAGCAACACAAATTAAATCTCTGACAACAATTCCTGTGTGCAGACAGACTGATGGTGTGATTCTAGGCAGAAAACGATATTTGATTGGCAATTTCAAAGCACATTTACAACTGTGGTAGAGCAAATGATAATTACTGTAACAGCCTGCAACATTTTCCTTATAGTTTAGAGAGGCAGAAAAGAGCACATGTTCTAACAGCTACTTGAGACCATGAGCATGTGGAACCTGGGTGAGTGATTAGACTAGCGCAAAGGAAATGAGCCTTGGTGACATTGAATGTGTTAGCGTTACACACTGCTATCTGAAATACCACACAGTGCTGAATAGTAAGCATGGGAGTGCAGGAAAATCAGCTGCCTGTGTGCTAAGAGTGTGCGTCTGGAGACTGTGTATTGTCAGGTGCAAGAGAGAGCAGCATGGACGCTTGCACAACTGCATGAAGACTGCAGAGATGTATGTAAGAGTACATGTGTGGTAAGGGTTAATTGGAGTTTTGAACATGTAGGATCTACCTTACCCATTGCAGGAGTGGAAGGAAAATCTACCATGTTGATTTCAAATGTGTTAGCATTTGCCTCTCAATTGTGAGATATTGATTTGTGCTGAATGCTAACCATCACAGTTCAAGAAAACAAGCTGCCCCTTTCCTGAGAGTGCAAGTCTTACAGAACAAGAGCAACACAAATTAAATCTCTGACATCAATTCCTGTGTGCACACAGACTCATGGTGTGATTCTAGGCAGAAAACGATATTTGATTGGCAATTTCAAAGCACATTTACTACTGTGGTAGAGCAAGTGATAATTACTGTAACAGCCTGATATATTTTCCTTATAGTTTAGAGAGGCAGAAAAGAGCACATGTCCTAACAGCTACTTGAGACCATGAGAATGTGGAACCTGGGTGAGTGATTAGACTAGAGCAAAGGAAATGAGCCTTGGTGACGTTGAATGTGTTAGCGTTACACACTGCTATCTGACAGACCACACAGTGCTGAATAGTAAGCATGGGAGTGCAGGAAAATCAGCTGCCTGTGTGCTAAGAGTGTGCTTCTGGAGACTGTGTATTGTCAGGTGCAAGAGAGATCTGCATGGACGCTTGCACAACTGCATGAAGACTGCAGAGATGTATGTAAGAGTACATGTGTGGTAAGGGTTAATTGGAGTTTTGAAAATCTAGGAACTACCTCACCCATTGCAGGAGTGGAAGGAAAATCTACCATGTTGATTTCAAATGTGTTAGCATTTGCCCCTCATTTGTGAGATATTTATTTGTGCTGAATGCTAACCATCACAGTTCAAGAAAACAAGCTGCCCCTTTCCTGCGAGTGCAAGTCTTACAGAACAAGAGCAACACAAATTAAATCTCTGACAACAATTCCTGTGTGCAGACAGACTCATGGTGTGATTCTAGGCAGAAAACGATATTTGATTGGCAATTTCAAAGCACATTTAATACTGTGGTAGAGCAAGTGATAATTACTGTAACAGCCTGACACATTTTCCTTATAGTTTAGAGAGGCAGAAAAGAGCACATGTCCTAACAGCTACTTGAGACCATGAGCATGTGGAACCTGGGTGAGTGATTAGACTAGAGCAAAGGAAATGAGCCTTGGTGACATTGAATGTGTTAGCGTTACACACTGCTATCTGAAATACCACACAGTGCTGAATAGTAAGCATGGGAGTGCAGGAAAATCAGCTGCCTGTGTGCTAAGAGTGTGCTTCTGGAGACTGTGTATTGTCAGGTGCAAGAGAGAGCTGCATGGACGCTTGCACAACTGCATGAAGACTGCAGAGATGTATGTAAGAGTACATGTGTGGTAAGAGTTAATTGCAGTTTTGAACATGTAGGAACTACCTCACCCATTGCAGGAGTGGAAGGAAAATCTACCATGTTGATTTCAAATGTGTTAGCATTTGCCTCTCATTTGTGAGATATTGATTTGTGCTGAATGCTAACCATCACAGTTCAAGAAAACAAGCAGCCCCTTTCCTGCGAGTGCAAGTCTTACAGAACAAGAGCAACACGAATTAAATCTCTGACATCAATTCCTGTGTGCACACAGACTCACGGTGTGATTCTAGGCAGAAAACGATATTTGATTGGCAATTTCAAAGCACATTTACTACTGTGGTAGAGCAGGTGATAATTACTGAAACAGCCTGACATATTTTCCTTATAGTTTAGAGAGGCAGAAAAGAGCACATGTCCTAACAGCTACTTGAGACCATGAGCATGTGGAATCTGGGTGAGTGATTAGACTAGAGCAAAGGAAATGAGCCTTGGTGACGTTGAATGTGTCAGCGTTACACACTGCTATCTGAAATACCACACAGTGCTGAATAGTAAGCATGGGAGTGCAGGAAAATCAGCTGCCTGTGTGCTAAGAGTGTGCGTCTGGAGACTGTGTATTGTCAGGTGCAAGAGAGAGCTGCATGGACGCTTGCACAACTGCATGAAGACTGCAGAGATGTATGTAAGAGTACATGTGTGGTAAGGGTTAATTGCAGTTTTGAACATGTAGGAACTGCCTCACCCATTGCAGGAGTGGAAGGAAAATCTACCATGTTGATTTCAAATGTGTTAGCATTTGCCTCTCATTTGTGAGATATTGATTTGTGCTGAATGCTAACCATCACAGTTCAAGAAAACAAGCTGCCCCTTTCCTGCGAGTGCAAGTCTTACAGAACAAGAGCAACACGAATTAAATCATTGACAACAATTCCTGTGTGCAGACAGACTCATGGTGTGATTCTGGGCAGAAAACGATATTTGATTGGCAATTTCAAAGCACATTTACTACTGTGGTAGTGCAAATGATAATTACTGTAACAGCCTGACACATTTTCCTTATAGTTTAGAGAGGCAGAAAAGAGCATATGTCCTAACAGCTACTTGAGACCATGAGCATGTGGAACCTGGGTGAGTGATTAGACTAGAGCAAAGGAAATGAGCCTTGGTGACATTGAATGTGTTAGCGTTACACACTGCTATCTGAAATACCACAAAGTGCTGAATAGTAAGCATGGGAGTGCAGGAAAATCAGCTGCCTGTGTGCTAAGAGTGTGCTTCTGGAGACTGTGTATTGTCAGGTGCAAGAGAGATCTGCATGGACGCTTGCACAACTGCATGAAGACTGCAGAGATGTATGTAAGAGTACATGTGTGGTAAGGGTTAATTGGAGTTTTGAACATGTAGGAACTACCTCACCCATTGCAGCAGTGTAAGGAAAATCTACCATGTTGATTTCAAATGTGTTAGCATTTGCCTCTCATTTGTGAGATATTGATTTGTGCTGAATGCTAACCATCACAGTTCAAGAAAACAAGCTGCCCCTTTCCTGCGAGTGCAAGTCTTACAGAACAAGAGCAACACGAATTAAATCATTGACAACAATTCCTGTGTGCAGACAGACTCATGGTGTGATTCTAGGCAGAAAACGATATTTGATTGGCAATTTCAAAGCACATTTACTACTGTGGTAGGGCAAATGATAATTACTGTAACAACCTGACACATTTTCCTTATAGTTTAGAGAGGCAGAAAAGAGCACATGTCCTAACAGCTACTTGAGACCATGAGCATGTGGAACCTGGGTGAGTGATTAGACTAGAGCAAAGGAAATGAGCCATGGTGACATTGAATGTGTTAGCGTTACACACTGTTATCTGAAATACCACACAGTGCTGAATAGTAAGCATGGGAGTGCAGGAAAATCAGCTGCCTGTGTGCTAAGAGTGTGCTTCTGGAGACTGTGTATTGTCAGGTGCAAGAGAGATCTGCATGGACGCTTGCAAACTGCATGAAGACTACAGAGATGTATGTAAGAGTACATGTGTGGTAAGGGTTAATTGGAGTTTTGAACATATAGGACCTACCTCACCCATTGCAGGAGTAGAAGGAAAATCTACCATATTGATTTCAAATGTGTTAGCATTTGCCTCTCATTTGTGAGATATTGATTTGTGCTGAATGCTAACCATCACAGTTCAAGAAAGCAGGCTGCCTCTTTCCTGCGAGTGCAAGTCTTACAGAACAAGAGCAACACAAATTAAATATCTGACAACAATTCCTGTGTGCAGACAGACTCATGGTGTGATTCTAGGCAGAAAACGATATTTGATTGGCAATTTCAAAGCACATTTACAACTGTGGTAGAGCAAATGATAATTACTGTAACAGCCTGCAACATTTTCCTTATAGTTTAGAGAGGCAGAAAAGAGCACATGTTCTAACAGCTACTTGAGACCATGAGCATGTGGAACCTGGGTCAGTGATTAGACTAGAGCAAAGGAAATGAGCCTTGGTGACGTTGAATGTGTTAGCGTTACACACTGCTATCTGAAATACCACACAGTGCTGAATAGTAAGCATGGGAGTGCAGGAAAATCAGCTGCCTGTGTGCTAAGAGTGTGCTTCTGGAGACTGTGTATTGTCAGGTGCAAGAGAGAGCTGCATGGACGCTTGCACAACTGCATGAAGACTGCAGAGATGTATGTAAGAGTACATGTGTGGTAAGGGTTAATTGGAGTTTTGAACATGTAGGAACTACCTTACCCATTGCAGGAGTGGAAGGAAAATCTACCATGTTGATTTCAAATGTGTTAGCATTTGCCTCTCATTTGTGAGATATTGATTTGTGCTGAATGCTAACCATCACAGTTCAAGAAAACAAGCTGCCCCTTTCCTGAGAGTGCAAGTCTTACAGAACAAGAGCAACACAAATTAAATCTCTGACATCAATTCCTGTGTGCACACAGACTCATGGTGTGATTCTAGGCAGAAAACGATATTTGATTGGCAATTTCAAAGCACATTTACTACTGTGGTAGAGCAAGTGATAATTACTGTAACAGCCTGATATATTTTCCTTATAGTTTAGAGAGGCAGAAAAGAGCACATGTCCTAACAGCTACTTGAGACCATGAGCATGTGGAACCTGGGTGAGTGATTAGACTAGAGCAAAGGAAATGAGCCTTGGTGACGTTGAATGTGTTAGCGTTACACACTGCTATCTGAAAGACCACACAGTGCTGAATAGTAAGCATGGGAGTGCAGGAAAATCAGCTGCCTGTGTGCTAAGAGTGTGCTTCTGGAGACTGTGTATTGTCAGGTGCAAGAGAGATCTGCATGGACGCTTGCACAACTGCATGAAGACTGCAGAGATGTATGTAAGAGTACATGTGTGGTAAGGGTTAATTGGAGTTTTGAAAATGTAGGAACTACCTCACCCATTGCAGGAGTGGAAGGAAAATCTACCATGTTGATTTCAAATGTGTTAGCATTTGCCTCTCATTTGTGAGATATTGATTTGTGCTGAATGCTAACCATCACAGTTCAAGAAAACAAGCTGCCCCTTTCCTGCGAGTGCAAGTCTTACAGAACAAGAGCAACACAAATTAAATCTCTGACAACAATTCCTGTGTGCAGACAGACTCATGGTGTGATTCTAGGCAGAAAACGATATTTGATTGGCAATTTCAAAGCACATTTAATACTGTGGTAGAGCAAGTGATAATTACTGTAACAGCCTGACACATTTTCCTTATAGTTTAGAGAGGCAGAAAAGAGCACATGTCCTAACAGCTCCTTGAGACCATGAGCATGTGGAACCTGGGTGAGTGATTAGACTAGAGCAAAGGAAATGAGCCTTGGTGACGTTGAATGTGTTAGCGTTACACACTGCTATCTGAAAAACCACACAGTGCTGAATAGTAAGCATGGGAGTGCAGGAAAATCAGCTGCCTGTGTGCTAAGAGTGTGCTTCTGGAAACTGTGTATTGTCAGGTGCATGAGATATCTGCATGGACGCTTGCACAACTGCATGAAGACTGCAGAGATGTATGTAAGAGTACATGTGTGGTAAGGGTTAATTGGAGTTTTGAACATGTAGGAACTACCTCACACATTGCAGCAGTGTAAGGAAATCTACCATGTTGATTTGAAATGTGTTAGCATTTGCCTCTCATTTGTGAGATATTGATTTGTGCTGAATGCTAACCATCACAGTTCAAGAAAACAAGCTGCCCCTTTCCTGCGAGTGCAAGTCTTACAGAACGAGAGCAACACAAATTAAATCATTGACAACAATTCCTGTGTGCAGACAGACTCATGGTGTGATTCTAGGCAGAAAACGATATTTGATTGGCAATTTCAAAGCACATTTACTACTGTGGTAGAGCAAATGATAATTACTGTAACAGCCTGACACATTTTCCTTATAGTTTAGAGAGGCAGAAAAGAGCACATGTCCCAACAGCTACTTGAGACCATGAGCATGTGGAACCTGGGTGAGTGATTAGACTAGAGCAAAGGAAATGAGCCTTGGTGACATTGAATGTGTTAGCGTTACACACTGCTATCTGAAATACCACACAGTGCTGAATAGTAAGCATGGGAGTGCAGGAAAATCAGCTGCCTGTGTGCTAAGAGTGTGCTTCTGGAGACTGTGTATTGTCAGGTGCAAGAGAGAGCTGCATGGACGCTTGCACAACTGCATGAAGACTGCAGAGATGTATGTAAGAGTACATGTGTGGTAAGGGTTAATTGCAGTTTTGAACATGTAGGAACTACCTCACCCATTGCAGGAGTGGAAGGAAAATCTACCATGTTGATTTCAAATGTGTTAGCATTTGCCTCTCATTTGTGAGATATTGATTTGTGCTGAATGCTAACCATCACAGTTCAAGAAAACAAGCTGCCTCTTTCCTGCGAGTGCAAGTCTTACAGAACAAGAGCAACACAAATTAAATCTCTGACAACAATTCCTGTGTGCAGACAGACTCATGGTGTGATTCTAGGCAGAAAACGATATTCGATTGGCAATTTCAAAGCACATTTACTACTGTGGTAGAGCAAGTGATAATTACTATAACAGCCTGACACATTTTCCTTATAGTTTAGAGAGGCAGAAAAGAGCACATTTCCTAACCGCTACTTGAGACCATGAGCATGTGGAACCTGGGAGAGTGATTAGACTAGAGCAAAGGAAATGAGCCTTGGTGACGTTGAATGTGTTAGCGTTACACACTGCTATCTGAAATACCACACAGTGCTGAATAGTAAGCATGGGAGTGCAGGAAAATCAGCTGCCTGTGTGCTAAGAGTGTGCTTCTGGATACTGTGTATTGTCAGGTGCAAGAGAGATCTGCATGGACGCTTACACAACTGCTTGAAGACTGCAGAGATGTATGTAAGAGTACATGTGTGGTAAGGGTTAATTGGAGTTTTGAACATATAGGACCTACCTCACCCATTGCAGCAGTGGAAAGAAAATCTACCATATTGATTTCAAATGTGTTTGGATTTGCCTCTCATTTGTGAGATATTGATTTGTGCTGAATGCTAACCATCACAGTTCAAGAAAACAGGCTGCCTCTTTCCTGCGAGTGCAAGTCTTACAGAACAAGAGCAACACAAATTAAATATCTGACAACAATTCCTGTGTGCAGACAGACTCATGGTGTGATTCTAGGCAGAAAACGATATTTGATTGGCAATTTCAAAGCACATTTACAACTGTGGTAGAGCAAATGATAATTACTGTAACAGCCTGACACATTTTCCTTATAGTTTAGAGAGGCAGAAAAGAGCACATGTCCGAACAGCTACTTGAGACCATGAGCATGTGGAACCTGGGTGAGTGATTAGACTAGAGCAAAGGAAATGAGCCTTGGTGACATTGAATGTGTTAGCGTTACACACTGCTATCTGAAATACCACACAGTGCTGAATAGTAAGCATGGGAGTGCAGGAAAATCAGCTGCCTGTGTGCTAAGAGTGTGCTTCTGGAGACTGTGTATTGTCAGGTGCAAGAGAGAGCTGCATGGACGCTTGCACAACTGCATGAAGACTGCAGAGATGTATGTAAGAGTACATGTGTGGTAAGGGTTAATTGCAGTTTTGAACATGTAGGAACTACCTCACCCATTGCAGGAGTGGAAGGAAAATCTACCATGTTGATTTCAAATGTGTTAGCATTTGCCTCTCATTTGTGAGATATTGATTTGTGCTGAATGCTAACCATCACAGTTCAAGAAAACAAGCTGCCTCTTTCCTGCGAGTGCAAGTCTTACAGAACAAGAGCAACACAAATTAAATCTCTGACAACAATTCCTGTGTGCAGACAGACTCATGGTGTGATTCTAGGCAGAAAACGATATTCGATTGGCAATTTCAAAGCACATTTACTACTGTGGTAGAGCAAGTGATAATTACTATAACAGCCTGACACATTTTCCTTATAGTTTAGAGAGGCAGAAAAGAGCACATTTCCTAACCGCTACTTGAGACCATGAGCATGTGGAACCTGGGAGAGTGATTAGACTAGAGCAAAGGAAATGAGCCTTGGTGACGTTGAATGTGTTAGCGTTACACACTGCTATCTGAAATACCACACAGTGCTGAATAGTAAGCATGGGAGTGCAGGAAAATCAGCTGCCTGTGTGCTAAGAGTGTGCTTCTGGATACTGTGTATTGTCAGGTGCAAGAGAGATCTGCATGGACGCTTACACAACTGCTTGAAGACTGCAGAGATGTATGTAAGAGTACATGTGTGGTAAGGGTTAATTGGAGTTTTGAACATATAGGACCTACCTCACCCATTGCAGCAGTGGAAAGAAAATCTACCATATTGATTTCAAATGTGTTTGGATTTGCCTCTCATTTGTGAGATATTGATTTGTGCTGAATGCTAACCATCACAGTTCAAGAAAACAGGCTGCCTCTTTCCTGCGAGTGCAAGTCTTACAGAACAAGAGCAACTCAAATTAAATATCTGACAACAATTCCTGTGTGCAGACAGACTCATGGTGTGATTCTAGGCAGAAAACGATATTTGATTGGCAATTTCAAAGCACATTTACAACTGTGGTAGAGCAAATGATAATTACTGTAACAGCCTGCAACATTTTCCTTATAGTTTAGAGAGGCAGAAAAGAGCACATGTCCTAACAGCTACTTGAGACCATGAGCATGTGGAACCTGGGTGAGTGATTAGACTAGAGCAAAGGAAATGAGCCTTGGTGACATTGAATGTGTTAGCGTTACACACTGCTATCTGAAATACCACACAGTGCTGAATAGTAAGCATGGGAGTGCAAGAAAATCAGCTGCCTGTGTGCTAAGAGTGTGCTTCTGGAGACTGTGTATTGTCAGGTGCAAGAGAGAGCTGCATGGACGCTTGCACAACTGCATGAAGACTGCAGAGATGTATGTAAGAGTACATGTGTGGTAAGGGTTAATTGCAGTTTTGAACATGTAGGAACTACCTCACCCATTGCAGGAGTGGAAGGAAAATCTACCATGTTGATTTCAAATGTGTTAGCATTTGCCTCTCATTTGTGAGATATTGATTTGTGCTGAATGCTAACCATCACAGTTCAAGAAAACAAGCTGCCCCTTTCCTGCGAGTGCAAGTCTTACAGAACAAGAGCAACACGAATTAAATCTCTGACATCAATTCCTGTGTGCACACAGACTCATGGTGTGATTCTAGGCAGAAAACGATATTTGATTGGCAATTTCAAAGCACATTTACTACTGTGGTAGAGCAAGTGATAATTACTGTAACAGCCTGACATATTTTCCTTATAGTTTAGAGAGGCAGAAAAGAGCACATGTCCTAACAGCTACTTGAGACCATGAGCATGTGGAACCTGGGTGAGTGATTAGACTAGAGCAAAGGAAATGAGCCTTGGTGACGTTGGATGTGTAAGTGTTACACACTGCTATCTGAAAGACCACACAGTGCTGAATAGTTATCATGGGAGTGCAGGAAAATCAGCTGCCTGTGTGCTAAGAGTGTGTAAGAGTGTGCTTCTGGAGACTGTGTATTGTCAGGTGCAAGAGAGATCTGCATGGACGCTTGCACAACTGCATGAAGACTGCAGAGATGTATGTAAGAGTACATGTGTGGTAAGGGTTAATTGGAGTTTTGAACATATAGGACCTACCTCACCCATTGCAGCAGTGGAAAGAAAATCTACCATATTGATTTCAAATGTGTTAGCATTTGCCTCTCATTTGTGAGATATTGATTTGTGCTGAATGCTAACCATCAACGTTCAAGAAAACAAGCTGCCTCTTTCCTGCGAGCGCAAGTCTTACAGAACAAGAGCAACACAAATTAAATCTCTGACAACAATTCCTGTGTGCAGACAGACTCATGGTGTGATTCTAGGCAGAAAACGATATTTGATTGGCAATTTCAAAGCACATTTACAACTGTGGTAGAGCAAATGATAATTACTGTAACAGCCTGCAACATTTTCCTTATAGTTTAGAGAGGCAGAAAAGAGCACATGTTCTAACAGCTACTTGAGACCATGAGCATGTGGAACCTGGGTGAGTGATTAGACTAGAGCAAAGGAAATGAGCCTTGGTGACATTGAATGTGTTAGCGTTACACACTGCTATCTGAAATACCACACAGTGCTGAATAGTAAGCATGGGAGTGCAGGAAAATCAGCTGCCTGTGTGCTAAGAGTGTGCTTCTGGAGACTGTATTGTCAGGTGCAAGAGAGATCTGCATGGACGCTTACAAAACTGCATGAAGACTGCAGAGATGTATGTAAGAGTACATGTGTGGTAAGGCTTAATTGGAGTTTTGAACATGTAGGAACTACCTCACCCATTGCAGGAGTGGAAGGAAAATCTACCATGTTGATTTCAAATGTGTTAGCACTTGCCTCTCATTTGTGAGATATTGATTTGTGCTGAATGCTAACCATCACAGTTCAAGAAAACAAGCTGCCCCTTTCCTGCGAGTGCAAGTCTTACAGAACAAGAGCAACACGAATTAAATCTCTGACAACAATTCCTGTGTGCACACAGACTCATGGTGTGAGTCTAGGCAGAAAACGATATTTGATTGGCAATTTCAAAGCACATTTACTACTGTGGTAGAGCAAGTGATAATTACTGTAACAGCCTGACACATTTTCCTTATAGTTTAGAGAGGCAGAAAAGAGCACATGTATTAACAGCTACTTGAGACAATGAGCATGTGGAACCTGGGTGAGTGATTAGACTAGAGCAAAGAAAATAAGCCTTGGTGACGTTGAATGTGTTAGCGTTACACACTGCTATCTGAAAAACCACACAGTGCTGAATAGTAAGCATGGGAGTGCAGGAAAATCAGCTGCCTGTGTGCTAAGAGTGTGCTTCTGGAGACTGTGTATTGTCAGGTGCAAGAGAGATCTGCATGGACGCTTGCACAACTGCATGAAGACTGCAGAGATGTATGTAAGAGTACATGTGTGGTAAGATTTAATTGGAGTTTTGAACATGTAGGACCTACCTCACCCATTGCAGCAGTGGAAGGAAAATCTACCATGTTGATTTCAAATGTGTTAGCATGTGCCTCTCATTTGTGAGATATTGATTTGTGCTGAATGCTAACCATCACAGTTCAAGAAAACAAGCTGCCCGTTTCCCGCGAGTGCAAGTCTTACAGAACAAGAGCAACACAAATTAAATCTCTGATAACAATTCCTGTGTGCCAACAGACTCATGGTATGATTCTAGGCAGAAAACGATATTTGATTGGCAATTTCAAAGCACATTTACTACTGTGGTAGAGCAAGTGATAATTACTATAACTGCCTGACACATTTTCCTTATAGTTTAGAGAGGCAGAAAAGAGCACATTTCCTAACCGCTACTTGAGACCATGAGCATGTGGAACCTGGGAGAGTGATTAGACTAGAGCAAAGGAAATGAGCCTTGGTGACGTTGAATGTGTTAGCGTTACACACTGCTATCTGAAATACCACACAGTGCTGAATAGTAAGCATGGGAGTGCAGGAAAATCAGCTGCCTGTGTGCTAAGAGTGTGCTTCTGGATACTGTGTATTGTCAGGTGCAAGAGAGATCTGCATGGACGCTTGCACAACTGCATGAAGACTGCAGAGATGTATGTAAGAGTACATGTGTGGTAAGGGTTAATTGGAGTTTTGAACATATAGGACCTACCTCACCCATTGCAGCAGTGGAAAGAAAATCTACCATATTGATTTCAAATGTGTTTGCATTTGCCTCTCATTTGTGAGATATTGATTTGTGCTGAATGCTAACCATCACAGTTCAAGAAAACAAGCTGCCCCTTTCCTGCGAGTGCAAGTCTTACAGAACGAGAGCAACACGAATTAAATCATTGACAACAATTCCTGTGTGCAGACAGACTCATGGTGTGATTCTAGGCAGAAAACGATATTTGATTGGCAATTTCAAAGCACATTTACTACTGTGGTAGAGCAAATGATAATTACTGTAACAGCCTGACACATTTTCCTTATAGTTTAGAGAGGCAGAAAAGAGCACATGTCCTAACAGCTACTTGAGACCATGAGCATGTGGAACCTGGGTGAGTGATTAGACTAGAGCAAAGGAAATGAGCCTTGGTGACATTGAATGTGTTAGCGTTACACACTGCTATCTGAAATACCACACAGTGCTGAATAGTAAGCATGGGAGTGCAGGAAAATCAGCTGCCTGTGTGCTAAGAGTGTGCTTCTGGAGACTGTGTATTGTCAGGTGCAAGAGAGAGCTGCATGGACGCTTGCACAACTGCATGAAGACTGCAGAGATGTATGTAAGAGTACATGTGTGGTAAGAGTTAAATGCAGTTTTGAACATGTAGGAACTACCTCACCCATTGCAGGAGTGGAAGGAAAATCTACCATGTTGATTTCAAATGTGTTAGCATTTGCCTCTCATTTGTGAGATATTGATTTGTGCTGAATGCTAACCATCACAGTTCAAGAAAACAAGCAGCCCCTTTCCTGAGAGTGCAAGTCTTACAGAACAAGAGCAACACAAATTAAATCTCTGACATCAATTCCTGTGTGCACACAGACTCATGGTGTGATTCTAGGCAGAAAACGATATTTGATTGGCAATTTCAAAGCACATTTACTACTGTGGTAGAGCAAGTGATAATTACTGTAACAGCCTGATATATTTTCCTTATAGTTTAGAGAGGCAGAAAAGAGCACATGTCCTAACAGCTACTTGAGACCATGAGCATGTGGAACCTGGGTGAGTGATTAGACTAGAGCAAAGGAAATGAGCCTTGGTGACGTTGAATATGTTAGCGTTACACACTGCTATCTGACAGACCACACAGTGCTGAATAGTAAGCATGGGAGTGCAGGAAAATCAGCTGCCTGTGTGCTAAGAGTGTGCTTCTGGAGACTGTGTATTGTCAGGTGCAAGAGAGATCTGCATGGACGCTTGCACAACTGCATGAAGACTGCAGAGATGTATGTGAGAGTACATGTGTGGTAAGGGTTAATTGGAGTTTTGAAAATGTAGGAACTACCTCACCCATTGCAGGAGTGGAAGGAAAATCTACCATGTTGATTTCAAATGTGTTAGCATTTGCCCCTCATTTGTGAGATATTGATTTGTGCTGAATGCTAACCATCACAGTTCAAGAAAACAAGCTGCCCCTTTCCTGCGAGTGCAAGTCTTACAGAACAAGAGCAACACGAATTAAATCATTGACAACAATTCCTGTGTGCAGACAGACTCATGGTGTGATTCTAGGCAGAAAACGATATTTGATTGGCAATTTCAAAGCACATTTACTACTGTGGTAGAGCAAATGATAATTACTGTAACAGCCTGACACATTTTCCTTATAGTTTAGAGAGGCAGAAAAGAGCACATGTCCTAACAGCTACTTGAGACCATGAGCATGTGGAACCTGGGTGAGTGATTAGACTAGAGCAAAGGAAATGAGCCTTGGTGACATTGAATGTGTTAGCGTTACACACTGCTATCTGAAATACCACACAGTGCTGAATAGTAAGCATGGGAGTGCAAGAAAATCAGCTGCCTGTGTGCTAAGAGTGTGCTTCTGGAGACTGTGTATTGTCAGGTGCAAGAGAGAGCTGCATGGACGCTTGCACAACTGCATGAAGACTGCAGAGATGTATGTAAGAGTACATGTGTGGTAAGGGTTAATTGCAGTTTTGAACATGTAGGAACTACCTCACCCATTGCAGGAGTGGAAGGAAAATCTACCATGTTGATTTCAAATGTGTTAGCATTTGCCTCTCATTTGTGAGATATTGATTTGTGCTGAATGCTAACCATCACAGTTCAAGAAAACAAGCTGCCCCTTTCCTGCGAGTGCAAGTCTTACAGAACAAGAGCAACACGAATTAAATCTCTGACATCAATTCCTGTGTGCACACAGACTCATGGTGTGATTCTAGGCAGAAAACGATATTTGATTGGCAATTTCAAAGCACATTTACTACTGTGGTAGAGCAAGTGATAATTACTGTAACAGCCTGACATATTTTCCTTATAGTTTAGAGAGGCAGAAAAGAGCACATGTCCTAACAGCTACTTGAGACCATGAGCATGTGGAACCTGGGTGAGTGATTAGACTAGAGCAAAGGAAATGAGCCTTGGTGACGTTGGATGTGTAAGTGTTACACACTGCTATCTGAAAGACCACACAGTGCTGAATAGTTATCATGGGAGTGCAGGAAAATCAGCTGCCTGTGTGCTAAGAGTGTGTAAGAGTGTGCTTCTGGAGACTGTGTATTGTCAGGTGCAAGAGAGATCTGCATGGACGCTTGCACAACTGCATGAAGACTGCAGAGATGTATGTAAGAGTACATGTGTGGTAAGGGTTAATTGGAGTTTTGAACATATAGGACCTACCTCACCCATTGCAGCAGTGGAAAGAAAATCTACCATATTGATTTCAAATGTGTTAGCATTTGCCTCTCATTTGTGAGATATTGATTTGTGCTGAATGCTAACCATCAACGTTCAAGAAAACAAGCTGCCTCTTTCCTGCGAGCGCAAGTCTTACAGAACAAGAGCAACACAAATTAAATCTCTGACAACAATTCCTGTGTGCAGACAGACTCATGGTGTGATTCTAGGCAGAAAACGATATTTGATTGGCAATTTCAAAGCACATTTACAACTGTGGTAGAGCAAATGATAATTACTGTAACAGCCTGCAACATTTTCCTTATAGTTTAGAGAGGCAGAAAAGAGCACATGTTCTAACAGCTACTTGAGACCATGAGCATGTGGAACCTGGGTGAGTGATTAGACTAGAGCAAAGGAAATGAGCCTTGGTGACATTGAATGTGTTAGCGTTACACACTGCTATCTGAAATACCACACAGTGCTGAATAGTAAGCATGGGAGTGCAGGAAAATCAGCTGCCTGTGTGCTAAGAGTGTGCTTCTGGAGACTGTATTGTCAGGTGCAAGAGAGATCTGCATGGACGCTTACAAAACTGCATGAAGACTGCAGAGATGTATGTAAGAGTACATGTGTGGTAAGGCTTAATTGGAGTTTTGAACATGTAGGAACTACCTCACCCATTGCAGGAGTGGAAGGAAAATCTACCATGTTGATTTCAAATGTGTTAGCACTTGCCTCTCATTTGTGAGATATTGATTTGTGCTGAATGCTAACCATCACAGTTCAAGAAAACAAGCTGCCCCTTTCCTGCGAGTGCAAGTCTTACAGAACAAGAGCAACACGAATTAAATCTCTGACAACAATTCCTGTGTGCACACAGACTCATGGTGTGAGTCTAGGCAGAAAACGATATTTGATTGGCAATTTCAAAGCACATTTACTACTGTGGTAGAGCAAGTGATAATTACTGTAACAGCCTGACACATTTTCCTTATAGTTTAGAGAGGCAGAAAAGAGCACATGTATTAACAGCTACTTGAGACAATGAGCATGTGGAACCTGGGTGAGTGATTAGACTAGAGCAAAGAAAATAAGCCTTGGTGACGTTGAATGTGTTAGCGTTACACACTGCTATCTGAAAAACCACACAGTGCTGAATAGTAAGCATGGGAGTGCAGGAAAATCAGCTGCCTGTGTGCTAAGAGTGTGCTTCTGGAGACTGTGTATTGTCAGGTGCAAGAGAGATCTGCATGGACGCTTGCACAACTGCATGAAGACTGCAGAGATGTATGTAAGAGTACATGTGTGGTAAGATTTAATTGGAGTTTTGAACATGTAGGACCTACCTCACCCATTGCAGCAGTGGAAGGAAAATCTACCATGTTGATTTCAAATGTGTTAGCATGTGCCTCTCATTTGTGAGATATTGATTTGTGCTGAATGCTAACCATCACAGTTCAAGAAAACAAGCTGCCCGTTTCCCGCGAGTGCCAGTCTTACAGAACAAGAGCAACACAAATTAAATCTCTGATAACAATTCCTGTGTGCCAACAGACTCATGGTATGATTCTAGGCAGAAAACGATATTTGATTGGCAATTTCAAAGCACATTTACTACTGTGGTAGAGCAAGTGATAATTACTATAACTGCCTGACACATTTTCCTTATAGTTTAGAGAGGCAGAAAAGAGCACATTTCCTAACCGCTACTTGAGACCATGAGCATGTGGAACCTGGGAGAGTGATTAGACTAGAGCAAAGGAAATGAGCCTTGGTGACGTTGAATGTGTTAGCGTTACACACTGCTATCTGAAATACCACACAGTGCTGAATAGTAAGCATGGGAGTGCAGGAAAATCAGCTGCCTGTGTGCTAAGAGTGTGCTTCTGGATACTGTGTATTGTCAGGTGCAAGAGAGATCTGCATGGACGCTTGCACAACTGCATGAAGACTGCAGAGATGTATGTAAGAGTACATGTGTGGTAAGGGTTAATTGGAGTTTTGAACATATAGGACCTACCTCACCCATTGCAGCAGTGGAAAGAAAATCTACCATATTGATTTCAAATGTGTTTGCATTTGCCTCTCATTTGTGAGATATTGATTTGTGCTGAATGCTAACCATCACAGTTCAAGAAAACAAGCTGCCCCTTTCCTGCGAGTGCAAGTCTTACAGAACGAGAGCAACACGAATTAAATCATTGACAACAATTCCTGTGTGCAGACAGACTCATGGTGTGATTCTAGGCAGAAAACGATATTTGATTGGCAATTTCAAAGCACATTTACTACTGTGGTAGAGCAAATGATAATTACTGTAACAGCCTGACACATTTTCCTTATAGTTTAGAGAGGCAGAAAAGAGCACATGTCCTAACAGCTACTTGAGACCATGAGCATGTGGAACCTGGGTGAGTGATTAGACTAGAGCAAAGGAAATGAGCCTTGGTGACATTGAATGTGTTAGCGTTACACACTGCTATCTGAAATACCACACAGTGCTGAATAGTAAGCATGGGAGTGCAGGAAAATCAGCTGCCTGTGTGCTAAGAGTGTGCTTCTGGAGACTGTGTATTGTCAGGTGCAAGAGAGAGCTGCATGGACGCTTGCACAACTGCATGAAGACTGCAGAGATGTATGTAAGAGTACATGTGTGGTAAGAGTTAAATGCAGTTTTGAACATGTAGGAACTACCTCACCCATTGCAGGAGTGGAAGGAAAATCTACCATGTTGATTTCAAATGTGTTAGCATTTGCCTCTCATTTGTGAGATATTGATTTGTGCTGAATGCTAACCATCACAGTTCAAGAAAACAAGCAGCCCCTTTCCTGAGAGTGCAAGTCTTACAGAACAAGAGCAACACAAATTAAATCTCTGACATCAATTCCTGTGTGCACACAGACTCATGGTGTGATTCTAGGCAGAAAACGATATTTGATTGGCAATTTCAAAGCACATTTACTACTGTGGTAGAGCAAGTGATAATTACTGTAACAGCCTGATATATTTTCCTTATAGTTTAGAGAGGCAGAAAAGAGCACATGTCCTAACAGCTACTTGAGACCATGAGCATGTGGAACCTGGGTGAGTGATTAGACTAGAGCAAAGGAAATGAGCCTTGGTGACGTTGAATATGTTAGCGTTACACACTGCTATCTGACAGACCACACAGTGCTGAATAGTAAGCATGGGAGTGCAGGAAAATCAGCTGCCTGTGTGCTAAGAGTGTGCTTCTGGAGACTGTGTATTGTCAGGTGCAAGAGAGATCTGCATGGACGCTTGCACAACTGCATGAAGACTGCAGAGATGTATGTGAGAGTACATGTGTGGTAAGGGTTAATTGGAGTTTTGAAAATGTAGGAACTACCTCACCCATTGCAGGAGTGGAAGGAAAATCTACCATGTTGATTTCAAATGTGTTAGCATTTGCCCCTCATTTGTGAGATATTGATTTGTGCTGAATGCTAACCATCACAGTTCAAGAAAACAAGCTGCCCCTTTCCTGCGAGTGCAAGTCTTACAGAACAAGAGCAACACGAATTAAATCATTGACAACAATTCCTGTGTGCAGACAGACTCATGGTGTGATTCTAGGCAGAAAACGATATTTGATTGGCAATTTCAAAGCACATTTACTACTGTGGTAGAGCAAATGATAATTACTGTAACAGCCTGACACATTTTCCTTATAGTTTAGAGAGGCAGAAAAGAGCACATGTCCTAACAGCTACTTGAGACCATGAGCATGTGGAACCTGGGTGAGTGATTAGACTAGAGCAAAGGAAATGAGCCTTGGTGACATTGAATGTGTTAGCGTTACACACTGCTATCTGAAATACCACACAGTGCTGAATAGTAAGCATGGGAGTGCAGGAAAATCAGCTGCCTGTGTGCTAAGAGTGTGCGTCTGGAGACTGTGTATTGTCAGGTGCAAGAGAGAGCAGCATGGACGCTTGCACAACTGCATGAAGACTGCAGAGATGTATGTAAGAGTACATGTGTGGTAAGGGTTAATTGGAGTTTTGAACATGTAGGATCTACCTTACCCATTGCAGGAGTGGAAGGAAAATCTACCATGTTGATTTCAAATGTGTTAGCATTTGCCTCTCATTTGTGAGATATTGATTTGTGCTGAATGCTAACCATCACAGTTCAAGAAAACAAGCTGCCCCTTTCCTGAGAGTGCAAGTCTTACAGAACAAGAGCAACACAAATTAAATCTCTGACATCAATTCCTGTGTGCACACAGACTCATGGTGTGATTCTAGGCAGAAAACGATATTTGATTGGCAATTTCAAAGCACATTTACTACTGTGGTAGAGCAAGTGATAATTACTGTAACAGCCTGATATATTTTCCTTATAGTTTAGAGAGGCAGAAAAGAGCACATGTCCTAACAGCTACTTGAGACCATGAGCATGTGGAACCTGGGTGAGTGATTAGACTAGAGCAAAGGAAATGAGCCTTGGTGACGTTGAATGTGTTAGCGTTACACACTGCTATCTGACAGACCACACAGTGCTGAATAGTAAGCATGGGAGTGCAGGAAAATCAGCTGCCTGTGTGCTAAGAGTGTGCTTCTGGAGACTGTGTATTGTCAGGTGCAAGAGAGATCTGCATGGACGCTTGCACAACTGCATGAAGACTGCAGAGATGTATGTAAGAGTACATGTGTGGTAAGGGTTAATTGGAGTTTTGAAAATGTAGGAACTACCTCACCCATTGCAGGAGTGGAAGGAAAATCTACCATGTTGATTTCAAATGTGTTAGCATTTGCCCCTCATTTGTGAGATATTTATTTGTGCTGAATGCTAACCATCACAGTTCAAGAAAACAAGCTGCCCCTTTCCTGCGAGTGCAAGTCTTACAGAACAAGAGCAACACAAATTAAATCTCTGACAACAATTCCTGTGTGCAGACAGACTCATGGTGTGATTCTAGGCAGAAAACGATATTTGATTGGCAATTTCAAAGCACATTTAATACTGTGGTAGAGCAAGTGATAATTACTGTAACAGCCTGACACATTTTCCTTATAGTTTAGAGAGGCAGAAAAGAGCACATGTCCTAACAGCTACTTGAGACCATGAGCATGTGGAACCTGGGTGAGTGATTAGACTAGAGCAAAGGAAATGAGCCTTGGTGACATTGAATGTGTTAGCGTTACACACTGCTATCTGAAATACCACACAGTGCTGAATAGTAAGCATGGGAGTGCAGGAAAATCAGCTGCCTGTGTGCTAAGAGTGTGCTTCTGGAGACTGTGTATTGTCAGGTGCAAGAGAGAGCTGCATGGACGCTTGCACAACTGCATGAAGACTGCAGAGATGTATGTAAGAGTACATGTGTGGTAAGAGTTAATTGCAGTTTTGAACATGTAGGAACTACCTCACCCATTGCAGGAGTGGAAGGAAAATCTACCATGTTGATTTCAAATGTGTTAGCATTTGCCTCTCATTTGTGAGATATTGATTTGTGCTGAATGCTAACCATCACAGTTCAAGAAAACAAGCAGCCCCTTTCCTGCGAGTGCAAGTCTTACAGAACAAGAGCAACACGAATTAAATCTCTGACATCAATTCCTGTGTGCACACAGACTCATGGTGTGATTCTAGGCAGAAAACGATATTTGATTGGCAATTTCAAAGCACATTTACTACTGTGGTAGAGCAGGTGATAATTACTGAAACAGCCTGACATATTTTCCTTATAGTTTAGAGAGGCAGAAAAGAGCACATGTCCTAACAGCTACTTGAGACCATGAGCATGTGGAACCTGGGTGAGTGATTAGACTAGAGCAAAGGAAATGAGCCTTGGTGACGTTGAATGTGTCAGCGTTACACACTGCTATCTGAAATACCACACAGTGCTGAATAGTAAGCATGGGAGTGCAGGAAAATCAGCTGCCTGTGTGTTAAGAGTGTGCTTCTGGATACTGTGTATTGTCAGGTGCAAGAGAGATCTGCATGGACGCTTACACAACTGCTTGAAGACTGCAGAGATGTATGTAAGAGTACATGTGTGGTAAGGGTTAATTGGAGTTTTGAACATATAGGACCTACCTCACCCATTGCAGCAGTGGAAAGAAAATCTACCATATTGATTTCAAATGTGTTTGGATTTGCCTCTCATTTGTGAGATATTGATTTGTGCTGAATGCTAACCATCACAGTTCAAGAAAACAGGCTGCCTCTTTCCTGCGAGTGCAAGTCTTACAGAACAAGAGCAACACAAATTAAATATCTGACAACAATTCCTGTGTGCAGACAGACTCATGGTGTGATTCTAGGCAGAAAACGATATTTGATTGGCAATTTCAAAGCACATTTACAACTGTGGTAGAGCAAATGATAATTACTGTAACAGCCTGCAACATTTTCCTTATAGTTTAGAGAGGCAGAAAAGAGCACATGTTCTAACAGCTACTTGAGACCATGAGCATGTGGAACCTGGGTGAGTGATTAGACTAGAGCAAAGGAAATGAGCCTTGGTGACATTGAATGTGTTAGCGTTACACACTGCTATCTGAAATACCACACAGTGCTGAATAGTAAGCATGGGAGTGCAAGAAAATCAGCTGCCTGTGTGCTAAGAGTGTGCTTCTGGAGACTGTGTATTGTCAGGTGCAAGAGAGAGCTGCATGGACGCTTGCACAACTGCATGAAGACTGCAGAGATGTATGTAAGAGTACATGTGTGGTAAGGGTTAATTGCAGTTTTGAACATGTAGGAACTACCTCACCCATTGCAGGAGTGGAAGGAAAATCTACCATGTTGATTTCAAATGTGTTAGCATTTGCCTCTCATTTGTGAGATATTGATTTGTGCTGAATGCTAACCATCACAGTTCAAGAAAACAAGCTGCCCCTTTCCTGCGAGTGCAAGTCTTACAGAACAAGAGCAACACGAATTAAATCTCTGACATCAATTCCTGTGTGCACACAGACTCATGGTGTGATTCTAGGCAGAAAACGATATTTGATTGGCAATTTCAAAGCACATTTACTACTGTGGTAGAGCAAGTGATAATTACTGTAACAGCCTGACATATTTTCCTTATAGTTTAGAGAGGCTTAAAAGAGCACATGTCCTAACAGCTACTTGAGACCATGAGCATGTGGAACCTGGGTGAGTGATTAGACTAGAGCAAAGGAAATGAGCCTTGGTGACGTTGGATGTGTAAGTGTTACACACTGCTATCTGAAAGACCACACAGTGCTGAATAGTTATCATGGGGGTGCAGGAAAATCAGCTGCCTGTGTGCTAAGAGTGTGTAAGAGTGTGCTTCTGGAGACTGTGTATTGTCAGGTGCAAGAGAGATCTGCATGGACGCTTGCACAACTGCATGAAGTCTGCAGAGATGTATGTAAGAGTACATGTGTGGTAAGGGTTAATTGGAGTTTTGAACATATAGGACCTACCTCACCCATTGCAGCAGTGGAAAGAAAATCTACCATATTGATTTCAAATGTGTTAGCATTTGCCTCTCATTTGTGAGATATTGATTTGTGCTGAATGCTAACCATCAACGTTCAAGAAAACAAGCTGCCTCTTTCCTGCGAGCGCAAGTCTTACAGAACAAGAGCAACACAAATTAAATCTCTGACAACAATTCCTGTGTGCAGACAGACTCATGGTGTGATTCTAGGCAGAAAACGATATTTGATTGGCAATTTCAAAGCACATTTACAACTGTGGTAGAGCAAATGATAATTACTGTAACAGCCTGCAACATTTTCCTTATAGTTTAGAGAGGCAGAAAAGAGCACATGTTCTAACAGCTACTTGAGACCATGAGCATGTGGAACCTGGGTGAGTGATTAGACTAGAGCAAAGGAAATGAGCCTTGGTGACATTGAATGTGTTAGCGTTACACACTGCTATCTGAAATACCACACAGTGCTGAATAGTAAGCATGGGAGTGCAGGAAAATCAGCTGCCTGTGTGCTAAGAGTGTGCTTCTGGAGACTGTATTGTCAGGTGCAAGAGAGATCTGCATGGACGCTTACAAAACTGCATGAAGACTGCAGAGATGTATGTAAGAGTACATGTGTGGTAAGGCTTAATTGGAGTTTTGAACATGTAGGAACTACCTCACCCATTGCAGGAGTGGAAGGAAAATCTACCATGTTGATTTCAAATGTGTTAGCATTTGCCTCTCATTTGTGAGATATTGATTTGTGCTGAATGCTAACCATCACAGTTCAAGAAAACAAGCTGCCCCTTTCCTGCGAGTGCAAGTCTTACAGAACAAGAGCAACACGAATTAAATCTCTGACAACAATTCCTGTGTGCACACAGACTCATGGTGTGAGTCTACGCAGAAAAAGATATTTGATTGGCAATTTCAAAGCACATTTACTACTGTGGTAGAGCAAGTGATAATTACTGTAACAGCCTGACACATTTTCCTTATAGTTTAGAGAGGCAGAAAAGAGCACATGTATTAACAGCTACTTGAGACAATGAGCATGTGGAACCTGGGTGAGTGATTAGACTAGAGCAAAGAAAATAAGCCTTGGTGACGTTGAATGTGTTAGCGTTACACACTGCTATCTGAAATACCACACAGTGCTGAATAGTAAGCATGGGAGTGCAGGAAAATCAGCTGCCTGTGTGCTAAGAGTGTGCTTCTGGAGACTGTGTATTGTCAGGTGCAAGAGAGATCTGCATGGACGCTTGCACAACTGCATGAAGACTGCAGAGATGTATGTAAGAGTACATGTGTGGTAAGATTTAATTGGAGTTTTGAACATGTAGGACCTACCTCACCCATTGCAGCAGTGGAAGGAAAATCTACCATGTTGATTTCAAATGTGTTAGCATGTGCCTCTCATTTGTGAGATATTGATTTGTGCTGAATGCTAACCATCACAGTTCAAGAAAACAAGCTGCCCGTTTCCCGCGAGTGCAAGTCTTACAGAACAAGAGCAACACAAATTAAATCTCTGATAACAATTCCTGTGTGCCGACAGACTCATGGTATGATTCTAGGCAGAAAACGATATTTGATTGGCAATTTCAAAGCACATTTACTACTGTGGTAGAGCAAGTGATAATTACTATAACAGCCTGACACATTTTCCTTATAGTTTAGAGAGGCAGAAAAGAGCACATTTCCTAACCGCTACTTGAGACCATGAGCATGTGGAACCTGGGAGAGTGATTAGACTAGAGCAAAGGAAATGAGCCTTGGTGACGTTGAATGTGTTAGCGTTACACACTGCTATCTGAAATACCACACAGTGCTGAATAGTAAGCATGGGAGTGCAGGAAAATCAGCTGCCTGTGTGCTAAGAGTGTGCTTCTGGATACTGTGTATTGTCAGGTGCAAGAGAGATCTGCATGGACGCTTGCACAACTGCATGAAGACTGCAGAGATGTATGTAAGAGTACATGTGTGGTAAGGGTTAATTGGAGTTTTGAACATATAGGACCTACCTCACCCATTGCAGCAGTGGAAAGAAAATCTACCATATTGATTTCAAATGTGTTTGCATTTGCCTCTCATTTGTGAGATATTGATTTGTGCTGAATGCTAACCATCACAGTTCAAGAAAACAAGCTGCCCCTTTCCTGCGAGTGCAAGTCTTACAGAACGAGAGCAACACGAATTAAATCATTGACAACAATTCCTGTGTGCAGACAGACTCATGGTGTGATTCTAGGCAGAAAACGATATTTGATTGGCAATTTCAAAGCACATTTACTACTGTGGTAGAGCAAATGATAATTACTGTAACAGCCTGGCACATTTTCCTTATAGTTTAGAGAGGCAGAAAAGAGCACATGTCCTAACAGCTACTTGAGACCATGAGCATGTGGAACCTGGGTGAGTGATTAGACTAGAGCAAAGGAAATGAGCCTTGGTGACATTGAATGTGTTAGCGTTACACACTGCTATCTGAAATACCACACAGTGCTGAATAGTAAGCATGGGAGTGCAGGAAAATCAGCTGCCTGTGTGCTAAGAGTGTGCTTCTGGAGACTGTGTATTGTCAGGTGCAAGAGAGAGCTGCATGGACGCTTGCACAACTGCATGAAGACTGCAGAGATGTATGTAAGAGTACATGTGTGGTAAGAGTTAATTGCAGTTTTGAACATGTAGGAACTACCTCACCCATTGCAGGAGTGGAAGGAAAATCTACCATGTTGATTTCAAATGTGTTAGCATTTGCCTCTCATTTGTGAGATATTGATTTGTGCTGAATGCTAACCATCACAGTTCAAGAAAACAAGCAGCCCCTTTCCTGAGAGTGCAAGTCTTACAGAACAAGAGCAACACAAATTAAATCTCTGACATCAATTCCTGTGTGCACACAGACTCATGGTGTGATTCTAGGCAGAAAACGATATTTGATTGGCAATTTCAAAGCACATTTACTACTGTGGTAGAGCAAGTGATAATTACTGTAACAGCCTGACACATTTTCCTTATAGTTTAGAGAGGCAGAAAAGAGCACATGTCCTAACAGCTACTTGAGACCATGAGCATGTGGAACCTGGGTGAGTGATTAGACTAGAGCAAAGGAAATGAGCCTTGGTGACATTGAATGTGTTAGCGTTACACACTGCTATCTGAAATACCACACAGTGCTGAATAGTAAGCATGGGAGTGCAGGAAAATCAGCTGCCTGTGTGCTAAGAGTGTGCTTCTGGAGACTGTGTATTGTCAGGTGCAAGAGAGAGCTGCATGGACGCTTGCACAACTGCATGAAGACTGCAGAGATGTATGTAAGAGTACATGTGTGGTAAGAGTTAATTGCAGTTTTGAACATGTAGGAACTACCTCACCCATTGCAGGAGTGGAAGGAAAATCTACCATGTTGATTTCAAATGTGTTAGCATTTGCCTCTCATTTGTGAGATATTGATTTGTGCTGAATGCTAACCATCACAGTTCAAGAAAACAAGCAGCCCCTTTCCTGCGAGTGCAAGTCTTACAGAACAAGAGCAACACGAATTAAATCTCTGACATCAATTCCTGTGTGCACACAGACTCATGGTGTGATTCTAGGCAGAAAACGATATTTGATTGGCAATTTCAAAGCACATTTACTACTGTGGTAGAGCAGGTGATAATTACTGAAACAGCCTGACATATTTTCCTTATAGTTTAGAGAGGCAGAAAAGAGCACATGTCCTAACAGCTACTTGAGACCATGAGCATGTGGAACCTGGGTGAGTGATTAGACTAGAGCAAAGGAAATGAGCCTTGGTGACGTTGAATGTGTCAGCGTTACACACTGCTATCTGAAATACCACACAGTGCTGAATAGTAAGCATGGGAGTGCAGGAAAATCAGCTGCCTGTGTGCTAAGAGTGTGCGTCTGGAGACTGTGTATTGTCAGGTGCAAGAGAGAGCTGCATGGACGCTTGCACAACTGCATGAAGACTGCAGAGATGTATGTAAGAGTACATGTGTGGTAAGGGTTAATTGCAGTTTTGAACATGTAGGAACTGCCTCACCCATTGCAGGAGTGGAAGGAAAATCTACCATGTTGATTTCAAATGTGTTAGCATTTGCCTCTCATTTGTGAGATATTGATTTGTGCTGAATGCTAACCATCACAGTTCAAGAAAACAAGCTGCCCCTTTCCTGCGAGTGCAAGTCTTACAGAACAAGAGCAACACGAATTAAATCATTGACAACAATTCCTGTGTGCAGACAGACTCATGGTGTGATTCTAGGCAGAAAACGATATTTGATTGGCAATTTCAAAGCACATTTACTACTGTGGTAGTGCAAATGATAATTACTGTAACAGCCTGACACATTTTCCTTATAGTTTAGAGAGGCAGAAAAGAGCACATGTCCTAACAGCTACTTGAGACCATGAGCATGTGGAACCTGGGTGAGTGATTAGACTAGAGCAAAGGAAATGAGCCTTGGTGACATTGAATGTGTTAGCGTTACACACTGCTATCTGAAATACCACAAAGTGCTGAATAGTAAGCATGGGAGTGCAGGAAAATCAGCTGCCTGTGTGCTAAGAGTGTGCTTCTGGAGACTGTGTATTGTCAGGTGCAAGAGAGATCTGCATGGACGCTTGCACAACTGCATGAAGACTGCAGAGATGTATGTAAGAGTACATGTGTGGTAAGGGTTAATTGGAGTTTTGAACATGTAGGAACTACCTCACCCATTGCAGCAGTGTAAGGAAAATCTACCATGTTGATTTCAAATGTGTTAGCATTTGCCTCTCATTTGTGAGATATTGATTTGTGCTGAATGCTAACCATCACAGTTCAAGAAAACAAGCTGCCCCTTTCCTGCGAGTGCAAGTCTTACAGAACAAGAGCAACACGAATTAAATCATTGACAACAATTCCTGTGTGCAGACAGACTCATGGTGTGATTCTAGGCAGAAAACGATATTTGATTGGCAATTTCAAAGCACATTTACTACTGTGGTAGGGCAAATGATAATTACTGTAACAACCTGACACATTTTCCTTATAGTTTAGAGAGGCAGAAAAGAGCACATGTCCTAACAGCTACTTGAGACCATGAGCATGTGGAACCTGGGTGAGTGATTAGACTAGAGCAAAGGAAATGAGCCATGGTGACATTGAATGTGTTAGCGTTACACACTGCTATCTGAAATACCACACAGTGCTGAATAGAAAGCATGGGAGTGCAGGAAAATCAGCTGCCTGTGTGCTAAGAGTGTGCTTCTGGAGACTGTGTATTGTCAGGTGCAAGAGAGATCTGCATGGACGCTTGCACAACTGCATGAAGACTACAGAGATGTATGTAAGAGTACATGTGTGGTAAGGGTTAATTGGAGTTTTGAACATGTAGGAACTACCTCACCCATTGCAGGAGTAGAAGGAAAATCTACCATGTTGATTTCAAATGTGTTAGCATTTGCCTCTCATTTGTGAGATATTGATTTGTGCTGAATGCTAACCATCACAGTTCAAGAAAACAAGCTGCCCCTTTCCTGCGAGTGCAAGTCTTACAGAGCAAGAGCAACACGAATTAAATCTCTGACAACAATTCCTGTGTGCAGACAGACTCATGGTGTGATTCTAGGCAGAAAACGATATTCGATTGGCAATTTCAAAGCACATTTACTACTGTGGTAGAGCAAGTGATAATTACTATAACAGCCTGACACATTTTCCTTATAGTTTAGAGAGGCAGAAAAGAGCACATTTCCTAACCGCTACTTGAGACCATGAGCATGTGGAACCTGGGAGAGTGATTAGACTAGAGCAAAGGAAATGAGCCTTGGTGACGTTGAATGTGTTAGCGTTACACACTGCTATCTGAAATACCACACAGTGCTGAATAGTAAGCATGGGTGTGCAGGAAAATCAGCTACCTGTGTGCTAAGAGTGTGCTTCTGGATACTGTGTATTGTCAGGTGCAAGAGAGATCTGCATGGACGCTTGCACAACTGCATGAAGACTGCAGAGATGTATGTAAGAGTACATGTGTGGTAAGGGTTAATTGGAGTTTTGAACATATAGGACCTACCTGCCCCATTGCAGCAGTGGAAAGAAAATCTACCATATTGATTTCAAATGTGTTAGCATTTGCCTCTCATTTGTGAGATATTGATTTGTGCTGAATGCTAACCATCACAGTTCAAGAAAGCAGGCTGCCTCTTTCCTGCGAGTGCAAGTCTTACAGAACAAGAGCAACACAAATTAAATATCTGACAACAATTCCTGTGTGCAGACAGACTCATGGTGTGATTCTAGGCAGAAAACGATATTTGATTGGCAATTTCAAAGCACATTTACAACTGTGGTAGAGCAAATGATAATTACTGTAACAGCCTGCAACATTTTCCTTATAGTTTAGAGGCAGAAAAGAGCACATGTTCTAACAGCTACTTGAGACCATGAGCATGTGGAACCTGGGTGAGTGATTAGACTAGAGCAAAGGAAATGAGCCTTGGTGACGTTGAATGTGTTAGCGTTACACACTGCTATCTGAAATACCACACAGTGCTGAATAGTAAGCATGGGAGTGCAGGAAAATCAGCTGCCTGTGTGCTAAGAGTGTGCTTCTGGAGACTGTGTATTGTCAGGTGCAAGAGAGAGCTGCATGGACGCTTGCACAACTGCATGAAGACTGCAGAGATGTATGTAAGAGTACATGTGTGGTAAGGGTTAATTGGAGTTTTGAACATGTAGGAACTACCTTACCCATTGCAGGAGTGGAAGGAAAATCTACCATGTTGATTTCAAATGTGTTAGCATTTGCCTCTCATTTGTGAGATATTGATTTGTGCTGAATGCTAACCATCACAGTTCAAGAAAACAAGCTGCCCCTTTCCTGAGAGTGCAAGTCTTACAGAACAAGAGCAACACAAATTAAATCTCTGACATCAATTCCTGTGTGCACACAGACTCATGGTGTGATTCTAGGCAGAAAACGATATTTGATTGGCAATTTCAAAGCACATTTACTACTGTGGTAGAGCAAGTGATAATTACTGTAACAGCCTGATATATTTTCCTTATAGTTTAGAGAGGCAGAAAAGAGCACATGTCCTAACAGCTACTTGAGACTAGGGGTGGGCGGAATTTGCGGAATTAACCTTCGCAAATTATCGCGAGAATGTTTAAAATTATCGCAAACAAGCAGAAATATCGCGAAGATGCGGAAGTTTTTTTCCGGCATGTTCGCGAGATTTTCTGCATGGTTGCGGGTCGCCAACTTACCCATGTGGTTGCTTGCGGGCGCGGCCATCTTGTTTTGAGTTGTTCTCGCGGTGCATGATCGCGAGAAGAAAGACGTGATCGCGCGACGCATGACGTCACTGCGGGCGCGAACTGTCGCGAGACAGCGCAAATGGCTAAAAACAATACAACATCTCATGGAGAACGCGACCGGATCAAGAAAACTTGTCGGCGAACGCAGGGATTCAGGTAAGGCGATCGCGCGCGCGCGAGAATGTATTATTTTACAGCGCGAGCAAGAAACAAATTATCGCCAAGCTGCGGAAACCGGAATTTTTGACATTTTCGCGCTCTCCGCGGAACGTAAAAATGCCAAATTATCGCAATTTCCGCGAACGGATCGAAATTTTTGCCCAGGCCTACTTGAGACCATGAGCATGTGGAACCTGGGTGAGTGATTAGACTAGAGCAAAGGAAATGAGCCTTGGTGACGTTGAATGTGTTAGCGTTACACACTGCTATCTGAAAGACCACACAGTGCTGAATAGTAAGCATGGGAGTGCAGGAAAATCAGCTGCCTGTGTGCTAAGAGTGTGCTTCTGGAGACTGTGTATTGTCAGGTGCAAGAGAGATCTGCATGGACGCTTGCACAACTGCATGAAGACTGCAGAGATGTATGTAAGAGTACATGTGTGGTAAGGGTTAATTGGAGTTTTGAAAATGTAGGAACTACCTCACCCATTGCAGGAGTGGAAGGAAAATCTACCATGTTGATTTCAAATGTGTTAGCATTTGCCTCTCATTTGTGAGATATTGATTTGTGCTGAATGCTAACCATCACAGTTCAAGAAAACAAGCTGCCCCTTTCCTGCGAGTGCAAGTCTTACAGAACAAGTGCAACACAAATTAAATCTCTGATAACAATTCCTGTGTGCAGACAGACTCATGGTGTGATTCTAGGCAGAAAACGATATTTGATTGGCAATTTCAAAGCACATTTACTACTGTGGTAGAGCAAATGATAATTACTGTAACAGCCTGACACATTTTCCTTATAGTTTAGAGAGGCAGAAAAGAGCACATGTCCTAACAGCTACCTGAGACCATGAGCATGTGGAACCTGGGTGAGTGATTAGACTAGAGCAAAGGAAATGAGCCATGGTGACATTGAATGTTTTAGCGTTACACACTGCTATCTGAAATACCACACAGTGCTGAATAGTAAGCATGGGAGTGCAGGAAAATCAGCTGCCTGTGTGCTAAGAGTGTGCTTCTGGAGACTGTGTATTGTCAGGTGCAAGAGAGATCTGCATGGATGCTTGCACAACTGCATGAAGACTGCAGAGATGTATGTAAGAGTACATGTGTGGTAAGGGTTAATTGGAGTTTTGAACATGTAGGAACTACCTCACCCATTGCAGGAGTAGAAGGAAAATCTACCATGTTGATTTCAAATGTGTTAGCATTTGCCTCTCATTTGTGAGATATTGATTTGTGCTGAATGCTAACCATCACAGTTCAAGAAAACAGGCTGCCTCTTTCCTGCGAGTGCAAGTCTTACAGAACAAGAGCAACACAAATTAAATATCTGACAACAATTCCTGTGTGCAGACAGACTCATGGTGTGATTCTAGGCAGAAAACGATATTTGATTGGCAATTTCAAAGCACATTTACAACTGTGGTAGAGCAAATGATAATTACTGTAACAGCCTGCAACATTTTCCTTATAGTTTAGAGAGGCAGAAAAGAGCACATGTTCTAACAGCTACTTGAGACCATGAGCATGTGGAACCTGGGTGAGTGATTAGACTAGAGCAAAGGAAATGAGCCTTGGTGACGTTGAATGTGTTAGCGTTACACACTGCTATCTGAAATACCACACAGTGCTGAATAGTAAGCATGGGAGTGCAGGGAAATCAGCTGCCTGTGTGCTAAGAGTGTGCCTCTGGAGACTGTGTATTGTCAGGTGCAAGAGAGAGCTGCATGGACGCTTGCACAACTGCATGAAGACTGCAGAGATGTATGTAAGAGTACATGTATGGTAAGGGTTAATTGGAGTTTTGAACATGTAGGAACTACCTTACCCATTGCAGGAGTGGAAGGAAAATCTACCATGTTGATTTCAAATGTGTTAGCATTTGCCTCTCATTTGTGAGATATTGATTTGTGCTGAATGCTAACCATCACAGTTCAAGAAAACAAGCTGCCCCTTTCCTGAGAGTGCAAGTCTTACAGAACAAGAGCAACACGAATTAAATATCTGACATCAATTCCTGTGTGCACACAGACTCATGGTGTGATTCTAGGCAGAAAACGATATTTGATTGGCAATTTCAAAGCACATTTACTACTGTGGTAGAGCAGGTGATAATTACTGTAACAGCCTGACATATTTTCCTTATAGTTTAGAGAGGCAGAAAAGAGAACATGTCCTAACAGCTGCTTGAGACCATGAGCATGTGGAACCTGGGTGAGTGATTAGACTAGAGCAAAGGAAATGAGCCTTGGTGACGTTGAATGTGTTAGCGTTACACACTGCTATCTGAAATACCACACAGTGCTGAATAGTAAGCATGGGAGTGCAGGAAAATCAGCTGCCTGTGTGCTAAGAGTGTGCTTCTGGAGACTGTGTATTGTCAGGTGCAAGAGAGATCTGCATGGACGCTTGCACAACTGCATGAAGACTGCAGAGATGTATGTAAGAGTACATGTGTGGTAAGGGTTAATTGGAGTTTTGAACATGTAGGAACTACCTCACCCATTGCAGCAGTGTAAGGAAAATCTACCATGTTGATTTCAAATGTGTTAGCATTTGCCTCTCATTTGTGAGATATTGATTTGTGCTGAATGCTAACCATCACAGTTCAAGAAAACAAGCTGCCCCTTTCCTGCGAGTGCAAGTCTTACAGAACAAGAGCAACACGAATTAAATCATTGACAACAATTCCTGTGTGCAGACAGACTCATGGTGTGATTCTAGGCAGAAAACGATATTTGATTGGCAATTTCAAAGCACATTTACTACTGTGGTAGGGCAAATGATAATTACTGTAACAACCTGACACATTTTCCTTATAGTTTAGAGAGGCAGAAAAGAGCACATGTCCTAACAGCTACTTGAGACCATGAGCATGTGGAACCTGGGTGAGTGATTAGACTAGAGCAAAGGAAATGAGCCTTGGTGACATTGAATGTGTTAGCGTTACACACTGCTATCTGAAATACCACAAAGTGCTGAATAGTAAGCATGGGAGTGCAGGAAAATCAGCTGCCTGTGTGCTAAGAGTGTGCTTCTGGAGACTGTGTATTGTCAGGTGCAAGAGAGATCTGCATGGACGCTTGCACAACTGCATGAAGACTGCAGAGATGTATGTAAGAGTACATGTGTGGTAAGGGTTAATTGGAGTTTTGAACATGTAGGAACTACCTCACCCATTGCAGCAGTGTAAGGAAAATCTACCATGTTGATTTCAAATGTGTTAGCATTTGCCTCTCATTTGTGAGATATTGATTTGTGCTGAATGCTAACCATCACAGTTCAAGAAAGCAAGCTGCCCCTTTCCTGCGAGTGCAAGTCTTACAGAACAAGAGCAACACGAATTAAATCATTGACAACAATTCCTGTGTGCAGACAGACTCATGGTGTGATTCTAGGCAGAAAACGATATTTGATTGGCAATTTCAAAGCACATTTACTACTGTGGTAGTGCAAATGATAATTACTGTAACAACCTGACACATTTTCCTTATCGTTTAGAGAGGCAGAAAAGAGCACATGTCCTAACAGCTACTTGAGACCATGAGCATGTGGAACCTGGGTGAGTGATTAGACTAGAGCAAAGGAAATGAGCCATGGTGACATTGAATGTGTTAGCGTTACACACTGCTATCTGAAATACCACACAGTGCTGAATAGTAAGCATGGGAGTGCAGGAAAATCAGCTGCCTGTGTGCTAAGAGTGTGCTTCTGGAGACTGTGTATTGTCAGGTGCAAGAGAGATCTGCATGGACGCTTGCACAACTGCATGAAGACTGCAGAGATGTATGTAAGAGTACATGTGTGGTAACGGTTAATTGGAGTTTTGAACATGTAGGAACTACCTCACCCATTGCAGGAGTAGAAGGAAAATCTACCATGTTGATTTCAAATGTGTTAGCATTTGCCTCTCATTTGTGAGATATTGATTTGTGCTGAATGCTAACCATCACAGTTCAAGAAAACAAGCTGCCCCTTTCCTGCGAGTGCAAGTCTTACAGAGCAAGAGCAACACGAATTAAATCTCTGACAACAATTCCTGTGTGCAGACAGACTCATGGTGTGATTCTAGGCAGAAAACGATATTCGATTGGCAATTTCAAAGCACATTTACAACTGTGGTAGAACAAATGATAATTACTGTAACAGCCTGCCACATTTTCCTTATAGTTTAGAGAGGCAGAAAAGAGCACATGTTCTAACAGCTACTTGAGACCATGAGCATGTGGAACCTGGGTGAGTGATTAGACTAGAGCAAAGGAAATGAGCCTTGGTGACGTTGAATGTGTTAGCGTTACACACTGCTATCTGAAAGACCACACAGTGCTGAATAGTAAGCATGGGAGTGCAGGAAAATCAGCTGCCTGTGTGCTAAGAGTGTGCTTCTGGAGACTGTGTATTGTCAGGTGCAAGAGAGATCTGCATGGACGCTTGCACAACTGCATGAAGACTGCAGAGATGTATGTAAGAGTACATGTGTGGTAAGGGTTAATTGGAGTTTTGAAAATGTAGGAACTACCTCACCCATTGCAGGAGTGGAAGGAAAATCTACCATGTTGATTTCAAATGTGTTAGCATTTGCCTCTCATTTGTGAGATATTGATTTGTGCTGAATGCTAACCATCACAGTTCAAGAAAACAAGCTGCCCCTTTCCTGCGAGTGCAAGTCTTACAGAACAAGAGCAACACAAATTAAATCTCTGACAACAATTCCTGTGTGCAGACAGACTCATGGTGTGATTCTAGGCAGAAAACGATATTTGATTGGCAATTTCAAAGCACATTTAATACTGTGGTAGAGCAAGTGATAATTACTGTAACAGCCTGACACATTTTCCTTATAGTTTAGAGAGGCAGAAAAGAGCACATGTCCTAACAGCTCCTTGAGACCATGAGCATGTGGAACCTGGGTGAGTGATTAGACTAGAGCAAAGGAAATGAGCCTTGGTGACGTTGAATGTGTTAGCGTTACACACTGCTATCTGAAAAACCACACAGTGCTGAATAGTAAGCATGGGAGTGCAGGAAAATCAGCTGCCTGTGTGCTAAGAGTGTGCTTCTGGAAACTGTGTATTGTCAGGTGCATGAGATATCTGCATGGACGCTTGCACAACTGCATGAAGACTGCAGAGATGTATGTAAGAGTACATGTGTGGTAAGGGTTAATTGGAGTTTTGAACATGTAGGAACTACCTCACACATTGCAGCAGTGTAAGGAAATCTACCATGTTGATTTCAAATGTGTTAGCATTTGCCTCTCATTTGTGAGATATTGATTTGTGCTGAATGCTAACCATCACAGTTCAAGAAAACAAGCTGCCCCTTTCCTGCGAGTGCAAGTCTTACAGAACGAGAGCAACACGAATTAAATCATTGACAACAATTCCTGTGTGCAGACAGACTCATGGTGTGATTCTAGGCAGAAAACGATATTTGATTGGCAATTTCAAAGCACATTTACTACTGTGGTAGAGCAAATGATAATTACTGTAACAGCCTGGCACATTTTCCTTATAGTTTAGAGAGGCAGAAAAGAGCACATGTCCTAACAGCTACTTGAGACCATGAGCATGTGGAACCTGGGTGAGTGATTAGACTAGAGCAAAGGAAATGAGCCTTGGTGACATTGAATGTGTTAGCGTTACACACTGCTATCTGAAATACCACACAGTGCTGAATAGTAAGCATGGGAGTGCAGGAAAATCAGCTGCCTGTGTGCTAAGAGTGTGCTTCAGGAGACTGTGTATTGTCAGGTGCAAGAGAGAGCTGCATGGACGCTTTCACAACTGCATGAAGACTGCAGAGATGTATGTAAGAGTACATGTGTGGTAAGGGTTAATTGCAGTTTTGAACATGTAGGAACTACCTCACCCATTGCAGGAGTGGAAGGAAAATCTACCATGTTGATTTCAAATGTGTTAGCATTTGCCTCTCATTTGTGAGATATTGATTTGTGCTGAATGCTAACCATCACAGTTCAAGAAAACAAGCAGCCCCTTTCCTGCGAGTGCAAGTCTTACAGAACAAGAGCAACACAAATTAAATCTCTGACATCAATTCCTGTGTGCACACAGACTCATGGTGTGATTCTAGGCAGAAAACGATATTTGATTGGCAATTTCAAAGCACATTTACTACTGTGGTAGAGCAAGTGATAATTACTGTAACAGCCTGACACATTTTCCTTATAGTTTAGAGAGGCAGAAAAGAGCACATGTCCTAACAGCTACTTGAGACCATGAGCATGTGGAACCTGGGTGAGTGATTAGACTAGAGCAAAGGAAATGAGCCTTGGTGACATTGAATGTGTTAGCGTTACACACTGCTATCTGAAATACCACACAGTGCTGAATAGTAAGCATGGGAGTGCAGGAAAATCAGCTGCCTGTGTGCTAAGAGTGTGCTTCTGGAGACTGTATTGTCAGGAGCAAGAGAGATCTGCATGGACGCTTACAAAACTGCATGAAGACTGCAGAGATGTATGTAAGAGTACATGTGTGGTAAGGCTTAATTGGAGTTTTGAACATGTAGGAACTACCTCACCCATTGCAGGAGTGGAAGGAAAATCTACCATGTTGATTTCAAATGTGTTAGCATTTGCCTCTCATTTGTGAGATATTGATTTGTGCTGAATGCTAACCATCACAGTTCAAGAAAACAAGCTGCCCCTTTCCTGCGAGTGCAAGTCTTACAGAACAAGAGCAACACGAATTAAATCTCTGACAACAATTCCTGTGTGCACACAGACTCATGGTGTGATTCTAGGCAGAAAACGATATTTGATTGGCAATTTCAAAGCACATTTACTACTGTGGTAGAGCAAGTGATAATTACTGTAACAGCCTGACACATTTTCCTTATAGTTTAGAGAGGCAGAAAAGAGCACATGTATTAACAGCTACTTGAGACAATGAGCATGTGGAACCTGGGTGAGTGATTAGACTAGAGCAAAGAAAATAAGCCTTGGTGACGTTGAATGTGTTAGCATTACACACTGCTATCTGAAAAACCACACAGTGCTGAATAGTAAGCATGGGAGTGCAGGAAAATCAGCTGCCTGTGTGCTAAGAGTGTGCTTCTGGAGACTGTGTATTGTCAGGTGCAAGAGAGATCTGCATGGACGCTTGCACAACTGCATGAAGACTGCAGAGATGTATGTAAGAGTACATGTGTGGTAAGATTTAATTGGAGTTTTGAACATGTAGGACCTACCTCACCCATTGCAGCAGTGGAAGGAAAATCTACCATGTTGATTTCAAATGTGTTAGCATGTGCCTCTCATTTGTGAGATATTGATTTGTGCTGAATGCTAACCATCACAGTTCAAGAAAACAAGCTGCCCGTTTCCCGCGAGTGCAAGTCTTACAGAACAAGAGCAACACAAATTAAATCTCTGATAACAATTCCTGTGTGCAGACAGACTCATGGTGTGATTCTAGGCAGAAAACGATATTTGATTGGCAATTTCAAAGCACATTTACTACTGTGGTAGAGCAAATGATAATTACTGTAACAGCCTGACACATTTTCCTTATAGTTTAGAGAGGCAGAAAAGAGCACATGTCCTAACAGCTACTTGAGACCATGAACATGTGGAACCTGGGTGAGTGATTAGACTAGAGCAAAGGAAATGAGCCTTGGTGACATTGAATGTGTTAGCGTTACACACTGCTATCTGAAATACCACAAAGTGCTGAATAGTAAGCATGGGAGTGCAGGAAAATCAGCTGCCTGTGTGCTAAGAGTGTGCTTCTGGAGACTGTGTATTGTCAGGTGCAAGAGAGATCTGCATGGACGCTTACACAACTGCATGAAGACTGCAGAGATGTATGTAAGAGTACATGTGTGGTAAGGGTTAATTGGAGTTTTGAACATGTAGGAACTACCTCACCCATTGCAGGAGTAGAAGGAAAATCTACCATGTTGATTTCAAATGTGTTAGCATTTGCCTCTCATTTGTGAGATATTGATTTGTGCTGAATGCTAACCATCACAGTTCAAGAAAGCAAGCTGCCCCTTTCCTGCGAGTGCAAGTCTTACAGAACAAGAGCAACACGAATTAAATCATTGACAACAATTCCTGTGTGCAGACAGACTCATGGTGTGATTCTAGGCAGAAAACGATATTTGATTGGCAATTTCAAAGCACATTTACTACTGTGGTAGAGCAAATGATAATTACTGTAACAGCCTGGCACATTTTCCTTATAGTTTAGAGAGGCAGAAAAGAGCACATGTCCTAACAGCTACTTGAGACCATGAGCATGTGGAACCTGGGTGAGTGATTAGACTAGAGCAAAGGAAATGAGCCTTGGTGACATTGAATGTGTTAGCGTTACACACTGCTATCTGAAATACCACACAGTGCTGAATAGTAAGCATGGGAGTGCAGGAAAATCAGCTGCCTGTGTGCTAAGAGTGTGCTTCAGGAGACTGTGTATTGTCAGGTGCAAGAGAGAGCTGCATGGACGCTTTCACAACTGCATGAAGACTGCAGAGATGTATGTAAGAGTACATGTGTGGTAAGGGTTAATTGCAGTTTTGAACATGTAGGAACTACCTCACCCATTGCAGGAGTGGAAGGAAAATCTACCATGTTGATTTCAAATGTGTTAGCATTTGCCTCTCATTTGTGAGATATTGATTTGTGCTGAATGCTAACCATCACAGTTCAAGAAAACAAGCAGCCCCTTTCCTGCGAGTGCAAGTCTTACAGAACAAGAGCAACACACATTAAATCTCTGACATCAATTCCTGTGTGCACACAGACTCATGGTGTGATTCTAGGCAGAAAACGATATTTGATTGGCAATTTCAAAGCACATTTACTACTGTGGTAGAGCAAGTGATAATTACTGTAACAGCCTGACACATTTTCCTTATAGTTTAGAGAGGCAGAAAAGAGCACATGTCCTAACAGCTACTTGAGACCATGAGCATGTGGAACCTGGGTGAGTGATTAGACTAGAGCAAAGGAAATGAGCCTTGGTGACATTGAATGTGTTAGCGTTACACACTGCTATCTGAAATACCACACAGTGCTGAATAGTAAGCATGGGAGTGCAGGAAAATCAGCTGCCTGTGTGCTAAGAGTGTGCTTCTGGAGACTGTATTGTCAGGAGCAAGAGAGATCTGCATGGATGCTTGCACAACTGCATGAAGACTGCAGAGATGTATGTAAGAGTACATGTGTGGTAAGGGTTAATTGGAGTTTTGAACATGTAGGAACTACCTCACCCATTGCAGGAGTAGAAGGAAAATCTACCATGTTGATTTCAAATGTGTTAGCATTTGCCTCTCATTTGTGAGATATTGATTTGTGCTGAATGCTAACCATCACAGTTCAAGAAAACAGGCTGCCTCTTTCCTGCGAGTGCAAGTCTTACAGAACAAGAGCAACACAAATTAAATATCTGACAACAATTCCTGTGTGCAGACAGACTCATGGTGTGATTCTAGGCAGAAAACGATATTTGATTGGCAATTTCAAAGCACATTTACAACTGTGGTAGAGCAAATGATAATTACTGTAACAGCCTGCAACATTTTCCTTATAGTTTAGAGAGGCAGAAAAGAGCACATGTTCTAACAGCTACTTGAGACCATGAGCATGTGGAACCTGGGTGAGTGATTAGACTAGAGCAAAGGAAATGAGCCTTGGTGACGTTGAATGTGTTAGCGTTACACACTGCTATCTGAAATACCACACAGTGCTGAATAGTAAGCATGGGAGTGCAGGGAAATCAGCTGCCTGTGTGCTAAGAGTGTGCCTCTGGAGACTGTGTATTGTCAGGTGCAAGAGAGAGCTGCATGGACGCTTGCACAACTGCATGAAGACTGCAGAGATGTATGTAAGAGTACATGTATGGTAAGGGTTAATTGGAGTTTTGAACATGTAGGAACTACCTTACCCATTGCAGGAGTGGAAGGAAAATCTACCATGTTGATTTCAAATGTGTTAGCATTTGCCTCTCATTTGTGAGATATTGATTTGTGCTGAATGCTAACCATCACAGTTCAAGAAAACAAGCTGCCCCTTTCCTGAGAGTGCAAGTCTTACAGAACAAGAGCAACACGAATTAAATATCTGACATCAATTCCTGTGTGCACACAGACTCATGGTGTGATTCTAGGCAGAAAACGATATTTGATTGGCAATTTCAAAGCACATTTACTACTGTGGTAGAGCAGGTGATAATTACTGTAACAGCCTGACATATTTTCCTTATAGTTTAGAGAGGCAGAAAAGAGAACATGTCCTAACAGCTGCTTGAGACCATGAGCATGTGGAACCTGGGTGAGTGATTAGACTAGAGCAAAGGAAATGAGCCTTGGTGACGTTGAATGTGTTAGCGTTACACACTGCTATCTGAAATACCACACAGTGCTGAATAGTAAGCATGGGAGTGCAGGAAAATCAGCTGCCTGTGTGCTAAGAGTGTGCTTCTGGAGACTGTGTATTGTCAGGTGCAAGAGAGATCTGCATGGACGCTTGCACAACTGCATGAAGACTGCAGAGATGTATGTAAGAGTACATGTGTGGTAAGGGTTAATTGGAGTTTTGAACATGTAGGAACTACCTCACCCATTGCAGCAGTGTAAGGAAAATCTACCATGTTGATTTCAAATGTGTTAGCATTTGCCTCTCATTTGTGAGATATTGATTTGTGCTGAATGCTAACCATCACAGTTCAAGAAAACAAGCTGCCCCTTTCCTGCGAGTGCAAGTCTTACAGAACAAGAGCAACACGAATTAAATCATTGACAACAATTCCTGTGTGCAGACAGACTCATGGTGTGATTCTAGGCAGAAAACGATATTTGATTGGCAATTTCAAAGCACATTTACTACTGTGGTAGGGCAAATGATAATTACTGTAACAACCTGACACATTTTCCTTATAGTTTAGAGAGGCAGAAAAGAGCACATGTCCTAACAGCTACTTGAGACCATGAGCATGTGGAACCTGGGTGAGTGATTAGACTAGAGCAAAGGAAATGAGCCTTGGTGACATTGAATGTGTTAGCGTTACACACTGCTATCTGAAATACCACAAAGTGCTGAATAGTAAGCATGGGAGTGCAGGAAAATCAGCTGCCTGTGTGCTAAGAGTGTGCTTCTGGAGACTGTGTATTGTCAGGTGCAAGAGAGATCTGCATGGACGCTTGCACAACTGCATGAAGACTGCAGAGATGTATGTAAGAGTACATGTGTGGTAAGGGTTAATTGGAGTTTTGAACATGTAGGAACTACCTCACCCATTGCAGCAGTGTAAGGAAAATCTACCATGTTGATTTCAAATGTGTTAGCATTTGCCTCTCATTTGTGAGATATTGATTTGTGCTGAATGCTAACCATCACAGTTCAAGAAAGCAAGCTGCCCCTTTCCTGCGAGTGCAAGTCTTACAGAACAAGAGCAACACAAATTAAATCATTGACAACAATTCCTGTGTGCAGACAGACTCATGGTGTGATTCTAGGCAGAAAACGATATTTGATTGGCAATTTCAAAGCACATTTACTACTGTGGTAGTGCAAATGATAATTACTGTAACAACCTGACACATTTTCCTTATCGTTTAGAGAGGCAGAAAAGAGCACATGTCCTAACAGCTACTTGAGACCATGAGCATGTGGAACCTGGGTGAGTGATTAGACTAGAGCAAAGGAAATGAGCCATGGTGACATTGAATGTGTTAGCGTTACACACTGCTATCTGAAATACCACACAGTGCTGAATAGTAAGCATGGGAGTGCAGGAAAATCAGCTGCCTGTGTGCTAAGAGTGTGCTTCTGGAGACTGTGTATTGTCAGGTGCAAGAGAGATCTGCATGGACGCTTGCACAACTGCATGAAGACTGCAGAGATGTATGTAAGAGTACATGTGTGGTAACGGTTAATTGGAGTTTTGAACATGTAGGAACTACCTCACCCATTGCAGGAGTAGAAGGAAAATCTACCATGTTGATTTCAAATGTGTTAGCATTTGCCTCTCATTTGTGAGATATTGATTTGTGCTGAATGCTAACCATCACAGTTCAAGAAAACAAGCTGCCCCTTTCCTGCGAGTGCAAGTCTTACAGAGCAAGAGCAACACGAATTAAATCTCTGACAACAATTCCTGTGTGCAGACAGACTCATGGTGTGATTCTAGGCAGAAAACGATATTCGATTGGCAATTTCAAAGCACATTTACAACTGTGGTAGAACAAATGATAATTACTGTAACAGCCTGCCACATTTTCCTTATAGTTTAGAGAGGCAGAAAAGAGCACATGTTCTAACAGCTACTTGAGACCATGAGCATGTGGAACCTGGGTGAGTGATTAGACTAGAGCAAAGGAAATGAGCCTTGGTGACGTTGAATGTGTTAGCGTTACACACTGCTATCTGAAAGACCACACAGTGCTGAATAGTAAGCATGGGAGTGCAGGAAAATCAGCTGCCTGTGTGCTAAGAGTGTGCTTCTGGAGACTGTTTATTGTCAGGTGCAAGAGAGATCTGCATGGACGCTTGCACAACTGCATGAAGACTGCAGAGATGTATGTAAGAGTACATGTGTGGTAAGGGTTAATTGGAGTTTTGAAAATGTAGGAACTACCTCACCCATTGCAGGAGTGGAAGGAAAATCTACCATGTTGATTTCAAATGTGTTAGCATTTGCCTCTCATTTGTGAGATATTGATTTGTGCTGAATGCTAACCATCACAGTTCAAGAAAACAAGCTGCCCCTTTCCTGCGAGTGCAAGTCTTACAGAACAAGAGCAACACAAATTAAATCTCTGACAACAATTCCTGTGTGCAGACAGACTCATGGTGTGATTCTAGGCAGAAAACGATATTTGATTGGCAATTTCAAAGCACATTTAATACTGTGGTAGAGCAAGTGATAATTACTGTAACAGCCTGACACATTTTCCTTATAGTTTAGAGAGGCAGAAAAGAGCACATGTCCTAACAGCTCCTTGAGACCATGAGCATGTGGAACCTGGGTGAGTGATTAGACTAGAGCAAAGGAAATGAGCCTTGGTGACGTTGAATGTGTTAGCGTTACACACTGCTATCTGAAAAACCACACAGTGCTGAATAGTAAGCATGGGAGTGCAGGAAAATCAGCTGCCTGTGTGCTAAGAGTGTGCTTCTGGAAACTGTGTATTGTCAGGTGCATGAGATATCTGCATGGACGCTTGCACAACTGCATGAAGACTGCAGAGATGTATGTAAGAGTACATGTGTGGTAAGGGTTAATTGGAGTTTTGAACATGTAGGAACTACCTCACACATTGCAGCAGTGTAAGGAAATCTACCATGTTGATTTCAAATGTGTTAGCATTTGCCTCTCATTTGTGAGATATTGATTTGTGCTGAATGCTAACCATCACAGTTCAAGAAAACAAGCTGCCCCTTTCCTGCGAGTGCAAGTCTTACAGAACGAGAGCAACACGAATTAAATCATTGACAACAATTCCTGTGTGCAGACAGACTCATGGTGTGATTCTAGGCAGAAAACGATATTTGATTGGCAATTTCAAAGCACATTTACTACTGTGGTAGAGCAAATGATAATTACTGTAACAGCCTGGCACATTTTCCTTATAGTTTAGAGAGGCAGAAAAGAGCACATGTCCTAACAGCTACTTGAGACCATGAGCATGTGGAACCTGGGTGAGTGATTAGACTAGAGCAAAGGAAATGAGCCTTGGTGACATTGAATGTGTTAGCGTTACACACTGCTATCTGAAATACCACACAGTGCTGAATAGTAAGCATGGGAGTGCAGGAAAATCAGCTGCCTGTGTGCTAAGAGTGTGCTTCAGGAGACTGTGTATTGTCAGGTGCAAGAGAGAGCTGCATGGACGCTTTCACAACTGCATGAAGACTGCAGAGATGTATGTAAGAGTACATGTGTGGTAAGGGTTAATTGCAGTTTTGAACATGTAGGAACTACCTCACCCATTGCAGGAGTGGAAGGAAAATCTACCATGTTGATTTCAAATGTGTTAGCATTTGCCTCTCATTTGTGAGATATTGATTTGTGCTGAATGCTAACCATCACAGTTCAAGAAAACAAGCAGCCCCTTTCCTGCGAGTGCAAGTCTTACAGAACAAGAGCAACACAAATTAAATCTCTGACATCAATTCCTGTGTGCACACAGACTCATGGTGTGATTCTAGGCAGAAAACGATATTTGATTGGCAATTTCAAAGCACATTTACTACTGTGGTAGAGCAAGTGATAATTACTGTAACAGCCTGACACATTTTCCTTATAGTTTAGAGAGGCAGAAAAGAGCACATGTCCTAACAGCTACTTGAGACCATGAGCATGTGGAACCTGGGTGAGTGATTAGACTAGAGCAAAGGAAATGAGCCTTGGTGACATTGAATGTGTTAGCGTTACACACTGCTATCTGAAATACCACACAGTGCTGAATAGTAAGCATGGGAGTGCAGGAAAATCAGCTGCCTGTGTGCTAAGAGTGTGCTTCTGGAGACTGTATTGTCAGGAGCAAGAGAGATCTGCATGGACGCTTACAAAACTGCATGAAGACTGCAGAGATGTATGTAAGAGTACATGTGTGGTAAGGCTTAATTGGAGTTTTGAACATGTAGGAACTACCTCACCCATTGCAGGAGTGGAAGGAAAATCTACCATGTTGATTTCAAATGTGTTAGCATTTGCCTCTCATTTGTGAGATATTGATTTGTGCTGAATGCTAACCATCACAGTTCAAGAAAACAAGCTGCCCCTTTCCTGCGAGTGCAAGTCTTACAGAACAAGAGCAACACGAATTAAATCTCTGACAACAATTCCTGTGTGCACACAGACTCATGGTGTGATTCTAGGCAGAAAACGATATTTGATTGGCAATTTCAAAGCACATTTACTACTGTGGTAGAGCAAGTGATAATTACTGTAACAGCCTGACACATTTTCCTTATAGTTTAGAGAGGCAGAAAAGAGCACATGTATTAACAGCTACTTGAGACAATGAGCATGTGGAACCTGGGTGAGTGATTAGACTAGAGCAAAGAAAATAAGCCTTGGTGACGTTGAATGTGTTAGCATTACACACTGCTATCTGAAAAACCACACAGTGCTGAATAGTAAGCATGGGAGTGCAGGAAAATCAGCTGCCTGTGTGCTAAGAGTGTGCTTCTGGAGACTGTGTATTGTCAGGTGCAAGAGAGATCTGCATGGACGCTTGCACAACTGCATGAAGACTGCAGAGATGTATGTAAGAGTACATGTGTGGTAAGATTTAATTGGAGTTTTGAACATGTAGGACCTACCTCACCCATTGCAGCAGTGGAAGGAAAATCTACCATGTTGATTTCAAATGTGTTAGCATGTGCCTCTCATTTGTGAGATATTGATTTGTGCTGAATGCTAACCATCACAGTTCAAGAAAACAAGCTGCCCGTTTCCCGCGAGTGCAAGTCTTACAGAACAAGAGCAACACAAATTAAATCTCTGATAACAATTCCTGTGTGCAGACAGACTCATGGTGTGATTCTAGGCAGAAAACGATATTTGATTGGCAATTTCAAAGCACATTTACTACTGTGGTAGAGCAAATGATAATTACTGTAACAGCCTGACACATTTTCCTTATAGTTTAGAGAGGCAGAAAAGAGCACATGTCCTAACAGCTACTTGAGACCATGAACATGTGGAACCTGGGTGAGTGATTAGACTAGAGCAAAGGAAATGAGCCTTGGTGACATTGAATGTGTTAGCGTTACACACTGCTATCTGAAATACCACAAAGTGCTGAATAGTAAGCATGGGAGTGCAGGAAAATCAGCTGCCTGTGTGCTAAGAGTGTGCTTCTGGAGACTGTGTATTGTCAGGTGCAAGAGAGATCTGCATGGACGCTTACACAACTGCATGAAGACTGCAGAGATGTATGTAAGAGTACATGTGTGGTAAGGGTTAATTGGAGTTTTGAACATGTAGGAACTACCTCACCCATTGCAGGAGTAGAAGGAAAATCTACCATGTTGATTTCAAATGTGTTAGCATTTGCCTCTCATTTGTGAGATATTGATTTGTGCTGAATGCTAACCATCACAGTTCAAGAAAGCAAGCTGCCCCTTTCCTGCGAGTGCAAGTCTTACAGAACAAGAGCAACACGAATTAAATCATTGACAACAATTCCTGTGTGCAGACAGACTCATGGTGTGATTCTAGGCAGAAAACGATATTTGATTGGCAATTTCAAAGCACATTTACTACTGTGGTAGAGCAAATGATAATTACTGTAACAGCCTGGCACATTTTCCTTATAGTTTAGAGAGGCAGAAAAGAGCACATGTCCTAACAGCTACTTGAGACCATGAGCATGTGGAACCTGGGTGAGTGATTAGACTAGAGCAAAGGAAATGAGCCTTGGTGACATTGAATGTGTTAGCGTTACACACTGCTATCTGAAATACCACACAGTGCTGAATAGTAAGCATGGGAGTGCAGGAAAATCAGCTGCCTGTGTGCTAAGAGTGTGCTTCAGGAGACTGTGTATTGTCAGGTGCAAGAGAGAGCTGCATGGACGCTTTCACAACTGCATGAAGACTGCAGAGATGTATGTAAGAGTACATGTGTGGTAAGGGTTAATTGCAGTTTTGAACATGTAGGAACTACCTCACCCATTGCAGGAGTGGAAGGAAAATCTACCATGTTGATTTCAAATGTGTTAGCATTTGCCTCTCATTTGTGAGATATTGATTTGTGCTGAATGCTAACCATCACAGTTCAAGAAAACAAGCAGCCCCTTTCCTGCGAGTGCAAGTCTTACAGAACAAGAGCAACACAAATTAAATCTCTGACATCAATTCCTGTGTGCACACAGACTCATGGTGTGATTCTAGGCAGAAAACGATATTTGATTGGCAATTTCAAAGCACATTTACTACTGTGGTAGAGCAAGTGATAATTACTGTAACAGCCTGACACATTTTCCTTATAGTTTAGAGAGGCAGAAAAGAGCACATGTCCTAACAGCTACTTGAGACCATGAGCATGTGGAACCTGGGTGAGTGATTAGACTAGAGCAAAGGAAATGAGCCTTGGTGACATTGAATGTGTTAGCGTTACACACTGCTATCTGAAATACCACACAGTGCTGAATAGTAAGCATGGGAGTGCAGGAAAATCAGCTGCCTGTGTGCTAAGAGTGTGCTTCTGGAGACTGTATTGTCAGGAGCAAGAGAGATCTGCATGGACGCTTACAAAACTGCATGAAGACTGCAGAGATGTATGTAAGAGTACATGTGTGGTAAGGCTTAATTGGAGTTTTGAACATGTAGGAACTACCTCACCCATTGCAGGAGTGGAAGGAAAATCTACCATGTTGATTTCAAATGTGTTAGCATTTGCCTCTCATTTGTGAGATATTGATTTGTGCTGAATGCTAACCATCACAGTTCAAGAAAACAAGCTGCCCCTTTCCTGCGAGTGCAAGTCTTACAGAACAAGAGCAACACGAATTAAATCTCTGACAACAATTCCTGTGTGCACACAGACTCATGGTGTGATTCTAGGCAGAAAACGATATTTGATTGGCAATTTCAAAGCACATTTACTACTGTGGTAGAGCAAGTGATAATTACTGTAACAGCCTGACACATTTTCCTTATAGTTTAGAGAGGCAGAAAAGAGCACATGTATTAACAGCTACTTGAGACAATGAGCATGTGGAACCTGGGTGAGTGATTAGACTAGAGCAAAGAAAATAAGCCTTGGTGACGTTGAATGTGTTAGCATTACACACTGCTATCTGAAAAACCACACAGTGCTGAATAGTAAGCATGGGAGTGCAGGAAAATCAGCTGCCTGTGTGCTAAGAGTGTGCTTCTGGAGACTGTGTATTGTCAGGTGCAAGAGAGATCTGCATGGACGCTTGCACAACTGCATGAAGACTGCAGAGATGTATGTAAGAGTACATGTGTGGTAAGATTTAATTGGAGTTTTGAACATGTAGGACCTACCTCACCAATTGCAGCAGTGGAAGGAAAATCTACCATGTTGATTTCAAATGTGTTAGCATGTGCCTCTCATTTGTGAGATATTGATTTGTGCTGAATGCTAACCATCACAGTTCAAGAAAACAAGCTGCCCGTTTCCCGCGAGTGCAAGTCTTACAGAACAAGAGCAACACAAATTAAATCTCTGATAACAATTCCTGTGTGCAGACAGACTCATGGTGTGATTCTAGGCAGAAAACGATATTTGATTGGCAATTTCAAAGCACATTTACTACTGTGGTAGAGCAAATGATAATTACTGTAACAGCCTGACACATTTTCCTTATAGTTTAGAGAGGCAGAAAAGAGCACATGTCCTAACAGCTACTTGAGACCATGAACATGTGGAACCTGGGTGAGTGATTAGACTAGAGCAAAGGAAATGAGCCTTGGTGACATTGAATGTGTTAGCGTTACACACTGCTATCTGAAATACCACAAAGTGCTGAATAGTAAGCATGGGAGTGCAGGAAAATCAGCTGCCTGTGTGCTAAGAGTGTGCTTCTGGAGACTGTGTATTGTCAGGTGCAAGAGAGATCTGCATGGACGCTTACACAACTGCATGAAGACTGCAGAGATGTATGTAAGAGTACATGTGTGGTAAGGGTTAATTGGAGTTTTGAACATGTAGGAACTACCTCACCCATTGCAGCAGTGTAAGGAAAATCTACCATGTTGATTTCAAATGTGTTAGCATTTGCCTCTCATTTGTGAGATATTGATTTGTGCTGAATGCTAACCATCACAGTTCAAGAAAACAAGCTGCCCCTTTCCTGCAAGTGCAAGTCTTACAGAACAAGAGCAACACGAATTAAATCATTGACAACAATTCCTGTGTGCAGACAGACTCATGGTGTGATTCTAGGCAGAAAACGATATTTGATTGGCAATTTCAAAGCACATTTACTACTGTGGTAGTGCAAATGATAATTACTGTAACAACCTGACACATTTTCCTTATAGTTTAGAGAGGCAGAAAAGAGCACATGTCCTAACAGCTACTTGAGACCATGAGCATGTGGAACCTGGGTGAGTGATTAGACTAGAGCAAAGGAAATGAGCCATGGTGACATTGAATGTTTTAGCGTTACACACTGCTATCTGAAATACCACACAGTGCTGAATAGTAAGCATGGGAGTGCAGGAAAATCAGCTGCCTGTGTGCTAAGAGTGTGCTTCTGGAGACTGTGTATTGTCAGGTGCAAGAGAGATCTGCATGGATGCTTGCACAACTGCATGAAGACTGCAGAGATGTATGTAAGAGTACATGTGTGGTAAGGGTTAATTGGAGTTTTGAACATGTAGGAACTACCTCACCCATTGCAGGAGTAGAAGGAAAATCTACCATGTTGATTTCAAATGTGTTAGCATTTGCCTCTCATTTGTGAGATATTGATTTGTGCTGAATGCTAACCATCACAGTTCAAGAAAACAGGCTGCCTCTTTCCTGCGAGTGCAAGTCTTACAGAACAAGAGCAACACAAATTAAATATCTGACAACAATTCCTGTGTGCAGACAGACTCATGGTGTGATTCTAGGCAGAAAACGATATTTGATTGGCAATTTCAAAGCACATTTACAACTGTGGTAGAGCAAATGATAATTACTGTAACAGCCTGCAACATTTTCCTTATAGTTTAGAGAGGCAGAAAAGAGCACATGTTCTAACAGCTACTTGAGACCATGAGCATGTGGAACCTGGGTGAGTGATTAGACTAGAGCAAAGGAAATGAGCCTTGGTGACGTTGAATGTGTTAGCGTTACACACTGCTATCTGAAATACCACACAGTGCTGAATAGTAAGCATGGGAGTGCAGGGAAATCAGCTGCCTGTGTGCTAAGAGTGTGCTTCTGGAGACTGTGTATTGTCAGGTGCAAGAGAGAGCTGCATGGACGCTTGCACAACTGCATGAAGACTGCAGAGATGTATGTAAGAGTACATGTATGGTAAGGGTTAATTGGAGTTTTGAACATGTAGGAACTACCTTACCCATTGCAGGAGTGGAAGGAAAATCTACCATGTTGATTTCAAATGTGTTAGCATTTGCCTCTCATTTGTGAGATATTGATTTGTGCTGAATGCTAACCATCACAGTTCAAGAAAACAAGCTGCCCCTTTCCTGAGAGTGCAAGTCTTACAGAACAAGAGCAACACGAATTAAATCTCTGACATCAATTCCTGTGTGCACACAGACTCATGGTGTGATTCTAGGCAGAAAACGATATTTGATTGGCAATTTCAAAGCACATTTACTACTGTGGTAGAGCAAGTGATAATTACTGTAACAGCCTGATATATTTTCCTTATAGTTTAGAGAGGCAGAAAAGAGCACATGTCCTAACAGCTACTTGAGACCATGAGCATGTGGAACCTGGGTGAGTGATTAGACTAGAGCAAAGGAAATGAGCCTTGGTGACGTTGAATGTGTTAGCGTTACACACTGCTATCTGAAAGACCACACAGTGCTGAATAGTAAGCATGGGAGTGCAGGAAAATCAGCTGCCTGTGTGCTAAGAGTGTGCTTCTGGAGACTGTGTATTGTCAGGTGCAAGAGAGATCTGCATGGACGCTTGCACAACTGCATGAAGACTGCAGAGATGTATGTAAGAGTACATGTGTGGTAAGGGTTAATTGGAGTTTTGAAAATGTAGGAACTACCTCACCCATTGCAGGAGTGGAAGGAAAATCTACCATGTTGATTTCAAATGTGTTAGCATTTGCCTCTCATTTGTGAGATATTGATTTGTGCTGAATGCTAACCATCACAGTTCAAGAAAACAAGCTGCCCCTTTCCTGCGAGTGCAAGTCTTACAGAACAAGAGCAACACAAATTAAATCTCTGACAACAATTCCTGTGTGCAGACAGACTCATGGTGTGATTCTAGGCAGAAAACGATATTTGATTGGCAATTTCAAAGCACATTTAATACTGTGGTAGAGCAAGTGATAATTACTGTAACAGCCTGACACATTTTCCTTATAGTTTAGAGAGGCAGAAAAGAGCACATGTCCTAACAGCTCCTTGAGACCATGAGCATGTGGAACCTGGGTGAGTGATTAGACTAGAGCAAAGGAAATGAGCCTTGGTGACGTTGAATGTGTTAGCGTTACACACTGCTATCTGAAAAACCACACAGTGCTGAATAGTAAGCATGGGAGTGCAGGAAAATCAGCTGCCTGTGTGCTAAGAGTGTGCTTCTGGAAACTGTGTATTGTCAGGTGCATGAGATATCTGCATGGACGCTTGCACAACTGCATGAAGACTGCAGAGATGTATGTAAGAGTACATGTGTGGTAAGGGTTAATTGGAGTTTTGAACATGTAGGAACTACCTCACACATTGCAGCAGTGTAAGGAAATCTACCATGTTGATTTCAAATGTGTTAGCATTTGCCTCTCATTTGTGAGATATTGATTTGTGCTGAATGCTAACCATCACAGTTCAAGAAAACAAGCTGCCCCTTTCCTACGAGTGCAAGTCTTACAGAACGAGAGCAACACGAATTAAATCATTGACAACAATTCCTGTGTGCAGACAGACTCATGGTGTGATTCTAGGCAGAAAACGATATTTGATTGGCAATTTCAAAGCACATTTACTACTGTGGTAGAGCAAATGATAATTACTGTAACAGCCTGACACATTTTCCTTATAGTTTAGAGAGGCAGAAAAGAGCACATGTCCTAACAGCTACTTGAGACCATGAGCATGTGGAACCTGGGTGAGTGATTAGACTAGAGCAAAGGAAATGAGCCTTGGTGACATTGAATGTGTTAGCGTTACACACTGCTATCTGAAATACCACACAGTGCTGAATAGTAAGCATGGGAGTGCAGGAAAATCAGCTGCCTGTGTGCTAAGAGTGTGCTTCAGGAGACTGTGTATTGTCAGGTGCAAGAGAGAGCTGCATGGACGCTTTCACAACTGCATGAAGACTGCAGAGATGTATGTAAGAGTACATGTGTGGTAAGGGTTAATTGCAGTTTTGAACATGTAGGAACTACCTCACCCATTGCAGGAGTGGAAGGAAAATCTACCATGTTGATTTCAAATGTGTTAGCATTTGCCTCTCATTTGTGAGATATTGATTTGTGCTGAATGCTAACCATCACAGTTCAAGAAAACAAGCAGCCCCTTTCCTGCGAGTGCAAGTCTTACAGAACAAGAGCAACACAAATTAAATCTCTGACATCAATTCCTGTGTGCACACAGACTCATGGTGTGATTCTAGGCAGAAAACGATATTTGATTGGCAATTTCAAAGCACATTTACTACTGTGGTAGAGCAAGTGATAATTACTGTAACAGCCTGACACATTTTCCTTATAGTTTAGAGAGGCAGAAAAGAGCACATGTCCTAACAGCTACTTGAGACCATGAGCATGTGGAACCTGGGTGAGTGATTAGACTAGAGCAAAGGAAATGAGCCTTGGTGACATTGAATGTGTTAGCGTTACACACTGCTATCTGAAATACCACACAGTGCTGAATAGTAAGCATGGGAGTGCAGGAAAATCAGCTGCCTGTGTGCTAAGAGTGTGCTTCTGGAGACTGTATTGTCAGGAGCAAGAGAGATCTGCATGGACGCTTACAAAACTGCATGAAGACTGCAGAGATGTATGTAAGAGTACATGTGTGGTAAGGCTTAATTGGAGTTTTGAACATGTAGGAACTACCTCACCCATTGCAGGAGTGGAAGGAAAATCTACCATGTTGATTTCAAATGTGTTAGCATTTGCCTCTCATTTGTGAGATATTGATTTGTGCTGAATGCTAACCATCACAGTTCAAGAAAACAAGCTGCCCCTTTCCTGCGAGTGCAAGTCTTACAGAACAAGAGCAACACGAATTAAATCTCTGACAACAATTCCTGTGTGCACACAGACTCATGGTGTGATTCTAGGCAGAAAACGATATTTGATTGGCAATTTCAAAGCACATTTACTACTGTGGTAGAGCAAGTGATAATTACTGTAACAGCCTGACACATTTTCCTTATAGTTTAGAGAGGCAGAAAAGAGCACATGTATTAACAGCTACTTGAGACAATGAGCATGTGGAACCTGGGTGAGTGATTAGACTAGAGCAAAGAAAATAAGCCTTGGTGACGTTGAATGTGTTAGCATTACACACTGCTATCTGAAAAACCACACAGTGCTGAATAGTAAGCATGGGAGTGCAGGAAAATCAGCTGCCTGTGTGCTAAGAGTGTGCTTCTGGAGACTGTGTATTGTCAGGTGCAAGAGAGATCTGCATGGACGCTTGCACAACTGCATGAAGACTGCAGAGATGTATGTAAGAGTACATGTGTGGTAAGATTTAATTGGAGTTTTGAACATGTAGGACCTACCTCACCCATTGCAGCAGTGGAAGGAAAATCTACCATGTTGATTTCAAATGTGTTAGCATGTGCCTCTCATTTGTGAGATATTGATTTGTGCTGAATGCTAACCATCACAGTTCAAGAAAACAAGCTGCCCGTTTCCCGCGAGTGCAAGTCTTACAGAACAAGAGCAACACAAATTAAATCTCTGATAACAATTCCTGTGTGCAGACAGACTCATGGTGTGATTCTAGGCAGAAAACGATATTTGATTGGCAATTTCAAAGCACATTTACTACTGTGGTAGAGCAAATGATAATTACTGTAACAGCCTGACACATTTTCCTTATAGTTTAGAGAGGCAGAAAAGAGCACATGTCCTAACAGCTACTTGAGACCATGAACATGTGGAACCTGGGTGAGTGATTAGACTAGAGCAAAGGAAATGAGCCTTGGTGACATTGAATGTGTTAGCGTTACACACTGCTATCTGAAATACCACAAAGTGCTGAATAGTAAGCATGGGAGTGCAGGAAAATCAGCTGCCTGTGTGCTAAGAGTGTGCTTCTGGAGACTGTGTATTGTCAGGTGCAAGAGAGATCTGCATGGACGCTTACACAACTGCATGAAGACTGCAGAGATGTATGTAAGAGTACATGTGTGGTAAGGGTTAATTGGAGTTTTGAACATGTAGGAACTACCTCACCCATTGCAGCAGTGTAAGGAAAATCTACCATGTTGATTTCAAATGTGTTAGCATTTGCCTCTCATTTGTGAGATATTGATTTGTGCTGAATGCTAACCATCACAGTTCAAGAAAACAAGCTGCCCCTTTCCTGCAAGTGCAAGTCTTACAGAACAAGAGCAACACGAATTAAATCATTGACAACAATTCCTGTGTGCAGACAGACTCATGGTGTGATTCTAGGCAGAAAACGATATTTGATTGGCAATTTCAAAGCACATTTACTACTGTGGTAGTGCAAATGATAATTACTGTAACAACCTGACACATTTTCCTTATAGTTTAGAGAGGCAGAAAAGAGCACATGTCCTAACAGCTACTTGAGACCATGAGCATGTGGAACCTGGGTGAGTGATTAGACTAGAGCAAAGGAAATGAGCCATGGTGACATTGAATGTTTTAGCGTTACACACTGCTATCTGAAATACCACACAGTGCTGAATAGTAAGCATGGGAGTGCAGGAAAATCAGCTGCCTGTGTGCTAAGAGTGTGCTTCTGGAGACTGTGTATTGTCAGGTGCAAGAGAGATCTGCATGGATGCTTGCACAACTGCATGAAGACTGCAGAGATGTATGTAAGAGTACATGTGTGGTAAGGGTTAATTGGAGTTTTGAACATGTAGGAACTACCTCACCCATTGCAGGAGTAGAAGGAAAATCTACCATGTTGATTTCAAATGTGTTAGCATTTGCCTCTCATTTGTGAGATATTGATTTGTGCTGAATGCTAACCATCACAGTTCAAGAAAACAGGCTGCCTCTTTCCTGCGAGTGCAAGTCTTACAGAACAAGAGCAACACAAATTAAATATCTGACAACAATTCCTGTGTGCAGACAGACTCATGGTGTGATTCTAGGCAGAAAACGATATTTGATTGGCAATTTCAAAGCACATTTACAACTGTGGTAGAGCAAATGATAATTACTGTAACAGCCTGCAACATTTTCCTTATAGTTTAGAGAGGCAGAAAAGAGCACATGTTCTAACAGCTACTTGAGACCATGAGCATGTGGAACCTGGGTGAGTGATTAGACTAGAGCAAAGGAAATGAGCCTTGGTGACGTTGAATGTGTTAGCGTTACACACTGCTATCTGAAATACCACACAGTGCTGAATAGTAAGCATGGGAGTGCAGGGAAATCAGCTGCCTGTGTGCTAAGAGTGTGCTTCTGGAGACTGTGTATTGTCAGGTGCAAGAGAGAGCTGCATGGACGCTTGCACAACTGCATGAAGACTGCAGAGATGTATGTAAGAGTACATGTATGGTAAGGGTTAATTGGAGTTTTGAACATGTAGGAACTACCTTACCCATTGCAGGAGTGGAAGGAAAATCTACCATGTTGATTTCAAATGTGTTAGCATTTGCCTCTCATTTGTGAGATATTGATTTGTGCTGAATGCTAACCATCACAGTTCAAGAAAACAAGCTGCCCCTTTCCTGAGAGTGCAAGTCTTACAGAACAAGAGCAACACGAATTAAATCTCTGACATCAATTCCTGTGTGCACACAGACTCATGGTGTGATTCTAGGCAGAAAACGATATTTGATTGGCAATTTCAAAGCACATTTACTACTGTGGTAGAGCAAGTGATAATTACTGTAACAGCCTGATATATTTTCCTTATAGTTTAGAGAGGCAGAAAAGAGCACATGTCCTAACAGCTACTTGAGACCATGAGCATGTGGAACCTGGGTGAGTGATTAGACTAGAGCAAAGGAAATGAGCCTTGGTGACGTTGAATGTGTTAGCGTTACACACTGCTATCTGAAAGACCACACAGTGCTGAATAGTAAGCATGGGAGTGCAGGAAAATCAGCTGCCTGTGTGCTAAGAGTGTGCTTCTGGAGACTGTGTATTGTCAGGTGCAAGAGAGATCTGCATGGACGCTTGCACAACTGCATGAAGACTGCAGAGATGTATGTAAGAGTACATGTGTGGTAAGGGTTAATTGGAGTTTTGAAAATGTAGGAACTACCTCACCCATTGCAGGAGTGGAAGGAAAATCTACCATGTTGATTTCAAATGTGTTAGCATTTGCCTCTCATTTGTGAGATATTGATTTGTGCTGAATGCTAACCATCACAGTTCAAGAAAACAAGCTGCCCCTTTCCTGCGAGTGCAAGTCTTACAGAACAAGAGCAACACAAATTAAATCTCTGACAACAATTCCTGTGTGCAGACAGACTCATGGTGTGATTCTAGGCAGAAAACGATATTTGATTGGCAATTTCAAAGCACATTTAATACTGTGGTAGAGCAAGTGATAATTACTGTAACAGCCTGACACATTTTCCTTATAGTTTAGAGAGGCAGAAAAGAGCACATGTCCTAACAGCTACTTGAGACCATGAGCATGTGGAACCTGGGTGAGTGATTAGACTAGAGCAAAGGAAATGAGCCTTGGTGACGTTGAATGTGTTAGCGTTACACACTGCTATCTGAAAAACCACACAGTGCTGAATAGTAAGCATGGGAGTGCAGGAAAATCAGCTGCCTGTGTGCTAAGAGTGTGCTTCTGGAAACTGTGTATTGTCAGGTGCATGAGATATCTGCATGGACGCTTGCACAACTGCATGAAGACTGCAGAGATGTATGTAAGAGTACATGTGTGGTAAGGGTTAATTGGAGTTTTGAACATGAAGGAACTACCTCACACATTGCAGCAGTGTAAGGAAAATCTACCATGTTGATTTCAAATGTGTTAGCATTTGCCTCTCATTTGTGAGATATTGATTTGTGCTGAATGCTAACCATCACAGTTCAAGAAAACAAGCTGCTCCTTTCCTGCGAGTGCAAGTCTTACAGAACAAGAGCAACACGAATTAAATCATTGACAACAATTCCTGTGTGCAGACAGACTCATGGTGTGATTCTAGGCAGAAAACGATATTTGATTGGCAATTTCAAAGCACATTTACTACTGTGGTAGAGCAAATGATAATTACTGTAACAGCCTGACACATTTTCCTTATAGTTTAGAGAGGCAGAAAAGAGCACATGTCCTAACAGCTACTTGAGACCATGAGCATGTGGAACCTGGGTGAGTGATTAGACTAGAGCAAAGGAAATGAGCCTTGGTGATGTTGAATGTGTTAGCGTTACACACTGCTATCTGAAATACCACACAGTGCTGAATAGTAAGCATGGGAGTGCAGGAAAATCAGCTGCCTGTGTGCTAAGAGTGTGCGTCTGGAGACTGTGTATTGTCAGGTGCAAGAGAGAGCTGCATGGACGCTTGCACAACTGCATGAAGACTGCAGAGATGTATGTAAGAGTACATGTGTGGTAAGGGTTAATTGCAGTTTTGAACATGTAGGAACTACCTCACCCATTGCAGGAGTGGAAGGAAAATCTACCATGTTGATTTCAAATGTGTTAGCATTTGCCTCTCATTTGTGAGATATTGATTTGTGCTGAATGCTAACCATCACAGTTCAAGAAAACAAGCTGCCCCTTTCCTGCGAGTGCAAGTCTTACAGAACAAGAGCAACACAAATTAAATCTCTGACAACAATTCCTGTGTGCACACAGACTCATGGTGTGATTCTAGGCAGAAAACGATATTTGATTGGCAATTTCAAAGCACATTTACTACTGTGGTAGAGCAAGTGATAATTACTGTAACAGCCTGACACATTTTCCTTATAGTTTAGAGAGGCAGAAAAGAGCACATGTATTAACAGCTACTTGAGACAATGAGCATGTGGAACCTGGGTGAGTGATTAGACTAGAGCAAAGAAAATAAGCCTTGGTGACGTTGAATGTGTTAGCATTACACACTGCTATCTGAAAAACCACACAGTGCTGAATAGTAAGCATGGGAGTGCAGGAAAATCAGCTGCCTGTGTGCTAAGAGTGTGCTTCTGGAGACTGTGTATTGTCAGGTGCAAGAGAGATCTGCATGGACGCTTGCACAACTGCATGAAGACTGCAGAGATGTATGTAAGAGTACATGTGTGGTAAGATTTAATTGGAGTTTTGAACATGTAGGACCTACCTCACCCATTGCAGCAGTGGAAGGAAAATCTACCATGTTGATTTCAAATGTGTTAGCATGTGCCTCTCATTTGTGAGATATTGATTTGTGCTGAATGCTAACCATCACAGTTCAAGAAAACAAGCTGCCCGTTTCCCGCGAGTGCAAGTCTTACAGAACAAGAGCAACACAAATTAAATCTCTGAGAACAATTCCTGTGTGCAGACAGACTCATGGTGTGATTCTAGGCAGAAAACGATATTTGATTGGCAATTTCAAAGCACATTTACTACTGTGGTAGAGCAAATGATAATTACTGTAACAGCCTGACACATTTTCCTTATAGTTTAGAGAGGCAGAAAAGAGCACATGTCCTAACAGCTACTTGAGACCATGAACATGTGGAACCTGGGTGAGTGATTAGACTAGAGCAAAGGAAATGAGCCTTGGTGACATTGAATGTGTTAGCGTTACACACTGCTATCTGAAATACCACAAAGTGCTGAATAGTAAGCATGGGAGTGCAGGAAAATCAGCTGCCTGTGTGCTAAGAGTGTGCTTCTGGAGACTGTGTATTGTCAGGTGCAAGAGAGATCTGCATGGACGCTTACACAACTGCATGAAGACTGCAGAGATGTATGTAAGAGTACATGTGTGGTAAGGGTTAATTGGAGTTTTGAACATGTAGGAACTACCTCACCCATTGCAGCAGTGTAAGGAAAATCTACCATGTTGATTTCAAATGTGTTAGCATTTGCCTCTCATTTGTGAGATATTGATTTGTGCTGAATGCTAACCATCACAGTTCAAGAAAACAAGCTGCCCCTTTCCTGCAAGTGCAAGTCTTACAGAACAAGAGCAACACGAATTAAATCATTGACAACAATTCCTGTGTGCAGACAGACTCATGGTGTGATTCTAGGCAGAAAACGATATTTGATTGGCAATTTCAAAGCACATTTACTACTGTGGTAGTGCAAATGATAATTACTGTAACAACCTGACACATTTTCCTTATAGTTTAGAGAGGCAGAAAAGAGCACATGTCCTAACAGCTACTTGAGACCATGAGCATGTGGAACCTGGGTGAGTGATTAGACTAGAGCAAAGGAAATGAGCCATGGTGACATTGAATGTTTTAGCGTTACACACTGCTATCTGAAATACCACACAGTGCTGAATAGTAAGCATGGGAGTGCAGGAAAATCAGCTGCCTGTGTGCTAAGAGTGTGCTTCTGGAGACTGTGTATTGTCAGGTGCAAGAGAGATCTGCATGGATGCTTGCACAACTGCATGAAGACTGCAGAGATGTATGTAAGAGTACATGTGTGGTAAGGGTTAATTGGAGTTTTGAACATGTAGGAACTACCTCACCCATTGCAGGAGTAGAAGGAAAATCTACCATGTTGATTTCAAATGTGTTAGCATTTGCCTCTCATTTGTGAGATATTGATTTGTGCTGAATGCTAACCATCACAGTTCAAGAAAACAGGCTGCCTCTTTCCTGCGAGTGCAAGTCTTACAGAACAAGAGCAACACAAATTAAATATCTGACAACAATTCCTGTGTGCAGACAGACTCATGGTGTGATTCTAGGCAGAAAACGATATTTGATTGGCAATTTCAAACCACATTTACAACTGTGGTAGAGCAAATGATAATTACTGTAACAGCCTGCAACATTTTCCTTATAGTTTAGAGAGGCAGAAAAGAGCACATGTTCTAACAGCTACTTGAGACCATGAGCATGTGGAACCTGGGTGAGTGATTAGACTAGAGCAAAGGAAATGAGCCTTGGTGACGTTGAATGTGTTAGCGTTACACACTGCTATCTGAAATACCACACAGTGCTGAATAGTAAGCATGGGAGTGCAGGGAAATCAGCTGCCTGTGTGCTAAGAGTGTGCTTCTGGAGACTGTGTATTGTCAGGTGCAAGAGAGAGCTGCATGGACGCTTGCACAACTGCATGAAGACTGCAGAGATGTATGTAAGAGTACATGTATGGTAAGGGTTAATTGGAGTTTTGAACATGTAGGAACTACCTTACCCATTGCAGGAGTGGAAGGAAAATCTACCATGTTGATTTCAAATGTGTTAGCATTTGCCTCTCATTTGTGAGATATTGATTTGTGCTGAATGCTAACCATCACAGTTCAAGAAAACAAGCTGCCCCTTTCCTGAGAGTGCAAGTCTTACAGAACAAGAGCAACACGAATTAAATCTCTGACATCAATTCCTGTGTGCACACAGACTCATGGTGTGATTCTAGGCAGAAAACGATATTTGATTGGCAATTTCAAAGCACATTTACTACTGTGGTAGAGCAAGTGATAATTACTGTAACAGCCTGATATATTTTCCTTATAGTTTAGAGAGGCAGAAAAGAGCACATGTCCTAACAGCTACTTGAGACCATGAGCATGTGGAACCTGGGTGAGTGATTAGACTAGAGCAAAGGAAATGAGCCTTGGTGACGTTGAATGTGTTAGCGTTACACACTGCTATCTGAAAGACCACACAGTGCTGAATAGTAAGCATGGGAGTGCAGGAAAATCAGCTGCCTGTGTGCTAAGAGTGTGCTTCTGGAGACTGTGTATTGTCAGGTGCAAGAGAGATCTGCATGGACGCTTGCACAACTGCATGAAGACTGCAGAGATGTATGTAAGAGTACATGTGTGGTAAGGGTTAATTGGAGTTTTGAAAATGTAGGAACTACCTCACCCATTGCAGGAGTGGAAGGAAAATCTACCATGTTGATTTCAAATGTGTTAGCATTTGCCTCTCATTTGTGAGATATTGATTTGTGCTGAATGCTAACCATCACAGTTCAAGAAAACAAGCTGCCCCTTTCCTGCGAGTGCAAGTCTTACAGAACAAGAGCAACACAAATTAAATCTCTGACAACAATTCCTGTGTGCAGACAGACTCATGGTGTGATTCTAGGCAGAAAACGATATTTGATTGGCAATTTCAAAGCACATTTAATACTGTGGTAGAGCAAGTGATAATTACTGTAACAGCCTGACACATTTTCCTTATAGTTTAGAGAGGCAGAAAAGAGCACATGTCCTAACAGCTCCTTGAGACCATGAGCATGTGGAACCTGGGTGAGTGATTAGACTAGAGCAAAGGAAATGAGCCTTGGTGACGTTGAATGTGTTAGCGTTACACACTGCTATCTGAAAAACCACACAGTGCTGAATAGTAAGCATGGGAGTGCAGGAAAATCAGCTGCCTGTGTGCTAAGAGTGTGCTTCTGGAAACTGTGTATTGTCAGGTGCATGAGATATCTGCATGGACGCTTGCACAACTGCATGAAGACTGCAGAGATGTATGTAAGAGTACATGTGTGGTAAGGGTTAATTGGAGTTTTGAACATGTAGGAACTACCTCACACATTGCAGCAGTGTAAGGAAATCTACCATGTTGATTTCAAATGTGTTAGCATTTGCCTCTCATTTGTGAGATATTGATTTGTGCTGAATGCTAACCATCACAGTTCAAGAAAACAAGCTGCCCCTTTCCTGCGAGTGCAAGTCTTACAGAACGAGAGCAACACGAATTAAATCATTGACAACAATTCCTGTGTGCAGACAGACTCATGGTGTGATTCTAGGCAGAAAACGATATTTGATTGGCAATTTCAAAGCACATTTACTACTGTGGTAGAGCAAATGATAATTACTGTAACAGCCTGACACATTTTCCTTATAGTTTAGAGAGGCAGAAAAGAGCACATGTCCTAACAGCTACTTGAGACCATGAGCATGTGGAACCTGGGTGAGTGATTAGACTAGAGCAAAGGAAATGAGCCTTGGTGACATTGAATGTGTTAGCGTTACACACTGCTATCTGAAATACCACACAGTGCTGAATAGTAAGCATGGGAGTGCAGGAAAATCAGCTGCCTGTGTGCTAAGAGTGTGCTTCAGGAGACTGTGTATTGTCAGGTGCAAGAGAGAGCTGCATGGACGCTTTCACAACTGCATGAAGACTGCAGAGATGTATGTAAGAGTACATGTGTGGTAAGGGTTAATTGCAGTTTTGAACATGTAGGAACTACCTCACCCATTGCAGGAGTGGAAGGAAAATCTACCATGTTGATTTCAAATGTGTTAGCATTTGCCTCTCATTTGTGAGATATTGATTTGTGCTGAATGCTAACCATCACAGTTCAAGAAAACAAGCAGCCCCTTTCCTGCGAGTGCAAGTCTTACAGAACAAGAGCAACACAAATTAAATCTCTGACATCAATTCCTGTGTGCACACAGACTCATGGTGTGATTCTAGGCAGAAAAGGATATTTGATTGGCAATTTCAAAGCACATTTACTACTGTGGTAGAGCAAGTGATAATTACTGTAACAGCCTGACACATTTTCCTTATAGTTTAGAGAGGCAGAAAAGAGCACATGTCCTAACAGCTACTTGAGACCATGAGCATGTGGAACCTGGGTGAGTGATTAGACTAGAGCAAAGGAAATGAGCCTTGGTGACATTGAATGTGTTAGCGTTACACACTGCTATCTGAAATACCACACAGTGCTGAATAGTAAGCATGGGAGTGCAGGAAAATCAGCTGCCTGTGTGCTAAGAGTGTGCTTCTGGAGACTGTATTGTCAGGAGCAAGAGAGATCTGCATGGACGCTTACAAAACTGCATGAAGACTGCAGAGATGTATGTAAGAGTACATGTGTGGTAAGGCTTAATTGGAGTTTTGAACATGTAGGAACTACCTCACCCATTTCAGGAGTGGAAGGAAAATCTACCATGTTGATTTCAAATGTGTTAGCATTTGCCTCTCATTTGTGAGATATTGATTTGTGCTGAATGCTAACCATCACAGTTCAAGAAAACAAGCTGCCCCTTTCCTGCGAGTGCAAGTCTTACAGAACAAGAGCAACACGAATTAAATCTCTGACAACAATTCCTGTGTGCACACAGACTCATGGTGTGATTCTAGGCAGAAAACGATATTTGATTGGCAATTTCAAAGCACATTTACTACTGTGGTAGAGCAAGTGATAATTACTGTAACAGCCTGACACATTTTCCTTATAGTTTAGAGAGGCAGAAAAGAGCACATGTATTAACAGCTACTTGAGACAATGAGCATGTGGAACCTGGGTGAGTGATTAGACTAGAGCAAAGAAAATAAGCCTTGGTGACGTTGAATGTGTTAGCATTACACACTGCTATCTGAAAAACCACACAGTGCTGAATAGTAAGCATGGGAGTGCAGGAAAATCAGCTGCCTGTGTGCTAAGAGTGTGCTTCTGGAGACTGTGTATTGTCAGGTGCAAGAGAGATCTGCATGGACGCTTGCACAACTGCATGAAGACTGCAGAGATGTATGTAAGAGTACATGTGTGGTAAGATTTAATTGGAGTTTTGAACATGTAGGACCTACCTCACCCATTGCAGCAGTGGAAGGAAAATCTACCATGTTGATTTCAAATGTGTTAGCATGTGCCTCTCATTTGTGAGATATTGATTTGTGCTGAATGCTAACCATCACAGTTCAAGAAAACAAGCTGCCCGTTTCCCGCGAGTGCAAGTCTTACAGAACAAGAGCAACACAAATTAAATCTCTGATAACAATTCCTGTGTGCAGACAGACTCATGGTGTGATTCTAGGCAGAAAACGATATTTGATTGGCAATTTCAAAGCACATTTACTACTGTGGTAGAGCAAATGATAATTACTGTAACAGCCTGACACATTTTCCTTATAGTTTAGAGAGGCAGAAAAGAGCACATGTCCTAACAGCTACTTGAGACCATGAACATGTGGAACCTGGGTGAGTGATTAGACTAGAGCAAAGGAAATGAGCCTTGGTGACATTGAATGTGTTAGCGTTACACACTGCTATCTGAAATACCACAAAGTGCTGAATAGTAAGCATGGGAGTGCAGGAAAATCAGCTGCCTGTGTGCTAAGAGTGTGCTTCTGGAGACTGTGTATTGTCAGGTGCAAGAGAGATCTGCATGGACGCTTACACAACTGCATGAAGACTGCAGAGATGTATGTAAGAGTACATGTGTGGTAAGGGTTAATTGGAGTTTTGAACATGTAGGAACTACCTCACCCATTGCAGCAGTGTAAGGAAAATCTACCATGTTGATTTCAAATGTGTTAGCATTTGCCTCTCATTTGTGAGATATTGATTTGTGCTGAATGCTAACCATCACAGTTCAAGAAAACAAGCTGCCCCTTTCCTGCAAGTGCAAGTCTTACAGAACAAGAGCAACACGAATTAAATCATTGACAACAATTCCTGTGTGCAGACAGACTCATGGTGTGATTCTAGGCAGAAAACGATATTTGATTGGCAATTTCAAAGCACATTTACTACTGTGGTAGTGCAAATGATAATTACTGTAACAACCTGACACATTTTCCTTATAGTTTAGAGAGGCAGAAAAGAGCACATGTCCTAACAGCTACTTGAGACCATGAGCATGTGGAACCTGGGTGAGTGATTAGACTAGAGCAAAGGAAATGAGCCATGGTGACATTGAATGTTTTAGCGTTACACACTGCTATCTGAAATACCACACAGTGCTGAATAGTAAGCATGGGAGTGCAGGAAAATCAGCTGCCTGTGTGCTAAGAGTGTGCTTCTGGAGACTGTGTATTGTCAGGTGCAAGAGAGATCTGCATGGATGCTTGCACAACTGCATGAAGACTGCAGAGATGTATGTAAGAGTACATGTGTGGTAAGGGTTAATTGGAGTTTTGAACATGTAGGAACTACCTCACCCATTGCAGGAGTAGAAGGAAAATCTACCATGTTGATTTCAAATGTGTTAGCATTTGCCTCTCATTTGTGAGATATTGATTTGTGCTGAATGCTAACCATCACAGTTCAAGAAAACAGGCTGCCTCTTTCCTGCGAGTGCAAGTCTTACAGAACAAGAGCAACACAAATTAAATATCTGACAACAATTCCTGTGTGCAGACAGACTCATGGTGTGATTCTAGGCAGAAAACGATATTTGATTGGCAATTTCAAAGCACATTTACAACTGTGGTAGAGCAAATGATAATTACTGTAACAGCCTGCAACATTTTCCTTATAGTTTAGAGAGGCAGAAAAGAGCACATGTTCTAACAGCTACTTGAGACCATGAGCATGTGGAACCTGGGTGAGTGATTAGACTAGAGCAAAGGAAATGAGCCTTGGTGACGTTGAATGTGTTAGCGTTACACACTGCTATCTGAAATACCACACAGTGCTGAATAGTAAGCATGGGAGTGCAGGGAAATCAGCTGCCTGTGTGCTAAGAGTGTGCTTCTGGAGACTGTGTATTGTCAGGTGCAAGAGAGAGCTGCATGGACGCTTGCACAACTGCATGAAGACTGCAGAGATGTATGTAAGAGTACATGTATGGTAAGGGTTAATTGGAGTTTTGAACATGTAGGAACTACCTTACCCATTGCAGGAGTGGAAGGAAAATCTACCATGTTGATTTCAAATGTGTTAGCATTTGCCTCTCATTTGTGAGATATTGATTTGTGCTGAATGCTAACCATCACAGTTCAAGAAAACAAGCTGCCCCTTTCCTGAGAGTGCAAGTCTTACAGAACAAGAGCAACACGAATTAAATCTCTGACATCAATTCCTGTGTGCACACAGACTCATGGTGTGATTCTAGGCAGAAAACGATATTTGATTGGCAATTTCAAAGCACATTTACTACTGTGGTAGAGCAAGTGATAATTACTGTAACAGCCTGATATATTTTCCTTATAGTTTAGAGAGGCAGAAAAGAGCACATGTCCTAACAGCTACTTGAGACCATGAGCATGTGGAACCTGGGTGAGTGATTAGACTAGAGCAAAGGAAATGAGCCTTGGTGACGTTGAATGTGTTAGCGTTACACACTGCTATCTGAAAGACCACACAGTGCTGAATAGTAAGCATGGGAGTGCAGGAAAATCAGCTGCCTGTGTGCTAAGAGTGTGCTTCTGGAGACTGTGTATTGTCAGGTGCAAGAGAGATCTGCATGGACGCTTGCACAACTGCATGAAGACTGCAGAGATGTATGTAAGAGTACATGTGTGGTAAGGGTTAATTGGAGTTTTGAAAATGTAGGAACTACCTCACCCATTGCAGGAGTGGAAGGAAAATCTACCATGTTGATTTCAAATGTGTTAGCATTTGCCTCTCATTTGTGAGATATTGATTTGTGCTGAATGCTAACCATCACAGTTCAAGAAAACAAGCTGCCCCTTTCCTGCGAGTGCAAGTCTTACAGAACAAGAGCAACACAAATTAAATCTCTGACAACAATTCCTGTGTGCAGACAGACTCATGGTGTGATTCTAGGCAGAAAACGATATTTGATTGGCAATTTCAAAGCACATTTAATACTGTGGTAGAGCAAGTGATAATTACTGTAACAGCCTGACACATTTTCCTTATAGTTTAGAGAGGCAGAAAAGAGCACATGTCCTAACAGCTACTTGAGACCATGAGCATGTGGAACCTGGGTGAGTGATTAGACTAGAGCAAAGGAAATGAGCCTTGGTGACGTTGAATGTGTTAGCGTTACACACTGCTATCTGAAAAACCACACAGTGCTGAATAGTAAGCATGGGAGTGCAGGAAAATCAGCTGCCTGTGTGCTAAGAGTGTGCTTCTGGAAACTGTGTATTGTCAGGTGCATGAGATATCTGCATGGACGCTTGCACAACTGCATGAAGACTGCAGAGATGTATGTAAGAGTACATGTGTGGTAAGGGTTAATTGGAGTTTTGAACATGTAGGAACTACCTCACACATTGCAGCAGTGTAAGGAAAATCTACCATGTTGATTTCAAATGTGTTAGCATTTGCCTCTCATTTGTGAGATATTGATTTGTGCTGAATGCTAACCATCACAGTTCAAGAAAACAAGCTGCTCCTTTCCTGCGAGTGCAAGTCTTACAGAACAAGAGCAACACGAATTAAATCATTGACAACAATTCCTGTGTGCAGACAGACTCATGGTGTGATTCTAGGCAGAAAACGATATTTGATTGGCAATTTCAAAGCACATTTACTACTGTGGTAGAGCAAATGATAATTACTGTAACAGCCTGACACATTTTCCTTATAGTTTAGAGAGGCAGAAAAGAGCACATGTCCTAACAGCTACTTGAGACCATGAGCATGTGGAACCTGGGTGAGTGATTAGACTAGAGCAAAGGAAATGAGCCTTGGTGATGTTGAATGTGTTAGCGTTACACACTGCTATCTGAAATACCACACAGTGCTGAATAGTAAGCATGGGAGTGCAGGAAAATCAGCTGCCTGTGTGCTAAGAGTGTGCGTCTGGAGACTGTGTATTGTCAGGTGCAAGAGAGAGCTGCATGGACGCTTGCACAACTGCATGAAGACTGCAGAGATGTATGTAAGAGTACATGTGTGGTAAGGGTTAATTGCAGTTTTGAACATGTAGGAACTACCTCACCCATTGCAGGAGTGGAAGGAAAATCTACCATGTTGATTTCAAATGTGTTAGCATTTGCCTCTCATTTGTGAGATATTGATTTGTGCTGAATGCTAACCATCACAGTTCAAGAAAACAAGCTGCCCCTTTCCTGCGAGTGCAAGTCTTACAGAACAAGATCAACACGAATTAAATCTCTGACATCAATTCCTGTGTGCACACAGACTTATGGTGTGATTCTAGGCAGAAAACGATATTTGATTGGCAATTTCAAAGCACATTTACTACTGTGGTAGAGCAAGTGATAATTACTGTAACAGCCTGACATATTTTCCTTATAGTTTAGAGAGGCAGAAAAGAGCACATGTCCTAACAGCTACTTGAGACCATGAGCATGTGGAACCTGGGTGAGTGATTAGACTAGAGCAAAGGAAATGAGCCTTGGTGACGTTGAATGTGTTAGTGTTACACACTGCTATCTGAAAGACCACACAGTGCTGAATAGTAAGCATCGGAGTGCAGGAAAATTAGCTGCCTGTGTGCTAAGAGTGTGCTTCTGGAGACTGTGTATTGTCAGGTGCAAGAGAGATCTGCATGGACGCTTGCACCACTGCATGAAGACTGCAGAGATGTATGTAAGAGTACATGTGTGGTAAGGGTTAATTGGAGTTTTGAACATATAGGACCTACCTCACCCATTGCAGCAGTGGAAAGAAAATCTACCATATTGATTTCAAATGTGTTAGCATTTGCCTCTCATTTGTGAGATATTGATTTGTGCTGAATGCTAACCATCACAGTTCAAGAAAACAAGCTGCCTCTTTCCTGCGAGTGCAAGTCTTACAGAACAAGAGCAACACAAATTAAATCTCTGACAACAATTCCTGTGTGCAGACAGACTCATGGTGTGATTCTAGGCAGAAAACGATATTTGATTGGCAATTTCAAAGCACATTTACAACTGTGGTAGAGCAAATGATAATTACTGTAACAGCCTGCAACATTTTCCTTATAGTTTAGAGAGGCAGAAAAGAGCACATGTTCTAACAGCTACTTGAGACCATGAGCATGTGGAACCTGGGTGAGTGATTAGACTAGAGCAAAGGAAATGAGCCTTGGTGACGTTGAATGTGTTAGCGTTACACACTGCTATCTGAAATACCACACAGTGCTGAATAGTAAGCATGGGAGTGCAGGAAAATCATCTGCCTGTGTGCTAAGAGTGTGCGTCTGGAGACTGTGTATTGTCAGGTGCAAGAGAGAGCTGCATGGACGCTTGCACAACTGCATGAAGACTGCAGAGATGTATGTAAGAGTACATGTGTGGTAAGGGTTAATTGGAGTTTTGAACATGTAGGAACTACCTCACCCATTGCAGCAGTGTAAGGAAAATCTACCATGTTGATTTCAAATGTGTTAGCATTTGCCTCTCATTTGTGAGATATTGATTTGTGCTGAAAGCTAACCATCACAGTTCAAGAAAACAAGCTGCCCCTTTCCTGAGAGTGCAAGTCTTACAGAACAAGAGCAACACGAATTAAATCTCTGACATCAATTCCTGTGTGCACACAGACTCATGGTGTGATTCTAGGCAGAAAACGATATTTGATTGGCAATTTCAAAGCACATTTACTACTGTGGTAGAGCAAGTGATAATTACTGTAACAGCCTGACATATTTTCCTTATAGTTTAGAGAGGCAGAAAAGAGCACATGTCCTAACAGCTACTTGAGACCATGAGCATGTGGAACCTGGGTGAGTGATTAGACTAGAGCAAAGGAAATGAGCCTTGGTGACGTTGAATGTGTTAGTGTTACACACTGCTATCTGACAGACCACACAGTGCTGAATAGTAAGCATCGGAGTGCAGGAAAATCAGCTGCCTGTGTGCTAAGAGTGTGCTTCTGGAGACTGTGTATTGTCAGGTGCAAGAGAGATCTGCATGGACGCTTGCACAACTGCATGAAGACTGCAGAGATGTATGTAAGAGTACATGTGTGGTAAGGGTTAATTGGAGTTTTGAACATATAGGACCTACCTCACCCATTGCAGCAGTGGAAAGAAAATCTACCATATTGATTTCAAATGTGTTAGCATTTGCCTCTCATTTGTGAGATATTGATTTGTGCTGAATGCTAACCATCACAGTTCAAGAAAACAAGCTGCCTCTTTCCTGCGAGTGCAAGTCTTACAGAACAAGAGCAACACAAATTAAATCTCTGACAACAATTCCTGTGTGCAGACAGACTCATGGTGTGATTCTAGGCAGAAAACGATATTTGATTGGCAATTTCAAAGCACATTTACAACTGTGGTAGAGCAAATGATAATTACTGTAACAGCCTGCAACATTTTCCTTATAGTTTAGAGAGGCAGAAAAGAGCACATGTTCTAACAGCTACTTGAGACCATGAGCATGTGGAACCTGGGTGAGTGATTAGACTAGAGCAAAGGAAATGAGCCTTGGTGACGTTGAATGTGTTAGCGTTACACACTGCTATCTGAAATACCACACAGTGCTGAATAGTAAGCATGGGAGTGCAGGAAAATCAGCTGCCTGTGTGCTAAGAGTGTGCGTCTGGAGACTGTGTATTGTCAGGTGCAAGAGAGAGCTGCATGGACGCTTGCACAACTGCATGAAGACTGCAGAGATGTATGTAAGAGTACATGTGTGGTAAGGGTTAATTGGAGTTTTGAACATGTAGGAACTACCTCACCCATTGCAGGAGTGGAAGGAAAAACTACCATGTTGATTTCAAATGTGTTAGCATTTGCCTCTCATTTGTGAGATATTGATTTGTGCTGAATGCTAACCATCACAGTTCAAGAAAACAAGCTGCCCCTTTCCTGCGAGTGCAAGTCTTACAGAACAAGAGCAACACGAATTAAATCTCTGACATCAATTCCTGTGTGCACACAGACTCATGGTGTGATTCTAGGCAGAAAACGATATTTGATTGGCAATTTCAAAGCACATTTACTACTGTGGTAGAGCAAGTGATAATTACTGTAACAGCCTGACATATTTTCCTTATAGTTTAGAGAGGCAGAAAAGAGCACATGTCCTAACAGCTACTTGAGACCATGAGCATGTGGAACCTGGGTGAGTGATTAGACTAGAGCAAAGGAAATGAACCTTGGTGACGTTGAATGTGTTAGTGTTACACACTGCTATCTGAAAGACCACACAGTGCTGAATAGTAAGCATGGGAGTGCAGGAAAATCAGCTGCCTGTGTGCTAAGAGTGTGCTTCTGGAGACTGTGTATTGTCAGGTGCAAGAGAGCTGCATGGACGCTTGCACAACTGCATGAAGACTGCAGAGATGTATGTAAGAGTACATGTGTGATAAGGGTTAATTGGAGTTTTGAACATATAGGACCTACCTCACCCATTGCAGCAGTGGAAAGAAAATCTACCATATTGATTTCAAATGTGTTAGCATTTGCCTCTCATTTGTGAGATATTGATTTGTGCTGAATGCTAACCATCACAGTTCAAGAAAACAAGCTGCCTCTTTCCTGCAAGTGCAAGACTTACAGAACAAGAGCAACACAAATTAAATCTCTGACAACAATTCCTGTGTGCAGACAGACTCATGGTGTGATTCTAGGCAGAAAACGATATTTGATTGGCAATTTCAAAGCACATTTACAACTGTGGTAGAGCAAATGATAATTACTGTAACAGCCTGAAACATTTTCCTTATAGTTTAGAGAGGCAAAAAAGAGCACATGTTCTAACAGCTACTTGAGACCATGAGCATGTGGAACCTGGGTGAGTGATTAGACTAGAGCAAAGGAAATGAGCCTTGGTGACATTGAATGTGTTAGCGTTACACACTGCTATCTGAAATACCACACAGTGCTGAATGGTAAGCATGGGAGTGCAGGAAAATCAGCTGCCTGTGTGCTAAGAGTGTGCTTCTGGAGACTGTATTGTCAGGTGCAAGAGAGATCTGCATGGACGCTTACAAAACTGCATGAAGACTGCAGAGATGTATGTAAGAGTACATGTGTGGTAAGGCTTAATTGGAGTTTTGAACATGTAGGAACTACCTCACCCATTGAAGGAGTGGAAGGAAAATCTACCATGTTGATTTCAAATGTGTTAGCATTTGCCTCTCATTTGTGAGATATTGATTTGTGCTGAATGCTAACCATCACAGTACAAGAAAACAAGCTGCCCCTTTCCTGCGAGTGCAAGTCTTACAGAACAAGAGCAACACGAATTAAATCTCTGACAACAATTCCTGTGTGCACACAGACTCATGGTGTGATTCTAGGCAGAAAACGATATTTGATTGGCAATTTCAAAGCACATTTACTACTGTGGTAGAGCAAGTGATAATTACTGTAACAGCCTGACACATTTTCCTTATAGTTTAGAGAGGCAGAAAAGAGCACATGTATTAACAGCTACTTGAGACAATGAGCATGTGGAACCTGGGTGAGTGATTAGACTAGGGCAAAGAAAATAAGCCTTGGTGACTTTGAATGTGTTAGCGTTATACACTGCTATCTGAAAAACCACACAGTGCTGAATAGTAAGCATGGGAGTGCAGGAAAATCAGCTGCCTGTGTGCTAAGAGTGTGCTTCTGGAGACTGTGTATTGTCAGGTGCAAGAGAGATCTGCATGGACGCTTGCACAACTGCATGAAGACTACAGAGATGTATGTAAGAGTACATGTGTGGTAAGGTTTAATTGGAGTTTTGAACATGTAGGACCTACCTCACCCATTGCAGCAGTGGAAGGAAAATCTACCATGTTGATTTCAAATGTGTTAGCATGTGCCTCTCATTTGTGAGATATTGATTTGTGCTGAATGCTAACCATCACAGTTCAAGAAAACAAGCTGCCCCTTTCCTGCAAGTGCAAGTCTTACAGAACAAGAGCAACACGAATTAAATCATTGACAACAATTCCTGTGTGCAGATAGACTCATGGTGTGATTCTAGGCAGAAAACGATATTTGATTGGCAATTTCAAAGCACATTTACTACTGTGGTAGAGCAAGTGATAATTACTGTAACAGCCTGCAACATTTTCCTTATAGTTTAGAGAGGCAGAAAAGAGCACATGTTCTAACAGCTACTTGAGACCATGAGCATGTGGAACCTGGGTGAGTGATTAGACTAGAGCAAAGGAAATGAGCCTTGGTGACGTTGAATGTGTTAGCGTTACACACTGCTATCTGAAATACCACACAGTGCTGAATAGTAAGCATGGGAGTGCAGGGAAATCAGCTGCCTGTGTGCTAAGAGTGTGCTTCTGGAGACTGTGTATTGTCAGGTGCAAGAGAGAGCTGCATGGACGCTTGCACAACTGCATGAAGACTGCAGAGATGTATGTAAGAGTACATGTATGGTAAGGGTTAATTGGAGTTTTGAACATGTAGGAACTACCTTACCCATTGCAGGAGTGGAAGGAAAATCTACCATGTTGATTCCAAATGTGTTAGCATTTGCCTCTCATTTGTGAGATATTGATTTGTGCTGAATGCTAACCATCACAGTTCAAGAAAACAAGCTGCCTCTTTCCTGCGAGTGCAAGTCTTACAGAACAAGAGCAACACAAATTAAATCTCTGACAACAATTCCTGTGTGCACACAGACTCATGGTGTGATTCTAGGCAGAAAACGATATTTGATTGGCAATTTCAAAGCACATTTACTACTGTGGTAGAGCAAATGATAATTACTGTAACAGCCTGCAACATTTTCCTTATAGTTTAGAGAGGCAGAAAAGAGCACATGTTCTAACAGCTACTTGAGACCATGAGCATGTGGAACCTGGGTGAGTGATTTGACTAGAGCAAAGGAAATGAGCCTTGGTGACGTTGAATGTGTTAGCGTTACACACTGCTATCTGAAATACCACACAGTGCTGAATAGTAAGCATGGGAGTGCAGGAAAATCATCTGCCTGTGTGCTAAGAGTGTGCGTCTGGAGACTGTGTATTGTCAGGTGCAAGAGAGAGCTGCATGGACGCTTGCACAACTGCATGAAGACTGCAGAGATGTATGTAAGAGTACATGTGTGGTAAGGGTTAATTGGAGTTTTGAACATGTAGGAACTACCTCACCCATTGCAGGAGTGGAAGGAAAAACTACCATGTTGATTTCAAATGTGTTAGCATTTGCCTCTCATTTGTGAGATATTGATTTGTGCTGAATGCTAACCATCAGTTCAAGAAAACAAGCTGCCCCTTTCCTGCGAGTGCAAGTCTTACAGAACAAGAGCAACACAAATTAAATCTCTGACATCAATTCCTGTGTGCACACAGACTCATGGTGTGATTCTAGGCAGAAAACGATATTTGATTGGCAATTTCAAAGCACATTTACTACTGTGGTAGAGCAAGTGATAATTACTGTAACAGCCTGACACATTTTCCTTATAGTTTAGAGAGGCAGAAAAGAGCACATGTCCTAACAGCTACTTGAGACCATGAGCATGTGGAACCTGGGTGAGTGATTAGACTAGAGCAAAGGAAATGAGCCTTGGTGACATTGAATGTGTTAGCGTTACACACTGCTATCTGAAATACCACAAAGTGCTGAATAGTAAGCATGGGAGTGCAGGAAAATCAGCTGCCTGTGTGCTAAGAGTGTGCTTCTGGAGACTATGTATTGTCAGGTGCAAGAGAGATCTGCATGGACGCTTGCACAACTGCATGAAGACTGCAGAGATGTATGTAAGAGTACATGTGTGGTAAGGGTTAATTGGAGTTTTGAACATGTAGGAACTACCTCACCCATTGCAGCAGTGTAGGGAAAATCTACCATGTTGATTTCAAATGTGTTAGCATGTGCCTCTCATTTGTGAGATATTGATTTGTGCTGAATGCTAACCATCACAGTTCAAGAAAACAAGCTGCCCGTTTCCCGCGAGTGCAAGTCTTACAGAACAAGAGCAACACAAATTAAATCTCTGATAACAATTCCTGTGTGCCGACAGACTCATGGTATGATTCTAGGCAGAAAACGATATTTGATTGGCAATTTCAAAGCACATTTACTACTGTGGTAGAGCAAGTGATAATTACTGTAACAGCCTGACACATTTTCCTTATAGTTTAGAGAGGCAGAAAAGAGCACATGTCCTAACAGCTACTTGAGACCATAAGCATGTGGAACCTGGGTGAGTGATTAGACTAGAGCAAAGGAAATGAGCCTTGGTGACATTGAATGTGTTAGCGTTACACACTGCTATCTGAAATACCACACAGTGCTGAATAGTAAGCATGGGAGTGCAGGAAAATCAGCTGCCTGTGTGCTAAGAGTATGCGTCTGAAGACTGTGTATTGTCAGGTGCAAGAGAGAGCTGCATGGACGCTTGCACAACTGCATGAAGACTGCAGAGATGTATGTAAGAGTACATGTGTGGTAAGGGTTAATTGCAGTTTTGAACATGTAGGAACTACCTCACCCATTGCAGGAGTGGAAGGAAAATCTACCATGTTGATTTCAAATGTGTTAGCATTTGCCTCTCATTTGTGAGATATTGATTTGTGCTGAATGCTAACCATCACAGTTCAAGAAAACAAGCTGCCCCTTTCCTGCGAGTGCAAGTCTTACAGAACAAGATCAACACGAATTAAATCTCTGACATCAATTCCTGTGTGCACACAGACTTATGGTGTGATTCTAGGCAGAAAACGATATTTGATTGGCAATTTCAAAGCACATTTACTACTGTGGTAGAGCAAGTGATAATTACTGTAACAGCCTGACATATTTTCCTTATAGTTTAGAGAGGCAGAAAAGAGCACATGTCCTAACAGCTACTTGAGACCATGAGCATGTGGAACCTGGGTGAGTGATTAGACTAGAGCAAAGGAAATGAGCCTTGGTGACGTTGAATGTGTTAGTGTTACACACTGCTATCTGAAAGACCACACAGTGCTGAATAGTAAGCATCGGAGTGCAGGAAAATCAGCTGCCTGTGTGCTAAGAGTGTGCTTCTGGAGACTGTGTATTGTCAGGTGCAAGAGAGATCTGCATGGACGCTTGCACAACTGCATGAAGACTGCAGAGATGTATGTAAGAGTACATGTGTGGTAAGGGTTAATTGGAGTTTTGAACATATAGGACCTACCTCACCCATTGCAGCAGTGGAAAGAAAATCTACCATATTGATTTCAAATGTGTTAGCATTTGCCTCTCATTTGTGAGATATTGATTTGTGCTGAATGCTAACCATCACAGTTCAAGAAAACAAGCTGCCTCTTTCCTGCGAGTGCAAGTCTTACAGAACAAGAGCAACACAAATTAAATCTCTGACAACAATTCCTGTGTGCAGACAGACTCATGGTGTGATTCTAGGCAGAAAACGATATTTGATTGGCAATTTCAAAGCACATTTACAACTGTGGTAGAGCAAATGATAATTACTGTAACAGCCTGCAACATTTTCCTTATAGTTTAGAGAGGCAGAAAAGAGCACATGTTCTAACAGCTACTTGAGACCATGAGCATGTGGAACCTGGGTGAGTGATTTGACTAGAGCAAAGGAAATGAGCCTTGGTGACGTTGAATGTGTTAGCGTTACACACTGCTATCTGAAATACCACACAGTGCTGAATAGTAAGCATGGGAGTGCAGGAAAATCATCTGCCTGTGTGCTAAGAGTGTGCGTCTGGAGACTGTGTATTGTCAGGTGCAAGAGAGAGCTGCATGGACGCTTGCACAACTGCATGAAGACTGCAGAGATGTATGTAAGAGTACATGTGTGGTAAGGGTTAATTGGAGTTTTGAACATGTAGGAACTACCTCACCCATTGCAGGAGTGGAAGGAAAAACTACCATGTTGATTTCAAATGTGTTAGCATTTGCCTCTCATTTGTGAGATATTGATTTGTGCTGAATGCTAACCATCAGTTCAAGAAAACAAGCTGCCCCTTTCCTGCGAGTGCAAGTCTTACAGAACAAGAGCAACACGAATTAAATCTCTGACATCAATTCCTGTGTGCACACAGACTCATGGTGTGATTCTAGGCAGAAAACGATATTTGATTGGCAATTTCAAAGCACATTTACTACTGTGGTAGAGCAAGTGATAATTACTGTAACAGCCTGACACATTTTCCTTATAGTTTAGAGAGGCAGAAAAGAGCACATGTCCTAACAGCTACTTGAGACCATGAGCATGTGGAACCTGGGTGAGTGATTAGACTAGAGCAAAGGAAATGAGCCTTGGTGACATTGAATGTGTTAGCGTTACACACTGCTATCTGAAATACCACAAAGTGCTGAATAGTAAGCATGGGAGTGCAGGAAAATCAGCTGCCTGTGTGCTAAGAGTGTGCTTCTGGAGACTATGTATTGTCAGGTGCAAGAGAGATCTGCATGGACGCTTGCACAACTGCATGAAGACTGCAGAGATGTATGTAAGAGTACATGTGTGGTAAGGGTTAATTGGAGTTTTGAACATGTAGGAACTACCTCACCCATTGCAGCAGTGTAAGGAAAATCTACCATGTTGATTTCAAATGTGTTAGCATTTGCCTCTCATTTGTGAGATATTGATTTGTGCTGAATGCTAACCATCACAGTTCAAGAAAACAAGCTGCCCCTTTCCTGCGAGTGCAAGTCTTACAGAACAAGAGCAACACGAATTAAATCATTGACAACAATTCCTGTGTGCAGACAGACTCATGGTGTGATTCTAGGCAGAAAACGATATTTGATTGGCAATTTCAAAGCACATTTACTACTGTGGTAGAGCAAATGATAATTACTGTAACAGCCTGACACATTTTCCTTATAGTTTAGAGAGGCAGAAAAGAGCACATGTCCTAACAGCTACTTGAGACCATGAGCATGTGGAACCTGGGTGAGTGATTAGACTAGAGCAAAGGAAATGAGCCTTGGTGACATTGAATGTGTTAGCGTTACACACTGCTATCTGAAATACCACACAGTGCTGAATAGTAAGCATGGGAGTGCAGGAAAATCAGCTGCCTGTGTGCTAAGAGTGTGCTTCAGGAGACTGTGTATTGTCAGGTGCAAGAGAGAGCTGCATGGACGCTTGCACAACTGCATGAAGACTGCAGAGATGTATGTAAGAGTACATGTGTGGTAAGGGTTAATTGCAGTTTTGAACATGTAGGAACTACCTCACCCATTGCAGGAGTGGAAGGAAAATCTACCATGTTGATTTCAAATGTGTTAGCATTTGCCTCTCATTTGTGAGATATTGATTTGTGCTGAATGCTAACCATCACAGTTCAAGAAAACAAGCTGCCCCTTTCCTGCGAGTGCAAGTCTTACAGAACAAGAGCAACACAAATTAAATCTCTGACAACAATTCCTGTGTGCACACTGACTCATGGTGTGATTCTAGGCAGAAAACGATATTTGATTGGCAATTTCAAAGCACATTTACTACTGTGGTAGAGCAAGTGATAATTACTGTAACAGCCTGACACATTTTCCTTATAGTTTAGAGAGGCAGAAAAGAGCACATGTATTAACAGCTACTTGAGACAATGAGCATGTGGAACCTGGGTGAGTGATTAGACTAGAGCAAAGAAAATAAGCCTTGGTGACGTTGAATGTGTTAGCGTTACACACTGCTATCTGAAAAACCACACAGTGCTGAATAGTAAGCATGGGAGTGCAGGAAAATCAGCTGCCTGTGTGCTAAGAGTGTGCTTCTGGAGACTGTATTGTCAGGTGCAAGAGAGATCTGCATGGACGCTTGCACAACTGCATGAAGACTGCAGAGATGTATGTAAGAGTACATGTGTGGTAAGGGTTAATTGGAGTTTTGAACATATAGGACCTACCTCACCCATTGCAGCAGTGGAAAGAAAATCTACCATATTGATTTCAAATGTGTTAGCATTTGCCTCTCATTTGTGAGATATTGATTTGTGCTGAATGCTAACCATCACAGTTCAAGAAAACAAGCTGCCTCTTTCCTGCGAGTGCAAGTCTTACAGAACAAGAGCAACACAAATTAAATCTCTGACAACAATTCCTGTGTGCAGACAGACTCATGGTGTGATTCTAGGCAGAAAACGATATTTGATTGGCAATTTCAAAGCACATTTACAACTGTGGTAGAGCAAATGATAATTACTGTAACAGCCTGCAACATTTTCCTTATAGTTTAGAGAGGCAGAAAAGAGCACATGTTCTAACAGCTACTTGAGACCATGAGCATGTGGAACCTGGGTGAGTGATTAGACTAGAGCAAAGGAAATGAGCCTTGGTGACATTGAATGTGTTAGCGTTACACACTGCTATCTGAAATACCACACAGTGCTGAATAGTAAGCATGGGAGTGCAGGAAAATCAGCTGCCTGTGTGCTAAGAGTGTGCTTCTGGAGACTGTATTGTCAGGAGCAAGAGAGATCTGCATGGACGCTTACAAAACTGCATGAAGACTGCAGAGATGTATGTAAGAGTACATGTGTGGTAAGGCTTAATTGGAGTTTTGAACATGTAGGAACTACCTCACCCATTGCAGGAGTGGAAGGAAAATCTACCATGTTGATTTCAAATGTGTTAGCATTTGCCTCTCATTTGTGAGATATTGATTTGTGCTGAATGCTAACCATCACAGTTCAAGAAAACAAGCTGCCCCTTTCCTGCGAGTGCAAGTCTTACAGAACAAGAGCAACACGAATTAAATCTCTGACAACAATTCCTGTGTGCACACAGACTCATGGTGTGATTCTAGGCAGAAAACGATATTTGATTGGCAATTTCAAAGCACATTTACTACTGTGGTAGAGCAAGTGATAATTACTGTAACAGCCTGACACATTTTCCTTATAGTTTAGAGAGGCAGAAAAGAGCACATGTATTAACAGCTACTTGAGACAATGAGCATGTGGAACCTGGGTGAGTGATTAGACTAGAGCAAAGAAAATAAGCCTTGGTGACGTTGAATGTGTTAGCGTTACACACTGCTATCTGAAAAACCACACAGTGCTGAATAGTAAGCATGGGAGTGCAGGAAAATCAGCTGCCTGTGTGCTAAGAGTGTGCTTCTGGAGACTGTGTATTGTCAGGTGCAAGAGAGATCTGCATGGACGCTTGCACAACTGCATGAAGACTGCAGAGATGTATGTAAGAGTACATGTGTGGTAAGATTTAATTGGAGTTTTGAACATGTAGGACCTACCTCACCCATTGCAGCAGTGGAAGGAAAATCTACCATGTTGATTTCAAATGTGTTAGCATGTGCCTCTCATTTGTGAGATATTGATTTGTGCTGAATGCTAACCATCACAGTTCAAGAAAACAAGCTGCCCGTTTCCCGCGAGTGCAAGTCTTACAGAACAAGAGCAACACAAATTAAATCTCTGATAACAATTCCTGTGTGCAGACAGACTCATGGTGTGATTCTAGGCAGAAAACGATATTTGATTGGCAATTTCAAAGCACATTTACTACTGTGGTAGAGCAAATGATAATTACTGTAACAGCCTGACACATTTTCCTTATAGTTTAGAGAGGCAGAAAAGAGCACATGTCCTAACAGCTACTTGAGACCATGAACATGTGGAACCTGGGTGAGTGATTAGACTAGAGCAAAGGAAATGAGCCTTGGTGACATTGAATGTGTTAGCGTTACACACTGCTATCTGAAAGACCACACAGTGCTGAATAGTAAGCATGGGAGTGCAGGAAAATCAGCTGCCTGTGTGCTAAGAGTGTGCTTCTGGAGACTGTGTATTGTCAGGTGCAAGAGAGATCTGCATGGACGCTTGCACAACTGCATGAAGACTGCAGAGATGTATGTAAGAGTACATGTGTGGTAAGGGTTAATTGGAGTTTTGAAAATGTAGGAACTACCTCACCCATTGCAGGAGTGGAAGGAAAATCTACCATGTTGATTTCAAATGTGTTAGCATTTGCCTCTCATTTGTGAGATATTGATTTGTGCTGAATGCTAACCATCACAGTTCAAGAAAACAAGCTGCCCCTTTCCTGCGAGTGCAAGTTTACAGAACAAGAGCAACACAAATTAAATCTCTGACAACAATTCCTGTGTGCAGACAGACTCATGGTGTGATTCTAAGCAGAAAACGATATTTGATTGGCAATTTCAAAGCACATTTAATACTGTGGTAGAGCAAGTGATAATTACTGTAACAGCCTGACACATTTTCCTTATAGTTTAGAGAGGCAGAAAAGAGCACATGTCCTAACAGCTACTTGAGACCATGAGCATGTGGAACCTGGGTGAGTGATTAGACTAGAGCAAAGGAAATGAGCCTTGGTGACGTTGAATGTGTTAGCGTTACACACTGCTATCTGAAAAACCACACAGTGCTGAATAGTAAGCATGGGAGTGCAGGAAAATCAGCTGCCTGTGTGCTAAGAGTGTGCTTCTGGAAACTGTGTATTGTCAGGTGCATGAGATATCTGCATGGACGCTTGCACAACTGCATGAAGACTGCAGAGATGTATGTAAGAGTACATGTGTGGTAAGGGTTAATTGGAGTTTTGAACATGTAGGAACTACCTCACACATTGCAGCAGTGTAAGGAAAATCTACCATGTTGATTTCAAATGTGTTAGCATTTGCCTCTCATTTGTGAGATATTGATTTGTGCTGAATGCTAACCATCACAGTTCAAGAAAACAAGCTGCCCCTTTCCTGCGAGTGCAAGTCTTACAGAACAAGAGCAACACGAATTAAATCATTGACAACAATTCCTGTGTGCAGACAGACTCATGGTGTGATTCTAGGCAGAAAACGATATTTGATTGGCAATTTCAAAGCACATTTACTACTGTGGTAGAGCAAATGATAATTACTGTAACAGCCTGACACATTTTCCTTATAGTTTAGAGAGGCAGAAAAGAGCACATGTCCTAACAGCTACTTGAGACCATGAGCATGTGGAACCTGGGTGAGTGATTAGACTAGAGCAAAGGAAATGAGCCTTGGTGATGTTGAATGTGTTAGCGTTACACACTGCTATCTGAAATACCACACAGTGCTGAATAGTAAGCATGGGAGTGCAGGAAAATCAGCTGCCTGTGTGCTAAGAGTGTGCGTCTGGAGACTGTGTATTGTCAGGTGCAAGAGAGAGCTGCATGGACGCTTGCACAACTGCATGAAGACTGCAGAGATGTATGTAAGAGTACATGTGTGGTAAGGGTTAATTGCAGTTTTGAACATGTAGGAACTACCTCACCCATTGCAGGAGTAGAAGGAAAATCTACCATGTTGATTTCAAATGTGTTAGCATTTGCCTCTCATTTGTGAGATATTGATTTGTGCTGAATGCTAACCATCACAGTTCAAGAAAACAGGCTGCCTCTTTCCTGCGAGTGCAAGTCTTACAGAACAAGAGCAACACAAATTAAATATCTGACAACAATTCCTGTGTGCAGACAGACTCATGGTGTGATTCTAGGCAGAAAACGATATTTGATTGGCAATTTCAAAGCACATTTACAACTGTGGTAGAGCAAATGATAATTACTGTAACAGCCTGCAACATTTTCCTTATAGTTTAGAGAGGCAGAAAAGAGCACATGTTCTAACAGCTACTTGAGACCATGAGCATGTGGAACCTGGGTGAGTGATTAGACTAGAGCAAAGGAAATGAGCCTTGGTGACGTTGAATGTGTTAGCGTTACACACTGCTATCTGAAATACCACACAGTGCTGAATAGTAAGCATGGGAGTGCAGGGAAATCAGCTGCCTGTGTGCTAAGAGTGTGCTTCTGGAGACTGTGTATTGTCAGGTGCAAGAGAGAGCTGCATGGACGCTTGCACAACTGCATGAAGACTGCAGAGATGTATGTAAGAGTACATGTATGGTAAGGGTTAATTGGAGTTTTGAACATGTAGGAACTACCTTACCCATTGCAGGAGTGGAAGGAAAATCTACCATGTTGATTTCAAATGTGTTAGCATTTGCCTCTCATTTGTGAGATATTGATTTGTGCTGAATGCTAACCATCACAGTTCAAGAAAACAAGCTGCCCCTTTCCTGAGAGTGCAAGTCTTACAGAACAAGAGCAACACGAATTAAATCTCTGACATCAATTCCTGTGTGCACACAGACTCATGGTGTGATTCTAGGCAGAAAACGATATTTGATTGGCAATTTCAAAGCACATTTACTACTGTGGTAGAGCAAGTGATAATTACTGTAACAGCCTGATATATTTTCCTTATAGTTTAGAGAGGCAGAAAAGAGCACATGTCCTAACAGCTACTTGAGACCATGAGCATGTGGAACCTGGGTGAGTGATTAGACTAGAGCAAAGGAAATGAGCCTTGGTGACGTTGAATGTGTTAGCGTTACACACTGCTATCTGAAAGACCACACAGTGCTGAATAGTAAGCATGGGAGTGCAGGAAAATCAGCTGCCTGTGTGCTAAGAGTGTGCTTCTGGAGACTGTGTATTGTCAGGTGCAAGAGAGATCTGCATGGACGCTTGCACAACTGCATGAAGACTGCAGAGATGTATGTAAGAGTACATGTGTGGTAAGGGTTAATTGGAGTTTTGAAAATGTAGGAACTACCTCACCCATTGCAGGAGTGGAAGGAAAATCTACCATGTTGATTTCAAATGTGTTAGCATTTGCCTCTCATTTGTGAGATATTGATTTGTGCTGAATGCTAACCATCACAGTTCAAGAAAACAAGCTGCCCCTTTCCTGCGAGTGCAAGTCTTACAGAACAAGAGCAACACAAATTAAATCTCTGACAACAATTCCTGTGTGCAGACAGACTCATGGTGTGATTCTAGGCAGAAAACGATATTTGATTGGCAATTTCAAAGCACATTTAATACTGTGGTAGAGCAAGTGATAATTACTGTAACAGCCTGACACATTTTCCTTATAGTTTAGAGAGGCAGAAAAGAGCACATGTCCTAACAGCTACTTGAGACCATGAGAATGTGGAACCTGGGTGAGTGATTAGACTAGAGCAAAGGAAATGAGCCTTGGTGACGTTGAATGTGTTAGCGTTACACACTGCTATCTGAAAAACCACACAGTGCTGAATAGTAAGCATGGGAGTGCAGGAAAATCAGCTGCCTGTGTGCTAAGAGTGTGCTTCTGGAAACTGTGTATTGTCAGGTGCATGAGATATCTGCATGGACGCTTGCACAACTGCATGAAGACTGCAGAGATGTATGTAAGAGTACATGTGTGGTAAGGGTTAATTGGAGTTTTGAACATGTAGGAACTACCTCACACATTGCAGCAGTGTAAGGAAAATCTACCATGTTGATTTCAAATGTGTTAGCATTTGCCTCTCATTTGTGAGATATTGATTTGTGCTGAATGCTAACCATCACAGTTCAAGAAAACAAGCTGCCCCTTTCCTGCGAGTGCAAGTCTTACAGAACAAGAGCAACACAAATTAAATCTCTGACAACAATTCCTGTGTGCAGACAGACTCATGGTGTGATTCTAGGCAGAAAACGATATTTGATTGGCAATTTCAAAGCACATTTAATATTGTGGTAGAGCAAGTGATAATTACTGTAACAGCCTGACACATTTTCCTTATAGTTTAGAGAGGCAGAAAAGAACACATGTCCTAACAGCTACTTGAGACCATGAGAATGTGGAACCTGGGTGAGTGATTAGACTAGAGCAAAGGAAATGAGCCTTGGTGACGTTGAATGTGTTAGCGTTACACACTGCTATCTGAAAAACCACACAGTGCTGAATAGTAAGCATGGGAGTGCAGGAAAATCAGCTGCCTGTGTGCTAAGAGTGTGCTTCTGGAAACTGTGTATTGTCAGGTGCATGAGATATCTGCATGGACGCTTGCACAACTGCATGAAGACTGCAGAGATGTATGTAAGAGTACATGTGTGGTAAGGGTTAATTGGAGTTTTGAACATGTAGGAACTACCTCACACATTGCAGCAGTGTAAGGAAAATCTACCATGTTGATTTCAAATGTGTTAGCATTTGCCTCTCATTTGTGAGATATTGATTTGTGCTGAATGCTAACCATCACAGTTCAAGAAAACAAGCTGCCCCTTTCCTGCGAGTGCAAGTCTTACAGAACAAGAGCAACACGAATTAAATCATTGACAACAATTCCTGTGTGCAGACAGACTCATGGTGTGATTCTAGGCAGAAAACGATATTTGATTGGCAATTTCAAAGCACATTTACTACTGTGGTAGAGCAAATGATAATTACTGTAACAGCCTGACACATTTTCCTTATAGTTTAGAGAGGCAGAAAAGAGCACATGTCCTAACAGCTACTTGAGACCATGAGCATGTGGAACCTGGGTGAGTGATTAGACTAGAGCAAAGGAAATGAGCCTTGGTGATGTTGAATGTGTTAGCGTTACACACTGCTATCTGAAATACCACACAGTGCTGAATAGAAAGCATGGGAGTGCAGGAAAATCAGCTGCCTGTGTGCTAAGAGTGTGCGTCTGGAGACTGTGTATTGTCAGGTGCAAGAGAGAGCTGCATGGACGCTTGCACAACTGCATGAAGACTGCAGAGATGTATGTAAGAGTACATGTGTGGTAAGGGTTAATTGCAGTTTTGAACATGTAGGAACTACCTCACCCATTGCAGGAGTGGAAGGAAAATCTACCATGTTGATTTCAAATGTGTTAGCATTTGCCTCTCATTTGTGAGATATTGATTTGTGCTGAATGCTAACCATCACAGTTCAAGAAAACAAGCTGCCCCTTTCCTGCGAGTGCAAGTCTTACAGAACAAGATCAACACGAATTAAATCTCTGACATCAATTCCTGTGTGCACACAGACTTATGGTGTGATTCTAGGCAGAAAACGATATTTGATTGGCAATTTCAAAGCACATTTACTACTGTGGTAGAGCAAGTGATAATTACTGTAACAGCCTGACATATTTTCCTTATAGTTTAGAGAGGCAGAAAAGAGCACATGTCCTAACAGCTACTTGAGACCATGAGCATGTGGAACCTGGGTGAGTGATTAGACTAGAGCAAAGGAAATGAGCCTTGGTGACGTTGAATGTGTTAGTGTTACACACTGCTATCTGAAAGACCACACAGTGCTGAATAGTAAGCATCGGAGTGCAGGAAAATTAGCTGCCTGTGTGCTAAGAGTGTGCTTCTGGAGACTGTGTATTGTCAGGTGCAAGAGAGATCTGCATGGACGCTTGCACAACTGCATGAAGACTGCAGAGATGTATGTAAGAGTACATGTGTGGTAAGGGTTAATTGGAGTTTTGAACATATAGGACCTACCTCACCCATTGCAGCAGTGGAAAGAAAATCTACCATATTGATTTCAAATGTGTTAGCATTTGCCTCTCATTTGTGAGATATTGATTTGTGCTGAATGCTAACCATCACAGTTCAAGAAAACAAGCTGCCTCTTTCCTGCGAGTGCAAGTCTTACAGAACAAGAGCAACACAAATTAAATCTCTGACAACAATTCCTGTGTGCAGACAGACTCATGGTGTGATTCTAGGCAGAAAACGATATTTGATTGGCAATTTCAAAGCACATTTACAACTGTGGTAGAGCAAATGATAATTACTGTAACAGCCTGCAACATTTTCCTTATAGTTTAGAGAGGCAGAAAAGAGCACATGTTCTAACAGCTACTTGAGACCATGAGCATGTGGAACCTGGGTGAGTGATTAGACTAGAGCAAAGGAAATGAGCCTTGGTGACGTTGAATGTGTTAGCGTTACACACTGCTATCTGAAATACCACACAGTGCTGAATAGTAAGCATGGGAGTGCAGGAAAATCAGCTGCCTGTGTGCTAAGAGTGTGCGTCTGGAGACTGTGTATTGTCAGGTGCAAGAGAGAGCTGCATGGACGCTTGCACAACTGCATGAAGACTGCAGAGATGTATGTAAGAGTACATGTGTGGTAAGGGTTAATTGGAGTTTTGAACATGTAGGAACTACCTCACCCATTGCAGGAGTGGAAGGAAAAACTACCATGTTGATTTCAAATGTGTTAGCATTTGCCTCTCATTTGTGAGATATTGATTTGTGCTGAATGCTAACCATCACAGTTCAAGAAAACAAGCTGCCCCTTTCCTGCGAGTGCAAGTCTTACAGAACAAGAGCAACACGAATTAAATCTCTGACATCAATTCCTGTGTGCACACAGACTCATGGTGTGATTCTAGGCAGAAAACGATATTTGATTGGCAATTTCAAAGCACATTTACTACTGTGGTAGAGCAAGTGATAATTACTGTAACAGCCTGACATATTTTCCTTATAGTTTAGAGAGGCAGAAAAGAGCACATGTCCTAACAGCTACTTGAGACCATGAGCATGTGGAACCTGGGTGAGTGATTAGACTAGAGCAAAGGAAATGAGCCTTGGTGACATTGAATGTGTTAGCGTTACACACTGCTATCTGAAATACCACAAAGTGCTGAATAGTAAGCATGGGAGTGCAGGAAAATCAGCTGCCTGTGTGCTAAGAGTGTGCTTCTGGAGACTATGTATTGTCAGGTGCAAGAGAGATCTGCATGGACGCTTGCACAACTGCATGAAGACTGCAGAGATGTATGTAAGAGTACATGTGTGGTAAGGGTTAATTGGAGTTTTGAACATGTAGGAACTACCTCACCCATTGCAGCAGTGTAAGGAAAATCTACCATGTTGATTTCAAATGTGTTAGCATTTGCCTCTCATTTGTGAGATATTGATTTGTGCTGAAAGCTAACCATCACAGTTCAAGAAAACAAGCTGCCCCTTTCCTGAGAGTGCAAGTCTTACAGAACAAGAGCAACACGAATTAAATCTCTGACATCAATTCCTGTGTGCACACAGACTCATGGTGTGATTCTAGGCAGAAAACGATATTTGATTGGCAATTTCAAAGCACATTTACTACTGTGGTAGAGCAAGTGATAATTACTGTAACAGCCTGACATATTTTCCTTATAGTTTAGAGAGGCAGAAAAGAGCACATGTCCTAACAGCTACTTGAGACCATGAGCATGTGGAACCTGGGTGAGTGATTAGACTAGAGCAAAGGAAATGAGCCTTGGTGATGTTGAATGTGTTAGCGTTACACACTGCTATCTGAAATACCACACAGTGCTGAATAGTAAGCATGGGAGTGCAGGAAAATCAGCTGCCTGTGTGCTAAGAGTATGCGTCTGGAGACTGTGTATTGTCAGGTGCAAGAGAGAGCTGCATGGACGCTTGCACAACTGCATGAAGACTGCAGAGATGTATGTAAGAGTACATGTGTGGTAAGGGTTAATTGCAGTTTTGAACATGTAGGAACTACCTCACCCATTGCAGGAGTGGAAGGAAAATCTACCATGTTGATTTCAAATGTGTTAGCATTTGCCTCTCATTTGTGAGATATTGATTTGTGCTGAATGCTAACCATCACAGTTCAAGAAAACAAGCTGCCCCTTTCCTGCGAGTGCAAGTCTTACAGAACAAGATCAACACGAATTAAATCTCTGACATCAATTCCTGTGTGCACACAGACTTATGGTGTGATTCTAGGCAGAAAACGATATTTGATTGGCAATTTCAAAGCACATTTACTACTGTGGTAGAGCAAGTGATAATTACTGTAACAGCCTGACATATTTTCCTTATAGTTTAGAGAGGCAGAAAAGAGCACATGTCCTAACAGCTACTTGAGACCATGAGCATGTGGAACCTGGGTGAGTGATTAGACTAGAGCAAAGGAAATGAGCCTTGGTGACGTTGAATGTGTTAGTGTTACACAGTGCTATCTGAAAGACCACACAGTGCTGAATAGTAAGCATCGGAGTGCAGGAAAATCAGCTGCCTGTGTGCTAAGAGTGTGCTTCTGGAGACTGTGTATTGTCAGGTGCAAGAGAGATCTGCATGGACGCTTGCACAACTGCATGAAAACTGCAGAGATGTATGTAAGAGTACATGTGTGGTAAGGGTTAATTGGAGTTTTGAACATATAGGACCTACCTCACCCATTGCAGCAGTGGAAAGAAAATCTACCATATTGATTTCAAATGTGTTAGCATTTGCCTCTCATTTGTGAGATATTGATTTGTGCTGAATGCTAACCATCACAGTTCAAGAAAACAAGCTGCCTCTTTCCTGCGAGTGCAAGTCTTACAGAACAAGAGCAACACAAATTAAATCTCTGACAACAATTCCTGTGTGCAGACAGACTCATGGTGTGATTCTAGGCAGAAAACGATATTTGATTGGCAATTTCAAAGCACATTTACAACTGTGGTAGAGCAAATGATAATTACTGTAACAGCCTGCAACATTTTCCTTATAGTTTAGAGAGGCAGAAAAGAGCACATGTTCTAACAGCTACTTGAGACCATGAGCATGTGGAACCTGGGTGAGTGATTTGACTAGAGCAAAGGAAATGAGCCTTGGTGACGTTGAATGTGTTAGCGTTACACACTGCTATCTGAAATACCACACAGTGCTGAATAGTAAGCATGGGAGTGCAGGAAAATCATCTGCCTGTGTGCTAAGAGTGTGCGTCTGGAGACTGTGTATTGTCAGGTGCAAGAGAGAGCTGCATGGACGCTTGCACAACTGCATGAAGACTGCAGAGATGTATGTAAGAGTACATGTGTGGTAAGGGTTAATTGGAGTTTTGAACATGTAGGAACTACCTCACCCATTGCAGGAGTGGAAGGAAAAACTACCATGTTGATTTCAAATGTGTTAGCATTTGCCTCTCATTTGTGAGATATTGATTTGTGCTGAATGCTAACCATCAGTTCAAGAAAACAAGCTGCCCCTTTCCTGCGAGTGCAAGTCTTACAGAACAAGAGCAACACGAATTAAATCTCTGACATCAATTCCTGTGTGCACACAGACTCATGGTGTGATTCTAGACAGAAAACGATATTTGATTGGCAATTTCAAAGCACATTTACTACTGTGGTAGAGCAAGTGATAATTACTGTAACAGCCTGACACATTTTCCTTATAGTTTAGAGAGGCAGAAAAGAGCACATGTCCTAACAGCTACTTGAGACCATGAGCATGTGGAACCTGGGTGAGTGATTAGACTAGAGCAAAGGAAATGAGCCTTGGTGACATTGAATGTGTTAGCGTTACACACTGCTATCTGAAATACCACAAAGTGCTGAATAGTAAGCATGGGAGTGCAGGAAAATCAGCTGCCTGTGTGCTAAGAGTGTGCTTCTGGAGACTATGTATTGTCAGGTGCAAGAGAGATCTGCATGGATGCTTGCACAACTGCATGAAGACTGCAGAGATGTATGTAAGAGTACATGTGTGGTAAGGGTTAATTGGAGTTTTGAACATGTAGGAACTACCTCACCCATTGCAGCAGTGTAAGGAAAATCTACCATGTTGATTTCAAATGTGTTAGCATTTGCCTCTCATTTGTGAGATATTGATTTGTGCTGAATGCTAACCATCACAGTTCAAGAAAACAAGCTGCCCCTTTCCTGCGAGTGCAAGTCTTACAGAACAAGAGCAACACGAATTAAATCATTGACAACAATTCCTGTGTGCAGACAGACTCATGGTGTGATTCTAGGCAGAAAACGATATTTGATTGGCAATTTCAAAGCACATTTACTACTGTGGTAGTGCACATGATAATTACCGTAACAACCTGACACATTTTCCTTATAGTTTAGAGAGGCAGAAAAGAGCACATGTCCTAACAGCTACTTGAGACCATGAGCATGTGGAACCTGGGTGAGTGATTAGACTAGAGCAAAGGAAATGAGCCATGGTGACATTGAATGTGTTAGCGTTACACACTGCTATCTGAAATACCACACAGTGCTGAATAGTAAGCATGGGAGTGCAGGAAAATCAGCTGCCTGTGTGCTAAGAGTGTGCTTCTGGAGACTGTGTATTGTCAGGTGCCAGAGAGATCTGCATGGATGCTTGCACAACTGCATGAAGACTGCAGAGATGTATGTAAGAGTACATGTGTGGTAAGGGTTAATTGGAGTTTTGAACATGTAGGAACTACCTCACCCATTGCAGGAGTAGAAGGACAATCTACCATGTTGATTTCAAATGTGTTAGCATTTGCCTCTCATTTGTGAGATATTGATTTGTGCTGAATGCTAACCATCACAGTTCAAGAAAACAGGCTGCCTCTTTCCTGCGAGTGCAAGTCTTACAGAACAAGAGCAACACAAATTAAATATCTGACAACAATTCCTGTGTGCAGACAGACTCATGGTGTGATTCTAGGCAGAAAACGATATTTGATTGGCAATTTCAAAGCACATTTACAACTGTGGTAGAGCAAATGATAATTACTGTAACAGCCTGCAACATTTTCCTTATAGTTTAGAGAGGCAGAAAAGAGCACATGTTCTAACAGCTACTTGAGACCATGAGCATGTGGAACCTGGGTGAGTGATTAGACTAGAGCAAAGGAAATGAGCCTTGGTGACGTTGAATGTGTTAGCGTTACACACTGCTATCTGAAATACCACACAGTGCTGAATAGTAAGCATGGGAGTGCAGGAAAATCAGCTGCCTGTGTGCTAAGAGTGTGCTTCTGGAGACTGTGTATTGTCAGGTGCAAGAGAGAGCTGCATGGACGCTTGCACAACTGCATGAAGACTGCAGAGATGTATGTAAGAGTACATGTATGGTAAGGGTTAATTGGAGTTTTGAACATGTAGGAACTACCTTACCCATTGCAGGAGTGGAAGGAAAATCTACCATGTTGATTTCAAATGTGTTAGCATTTGCCTCTCATTTGTGAGATATTGATTTGTGCTGAATGCTAACCATCACAGTTCAAGAAAACAAGCTGCCCCTTTCCTGAGAGTGCAAGTCTTACAGAACAAGAGAAACACGAATTAAATCTCTGACATCAATTCCTGTGTGCACACAGACTCATGGTGTGATTCTAGGCAGAAAACGATATTTGATTGGCAATTTCAAAGCACATTTACTACTGTGGTAGAGCAAGTGATAATTACTGTAACAGCCTGACATATTTTCCTTATAGTTTAGAGAGGCAGAAAAGAGCACATGTCCTAACAGCTACTTGAGACCATGAGCATGTGGAACCTGGGTGAGTGATTAGACTAGAGCAAAGGAAATGAGCCTTGGTGACGTTGAATGTGTTAGTGTTACACACTGCTATCTGACAGACCACACAGTGCTGAATAGTAAGCATCGGAGTGCAGGAAAATCAGCTGCCTGTGTGCTAAGAGTGTGCTTCTGGAGACTGTGTATTGTCAGGTGCAAGAGAGATCTGCATGGACGCTTGCACAACTGCATGAAGACTGCAGAGATGTATGTAAGAGTACATGTGTGGTAAGGGTTAATTGGAGTTTTGAACATATAGGACCTACCTCACCCATTGCAGCAGTGGAAAGAAAATCTACCATATTGATTTCAAATGTGTTAGCATTTGCCTCTCATTTGTGAGATATTGATTTGTGCTGAATGCTAACCATCACAGTTCAAGAAAACAAGCTGCCTCTTTCCTGCGAGTGCAAGTCTTACAGAACAAGAGCAACACAAATTAAATCTCTGACAACAATTCCTGTGTGCAGACAGACTCATGGTGTGATTCTAGGCAGAAAACGATATTTGATTGGCAATTTCAAAGCACATTTACAACTGTGGTAGAGCAAATTATAATTACTGTAACAGCCTGCAACATTTTCCTTATAGTTTAGAGAGGCAGAAAAGAGCACATGTTCTAACAGCTACTTGAGACCATGAGCATGTGGAACCTGGGTGAGTGATTAGACTAGAGCAAAGGAAATGAGCCTTGGTGACGTTGAATGTGTTAGCGTTACACACTGCTATCTGAAATACCACACAGTGCTGAATAGTAAGCATGGGAGTGCAGGAAAATCAGCTGCCTGTGTGCTAAGAGTGTGCGTCTGGAGACTGTGTATTGTCAGGTGCAAGAGAGAGCTGCATGGACGCTTGCACAACTGCATGAAGACTGCAGAGATGTATGTAAGAGTACATGTGTGGTAAGGGTTAATTGGAGTTTTGAACATGTAGGAACTACCTCACCCATTGCAGGAGTGGAAGGAAAAACTACCATGTTGATTTCAAATGTGTTAGCATTTGCCTCTCATTTGTGAGATATTGATTTGTGCTGAATGCTAACCATCACAGTTCAAGAAAACAAGCTGCCCCTTTCCTGCGAGTGCAAGTCTTACAGAACAAGAGCAACACGAATTAAATCTCTGACATCAATTCCTGTGTGCACACAGACTCATGGTGTGATTCTAGGCAGAAAACGATATTTGATTGGCAATTTCAAAGCACATTTACTACTGTGGTAGAGCAAGTGATAATTACTGTAACAGCCTGACATATTTTCCTTATAGTTTAGAGAGGCAGAAAAGAGCACATGTCCTAACAGCTACTTGAGACCATGAGCATGTGGAACCTGGGTGAGTGATTAGACTAGAGCAAAGGAAATGAGCCTTGGTGACGTTGAATGTGTTAGTGTTACACACTGCTATCTGAAAGACCACACAGTGCTGAATAGTAAGCATGGGAGTGCAGGAAAATCAGCTGCCTGTGTGCTAAGAGTGTGCTTCTGGAGACTGTGTATTGTCAGGTGCAAGAGAGATCTGCATGGACGCTTGCACAACTGCATGAAGACTGCAGAGATGTATGTAAGAGTACATGTGTGGTAAGGGTTAATTGGAGTTTTGAACATATAGGACCTACCTCACCCATTGCAGCAGTGGAAAGAAAATCTACCATATTGATTTCAAATGTGTTAGCATTTGCCTCTCATTTGTGAGATATTGATTTGTGCTGAATGCTAACCATCACAGTTCAAGAAAACAAGCTGCCTCTTTCCTGCAAGTGCAAGACTTACAGAACAAGAGCAACACAAATTAAATCTCTGACAACAATTCCTGTGTGCAGACAGACTCATGGTGTGATTCTAGGCAGAAAACGATATTTGATTGGCAATTTCAAAGCACATTTACAACTGTGGTAGAGCAAATGATAATTACTGTAACAGCCTGAAACATTTTCCTTATAGTTTAGAGAGGCAGAAAAGAGCACATGTTCTAACAGCTACTTGAGACCATGAGCATGTGGAACCTGGGTGAGTGATTAGACTAGAGCAAAGGAAATGAGCCTTGGTGACATTGAATGTGTTAGCGTTACACACTGCTATCTGAAATACCACACAGTGCTGAATGGTAAGCATGGGAGTGCAGGAAAATCAGCTGCCTGTGTGCTAAGAGTGTGCTTCTGGAGACTGTATTGTCAGGTGCAAGAGAGATCTGCATGGACGCTTACAAAACTGCATGAAGACTGCAGAGATGTATGTAAGAGTACATGTGTGGTAAGGCTTAATTGGAGTTTTGAACATGTAGGAACTACCTCACCCATTGAAGGAGTGGAAGGAAAATCTACCATGTTGATTTCAAATGTGTTAGCATTTGCCTCTCATTTGTGAGATATTGATTTGTGCTGAATGCTAACCATCACAGTTCAAGAAAACAAGCTGCCCCTTTCCTGCGAGTGCAAGTCTTACAGAACAAGAGCAACACGAATTAAATCTCTGACAACAATTCCTGTGTGCAGACAGACTCATGGTGTGATTCTAGGCAGAAAACGATATTTGATTGGCAATTTCAAAGCACATTTACTACTGTGGTAGAGCAAATGATAATTACTGTAACAGCCTGACACATTTTCCTTATAGTTTAGAGAGGCAGAAAAGAGCACATGTATTAACAGCTACTTGAGACAATGAGCATGTGGAACCTGGGTGAGTGATTAGACTAGGGCAAAGAAAATAAGCCTTGGTGACGTTGAATGTGTTAGCGTTATACACTGCTATCTGAAAAACCACACAGTGCTGAATAGTAAGCATGGGAGTGCAGGAAAATCAGCTGCCTGTGTGCTAAGAGTGTGCTTCTGGAGACTGTGTATTGTCAGGTGCAAGAGAGATCTGCATGGACGCTTGCACAACTGCATGAAGACTACAGAGATGTATGTAAGAGTACATGTGTGGTAAGGTTTAATTGGAGTTTTGAACATGTAGGACCTACCTCACCCATTGCAGCAGTGGAAGGAAAATCTACCATGTTGATTTCAAATGTGTTAGCATGTGCCTCTCATTTGTGAGATATTGATTTGTGCTGAATGCTAACTGTTAGAGTCGGGGATCTCTGGTTGGCGCAAGGTTGCCCTTGTGTCAAGCAGGAACCCTCTCCTCCACGTCAGGGCGCAGGATAACCCCTCGCGAATGACCCTTGCTCACCCTCTAGGTGCGTGGCGTGAGCAGCCAAGGCGATTCCTCAGGCGTTGTTGGTTAAGCACTTACAATCGTACACACAGTAAATACATCAATCCCCCCAGAAACGGACACCAGACTTGGATATATATAAAAATACGATTCTTTATGTCAAAATAAGGTATATATATCTCAACAGACTTATCACAAGACCAATAACGTTTTCGCTAGGCCACCAGGTTATACAGCAGGCAAATGATCTTGTTTGTAGCTTCAAATGGATAGTTCGTAGTCTCTTTACTTGTAGTTCCAGTACTCACAGAGATCGGTTCCTGCGAACGGGGAAATAAGGCGTTGCGGGCCCCGAGCCCGATACTGGAACTTCCTTAGTGATGTGGAGAGTCGGCACAGGTCGGTGCGACTCTCGGCTTGGGAAGTGTTCTTGGGTCCTCAATCAGCAGGTGTGGGCACGTAGGCAGGCGCGGCCAGCGACCCTTTAGCACGGCGGTGCAGGAGGGTCTCCACAGCGGAGGCGGCGCGGCCTGAGATGTCCGGGGATAGCGAAGCGGGGTCGCAGGGCACGGTCAGTGCAGCTGGATGACCCGGCGTAGATCACAGTCGTCGGACGGCTTCCGGCGGGAGGGGTGATAGCGCGGTCAGCGCGCTCCAGTAGCAGGCGGTGACAGGGATGCAGGCGGCCTGGCCCGGGGACAGAGAGCGGCTCGGGACGGAGCGGGGCTCTCACGGGTTTGAGGCAGGCGAGCTTCTGAGTGTCACGGCCCTAGGAGGGGCGATGAGGGGCGCAGTCTCTTTTCCAGCGGGATGCACACACGGCTCGAATTGGAGGACGAGCAAGAAGCACAAAGAACCCACTGTTCCTGGGGTTCAGTTCAGGGGGCAAGCTCAGATCAAGCCCTTGGAGAATGTTCAAGCACAAAGTAGCAAAGTCTTTTCAGTAAGTCTCTTCCTCTCCTCTCTCAGCAAGGCAAGCAGCAGGCCAGCTCCTCCGGCGTCTTCTTCTCCTTCTAGTCGGGCAGAGGTTCTTTGTGGTAAACAGGATTCTGATTTCTTAGGAGCCAGGCTCCTACTTTTATACACCAATTCTTTTGTTCTTTAGCGCCAGGGGGCCTAGGCCTGGCTCAGTCCAGTTCTGGAGCACTTTGTTATGGTGACTCTGCTCTTTCCTTTCAGCAGCAGGGCAGAGACATCAGCCGCCCCACAGGGGGTGGCGCCGGCTTTGTGGTGGCAGAGCACAGGTCTATTCAAGAGTCAAGGTGTACTCCTCCCACCCATCCAGGTGTAATCTCTCTACCCACCACCTGGCAGCCAACCTGTCTCTGGGGATCCCCCCACCCTGCTCCTTACTGTTGCCAGGCAGAACACATACACACAGCAGAGGCGGACTGAGATGGTCAGGTCAGTAAATACTAACTTTCTAAAAGTAGTATTTACAAACCCAGGATACTAAAATAAACTTGACTACAAGAGGTATTTTATTATTCTGAGTTCAGGCATACCAAACTTGACACTCTACCATGCTCTCTGAGTCCACTGGGGTCACAGCGTTGGCGTGACCCCGGCAGCCCACTCTGGCCTATGGAGAGCAGGTAGCCTTCAATAGTGAAAAATGACAAGGGCTGTAATTCACTACTAAGACATGCCACACACACCAGGGCATGTCTTACCTTATGCCTACAATGCGCCCTGCCCTTGGGCCTACCAGAGGGGTGGCTAATATGTAGGTAAGGGAAGGTTTAGGGACTGGCAAGTGGGGGCACTTGCGCAGTCAGCGCGACGGTCCGGGACCGCGCACAGGGTCTGCGGTGGCAGACCCTAGACACACTTTACAAGGCCGCTTCCGTGGGTGGCGCAACCAGCGCTGCAAGCCCACCAGCAGCATTGGCATTCACAAGCCCTGGCACCCCTGGTGCACTCTACTGGGGACTGACAGTGAATCCAATCAACCAATCATGGACATCAATTACAGGTACACTTTACTTAGGGAGCACTTGCACTGCGGCACGGATTAGCCGTGGCGCAGTGCCCTGAGCGGACAACACCAGCAAAACAGTCGAGGCACACCATCAAAAAGTGGAAGGGAAACTCACGCCAAGGTGCCAGGTCTAACACGTGTCCCCTCCAGCTGAAATGTGGGGAGAACTACCCTTGCCCAGGGGGTTCCTCGTCACTAAGGCGGAAATACCTGGACAGACCGTCAGCGTTGGCGTGATCTGTACCAGGACGGTGTTCCACCGTAAAGTCCATACCCTGTAGGGAGATGGACCACCTCAACAGCTTCGGGTTTTCACCCCTCATTTGCATCAACCATCTGAGGGGCCTGTGGTCCGTCTGAACCCGGAAGTGAGACCCAAACAAGTAGGGTCTTAGCTTCTTCAGCGCCCAGACCACAGCAAATGCTTCTCGCTCAATTGCACTCCACCTACTTTCCCGTGGAAGTAACCTCCTACTGATGAAGGCTACGGGTTGGTCCCAGCCCTCCTCAGTCATCTGTGAAAGAACAGCCCCCACACCATGCTCTGAAGCGTCTGTCTGGACTAGGAATTCCATGGAGAAGTCAGGGGCCAAGAGCACGGGCGCCGTGCACATGGCAGTCTTCAGGGTGTCGAAAGCTTTCTGACAGGTGTCAGTCCAAATCACGTTCCTGGGCTGCTTCTTCGAAGTCAGCTCTGTCAAGGGGGCAACGATCGTTCCATAGCCCTTGACAAACCTCCTGTAGTACCCAGTGAGCCCCAGGAAGGCCCTCACTGCGGTCTGCGTCTTGGGGGGTTCCCAAGCCAGGATGGTCTCAATTTTGGGTTGCAAGGGTGCCACCTTGCCACTTCCCACTTGGTGTCCCAAGTACACCACGGAACCCTGCCCGATCTGGCACTTGCTTGCCTTGATCGTGAGGCCTGCTCGGCGCAGCGCCATCAACACTTCCCAGAGGTGGCGCAGGTGCTCGGGCCAGGTGGCGCTGAACACCGCGATGTCATCCAGGTAGGCGGCACTGAACGCATCCAGCCCAACCAGTACCTGGTTGACCAACCTCTGAAAGGTGGCAGGGGCATTCTTCATCCCAAATGGCATGACTCGGAACTGGAAGTGCCCATCTGGTGTAGAGAATGCTGACCTCTCTTTGGCCCCATCGGTCAAGGCGATCTGCCAGTACCCAGACGTTAAATCAAACGTACTGAGGAACCGGGCAGCCCCCAGCCGATCTATGAGCTCATCAGCTCTGGGGATGGGGTGCGCGTCAGTCTTCGTGACTGAATTGAGTCCTCTGTAGTCCACACAGAACCGGAGTTCAGGTGTGGCTCCCGGCGCAGCAGCCTTTGGGACCAAGACCACGGGGCTGGACCAAGGACTGCTGGAGGACTCAATCACCCCTAGCGCAAGCATTTTGGAGACCTCCTCCTTAATGCAAGCTCTGACCCTGTCAGTTACCCTGTAAGCCTTGTGCTTCACAGGTAAGCTGTCTCCTGTGTCCACATCATGGACGCACCAATCTGTGACACCAGGAACCAGGGAGAATCGGTCGGAAAATTGTCCCAGCAAGTGGCGGCAGTCTTCCTGTTGTTCGGGCGTCAGGGTGGGTGAGAGGTTAACTCCATCCACTGACCCATCTTTCTCAGAGGCCACTAAGAGGTCAGGAAGAGGCTCGGTCTCCTCTTCCATTCCATCATCAGTGGCCAGCAGCATGCCCACTTCGGTCCTCTCTAAGTGGGGCTTAAGGCGGTTAACATGTAGGACCCTTAAAGGGTTCCTGGGAGTCTGCATGTCCACCAAGTAGGTGATAGGACTTTTGCGCTCCACAACCTCAAATGGACCTGTCCACTTATCCTGAAGTGCACACGGCTCCACTGGGGCCAAGACCCACACCTTTTGTCCAGGTTGAAGCTCTACCAGAGTGGCATTCCGGTCGTACCACCGCTTCATCTCCTCCTGGCTGGCTTCCAGATTTGCCTCAGCAAGTTGCCTGAAACGCCGAGTCTGGTTTCGGAAGGCCAGCATGTAACTATATACATTCTGGGGAGGTTTCCTGGGAGATTGCTCCCAGCCTTCCTTTACCAAACTCAGAGGTCCTCTTACCGGGTGACCATACAGAAGCTCAAAGGGGCTGAATCCTAGAGACTTCTGTGGCACCTCTCGGTAAGCGAAGAGCAGGCATGGCAAGAGGACGTCCCACTTACGCCTCATCGGACCGTCCAGGCCCATGATCATGCCTTTGAGGGTTCGGTTGAATCTCTCAACCAACCCATTTCCTTGGGGATGGTAAGGAGTGGTGAACTTGTACGTTACCCCACACTCCTTCCACAGGGATTTCATATATGTGGATATGAAATTGGTCCCCCTGTCGCTCACCACCTCTAGAGGGAATCCCACTCGGGAGAAAATTCCCATCAGTGCCCGTCCCACCACGGGGGCCGTCACTGTCCTCAGAGGGATGGCTTCAGGGTACCGGGTGGCATGGTCCACCAAGACCAGGATGAACCTGTTGCCCAGGGCTGTCTTGGGGTCCAGAGGCCCCACAATGTCAATACCCACTCGTTGGAATGGCGTACCGACCACAGGGAAAGGTTGCAGAGGAGCCTTGTGCTTCCCTCCGCTCTTACCACTTGCCTGGCAAGTCTGACAGGTTCTGCAGTAGGAATCTGAATTCTTATGCATTTGGGGCCAGTAAAAGTGGGTGACAAGCCTGTCATAGGTCTTGTCCATCCCCAAATGTCCTGCTAACGGCACATCATGAGCCAGCCCCAGTAGGAAGGTTCTGAACTTCTGGGGTACCACCAGCACACGGGCTGACCCAGGTTCAGCAGCCTTAGGCTCGGAATACAGGAGGTCACTCTCCCAGTACACGTAGTGTGTTTTGGCCTGAACACCATTGGCCTGGTCTGCAGCCTGTTGCCGCATACCTACGAGAGAAGGGCATTCTTTCTGCTCCCTGCAGAATTCCTCCCTGGAGGGACCTCCTTCTTGCTGCCAGTGGGTCAGCTCAGGCAGATCTCCCAGTTCGGCAATCTGTTCCCCGGTAGGCTCCAGAGTATCCCCCTCAGGGTCTACTTCCTCCTGGGCCGTGGGAACTTCGGGGGCCGGTTTCCCGCGCCTCCTGCGCCTTCTCCCTAAGGCCGGTTCCGGGACCTCTCCCTCAGGCTCCCGGACCCTCTCAACACCACTACTGGCTGCCATGGACCGGGTGGTCACGCACGCCCAGTCGGGTAGACCCACCATCCTCAGATGCGTGGTCTTCTCCACCTTTTCCCAAGGGGAACTCTCCAGGTCGTTCCCTAGCAGACAGTCTACAGGCATGTCAGTTCTCACAGCGACTTGTAGAGTACCAGAGACCTCCCCCCACTCAAAGGGAACTTGAGCCATTGGACAACGACTCTCTACGTTGTCAGCATTGACAACCCTACAGTAGGCATTGGGTACAATTTGCTCTTGAGACACCAGGTGTTGCCTCACCGAGGTCACGCTGGCTCCTGTATCTCTAAGAGCCTCCACCTTCTTTCCATTGATGGTCACCACCTGCCCATATTTCTTAGTGTTAGAGGGCAGGTAGGTTACAGGGACCATCTCACTGTCTCCTAGCGAGACTAGGGTCATCTGCCCGGGACCCCCACCCTCCTGGACTGCTACTTCCTCCCCAAAGTTAACACTAGCTACTTGCCGGGGTGGAGCACCAGTGGGTGCGGTCTTACCAAACAGGCGACACTTCGGATCAGAGGCAATGTGACCCGGGTCACCACACTTATAACAATTGAAGGGCCCCTTTGGAACAGGTCTACCTGTCGGGGCCCCGTTCTGCTGCGGGGGTGGGGGAGGCTGAGAACCCTTCTGCTGGTTCCCTTGGGAATTACTTTGGGGGCCTTTTTGGAACCCCTTCTGTTTACCCTTGTCCCCCCCACTCTTCTGCTGGGGACCCTGCCCACCTTTGGCGGAGTCTCCCACTTGACCCTTGTGGACCCTGGTGCTGAGCCAGCGGTCCGCCTCCTCAGCAAGCTTCCTCGGGTTGGACAGCTTGCTATCGATCAGGTGCTGGCGTAGCTCAGGAAAACATTGACTGGACAAGTGCTCCCATGCAATTAAATCAAGCAGCCCTTGATAATCATTCACTTTGCTACCCTTCACCCAACCATCCAGCGCTCTGCAGAAAAAGGTCACATATTCCACATACGTACTCTCAGGGATCTTCTTGGTCTCCCTGAACCTCTGTCTATATAGCTCAGGAGTTAACCCATACCTGGTCATTAAAGCTTCCTTCATATGGGGGTATGAGGTTTGGACTTCTAAGGGCAAATCTAACAGTGTGTCCCGCCCTTCAGCAAGGAACCTTCCCCACAACCCCGCTCCCCAGTCTTTCTCAGGGACCCGGAGTGAGGACATGGCCACCTCGTAGGCCCTAAACCACTGCCCTATGTCATCCTTTCTGAAATACTCCTTTACTACATCTTTGGGGATGTACACCTTGGACTCTACCTGCGCTGGTGGAGTGCTGCCACCAGAAGGAGCGGTGTCCAAACTTTTCGCCTTCAGCTCCAACTCCTTCAATCTGATATCGTGATCCATTTGGCGTTGTTGTGCCTCCAGGGCCAACTTCTGCTTTTCCATTTCCATTTGTCCTGCCAACTTTGCCATCTCCATTGCATGCGCCCTGTCTGCTGCCCTGTCTGCCAGCTCCTCTGGCGACCGGACTCTGCTGGGCTCCTCAAGGTTGTCGGGTGGAACGATGTCCCCCGCATTCCGTGGGTCTCGTGACTCCCTCCAGGCTCTTAGCGCCTTGGCGTACTGGGTTCTCCTCTTGAATCCAGCATGGGGAACTCGGAATTTTACACTGTAGCCTTTCAATTGCTCCATCGTGTAGCCTTCCAGTCTCTCCCAATCTACCTCATCTATTCCAGAAATCACAGAGAGTGCTCTTCCAGCGGAGTGCGAGCCAGGCATGGTTGCAGTAATGGCAGATGTCTCAACAAAGTTCAGAAAATGAAAACCTGTGGCTGCGTTACTTGGTCTGCTCTCACTATCTGGTGATTAATAATTCACTGTATGCAAATTACAAGTGCAAATCCGAAATCCCAACCGCTGCCAACAATGTTAGAGTCGGGGATCTCTGGTTGGCGCAAGGTTGCCCTTGTGTCAAGCAGGAACCCTCTCCTCCACGTCAGGGCGCAGGATAACCCCTCGCGAATGACCCTTGCTCACCCTCTAGGTGCGTGGCGTGAGCAGCCAAGGCGATTCCTCAGGCGTTGTTGGTTAAGCACTTACAATCGTACACACAGTAAATACATCAATCCCCCCAGAAACGGACACCAGACTTGGATATATATAAAAATACGATTCTTTATGTCAAAATAAGGTATATATATCTCAACAGACTTATCACAAGACCAATAACGTTTTCGCTAGGCCACCAGGTTATACAGCAGGCAAATGATCTTGTTTGTAGCTTCAAATGGATAGTTCGTAGTCTCTTTACTTGTAGTTCCAGTACTCACAGAGATCGGTTCCTGCGAACGGGGAAATAAGGCGTTGCGGGCCCCGAGCCCGATACTGGAACTTCCTTAGTGATGTGGAGAGTCGGCACAGGTCGGTGCGACTCTCGGCTTGGGAAGTGTTCTTGGGTCCTCAATCAGCAGGTGTGGGCACGTAGGCAGGCGCGGCCAGCGACCCTTTAGCACGGCGGTGCAGGAGGGTCTCCACAGCGGAGGCGGCGCGGCCTGAGATGTCCGGGGATAGCGAAGCGGGGTCGCAGGGCACGGTCAGTGCAGCTGGATGACCCGGCGTAGATCACAGTCGTCGGACGGCTTCCGGCGGGAGGGGTGATAGCGCGGTCAGCGCGCTCCAGTAGCAGGCGGTGACAGGGATGCAGGCGGCCTGGCCCGGGGACAGAGAGCGGCTCGGGACGGAGCGGGGCTCTCACGGGTTTGAGGCAGGCGAGCTTCTGAGTGTCACGGCCCTAGGAGGGGCGATGAGGGGCGCAGTCTCTTTTCCAGCGGGATGCACACACGGCTCGAATTGGAGGACGAGCAAGAAGCACAAAGAACCCACTGTTCCTGGGGTTCAGTTCAGGGGGCAAGCTCAGATCAAGCCCTTGGAGAATGTTCAAGCACAAAGTAGCAAAGTCTTTTCAGTAAGTCTCTTCCTCTCCTCTCTCAGCAAGGCAAGCAGCAGGCCAGCTCCTCCGGCGTCTTCTTCTCCTTCTAGTCGGGCAGAGGTTCTTTGTGGTAAACAGGATTCTGATTTCTTAGGAGCCAGGCTCCTACTTTTATACACCAATTCTTTTGTTCTTTAGCGCCAGGGGGCCTAGGCCTGGCTCAGTCCAGTTCTGGAGCACTTTGTTATGGTGACTCTGCTCTTTCCTTTCAGCAGCAGGGCAGAGACATCAGCCGCCCCACAGGGGGTGGCGCCGGCTTTGTGGTGGCAGAGCACAGGTCTATTCAAGAGTCAAGGTGTACTCCTCCCACCCATCCAGGTGTAATCTCTCTACCCACCACCTGGCAGCCAACCTGTCTCTGGGGATCCCCCCACCCTGCTCCTTACTGTTGCCAGGCAGAACACATACACACAGCAGAGGCGGACTGAGATGGTCAGGTCAGTAAATACTAACTTTCTAAAAGTAGTATTTACAAACCCAGGATACTAAAATAAACTTGACTACAAGAGGTATTTTATTATTCTGAGTTCAGGCATACCAAACTTGACACTCTACCATGCTCTCTGAGTCCACTGGGGTCACAGCGTTGGCGTGACCCCGGCAGCCCACTCTGGCCTATGGAGAGCAGGTAGCCTTCAATAGTGAAAAATGACAAGGGCTGTAATTCACTACTAAGACATGCCACACACACCAGGGCATGTCTTACCTTATGCCTACAATGCACCCTGCCCTTGGGCCTACCAGAGGGGTGGCTAATATGTAGGTAAGGGAAGGTTTAGGGACTGGCAAGTGGGGGCACTTGCGCAGTCAGCGCGACGGTCCGGGACCGCGCACAGGGTCTGCGGTGGCAGACCCTAGACACACTTTACAAGGCCGCTTCCGTGGGTGGCGCAACCAGCGCTGCAAGCCCACCAGCAGCATTGGCATTCACAAGCCCTGGCACCCCTGGTGCACTCTACTGGGGACTGACAGTGAATCCAATCAACCAATCATGGACATCAATTACAGGTACACTTTACTTAGGGAGCACTTGCACTGCGGCACGGATTAGCCGTGGCGCAGTGCCCTGAGCGGACAACACCAGCAAAACAGTCGAGGCACACCATCAAAAAGTGGAAGGGAAACTCACGCCAAGGTGCCAGGTCTAACACTAACCATCACAGTTAAAGAAAACAAGCTGCCCGTTTCCCGCGAGTGCAAGTCTTACAGAACAAGAGCAACACAAATTAAATCTCTGATAACAATTCCTGTGTGCAGACAGACTCATGGTGTGATTCTAGGCAGAAAACGATATTTGATTGGCAATTTCAAAGCACATTTACTACTGTGGTAGAGCAAATGATAATTACTGTAACAGCCTGACACATTTTCCTTATAGTTTAGAGAGGCAGAAAAGAGCACATGTCCTAACAGCTACTTGAGACCATGAACATGTGGAACTTGGGTGAGTGATTAGACTAGAGCAAAGGAAATGAGCCTTGGTGACATTGAATGTGTTAGCGTTACACACTGCTATCTGAAATACCACACAGTGCTGAATAGTAAGCATGGGAGTGCAGGAAAATCAGCAGCCTGTGTGCTAAGAGTGTGCTTCTGGAGACTGTGTATTGTCAGGTGCAAGAGAGATCTGCATGGACGCTTGCACAACTGCATGAAGACTGCAGAGATGTATGTAAGAGTACATGTGTGGTAAGGGTTAATTGGAGTTTTGAACATGTAGGAACTACCTCACCCATTGCAGGTGTGGAAGGAATATCTACCATGTTGATTTCAAATGTGTTAGCATTTGCCTCTCATTTGTGAGATATTGATTTGTGCTGAATGCTAACCATCACAGTTCAAGAAAACAAGTTTCCCCTTTCCTGCGAGTGCAAGTCTTACAGAACAAGAGCAACACGAATTAAATCATTGACAACAATTCCTGTGTGCAGACAGACTCATGGTGTGATTCTAGGCAGAAAACGATATTTGATTGGCAATTTCAAAGCACATTTACTACAGTGGTAGTGCAAATGATAATTACTGTAACAGCCTGACACATTTTCCTTATAGTTTAGAGAGGCAGAAAAGAGCACATGTCCTAACAGCTACTTGAGACCATGAGCATGTGGAACCTGGGTGTGTGATTAGACTAGAGCAAAGGAAATGAGCCTTGGTGACATTGAATGTGTTAGCGTTACACACTGCTATCTGAAATACCACACAGTGCTGAATAGTAAGCATGGGAGTGCAGGAAAATCAGCTGCCTGTGTGCTAAGAGTGTGCTTCTGGAGACTGTGTATTGTCAGGTGCAAGAGAGATCTGCACGGACGCTTGCACAACTGCATTAAGACTGCAGAGATGTATGTAAGAGTACATGTGTGGTAAGGGTTAATTGGAGTTTTGAACATGTAGGAACTACCTCACCCATTGCAGCAGTGTAAGGAAAATCTACCATGTTGATTTCAAATGTGTTAGCATTTGCCTCTCATTTGTGAGATATTGATTTGTGCTGAATGCTAACCCTCACAGTTCAAGAAAACAAGCTGCCCCTTTCCTGCGAGTGCAAGTCTTACAGAACAAGAGCAACACGAATTAAATCATTGACAACAATTCCTGTGTGCAGACAGACTCATGGTGTGATTCTAGGCAGAAAACGATATTTGATTGGCAATTTCAAAGCACATTTACTACTGTGGTAGAGCAAGTGATAATTACTGTAACAGCCTGACATATTTTCCTTATAGTTTAGAGAGGCAGAAAAGAGCACATGTCCTAACAGCTACTTGAGACCATGAGCATGTGGAACCTGGGTGAGTGATTAGACTAGAGCAAAGGAAATGAGCCTTGGTGACGTTGAATGTGTTAGTGTTACACACTGCTATCTGACAGACCACACAGTGCTGAATAGTAAGCATCGGAGTGCAGGAAAATCAGCTGCCTGTGTGCTAAGAGTGTGCTTCTGGAGACTGTGTATTGTCAGGTGCAAGAGAGATCTGCATGGACGCTTGCACAACTGCATGAAGACTGCAGAGATGTATGTAAGAGTACATGTGTGGTAAGGGTTAATTGGAGTTTTGAACATATAGGACCTACCTCACCCATTGCAGCAGTGGAAAGAAAATCTACCATATTGATTTCAAATGTGTTAGCATTTGCCTCTCATTTGTGAGATATTGATTTGTGCTGAATGCTAACCATCACAGTTCAAGAAAACAAGCTGCCTCTTTCCTGCGAGTGCAAGTCTTACAGAACAAGAGCAACACAAATTAAATCTCTGACAACAATTCCTGTGTGCAGACAGACTCATGGTGTGATTCTAGGCAGAAAACGATATTTGATTGGCAATTTCAAAGCACATTTACAACTGTGGTAGAGCAAATGATAATTACTGTAACAGCCTGCAACATTTTCCTTATAGTTTAGAGAGGCAGAAAAGAGCACATGTTCTAACAGCTACTTGAGACCATGAGCATGTGGAACCTGGGTGAGTGATTAGACTAGAGCAAAGGAAATGAGCCTTGGTGACGTTGAATGTGTTAGCGTTACACACTGCTATCTGAAATACCACACAGTGCTGAATAGTAAGCATGGGAGTGCAGGAAAATCAGCTGCCTGTGTGCTAAGAGTGTGCGTCTGGAGACTGTGTATTGTCAGGTGCAAGAGAGAGCTGCATGGACGCTTGCACAACTGCATGAAGACTGCAGAGATGTATGTAAGAGTACATGTGTGGTAAGGGTTAATTGGAGTTTTGAACATGTAGGAACTACCTCACCCATTGCAGGAGTGGAAGGAAAAACTACCATGTTGATTTCAAATGTGTTAGCATTTGCCTCTCATTTGTGAGATATTGATTTGTGCTGAATGCTAACCATCACAGTTCAAGAAAACAAGCTGCCCCTTTCCTGCGAGTGCAAGTCTTACAGAACAAGAGCAACACGAATTAAATCTCTGACATCAATTCCTGTGTGCACACAGACTCATGGTGTGATTCTAGGCAGAAAACGATATTTGATTGGCAATTTCAAAGCACATTTACTACTGTGGTAGAGCAAGTGATAATTACTGTAACAGCCTGACATATTTTCCTTATAGTTTAGAGAGGCAGAAAAGAGCACATGTCCTAACAGCTACTTGAGACCATGAGCATGTGGAACCTGGGTGAGTGATTAGACTAGAGCAAAGGAAATGAGCCTTGGTGACATTGAATGTGTTAGCGTTACACACTGCTATCTGAAATACCACAAAGTGCTGAATAGTAAGCATGGGAGTGCAGGAAAATCAGCTGCCTGTGTGCTAAGAGTGTGCTTCTGGAGACTATGTATTGTCAGGTGCAAGAGAGATCTGCATGGACGCTTGCACAACTGCATGAAGACTGCAGAGATGTATGTAAGAGTACATGTGTGGTAAGGGTTAATTGGAGTTTTGAACATGTAGGAACTACCTCACCCATTGCAGCAGTGTAAGGAAAATCTACCATGTTGATTTCAAATGTGTTAGCATTTGCCTCTCATTTGTGAGATATTGATTTGTGCTGAAAGCTAACCATCACAGTTCAAGAAAACAAGCTGCCCCTTTCCTGAGAGTGCAAGTCTTACAGAACAAGAGCAACACGAATTAAATCTCTGACATCAATTCCTGTGTGCACACAGACTCATGGTGTGATTCTAGGCAGAAAACGATATTTGATTGGCAATTTCAAAGCACATTTACTACTGTGGTAGAGCAAGTGATAATTACTGTAACAGCCTGACATATTTTCCTTATAGTTTAGAGAGGCAGAAAAGAGCACATGTCCTAACAGCTACTTGAGACCATGAGCATGTGGAACCTGGGTGAGTGATTAGACTAGAGCAAAGGAAATGAGCCTTGGTGATGTTGAATGTGTTAGCGTTACACACTGCTATCTGAAATACCACACAGTGCTGAATAGTAAGCATGGGAGTGCAGGAAAATCAGCTGCCTGTGTGCTAAGAGTATGCGTCTGGAGACTGTGTATTGTCAGGTGCAAGAGAGAGCTGCATGGACGCTTGCACAACTGCATGAAGACTGCAGAGATGTATGTAAGAGTACATGTGTGGTAAGGGTTAATTGCAGTTTTGAACATGTAGGAACTACCTCACCCATTGCAGGAGTGGAAGGAAAATCTACCATGTTGATTTCAAATGTGTTAGCATTTGCCTCTCATTTGTGAGATATTGATTTGTGCTGAATGCTAACCATCACAGTTCAAGAAAACAAGCTGCCCCTTTCCTGCGAGTGCAAGTCTTACAGAACAAGATCAACACGAATTAAATCTCTGACATCAATTCCTGTGTGCACACAGACTTATGGTGTGATTCTAGGCAGAAAACGATATTTGATTGGCAATTTCAAAGCACATTTACTACTGTGGTAGAGCAAGTGATAATTACTGTAACAGCCTGACATATTTTCCTTATAGTTTAGAGAGGCAGAAAAGAGCACATGTCCTAACAGCTACTTGAGACCATGAGCATGTGGAACCTGGGTGAGTGATTAGACTAGAGCAAAGGAAATGAGCCTTGGTGACGTTGAATGTGTTAGTGTTACACACTGCTATCTGAAAGACCACACAGTGCTGAATAGTAAGCATCGGAGTGCAGGAAAATCAGCTGCCTGTGTGCTAAGAGTGTGCTTCTGGAGACTGTGTATTGTCAGGTGCAAGAGAGATCTGCATGGACGCTTGCACAACTGCATGAAGACTGCAGAGATGTATGTAAGAGTACATGTGTGGTAAGGGTTAATTGGAGTTTTGAACATATAGGACCTACCTCACCCATTGCAGCAGTGGAAAGAAAATCTACCATATTGATTTCAAATGTGTTAGCATTTGCCTCTCATTTGTGAGATATTGATTTGTGCTGAATGCTAACCATCACAGTTCAAGAAAACAAGCTGCCTCTTTCCTGCGAGTGCAAGTCTTACAGAACAAGAGCAACACAAATTAAATCTCTGACAACAATTCCTGTGTGCAGACAGACTCATGGTGTGATTCTAGGCAGAAAACGATATTTGATTGGCAATTTCAGAGCACATTTACAACTGTGGTAGAGCAAATGATAATTACTGTAACAGCCTGCAACATTTTCCTTATAGTTTAGAGAGGCAGAAGAGAGCACATGTTCTAACAGCTACTTGGGACCATGAGCATGTGGAACCTGGGTGAGTGATTTGACTAGAGCAAAGGAAATGAGCCTTGGTGACGTTGAATGTGTTAGCGTTACACACTGCTATCTGAAATACCACACAGTGCTGAATAGTAAGCATGGGAGTGCAGGAAAATCATCTGCCTGTGTGCTAAGAGTGTGCGTCTGGAGACTGTGTATTGTCAGGTGCAAGAGAGAGCTGCATGGACGCTTGCACAACTGCATGAAGACTGCAGAGATGTATGTAAGAGTACATGTGTGGTAAGGGTTAATTGGAGTTTTGAACATGTAGGAACTACCTCACCCATTGCAGGAGTGGAAGGAAAAACTACCATGTTGATTTCAAATGTGTTAGCATTTGCCTCTCATTTGTGAGATATTGATTTGTGCTGAATGCTAACCATCAGTTCAAGAAAACAAGCTGCCCCTTTCCTGCGAGTGCAAGTCTTACAGAACAAGAGCAACACAAATTAAATCTCTGACATCAATTCCTGTGTGCACACAGACTCATGGTGTGATTCTAGACAGAAAACGATATTTGATTGGCAATTTCAAAGCACATTTACTACTGTGGTAGAGCAAGTGATAATTACTGTAACAGCCTGACACATTTTCCTTATAGTTTAGAGAGGCAGAAAAGAGCACATGTCCTAACAGCTACTTGAGACCATGAGCATGTGGAACCTGGGTGAGTGATTAGACTAGAGCAAAGGGAATGAGCCTTGGTGACATTGAATGTGTTAGCGTTACACACTGCTATCTGAAATACCACAAAGTGCTGAATAGTAAGCATGGGAGTGCAGGAAAATCAGCTGCCTGTGTGCTAAGAGTGTGCTTCTGGAGACTATGTATTGTCAGGTGCAAGAGAGATCTGCATGGACGCTTGCACAACTGCATGAAGACTGCAGAGATGTATGTAAGAGTACATGTGTGGTAAGGGTTAATTGGAGTTTTGAACATGTAGGAACTACCTCACCCATTGCAGCAGTGTAAGGAAAATCTACCATGTTGATTTCAAATGTGTTAGCATTTGCCTCTCATTTGTGAGATATTGATTTGTGCTGAATGCTAACCATCACAGTTCAAGAAAACAAGCTGCCCCTTTCCTGCGAGTGCAAGTCTTACAGAACAAGAGCAACACGAATTAAATCATTGACAACAATTCCTGTGTGCAGAAAGACTCATGGTGTGATTCTAGGCAGAAAACGATATTTGATTGGCAATTTCAAAGCACATTTACTACTGTGGTAGTGCACATGATAATTACCGTAACAACCTGACACATTTTCCTTATAGTTTAGAGAGGCAGAAAAGAGCACATGTCCTAACAGCTACTTGAGACCATGAGCATGTGGAACCTGGGTGAGTGATTAGACTAGAGCAAAGGAAATGAGCCATGGTGACATTGAATGTGTTAGCGTTACACACTGCTATCTGAAATACCACACAGTGCTGAATAGTAAGCATGGGAGTGCAGGAAAATCAGCTGCCTGTGTGCTAAGAGTGTGCTTCTGGAGACTGTGTATTGTCAGGTGCCAGAGAGATCTGCATGGATGCTTGCACAACTGCATGAAGACTGCAGAGATGTATGTAAGAGTACATGTGTGGTAAGGGTTAATTGGAGTTTTGAACATGTAGGAACTACCTCACCCATTGCAGGAGTAGAAGGACAATCTACCATGTTGATTTCAAATGTGTTAGCATTTGCCTCTCATTTGTGAGATATTGATTTGTGCTGAATGCTAACCATCACAGTTCAAGAAAACAGGCTGCCTCTTTCCTGCGAGTGCAAGTCTTACAGAACAAGAGCAACACAAATTAAATATCTGACAACAATTCCTGTGTGCAGACAGACTCATGGTGTGATTCTAGGCAGAAAACGATATTTGATTGGCAATTTCAAAGCACATTTACAACTGTGGTAGAGCAAATGATAATTATTGTAACAGCCTGCAACATTTTCCTTATAGTTTAGAGAGGCAGAAAAGAGCACATGTTCTAACAGCTACTTGAGACCATGAGCATGTGGAACCTGGGTGAGTGATTAGACTAGAGCAAAGGAAATGAGCCTTGGTGACGTTGAATGTGTTAGCGTTACACACTGCTATCTGAAATACCACACAGTGCTGAATAGTAAGCATGGGAGTGCAGGAAAATCAGCTGCCTGTGTGCTAAGAGTGTGCTTCTGGAGACTGTGTATTGTCAGGTGCAAGAGAGAGCTGCATGGACGCTTGCACAACTGCATGAAGACTGCAGAGATGTATGTAAGAGTACATGTATGGTAAGGGTTAATTGGAGTTTTGAACATGTAGGAACTACCTTACCCATTGCAGGAGTGGAAGGAAAATCTACCATGTTGATTTCAAATGTGTTAGCATTTGCCTCTCATTTGTGAGATATTGATTTGTGCTGAATGCTAACCATCACAGTTCAAGAAAACAAGCTGCCCCTTTCCTGAGAGTGCAAGTCTTACAGAACAAGAGAAACACGAATTAAATCTCTGACATCAATTCCTGTGTGCACACAGACTCATGGTGTGATTCTAGGCAGAAAACGATATTTGATTGGCAATTTCAAAGCACATTTACTACTGTGGTAGAGCAAGTGATAATTACTGTAACAGCCTGACATATTTTCCTTATAGTTTAGAGAGGCAGAAAAGAGCACATGTCCTAACAGCTACTTGAGACCATGAGCATGTGGAACCTGGATGAGTGATTAGACTAGAGCAAAGGAAATGAGCCTTGGTGACGTTGAATGTGTTAGTGTTACACACTGCTATCTGACAGACCACACAGTGCTGAATAGTAAGCATCGGAGTGCAGGAAAATCAGCTGCCTGTGAGCTAAGAGTGTGCTTCTGGAGACTGTGTATTGTCAGGTGCAAGAGAGATCTGCATGGACGCTTGCACAACTGCATGAAGACTGCAGAGATGTATGTAAGAGTACATGTGTGGTAAGGGTTAATTGGAGTTTTGAACATATAGGACCTACCTCACCCATTGCAGCAGTGGAAAGAAAATCTACCATATTGATTTCAAATGTGTTAGCATTTGCCTCTCATTTGTGAGATATTGATTTGTGCTGAATGCTAACCATCACAGTTCAAGAAAACAAGCTGCCTCTTTCCTGCGAGTGCAAGTCTTACAGAACAAGAGCAACACAAATTAAATCTCTGACAACAATTCCTGTGTGCAGACAGACTCATGGTGTGATTCTAGGCAGAAAACGATATTTGATTGGCAATTTCAAAGCACATTTACAACTGTGGTAGAGCAAATGATAATTACTGTAACAGCCTGCAACATTTTCCTTATAGTTTAGAGAGGCAGAAAAGAGCACATGTTCTAACAGCTACTTGAGACCATGAGCATGTGGAACCTGGGTGAGTGATTAGACTAGAGCAAAGGAAATGAGCCTTGGTGACGTTGAATGTGTTAGCGTTACACACTGCTATCTGAAATACCACACAGTGCTGAATAGTAAGCATGGGAGTGCAGGAAAATCAGCTGCCTGTGTGCTAAGAGTGTGCGTCTGGAGACTGTGTATTGTCAGGTGCAAGAGAGAGCTGCATGGACGCTTGCACAACTGCATGAAGACAGCAGAGATGTATGTAAGAGTACATGTGTGGTAAGGGTTAATTGGAGTTTTGAACATGTAGGAACTACCTCACCCATTGCAGGAGTGGAAGGAAAAACTACCATGTTGATTTCAAATGTGTTAGCATTTGCCTCTCATTTGTGAGATATTGATTTGTGCTGAATGCTAACCATCACAGTTCAAGAAAACAAGCTGCCCCTTTCCTGCGAGTGCAAGTCTTACAGAACAAGAGCAACACGAATTAAATCTCTGACATCAATTCCTGTGTGCACACAGACTCATGGTGTGATTCTAGGCAGAAAACGATATTTGATTGGCAATTTCAAAGCACATTTACTACTGCGGTAGAGCAAGTGATAATTACTGTAACAGCCTGACATATTTTCCTTATAGTTTAGAGAGGCAGAAAAGAGCACATGTCCTAACAGCTACTTGAGACCATGAGCATGTGGAACCTGGGTGAGTGATTAGACTAGAGCAAAGGAAATGAGCCTTGGTGACGTTGAATGTGTTAGTGTTACACACTGCTATCTGAAAGACCACACAGTGCTGAATAGTAAGCATGGGAGTGCAGGAAAATCAGCTGCCTGTGTGCTAAGAGTGTGCTTCTGGAGACTGTGTATTGTCAGGTGCAAGAGAGATCTGCATGGACGCTTGCACAACTGCATGAAGACTGCAGAGATGTATGTAAGAGTACATGTGTGGTAAGGGTTAATTGGAGTTTTGAACATATAGGACCTACCTCACCCATTGCAGCAGTGGAAAGAAAATCTACCATATTGATTTCAAATGTGTTAGCATTTGCCTCTCATTTGTGAGATATTGATTTGTGCTGAATGCTAACCATCACAGTTCAAGAAAACAAGCTGCCTCTTTCCTGCAAGTGCAAGACTTACAGAACAAGAGCAACACAAATTAAATCTCTGACAACAATTCCTGTGTGCAGACAGACTCATGGTGTGATTCTAGGCAGAAAACGATATTTGATTGGCAATTTCAAAGCACATTTACAACTGTGGTAGAGCAAATGATAATTACTGTAACAGCCTGAAACATTTTCCTTATAGTTTAGAGAGGCAGAAAAGAGCACATGTTCTAACAGCTACTTGAGACCATGAGCATGTGGAACCTGGGTGAGTGATTAGACTAGAGCAAAGGAAATGAGCCTTGGTGACATTGAATGTGTTAGCGTTACACACTGCTATCTGAAATACCACACAGTGCTGAATGGTAAGCATGGGAGTGCAGGAAAATCAGCTGCCTGTGTGCTAAGAGTGTGCTTCTGGAGACTGTATTGTCAGGTGCAAGAGAGATCTGCATGGACGCTTACAAAACTGCATGAAGCCTGCAGAGATGTATGTAAGAGTACATGTGTGGTAAGGCTTAATTGGAGTTTTGAACATGTAGGAACTACCTCACCCATTGAAGGAGTGGAAGGAAAATCTACCATGTTGATTTCAAATGTGTTAGCATTTGCCTCTCATTTGTGAGATATTGATTTGTGCTGAATGCTAACCATCACAGTTCAAGAAAACAAGCTGCCCCTTTCCTGCGAGTGCAAGTCTTACAGAACAAGAGCAACACGAATTAAATCTCTGACAACAATTCCTGTGTGCAGACAGACTCATGGTGTGATTCTAGGCAGAAAACGATATTTGATTGGCAATTTCAAAGCACATTTACTACTGTGGTAGAGCAAATGATAATTACTGTAACAGCCTGACACATTTTCCTTATAGTTTAGAGAGGCAGAAAAGAGCACATGTCCTAACAGCTACTTGAGACCATGAGCATGTGGAACCTGGGTGAGTGATTAGACTAGAGCAAAGGAAATGAGCCTTGGTGACGTTGAATGTGTTAGTGTTACACACTGCTATCTGACAGACCACACAGTGCTGAATAGTAAGCATCGGAGTGCAGGAAAATCAGCTGCCTGTGTGCTAAGAGTGTGCTTCTGGAGACTGTGTATTGTCAGGTGCAAGAGAGATCTGCATGGACGCTTGCACAACTGCATGAAGACTGCAGAGATGTATGTAAGAGTACATGTGTGGTAAGGGTTAATTGGAGTTTTGAACATATAGGACCTACCTCACCCATTGCAGCAGTGGAAAGAAAATCTACCATATTGATTTCAAATGTGTTAGCATTTGCCTCTCATTTGTGAGATATTGATTTGTGCTGAATGCTAACCATCACAGTTCAAGAAAACAAGCTGCCTCTTTCCTGCGAGTGCAAGTCTTACAGAACAAGAGCAACACAAATTAAATCTCTGACAACAATTCCTGTGTGCAGACAGACTCATGGTGTGATTCTAGGCAGAAAACGATATTTGATTGGCAATTTCAAAGCACATTTACAACTGTGGTAGAGCAAATGATAATTACTGTAACAGCCTGCAACATTTTCCTTATAGTTTAGAGAGGCAGAAAAGAGCACATGTTCTAACAGCTACTTGAGACCATGAGCATGTGGAACCTGGGTGAGTGATTAGACTAGAGCAAAGGAAATGAGCCTTGGTGACGTTGAATGTGTTAGCGTTACACACTGCTATCTGAAATACCACACAGTGCTGAATAGTAAGCATGGGAGTGCAGGAAAATCAGCTGCCTGTGTGCTAAGAGTGTGCGTCTGGAGACTGTGTATTGTCAGGTGCAAGAGAGAGCTGCATGGACGCTTGCACAACTGCATGAAGACTGCAGAGATGTATGTAAGAGTACATGTGTGGTAAGGGTTAATTGGAGTTTTGAACATGTAGGAACTACCTCACCCATTGCAGGAGTGGAAGGAAAAACTACCATGTTGATTTCAAATGTGTTAGCATTTGCCTCTCATTTGTGAGATATTGATTTGTGCTGAATGCTAACCATCACAGTTCAAGAAAACAAGCTGCCCCTTTCCTGCGAGTGCAAGTCTTACAGAACAAGAGCAACACGAATTAAATCTCTGACATCAATTCCTGTGTGCACACAGACTCATGGTGTGATTCTAGGCAGAAAACGATATTTGATTGGCAATTTCAAAGCACATTTACAACTGTGGTAGAGCAAATGATAATTACTGTAACAGCCTGAAACATTTTCCTTATAGTTTAGAGAGGCAGAAAAGAGCACATGTTCTAACAGCTACTTGAGACCATGAGCATGTGGAACCTGGGTGAGTGATTAGACTAGAGCAAAGGAAATGAGCCTTGGTGACATTGAATGTGTTAGCGTTACACACTGCTATCTGAAATACCACACAGTGCTGAATGGTAAGCATGGGAGTGCAGGAAAATCAGCTGCCTGTGTGCTAAGAGTGTGCTTCTGGAGACTGTATTGTCAGGTGCAAGAGAGATCTGCATGGACGCTTACAAAACTGCATGAAGACTGCAGAGATGTATGTAAGAGTACATGTGTGGTAAGGCTTAATTGGAGTTTTGAACATGTAGGAACTACCTCACCCATTGAAGGAGTGGAAGGAAAATCTACCATGTTGATTTCAAATGTGTTAGCATTTGCCTCTCATTTGTGAGATATTGATTTGTGCTGAATGCTAACCATCACAGTTCAAGAAAACAAGCTGCCCCTTTCCTGCGAGTGCAAGTCTTACAGAACAAGTGCAACACAAATTAAATCTCTGACAACAATTCCTGTGTGCAGACAGACTCATGGTGTGATTCTAGGCAGAAAACGATATTTGATTGGCAATTTCAAAGCACATTTACTACTGTGGTAGAGCAAATGATAATTACTGTAACAGCCTGACACATTTTCCTTATAGTTTAGAGAGGCAGAAAAGAGCACATGTATTAACAGCTACTTGAGACAATGAGCATGTGGAACCTGGGTGAGTGATTAGACTAGGGCAAAGAAAATAAGCCTTGGTGACGTTGAATGTGTTAGCGTTATACACTGCTATCTGAAAAACCACACAGTGCTGAATAGTAAGCATGGGAGTGCAGGAAAATCAGCTGCCTGTGTGCTAAGAGTGTGCTTCTGGAGACTGTGTATTGTCAGGTGCAAGAGAGATCTGCATGGACGCTTGCACAACTGCATGAAGACTACAGAGATGTATGTAAGAGTACATGTGTGGTAAGGTTTAATTGGAGTTTTGAACATGTAGGACCTACCTCACCCATTGCAGCAGTGGAAGGAAAATCTACCATGTTGATTTCAAATGTGTTAGCATGTGCCTCTCATTTGTGAGATATTGATTTGTGCTGAATGCTAACCATCACAGTTAAAGAAAACAAGCTGCCCGTTTCCCGCGAGTGCAAGTCTTACAGAACAAGAGCAACACAAATTAAATCTCTGATAACAATTCCTGTGTGCAGACAGACTCATGGTGTGATTCTAGGCAGAAAACGATATTTGATTGGCAATTTCAAAGCACATTTACTACTGTGGTAGAGCAAATGATAATTACTGTAACAGCCTGACACATTTTCCTTATAGTTTAGAGAGGCAGAAAAGAGCACATGTCCTAACAGCTACTTGAGACCATGAACATGTGGAACTTGGGTGAGTGATTAGACTAGAGCAAAGGAAATGAGCCTTGGTGACATTGAATGTGTTAGCGTTACACACTGCTATCTGAAATACACACAGTGCTGAATAGTAAGCATGGGAGTGCAGGAAAATCAGCAGCCTGTGTGCTAAGAGTGTGCTTCTGGAGACTGTGTATTGTCAGGTGCAAGAGAGATCTGCATGGACGCTTGCACAACTGCATGAAGACTGCAGAGATGTATGTAAGAGTACATGTGTGGTAAGGGTTAATTGGAGTTTTGAACATGTAGGAACTACCTCACCCATTGCAGGTGTGGAAGGAATATCTACCATGTTGATTTCAAATGTGTTAGCATTTGCCTCTCCTTTGTGAGATATTGATTTGTGCTGAATGCTAACCATCACAGTTCAAGAAAACAAGCTGCCCCTTTCCTGCGAGTGCAAGTCTTACAGAACAAGAGCAACACGAATTAAATCATTGACAACAATTCCTGTGTGCAGACAGACTCATGGTGTGATTCTAGGCAGAAAACGATATTTGATTCGCAATTTCAAAGCACATTTACTACAGTGGTAGTGCAAATGATAATTACTGTAAATGCCTGACACATTTTCCTTATAGTTTAGAGAGGCAGAAAAGAGCACATGTCCTAACAGCTACTTGAGACCATGAGCATGTGGAACCTGGGTGTGTGATTAGACTAGAGCAAAGGAAATGAGCCTTGGTGACATTGAATGTGTTAGCGTTACACACTGCTATCTGAAATACCACACAGTGCTGAATAGTAAGCATGGGAGTGCAGGAAAATCAGCTGCCTGTGTGCTAAGAGTGTGCTTCTGGAGACTGTGTATTGTCAGGTGCAAGAGAGATCTGCACGGACGCTTGCACAACTGCATTAAGACTGCAGAGATGTATGTAAGAGTACATGTGTGGTAAGGGTTAATTGGAGTTTTGAACATGTAGGAACTACCTCACCCATTGCAGCAGTGTAAGGAAAATCTACCATGTTGATTTCAAATGTGTTAGCATTTGCCTCTCATTTGTGAGATATTGATTTGTGCTGAATGCTAACCCTCACAGTTCAAGAAAACAAGCTGCCCCTTTCCTGCGAGTGCAAGTCTTACAGAACAAGAGCAACACGAATTAAATCATTGACAACAATTACTGTGTGCAGACAGACTCATGGTGTGATTCTAGGCAGAAAACGATATTTGATTGGCAATTTCAAAGCACATTTACTACTGTGGTAGAGCAAGTGATAATTACTATAACAGCCTGACACATTTTCCTTATAGTTTAGAGAGGCAGAAAAGAGCACATGTCCTAACAGCTACTTGAGACCATGAGCATGTGGAACCTGGGTGTGTGATTAGACTAGAGCAAAGGAAATGAGCCTTGGTGACATTGAATGTGTTAGCGTTACACACTGCTATCTGAAATACCACACAGTGCTGAATAGTAAGCATGGGAGTGCAGGAAAACCAGCTGCCTGTGTGCTAAGAGTGTGCTTCTGGAGACTGTGTATTGTCAGGTGCAAGAGAGATCTGCATGGACGCTTGCACAACTGCATGAAGACTGCAGAGATGTATGTAAGAGTACATGTATGGTAAGGGTTAATTGGAGTTTTGAACATATAGGACCTACCTCACCCATTGCAGCAGTGGAAAGAAAATCTACCATATTGATTTCAAATTTGTTAGCATTTGCCTCTCATTTGTGAGATATTGATTTGTGCTGAATGCTAACCATCACAGTTCAAGAAAACAGGCTGCCTCTTTCCTGCGAGTGCAAGTCTTACAGAACAAGAGCAACACAAATTAAATATCTGACAACAATTCCTGTGTGCAGACAGACTCATGGTGTGATTCTAGGCAGAAAACGATATTTGATTGGCAATTTCAAAGCACATTTACAACTGTGGTAGAGCAAATGATAATTACTGTAACAGCCTGCAACATTTTCCTTATAGTTTAGAGAGGCAGAAAAGAGCACATGTTCTAACAGCTACTTGAGACCATGAGCATGTGGAACCTGGGTGAGTGATTAGACTAGAGCAAAGGAAATGAGCCTTGGTGACGTTGAATGTGTTACACACTGCTATCTGAAATACCACACAGTGCTGAATAGTAAGCATGGGAGTGCAGGAAAATCAGCTGCCTGTGTGCTAAGAGTGTGCGTCTGGAGACTGTGTATTGTCAGGTGCAAGAGAGAGCTGCATGGACGCTTGCACAACTGCATGAAGACTGCAGAGATGTATGTAAGAGTACATGTGTGGTAAGGGTTAATTGGAGTTTTGAACATATAGGACCTACCTCACCCATTGCAGCAGTGGAAAGAAAATCTACCATATTGATTTCAAATGTGTTAGCATTTGCCTCTCATTTGTGAGATATTGATTTGTGCTGAATGCTAACCATCACAGTTCAAGAAAACAGGCTGCCTCTTTCCTGCGAGTGCAAGTCTTACAGAACAAGAGCAACACAAATTAAATATCTGACAACAATTCCTGTGTGCAGACAGACTCATGGTGTGATTCTAGGCAGAAAACGATATTTGATTGGCAATTTCAAAGCACATTTACAACTGTGGTAGAGCAAATGATAATTACTGTAACAGCCTGCAACATTTTCCTTATAGTTTAGAGAGGCAGAAAAGAGCACATGTTCTAACAGCTACTTGAGACCATGAGCATGTGGAACCTGGGTGAGTGATTAGACTAGAGCAAAGGAAATGAGCCTTGGTGACATTGAATGTGTTAGCGTTACACACTGCTATCTGAAATACCACACAGTGCTGAATAGTAAGCATGGGAGTGCAGGAAAATCAGCTGCCTGTGTGCTAAGAGTGTGCTTCTGGAGACTGTATTGTCAGGTACAAGAGAGATCTGCATGGACGCTTACAAAACTGCATGAAGACTGCAGAGATGTATGTAAGAGTACATGTGTGGTAAGGCTTAATTGGAGTTTTGAACATGTAGGAACTACCTCACCCATTGCAGGAGTGGAAGGAAAATCTACCATGTTGATTTCAAATGTGTTAGCATTTGCCTCTCATTTGTGAGATATTGATTTGTGCTGAATGCTAACCATCACAGTTCAAGAAAACAAGCTGCCCCTTTCCTGCGAGTGCAAGTCTTACAGAACAAGAGCAACACAAATTAAATCTCTGACAACAATTCCTGTGTGCACACAGACTCATGGTGTGATTCTAGGCAGAAAACGATATTTGATTGGCAATTTCAAAGCACATTTACTACTGTGGTAGAGCAAGTGATAATTACTGTAACAGCCTGACACATTTTCCTTATAGTTTAGAGAGGCAGAAAAGAGCACATGTATTAACAGCTACTTGAGACAATGAGCATGTGGAACCTGGGTGAGTGATTAGACTAGAGCAAAGGAAATGAGCCTTGGTGACGTTGAATGTGTTAGCGTTACACACTGCTATCTGAAATACCACACAGTGCTGAATAGTAAGCATCGGAGTGCAGGAAAATCAGCTGCCTGTGTGCTAAGAGTGTGCTTCTGGAGACCGTGTATTGTCAGGTGCAAGAGAGATCTGCATGGACGCTTGCACAACTGCATGAAGACTGCAGAGATGTATGTAAGAGTACATGTGTGGTAAGGGTTAATTGGAGTTTTGAACATGTAGGACCTACCTCACCCATTGCAGCAGTGGAAGGAAAATCTACCATGTTGATTTCAAATGTGTTAGCATGTGCCTCTCATTTGTGAGATATTGATTTGTGCTGAATGCTAACCATCGCAGTTCAAGAAAACAAGCTGCCCCTTTCCCGCTAATGTGCAAGTCTTACAGAACAAGAGCAACACAAATTAAATCTCTGATAACAATTCCTGTGTGCAGACAGACTCATGGTGTGATTCTAGGCAGAAAACGATATTTGATTGGCAATTTCAAAGCACATTTACTACTGTGGTAGAGCAAATGATAATTACTGTAACAGCCTGACACATTTTCCTTATAGTTTAGAGAGGCAGAAAAGAGCACATGTCCTAACAGCTACTTGAGACCATGAACATGTGGAACCTGGGTGAGTGATTAGACTAGAGCAAAGGAAATGAGCCTTGGTGACATTGAATGTGTTAGCGTTACACACTGCTATCTGAAATACCACACAGTGCTGAATAGTAAGCATGGGAGTGCAGGAAAATCAGCAGCCTGTGTGCTAAGAGTGTGCTTCTGAAGACTGTGTAGTGTCAGGTGCAAGAGAGATCTGCATGGACGCTTGCACAACTGCATGAAGACTGCAGAGATGTATGTAAGAGTACATGTGTGGTAAGGGTTAATTGGAGTTTTGAACATGTAGGAACTACCTCACCCATTGCAGGAGTGGAAGGAATATCTACCATGTTGATTTCAAATGTGTTAGCATTTGCCTCTCATTTGTGAGATATTGATTTGTGCTGAATGCTAACCATCACAGTTCAAGAAAACAAGCTGCCCCTTTCCTGCGAGTGCAAGTCTTACAGAACAAGAGCAACACAAATTAAATCTCTGACAACAATTCCTGTGTGCACACAGACTCATGGTGTGATTCTAGGCAGAAAACGATATTTGATTGGCAATTTCAAAGCACATTTACTACTGTGGTAGAGCAAGTGATAATTACTGTAACAGCCTGACACATTTTCCTTATAGTTTAGAGAGGCAGAAAAGAGCACATGTATTAACAGCTACTTGAGACAATGAGCATGTGGAACCTGGGTGAGTGATTAGACTAGAGCAAAGGAAATGAGCCTTGGTGACGTTGAATGTGTTAGCGTTACACACTGCTATCTGAAATACCACACAGTGCTGAATAGTAAGCATCGGAGTGCAGGAAAATCAGCTGCCTGTGTGCTAAGAGTGTGCTTCTGGAGACCGTGTATTGTCAGGTGCAAGAGAGATCTGCATGGACGCTTGCACAACTGCATGAAGACTGCAGAGATGTATGTAAGAGTACATGTGTGGTAAGGGTTAATTGGAGTTTTGAACATGTAGGACCTACCTCACCCATTGCAGCAGTGGAAGGAAAATCTACCATGTTGATTTCAAATGTGTTAGCATGTGCCTCTCATTTGTGAGATATTGATTTGTGCTGAATGCTAACCATCACAGTTCAAGAAAACAAGCTGCCCCTTTCCCGCTAATGTGCAAGTCTTACAGAACAAGAGCAACACAAATTAAATCTCTGATAACAATTCCTGTGTGCAGACAGACTCATGGTGTGATTCTAGGCAGAAAACGATATTTGATTGGCAATTTCAAAGCACATTTACTACTGTGGTAGAGCAAATGATAATTACTGTAACAGCCTGACACATTTTCCTTATAGTTTAGAGAGGCAGAAAAGAGCACATGTCCTAACAGCTACTTGAGACCATGAACATGTGGAACCTGGGTGAGTGATTAGACTAGAGCAAAGGAAATGAGCCTTGGTGACATTGAATGTGTTAGCGTTACACACTGCTATCTGAAATACCACACAGTGCTGAATAGTAAGCATGGGAGTGCATGAAAATCAGCAGCCTGTGTGCTAAGAGTGTGCTTCTGAAGACTGTGTAGTGTCAGGTGCAAGAGAGATCTGCATGGACGCTTGCACAACTGCATGAAGACTGCAGAGATGTATGTAAGAGTACATGTGTGGTAAGGGTTAATTGGAGTTTTGAACATGTAGGAACTACCTCACCCATTGCAGGAGTGGAAGGAATATCTACCATGTTGATTTCAAATGTGTTAGCATTTGCCTCTCATTTGTGAGATATTGATTTGTGCTGAATGCTAACCATCACAGTTCAAGAAAACAAGCTGCCCCTTTCCTGCGAGTGCAAGTCTTACAGAACAAGAGCAACACGAATTAAATCATTGACAACAATTCCTGTGTGCAGACAGACTCATGGTGTGATTCTAGGCAGAAAACGATATTTGATTGGCAATTTCAAAGCACATTTACTACTGTGGTAGTGCAAATGATAATTACTGTAACAGCCTGACACATTTTCCTTATAGTTTAGAGAGGCAGAAAAGAGCACATGTCCTAACAGCTACTTGAGACCATGAGCATGTGGAACCTGGGTGAGTGATTAGACTAGAGCAAAGGAAATGAGCCTTGGTGACATTGAATGTGTTAGCGTTACACACTGCTATCTGAAATACCACACAGTGCTGAATAGTAAGCATGGGAGTGCAGGAAAATCAGCTGCCTGTGTGCTAAGAGTGTGCTTCTGGAGACTGTGTATTGTCAGGTGCAAGAGAGATCTGCATGGACGCTTGCACAACTGCATGAAGACTGCAGAGATGTATGTAAGAGTACATGTGTGGTAAGGGTTAATTGCAGTTTTGAACATGTAGGAACTACCTCACCCATTGCAGGAGTGGAAGGAAAAACTACCATGTTGATTTCAAATGTGTTAGCATTTGCCTCTCATTTGTGAGATATTGATTTGTGCTGAATGCTAACCATCACAGTTCAAGAAAACAAGCTGCCCCTTTCCTGCGAGTGCAAGTCTTACAGAACAAGAGCAACACAAATTAAATCTCTGACATCAATTCCTGTGTGCACACAGACTCATGGTGTGATTCTAGGCAGAAAACGATATTTGATTGGCAATTTCAAAGCACATTTACTACTGTGGTAGTGCAAATGATAATTACTGTAACAACCTGACACATTTTCCTTATAGTTTAGAGAGGCAGAAAAGAGCACATGTCCTAACAGCTACTTGAGACCATGAGCATGTGGAACCTGGGTGAGTGATTAGACTAGAGCAAAGGAAATGAGCCTTGGTGACGTTGAATGTGTTAGTGTTACACACTGCTATCTGACAGACCACACAGTGCTGAATAGTAAGCATCGGAGTGCAGGAAAATCAGCTGCCTGTGTGCTAAGAGTGTGCTTCTGGAGACTGTGTATTGTCAGGTGCAAGAGAGATCTGCATGGACGCTTGCACAACTGCATGAAGACTGCAGAGATGTATGTAAGAGTACATGTGTGGTAAGGGTTAATTGGAGTTTTGAACATATAGGACCTACCTCACCCATTGCAGCAGTGGAAAGAAAATCTACCATATTGATTTCAAATGTGTTAGCATTTGCCTCTCATTTGTGAGATATTGATTTGTGCTGAATGCTAACCATCACAGTTCAAGAAAACAAGCTGCCTCTTTCCTGCGAGTGCAAGTCTTACAGAACAAGAGCAACACAAATTAAATCTCTGACAACAATTCCTGTGTGCAGACAGACTCATGGTGTGATTCTAGGCAGAAAACGATATTTGATTGGCTATTTCAAAGCACATTTACAACTGTGGTAGAGCAAATGATAATTACTGTAACAGCCTGCAACATTTTCCTTATAGTTTAGAGAGGCAGAAAAGAGCACATGTTCTAACAGCTACTTGAGACCATGAGCATGTGGAACCTGGGTGAGTGATTAGACTAGAGCAAAGGAAATGAGCCTTGGTGACGTTGAATGTGTTAGCGTTACACACTGCTATCTGAAATACCACACAGTGCTGAATAGTAAGCATGGGAGTGCAGGAAAATCAGCTGCCTGTGTGCTAAGAGTGTGCGTCTGGAGACTGTGTATTGTCAGGTGCAAGAGAGAGCTGCATGGACGCTTGCACAACTGCATGAAGACTGCAGAGATGTATGTAAGAGTACATGTGTGGTAAGGGTTAATTGGAGTTTTGAACATGTAGGAACTACCTCACCCATTGCAGGAGTGGAAGGAAAAACTACCATGTTGATTTCAAATGTGTTAGCATTTGCCTCTCATTTGTGAGATATTGATTTGTGCTGAATGCTAACCATCAGTTCAAGAAAACAAGCTGCCCCTTTCCTGCGAGTGCAAGTCTTACAGAACAAGAGCAACACGAATTAAATCTCTGACATCAATTCCTGTGTGCACACAGACTCATGGTGTGATTCTAGACAGAAAACGATATTTGATTGGCAATTTCAAAGCACATTTACTACTGTGGTAGAGCAAGTGATAATTACTGTAACAGCCTGACACATTTTCCTTATAGTTTAGAGAGGCAGAAAAGAGCACATGTCCTAACAGCTACTTGAGACCATGAGCATGTGGAACCTGGGTGAGTGATTAGACTAGAGCAAAGGAAATGAGCCTTGGTGACATTGAATGTGTTAGCGTTACACACTGCTATCTGAAATACCACAAAGTGCTGAATAGTAAGCATGGGAGTGCAGGAAAATCAGCTGCCTGTGTGCTAAGAGTGTGCTTCTGGAGACTATGTATTGTCAGGTGCAAGAGAGATCTGCATGGACGCTTGCACAACTGCATGAAGACTGCAGAGATGTATGTAAGAGTACATGTGTGGTAAGGGTTAATTGGAGTTTTGAACATGTAGGAACTACCTCACCCATTGCAGCAGTGTAAGGAAAATCTACCATGTTGATTTCAAATGTGTTAGCATTTGCCTCTCATTTGTGAGATATTGATTTGTGCTGAATGCTAACCATCACAGTTCAAGAAAACAAGCTGCCCCTTTCCTGCGAGTGCAAGTCTTACAGAACAAGAGCAACACGAATTAAATCATTGACAACAATTCCTGTGTGCAGACAGACTCATGGTGTGATTCTAGGCAGAAAACGATATTTGATTGGCAATTTCAAAGCACATTTACTACTGTGGTAGTGCACATGATAATTACCATAACAACCTGACACATTTTCCTTATAGTTTAGAGAGGCAGAAAAGAGCACATGTCCTAACAGCTACTTGAGACCATGAGCATGTGGAACCTGGGTGAGTGATTAGACTAGAGCAAAGGAAATGAGCCATGGTGACATTGAATGTGTTAGCGTTACACACTGCTATCTGAAATACCACACAGTGCTGAATAGTAAGCATGGGAGTGCAGGAAAATCAGCTGCCTGTGTGCTAAGAGTGTGCTTCTGGAGACTGTGTATTGTCAGGTGCCAGAGAGATCTGCATGGATGCTTGCACAACTGCATGAAGACTGCAGAGATGTATGTAAGAGTACATGTGTGGTAAGGGTTAATTGGAGTTTTGAACATGTAGGAACTACCTCACCCATTGCAGGAGTAGAAGGACAATCTACCATGTTGATTTCAAATGTGTTAGCATTTGCCTCTCATTTGTGAGATATTGATTTGTGCTGAATGCTAACCATCACAGTTCAAGAAAACAGGCTGCCTCTTTCCTGCGAGTGCAAGTCTTACAGAACAAGAGCAACACAAATTAAATATCTGACAACAATTCCTGTGTGCAGACAGACTCATGGTGTGATTCTAGGCAGAAAACGATATTTGATTGGCAATTTCAAAGCACATTTACAACTGTGGTAGAGCAAATGATAATTACTGTAACAGCCTGCAACATTTTCCTTATAGTTTAGAGAGGCAGAAAAGAGCACATGTTCTAACAGCTACTTGAGACCATGAGCATGTGGAACCTGGGTGAGTGATTAGACTAGAGCAAAGGAAATGAGCCTTGGTGACGTTGAATGTGTTAGCGTTACACACTGCTATCTGAAATACCACACAGTGCTGAATAGTAAGCATGGGAGTGCAGGAAAATCAGCTGCCTGTGTGCTAAGAGTGTGCTTCTGGAGACTGTGTATTGTCAGGTGCAAGAGAGAGCTGCATGGACGCTTGCACAACTGCATGAAGACTGCAGAGATGTATGTAAGAGTACATGTATGGTAAGGGTTAATTGGAGTTTTGAACATGTAGGAACTACCTTACCCATTGCAGGAGTGGAAGGAAAATCTACCATGTTGATTTCAAATGTGTTAGCATTTGCCTCTCATTTGTGAGATATTGATTTGTGCTGAATGCTAACCATCACAGTTCAAGAAAACAAGCTGCCCCTTTCCTGAGAGTGCAAGTCTTACAGAACAAGAGAAACACGAATTAAATCTCTGACATCAATTCCTGTGTGCACACAGACTCATGGTGTGATTCTAGGCAGAAAACGATATTTGATTGGCAATTTCAAAGCACATTTACTACTGTGGTAGAGCAAGTGATAATTACTGTAACAGCCTGACATATTTTCCTTATAGTTTAGAGAGGCAGAAAAGAGCACATGTCCTAACAGCTACTTGAGACCATGAGCATGTGGAACCTGGGTGAGTGATTAGACTAGAGCAAAGGAAATGAGCCTTGGTGACGTTGAATGTGTTAGTGTTACACACTGCTATCTGACAGACCACACAGTGCTGAATAGTAAGCATCGGAGTGCAGGAAAATCAGCTGCCTGTGTGCTAAGAGTGTGCTTCTGGAGACTGTGTATTGTCAGGTGCAAGAGAGATCTGCATGGACGCTTGCACAACTGCATGAAGACTGCAGAGATGTATGTAAGAGTACATGTGTGGTAAGGGTTAATTGGAGTTTTGAACATATAGGACCTACCTCACCCATTGCAGCAGTGGAAAGAAAATCTACCATATTGATTTCAAATGTGTTAGCATTTGCCTCTCATTTGTGAGATATTGATTTGTGCTGAATGCTAACCATCACAGTTCAAGAAAACAAGCTGCCTCTTTCCTGCGAGTGCAAGTCTTACAGAACAAGAGCAACACAAATTAAATCTCTGACAACAATTCCTGTGTGCAGACAGACTCATGGTGTGATTCTAGGCAGAAAACGATATTTGATTGGCTATTTCAAAGCACATTTACAACTGTGGTAGAGCAAATGATAATTACTGTAACAGCCTGCAACATTTTCCTTATAGTTTAGAGAGGCAGAAAAGAGCACATGTTCTAACAGCTACTTGAGACCATGAGCATGTGGAACCTGGGTGAGTGATTAGACTAGAGCAAAGGAAATGAGCCTTGGTGACGTTGAATGTGTTAGCGTTACACACTGCTATCTGAAATACCACACAGTGCTGAATAGTAAGCATGGGAGTGCAGGAAAATCAGCTGCCTGTGTGCTAAGAGTGTGCGTCTGGAGACTGTGTATTGTCAGGTGCAAGAGAGAGCTGCATGGACGCTTGCACAACTGCATGAAGACTGCAGAGATGTATGTAAGAGTACATGTGTGGTAAGGGTTAATTGGAGTTTTGAACATGTAGGAACTACCTCACCCATTGCAGGAGTGGAAGGAAAAACTACCATGTTGATTTCAAATGTGTTAGCATTTGCCTCTCATTTGTGAGATATTGATTTGTGCTGAATGCTAACCATCAGTTCAAGAAAACAAGCTGCCCCTTTCCTGCGAGTGCAAGTCTTACAGAACAAGAGCAACACGAATTAAATCTCTGACATCAATTCCTGTGTGCACACAGACTCATGGTGTGATTCTAGACAGAAAACGATATTTGATTGGCAATTTCAAAGCACATTTACTACTGTGGTAGAGCAAGTGATAATTACTGTAACAGCCTGACACATTTTCCTTATAGTTTAGAGAGGCAGAAAAGAGCACATGTCCTAACAGCTACTTGAGACCATGAGCATGTGGAACCTGGGTGAGTGATTAGACTAGAGCAAAGGAAATGAGCCTTGGTGACATTGAATGTGTTAGCGTTACACACTGCTATCTGAAATACCACAAAGTGCTGAATAGTAAGCATGGGAGTGCAGGAAAATCAGCTGCCTGTGTGCTAAGAGTGTGCTTCTGGAGACTATGTATTGTCAGGTGCAAGAGAGATCTGCATGGACGCTTGCACAACTGCATGAAGACTGCAGAGATGTATGTAAGAGTACATGTGTGGTAAGGGTTAATTGGAGTTTTGAACATGTAGGAACTACCTCACCCATTGCAGCAGTGTAAGGAAAATCTACCATGTTGATTTCAAATGTGTTAGCATTTGCCTCTCATTTGTGAGATATTGATTTGTGCTGAATGCTAACCATCACAGTTCAAGAAAACAAGCTGCCTGTAAGATCCAATTCAAGGACAAGGTGAATTGATTGAAAAGCAAGTTTAATCCAGGATAAAAGACCCCATCCACAAACAGCTTGTACATCGTTCAGGCTCTGGTCTCAACTGCCTCTTCCCTGAGCCTAACATTCTAAGCACCTAGCAACATCTCAGGCTTCCATGAGATGCTGCTAGATACTACACATCTCCCTTCTTTACAGATAATAAAGAACAAAACGTACAACACCTGTAAAAGTTACATCAAGCATAGAACCAAAAAAACACATAAGAAAAATTAACATACAAAGTCTTTCAGATGCTTTGGAGCAGAAATCATCCTTGAAGATCTCCGTGCATGTGACAAGGATTCATCTTGCAGAATTTTCCCTTGTGATAATGAAACTGGGTTTCTTGGAACTTCTTTAAGTCCCGTAACAAAGTCCTGTCTCACCACAACCACCCTATTCAAGTTCCACACCCGGTGATCAGCCGTTTTGACTGCATTGTTAAACAACTTAATAACCTGAATGGGTTTTAAGAAAGCTCCTTTAGCTTTCCCCACACGGGGATTCTTTATTAGCACCCAATCCCCTACCTTCACTATAGTTTTTTTTACAGATTTCTTTTCATCATGCAAAATCTTTCTCTCCTCAATTTTCTTCTTTTCTAACAATCTCCAGTTACATTTTTCGTTTTCCCTAAAACGATTAGGCTGTAGATCATTTACCCAGGAAGGTGTAACTAAAGAGTTGGCACACCTACCCCTAAACAGCTCAAAAGGTGTTCTTTTTGTGACAGCATGGGGCGAAAGCCTATACACCCTAACTTTTTTGAACACTTCTGCTCTCCAATCTAGACCCGCTGACCTTGCCATCTCAATCGTTTCCTTAAGAACCCTATTAAACCGTTCCACGAGTCCATTTGTCTCTGGGTGATAAAGAGAAGACCTTTTGTGTTTAACACCATAAGAACTCAAAAAATCCTCCATCTCCCTCGAGACCAATTGTACTCCATTGTCCGTGAGTATTACATTGGGAATACCTTCTCTATCAAAGATTTTCTTTAAAAACTCCTTAACATGTTTAGATTCAATTCCCCGCGTTATAGCTATTTCTGGCCAGCGAGAAAAAAAATCAACTAGAACAAGAATGTACCACTCAACGCCCAATACAGAGATCGGACCTAAAATGTCTAATCCAATCTCCTTCCAAGGAGCATCAGGTCTTTCCCTTACTATCATAGGTTGTGTTCTTGGCTTGTTCACTCTGTCACTAAGTGCACACTGCATGCAATCTCTTATTTTCCGTTCGATTTGCAAATCCATACCTGGCCACCAGTAGGAGGAACGTAGGTATTCCTTGGTTTTAGAAATACCAAGAAGCCCATCATGGGCCAAAGAAATTAATTCATCTCTAAGAGAGATGGGAGGAATCAATCTTGCCCCTCTGACTAGAAAGCCATCATGATCAGCAAGTTGATCCTTAACATGCCAAAACTTATCCACCTCCTCATTCTTACTTTTCACATTCCAACCTTCCTTTACACAAACTTTGACTTTTGACAAAACATCATCTTCACTAACCGCCCTCAACCACCTTTCTTTCTCTATAATTCCCCCTTCAATGGAGCAAACCATCTCTCCATCCTCTTCATCCTCCTCATCTGTACCTGAATTGTCACACACAACCAATCTTGACAAAGCATCAGCTACCTTGTTCTGTACACCTGGGATGTACTTGATGTCAAACTCATAGTCTTGTAATGCGACTACCCACTTTGTAATTCTACTGGAGATCGCATCTATGCCCTTATTCTTAAATATTTCACACAAGGGCTTGTGGTCTGTCCTGACCTCAAAGGTACCACCCCAAAGCAAATTTCGCAACTTCTTTATAGACCAGTAAACTGCTAAGGCTTCCCTCTCTATAACTGAATACCGCACTTCAGCACCTCTTAAGCTCCTTGACAAAAATAAGATGACATTATCCTGTCCATCATGCTTTTGCACCAAAACCGCACCCAAACCTTTTACACTTGCATCCGTCACTAATACTGATCTCTTGTCCGGGTCAAAACTGCTGAGTTTGGGCGCTTGATCTAATTCCTTTTTGAGTGAACAAAATTCCTTTTCACACTTATCATCCCAAACAAACTCACATCCTTTATGCAGTAACATTCTCATTGAAACACAGAGGGAAGCAAAATTCTTAATAAATTTACTATAGAATTCGGCCATGCCCAAAAAACTCAATAACTCCTCTTTATTGCTTGGAGATGGCATGTTTCGAATGGCAGTTACTAGGCTTTCCTTAGGTAATACACCTCCATTTCCAATAGTGTGACCTAGATAATCTATCGATCTTCTCTTGAACTTGCACTTTTCCACTTTGACCGTCAATCCCGACTGATCTAAACTTTTCAAAACCTGTAATACTCTCTCATCATGTTCATTATCATCTGTACCAAAAACCAAAATGTCATCTTGATAAACCTTGACACCAGCCTCTGAAACACTGAGGCTGCCGACACCAACCCAAATGGTAGTCTCAAGAAACGAAACGTCCCAAACGGCGTGATAAACGCTGTTAAGTCTCTAGAACACTCATCCAGTTTGATTTGATGGTACGCAGACCTGAGATCTATTGTACTGAAAACTTTCGCCCCTTTCAACAACATCAACATGTCTGCTATTTTTGGTAACGGATATTTGTCGACTACCACACACTTGTTTAGTTCTCTAAGGTCCACACATAAACGAAGAGAGCCATCCGCCTTCCTCGCGGCTACGACCGGAGCTAGCCATTGTGTTGCTTCAATTTCTTCAATAATTCCCTCTCTTTTCAATTTTTCCAACTCTGCCTGGACTAAATCCCTGACAGCCACCGGAATACTCCTTACCTTGCAAGACACCGGGTTGGCGCCTTCCACCAGCCGAATATGATGCGTGTAACCTTTAAGACAGCCTAAGCTACTGCTGAATACTTTGGGAAAGCGTTCTGTTAGCATACCCAAAAATTGATTTTCAAAATTTGCATCCACCTTGGCCACATATGCTGACTTAAAATTCTCTTTTAATAAAATAGGTGGAGACGAATTTGGATCTAGCATGACACCAAGGTCTCTCTGGTGAAACCAGCTTAAAATGCTGTCCCCTTTTTGTGATATATAAACTTTCCCACTGGTAAGTCTATTTTTATACTCAATTAAACCCCAAAAGTACCCACACAACTTGATGGGTTCACCTCCATAAGCAAATGATCTAATGTCTGGTGAGTAAATTCTGATTTTATCTTTGATTTCTTTTACATAAAACTCTTTTGAAATTATGGTGATTTTAGCACCAGAGTCAAAAAGTACTTTCGTAGCCTTGCCTTCAACACATATTTCATCAGTCGGGCAGTTCTTGTTTTCCTCAGTCTGAACTGCCTGGATTTGAATCTGTCCACAGTCAACCTCACTAGAAGAATCACAAGTATCCTCTACATCAAAATATATTTCAGAAACCTTTCCCTTAGAATTTCTCTCTTTACATGCCACGGTAAAATGCCCTTTTCTTTTGCACTTACTGCACGTGGCTCTCCACCCGGGGCATTGTTTATCATTCGCTAAATGACCTATTTTACCGCAACGAAAACATGTCACTTTAGAAGCATCGAACTTTACTGCAGTTCCACTAGAGATACCTTTCTTAAAATGATCCCTTTTTTCATTGTTAGTTTTAGGATTTTCTTTTATTGCTTGTACCGAATCTTTGTCCTTTTTCTCTCCATTCTTCTTTATTACCTCTACACACTTCAAAGAATGCTCAATCCTTTTTGCAATGATTAAGACATCTTCTAAGTTTGGCTCGTCTTTCTGCCAAAGTTCTTCCCTAACACGTTCAATGTTACACCCTAACATAAACTGATCTCTAATACGTTCATCTAGGGTAGCACCAAACTTGCACGAAGAGGCTAACTTCCTTAAAGCAGTAATGTAATTTTCTATGCTTTCCTCTTCCATTTGTGACCTCCTACCGAAATGATACCTTTCCAGTATCGTACTTACTTTCGGTAGGTAGTGTTTATCAAGCATAGCTACACATAACTCATATTCATTCAAATTCCTATCCACTAGCTCCGGGAGATGGTCAAATACCTCCTGACCTTCCGACCCCAAACAATGAAGCAATAATGCAGTTTTCCTTTCGGCACTCAAGGAGGCTCCACACACTCTGGCATATCTTTCAAAGACTTTACGCCATTTCTGCCATTTAATGGGTGGGTCTCCCGGGGAGGACAAAAAGAAAGGAGGCGCAGTAACGTTCTGCATGTTTAAAGTTGGCCCTGAAATGTGAAAATTTCCAATTACTACCTGAGTTTCACCTTTCCCCTTGTTTTAAAAAAAATAATAATAGCAAAAGGATTTGAGGCGATCCACTCTATGACCCTACAAATTCTATTAATAGAATACAGGAATAAGAATTGAAAGAAATAGCTCTTCATATAGTAGAGACAATTTAAAAATAAACTAAACAGAGTTCTGACAGCAAAAAAAAATACAACTTGACTATTGTAGTATAATCTTCACAGTGTGTGTATCACTGAGTTGACACACGTACTTAAACATCTTCACAGTGTGCGTTTTACAGAAATGGCACACAAGTAGGAATAAAGCCAATTGCTTCTTACAGCATGCCACTAGATGAGCGCGCTAAGCCACCACCACAGGAAAGTGCCATTATGCATATCTCCACTGTATGAAGCCTCCAATAAAATGAAATGCCTGGAAGAACAAAGTGACACCCTTTGGCGAGCTTGATTCGCGCTGAAGACAGGTGTGCGAATCACCGTTAAATCACTTGCCTGAGTGACATCGACAGCAGAGTTCACACGAAGACAGTGCGTTCCAGAAGACGGCGGTGCACCAACACATAAGGACGCGTCAAAGACAGTGCCGATGTCAAGAGAGTTGATGCGTTGCTAGGTCACCGCGCTGAAACGTGATGACACTTCTTGCGTTTCACCCTGAAGACGGCGGTGCACCAACAGGCGAGTACGCTGTTTTACGCGTCGAAGACAGTGCTGACGCTCGATACCATAGAGTTCCTGCGTCGCTAGGTTACCACGCAGAAACGTGATGACACTGGATGACGCCGAGAAGAATGGTAGCAGATCCAGGGACGGGATGATTATTCCTTTGATGACGCACTCTACAGAGCAGTATCCATGGTAGCAGCTCGAGGTAGGCGAACTCCGTAATGTTGTTGTTTAAACTTTGAAGAAAAACAACATGGTAAAGCGTGCCCAGGGAAGCGTTTCTCTGATCTCAAACCAGTACGAGCACAAACAGCTAACACTTGGCAAAAAGTCAAATCCTTGATGGGTAAACTCCGCAAACACAATACAGAAAAAAACCCAAAGTTCATTCGTTAAGCATGATGCCTGAAATCCAGAATGCAGCAACCAAAATCGCTGACAAGAGCCAAAGTTTGTTCGTGTGAGGCACAGAATGAAAATCTGTTTCCTCTTAAATAAACAAGTAACGATGCTTCTCCCACGAAGAAAACAAGTAGTGTTGAGGTCCTTTTTCTCCTTTTAGCTTTCTTCTGCTTTTCTTTGCTTAGTATCCCATCTTCTGTCGCCAAAAATGTAAGATCCAATTCAAGGACAAGGTGAATTGATTGAAAAGCAAGTTTAATCCAGGATAAAAGACCCCATCCACAAACAGCTTGTACATCGTTCAGGCTCTGGTCTCAACTGCCTCTTCCCTGAGCCTAACATTCTAAGCACCTAGCAACATCTCAGGCTTCCATGAGATGCTGCTAGATACTACACAGCCCCTTTCCTGCGAGTGCAAGTCTTACAGAACAAGAGCAACACGAATTAAATCATTGACAACAATTCCTGTGTGCAGACAGACTCATGGTGTGATTCTAGGCAGAAAACGATATTTGATTGGCAATTTCAAAGCACATTTACTACTGTGGTAGTGCACATGATAATTACCGTAACAACCTGACACATTTTCCTTATAGTTTAGAGAGGCAGAAAAGAGCACATGTCCTAACAGCTACTTGAGACCATGAGCATGTGGAACCTGGGTGAGTGATTAGACTAGAGCAAAGGAAATGAGCCATGGTGACATTGAATGTGTTAGCGTTACACACTGCTATCTGAAATACCACACAGTGCTGAATAGTAAGCATGGGAGTGCAGGAAAATCAGCTGCCTGTGTGCTAAGAGTGTGCTTCTGGAGACTGTGTATTGTCAGGTGCCAGAGAGATCTGCATGGATGCTTGCACAACTGCATGAAGACTGCAGAGATGTATGTAAGAGTACATGTGTGGTAAGGGTTAATTGGAGTTTTGAACATGTAGGAACTACCTCACCCATTGCAGGAGTAGAAGGACAATCTACCATGTTGATTTCAAATGTGTTAGCATTTGCCTCTCATTTGTGAGATATTGATTTGTGCTGAATGCTAACCATCACAGTTCAAGAAAACAGGCTGCCTCTTTCCTGCGAGTGCAAGTCTTACAGAACAAGAGCAACACAAATTAAATATCTGACAACAATTCCTGTGTGCAGACAGACTCATGGTGTGATTCTAGGCAGAAAACGATATTTGATTGGCAATTTCAAAGCACATTTACAACTGTGGTAGAGCAAATGATAATTACTGTAACAGCCTGCAACATTTTCCTTATAGTTTAGAGAGGCAGAAAAGAGCACATGTTCTAACAGCTACTTGAGACCATGAGCATGTGGAACCTGGGTGAGTGATTAGACTAGAGCAAAGGAAATGAGCCTTGGTGACGTTGAATGTGTTAGCGTTACACACTGCTATCTGAAATACCACACAGTGCTGAATAGTAAGCATGGGAGTGCAGGAAAATCAGCTGCCTGTGTGCTAAGAGTGTGCTTCTGGAGACTGTGTATTGTCAGGTGCAAGAGAGAGCTGCATGGACGCTTGCACAACAGCATGAAGACTGCAGAGATGTATGTAAGAGTACATGTATGGTAAGGGTTAATTGGAGTTTTGAACATGTAGGAACTACCTTACCCATTGCAGGAGTGGAAGGAAAATCTACCATGTTGATTTCAAATGTGTTAGCATTTGCCTCTCATTTGTGAGATATTGATTTGTGCTGAATGCTAACCATCACAGTTCAAGAAAACAAGCTGCCCCTTTCCTGAGAGTGCAAGTCTTACAGAACAAGAGAAACACGAATTAAATCTCTGACATCAATTCCTGTGTGCACACAGACTCATGGTGTGATTCTAGGCAGAAAACGATATTTGATTGGCAATTTCAAAGCACATTTACTACTGTGGTAGAGCAAGTGATAATTACTGTAACAGCCTGACATATTTTCCTTATAGTTTAGAGAGGCAGAAAAGAGCACATGTCCTAACAGCTACTTGAGACCATGAGCATGTGGAACCTGGGTGAGTGATTAGACTAGAGCAAAGGAAATGAGCCTTGGTGACGTTGAATGTGTTAGTGTTACACACTGCTATCTGACAGACCACACAGTGCTGAATAGTAAGCATCGGAGTGCAGGAAAATCAGCTGCCTGTGTGCTAAGAGTGTGCTTCTGGAGACTGTGTATTGTCAGGTGCAAGAGAGATCTGCATGGACGCTTGCACAACTGCATGAAGACTGCAGAGATGTATGTAAGAGTACATGTGTGGTAAGGGTTAATTGGAGTTTTGAACATATAGGACCTACCTCACCCATTGCAGCAGTGGAAAGAAAATCTACCATATTGATTTCAAATGTGTTAGCATTTGCCTCTCATTTGTGAGATATTGATTTGTGCTGAATGCTAACCATCACAGTTCAAGAAAACAAGCTGCCTCTTTCCTGCGAGTGCAAGTCTTACAGAACAAGAGCAACACAAATTAAATCTCTGACAACAATTCCTGTGTGCAGACAGACTCATGGTGTGATTCTAGGCAGAAAACGATATTTGATTGGCTATTTCAAAGCACATTTACAACTGTGGTAGAGCAAATGATAATTACTGTAACAGCCTGCAACATTTTCCTTATAGTTTAGAGAGGCAGAAAAGAGCACATGTTCTAACAGCTACTTGAGACCATGAGCATGTGGAACCTGGGTGAGTGATTAGACTAGAGCAAAGGAAATGAGCCTTGGTGACGTTGAATGTGTTAGCGTTACACACTGCTATCTGAAATACCACACAGTGCTGAATAGTAAGCATGGGAGTGCAGGAAAATCAGCTGCCTGTGTGCTAAGAGTGTGCGTCTGGAGACTGTGTATTGTCAGGTGCAAGAGAGAGCTGCATGGACGCTTGCACAACTGCATGAAGACTGCAGAGATGTATGTAAGAGTACATGTGTGGTAAGGGTTAATTGGAGTTTTGAACATGTAGGAACTACCTCACCCATTGCAGGAGTGGAAGGAAAAACTACCATGTTGATTTCAAATGTGTTAGCATTTGCCTCTCATTTGTGAGATATTGATTTGTGCTGAATGCTAACCATCAGTTCAAGAAAACAAGCTGCCCCTTTCCTGCGAGTGCAAGTCTTACAGAACAAGAGCAACACGAATTAAATCTCTGACATCAATTCCTGTGTGCACACAGACTCATGGTGTGATTCTAGACAGAAAACGATATTTGATTGGCAATTTCAAAGCACATTTACTACTGTGGTAGAGCAAGTGATAATTACTGTAACAGCCTGACACATTTTCCTTATAGTTTAGAGAGGCAGAAAAGAGCACATGTCCTAACAGCTACTTGAGACCATGAGCATGTGGAACCTGGGTGAGTGATTAGACTAGAGCAAAGGAAATGAGCCTTGGTGACATTGAATGTGTTAGCGTTACACACTGCTATCTGAAATACCACAAAGTGCTGAATAGTAAGCATGGGAGTGCAGGAAAATCAGCTGCCTGTGTGCTAAGAGTGTGCTTCTGGAGACTATGTATTGTCAGGTGCAAGAGAGATCTGCATGGACGCTTGCACAACTGCATGAAGACTGCAGAGATGTATGTAAGAGTACATGTGTGGTAAGGGTTAATTGGAGTTTTGAACATGTAGGAACTACCTCACCCATTGCAGCAGTGTAAGGAAAATCTACCATGTTGATTTCAAATGTGTTAGCATTTGCCTCTCATTTGTGAGATATTGATTTGTGCTGAATGCTAACCATCACAGTTCAAGAAAACAAGCTGCCCCTTTCCTGCGAGTGCAAGTCTTACAGAACAAGAGCAACACGAATTAAATCATTGACAACAATTCCTGTGTGCAGACAGACTCATGGTGTGATTCTAGGCAGAAAACGATATTTGATTGGCAATTTCAAAGCACATTTACTACTGTGGTAGTGCACATGATAATTACCGTAACAACCTGACACATTTTCCTTATAGTTTAGAGAGGCAGAAAAGAGCACATGTCCTAACAGCTACTTGAGACCATGAGCATGTGGAACCTGGGTGAGTGATTAGACTAGAGCAAAGGAAATGAGCCATGGTGACATTGAATGTGTTAGCGTTACACACTGCTATCTGAAATACCACACAGTGCTGAATAGTAAGCATGGGAGTGCAGGAAAATCAGCTGCCTGTGTGCTAAGAGTGTGCTTCTGGAGACTGTGTATTGTCAGGTGCCAGAGAGATCTGCATGGATGCTTGCACAACTGCATGAAGACTGCAGAGATGTATGTAAGAGTACATGTGTGGTAAGGGTTAATTGGAGTTTTGAACATGTAGGAACTACCTCACCCATTGCAGGAGTAGAAGGACAATCTACCATGTTGATTTCAAATGTGTTAGCATTTGCCTCTCATTTGTGAGATATTGATTTGTGCTGAATGCTAACCATCACAGTTCAAGAAAACAGGCTGCCTCTTTCCTGCGAGTGCAAGTCTTACAGAACAAGAGCAACACAAATTAAATATCTGACAACAATTCCTGTGTGCAGACAGACTCATGGTGTGATTCTAGGCAGAAAACGATATTTGATTGGCAATTTCAAAGCACATTTACAACTGTGGTAGAGCAAATGATAATTACTGTAACAGCCTGCAACATTTTCCTTATAGTTTAGAGAGGCAGAAAAGAGCACATGTTCTAACAGCTACTTGAGACCATGAGCATGTGGAACCTGGGTGAGTGATTAGACTAGAGCAAAGGAAATGAGCCTTGGTGACGTTGAATGTGTTAGCGTTACACACTGCTATCTGAAATACCACACAGTGCTGAATAGTAAGCATGGGAGTGCAGGAAAATCAGCTGCCTGTGTGCTAAGAGTGTGCTTCTGGAGACTGTGTATTGTCAGGTGCAAGAGAGAGCTGCATGGACGCTTGCACAACTGCATGAAGACTGCAGAGATGTATGTAAGAGTACATGTATGGTAAGGGTTAATTGGAGTTTTGAACATGTAGGAACTACCTTACCCATTGCAGGAGTGGAAGGAAAATCTACCATGTTGATTTCAAATGTGTTAGCATTTGCCTCTCATTTGTGAGATATTGATTTGTGCTGAATGCTAACCATCACAGTTCAAGAAAACAAGCTGCCCCTTTCCTGAGAGTGCAAGTCTTACAGAACAAGAGAAACACGAATTAAATCTCTGACATCAATTCCTGTGTGCACACAGACTCATGGTGTGATTCTAGGCAGAAAACGATATTTGATTGGCAATTTCAAAGCACATTTACTACTGTGGTAGAGCAAGTGATAATTACTGTAACAGCCTGACATATTTTCCTTATAGTTTAGAGAGGCAGAAAAGAGCACATGTCCTAACAGCTACTTGAGACCATGAGCATGTGGAACCTGGGTGAGTGATTAGACTAGAGCAAAGGAAATGAGCCTTGGTGACGTTGAATGTGTTAGTGTTACACACTGCTATCTGACAGACCACACAGTGCTGAATAGTAAGCATCGGAGTGCAGGAAAATCAGCTGCCTGTGTGCTAAGAGTGTGCTTCTGGAGACTGTGTATTGTCAGGTGCAAGAGAGATCTGCATGGACGCTTGCACAACTGCATGAAGACTGCAGAGATGTATGTAAGAGTACATGTGTGGTAAGGGTTAATTGGAGTTTTGAACATATAGGACCTACCTCACCCATTGCAGCAGTGGAAAGAAAATCTACCATATTGATTTCAAATGTGTTAGCATTTGCCTCTCATTTGTGAGATATTGATTTGTGCTGAATGCTAACCATCACAGTTCCAGAAAACAAGCTGCCTCTTTCCTGCGAGTGCAAGTCTTACAGAACAAGAGCAACACAAATTAAATCTCTGACAACAATTCCTGTGTGCAGACAGACTCATGGTGTGATTCTAGGCAGAAAACGATATTTGATTGGCTATTTCAAAGCACATTTACAACTGTGGTAGAGCAAATGATAATTACTGTAACAGCCTGCAACATGTTCCTTATAGTTTAGAGAGGCAGAAAAGAGCACATGTTCTAACAGCTACTTGAGACCATGAGCATGTGGAACCTGGGTGAGTGATTAGACTAGAGCAAAGGAAATGAGCCTTGGTGACGTTGAATGTGTTAGCGTTACACACTGCTATCTGAAATACCACACAGTGCTGAATAGTAAGCATGGGAGTGCAGGAAAATCAGCTGCCTGTGTGCTAAGAGTGTGCGTCTGGAGACTGTGTATTGTCAGGTGCAAGAGAGAGCTGCATGGACGCTTGCACAACTGCATGAAGACTGCAGAGATGTATGTAAGAGTACATGTGTGGTAAGGGTTAATTGGAGTTTTGAACATGTAGGAACTACCTCACCCATTGCAGGAGTGGAAGGAAAAACTACCATGTTGATTTCAAATGTGTTAGCATTTGCCTCTCATTTGTGAGATATTGATTTGTGCTGAATGCTAACCATCAGTTCAAGAAAACAAGCTGCCCCTTTCCTGCGAGTGCAAGTCTTACAGAACAAGAGCAACACGAATTAAATCTCTGACATCAATTCCTGTGTGCACACAGACTCATGGTGTGATTCTAGACAGAAAACGATATTTGATTGGCAATTTCAAAGCACATTTACTACTGTGGTAGAGCAAGTGATAATTACTGTAACAGCCTGACACATTTTCCTTATAGTTTAGAGAGGCAGAAAAGAGCACATGTCCTAACAGCTACTTGAGACCATGAGCATGTGGAACCTGGGTGAGTGATTAGACTAGAGCAAAGGAAATGAGCCTTGGTGACATTGAATGTGTTAGCGTTACACACTGCTATCTGAAATACCACAAAGTGCTGAATAGTAAGCATGGGAGTGCAGGAAAATCAGCTGCCTGTGTGCTAAGAGTGTGCTTCTGGAGACTGTGTATTGTCAGGTGCAAGAGAGAGCTGCATGGACGCTTGCACAACTGCATGAAGACTGCAGAGATGTATGTAAGAGTACATGTGTGGTAAGGGTTAATTGGAGTTTTGAACATGTAGGAACTACCTCACCCATTGCAGGAGTGGAAGGAAAAACTACCATGTTGATTTCAAATGTGTTAGCATTTGCCTCTCATTTGTGAGATATTGATTTGTGCTGAATGCTAACCATCAGTTCAAGAAAACAAGCTGCCCCTTTCCTGCGAGTGCAAGTCTTACAGAACAAGAGCAACACGAATTAAATCTCTGACATCAATTCCTGTGTGCACACAGACTCATGGTGTGATTCTAGACAGAAAACGATATTTGATTGGCAATTTCAAAGCACATTTACTACTGTGGTAGAGCAAGTGATAATTACTGTAACAGCCTGACACATTTTCCTTATAGTTTAGAGAGGCAGAAAAGAGCACATGTCCTAACAGCTACTTGAGACCATGAGCATGTGGAACCTGGGTGAGTGATTAGACTAGAGCAAAGGAAATGAGCCTTGGTGACATTGAATGTGTTAGCGTTACACACTGCTATCTGAAATACCACAAAGTGCTGAATAGTAAGCATGGGAGTGCAGGAAAATCAGCTGCCTGTGTGCTAAGAGTGTGCTTCTGGAGACTATGTATTGTCAGGTGCAAGAGAGATCTGCATGGACGCTTGCACAACTGCATGAAGACTGCAGAGATGTATGTAAGAGTACATGTGTGGTAAGGGTTAATTGGAGTTTTGAACATGTAGGAACTACCTCACCCATTGCAGCAGTGTAAGGAAAATCTACCATGTTGATTTCAAATGTGTTAGCATTTGCCTCTCATTTGTGAGATATTGATTTGTGCTGAATGCTAACCATCACAGTTCAAGAAAACAAGCTGCCCCTTTCCTGCGAGTGCAAGTCTTACAGAACAAGAGCAACACGAATTAAATCATTGACAACAATTCCTGTGTGCAGACAGACTCATGGTGTGATTCTAGGCAGAAAACGATATTTGATTGGCAATTTCAAAGCACATTTACTACTGTGGTAGTGCACATGATAATTACCGTAACAACCTGACACATTTTCCTTATAGTTTAGAGAGGCAGAAAAGAGCACATGTCCTAACAGCTACTTGAGACCATGAGCATGTGGAACCTGGGTGAGTGATTAGACTAGAGCAAAGGAAATGAGCCATGGTGACATTGAATGTGTTAGCGTTACACACTGCTATCTGAAATACCACACAGTGCTGAATAGTAAGCATGGGAGTGCAGGAAAATCAGCTGCCTGTGTGCTAAGAGTGTGCTTCTGGAGACTGTGTATTGTCAGGTGCAAGAGAGATCTGCATGGACGCTTGCACAACTGCATGAAGACTGCAGAGATGTATGTAAGAGTACATGTGTGGTAAGGGTTAATTGGAGTTTTGAACATATAGGACCTACCTCACCCATTGCAGCAGTGGAAAGAAAATCTACCATATTGATTTCAAATGTGTTAGCATTTGCCTCTCATTTGTGAGATATTGATTTGTGCTGAATGCTAACCATCACAGTTCAAGAAAACAAGCTGCCTCTTTCCTGCGAGTGCAAGTCTTACAGAACAAGAGCAACACAAATTAAATCTCTGACAACAATTCCTGTGTGCAGACAGACTCATGGTGTGATTCTAGGCAGAAAACGATATTTGATTGGCTATTTCAAAGCACATTTACAACTGTGGTAGAGCAAATGATAATTACTGTAACAGCCTGCAACATTTTCCTTATAGTTTAGAGAGGCAGAAAAGAGCACATGTTCTAACAGCTACTTGAGACCATGAGCATGTGGAACCTGGGTGAGTGATTAGACTAGAGCAAAGGAAATGAGCCTTGGTGACGTTGAATGTGTTAGCGTTACACACTGCTATCTGAAATACCACACAGTGCTGAATAGTAAGCATGGGAGTGCAGGAAAATCATCTGCCTGTGTGCTAAGAGTGTGCGTCTGGAGACTGTGTATTGTCAGGTGCAAGAGAGAGCTGCATGGACGCTTGCACAACTGCATGAAGACTGCAGAGATGTATGTAAGAGTACATGTGTGGTAAGGGTTAATTGGAGTTTTGAACATGTAGGAACTACCTCACCCATTGCAGGAGTGGAAGGAAAAACTACCATGTTGATTTCAAATGTGTTAGCATTTGCCTCTCATTTGTGAGATATTGATTTGTGCTGAATGCTAACCATCAGTTCAAGAAAACAAGCTGCCCCTTTCCTGCGAGTGCAAGTCTTACAGAACAAGAGCAACACGAATTAAATCTCTGACATCAATTCCTGTGTGCACACAGACTCATGGTGTGATTCTAGACAGAAAACGATATTTGATTGGCAATTTCAAAGCACATTTACTACTGTGGTAGAGCAAGTGATAATTACTGTAACAGCCTGACACATTTTCCTTATAGTTTAGAGAGGCAGAAAAGAGCACATGTCCTAACAGCTACTTGAGACCATGAGCATGTGGAACCTGGGTGAGTGATTAGACTAGAGCAAAGGAAATGAGCCTTGGTGACATTGAATGTGTTAGCGTTACACACTGCTATCTGAAATACCACAAAGTGCTGAATAGTAAGCATGGGAGTGCAGGAAAATCAGCTGCCTGTGTGCTAAGAGTGTGCTTCTGGAGACTATGTATTGTCAGGTGCAAGAGAGATCTGCATGGACGCTTGCACAACTGCATGAAGACTGCAGAGATGTATGTAAGAGTACATGTGTGGTAAGGGTTAATTGGAGTTTTGAACATGTAGGAACTACCTCACCCATTGCAGCAGTGTAAGGAAAATCTACCATGTTGATTTCAAATGTGTTAGCATTTGCCTCTCATTTGTGAGATATTGATTTGTGCTGAATGCTAACCATCACAGTTCAAGAAAACAAGCTGCCCCTTTCCTGCGAGTGCAAGTCTTACAGAACAAGAGCAACACGAATTAAATCATTGACAACAATTCCTGTGTGCAGACAGACTCATGGTGTGATTCTAGGCAGAAAACGATATTTGATTGGCAATTTCAAAGCACATTTACTACTGTGGTAGTGCACATGATAATTACCGTAACAACCTGACACATTTTCCTTATAGTTTAGAGAGGCAGAAAAGAGCACATGTCCTAACAGCTACTTGAGACCATGAGCATGTGGAACCTGGGTGAGTGATTAGACTAGAGCAAAGGAAATGAGCCATGGTGACATTGAATGTGTTAGCGTTACACACTGCTATCTGAAATACCACACAGTGCTGAATAGTAAGCATGGGAGTGCAGGAAAATCAGCTGCCTGTGTGCTAAGAGTGTGCTTCTGGAGACTGTGTATTGTCAGGTGCCAGAGAGATCTGCATGGATGCTTGCACAACTGCATGAAGACTGCAGAGATGTATGTAAGAGTACATGTGTGGTAAGGGTTAATTGGAGTTTTGAACATGTAGGAACTACCTCACCCATTGCAGGAGTAGAAGGACAATCTACCATGTTGATTTCAAATGTGTTAGCATTTGCCTCTCATTTGTGAGATATTGATTTGTGCTGAATGCTAACCATCACAGTTCAAGAAAACAGGCTGCCTCTTTCCTGCGAGTGCAAGTCTTACAGAACAAGAGCAACACAAATTAAATATCTGACAACAATTCCTGTGTGCAGACAGACTCATGGTGTGATTCTAGGCAGAAAACGATATTTGATTGGCAATTTCAAAGCACATTTACAACTGTGGTAGAGCAAATGATAATTACTGTAACAGCCTGCAACATTTTCCTTATAGTTTAGAGAGGCAGAAAAGAGCACATGTTCTAACAGCTACTTGAGACCATGAGCATGTGGAACCTGGGTGAGTGATTAGACTAGAGCAAAGGAAATGAGCCTTGGTGACGTTGAATGTGTTAGCGTTACACACTGCTATCTGAAATACCACACAGTGCTGAATAGTAAGCATGGGAGTGCAGGAAAATCAGCTGCCTGTGTGCTAAGAGTGTGCTTCTGGAGACTGTGTATTGTCAGGTGCAAGAGAGAGCTGCATGGACGCTTGCACAACTGCATGAAGACTGCAGAGATGTATGTAAGAGTACATGTATGGTAAGGGTTAATTGGAGTTTTGAACATGTAGGAACTACCTTACCCATTGCAGGAGTGGAAGGAAAATCTACCATGTTGATTTCAAATGTGTTAGCATTTGCCTCTCATTTGTGAGATATTGATTTGTGCTGAATGCTAACCATCACAGTTCAAGAAAACAAGCTGCCCCTTTCCTGAGAGTGCAAGTCTTACAGAACAAGAGAAACACGAATTAAATCTCTGACATCAATTCCTGCGTGCACACAGACTCATGGTGTGATTCTAGGCAGAAAACGATATTTGATTGGCAATTTCAAAGCACATTTACTACTGTGGTAGAGCAAGTGATAATTACTGTAACAGCCTGACATATTTTCCTTATAGTTTAGAGAGGCAGAAAAGAGCACATGTCCTAACAGCTACTTGAGACCATGAGCATGTGGAACCTGGGTGAGTGATTAGACTAGAGCAAAGGAAATGAGCCTTGGTGACGTTGAATGTGTTAGTGTTACACACTGCTATCTGACAGACCACACAGTGCTGAATAGTAAGCATCGGAGTGCAGGAAAATCAGCTGCCTGTGTGCTAAGAGTGTGCTTCTGGAGACTGTGTATTGTCAGGTGCAAGAGAGATCTGCATGGACGCTTGCACAACTGCATGAAGACTGCAGAGATGTATGTAAGAGTACATGTGTGGTAAGGGTTAATTGGAGTTTTGAACATATAGGACCTACCTCACCCATTGCAGCAGTGGAAAGAAAATCTACCATATTGATTTCAAATGTGTTAGCATTTGCCTCTCATTTGTGAGATATTGATTTGTGCTGAATGCTAACCATCACAGTTCAAGAAAACAAGCTGCCTCTTTCCTGCGAGTGCAAGTCTTACAGAACAAGAGCAACACAAATTAAATCTCTGACAACAATTCCTGTGTGCAGACAGACTCATGGTGTGATTCTAGGCAGAAAACGATATTTGATTGGCTATTTCAAAGCACATTTACAACTGTGGTAGAGCAAATGATAATTACTGTAACAGCCTGCAACATTTTCCTTATAGTTTAGAGAGGCAGAAAAGAGCACATGTTCTAACAGCTACTTGAGACCATGAGCATGTGGAACCTGGGTGAGTGATTAGACTAGAGCAAAGGAAATGAGCCTTGGTGACGTTGAATGTGTTAGCGTTACACACTGCTATCTGAAATACCACACAGTGCTGAATAGTAAGCATGGGAGTGCAGGAAAATCAGCTGCCTGTGTGCTAAGAGTGTGCGTCTGGAGACTGTGTATTGTCAGGTGCAAGAGAGAGCTGCATGGACGCTTGCACAACTGCATGAAGACTGCAGAGATGTATGTAAGAGTACATGTGTGGTAAGGGTTAATTGGAGTTTTGAACATGTAGGAACTACCTCACCCATTGCAGGAGTGGAAGGAAAAACTACCATGTTGATTTCAAATGTGTTAGCATTTGCCTCTCATTTGTGAGATATTGATTTGTGCTGAATGCTAACCATCACAGTTCAAGAAAACAAGCTGCCCCTTTCTTGCGAGTGCAAGTCTTACAGAACAAGAGCAACACGAATTAAATCTCTGACATCAATTCCTGTGTGCACACAGACTCATGGTGTGATTCTAGGCAGAAAACGATATTTGATTGGCAATTTCAAAGCACATTTACTACTGTGGTAGAGCAAGTGATAATTACTGTAACAGCCTGACATATTTTCCTTATAGTTTAGAGAGGCAGAAAAGAGCACATGTCCTAACAGCTACTTGAGACCATGAGCATGTGGAACCTGGGTGAGTGATTAGACTAGAGCAAAGGAAATGAGCCTTGGTGACGTTGAATGTGTTAGTGTTACACACTGCTATCTGAAAGACCACACAGTGCTGAATAGTAAGCATGGGAGTGCAGGAAAATCAGCTGCCAGTGTGCTAAGAGTGTGCTTCTGGAGACTGTGTATTGTCAGGTGCAAGAGAGATCTGCATGGACGCTTGCACAACTGCATGAAGACTGCAGAGATGTATGTAAGAGTACATGTGTGGTAAGGGTTAATTGGAGTTTTGAACATATAGGACCTACCTCACCCATTGCAGCAGTGGAAAGAAAATCTACCATATTGATTTCAAATGTGTTAGCATTTGCCTCTCATTTGTGAGATATTGATTTGTGCTGAATGCTAACCATCACAGTTCAAGAAAACAAGCTGCCTCTTTCCTGCAAGTGCAAGACTTACAGAACAAGAGCAACACAAATTAAATCTCTGACAACAATTCCTGTGTGCAGACAGACTCATGGTGTGATTCTAGGCAGAAAACGATATTTGATTGGCAATTTCAAAGCACATTTACAACTGTGGTAGAGCAAATGATAATTACTGTAACAGCCTGAAACATTTTCCTTATAGTTTAGAGAGGCAGAAAAGAGCACATGTTCTAACAGCTACTTGAGACCATGAGCATGTGGAACCTGGGTGAGTGATTAGACTAGAGCAAAGGAAATGAGCCTTGGTGACATTGAATGTGTTAGCGTTACACACTGCTATCTGAAATACCACACAGTGCTGAATGGTAAGCATGGGAGTGCAGGAAAATCAGCTGCCTGTGTGCTAAGAGTGTGCTTCTGGAGACTGTATTGTCAGGTGCAAGAGAGATCTGCATGGACGCTTACAAAACTGCATGAAGACTGCAGAGATGTATGTAAGAGTACATGTGTGGTAAGGCTTAATTGGAGTTTTGAACATGTAGGAACTACCTCACCCATTGAAGGAGTGGAAGGAAAATCTACCATGTTGATTTCAAATGTGTTAGCATTTGCCTCTCATTTGTGAGATATTGATTTGTGCTGAATGCTAACCATCACAGTTCAAGAAAACAAGCTGCCCCTTTCCTGCGAGTGCAAGTCTTACAGAACAAGAGCAACACGAATTAAATCTCTGACAACAATTCCTGTGTGCAGACAGACTCATGGTGTGATTCTAGGCAGAAAACGATATTTGATTGGCAATTTCAAAGCACATTTACTACTGTGGTAGAGCAAATGATAATTACTGTAACAGCCTGACACATTTTCCTTATAGTTTAGAGAGGCAGAAAAGAGCACATGTATTAACAGCTACTTGAGACAATGAGCATGTGGAACCTGGGTGAGTGATTAGACTAGGGCAAAGAAAATAAGCCTTGGTGACGTTGAATGTGTTAGCGTTATACACTGCTATCTGAAAAACCACACAGTGCTGAATAGTAAGCATGGGAGTGCAGGAAAATCAGCTGCCTGTGTGCTAAGAGTGTGCTTCTGGAGACTGTGTATTGTCAGGTGCAAGAGAGATCTGCATGGACGCTTGCACAACTGCATGAAGACTACAGAGATGTATGTAAGAGTACATGTGTGGTAAGGTTTAATTGGAGTTTTGAACATGTAGGACCTACCTCACCCATTGCAGCAGTGGAAGGAAAATCTACCATGTTGATTTCAAATGTGTTAGCATGTGCCTCTCATTTGTGAGATATTGATTTGTGCTGAATGCTAACCATCACAGTTAAAGAAAACAAGCTGCCCGTTTCCCGCGAGTGCAAGTCTTACAGAACAAGAGCAACACAAATTAAATCTCTGATAACAATTCCTGTGTGCAGACAGACTCATGGTGTGATTCTAGGCAGAAAACGATATTTGATTGGCAATTTCAAAGCACATTTACTACTGTGGTAGAGCAAATGATAATTACTGTAACAGCCTGACACATTTTCCTTATAGTTTAGAGAGGCAGAAAAGAGCACATGTCCTAACAGCTACTTGAGACCATGAACATGTGGAACTTGGGTGAGTGATTAGACTAGAGCAAAGGAAATGAGCCTTGGTGACATTGAATGTGTTAGCGTTACACACTGCTATCTGAAATACCACACAGTGCTGAATAGTAAGCATGGGAGTGCAAGAAAATCAGCAGCCTGTGTGCTAAGAGTGTGCTTCTGGAGACTGTGTATTGTCAGGTGCAAGAGAGATCTGCATGGACGCTTGCACAACTGCATGAAGACTGCAGAGATGTATGTAAGAGTACATGTGTGGTAAGGGTTAATTGGAGTTTTGAACATGTAGGAACTACCTCACCCATTGCAGGTGTGGAAGGAATATCTACCATGTTGATTTCAAATGTGTTAGCATTTGCCTCTCATTTGTGAGATATTGATTTGTGCTGAATGCTAACCATCACAGTTCAAGAAAACAAGCTGCCCCTTTCCTGTGAGTGCAAGTCTTACAGAACAAGAGCAACACGAATTAAATCATTGACAACAATTCCTGTGTGCAGACAGACTCATGGTGTGATTCTAGGCAGAAAACGATATTTGATTGGCAATTTCAAAGCACATTTACTACAGTGGTAGTGCAAATGATAATTACTGTAACAGCCTGACACATTTTCCTTATAGTTTAGAGAGGCAGAAAAGAGCACATGTCCTAACAGCTACTTGAGACCATGAGCATGTGGAACCTGGGTGTGTGATTAGACTAGAGCAAAGGAAATGAGCCTTGGTGACATTGAATGTGTTAGCGTTACACACTGCTATCTGAAATACCACACAGTGCTGAATAGTAAGCATGGGAGTGCAGGAAAATCAGCTGCCTGTGTGCTAAGAGTGTGCTTCTGGAGACTGTGTATTGTCAGGTGCAAGAGAGATCTGCACGGACGCTTGCACAACTGCATTAAGACTGCAGAGATGTATGTAAGAGTACATGTGTGGTAAGGGTTAATTGGAGTTTTGAACATGTAGGAACTACCTCACCCATTGCAGCAGTGTAAGGAAAATCTACCATGTTGATTTCAAATGTGTTAGCATTTGCCTCTCATTTGTGAGATATTGATTTGTGCTGAATGCTAACCCTCACAGTTCAAGAAAACAAGCTGCCCCTTTCCTGCGAGTGCAAGTCTTACAGAACAAGAGCAACACAAATTAAATCATTGACAACAATTCCTGTGTGCAGACAGACTCATGGTGTGATTCTAGGCAGAAAACGATATTTGATTGGCAATTTCAAAGCACATTTACTACTGTGGTAGAGCAAGTGATAATTACTGTAACAGCCTGACATATTTTCCTTATAGTTTAGAGAGGCAGAAAAGAGCACATGTCCTAACAGCTACTTGAGACCATGAGCATGTGGAACCTGGGTGAGTGATTAGACTAGAGCAAAGGAAATGAGCCTTGGTGACGTTGAATGTGTTAGTGTTACACACTGCTATCTGACAGACCACACAGTGCTGAATAGTAAGCATCGGAGTGCAGGAAAATCAGCTGCCTGTGTGCTAAGAGTGTGCTTCTGGAGACTGTGTATTGTCAGGTGCAAGAGAGATCTGCATGGACGCTTGCACAACTGCATGAAGACTGCAGAGATGTATGTAAGAGTACATGTGTGGTAAGGGTTAATTGGAGTTTTGAACATATAGGACCTACCTCACCCATTGCAGCAGTGGAAAGAAAATCTACCATATTGATTTCAAATGTGTTAGCATTTGCCTCTCATTTGTGAGATATTGATTTGTGCTGAATGCTAACCATCACAGTTCAAGAAAACAAGCTGCCTCTTTCCTGCGAGTGCAAGTCTTACAGAACAAGAGCAACACAAATTAAATCTCTGACAACAATTCCTGTGTGCAGACAGACTCATGGTGTGATTCTAGGCAGAAAACGATATTTGATTGGCAATTTCAAAGCACATTTACAACTGTGGTAGAGCAAATGATAATTACTGTAACAGCCTGCAACATTTTCCTTATAGTTTAGAGAGGCAGAAAAGAGCACATGTTCTAACAGCTACTTGAGACCATGAGCATGTGGAACCTGGGTGAGTGATTAGACTAGAGCAAAGGAAATGAGCCTTGGTGACGTTGAATGTGTTAGCGTTACACACTGCTATCTGAAATACCACACAGTGCTGAATAGTAAGCATGGGAGTGCAGGAAAATCAGCTGCCTGTGTGCTAAGAGTGTGCGTCTGGAGACTGTGTATTGTCAGGTGCAAGAGAGAGCTGCATGGACGCTTGCACAACTGCATGAAGACTGCAGAGATGTATGTAAGAGTACATGTGTGGTAAGGGTTAATTGGAGTTTTGAACATGTAGGAACTACCTCACCCATTGCAGGAGTGGAAGGAAAAACTACCATGTTGATTTCAAATGTGTTAGCATTTGCCTCTCATTTGTGAGATATTGATTTGTGCTGAATGCTAACCATCACAGTTCAAGAAAACAAGCTGCCCCTTTCCTGCGAGTGCAAGTCTTACAGAACAAGAGCAACACGAATTAAATCTCTGACATCAATTCCTGTGTGCACACAGACTCATGGTGTGATTCTAGGCAGAAAACGATATTTGATTGGCAATTTCAAAGCACATTTACAACTGTGGTAGAGCAAATGATAATTACTGTAACAGCCTGAAACATTTTCCTTATAGTTTAGAGAGGCAGAAAAGAGCACATGTTCTAACAGCTACTTGAGACCATGAGCATGTGGAACCTGGGTGAGTGATTAGACTAGAGCAAAGGAAATGAGCCTTGGTGACATTGAATGTGTTAGCGTTACACACTGCTATCTGAAATACCACACAGTGCTGAATGGTAAGCATGGGAGTGCAGGAAAATCAGCTGCCTGTGTGCTAAGAGTGTGCTTCTGGAGACTGTATTGTCAGGTGCAAGAGAGATCTGCATGGACGCTTACAAAACTGCATGAAGACTGCAGAGATGTATGTAAGAGTACATGTGTGGTAAGGCTTAATTGGAGTTTTGAACATGTAGGAACTACCTCACCCATTGAAGGAGTGGAAGGAAAATCTACCATGTTGATTTCAAATGTGTTAGCATTTGCCTCTCATTTGTGAGATATTGATTTGTGCTGAATGCTAACCATCACAGTTCAAGAAAACAAGCTGCCCCTTTCCTGCGAGTGCAAGTCTTACAGAACAAGAGCAACACGAATTAAATCTCTGACAACAATTCCTGTGTGCAGACAGACTCATGGTGTGATTCTAGGCAGAAAACGATATTTGATTGGCAATTTCAAAGCACATTTACTACTGTGGTAGAGCAAATGATAATTACTGTAACAGCCTGACACATTTTCCTTATAGTTTAGAGAGGCAGAAAAGAGCACATGTATTAACAGCTACTTGAGACAATGAGCATGTGGAACCTGGGTGAGTGATTAGACTAGGGCAAAGAAAATAAGCCTTGGTGACGTTGAATGTGTTAGCGTTATACACTGCTATCTGAAAAACCACACAGTGCTGAATAGTAAGCATGGAAGTGCAGGAAAATCAGCTGCCTGTGTGCTAAGAGTGTGCTTCTGGAGACTGTGTATTGTCAGGTGCAAGAGAGATCTGCATGGACGCTTGCACAACTGCATGAAGACTACAGAGATGTATGTAAGAGTACATGTGTGGTAAGGTTTAATTGGAGTTTTGAACATGTAGGACCTACCTCACCCATTGCAGCAGTGGAAGGAAAATCTACCATGTTGATTTCAAATGTGTTAGCATGTGCCTCTCATTTGTGAGATATTGATTTGTGCTGAATGCTAACCATCACAGTTAAAGAAAACAAGCTGCCCGTTTCCCGCGAGTGCAAGTCTTACAGAACAAGAGCAACACAAATTAAATCTCTGATAACAATTCCTGTGTGCAGACAGACTCATGGTGTGATTCTAGGCAGAAAACGATATTTGATTGGCAATTTCAAAGCACATTTACTACTGTGGTAGAGCAAATGATAATTACTGTAACAGCCTGACACATTTTCCTTATAGTTTAGAGAGGCAGAAAAGAGCACATGTCCTAACAGCTACTTGAGACCATGAACATGTGGAACTTGGGTGAGTGATTAGACTAGAGCAAAGGAAATGAGCCTTGGTGACATTGAATGTGTTAGCGTTACACACTGCTATCTGAAATACCACACAGTGCTGAATAGTAAGCATGGGAGTGCAGGAAAATCAGCAGCCTGTGTGCTAAGAGTGTGCTTCTGGAGACTGTGTATTGTCAGGTGCAAGAGAGATCTGCATGGACGCTTGCACAACTGCATGAAGACTGCAGAGATGTATGTAAGAGTACATGTGTGGTAAGGGTTAATTGGAGTTTTGAACATGTAGGAACTACCTCACCCATTGCAGGTGTGGAAGGAATATCTACCATGTTGATTTCAAATGTGTTAGCATTTGCCTCTCCTTTGTGAGATATTGATTTGTGCTGAATGCTAACCATCACAGTTCAAGAAAACAAGCTGCCCCTTTCCTGCGAGTGCAAGTCTTACAGAACAAGAGCAACACGAATTAAATCATTGACAACAATTCCTGTGTGCAGACAGACTCATGGTGTGATTCTAGGCAGAAAACGATATTTGATTGGCAATTTCAAAGCACATTTACTACAGTGGTAGTGCAAATGATAATTACTGTAACAGCCTGACACATTTTCCTTATAGTTTAGAGAGGCAGAAAAGAGCACATGTCCTAACAGCTACTTGAGACCATGAGCATGTGGAACCTGGGTGTGTGATTAGACTAGAGCAAAGGAAATGAGCCTTGGTGACATTGAATGTGTTAGCGTTACACACTGCTATCTGAAATACCACACAGTGCTGAATAGTAAGCATGGGAGTGCAGGAAAATCAGCTGCCTGTGTGCTAAGAGTGTGCTTCTGGAGACTGTGTATTGTCAGGTGCAAGAGAGATCTGCACGGACGCTTGCACAACTGCATTAAGACTGCAGAGATGTATGTAAGAGTACATGTGTGGTAAGGGTTAATTGGAGTTTTGAACATGTAGGAACTACCTCACCCATTGCAGCAGTGTAAGGAAAATCTACCATGTTGATTTCAAATGTGTTAGCATTTGCCTCTCATTTGTGAGATATTGATTTGTGCTGAATGCTAACCCTCACAGTTCAAGAAAACAAGCTGCCCCTTTCCTGCGAGTGCAAGTCTTACAGAACAAGAGCAACACGAATTAAATCATTGACAACAATTCCTGTGTGCAGACAGACTCATGGTGTGATTCTAGGCAGAAAACGATATTTGATTGGCAATTTCAAAGCACATTTACTACTGTGGTAGAGCAAGTGATAATTACTATAACAGCCTGACACATTTTCCTTATAGTTTAGAGAGGCAGAAAAGAGCACATGTCCTAACAGCTACTTGAGACCATGAGCTTGTGGAACCTGGGTGTGTGATTAGACTAGAGCAAAGGAAATGAGCCTTGGTGACATTGAATGTGTTAGCGTTACACACTGCTATCTGAAATACCACACAGTGCTGAATAGTAAGCATGGGAGTGCAGGAAAACCAGCTGCCTGTGTGCTAAGAGTGTGCTTCTGGAGACTGTGTATTGTCAGGTGCAAGAGAGATCTGCATGGACGCTTGCACAACTGCATGAAGACTGCAGAGATGTATGTAAGAGTACATGTGTGGTAAGGGTTAATTGGAGTTTTGAACATATAGGACCTACCTCACCCATTGCAGCAGTGGAAAGAAAATCTACCATGTTGATTTCAAATTTGTTAGCATTTGCCTCTCATTTGTGAGATATTGATTTGTGCTGAATGCTAACCATCACAGTTCAAGAAAACAGGCTGCCTCTTTCCTGCGAGTGCAAGTCTTACAGAACAAGAGCAACACAAATTAAATATCTGACAACAATTCCTGTGTGCAGACAGACTCATGGTGTGATTCTAGGCAGAAAACGATATTTGATTGGCAATTTCAAAGCACATTTACAACTGTGGTAGAGCAAATGATAATTACTGTAACAGCCTGCAACATTTTCCTTATAGTTTAGAGAGGCAGAAAAGAGCACATGTTCTAACAGCTACTTGAGACCATGAGCATGTGGAACCTGGGTGAGTGATTAGACTAGAGCAAAGGAAATGAGCCTTGGTGACGTTGAATGTGTTACACACTGCTATCTGAAATACCACACAGTGCTGAATAGTAAGCATGGGAGTGCAGGAAAATCAGCTGCCTGTGTGCTAAGAGTGTGCGTCTGGAGACTGTGTATTGTCAGGTGCAAGAGAGAGCTGCATGGACGCTTGCACAACTGCATGAAGACTGCAGAGATGTATGTAAGAGTACATGTGTGGTAAGGGTTAATTGGAGTTTTGAACATGTAGGAACTACCTCACCCATTGCAGGAGTGGAAGGAAAAACTACCATGTTGATTTCAAATGTGTTAGCATTTGCCTCTCATTTGTGAGATATTGATTTGTGCTGAATGCTAACCATCACAGTTCAAGAAAACAAGCTGCCCCTTTCCTGCGAGTGCAAGTCTTACAGAACAAGAGCAACACGAATTAAATCTCTGACATCAATTCCTGTGTGCACACAGACTCATGGTGTGATTCTAGGCAGAAAACGATATTTGATTGGCAATTTCAAAGCACATTTACTACTGTGGTAGAGCAAGTGATAATTACTGTAACAGCCTGACATATTTTCCTTATAGTTTAGAGAGGCAGAAAAGAGCACATGTCCTAACAGCTACTTGAGACCATGAGCATGTGGAACCTGGGTGAGTGATTAGACTAGAGCAAAGGAAATGAGCCTTGGTGACGTTGAATGTGTTAGTGTTACACACTGCTATCTGAAAGACCACACAGTGCTGAATAGTAAGCATGGGAGTGCAGGAAAATCAGCTGCCTGTGTGCTAAGAGTGTGCTTCTGGAGACTGTGTATTGTCAGGTGCAAGAGAGATCTGCATGGACGCTTGCACAACTGCATGAAGACTGGAGAGATGTATGTAAGAGTACTTGTGTGGTAAGGGTTAATTGGAGTTTTGAACATATAGAACCTACCTCACCCATTGCAGCAGTGGAAAGAAAATCTACCATATTGATTTCAAATGTGTTAGCATTTGCCTCTCATTTGTGAGATATTGATTTGTGCTGAATGCTAACCATCACAGTTCAAGAAAACAAGCTGCCTCTTTCCTGCAAGTGCAAGTCTTACAGAACAAGAGCAACACAAATTAAATCTCTGACAACAATTCCTGTGTGCAGACAGACTCATGGTGTGATTCTAGGCAGAAAACGATATTTGATTGGCAATTTCAAAGCACATTTACAACTGTGGTAGAGCAAATGATAATTACTGTAACAGCCTGCAACATTTTCCTTATAGTTTAGAGAGGCAGAAAAGAGCACATGTTCTAACAGCTACTTGAGACCATGAGCATGTGGAACCTGGGTGAGTGATTAGACTAGAGCAAAGGAAATGAGCCTTGGTGACATTGAATGTGTTAGCGTTACACACTGCTATCTGAAATACCACACAGTGCTGAATAGTAAGCATGGGAGTGCAGGAAAATCAGCTGCCTGTGTGCTAAGAGTGTGCTTCTGGAGACTGTATTGTCAGGTACAAGAGAGATCTGCATGGACGCTTACAAAACTGCATGAAGACTGCAGAGATGTATGTAAGAGTACATGTGTGGTAAGGCTTAATTGGAGTTTTGAACATGTAGGAACTACCTCACCCATTGCAGGAGTGGAAGGAAAATCTACCATGTTGATTTCAAATGTGTTAGCATTTGCCTCTCATTTGTGAGATATTGATTTGTGCTGAATGCTAACCATCACAGTTCAAGAAAACAAGCTGCCCCTTTCCTGCGAGTGCAAGTCTTACAGAACAAGAGCAACACAAATTAAATCTCTGACAACAATTCCTGTGTGCACACAGACTCATGGTGTGATTCTAGGCAGAAAACGATATTTGATTGGCAATTTCAAAGCACATTTACTACTGTGGTAGAGCAAGTGATAATTACTGTAACAGCCTGACACATTTTCCTTATAGTTTAGAGAGGCAGAAAAGAGCACATGTATTAACAGCTACTTGAGACAATGAGCATGTGGAACCTGGGTGAGTGATTAGACTAGAGCAAAGGAAATGAGCCTTGGTGACGTTGAATGTGTTAGCGTTACACACTGCTATCTGAAATACCACACAGTGCTGAATAGTAAGCATCGGAGTGCAGGAAAATCAGCTGCCTGTGTGCTAAGAGTGTGCTTCTGGAGACTGTGTATTGTCAGGTGCAAGAGAGATCTGCATGGACGCTTGCACAACTGCATGAAGACTGCAGAGATGTATGTAAGAGTACATGTGTGGTAAGGGTTAATTGGAGTTTTGTACATGTAGGAACTACCTCACCCATTGCAGGTGTGGAAGGAATATCTACCATGTTGATTTCAAATGTGTTAGCATTTGCCTCTCATTTGTGAGATATTGATTTGTGCTGAATGCTAACCATCACAGTTCAAGAAAACAAGCTGCCCCTTTCCTGCGAGTGCAAGTCTTACAGAACAAGAGCAACACGAATTAAATCATTGACAACAATTCCTGTGTGCAGACAGACTCATGGTGTGATTCTAGGCAGAAAACGATATTTGATTGGCAATTTCAAAGCACATTTACTACTGTGGTAGTGCAAATGATAATTACTGTAACAGCCTGACACATTTTCCTTATAGTTTAGAGAGGCAGAAAAGAGCACATGTCCTAACAGCTACTTGAGACCATGAGCATGTGGAACCTGGGTGTGTGATTAGACTAGAGCAAAGGAAATGAGCCTTGGTGACGTTGAATGTGTTACACACTGCTATCTGAAAGACCACACAGTGCTGAATAGTAAGCATCGGAGTGCAGGAAAATCAGCTGCCTGTGTGCTAAGAGTGTGCTTCTGGAGACTGTGTATTGTCAGGTGCAAGAGAGATCTGCATGGACGCTTGCACAACTGCATGAAGACTGCAGAGATGTATGTAAGAGTACATGTGTGGTAAGGGTTAATTGGAGTTTTGAACATATAGGACCTACCTCACCCATTGCAGCAGTGGAAAGAAAATCTACCATATTGATTTCAAATGTGTTAGCATTTGCCTCTCATTTGTGAGATATTGATTTGTGCTGAATGCTAACCATCACAGTTCAAGAAAACAAGCTGCCTCTTTCCTGCGAGTGCAAGTCTTACAGAACAAGAGCAACACAAATTAAATCTCTGACAACAATTCCTGTGTGCAGACAGACTCATGGTGTGATTCTAGGCAGAAAACGATATTTGATTGGCAATCCCAAAGCACATTTACAACTGTGGTAGAGCAAATGATAATTACTGTAACAGCCTGCAACATTTTCCTTATAGTTTAGAGAGGCAGAAAAGAGCACATGTTCTAACAGCTACTTGAGACCATGAGCATGTGGAACCTGGGTGAGTGATTAGACTAGAGCAAAGTAAATGAGCCTTGGTGACGTTGAATGTGTTAGTGTTACACACTGCTATCTGAAAGACCACACAGTGTTGAATAGTAAGCATGGGAGTGCAGGAAAATCAGCTGCCTGTGTGCTAAGAGTGTGCTTCTGGAGACTGTGTATTGTCAGGTGCAAGAGAGATCTGCATGGACGCTTGCACAACTGCATGAAGACTGCAGAGATGTATGTAAGAGTACTTGTGTTGTAAGGGTTAATTGGAGTTTTGAACATATAGAACCTACCTCACCCATTGCAGCAGTGGAAAGAAAATCTACCATATTGATTTCAAATGTGTTAGCATTTGCCTCTCATTTGTGAGATATTGATTTGTGCTGAATGCTAACCATCACAGTTCAAGAAAACAAGCTGCCTCTTTCCTGCAAGTGCAAGTCTTACAGAACAAGAGCAACACAAATTAAATCTCTGACAACAATTCCTGTGTGCAGACAGACTCATGGTGTGATTCTAGGCAGAAAACGATATTTGATTGGCAATTTCAAAGCACATTTACAACTGTGGTAGAGCAAATGATAATTACTGTAACAGCCTGCAACATTTTCCTTATAGTTTAGAGAGGCAGAAAAGAGCACATGTTCTAACAGCTACTTGAGACCATGAGCATGTGGAACCTGGGTGAGTGATTAGACTAGAGCAAAGGAAATGAGCCTTGGTGACATTGAATGTGTTAGCGTTACACACTGCTATCTGAAATACCACACAGTGCTGAATAGTAAGCATGGGAGTGCAGGAAAATCAGCTGCCTGTGTGCTAAGAGTGTGCTTCTGGAGACTGTATTGTCAGGTACAAGAGAGATCTGCATGGACGCTTACAAAACTGCATGAAGACTGCAGAGATGTATGTAAGAGTACATGTGTGGTAAGGCTTAATTGGAGTTTTGAACATGTAGGAACTACCTCACCCATTGCAGGAGTGGAAGGAAAATCTACCATGTTGATTTCAAATGTGTTAGCATTTGCCTCTCATTTGTGAGATATTGATTTGTGCTGAATGCTAACCATCACAGTTCAAGAAAACAAGCTGCCCCTTTCCTGCGAGTGCAAGTCTTACAGAACAAGAGCAACACAAATTAAATCTCTGACAACAATTCCTGTGTGCACACAGACTCATGGTGTGATTCTAGGCAGAAAACGATATTTGATTGGCAATTTCAAAGCACATTTACTACTGTGGTAGAGCAAGTGATAATTACTGTAACAGCCTGACACATTTTCCTTATAGTTTAGAGAGGCAGAAAAGAGCACATGTATTAACAGCTACTTGAGACAATGAGCATGTGGAACCTGGGTGAGTGATTAGACTAGAGCAAAGGAAATGAGCCTTGGTGACGTTGAATGTGTTAGCGTTACACACTGCTATCTGAAATACCACACAGTGCTGAATAGTAAGCATCGGAGTGCAGGAAAATCAGCTGCCTGTGTGCTAAGAGTGTGCTTCTGGAGACCGTGTATTGTCAGGTGCAAGAGAGATCTGCATGGACGCTTGCACAACTGCATGAAAACTGCAGAGATGTATGTAAGAGTACATGTGTGGTAAGGGTTAATTGGAGTTTTGAACATGTAGGACCTACCTCACCCATTGCAGCAGTGGAAGGAAAATCTACCATGTTGATTTCAAATGTGTTAGCATGTGCCTCTCATTTGTGAGATATTGATTTGTGCTGAATGCTAACCATCGCAGTTCAAGAAAACAAGCTGCCCCTTTCCCGCTAATGTGCAAGTCTTACAGAACAAGAGCAACACAAATTAAATCTCTGATAACAATTCCTGTGTGCAGACAGACTCATGGTGTGATTCTAGGCAGAAAACGATATTTGATTGGCAATTTCAAAGCACATTTACTACTGTGGTAGAGCAAATGATAATTACTGTAACAGCCTGACACATTTTCCTTATAGTTTAGAGAGGCAGAAAAGAGCACATGTCCTAACAGCTACTTGAGACCATGAACATGTGGAACCTGGGTGAGTGATTAGACTAGAGCAAAGGAAATGAGCCTTGGTGACATTGAATGTGTTAGCGTTACACACTGCTATCTGAAATACCACACAGTGCTGAATAGTAAGCATGGGAGTGCAGGAAAATCAGCAGCCTGTGTGCTAAGAGTGTGCTTCTGAAGACTGTGTAGTGTCAGGTGCAAGAGAGATCTGCATGGACGCTTGCACAACTGCATGAAGACTGCAGAGATGTATGTAAGAGTACATGTGTGGTAAGGGTTAATTGGAGTTTTGAACATGTAGGAACTACCTCACCCATTGCAGGAGTGGAAGGAATATCTACCATGTTGATTTCAAATGTGTTAGCATTTGCCTCTCATTTGTGAGATATTGATTTGTGCTGAATGCTAACCATCACAGTTCAAGAAAACAAGCTGCCCCTTTCCTGCGAGTGCAAGTCTTACAGAACAAGAGCAACACGAATTAAATCATTGACAACAATTCCTGTGTGCAGACAGACTCATGGTGTGATTCTAGGCAGAAAACGATATTTGATTGGCAATTTCAAAGCACATTTACTACTGTGGTAGTGCAAATGATAATTACTGTAACAGCCTGACACATTTTCCTTATAGTTTAGAGAGGCAGAAAAGAGCACATGTCCTAACAGCTACTTGAGACCATGAGCATGTGGAACCTGGGTGAGTGATTAGACTAGAGCAAAGGAAATGAGCCTTGGTGACATTGAATGTGTTAGCGTTACACACTGCTATCTGAAATACCACACAGTGCTGAATAGTAAGCATGGGAGTGCAGGAAAATCAGCTGCCTGTGTGCTAAGAGTGTGCTTCTGGAGACTGTGTATTGTCAGGTGCAAGAGAGATCTGCATGGACGCTTGCACAACTGCATGAAGACTGCAGAGATGTATGTAAGAGTACATGTGTGGTAAGGGTTAATTGCAGTTTTGAACATGTAGGAACTACCTCACCCATTGCAGGAGTGGAAGGAAAAACTACCATGTTGATTTCAAATGTGTTAGCATTTGCCTCTCATTTGTGAGATATTGATTTGTGCTGAATGCTAACCATCACAGTTCAAGAAAACAAGCTGCCCCTTTCCTGCGAGTGCAAGTCTTACAGAACAAGAGCAACACAAATTAAATCTCTGACATCAATTCCTGTGTGCACACAGACTCATGGTGTGATTCTAGGCAGAAAACGATATTTGATTGGCAATTTCAAAGCACATTTACTACTGTGGTAGTGCAAATGATAATTACTGTAACAACCTGACACATTTTCCTTATAGTTTAGAGAGGCAGAAAAGAGCACATGTCCTAACAGCTACTTGAGACCATGAGCATGTGGAACCTGGGTGAGTGATTAGACTAGAGCAAAGGAAATGAGCCTTGGTGACATTGAATGTATTAGTGTTACACACTGCTATCTGAAATACCACACAGTGCTGAATAGTAAGCATGGGAGTGCAGGAAAATCAGCTGCCTGTGTGCTAAGAGTGTGCTTCTGGAGACTGTGTATTGTCAGGTGCAAGAGAGATCTGCATGGACGCTTGCACAACTGCATGAAGACTAAAGAGATGTATGTAAGAGTACATGTGTGGTAAGGGTTAATTGGAGTTTTGAACATATAGAACCTACCTCACCCATTGCAGCAGTGGAAGGAAAATCTACCATATTGATTTCAAATGTGTTAGCATTTGCCTCTCATTTGTGAGATATTGATTTGTGCTGAATGCTAACCATCACAGTTCAAGAAAACAAGCTGCCTCTTTCCTGCAAGTGCAAGTCTTACAGAACAAGAGCAACACAAATTAAATCTCTGACAACAATTCCTGTGTGCAGACAGACTCATGGTGTGATTCTAGGCAGAAAACGATATTTGATTGGCAATTTCAAAGCACATTTACAACTGTGGTAGAGCAAATGATAATTACTGTAACAGCCTGCAACATTTTCCTTATAGTTTAGAGAGGCAGAAAAGAGCACATGTTCTAACAGCTACTTGAGACCATGAGCATGTGGAACCTGGGTGAGTGATTAGACTAGAGCAAAGGAAATGAGCCTTGGTGACATTGAATGTGTTAGCGTTACACACTGCTATCTGAAATACCACACAGTGCTGAATAGTAAGCATGGGAGTGCAGGAAAATCAGCTGCCTGTGTGCTAAGAGTGTGCTTCTGGAGACTGTATTGTCAGGTGCAAGAGAGATCTGCATGGACGCTTACAAAACTGCATGAAGACTGCAGAGATGTATGTAAGAGTACATGTGTGGTAAGGCTTAATTGGAGTTTTGAACATGTAGGAACTACCTCACCCATTGCAGGAGTGGAAGGAAAATCTACCATGTTGATTTCAAATGTGTTAGCATTTGCCTCTCATTTGTGAGATATTGATTTGTGCTGAATGCTAACCATCACAGTTCAAGAAAACAAGCTGCCCCTTTCCTGCGAGTGCAAGTCTTACAGAACAAGAGCAACACGAATTAAATCTCTGACAACAATTCCTGTGTGCACACAGACTCATGGTGTGATTCTAGGCAGAAAACGATATTTGATTGGCAATTTCAAAGCACATTCACTACTGTGGTAGAGCAAGTGATAATTACTGTAACAGCCTGACACATTTTCCTTATAGTTTAGAGAGGCAGAAAAGAGCACGTGTATTAACAGCTACTTGAGACAATGAGCATGTGGAACCTGGGTGAGTGATTAGACTAGAGCAAAGGAAATGAGCCTTGGTGACGTTGAATGTGTTAGCGTTACACACTGCTATCTGAAATACCACACAGTGCTGAATAGTAACCATGGGAGTGCAGGAAAATCAGCTGCCTGTGTGCTAAGAGTGTGCTTCTGGAGACTGTGTATTGTCAGGTGCAAGAGAGATCTGCATGGACGCTTGCACAACTGCATGAAGACTGCAGAGATGTATGTAAGAGTACATGTGTGGTAAGGGTTAATTGGAGTTTTGAACATGTAGGACCTACCTCACCCATTGCAGCAGTGGAAGGAAAATCTACCATGTTGATTTCAAATGTGTTAGCATGTGCCTCTCATTTGTGAGATATTGATTTGTGCTGAATGCTAACCATCGCAGTTCAAGAAAACAAGCTGCCCCTTTCCCACTAATGTGCAAGTCTTACAGAACAAGAGCAACACAAATTAAATCTCTGATAACAATTCCTGTGTGCAGACAGACTCATGGTGTGATTCTAGGCAGAAAACGATATTTGATTGGCAATTTCAAAGCACATTTACTACTTTGGTAGAGCAAATGATAATTACTGTAACAGCCTGACACATTTTCCTTATAGTTTAGAGAGGCAGAAAAGAGCACATGTCCTAACAGCTACTTGAGACCATGAACATGTGGAACCTGGGTGAGTGATTAGACTAGAGCAAAGGAAATGAGCCTTGGTGACATTGAATGTGTTAGCGTTACACACTGCTATCTGAAATACCACACAGTGCTGAATAGTAAGCATGGGAGTGCAGGAAAATCAGCAGCCTGTGTGCTAAGAGTGTGCTTCTGAAGACTGTGTATTGTCAGGTGCAAGAGAGATCTGCATGGACGCTTGCACAACTGCATGAAGACTGCAGAGATGTATGTAAGAGTACATGTGTGGTAAGGGTTAATTGGAGTTTTGAACATGTAGGAACTACCTCACCCATTGCAGGAGTGGAAGGAATATCTACCATGTTGATTTCAAATGTGTTAGCATTTGCCTCTCATTTGTGAGATATTGATTTGTGCTGAATGCTAACCATCACAGTTCAAGAAAACAAGCTGCCCCTTTCCTGCGAGTGCAAGTCTTACAGAACAAGAGCAACACGAATTAAATCATTGACAACAATTCCTGTGTGCAGACAGACTCATGGTGTGATTCTAGGCAGAAAACGATATTTGATTGGCAATTTCAAAGCACATTTACTACTGTGGTAGTGCAAATGATAATTACTGTAACAGCCTGACACATTTTCCTGATAGTTTAGAGAGGCAGAAAAGAGCACATGTCCTAACAGCTACTTGAGACCATGAGCATGTGGAACCTGGGTGAGTGATTAGACTAGAGCAAAGGAAATGAGCCTTGGTGACATTGAATGTGTTAGCGTTACACACTGCTATCTGAAATACCACACAGTGCTGAATAGTAAGCATGGGAGTGCAGGAAAATCAGCTGCCTGTGTGCTAAGAGTGTGCTTCTGGAGACTGTGTATTGTCAGGTGCAAGAGAGATCTGCATGGACGCTTGCACAACTGCATGAAGACTGCAGAGATGTATGTAAGAGTACATGTGTGGTAAGGGTTAATTGGAGTTTTGAACATATAGGACCTACCTCACCTATTGCAGCAGTCGAAAGAAAATCTACCATATTGATTTCAAATGTTAGCATTTGCCTCTCATTTGTGAGATATTGATTTGTGCTGAATGCTAACCATCACAGTTCAAGAAAACAAGCTGCCCCTTTCCTGCGAGTGCAAGTCTTACAGAACAAGAGCAACACAAATTAAATCATTGACAACAATTCCTGTGTGCAGACAGACTCATGGTGTGATACTAGGCAGAAAACGATATTTGATTGGCAATTTCAAAGCACATTTACTACTGTGGTAGTGCAAATGATAATTACTGTAACAACCTGACACATTTTCCTTATAGTTTAGAGAGGCAGAAAAGAGCACATGTCCTAACAGCTACTTGAGACCATGAGCATGTGGAACCTGGGTGAGTGATTAGACTAGAGCAAAGGAAATGAGCCTTGGTGACATTGAATGTGTTAGTGTTACACACTGCTATCTGAAATACCACACAGTGCTGAATAGTAAGCATGGGAGTGCAGGAAAATCAGCTGCCTGTGTGCTAAGAGTGTGCTTCTGGAGACTGTATTGTCAGGTGCAAGAGAGATCTGCATGGACGCTTACAAAACTGCATGAAGACTGCAGAGATGTATGTAAGAGTACATGTGTGGTAAGGCTTAATTGGAGTTTTGAACAAGTAGGAACTACCTCACCCATTGCAGGAGTGGAAGGAAAATCTACCATTTTGATTTCAAATGCGTTAGCATTTGCCTCTCATTTGTGAGATATTGATTTGTGCTGAATGCTAACCATCACAGTTCAAGAAAACAAGCTGCCCCTTTCCTGCGAGTGCAAGTCTTACAGAACAAGAGCAACACGAATTAAATCTCTGACAACAATTCCTGTGTGCACACAGACTCATGGTGTGATTCTAGGCAGAAAACGATATTTGATTGGCAATTTCAAAGCACATTTACTACTGTGGTAGAGCAAGTGATAATTACTGTAACAGCCTGACACATTTTCCTTATAGTTTAGAGAGGCAGAAAAGAGCACATGTATTAACAGCTACTTGAGACAATGAGCATGTGGAACCTGGGTGAGTGATTAGACTAGAGCAAAGAAAATAAGCCTTGGTGACTTTGAATGTGTTAGCATTACACACTGCTATCTGAAATACCACACAGTGCTGAATAGTAAGCATGGGAGTGCAGGAAAATCAGCTGCCTGTGTGCTAAGAGTGTGCTTCTGGAGACTGTGTATTGTCAGGTGCAAGAGACAGCTGCATGGACGCTTGCACAACTGCATGAAGACTGCAGAGATCTATGTAAGAGTACATGTGTGGTAAGGGTTAATTGGAGTTTTGAACATGTAGGAACTACCTTACCCATTGCAGGAGTGGAAGGAAAATCTACCATGTTGATTTCAAATGTGTTAGCATTTGCCTCTCATTTGTGAGATATTGATTTGTGCTGAATGCTAACCATCACAGTTCAAGAAAACAAGCTGCCCCTTTCCTGCGAGTGCAAGTCTTACAGAACAAGAGCAACATGAATTAAATCTGACATCAATTCCTGTGTGCACACAGACTCATGGTGTGATTCTAGGCAGAACACGATATTTGATTGGCAATTTCAAAGCACATTTACTACTGTGGTAGAGCAAGTGATAATTACTGTAACAGCCTGATATATTTTCCTTATAGTTTAGAGAGGCAGAAAAGAGCACATGGCCTAACAGCTACTTGAGACCATGAGCATGTGGAACCTGGGTGAGTGATTAGACTAGAGCAAAGGAAATGAGCCTTGGTGACGTTGAATGTGTTAGCGTTACACACTGCTATCTGAAAGACCACACAGTGCTGAATAGTAAGCATGGGAGTGCAGGAAAATCAGCTGCCTGTGTGCTAAGAGTGTGCTTCTGGAGACTGTGTATTGTCAGGTGCAAGAGAGATCTGCATGGACGCTTGCACAACTGCATGAAGACTGCAGAGATGTATGTAAGAGTACATGTGTGGTAAGGGTTAATTGGAGCTTTGAACATATAGGACCTACCTCACCCATTGCAGCAGTCGAAAGAAAATCTACCATATTGATTTCAAATGTGTTAGCATTTGCCTCTCATTTGTGAGATATTGATTTGTGCTGAATGCTAACCATCACAGTTCAAGAAAACAAGCTGCCTCTTTCCTGCGAGTGCAAGTCTTACAGAACAAGAGCAACACAAATTAAATCTCTGACAACAATTCCTGTGTGCAGACAGACTCATGGTGTGATTCTAGGCAGAAAACAATATTTGATTGGCAATTTCAAAGCACATTTACAACTGTGGTAGAGCAAATGATAATTACTGTAACAGCCTGCAACATTTTCCTTATAGTTTAGAGGGGCAGAAAAGAGCACATGTCCTAACAGCTACTTGAGACCATGAGCATGTGGAACCTGGGTGAGTGATTAGACTAGAGCAAAGGAAATGAGCCTTGGTGACGTTGAATGTGTTAGCGTTACACACTGCTATCTGAAATACCACACAGTGCTGAATAGTAAGCATGGGAGTGCAGGAAAATCAGCTGCCTGTGTGCTAAGAGTGTGCTTCTGGAGACTGTGTATTGTCAGGTGCAAGAGAGAGCTGCATGGACGCTTGCACAACTGCATGAAGACTGCAGAGATGTATGTAAGAGTACATGTGTGGTAAGGTTAATTGCAGTTTTGAACATGTAGGAACTACCTCACCCATTGCAGGAGTGGAAGGAAAATCTACCATGTTGATTTCAAATGTGTTAGCATTTGCCTCTCATTTGTGAGATATTGATTTGTGCTGAATGCTAACCATCACAGTTCAAGAAAACAAGCAGCCCCTTTCCTGCGAGTGCAAGTCTTACAGAACAAGAGCAACATGAATTAAATCTCTGACATCAATTCCTGTGTGCACACAGACTCATGGTGTGATTCTAGGCAGAAAACGATATTTGATTGGCAATTTCAAAGCACATTTACTACTGTGGTAGAGCAGGTGATAATTACTGTAACAGCCTGACATATTTTCCTTATAGTTTAGAGAGGCAGAAAAGAGCACATGTCCTAACAGCTACTTGAAACCATGAGCATGTGGAACCTGGGTGAGTGATCAGACTAGAGCAAAGGAAATGAGCCTTGGTGACGTTGAATGTGTTAGCGTTACACACTGCTATCTGAAAAACCACACAGTGCTGAATAGTAAGCATGGGAGTGCAGGAAAATCAGCTGCCTGTGTGCTAAGAGTGTGCTTCTGGAGACTGTGTATTGTCAGGTGCAAGAGAGATCTGCATGGACGCTTACAAAACTGCATGAAGACTGCAGAGATGTATGTAAGAGTACATGTGTGGTAAGGTTAATTGCAGTTTTGAACATGTAGGAACTACCTCACCCATTGCAGGAGTGGAAGGAAAATCTACCATGTTGATTTCAAATGTGTTAGCATTTGCCTCTCATTTGTGAGATATTGATTTGTGCTGAATGCTAACCATCACAGTTCAAGAAAACAAGCAGCCCCTTTCCTGCGAGTGCAAGTCTTACAGAACAAGAGCAACATGAATTAAATCTCTGACATCAATTCCTGTGTGCACACAGACTCATGGTGTGATTCTAGGCAGAAAACGATATTTGATTGGCAATTTCAAAGCACATTTACTACTGTGGTAGAGCAGGTGATAATTACTGTAACAGCCTGACATATTTTCCTTATAGTTTAGAGAGGCAGAAAAGAGCACATGTCCTAACAGCTACTTGAGACCATGAGCATGTGGAACCTGGGTGAGTGATCAGACTAGAGCAAAGGAAATGAGCCTTGGTGACGTTGAATGTGTTAGCGTTACACACTGCTATCTGAAAAACCACACAGTGCTGAATAGTAAGCATGGGAGTGCAGGAAAATCAGCTGCCTGTGTGCTAAGAGTGTGCTTCTGGAGACTGTGTATTGTCAGGTGCAAGAGAGATCTGCATGGACGCTTACAAAACTGCATGAAGACTGCAGAGATGTATGTAAGAGTACATGTGTGGTAAGGCTTAATTGGAGTTTTGAACATGTAGGAACTACCTCACCCATTGCAGGAGTGGAAGGAAAATCTACCATGTTGATTTCAAATGTGTTAGCATTTGCCTCTCATTTGTGAGATATTGATTTGTGCTGAATGCTAACCATCACAGTTCAAGAAAACAAGCTGCCCCTTTCCTGCGAGTGCAAGTCTTACAGAACAAGAGCAACACAAATTAAATCTCTGACATCAATTCCTGTGTGCACACAGACTCATGGTGTGATTCTAGGCAGAAAACGATATTTGATTGGCAATTTCAAAGCACATTTACTACTGTGGTAGAGCAAGTGATAATTACTGTAACAGCCTGACATATTTTCCTTATAGTTTAGAGAGGCAGACAAGAGCACATGTCCTAACAGCTACTTGAGACCATGAGCATGTGGAACCTGGGTGAGTGATTAGACTAGAGCAAAGGAAATGAGCCTTGGTGACGTTGAATGTGTTAGCGTTACACACTGCTATCTAAAAGACCACACAGTGCTGAATAGTAAGCATGGGAGTGCAGGAAATTCAGCTGCCTGTGTGCTAAGAGTGTGCTTCTGGATACTGTGTATTGTCAGGTGCAAGAGAGATCTGCATGGACGCTTGCACAACTGCATGAAGACTGCAGAGATGTATGTAAGAGTACATGTGTGGTAAGGGTTAATTGGAGTTTTGAACATATAGGACCTACCTCACCCATTGCAGCAGTGGAAAGAACATCTACCATATTGATTTCAAATGTGTTAGCATTTGCCTCTCATTTGTGAGATATTGATTTGTGCTGAATGCTAACCATCACAGTTCAAGAAAACAGGCTGCCTCTTTCCTGCGAGTGCAAGTCTTACAGAACAAGAGCAACACAAATTAAATATCTGACAACAATTCCTGTGTGCAGACAGACTCATGGTGTGATTCTAGGCAGAAAACGATATTTGATTGGCAATTTCAAAGCACATTTACAACAGTGGTAGAGCAAATGATAATTACTGTAACAGCCTGCAACATTTTCCTTATAGTTTAGAGAGGCAGAAAAGAGCACATGTTCTAACAGCTACTTGAGACCATGAGCATGTGGAACCTGGGTGAGTGATTAGACTAGAGCAAAGGAAATGAGCCGTGGTGACGTTGAATGTGTTAGCGTTACACACTGCTATCTGAAATACCACACAGTGCTGAATAGTAAGCATGGGAGTGCAGGAAAATCAGCTGCCTGTGTGCTAAGAGTGTGCTTCTGGAGACTGTGTATTGTCAGGTGCAAGAGAGAGCTGCATGGACGCTTGCACAACTGCATGAAGACTGCAGAGATGTATGTTAGAGTACATGCGTGGTAAGGGTTAATTGGAGTTTTGAACATGTAGGAACTACCTTACCTATTGCAGGAGTGGAAGGAAAATCTACCATGTTGATTTCAAATGTGTTAGCATTTGCCTCTCATTTGTGAGATATTGATTTGTGCTGAATGCTAACCATCACAGTTCAAGAAAACAAGCTGCCCCTTTCCTGCGAGTGCAAGTCTTACAGAACAAGAGCAACACAAATTAAATCTCTGACAACAATTCCTGTGTGCAGACAGACTCATGGTGTGATTCTAGGCAGAAAACGATATTTGATTGGCAATTTCAAAGCACATTTAATACTGTGGTAGAGCAAGTGATAATTACTGTAACAGCCTGACACATTTTCCTTAAAGTTTAGAGAGGCAGAAAAGAGCACATGTCCTAACAGCTACTTGAGACCATGAGCATGTGGAACCTGGGTGAGTGATTAGACTAGAGCAAAGGAAATGAGCCTTGGTGACGTTGAATGTGTTAGCGTTACACACTGCTATCTGAAAAACCACACAGTGCTGAATAGTAAGCATGGGAGTGCAGGAAAATCAGCTGCCTGTGTGCTAAGAGTGTGCTTCTGGAAACTGTGTATTGTCAGGTGCAAGAGATATCTGCATGGACGCTTGCACAACTGCATGAAGACTGCAGAGATGTATGTAAGAGTACATGTGTGGTAAGGGTTAATTGGAGTTTTGAACATGTAGGAACTACCTCACACATTGCAGCAGTGTAAGGAAAATCTACCATGTTGATTTCAAATGTGTTAGCATTTGCCTCTCATTTGTGAGATATTGATTTGTGCTGAATGCTAACCATCACAGTTCAAGAAAACAAGCTGCCCCTTTCCTACGAGTGCAAGTCTTACAGAACAAGAGCAACACGAATTAAATCATTGACAACAATTCCTGTGTGCAGACAGACTCATGGTGTGATTCTAGGCAGAAAACGATATTTGATTGGCAATTTCAAAGCACATTTACTACTGTGGTAGAGCAAATGATAATTACTGTAACAGCCTGACACATTTTCCTTATAGTTTAGAGAGGCAGAAAAGAGCACATGTCCTAACAGCTACTTGAGACCATGAGCATGTGGAACCTGGGTGAGTGATCAGACTAGAGCAAAGGAAATGAGCCTTGGTGACGTTGAATGTGTTAGCGTTACACACTGCTATCTGAAAAACCACACAGTGCTGAATAGTAAGCATGGGAGTGCAGGAAAATCAGCTGCCTGTGTGCTAAGAGTGTGCTTCTGGAGACTGTGTATTGTCAGGTGCAAGAGAGATCTGCATGGACGCTTACAAAACTGCATGAAGACTGCAGAGATGTATGTAAGAGTACATGTGTGGTAAGGCTTAATTGGAGTTTTGAACATGTAGGAACTACCTCACCCATTGCAGGAGTGGAAGGAAAATCTACCATGTTGATTTCAAATGTGTTAGCATTTGCCTCTCATTTGTGAGATATTGATTTGTGCTGAATGCTAACCATCACAGTTCAAGAAAACAAGCTGCCCCTTTCCTGCGAGTGCAAGTCTTACAGAACAAGAGCAACACAAATTAAATCTCTGACATCAATTCCTGTGTGCACACAGACTCATGGTGTGATTCTAGGCAGAAAACGATATTTGATTGGCAATTTCAAAGCACATTTACTACTGTGGTAGAGCAAGTGATAATTACTGTAACAGCCTGACATATTTTCCTTATAGTTTAGAGAGGCAGACAAGAGCACATGTCCTAACAGCTACTTGAGACCATGAGCATGTGGAACCTGGGTGAGTGATTAGACTAGAGCAAAGGAAATGAGCCTTGGTGACGTTGAATGTGTTAGCGTTACACACTGCTATCTAAAAGACCACACAGTGCTGAATAGTAAGCATGGGAGTGCAGGAAAATAAGCTGCCTGTGTGCTAAGAGTGTGCTTCTGGATACTGTGTATTGTCAGGTGCAAGAGAGATCTGCATGGACGCTTGCACAACTGCATGAAGACTGCAGAGATGTATGTAAGAGTACATGTGTGGTAAGGGTTAATTGGAGTTTTGAACATATAGGACCTACCTCACCCATTGCAGCAGTGGAAAGAAAATCTACCATATTGATTTCAAATGTGTTAGCATTTGCCTCTCATTTGTGAGATATTGATTTGTGCTGAATGCTAACCATCACAGTTCAAGAAAACAGGCTGCCTCTTTCCTGCGAGTGCAAGTCTTACAGAACAAGAGCAACACAAATTAAATATCTGACAACAATTCCTGTGTGCAGACAGACTCATGGTGTGATTCTAGGCAGAAAACGATATTTGATTGGCAATTTCAAAGCACATTTACAACAGTGGTAGAGCAAATGATAATTACTGTAACAGCCTGCAACATTTTCCTTATAGTTTAGAGAGGCAGAAAAGAGCACATGTTCTAACAGCTACTTGAGACCATGAGCATGTGGAACCTGGGTGAGTGATTAGACTAGAGCAAAGGAAATGAGCCGTGGTGACGTTGAATGTGTTAGCGTTACACACTGCTATCTGAATTACCACACAGTGCTGAATAGTAAGCATGGGAGTGCAGGAAAATCAGCTGCCTGTGTGCTAAGAGTGTGCTTCTGGAGACTGTGTATTGTCAGGTGCAAGAGAGAGCTGCATGGACGCTTGCACAACTGCATGAAGACTGCAGAGATGTATGTTAGAGTACATGCGTGGTAAGGGTTAATTGGAGTTTTGAACATGTAGGAACTACCTTACCTATTGCAGGAGTGGAAGGAAAATCTACCATGTTGATTTCAAATGTGTTAGCATTTGCCTCTCATTTGTGAGATATTGATTTGTGCTGAATGCTAACCATCACAGTTCAAGAAAACAAGCTGCCCCTTTCCTGCGAGTGCAAGTCTTACAGAACAAGAGCAACACAAATTAAATCTCTGACAACAATTCCTGTGTGCAGACAGACTCATGGTGTGATTCTAGGCAGAAAACGATATTTGATTGGCAATTTCAAAGCACATTTAATACTGTGGTAGAGCAAGTGATAATTACTGTAACAGCCTGACACATTTTCCTTAAAGTTTAGAGAGGCAGAAAAGAGCACATGTCCTAACAGCTACTTGAGACCATGAGCATGTGGAACCTGGGTGAGTGATTAGACTAGAGCAAAGGAAATGAGCCTTGGTGACGTTGAATGTGTTAGCGTTACACACTGCTATCTGAAAAACCACACAGTGCTGAATAGTAAGCATGGGAGTGCAGGAAAATCAGCTGCCTGTGTGCTAAGAGTGTGCTTCTGGAAACTGTGTATTGTCAGGTGCAAGAGATATCTGCATGGACGCTTGCACAACTGCATGAAGACTGCAGAGATGTATGTAAGAGTACATGTGTGGTAAGGGTTAATTGGAGTTTTGAACATGTAGGAACTACCTCACACATTGCAGCAGTGTAAGGAAAATCTACCATGTTGATTTCAAATGTGTTAGCATTTGCCTCTCATTTGTGAGATATTGATTTGTGCTGAATGCTAACCATCACAGTTCAAGAAAACAAGCTGCCCCTTTCCTACGAGTGCAAGTCTTACAGAACAAGAGCAACACGAATTAAATCATTGACAACAATTCCTGTGTGCAGACAGACTCATGGTGTGATTCTAGGCAGAAAACGATATTTGATTGGCAATTTCAAAGCACATTTACTACTGTGGTAGAGCAAATGATAATTACTGTAACAGCCTGACACATTTTCCTTATAGTTTAGAGAGGCAGAAAAGAGCACATGTCCTAACAGCTACTTGAGACCATGAGCATGTGGAACCTGGGTGAGTGATTAGACTAGAGCAAAGGAAATGAGCCTTGGTGACATTGAATGTGTTAGCGTTACACACTGCTATCTGAAATACCACACAGTGCTGAATAGTAAGCATGGGAGTGCAGGAAAATCAGCTGCCTGTGTGCTAAGAGTGTGCTTCTGGAGACTGTGTATTGTCAGGTGCAAGAGAGAGCTGCATGGACGCTTGCACAACTGCATGAAGACTGCAGAGATGTATGTAAGAGTACATGTGTGGTAAGGGTTAATTGCAGTTTTGAACATGTAGGAACTACCTCACCCATTGCAGGAGTGGAAGGAAAATCTACCATGTTGATTTCAAATGTGTTAGCATTTGCCTCTCATTTGTGAGATACTGATTTGTGCTGAATGCTAACCATCACAGTTCAAGAAAACAAGCAGCCCCTTTCCTGCGAGTGCAAGTCTTACAGAACAAGAGCAACACAAATTAAATCTCTGACATCAATTCCTGTGTGCACACAGACTCATGGTGTGATTCTAGGCAGAAAACGATATTTGATTGGCAATTTCAAAGCACATTTACTACTGTGGTAGAGCAGGTGATAATTACTGTAACAGCCTGACATATTTTCCTTATAGTTTAGAGAGGCAGAAAAGAGCACATGTCCTAACAGCTACTTGAGACCATGAGCATGTGGAACCTGGGTGAGTGATCAGACTAGAGCAAAGGAAATGAGCCTTGGTGACGTTGAATGTGTTAGCGTTACACACTGCTATCTGAAAAACCACACAGTGCTGAATAGTAAGCATGGGAGTGCAGGAAAATCAGCTGTCTGTGTGCTAAGAGTGTGCTTCTGGAGACTGTGTATTGTCAGGTGCAAGAGAGATCTGCATGGACGCTTGCACAACTGCATGAAGACTGCAGAGATGTATGTAAGAGTACATGTGTGGTAAGGGTTAATTGGAGTTTTGAACATGTAGGACCTACCTCACCCATTGCAGCACTGGAAGGAAAATCTACCATGTTGATTTCAAATGTGTTAGCATGCGACTCTCCTTTGTGAGATATTGATTTGTGCTGAATGCTAACCATCACAGTTCAAGAAAACAAGCTGCCCCTTTCCCGCGAGTTCAAGTCTTACAGAACAAGAGCAACACAAATTAAATCTCTGATAACAATTCCTGTGTGCAGACAGACTCATGGTGTGATTCTAGGCAGAAAACAATATTTGATTGGCAATTTCAAAGCACATTTACAACTGTGGTAGAGCAAATGATAATTACTGTAACAGCCTGCAACATTTTCCTTATAGTTTAGAGAGGCAGAAAAGAGCACATGTTCTAACAGCTACTTGAGACCATGAGCATGTGGAACCTGGGTGACTGATTACACTAGAGCAAAGGAAATGAGCCTTGGTGACATTGAATGTGTTAGCGTTACACACTGCTATCTGAAATACCACACAGTGCTGAATAGTAAGCATGGGAGTGCAGGAAAATCAGCTGCCTGTGTGCTAAGAGTGTGCTTCTGGATACTGTGTATGGTCAGGTGCAAGAGAGATCTGCATGGACGCTTGCACAACTGCATGAAGACTGCAGAGATGTATGTAAGAGTACATGTGTGGTAAGGGTTAATTGGAGTTTTGAACATATAGGACCTACCTCACCCATTGCAGCAGTGGAAAGAAAATCTACCATATTGATTTCAAATGTGTTAGCATTTGCCTCTCATTTGTGAGATATTGATTTGTGCTGAATGCTAACCATCACAGTTCAAGAAAACAGGATGCCTCTTTCCTGCGAGTGCAAGTCTTACAGAACAAGAGCAACACAAATTAAATATCTGACAACAATTCCTGTGTGCAGACAGACTCATGGTGTGATTCTAGGCAGAAAACGATATTTGATTGGCAATTTCAAAGCACATTTACAACTGTGGTAGAGCAAATGATAATTACTGTAACAGCCTGCAACATTTCCCTTATAGTTTAGAGAGGCAGAAAAGAGCACATGTTCTAACAGCTACTTGAGACCATGAGCATGTGGAACCTGGGTGAGTGATTAGACTAGAGCAAAGGAAATGAGCCGTGGTGACGTTGAATGTGTTAGCGTTACACACTGCTATCTGAAATACCACACAGTGCTGAATAGTAAGCATGGGAGTGCAGGAAAATCAGCTGCCTGTGTGCTAAGAGTGTGCTTCTGGAGACTGTGTATTGTCAGGTGCAAGAGAGAGCTGCATGGACGCTTGCACAACTGCATGAAGACTGCAGAGATGTATGTAAGAGTACATGTGTGGTAAGGGTTAATTGGAGTTTTGAACATGTAGGAACTACCTTACCTATTGCAGGAGTGGAAGGAAAATCTACCATGTTGATTTCAAATGTGTTAGCATTTGCCTCTCATTTGTGAGATATTGATTTGTGCTGAATGCTAACCATCACAGTTCAAGAAAACAAGCTGCCCCTTTCCTGCGAGTGCAAGTCTTACAGAACAAGAGCAACACAAATTAAATCTCTGACAACAATTCCTGTGTGCAGACAGACTCATGGTGTGATTCTAGGCAGAAAACGATATTTGATTGGCAATTTCAAAGCACATTTAATACTGTGGTAGAGCAAGTGATAATTACTGTAACAGCCTGACACATTTTCCTTAAAGTTTAGAGAGGCAGAAAAGAGCACATGTCCTAACAGCTACTTGAGACCCTGAGCATGTGGAACCTGGGTGAGTGATTAGACTAGAGCAAAGGAAATGAGCCTTGGTGACATTGAATGTGTTAGCGTTACACACTGCTATCTGAAATACCACACAGTGCTGAATAGTAAGCATGGGAGTGCAGGAAAATCAGCTGCCTGTGTGCTAAGAGTGTGCTTCTGGAGACTGTGTATTGTCAGGTGCAAGAGAGATCTGCATGGACGCTTGCACAACTGCATGAAGACTGCAGAGATGTATGTAAGAGTACATGTGTGGTAAGGGTTAATTGGAGTTTTGAACATATAGGACCTACCTCACCTATTGCAGCAGTCGAAAGAAAATCTACCATATTGATTTCAAATGTTAGCATTTGCCTCTCATTTGTGAGATATTGATTTGTGCTGAATGCTAACCATCACAGTTCAAGAAAACAAGCTGCCCCTTTCCTGCGAGTGCAAGTCTTACAGAACAAGAGCAACACAAATTAAATCATTGACAACAATTCCTGTGTGCAGACAGACTCATGGTGTGATACTAGGCAGAAAACGATATTTGATTGGCAATTTCAAAGCACATTTACTACTGTGGTAGTGCAAATGATAATTACTGTAACAACCTGACACATTTTCCTTATAGTTTAGAGAGGCAGAAAAGAGCACATGTCCTAACAGCTACTTGAGACCATGAGCATGTGGAACCTGGGTGAGTGATTAGACTAGAGCAAAGGAAATGAGCCTTGGTGACATTGAATGTGTTAGTGTTACACACTGCTATCTGAAATACCACACAGTGCTGAATAGTAAGCATGGGAGTGCAGGAAAATCAGCTGCCTGTGTGCTAAGAGTGTGCTTCTGGAGACTGTATTGTCAGGTGCAAGAGAGATCTGCATGGACGCTTACAAAACTGCATGAAGACTGCAGAGATGTATGTAAGAGTACATGTGTGGTAAGGCTTAATTGGAGTTTTGAACAAGTAGGAACTACCTCACCCATTGCAGGAGTGGAAGGAAAATCTACCATTTTGATTTCAAATGCGTTAGCATTTGCCTCTCATTTGTGAGATATTGATTTGTGCTGAATGCTAACCATCACAGTTCAAGAAAACAAGCTGCCCCTTTCCTGCGAGTGCAAGTCTTACAGAACAAGAGCAACACGAATTAAATCTCTGACAACAATTCCTGTGTGCACACAGACTCATGGTGTGATTCTAGGCAGAAAACGATATTTGATTGGCAATTTCAAAGCACATTTACTACTGTGGTAGTGCAAATGATAATTACTGTAACAACCTGACACATTTTCCTTATAGTTTAGAGAGGCAGAAAAGAGCACATGTCCTAACAGCTACTTGAGACCATGAGCATGTGGAACCTGGGTGAGTGATTAGACTAGAGCAAAGGAAATGAGCCTTGGTGACATTGAATGTGTTAGTGTTACACACTGCTATCTGAAATACCACACAGTGCTGAATAGTAAGCATGGGAGTGCAGGAAAATCAGCTGCCTGTGTGCTAAGAGTGTGCTTCTGGAGACTGTATTGTCAGGTGCAAGAGAGATCTGCATGGACGCTTACAAAACTGCATGAAGACTGCAGAGATGTATGTAAGAGTACATGTGTGGTAAGGCTTAATTGGAGTTTTGAACAAGTAGGAACTACCTCACCCATTGCAGGAGTGGAAGGAAAATCTACCATTTTGATTTCAAATGCGTTAGCATTTGCCTCTCATTTGTGAGATATTGATTTGTGCTGAATGCTAACCATCACAGTTCAAGAAAACAAGCTGCCCCTTTCCTGCGAGTGCAAGTCTTACAGAACAAGAGCAACACGAATTAAATCTCTGACAACAATTCCTGTGTGCACACAGACTCATGGTGTGATTCTAGGCAGAAAACGATATTTGATTGGCAATTTCAAAGCACATTTACTACTGTGGTAGAGCAAGTGATAATTACTGTAACAGCCTGACACATTTTCCTTATAGTTTAGAGAGGCAGAAAAGAGCACATGTATTAACAGCTACTTGAGACAATGAGCATGTGGAACCTGGGTGAGTGATTAGACTAGAGCAAAGAAAATAAGCCTTGGTGACTTTGAATGTGTTAGCGTTACACACTGCTATCTGAAATACCACACAGTGCTGAATAGTAAGCATGGGAGTGCAGGAAAATCAGCTGCCTGTGTGCTAAGAGTGTGCTTCTGGAGACTGTGTATTGTCAGGTGCAAGAGACAGCTGCATGGACGCTTGCACAACTGCATGAAGACTGCAGAGATCTATGTAAGAGTACATGTGTGGTAAGGGTTAATTGGAGTTTTGAACATGTAGGAACTACCTTACCCATTGCAGGAGTGGAAGGAAAATCTACCATGTTGATTTCAAATGTGTTAGCATTTGCCTCTCATTTGTGAGATATTGATTTGTGCTGAATGCTAACCATCACAGTTCAAGAAAACAAGCTGCCCCTTTCCTGCGAGTGCAAGTCTTACAGAACAAGAGCAACATGAATTAAATCTGACATCAATTCCTGTGTGCACACAGACTCATGGTGTGATTCTAGGCAGAACACGATATTTGATTGGCAATTTCAAAGCACATTTACTACTGTGGTAGAGCAAGTGATAATTACTGTAACAGCCTGATATATTTTCCTTATAGTTTAGAGAGGCAGAAAAGAGCACATGGCCTAACAGCTACTTGAGACCATGAGCATGTGGAACCTGGGTGAGTGATTAGACTAGAGCAAAGGAAATGAGCCTTGGTGACGTTGAATGTGTTAGCGTTACACACTGCTATCTGAAAGACCACACAGTGCTGAATAGTAAGCATGGGAGTGCAGGAAAATCAGCTGCCTGTGTGCTAAGAGTGTGCTTCTGGAGACTGTGTATTGTCAGGTGCAAGAGAGATCTGCATGGACGCTTGCACAACTGCATGAAGACTGCAGAGATGTATGTAAGAGTACATGTGTGGTAAGGGTTAATTGGAGCTTTGAACATATAGGACCTACCTCACCCATTGCAGCAGTCGAAAGAAAATCTACCATATTGATTTCAAATGTGTTAGCATTTGCCTCTCATTTGTGAGATATTGATTTGTGCTGAATGCTAACCATCACAGTTCAAGAAAACAAGCTGCCTCTTTCCTGCGAGTGCAAGTCTTACAGAACAAGAGCAACACAAATTAAATCTCTGACAACAATTCCTGTGTGCAGACAGACTCATGGTGTGATTCTAGGCAGAAAACGATATTTGATTGGCAATTTCAAAGCACATTTACAACTGTGGTAGAGCAAATGATAATTACTGTAACAGCCTGCAACATTTTCCTTATAGTTTAGAGGGGCAGAAAAAAGCACATGTCCTAACAGCTACTTGAGACCATGAGCATGTGGAACCTGGGTGAGTGATTAGACTAGAGCAAAGGAAATGAGCCTTGGTGACGTTGAATGTGTTAGCGTTACACACTGCTATCTGAAATACCACACAGTGCTGAATAGTAAGCATGGGAGTGCAGGAAAATCAGCTGCCTGTGTGCTAAGAGTGTGCTTCTGGAGACTGTGTATTGTCAGGTGCAAGAGAGAGCTGCATGGACGCTTGCACAACTGCATGAAGACTGCAGAGATGTATGTAAGAGTACATGTGTGGTAAGGTTAATTGGAGTTTTGAACATGTAGGAACTACCTCACCCATTGCAGGAGTGGAAGGAAAATCTACCATGTTGATTTCAAATGTGTTAGCATTTGCCTCTCATTTGTGAGATATTGATTTGTGCTGAATGCTAACCATCACAGTTCAAGAAAACAAGCTGCCCCTTTCCTGCGAGTGCAAGTCTTACAGAACAAGAGCAACACAAATTAAATCTCTGACATCAATTCCTGTGTGCACACAGACTCATGGTGTGATTCTAGGCAGAAAACGATATTTGATTGGCAATTTCAAAGCACATTTACTACTGTGGTAGAGCAAGTGATAATTACTGTAACAGCCTGACATATTTTCCTTATAGTTTAGAGAGGCAGACAAGAGCACATGTCCTAACAGCTACTTGAGACCATGAGCATGTGGAACCTGGGTGAGTGATTAGACTAGAGCAAAGGAAATGAGCCTTGGTGACGTTGAATGTGTTAGCGTTACACACTGCTATCTAAAAGACCACACAGTGCTGAATAGTAAGCATGGGAGTGCAGGAAAATCAGCTGCCTGTGTGCTAAGAGTGTGCTTCTGGATACTGTGTATTGTCAGGTGCAAGAGAGATCTGCATGGACGCTTGCACAACTGCATGAAGACTGCAGAGATGTATGTAAGAGTACATGTGTGGTAAGGGTTAATTGGAGTTTTGAACATATAGGACCTACCTCACCCATTGCAGCAGTGGAAAGAACATCTACCATATTGATTTCAAATGTGTTAGCATTTGCCTCTCATTTGTGAGATATTGATTTGTGCTGAATGCTAACCATCACAGTTCAAGAAAACAGGCTGCCTCTTTCCTGCGAGTGCAAGTCTTACAGAACAAGAGCAACACAAATTAAATATCTGACAACAATTCCTGTGTGCAGACAGACTCATGGTGTGATTCTAGGCAGAAAACGAAATTTGATTGGCAATTTCAAAGCACATTTACAACAGTGGTAGAGCAAATGATAATTACTGTAACAGCCTGCAACATTTTCCTTATAGTTTAGAGAGGCAGAAAAGAGCACATGTTCTAACAGCTACTTGAGACCATGAGCATGTGGAACCTGGGTGAGTGATTAGACTAGAGCAAAGGAAATGAGCCGTGGTGACGTTGAATGTGTTAGCGTTACACACTGCTATCTGAAATACCACACAGTGCTGAATAGTAAGCATGGGAGTGCAGGAAAATCAGCTGCCTGTGTGCTAAGAGTGTGCTTCTGGAGACTGTGTATTGTCAGGTGCAAGAGAGAGCTGCATGGACGCTTGCACAACTGCATGAAGACTGCAGAGATGTATGTTAGAGTACATGCGTGGTAAGGGTTAATTGGAGTTTTGAACATGTAGGAACTACCTTACCTATTGCAGGAGTGGAAGGAAAATCTACCATGTTGATTTCAAATGTGTTAGCATTTGCCTCTCATTTGTGAGATATTGATTTGTGCTGAATGCTAACCATCACAGTTCAAGAAAACAAGCTGCCCCTTTCCTGCGAGTGCAAGTCTTACAGAACAAGAGCAACACAAATTAAATCTCTGACAACAATTCCTGTGTGCAGACAGACTCATGGTGTGATTCTAGGCAGAAAACGATATTTGATTGGCAATTTCAAAGCACATTTAATACTGTGGTAGAGCAAGTGATAATTACTGTAACAGCCTGACACATTTTCCTTAAAGTTTAGAGAGGCAGAAAAGAGCACATGTCCTAACAGCTACTTGAGACCATGAGCATGTGGAACCTGGGTGAGTGATTAGACTAGAGCAAAGGAAATGAGCCTTGGTGACGTTGAATGTGTTAGCGTTACACACTGCTATCTGAAAAACCACACAGTGCTGAATAGTAAGCATGGGAGTGCAGGAAAATCAGCTGCCTGTGTGCTAAGAGTGTGCTTCTGGAAACTGTGTATTGTCAGGTGCAAGAGATATCTGCATGGACGCTTGCACAACTGCATGAAGACTGCAGAGATGTATGAAAGAGTACATGTGTGGTAAGGGTTAATTGGAGTTTTGAACATGTAGGAACTACCTCACACATTGCAGCAGTGTAAGGAAAATCTACCATGTTGATTTCAAATGTGTTAGCATTTGCCTCTCATTTGTGAGATATTGATTTGTGCTGAATGCTAACCATCACAGTTCAAGAAAACAAGCTGCCCCTTTCCTACGAGTGCAAGTCTTACAGAACAAGAGCAACACGAATTAAATCATTGACAACAATTCCTGTGTGCAGACAGACTCATGGTGTGATTCTAGGCAGAAAACGATATTTGATTGGCAATTTCAAAGCACATTTACAACTGTGGTAGAGCAAATGATAATTACTGTAACAGCCTGCAACATTTTCCTTATAGTTTAGAGAGGCAGAAAAGAGCACATGTTCTAACAGCTACTTGAGACCATGAGCATGTGGAACCTGGGTGACTGATTACACTAGAGCAAAGGAAATGAGCCTTGGTGACATTGAATGTGTTAGCGTTACACACTGCTATCTGAAATACCACACAGTGCTGAATAGTAAGCATGGGAGTGCAGGAAAATCAGCTGCCTGTGTGCTAAGAGTGTGCTTCTGGATACTGTGTATGGTCAGGTGCAAGAGAGATCTGCATGGACGCTTGCACAACTGCATGAAGACTGCAGAGATGTATGTAAGAGTACATGTGTGGTAAGGGTTAATTGGAGTTTTGAACATATAGGACCTACCTCACCCATTGCAGCAGTGGAAAGAAAATCTACCATATTGATTTCAAATGTGTTAGCATTTGCCTCTCATTTGTGAGATATTGATTTGTGCTGAATGCTAACCATCACAGTTCAAGAAAACAGGATGCCTCTTTCCTGCGAGTGCAAGTCTTACAGAACAAGAGCAACACAAATTAAATATCTGACAACAATTCCTGTGTGCAGACAGACTCATGGTGTGATTCTAGGCAGAAAACGATATTTGATTGGCAATTTCAAAGCACATTTACAACTGTGGTAGAGCAAATGATAATTACTGTAACAGCCTGCAACATTTTCCTTATAGTTTAGAGAGGCAGAAAAGAGCACATGTTCTAACAGCTACTTGAGACCATGAGCATGTGGAACCTGGGTGAGTGATTAGACTAGAGCAAAGGAAATGAGCCGTGGTGACGTTGAATGTGTTAGCGTTACACACTGCTATCTGAAATACCACACAGTGCTGAATAGTAAGCATGGGAGTGCAGGAAAATCAGCTGCCTGTGTGCTAAGAGTGTGCTTCTGGAGACTGTGTATTGTCAGGTGCAAGAGAGAGCTGCATGGACGCTTGCACAACTGCATGAAGACTGCAGAGATGTATGTAAGAGTACATGTGTGGTAAGGGTTAATTGGAGTTTTGAACATGTAGGAACTACCTTACCTATTGCAGGAGTGGAAGGAAAATCTACCATGTTGATTTCAAATGTGTTAGCATGTGCCTCTCATTTGTGAGATATTGATTTGTGCTGAATGCTAACCATCACAGTTCAAGAAAACAAGCTGCCCCTTTCCCGCGAGTGCAAGTCTTACAGAACAAGAGCAACACAAATTAAATCTCTGATAACAATTCCTGTGTGCAGACAGACTCATGGTGTGATTCTAGGCAGAAAACGATATTTGATTGGCAATTTCAAAGCACATTTACTACTGTGGTAGAGCAAATGATAATTACTGTAACAGCCCGACACATTTTCCTTATAGTTTAGAGAGGCAGAAAAGAGCACATGTCCTAACAGCTACTTGAGACCATGAACATGTGGAACCTGGGTGAGTGATTAGACTAGAGCAAAGGAAATGAGCCTTGGTGACATTGAATGTGTTAGCGTTACACACTGCTATCTGAAATACCACACAGTGCTGAGTAGTAAGCATGGGAGTGCAGGAAAATCAGCAGCCTGTGTGCTAAGAGTGTGCTTCTGGAGACTGTGTATTGTCAGGTGCAAGAGAGATCTGCATGGACGCTTGCACAACTGCATGAAGACTGCAGAGATGTATGTAAGAGTACATGTGTGGTAAGGGTTAATTGGAGTTTTGAACATGTAGGAACTACCTCACCCATTGCTGGAGTGGAAGGAATATCTACCATGTTGATTTCAAATGTGTTAGCATTTGCCTCTCATTTGTGAGATATTGATTTGTGCTGAATGCTAACCATCACAGTTCAAGAAAACAGGCTGCCTCTTTCCTGCGAGTGCAAGTCTTACAGAACAAGAGCAACACAAATTAAATATCTGACAACAATTCCTGTGTGCAGACAGACTCATGGTGTGATTCTAGGCAGAAAACGATATTTGATTGGCAATTTCAAAGCACATTTACAACTGTGGTAGAGCAAATGATAATTACTGTAACAGCCTGCAACATTTTCCTTATAGTTTAGAGAGGCAGAAAAGAGCACATGTTCTAACAGCTACTTGAGACCATGAGCATGTGGAACCTGGGTGAGTGATTCGACTAGAGCAAAGGAAATGAGCCTTGGTGACGTTGAATGTGTTAGCGTTACACACTGCTATCTAAAAGACCACACAGTGCTGAATAGTAAGCATGGGAGTGCAGGAAAATCAGTTGCCTGTGTGCTAAGAATGTGCTTCTGGATACTGTGTATTGTCAGGTGCAAGAGAGATCTGCATGGACGCTTGCACAACTGCATGAAGACTGCAGAGATGTATGTAAGAGTACATGTGTGGTAAGGGTTAATTGGAGTTTTGAACATATAGGACCTACCTCACCCATTGCAGCAGTGGAAAGAAAATCTACCATATTGATTTCAAATGTGTTAGCATTTGCCTCTCATTTGTGAGAGATTGATTTGTGCTGAATGCTAACCATCACAGTTCAAGAAAACAGGCTGCCTCTTTCCTGCGAGTGCAAGTCTTACAGAACAAGAGCAACACAAATTAAATATCTGACAACAATTCCTGTGTGCACACAGACTCATGGTGTGATTCTAGGCAGAAAACGATATTTGATTGGCAATTTCAAAGCACATTTACAACTGTGGTAGAGCAAATGATAATTACTGTAACAGCCTGCAACATTTTCCTTATAGTTTAGAGAGGCAGAAAAGAGCACATGTTCTAACAGCTACTTGAGACCATGAGCATGTGGAACCTGGGTGAGTGATTAGACTAGAGCAAAGGAAATGAGCCGTGGTGACGTTTAATGTGTTAGCGTTACACACTGCTATCTGAAATACCACACAGTGCTGAATAGTAAGCATGGGAGTGCAGGAAAATCAGCTGCCTGTGTGCTAAGAGTGTGCTTCTGGAGACTGTGTATTGTCAGGTGCAAGAGAGAGCTGCATGGACGCTTGCACAACTGCATGAAAACTGCAGAGATGTATGTAAGAGTACATGTGTGGTAAGGGTTAATTGGAGTTTTGAACATGTAGCAACTACCTTACCTATTGCAGGAGTGGAAGGAAAATCTACCATGTTGATTTCAAATGTGTTAGCATTTGCCTCTCATTTGTGAGATATTGATTTGTGCTGAATGCTAACCATCACAGTTCAAGAAAACAAGCTGCCCCTTTCCTGCGAGTGCAAGTCTTACAGAACAAGAGCAACACAAATTAAATCTCTGACAACAATTCCTGTGTGCAGACAGACTCATGGTGTGATTCTAGGAAGAAAACGATATTTGATTGGCAATTTCAAAGCACATTTACAACTGTGGTAGAGCAAATGATAATTACTGTAACAGCCTGCAACATTTTCCTTATAGTTTAGAGAGGCAGAAAAGAGCACATGTTCTAACAGCTACTTGAGACCATGAGCATGTGGAACCTGGGTGAGTGATTAGACTAGAGCAAAGGAAATGAGCCTTGGTGACATTGAATGTGTTAGCGTTACACACTGCTATCTGAAATACAACACAGTGCTGAATGGTAAGCATGGGAGTGCAGGAAAATCAGCTGCCTGTGTGCTAAGAGTGTGCTTCTGGAGACTGTATTGTCAGGTGCAAGAGAGATCTGCATGGACGCTTACAAAACTGCATGAAGACTGCAGAGATGTATGTAAGAGTACATGTGTGGTAAGGCTTAATTGGAGTTTTGAACATGTAGGAACTACCTCACCCATTGAAGGAGTGGAAGGAAAATCTACCATGTTGATTTCAAATGTGTTAGCATTTGCCTCTCATTTGTGAGATATTGATTTGTGCTGAATGCTAACCATCACAGTTCAAGAAAACAAGCTGCCCCTTTCCTGCGAGTGCAAGTCTTACAGAACAAGAGCAACACGAATTAAATCTCTGACAACAATTCCTGTGTGCACACAGACTCATGGTGTGATTCTATGCAGAAAACGATATTTGATTGGCAATTTCAAAGCACATTTACTACTGTGGTAGAGCAAGTGATAATTACTGTAACAGCCTGACACATTTTCCTTATAGTTTAGAGAGGCAGAAAAGAGCACATGTATTAACAGCTACTTGAGACAATGAGCATGTGGAACCTGGGTGAGTGATTAGACTAGGGCAAAGAAAATAAGCCTTGGTGACGTTGAATGTGTTAGCGTTATACACTGCTATCTGAAAAACCACACGGTGCTGAATAGTAAGCATGGGAGTGCAGGAAAATAAGCTGCCTGTGTGCTAAGAGTGTGCTTCTGGAGACTGTGTATTGTCAGGTGCAAGAGAGATCTGCATGGACGCTTGCACAACTGCATGAAGACTACAGAGATGTATGTAAGAGTACATGTGTGGTAAGGTTTAATTGGAGTTTTGAACATGTAGGACCTACCTCACCCATTGCAGCAGTGGAAGGAAAATCTACCATGTTGATTTCAAATGTGTTAGCATGTGCCTCTCATTTGTGAGATATTGATTTGTGCTGAATGCTAACCATCACAGTTCAAGAAAACAAGCTGCCCGTTTCCCGCGAGTGCAAGTCTTACAGAACAAGAGCAACACAAATTAAATCTCTGATAACAATTCCTGTGTGCAGACAGACTCATGGTGTGATTCTAGGCAGAAAACGATATTTGATTGGCAATTTCAAAGCACATTTACTACTGTGGTAGAGCAAATGATAATTACTGTAACAGCCTGACACATTTTCCTTATAGTTTAGAGAGGCAGAAAAGAGCACATGTCCTAACAGCTACTTGAGACCATGAGCATGTGGAACTTGAGAGAGTGATTAGACTAGAGCAAAGGAAATGAGCCTTGGTGACAATGAATGTGTTAGCGTTACACACTGCTATCTGAAATACCACACAGTGCTGAATAGTAAGCATGGGAGTGCAGGAAAATCAGCTGCCTGTGTGCTAAGAGTGTGCTTCTGGAGACTGTGTATTGTCAGGTGCAAGAGAGATCTGCACGGACACTTGCACAACTGCATGAAGACTGCAGAGATGTATGTAAGAGTACATGTGTGGTAAGGGTTAATTGGAGTTTTGAACATGTAGGAACTACCTCACCCATTGCAGGAGTGTAAGGAAAATCTACCATGTTGATTTCAAATGTGTTAGCATTTGCCTCTTATTTGTGAGATATTGATTTGTGCTGAATGCTAACCCTCACAGTTCAAGAAAACAAGCTGCCCCTTTCCTGCGAGTGCAAGTCTTACAGAACAAGAGCAACACGAATTAAATCATTGACAACAATTCCTGTGTGCAGACAGACTCATGGTGTGATTCTAGGCAGAAAACGATATTTGATTGGCAATTTCAAAGCACATTTACTACTGTGGTAGAGCAAGTGATAATTACTATAACAGCCTGACACATTTTCCTTATAGTTTAGAGAGGCAGAAAAGAGCACATGTCCTAACAGCTACGTGAGACCATGAACATGTGGAACTTGAGTGAGTGATTAGACTAGAGCAAAGGAAATGAGCCTTGGTGACATTGAATGTGTTAGCGTTACACACTGCTATCTGAAATACCACACAGTGCTGAATAGTAAGCATGGGAGTGCAGGAAAATCAGCTGCCTGTGTGCTAAGAGTGTGCGTCTGGAGACTGTGTATTGTCAGGTGCAAGAGAGAGCTGCATGGACGCTTGCACAACTGCATGAAGACTGCAGAGATGTATGTAAGAGTACATGTGTGGTAAGGGTTAATTGGAGTTTTGAACATGTAGGAACTACCTCACCCATTGCAGGAGTGGAAGGAAAAACTACCATGTTGATTTCAAATGTGTTAGCATTTGCCTCTCATTTGTGAGATATTGATTTGTGCTGAATGCTAACCATCACAGTTCAAGAAAACAAGCTGCCCCTTTCCTGCGAGTGCAAGTCTTACAGAACAAGAGCAACACGAATTAAATCTCTGACATCAATTCCTGTGTGCACACAGACTCATGGTGTGATTCTAGGCAGAAAACGATATTTGATTGGCAATTTCAAAGCACATTTACTACTGTGGTAGAGCAAGTGATAATTACTGTAACAGCCTGACATATTTTCCTTATAGTTTAGAGAGGCAGAAAAGAGCACATGTCCTAACAGCTACTTGAGACCATGAGCATGTGGAACCTGGGTGAGTGATTAGACTAGAGCAAAGGAAATGAGCCTTGGTGACGTTGAATGTGTTAGTGTTACACACTGCTATCTGAAAGACCACACAGTGCTGAATAGTAAGCATGGGAGTGCAGGAAAATCAGCTGCCTGTGTGCTAAGAGTGTGCTTCTGGAGACTGTGTATTGTCAGGTGCAAGAGAGATCTGCATGGACGCTTGCACAACTGCATGAAGACTGCAGAGATGTATGTAAGAGTACTTGTGTGGTAAGGGTTAATTGGAGTTTTGAACATATAGAACCTACCTCACCCATTGCAGCAGTGGAAAGAAAATCTACCATATTGATTTCAAATGTGTTAGCATTTGCCTCTCATTTGTGAGATATTGATTTGTGCTGAATGCTAACCATCACAGTTCAAGAAAACAAGCTGCCTCTTTCCTGCAAGTGCAAGTCTTACAGAACAAGAGCAACACAAATTAAATCTCTGACAACAATTCCTGTGTGCAGACAGACTCATGGTGTGATTCTAGGCAGAAAACGATATTTGATTGGCAATTTCAAAGCACATTTACAACTGTGGTAGAGCAAATGATAATTACTGTAACAGCCTGCAACATTTTCCTTATAGTTTAGAGAGGCAGAAAAGAGCACATGTTCTAACAGCTACTTGAGACCATGAGCATGTGGAACCTGGGTGAGTGATTAGACTAGAGCAAAGGAAATGAGCCTTGGTGACATTGAATGTGTTAGCGTTACACACTGCTATCTGAAATACCACACAGTGCTGAATAGTAAGCATGGGAGTGCAGGAAAATCAGCTGCCTGTGTGCTAAGAGTGTGCTTCTGGAGACTGTATTGTCAGGTACAAGAGAGATCTGCATGGACGCTTACAAAACTGCATGAAGACTGCAGAGATGTATGTAAGAGTACATGTGTGGTAAGGCTTAATTGGAGTTTTGAACATGTAGGAACTACCTCACCCATTGCAGGAGTGGAAGGAAAATCTACCATGTTGATTTCAAATGTGTTAGCATTTGCCTCTCATTTGTGAGATATTGATTTGTGCTGAATGCTAACCATCACAGTTCAAGAAAACAAGCTGCCCCTTTCCTGCGAGTGCAAGTCTTACAGAACAAGAGCAACACAAATTAAATCTCTGATAACAATTCCTGTGTGCAGACAGACTCATGGTGTGATTCTAGGCAGAAAACGATATTTGATTGGCAATTTCAAAGCACATTTACTACTGTGGTAGAGCAAATGATAATTACTGTAACAGCCTGACACATTTTCCTTATAGTTTAGAGAGGCAGAAAAGAGCACATGTCCTAACAGCTACTTGAGACCATGAACATGTGGAACTTGGGTGAGTGATTAGACTAGAGCAAAGGAAATGAGCCTTGGTGACATTGAATGTGTTAGCGTTACACACTGCTATCTGAAATACCACACAGTGCTGAATAGTAAGCACGGGAGTGCAGGAAAATCAGCAGCCTGTGTGCTAAGAGTGTGCTTCTGGAGACTGTGTATTGTCAGGTGCAAGAGAGATCTGCATGGACGCTTGCACAACTGCATGAAGACTGCAGAGATGTATGTAAGAGTACATGTGTGGTAAGGGTTAATTGGAGTTTTGAACATGTAGGAACTACCTCACCCATTGCAGGTGTGGAAGGAATATCTACCATGTTGATTTCAAATGTGTTAGCATTTGCCTCTCATTTGTGAGATATTGATTTGTGCTGAATGCTAACCATCACAGTTCAAGAAAACAAGCTGCCCCTTTCCTGCGAGTGCAAGTCTTACAGAACAAGAGCAACACGAATTAAATCATTGACAACAATTCCTGTGTGCAGACAGACTCATGGTGTGATTCTAGGCAGAAAACGATATTTGATTGGCAATTTCAAAGCACATTTACTACTGTGGTAGTGCAAATGATAATTACTGTAACAGCCTGACACATTTTCCTTATAGTTTAGAGAGGCAGAAAAGAGCACATGTCCTAACAGCTACTTGAGACCATGAGCATGTGGAACCTGGGTGTGTGATTAGACTAGAGCAAAGGAAATGAGCCTTGGTGACATTGAATGTGTTAGCGTTACACACTGCTATCTGAAATACCACACAGTGCTGAATAGTAAGCATGGGAGTGCAGGAAAATCAGCTGCCTGTGTGCTAAGAGTGTGCTTCTGGAGACTGTGTATTGTCAGGTGCAAGAGAGATCTGCACGGACACTTGCACAACTGCATGAAGACTGCAGAGATGTATGTAAGAGTACATGTGTGGTAAGGGTTAATTGGAGTTTTGAACATGTAGGAACTACCTCACCCATTGCAGCAGTGGAAAGAAAATCTACCATGTTGATTTCAAATTTGTTAGCATTTGCCTCTCATTTGTGAGATATTGATTTGTGCTGAATGCTAACCATCACAGTTCAAGAAAACAGGCTGCCTCTTTCCTGCGAGTGCAAGTCTTACAGAACAAGAGCAACACAAATTAAATATCTGACAACAATTCCTGTGTGCAGACAGACTCATGGTGTGATTCTAGGCAGAAAACGATATTTGATTGGCAATTTCAAAGCACATTTACAACTGTGGTAGAGCAAATGATAATTACTGTAACAGCCTGCAACATTTTCCTTATAGTTTAGAGAGGCAGAAAAGAGCACATGTTCTAACAGCTACTTGAGACCATGAGCATGTGGAACCTGGGTGAGTGATTAGACTAGAGCAAAGGAAATGAGCCTTGGTGACGTTGAATGTGTTACACACTGCTATCTGAAATACCACACAGTGCTGAATAGTAAGCATGGGAGTGCAGGAAAATCAGCTGCCTGTGTGCTAAGAGTGTGCGTCTGGAGACTGTGTATTGTCAGGTGCAAGAGAGAGCTGCATGGACGCTTGCACAACTGCATGAAGACTGCAGAGATGTATGTAAGAGTACATGTGTGGTAAGGGTTAATTGGAGTTTTGAACATGTAGGAACTACCTCACCCATTGCAGGAGTGGAAGGAAAAACTACCATGTTGATTTCACATGTGTTAGCATTTGCCTCTCATTTGTGAGATATTGATTTGTGCTGAATGCTAACCATCACAGTTCAAGAAAACAAGCTGCCCCTTTCCTGCGAGTGCAAGTCTTACAGAACAAGAGCAACACAAATTAAATCTCTGACATCAATTCCTGTGTGCACACAGACTCATGGTGTGATTCTAGGCAGAAAACGATATTTGATTGGCAATTTCAAAGCACATTTACTACTGTGGTAGAGCAAGTGATAATTACTGTAACAGCCTGACATATTTTCCTTATAGTTTAGAGAGGCAGAAAAGAGCACATGTCCTAACAGCTACTTGAGACCATGAGCATGTGGAACCTGGGTGAGTGATTAGACTAGAGCAAAGGAAATGAGCCTTGGTGACGTTGAATGTGTTAGTGTTACACACTGCTATCTGAAAGACCACACAGTGCTGAATAGTAAGCATGGGAGTGCAGGAAAATCAGCTGCCTGTGTGCTAAGAGTGTGCTTCTGGAGACTGTGTATTGTCAGGTGCAAGAGAGATCTGCATGGACGCTTGCACAACTGCATGAAGACTGCAGAGATGTATGTAAGAGTACTTGTGTGGTAAGGGTTAATTGGAGTTTTGAACATATAGAACCTACCTCACCCATTGCAGCAGTGGAAAGAAAATCTACCATATTGATTTCAAATGTGTTAGCATTTGCCTTTCATTTGTGAGATATTGATTTGTGCTGAATGCTAACCATCACAGTTCAAGAAAACAAGCTGCCCCTTTCCTGCGAGTGCAAGTCTTACAGAACAAGAGCAACACAAATTAAATCTCTGACAACAATTCCTGTGTGCACACAGACTCATGGTGTGATTCTAGGCAGAAAACGATATTTGATTGGCAATTTCAAAGCACATTTACTACTGTGGTAGAGCAAGTGATAATTACTGTAACAGCCTGACACATTTTCCTTATAGTTTAGAGAGGCAGAAAAGAGCACATGTATTAACAGCTACTTGAGACAATGAGCATGTGGAACCTGGGTGAGTGATTAGACTAGAGCAAAGGAAATGAGCCTTGGTGACGTTGAATGTGTTAGCGTTACACACTGCTATCTGAAATACCACACAGTGCTGAATAGTAAGCATCGGAGTGCAGGAAAATCAGCTGCCTGTGTGCTAAGAGTGTGCTTCTGGAGACTGTGTATTGTCAGGTGCAAGAGAGATCTGCATGGACGCTTGCACAACTGCATGAAGACTGCAGAGATGTATGTAAGAGTACATGTGTGGTAAGGGTTAATTGGAGTTTTGAACATGTAGGAACTACCTCACCCATTGCAGGTGTGGAAGGAATATCTACCATGTTGATTTCAAATGTGTTAGCATTTGCCTCTCATTTGTGAGATATTGATTTGTGCTGAATGCTAACCATCACAGTTCAAGAAAACAAGCTGCCCCTTTCCTGCGAGTGCAAGTCTTACAGAACAAGAGCAACACGAATTAAATCATTGACAACAATTCCTGTGTGCAGACAGACTCATGGTGTGATTCTAGGCAGAAAACGATATTTGATTGGCAATTTCAAAGCACATTTACTACTGTGGTAGAGCAAGTGATAATTACTATAACAGCCTGACACATTTTCCTTATAGTTCAGAGAGGCAGAAAAGAGCACATTTCCTAACCGCTACTTGAGACCATGAGCATGTGGAACCTGGGAGAGTGATTAGACTAGAGCAAAGGAAATGAGCCTTGGTGACGTTGAATGTGTTAGCGTTACACACTGCTATCTGAAATACCACACAGTGCTGAATAGTAAGCATGGGAGTGCAGGAAAACCAGCTGCCTGTGTGCTAAGAGTGTGCTTCTGGAGACTGTGTATTGTCAGGTGCAAGAGGGAGCTGCATGGACGCTTGCACAACTGCATGAAGACTGCAGAGATGTATGTAAGAGTACATGTGTGGTAAGGCTTAATTGGAGTTTTGAACATGTAGGAACTACCTCACCCATTGCAGGAGTGGAAGGAAAATCTACCATGTTGATTTCAAATGTGTTAGCATTTGCCTCTCATTTGTGAGATATTGATTTGTGCTGAATGCTAACCATCACAGTTCAAGAAAACAAGCTGCCCCTTTCCTGCGAGTGCAAGTCTTACAGAACAAGAGCAACACAAAATTAATCTCTGACAACAATTCCTGTGTGCACACAGACTCATGGTGTGATTCTAGGCAGAAAACGATATTTGATTGGCAATTTCAAAGCACATTTACTACTGTGGTAGAGCAAGTGATAATTACTGTAACAGCCTGACACATTTTCCTTATAGTTTAGAGAGGCAGAAAAGAGCACATGTATTAACAGCTACTTGAGACAATGAGCATGTGGAACCTGGGTGAGTGATTAGACTAGAGCAAAGGAAATGAGCCTTGGTGACGTTGAATGTGTTAGCGTTACACACTGCTATCTGAAATACCACACAGTGCTGAATAGTAAGCATCGGAGTGCAGGAAAATCAGCTGCCTGTGTGCTAAGAGTGTGCTTCTGGAGACTGTGTATTGTCAGGTGCAAGAGAGATCTGCATGGACGCTTGCACAACTGCATGAAGACTGCAGAGATGTATGTAAGAGTACATGTGTGGTAAGGGTTAATTGGAGTTTTGAACATGTAGGAACTACCTCACTCATTGCAGGTGTGGAAGGAATATCTACCATGTTGATTTCAAATGTGTTAGCATTTGCCTCTCATTTGTGAGATATTGATTTGTGCTGAATGCTAACCATCACAGTTCAAGAAAACAAGCTGCCCCTTTCCTGCGAGTGCAAGTCTTACAGAACAAGAGCAACACGAATTAAATCATTGACAACAATTCCTGTGTGCAGACAGACACATGGTGTGATTCTAGGCAGAAAACGATATTTGATTGGCAATTTCAAAGCACATTTACTACTGTGGTAGTGCAAATGATAATTACTGTAACAGCCTGACACATTTTCCTTATAGTTTAGAGAGGCAGAAAAGAGCACATGTCCTAACAGCTACTTGAGACCATGAGCATGTGGAACCTGGGTGTGTGATTAGACTAGAGCAAAGGAAATGAGCCTTGGTGACATTGAATGTGTTAGCGTTACACACTGCTATCTGAAATACCACACAGTGCTGAATAGTAAGCATGGGAGTGCAGGAAAATCAGCTGCCTGTGTGCTAAGAGTGTGCTTCTGGAGACTGTGTATTGTCAGGTGCAAGAGAGATCTGCACGGACGCTTGCACAACTGCATGAAGACTGCAGAGATGTATGTAAGAGTACATGTGTGGTAAGGGTTAATTGGAGTTTTGAACATGTAGGAACTACCTCACCCATTGCAGCAGTGTAAGGAAAATCTACCATGTTGATTTCAAATGTGTTAGCATTTGCCTCTCATTTGTGAGATATTGATTTGTGCTGAATGCTAACCATCACAGTTCAAGAAAACAAGCTGCCCCTTTCCTGCGAGTGCAAGTCTTACAGAACAAGAGCAACACGAATTAAATCTTCGACAACAATTCCTGTGTGCAGACAGACTCATGGTGTGATTCTAGGCAGAAAACGATATTTGATTGGCAATTTCAAAGCACATTTACTACTGTGGTAGAGCAAGTGATAATTACTATAACAGCCTGACACATTTTCCTTATAGTTTAGAGAGGCAGAAAAGAGCACATGTCCTAACAGCTACTTGAGACCATGAGCATGTGGAACCTGGGTGTGTGATTAGACTAGAGCAAAGGAAATGAGCCTTGGTGACATTGAATGTGTTAGCGTTACACACTGCTATCTGAAATACCACACAGTGCTGAATAGTAAGGATGGGAGTGCAGGAAAACCAGCTGCCTGTGTGCTAAGAGTGTGCTTCTGGAGACTGTGTATTGTCAGGTGCAAGAGAGATCTGCATGGACGCTTGCACAACTGCATGAAGACTGCAGAGATGTATGTAAGAGTACATGTGTGGTAAGGGTTAATTGGAGTTTTGAACATATAGGACCTACCTCACCCATTGCAGCAGTGGAAAGAAAATCTACCATATTGATTTCAAATTTGTTAGCATTTGCCTCTCATTTGTGAGATATTGATTTGTGCTGAATGCTAACCATCACAATTCAAGAAAACAGGCTGCCTCTTTCCTGCGAGTGCAAGTCTTACAGAACAAGAGCAACACAAATTAAATATCTGACAACAATTCCTGTGTGCAGACAGACTCATGGTGTGATTCTAGGCAGAAAACGATATTTGATTGGCAATTTCAAAGCACATTTACAACTGTGGTAGAGCAAATGATAATTACTGTAACAGCCTGCAACATTTTCCTTATAGTTTAGAGAGGCAGAAAAGAGCACATGTTCTAACAGCTACTTGAGACCATGAGCATGTGGAACCTGGGTGAGTGATTAGACTAGAGCAAAGGAAATGAGCCTTGGTGACGTTGAATGTGTTACACACTGCTATCTGAAATACCACACAGTGCTGAATAGTAAGCATGGGAGTGCAGGAAAATCAGCTGCCTGTGTGCTAAGAGTGTGCGTCTGGAGACTGTGTATTGTCAGGTGCAAGAGAGAGCTGCATGGACGCTTGCACAACTGCATGAATACTGCAGAGATGTATGTAAGAGTACATGTGTGGTAAGGGTTAATTGGAGTTTTGAAAATGTAGGAACTACCTCACCCATTGCAGGAGTGGAAGGAAAAACTACCATGTTGATTTCAAATGTGTTAGCATTTGCCTCTCATTTGTGAGATATTGATTTGTGCTGAATGCTAACCATCACAGTTCAAGAAAACAAGCTGCCCCTTTCCTGCGAGTGCAAGTCTTACAGAACAAGAGCAACACGAATTAAATCTCTGACATCAATTCCTGTGTGCACACAGACTCATGGTGTGATTCTAGGCAGAAAACGATATTTGATTGGCAATTTCAAAGCACATTTACTACTGTGGTAGAGCAAGTGATAATTACTGTAACAGCCTGACATATTTTCCTTATAGTTTAGAGAGGCAGAAAAGAGCACATGTCCTAACAGCTACTTGAGACCATGAGCATGTGGAACCTGGGTGAGTGATTAGACTAGAGCAAAGGAAATGAGCCTTGGTGACGTTGAATGTGTTAGTGTTACACACTGCTATCTGAAAGACCACACAGTGCTGAATAGTAAGCATGGGAGTGCAGGAAAATCAGCTGCCTGTGTGCTAAGAGTGTGCTTCTGGAGACTGTGTATTGTCAGGTGCAAGAGAGATCTGCATGGACGCTTGCACAACTGCATGAAGACTGCAGAGATGTATGTAAGAGTACATGTGTGGTAAGGGTTAATTGGAGTTTTGAACATGTAGGAACTACCTCACCCATTGCAGGTGTGGAAGGAATATCTACCATGTTGATTTCAAATGTGTTAGCATTTGCCTCTCATTTGTGAGATATTGATTTGTGCTGAATGCTAACCATCACAGTTCAAGAAAACAAGCTGCCCCTTTCCTGCGAGTGCAAGTCTTACAGAACAAGAGCAACACGAATTAAATCATTGACAACAATTCCTGTGTGCAGACAGACTCATGGTGTGATTCTAGGCAGAAAACGATATTTGATTGGCAATTTCAAAGCACATTTACTACTGTGGTAGAGCAAGTGATAATTACTATAACAGCCTGACACATTTTCCTTATAGTTTAGAGAGGCAGAAAAGAGCACATTTCCTAACCGCTACTTGAGACCATGAGCATGTGGAACCTGGGAGAGTGATTAGACTAGAGCAAAGGAAATGAGCCTTGGTGACGTTGAATGTGTTAGCGTTACACACTGCTATCTGAAATACCACACAGTGCTGAATAGTAAGCATGGGAGTGCAGGAAAACCAGCTGCCTGTGTGCTAAGAGTGTGCTTCTGGAGACTGTGTATTGTCAGGTGCAAGAGGGAGCTGCATGGACGCTTGCACAACTGCATGAAGACTGCAGAGATGTATGTAAGAGTACATGTGTGGTAAGGCTTAATTGGAGTTTTGAACATGTAGGAACTACCTCACCCATTGCAGGAGTGGAAGGAAAATCTACCATGTTGATTTCAAATGTGTTAGCATTTGCCTCTCATTTGTGAGATATTGATTTGTGCTGAATGCTAACCATCACAGTTCAAGAAAACAAGCTGCCCCTTTCCTGCGAGTGCAAGTCTTACAGAACAAGAGCAACACAAAATTAATCTCTGACAACAATTCCTGTGTGCACACAGACAAATGGTGTGATTCTAGGCAGAAAACGATATTTGATTGGCAATTTCAAAGCACATTTACTACTGTGGTAGAGCAAGTGATAATTACTGTAACAGCCTGACACATTTTCCTTATAGTTTAGAGAGGCAGAAAAGAGCACATGTATTAACAGCTACTTGAGACAATGAGCATGTGGAACCTGGGTGAGTGATTAGACTAGAGCAAAGGAAATGAGCCTTGGTGACGCTGAATGTGTTAGCGTTACACACTGCTATCTGAAATACCACACAGTGCTGAATAGTAAGCATCGGAGTGCAGGAAAATCAGCTGCCTGTGTGCTAAGAGTGTGCTTCTGGAGACTGTGTATTGTCAGGTGCAAGAGAGATCTGCATGGACGCTTGCACAACTGCATGAAGACTGCAGAGATGTATGTAAGAGTACATGTGTGGTAAGGGTTAATTGGAGTTTTGAACATGTAGGAACTACCTCACTCATTGCAGGTGTGGAAGGAATATCTACCATGTTGATTTCAAATGTGTTAGCATTTGCCTCTCATTTGTGAGATATTGATTTGTGCTGAATGCTAACCATCACAGTTCAAGAAAACAAGCTGCCCCTTTCCTGCGAGTGCAAGTCTTACAGAACAAGAGCAACACGAATTAAATCATTGACAACAATTCCTGTGTGCAGACAGACTCATGGTGTGATTCTAGGCAGAAAACGATATTTGATTGGCAATTTCAAAGCACATTTACTACTGTGGTAGTGCAAATGATAATTACTGTAACAGCCTGACACATTTTCCTTATAGTTTAGAGAGGCAGAAAAGAGCACATGTCCTAACAGCTACTTGAGACCATGAGCATGTGGAACCTGGGTGTGTGATTAGACTAGAGCAAAGGAAATGAGCCTTGGTGACATTGAATGTGTTAGCGTTACACACTGCTATCTGAAATACCACACAGTGCTGAATAGTAAGCATGGGAGTGCAGGAAAATCAGCTGCCTGTGTGCTAAGAGTGTGCTTCTGGAGACTGTGTATTGTCAGGTGCAAGAGAGATCTGCACGGACGCTTGCACAACTGCATGAAGACTGCAGAGATGTATGTAAGAGTACATGTGTGGTAAGGGTTAATTGGAGTTTTGAACATGTAGGAACTACCTCACCCATTGCAGCAGTGTAAGGAAAATCTACCATGTTGATTTCAAATGTGTTAGCATTTGCCTCTCATTTGTGAGATATTGATTTGTGCTGAATGCTAACCATCACAGTTCAAGAAAACAAGCTGCCCCTTTCCTGCGAGTGCAAGTCTTACAGAACAAGAGCAACACGAATTAAATCTTCGACAACAATTCCTGTGTGCAGACAGACTCATGGTGTGATTCTAGGCAGAAAACGATATTTGATTGGCAATTTCAAAGCACATTTACTACTGTGGTAGAGCAAGTGATAATTACTATAACAGCCTGACACATTTTCCTTATAGTTTAGAGAGGCAGAAAAGAGCACATGTCCTAACAGCTACTTGAGACCATGAGCATGTGGAACCTGGGTGTGTGATTAGACTAGAGCAAAGGAAATGAGCCTTGGTGACATTGAATGTGTTAGCGTTACACACTGCTATCTGAAATACCACACAGTGCTGAATAGTAAGGATGGGAGTGCAGGAAAACCAGCTGCCTGTGTGCTAAGAGTGTGCTTCTGGAGACTGTGTATTGTCAGGTGCAAGAGAGATCTGCATGGACGCTTGCACAACTGCATGAAGACTGCAGAGATGTATGTAAGAGTACATGTGTGGTAAGGGTTAATTGGAGTTTTGAACATATAGGACCTACCTCACCCATTGCAGCAGTGGAAAGAAAATCTACCATATTGATTTCAAATTTGTTAGCATTTGCCTCTCATTTGTGAGATATTGATTTGTGCTGAATGCTAACCATCACAATTCAAGAAAACAGGCTGCCTCTTTCCTGCGAGTGCAAGTCTTACAGAACAAGAGCAACACAAATTAAATATCTGACAACAATTCCTGTGTGCAGACAGACTCATGGTGTGATTCTAGGCAGAAAACGATATTTGATTGGCAATTTCAAAGCACATTTACAACTGTGGTAGAGCAAATGATAATTACTGTAACAGCCTGCAACATTTTCCTTATAGTTTAGAGAGGCAGAAAAGAGCACATGTTCTAACAGCTACTTGAGACCATGAGCATGTGGAACCTGGGTGAGTGATTAGACTAGAGCAAAGGAAATGAGCCTTGGTGACGTTGAATGTGTTACACACTGCTATCTGAAATACCACACAGTGCTGAATAGTAAGCATGGGAGTGCAGGAAAATCAGCTGCCTGTGTGCTAAGAGTGTGCGTCTGGAGACTGTGTATTGTCAGGTGCAAGAGAGAGCTGCATGGACGCTTGCACAACTGCATGAAGACTGCAGAGATGTATGTAAGAGTACATGTGTGGTAAGGGTTAATTGGAGTTTTGAAAATGTAGGAACTACCTCACCCATTGCAGGAGTGGAAGGAAAAACTACCATGTTGAT